>NC_064641.1:441160540-442511373 GCF_023864345.2 Schistocerca serialis cubense | reverse complement strand
GAATATATTATTTCCCCCTACTTATACCTCCAGAGTAGATCATAAATGTAAAATTAGAGAGATTCGAGCGCGCACGGAGGCTTTCCGGCAGTCTTTCTTCCCGCGAACAATACGCTATTGGAACAGGAAAGGGAGGTAATGACAGTGGCACGTAAATTGCCCTCCGCCACACACTGTTGGGTGGCTTGCGGAGTATAAATGTAGATGCAGAAGAGCCATTACATAATCTCAAGATCGATGTTTGCTGTACAGTGTCTGGCGTCCGCATCTTAAAATTATCCTTTCACAAAATCGTTAATGCTACACGGTTTCTCCAGAAACTTTTTACCTCATATGTGGATCAACTTACAGATGATGGGTGACTGTATCGATATTTTCAGCTCGACGGGGCAACAGTACATACCATCTGGACAACCTTGTCACCAGCGATTAAGGTGTTCGTTGATGAGAGAAAAATCAGCAGATGCAGTGAAGTCTCCTAACTACCTCGATCGCCTGATATCTCTCCCTGTAATTTTTACCTTTGGGCCAAATTGAAGGGTCAGATGCACTCAAATAATCCTCACACGTTGGAAGAGCTACAGTAGGACAGTGAGAACGCTACTGTGCTATTCCTCAGGCAGAGCAGCTAATCGTGTCTCACAGTTCTATAAATAGAGCACAGCGCTGCATCGACAATGGTGGCCACTTCCAGAAACTTCTGTGATGTTTATTAACACGTTTGAATCCCGAGTCGGTTTTACTGAAACATCTTCGGGCTGGTTCACGACGTATTTTTATCATCCCTGAAACTTTGTATCATAATCGTTCTGTAGCAGTACGAGTAATATAGAAATTTGAGACCTTTTGTTATGCAACTGGCAAAACCGAATAGCTCTACCAGACACCTTCTCCCAGGGGACCGGGTTCAGATGTAAATACACTTAGGAGATTATAAAAACAGTCATGGATTGCCGATTTGTAATTAATTTATTATTTGTTCCCCCCGGATAGGGCCTCATCAAATAATGTTAAAGTAATACCAGGGCAACATCTCACGTTGAAATTAATGCCAACAGCATGTGTCACATCGATAGGAACATCAGAACGGAGTGTACTTAAGTACGACGGCAAAAGCAGTCATAGCAGTACAGAAAACGACAACGCCTATATGAATACACGCGGCCCCCACACACGGCATCATCGCAATCCTTCCACTCTGGTAGATGACACATAAATATTTGTGTGTTGGGAGAACCCTCGGTAGCTCTCGTCAATCCTTACTGAGAATTTTAAAATCATTACAGTAGAGAGACAACGTGTAAGGTAGTCCTAGTCGCCAAAGTGGCTTCAAACTCAAAGACTTACGGCAAGCCGTTGAGCAACAAGGAATTATTATTAATAAGTTGTCTATTTTCAATGGAATAGCCAATATTTTAGCGACCTGCAAATTACAGATCTCATTAGAGCACATTAGGCATATTTCAGAATAGCCAACTCACTACCAGTGTAGCAAAGATTCAGGCCAGTAGCAGCAGTATAGTCATCTCCACGATGACCAACGCGCTTTAACAGTGTGTTTCATGATTACATGCTCAATAAAAGTCTTGCTGTGCAAATCACAGCGCTCTGCTTTCAGTGTACCATGCAAAGAACGAGAAAATCATATAGCTGTCAAATTAAACCAATGATTTCTCATAGTCATCACGTTGAAATATGTGACTAGTACCCGACAAATCTAATAATTTCAGGAAGATTGTAAACATCGTATTTGCTGTATCCATTGTACATGAAAACCATCTGACAAGAAACAGAATGAGAAGATTTATTGCTCCCTGAGGCGATGCATCGGTGGAACATATTTCACAAAAAGACACTGCAGTTGAAAAAAAATAAATGAGTAAAATAAAATAGAAAAGTAAAAACTCGTTAGAATTTTAATGCCATTGGCCATGTCGTTGCCAGGTTATGGGAATCGTATTTATGAATTCTTGCTTTTTTAATATTGCGACCCTTCCGTCTGTTACACAGCGCTAAGTAACGATTATGTTTATGAACTGTAGCCGCTTCTAATCAGCTTGAATATGGGAAATGGGCAAGCTCCAGGATTCGGCCAAAAATTAGAGATAAATGGAAATATTTACTGGAAACGACTTGCCTTAAGTTCATAATGGATGGGATTCGTTTGATAATATTTGTAGTGATCGCTCCCAACGTAAAGTGATTTGACTATGGAAGCCGTAATGCATACCATCATATTACAATCAGTGGTATAGCTTAAGACCGATTTTAAGTGGCGTTTCAGAAAAAGAACCGCCATTCTACAGGGCAGAGAAACGTAATATAAATAACATAATTACATCAATAAATGTTTGAGGATGTATGAGTAGTGTAATACTTCATACTTAATACCAAATATTTTACGTTACCATTGAGGTAGGTCTTACCACGAGATGTCACCAATATAATAACTTTCTATAAATTCGTACGCTGTCGTGAAATTCAATACGTTTACTGTCATAGAAAAACTGAACGTTTTAAAAATTTTGTGGAATCATTCCATTGCGACTGAAACTTCCGACTAACTTCTGTATTTAATGGACGATACTCCTTCTGAACATTTACATATGACGAATAACAAAAAGAACGATTAGTTTCTTGTAGCACTAAAGATAAATCACATAATATGGTATACATGGCGTACATGAAATGTATGATGCTGAAATGCCGAATCCATGTTACAGTAAATGCCACGTATCTCGTTAAAACATTCACATCGAAGGGAAATCAACTACGCAACCGAAACTCCGGATATCATTCAGTGACACCATAAACAGTTTGTTGGACACAGCGCGTGAAATTGTTGTGTAACGAACGCATTTATCTAGAAGTGGAAAAGAATTCTATTCAGTAACACAAAGTCATTTTTTGCGGGCGAAACTTTAATTTTGCAGCTCACTGTGCACATAGCCACACAAAAGCTAGTTATTTTAGCACGCTATACGGCAACGAGGACTTTAACCTGATGAAATCTCTCTTATAGCTATTAGATGAGGACGTGCTACAATGACTTCATGAATTGAATTTAGACATCGTAACTCCTCCGTTGCCACCCAATGAACAAGGATAAAGTATATAAGGCTCTCGAGTTTCAACCGAATGACTTCGAAGCGTTGCGTCACTTCGACGAACTCACTCGGCTGAAAATTTGAGAGCTTTGTAATGGTTATATTCGCAGAAAAAGGTCAAAGAGATATTGTGGAGATGACATAAAGAAGTAGCTACCTTAGTTGCTGCTTTCCGATGTAAAGCTGTGAACAGAAGTCGTCTCGAACCAGAATCTTGTAGGGAAAAACGACCCTAATAATTATGAGATCGAATATTTCTGCCAATGCGGTAGAGTACCCGAAGTTTATTGGTGCAAAACAGCACTTGCATTATGAATTTGGCGCGCGCGATTGTTACGGTAAACAAGCCAAGTGGGAATATATTATTTCAATTAACTGTATAATCCATACCATTATAGCACATCAGAGACGAGCCACACATGTGGCAGCGAGCTCCTAAGTGTAGCGTACATGAAATAGAACCGAGCGAGGTGGCGCAGTGGTTAGCACACTGGACTCGCATTCGGGAGGACGACGGTTCAATCCCGCCTCCGGCCATCCTGATTTAGGTTTTCCGTGATTTCCCTAGATCGCTTCAGGCAAATGCCGGGATGGTTCCTTTGAAAGGGCACGGCCGATTTCCTTCCCCATCCTTCCCTCACCCGAGCTTGCGCTCCGTCTCTAATGACCTCGTTGTCGACGGGACGTAAAACACTTCTCCTCCTCCCCATGAAATAGAACAGAAGTAACCAGTTGCTCGAGTGCAAGGCTTGAAGAAAATAGCAAGCCAGAAATCTCCGTCGACAACGCTGGGAGACTAAACTCCTCTCAGAACAATCCACAATGTTTCTGTCCACATTTACGGCCCGTACTGTACCTACTTGTGCCATACAATGGAAAGGACAGTTAGAAGAAATTTAATCTAATACACAATCATAGCAGTTATAAAGGGTGTTTCAAAGTTTTTGCTACGAACGCCTATAAGTGATAAATCACTGCAAGGGCAACAAATTATGATAGAGACCAAACTTTCCTTGACGCTTGCCATTGGTGGTAAGTGTTCGGTAGTATTCGCGACCATGGGACGACGATATTTCTCCGAACTAACAAGTATACTAAACTAAGTGTGCGGTACACTACATGTCCAGTAAATCGACAGAGTGATTTTTAACGTGAAAAACATAAGAATGAATGCCTCTAAGCAGAAAAAGATACTTTTAAGTGAATCAACAACTTCAATTCCGCTCGGTCCGCCACCTTTCACGTAGACCTAATTACTGGATGAGTGGCCACGCACACTGCATCTCAGGGGCATAATATGCCGGCCGGAGTGGCCGAGCGGTTCTAGGTGCTACAGTCTGGAGCCGCGCGACCGCTGCGGTCGCATGTTGGAATCCTGCCTCGGTCATGGATGTGTGTGTTGTCCTTAGGTTAGTTAGGTTTAAGTAATTCTAAGTTCTAGGGGACTGATGACCTCAGCATTTAAGTCCTATAGTGCTCAGAGCCATTTCAACCAGAAGCATAATAAGTTTTAAATGATGCCCGCTATCGTCAGGAAGTGTCAACAAACGTTCTGTCTCTAACAAAAGTTGATCTCTGGGATGTGACGCCGTCACCAATAGATGATTATTGCACATACGCTCTGTATACCACCCAAAGTGCAAAGCTTACAACCTTTAAGAATGTAAACTTGTTATCATGTGGTACCGTTGCTGCATTGCCTCTAACAGCAGAGCACATTTTCAGATGTGCTAGCAATTCATATTGTGGGTTTCTAGTAACTGAGGTGGTTGGTTATTCATTGCAGAATACAACAGAGCTGAGGAATGGTAAAATTTTTTGACAGATTTTATGACTTGGTGGTTGGTAGTTGTTGCAGGCGCAAACTCAATGATAGCACAGTGGAATCTTTTTCCTCTCCAAAGTTCCAGTTAGCAAGATTTACGAGTTTAGCAATTTCTATCGTTTCTATGTACAATCCACTAGTATTTCCAGGTTGCAAAGCGAGTTTTACTACAGTGGGTTTATACATTTGTATATTTTGACAGTTGCCTAAATATTCTTTTACTGGTTCATCCACCGTTCCCTTCGGAGTATCCTAGTATACCCGCCCAGAACTATGTGATGGGCTAAATTGTTGCCGCTGTACCTCGGAGGACGAAGCACAGATCGTAACAATATGCTCGAGATTTTACTAACGGCTGGCAGGGATTTTCAATTTCAGTAAATGTTACGTCAATTTGTCGTTGATTTATATAATTCAGACACACCCCTTCTATGTCCATAAGAGTTAATTAGTCCGCCTCCAAGTAAAAGGAGGGTAGCGCTCTGGACATTTTGACGAGTTTCGGGATGCCTGTAACGGCGCAGAGGTCGAGAAATGAGGTTAAGTGCAAAAAGAGCTTAAATATCTAGAAATGTGGTTATTGTACTCACAGCCAACGTAGCTGAAGTTAATTATGAGGAAACAGCGGTCTGGCTTAACACCCAGACGGCGGACTGGAAGTGGGTCAAGTAAATAAAAGTCTTTTGTGTTATAACTGCAAAGGTCAGCAGACACATTATACTGCAAAGGACAGATGTCTTGGATTCACGTACCAACATGTTTTGTTACCCATGGACGTAACGCTAATAGTGTAGCAGCGAGAAATAACTAACGGTGCATCGAAGCGACGCCCTAGAGCAGAAGACAGATTTTCGTGTCCATTTGAATATGTGTGATAATTTATTTAGTCAATCGAAATTTCAGTCCCCTTTTGGGGATAACAAATGTTCGTTAAAGATGTATAAGATGTCACTTTTCCATTATGTGTTTCTGGTCATTAGCTTAACAACTGATTAGCAACTGACTAACAGCATGGTTTCCTGAAGATTATAAGCCAGGTAACCATCGAAATACCGGATGTACAAAAACGTGTGTCAGAAAGTATACATATTTGTTTTTGACATCAATATATTGCAAAACATTCATTTCGACACGGGTCCGAACATCACTCGTTCTCGAGGTATGAAAGTATGTCTTATTCATGGCTACGACTTTTGGAACACTGTTTCCATTGCACAGAAATGTCAGACAGCAGCTGCAACGCACTAACTGAAAACACAAGGGACCTACGCAAGATTCGGCAGATTCTTGTGGAATATTCTTTCCCGAATTTATTTTATTGATGAAAGGAGGCAGCAGATTTCTGTTTGCAGATAACAGGGACCGAATGAGAGAATATTAGTATCTGTTAGCGATAAAGGAAAATCGTGATTATCAAACTACGAATCACTCTTTGTCGCTGGGACTTTCAAGAGCCCGAAAAACACAGTTTGGACACTTGTTTATACTTCACGCTGATTTTACAGGTGCTTGGGAGGAAACAAACACTATTTCAGTTCACTACCTTTTGCTACTCATGGAAAAGCGAGAAACATACTATTCTTTTTAACAATTAAAACCAACATACTTTGAGTGAATCCTGAGTGTCTCATTATGGAGTGCAAAACTGCCATCGACCAACTAGCTGGAAGTTCGTTTCCTGAAACTGAGATTATGGGCTGCAATTTTCATTGTAATCATGTTTGTGGCAAAAAGTTCAATGATGCGGTCTTGTTCCTGCCTAAAACATAAATGAAGGAATACCGTTTTACACATGAATGTGTTCATCTCTAGCATATCTTTCCCTGAAAATGTTGGATGACGGTTGGCCGTCTGTTCAGAAGAGAAAAACCGAAAAAGAAGTTCACGACCTCTATGACTATTTCTGGACCAGTGTTTTGATAACTAGCATTTGCCATGCGATATGTGGAATTGCAGTAGAAGGCATCATTTGGCTAACAATGTGTCTGAAGAACGTAGCCGAAGGATAAATCTAGTAATATCGAAAGTTCATCCAAATGTTCAGTATTAAAAAAAATTCTTCCAGAAGACCCATAGCACCACGTCCACTGGTTTGACCGATTAATTTTTAATTTGAATGGAAAAGAAGAAAGTAGTCAGCAATTATGCTTGACGAGTCCACTGAAAAGCTTTAAAAAGACTGCAAATTGACGACAAGTCAATTTCTGACTTGTGTGGCCTACGCAGGGAAATAACAATGAAGACGTAAACGTCACAACCTTACGAAATTACAAAAATATTGAAAAGTAGTTTAATGCAAGGCATACGCATTGATATCTAGTAAATACTATAAAAAAGTTTAGTGGTAGACGAAATGATACTACCTCCTCAAGGTTTTTCTTAGGAACGGCACAAAGTCAGCAAAAGTCTCTTGCAGTTTGTAAAATATTTGATTATGAAGACACCCAAGACTATCTCAAAGGCTGTGTGTCTTCTAGGGAATCACTGCCCTTGAGAAATTTTTGGAATAAAAATTAGTATCGGTGGATACCGAACGTGGAGCTACATCAGTTAATTCTCCCTCCGTCTGAAAAGGTGTTGTAAACTACAGCAAGCTGTGCTTCACAGCTACACTTTTTAGTAGTTCTGTTCCTGTGAAAAGACGCTTATCCAAGCAAGAGCCACAGGCTCCATACAAGTATCACTCTTAACAAGTGTTCCAACTCTAAATATTCACCTCCCTTAAGCTCCCATCTGTTATGTAACGTCATCTGTCTGCCTTCCATTACAATGTTGCGTCAATCTGTTGAATCCCTTGGAAACCAAGAAAGAACTTGCTTGGACCATATTTTATGTATGTGTTTGACTAGATGAACCACCCACCTCCATTTAATTAATTTCAAATGAAACTACATGGTTCCAGAGGACTTTTCAGGTCTCCAACATCCATGACATATATATACTGACTGAAGAGGGATTTTAAACCCAGGTTTCCTGCTCACTAGGCAAACGGACTAACTGGATAACAGCTACGCCCGTCTGCACAGGCTAACTTTGCATGCCTTCCTCCTCAATCGTAACTCCCATTCGCACCTCAGCCCATCTGGTATTTCCCGTAAACAGCATTGCTAAGGTTCTTCAGTTGTACTGAAATAGCACCTAAGCATCGAACGAAATGGGGAATCCTGCCTGAAATCTAGGCATAGGTGCTGCAACCAACTGAAACTATATGGTCCCAGAATTTTTTTTCAAATCTCAGGCATCTATGATAAATGTGTGTAGATCGAAGCGACGAATGAATGGTGGGATTCTAACCCAGGTCCCTTGCTAAACTCTACTGGTAATGACTAAATCCTTTCCAGTATGTTCTGTCCTCTCCTAGCAGTTCTCAACATGTAACTCTCTCATCTGATTTCTGAGTCCCTCTCAGATTTTTCAATGTTGTCTGATGAAATGTCAGTGTCGGACTGCCATACATCAAGCACATATAAGCTGCAAATTTCTCGTTCCAGATAAATCGAGGGCTTAGTTTTGAAAATGTATTTAATTTTTTATAAGCGCCCGCTAGGTCGTTTTATTCTTTTGTTTATTCAATGTCGCCAACGGCCTTGCCGCAGTGGTAACACCGGTTCCGGTCAGATCGCCGAAATTAAGAGCTGTCGGGCTGGGCTATCACTTGGATGGGTGACCATCCGGTCTACCGAATGCTGTTGGCAAACGGGGTGCACTCAGCCCTTGTGAGGCAAACTGATGAGCTACTTGATTGAGACGTAGCGGCTCCGGTCTCGGAAGCTGACATATGTCAGGGAGAGGTATTCGCTGACAACATGTGCCTCCATATCCAAATCCAGTTACATCTATGGGCTGAGGATGACATGGCGGCCGGTCGATACCGTTGGTCCTTCATGGCCTGTTCGGGAGGAGTTTAGTTCCGTTTATTCACTGTCTAACCAGTCGTTGCCTTAATCTGTCTCAGACGAAAAAGAGAACTCATTCGCTGCTGGATTGTTTTAATTATTTTCTTTTTAGTAGCTTCATTCTTAAATATTTTACTCTTCTTGTAATTGATTTTAGACATACATTCACACCCTCCGCGCGTAGTTCTTACTTTGCTTGTTGAAATTCATCTGCTCCCTAGGAGAGCAGTGCAATTTCGGTAACAGAATGAAGATGGTCCATGTATGCTCCTCTGACACGTATTTCATCTCGTTTTTTCTCTTGGTTTATGGAATCTTAAACTTCTCTCAGGACAGCTTATACCAGCCCCTTGCATATATGGCACATGAGAGCATATTTTCTTTAACTGCACTACCAGTAAATTTATATGATTCATACCCAATGCCTTTACTTCTGTTATTAATCACAGAGTGCTTCACATACAACGAGAGTGCTGTGCCCAGCGTTCTGCGGAAACTAGTGCCAAAGAGGCATTCTTGGATGGCCGCAAACAGCCCTGGGCTTCAAATACCTATAATTGAAGTTATAGAAAATTGTTCACACCTCCATTACAGCTCAAAATACCTACGAACTACGAAGATATCATATCCTACATTGATTGAAATTAAGCTTAAGGATAAGTTGAGACAGGCCGGTACCAGAGATGTAACAATATCACAAGATTCTCATAACAGTACAGTGAAAAATGATGTAAATATGTCACAAGATTCACATAAAGACATAGTGAAAAATAAGGTAAATATTTTAATATATTAAAAACAAAGTAGATGAGCTTGTGTTTTGTTTAGAAGATTTATAAACTGAGGGTGGAATAAAAGTACTATGCCTGTCTGAACATCATATAGTTCCCAGAAAGGAAATGGTAAATGTAGGTGGATATAAACTTTCAGCACATGTAAGCAGAGACACTATGGAGAGAGGAGGAGTTGCCATTATGTTAAAATCAGTCATAGTGTGAAAAATTTGGAAACTAAGAAATTTTGCACAGAGCAACATATAGAAGCATGTGCATGTGGGCTTAAACTAAATAATGGCACTTTTATAATTGTAGCCATGTATAGGTCCCCACTGGGAAATTTTCAGCTATTTTCGTAAAACGTGGATTCTTTGTTGTGCTACCTGTGAGACAAAGGAAGCAAATTATTTTTTGTGGGGATTTCAATGTAGATTTTCTGAAAGAGTCGAATAGGAAACTTGACCTTGAAGTATTACTTGGTTCTTTCAACTTGACATCACTTAGTGATTTTCCTACTTGGGTGGTACAGGAAAGCAGCACACTGATAGATAACGTTTTCACAGACCAAGATAAATTTAATCAAATAAGAATGGTCTGTCTCGTCATGATGCACAGCTAGGTACAGTATATGGTATAGCTCCATACAGTAACGCAAAGCAGTCCTCCAAAATAGTGCGTTACATTAACGATTCAACAGTTCAAAATTTTAGGAAAAGCTCCCAACAGACTGAGATGAGGTGTACAGAGAACATGATACTAATTTAAAATTTAACCTATTTCATTTTACTTTTGTGAGTGTATTTGGAAACAGTTTCCCTAAGAAAACAGTGAAATATAATTGTAAGAAACCATGTAAAATGCCATGTCTTACTAAAGGGATAAAAATATCTTGTAAACAGAAAAGGGAAATGTATCTTATGGCTAGGAGGAGTAATGATCCCAAAACAATGTAAATTACAAAAACTACTGCACTGTCCTAAGAAATGTTATTAAAAAGTCCAGAAGTATATGCATTATGTCTGAAATTGGCACATCTGATAATAAAATTAAAACAATTTGGAATATTGTGGAAAGGGAAACAGGACACCTGAGAGCACAGGAAGACTGTATTTCTGCCAAACACAAAGAATAGTTTGTTAACAAGAAGTCAGAAGTAGAAAACATTTTCAATAATCATTTTTTAAGTGTATAGGATCCAGCTATTCATTAGAAAATGCAAGGCACTATGTGGAAGAGGCAATACCTGTGCAATTAGATAAAATTGATATTCAACCAACCTCTCCTACTGAAATTAGAAAAATAAGAAATTCACTCAAAAGTAAAAGCTCACATGGAACTGACGGAATTTCCAACAGACTAATAAAAGTTTGTTCCCAACAAATAAGTAGGATTCATAGCCACATATGTAGTAGCTCACTGAAACAGGGCATTTTTCCAGACAGACTGAAATATACTTTTGTTAAACCATTGCATAAAAAAGGGGATAGATTTGATCCTAACAACTACCACTCAATCTCACTTCCGACAGCTTTATCCAAAATTTTTGAAAACGTTATGAATTCAAGAGTAGCATCACATATTTGTAAAAATGAAGTATTAACGAAATGTCAGTTTGGTTTTTAGAAAGGGTTTTCAACAGATAATGCTATATATGGTTTCACTGATCAAATATTAAATGCATTGAATAACTGAATATCACCCATTGGGATACTTTGTGATCTCTCAAAGGCTTTCGATTCTGTGAATCATGAAATTCTTGTAGATAAGCTTAAGTATTGTGGTATGAGGGGGACAGTGCACAAATGGTTTAACGCATACTTAACTGGAAGGATGTGGAAGGTTGAAATTAACAGTACAGATAGTTTACAAAAACCAGCAGAGTCATCTAACTGGGGAGGTATCAAGAATGGTATCCCACAGGGTTCAGTCTTGTGTCCCTTATTGTCCTTTATATACACTCCTGGAAATGGAAAAAAGAACACATTGACACCGGTGTGTCAGACCCACCATACTTGCTCCGGACACTGCGAGAGGGCTGTACAAGCAATGATCACACGCACGGCACAGCGGACACACCAGGAACCGCGGTGTTGGCCGTCAAATGGCGCTAGCTGCGTAGTATTTGTGCACCGCCGCCGTCAGTGTCAGCCAGTTTGCCGTGGCACACGGAGCTCCGTCGCAGACTTTAACACTGGTAGCATGCCGCGACAGCGTGGACGTGAACCGTATGTGCAGTTGACGGACTTTGAGCGAGGGCGTATAGTGGGCGTGCGGGAGGCCGGGTGGACGTACCGCCGAATTGCGCAACACGTGGAGCGTGAGGTCTCCACAGTAAATCGATGTTGTCGCCAGTGGTCGGCGGAAGGTGCACGTGCCCGTCGACCTGGGACCGGACCGCAGCGACGCACGGATGCACGCCAAGACCGTAGGATCCTACGCAGTGCCGAAGGGGACCGCACCGCCACTTCCCAGCAAATTAGGGACACTGTTGCTCCTGGGGTATCGGCGAGGACCATTCGCAACCGTCTCCATGAAGCTGGGCTACGGTCCCGCACACCGTTAGGCCGTCTTCCGTTCACGCCCCAACATCGTGCAGCCCGCCTCCAGTGGTGTCGCGACAGGCGTGAATGGAGGGACGAATGGAGACGTGTCGTCTTCAGCGATGAGAGTCGCTTCAGCCTTGGTGCCAATGATGGTCGTATGCGTGTTTGGAGCCGTGCAGGTGAGCGCCACAATCAGGACTGCATACGACCTAGGCACACAGGGCCAACACCCGGCATCATGGTGTGGGGAGTGATCTCCTACACTGGCCGTACACCACTGGTGATCGTCGAGGGGACACTGAATAGTGCACGGTACATCCAAACCGTTATCGAACCCATCGTTCTACCATTCCTAGACCGGCAAGGGAACTTGCTATTCCAACAGGACAATGCACGTTCGCATGTATCCCGTGCCACCCAACGTGCTCTAGAAGGTGTAAGTCAACTACCCTGGCCAGCAAGATCTCCGGATCTGTCCCCCATTGAGCATGTTTGGGACTGGATGAAGCGTCGTCTCACGCGGTCTGCACGTCCAGCACGAACGCTGGTCCAACTGAGGCGCCAGGTGGAAATGGCATGGCAATCCGTTCCACAGGACTACATCCAGCATCTCTACGATCGTCTCCATGGGAGAATAGCAGCCTGCATTGCTGCGAAAGGTGGATATACACTGTACTAGTGCCGACATTGTGCATGCTCTGTTGCCTGTGCCTATGTGCCTGTGGTTCTGTCAGTGTGATCATGTGATGTATCTGACCCCAGGAATGTGTCAATAAAGTTTCCCCTTCCTGGGACAATGAATTCACGGTGTTCTTATTTCAATTTCCAGGAGTGTATAATAACAACTTGCCACTTTATATTCATGAAGATGCAAAGCTAGTTCTTTTTGCAGATGATAGAATCACATCCAAGAAGCAAGAATCAGCTGAAGTAATTAGAAATAATGTCATTCAGAACATTATTACGTGGTTATCTGCAAATGGACTCTCACTAAATTTTGAGAAAACTCAGTTTATACAATTCGGTACAGTAAATGGCATGATACCATTGATAAATATAGACTATGAGCGGAAGTGTGTTGCTACGGCAGAATATTCAAAATATCTGTGTGTGTATATTGATGATAAATTGAACTGTAAGAAACACATCGATGATGTGCTGAAACAGTTAGGTTGAGCTACTTATGCTATTAGGGTTATTGCAAATTTTGGTGATAAACATATCAGTAAATTAGCCTACTATGCCTACTTTCATTCACTGCTTTCATGCTTTCATCATATTGTAGAGCGATTCGCCATTAGGAGGGAAACTATTCACTGCACAAAAGCGTGAAATCAGAGTAATAACTGGAGACCAGCCAAGATCACCTTGCAGATATTTTTTAAGGAACTCGGGATATTCACAGTACCTTCGCAATACATATATTCACTTACGAAATGTCTCATTAATAACTCATCCCAATTCAAAAATAACAGCGAAGAACATAGCTACAACACTAGAAGAAAAGATGATATTTACAATTCTGGATTAAATCTCACCTTGGCACAGAAAGCTGTGAATTATGCTGCCACAAAATTCCTTGGTCATTTGCCAAATAGTATTAAATGTCTGACAGATTGCCAACCAACACTTAAAACCAAATTAAAACAAATTCTGAAGATGGCAACTTCTTCTACTCAATAGATGAATTAGATATGAAGTAGTAACTGTGAAAAAAAGTTAATTAATCAATTATTTTGTGTAGAGGAAACTTATGTTGAAGTGACACATTCCACGTCATTACGAAATGTCGTATTCATGATGTATGGAACAAGGATTAATGTATGTATGTATGTATAAACAAATAAAAATACTGACGCATATCTAAAGACGCAAAATTTAAAACTTTGTAGTAAAGCAGAAGACTCTTGCATATGAAAATACTAATAGTAAGCCTCAAGCTATAAATTTCATGTCCTGTGGACATCAGGAACATGAATTGTGAGGAAAAGCTACGAACAACGACAGATTACATCAAATTAACACCGATGACGAACTACAACGAAACACAGAAGAAATTACGGAAACCTTAGGAAAAAATGTTATCGTTCTTAGAATAGGAAAAAAATGTTATCGTTCTTAGAATAACAAAGTGGTGATCGCGACTGTCTAATGCGACAAATATTTGTATAATTATGAAATAAACAAATGACAAACGTTTAGAATGAATGACTTCAAAACGATTTGCGAACGAAGAACTACAAGAACATGAAACAGTGTTAGTAAAATGTTTCCGAAAGTGAAGTGTGACAACGGCAAGCAATTCTAAGGAGGACAACTTAAAAGAAGAACCTGACATTGTCTGATGAACAAAACAGAGATATGGAGAAAAGACGAGAAAATTTTTGAACAAAAGTAATAAATGACGAGAAATTGAAAGATGCAGTTTAATCTAGAAAAACAGACACAAAGATATTTCAGAAGACACGGTGTCCCAGGTGGAATGGTCATTATTCAGAGTCACCACAGAAACGAGCATTCGAAGGAGAAAAAATGAGAATCTAGTAACTGTGGGCTCTAAAATGCATACTTTAAAAGCTATGAGCAGCTTTTCATTTTCCTTACTGTAAAACGCATCTGCTCTACTGAAGAAGTTCTAATGGTTCTTGAGGTATGCACTTTAGGGCCTAAAATTACTAGACAGTTTCTTCTTACTTTGCTCCATGCTACCCTCTCCCTAAATACGGAAAAGGATGTATTACAGCAGATTTGTTTCACAGCATATAGCTTTTAAGGTATGCATTTTAGAGTAATGTTTACTAGACGTTTTGTTTCGAATGATCGTTCATGCCATGTCCCTGAAAATCGGCCATTACTCCTGTGTCACGCTATATAGTATCCAGCAGATGTTTCTGATAATATTGCACTCTAGTGCATTTATCACAATCTTCACCAGAAACCATATCACACTCGTATGCTGATTTTGGTCAACGATTTTGTAGATTATAAATCTAAAATCTGACCATTCCTAGTGTGTACACGCATTTCTGTTCAGTTCAGTGTGTTTCACATACCAGTGTCATTAACGCTGAAAACGGTGCTAAGTGTACTGTAGCCTGTTTATGGGCATTGAAGACTTTGCTGACTTGATTTAAAAATAAAATTCGAAATAGTTGTGAACTTTTAATAGTATACGAGGGTAAAACAGTGACAAATCGGTAACTGCTGCTACCGATCCGTCGTGTTCTATTCCACTAATTACATGCTAATATATCTGTGTCCTTACTGATGTTGGTGATGCCTTGCCACTGGATGATGGAGAATGCCTCGTTGGAGTACATGAGCCACGACAGGTACTTCATCCATCCCACCAGCATAGGAATGGACCTGCAACAATAGATCCCTGTGTTTGAGGCAGATATCACAGGACTGTTTGTCCAGTTAAAACAAATCGAAGTTTAAGAATAACATGAAATTTATCTAAGTTTTCTACCATGAAAGATAAAGAAGTTGCTATTAATATTCATAAGATCAATCACCACAAATACAATAGGGTGTATGTTAATTTCCTTGTTAAACATAATGTTACTGTTAACAACCTATTCAACAAGGAATAACCACTTCTGATCTTCGTTCCTTCTCTCACCACAACCCAACCACAAGTACAAGTTCTGGGAAGGAGGTGGGCGATAAACTTGATAGCCTGGCATGTAGGCTACTTGAAGTGAACTGATGAAAGCCAACTCAAAACAATGAATTTAAAATGGCAATACAATGAATTTATATGTAGAAAGCTATAAATCTAGTCCATTATATTTAACTCTAAAAACTGCACATGCAGGGTCACGTTACATGGATTACACGAGAACCTTTTTGGGAGTTCCTTGAACTACTACTCTGCACAAGATGTGATCACTCATGCCTTAAAATTCACAGGTAATTCTTTACAGTTTAAAGTTATGTTTTTCATTACACATAAATACCAGCTACATTCCTTGATAACATTTTGTGCGGTATTTGCTTTAATTACAGCCAACAGAAATTCTTGCCGATATATAATAAAATGAAATACTGGATCACACATAACTATGACCAGCAAATAATAAGTTGCTGATTATCTGTAACTAGTTCATTTGCCAGAGCTAAATAAACTGTTTGAAAATGCCAATATATCAACAGAAAACAAAAGAGCTAATAGTTATTAAATACGAGGGTAAGTCAGTTATTATCCGCAATTTAGTTATATTATTGTTTATTTTGGCAGTACTGTCGTTTTATGTTGATGACGCATACTTTTTTATTTGTTGTTGTATCTTCGAATTTTCAAGCTGCCAGGTTAGTTTTGTTATCACTGCAGTGCTGTTAATTACGGCTTCTCCGCGGTCTATTTGCACCAAAGAAGAGTAACGTACAGTGATCCGTTTTTTGTGGTCGGAATGCGTATCAGGGACCGAAATTCAAGGAAGACTTTGGGTACAGTACGGGAACAGTGTTTAGCCACAACGGAGTTTCTACGACTGGACTGAAAAATTCCGAAATGGTCGCACAAGTGTAACGCACGATGAAGGAGCCGGACGATCGTTTACGGACACAAATGAAGAAACCATTGAGCGCTAACGTGAAATGATTCTCTCAGATAGACGATTAACTATTGACGAAGTGGCACATTGTCTGCAAATTAGTCACGGTTCTGCCTACGAAATCATCCACAACAGACTTGAGTTTCATAAAGTTTGTGCAAGATGGTTTCCAAAACAACTCACACAGTTGCATAAAAAAACGCGCTTCGACATCTGAAAAAAACATTTGGACAGCTATGGTAACAAAGAGGACAACTTCTTAGACAGGATCATTACTGGTGACGAAACATTGATCCATCATTACGAGCCGAAGAGTAAACAGCAGAGTATGGAATGGAAACATCCAAACTCGCCATGCAAGAAAAAGTTCAAGCCCCAATCGCCTGCAGGAAATCTGATGCTTATGGTTTTTGGGACGCACAAGGTCCAGTACTGGAGTATATTGGGGAAAGGGGCACAACAAACAGTGTACGTTACAGTGAGATGCTTACTGCCAGGCTAAAGCCTGCAATTCGAAGCAAACGGCGAGGATTGCTGTCGTAAGGTGTATTGTTGCGCGTTGCGCGACAATGCCCGTCCGCATACTGCTGCCCACACTGCTGAAACGCCATAGAAACTAAAATTTGAAGTTCGGGACCATCCTCCATATAGTTCCGATGTTGCCCTTCTATCACTTGTTTGGTCCACTTTCCTGGCTCGCAGCTCAAGCGGGAACCTTCTTCTATAAGGGCATCAGGAATTTGTATAACGATGAACCAAGTGCGTTGAAACGCAAGGAGACAGTGTCGATAAATGATGTTCTTGTAAGTTTCCTATTTGATAACAATAAAATTTTATAACTAATGTGCGGATAATAATTGACCTACCGTCTTAAAAAGCAGGAAATTTCCCAACAGTATGTAACCTAGAATTAAATGCCTAGATAACCCAAGCCACCGTTGTAAACATTTCTATATGGCTGACTGCTAATGGTTTAGAATAACATAAAAATTAAATTATTTAGCTGAAGACATCGAAATATAATAATATTCGTATCAATAACGCCTTGTCACATACAGAAAAAAAAAAACTATTTGTTTCTTCAGCCGGCCAGAGTGGCCGAGCGGTTCTAGGCGCTACAGTCTGGAACCGCGCGACCGCTACGGTCGCAGGTTCGAATCCTGTCTCGGGCATGGATGTGTGTGAAGTCCTTAGATTAGTTAGGTTTAAGTAGTTCTAAGTTCTAGGGGACTGATGACCTCAGATGTTAAGTCCCATAGTGCTCAGAGCCATTTGAACCTTTTTTTTTTTGTTTCTTCTTCCAGTAGTTCGATATCCTGTAAAGATTTGTAATATCTTTGTTTGGAAGTAAACTGCAAGAAAAATCGTATATAGCACATTAACAGACAGAAATATTGGTAAACATGTAACTACACCAAATATTCCTTTTGTTATTATAGGTATTCACTTTTTGTATCACATTGCAGTCGTATTTCGTTTATTTTATTAAATACATACTGTAAAAAAATCAAGACTTTCACTAGAGAGTTTTGAAAAGCTGAATGAGTTCCTTTATGAATTTCAAATATACACAGATTCTTTGACACTCACTAGCGGGGAATTATCTGTGAAGTTAATTTTCACAAGCGCTTTCCGTGTTCTGAAAATTATGATGGCCACTAATCGTTCTCCATGTTCTGACGATCACGAGACAGCCAAAAAATGGGATCTTTTGCCTCAAAGCCTATTTACCTGGAAATGAATCCTTTAGGATGCATCTAAAACCTCCTTCATTCAGTGATAAGATGTGCTGACAAGTGTATGAGAGCGTTAGCAGCCTCAGTATTACCTGTTATAAATACGTACTATTCTTTGCTCTTTAGACATAATCATCATTTGTACTAATATGGGTAACATACAGAGTAACCTAGATACATTATTGTCGCTTGGCAGTATTGGTAATGTGACACATTTGTCACACAGTCATCCTATAAACCATTTCTTTCAATTCAAATAATGCAAACCTTCTTAAATACTGTCCTCAAATAGACAATGTTCCTCACATTCTATTGAAGTATTTCACCTTGCTTTACATAAGAATGATTTACACATCAATGGAAGATGTCGAAAACATACCTATTAAAGCAATAAATCTGACAGACTGGCTAAGTACGTAGGGAGTTATGTATCTGCAAATGGAGATGTCGAAACAGTGTATGCTATATCCCATATAACATAGGCACGTGAAGACAAGGGTTTCTAAATAGAAATACTACATATTTCATACTATATTTGTTGATATTTTCAACTGTGTTTCAGTTTATAGGCCCACTGTCGGACAATAATTGAATAACCAGGTTTTGGGATAGATATTTCATATTGGGAAATAACTGCCACATATTACTATGCCATTTTGTTTCATTTTTATGACATTATTTCGCGGTTATATTGCTCTGAAGCGCCAAAGAAACTGGTATAGGCATGCATATTCAAATACAGAGATATGTAAACAGGAAGAATACGGCGCTGCGGTCGACAACGCCTATTTAAGACATCAAGTGTCTGTCGCAGTTGTTAGATCGGGTACTGCTGCTACAATGGCAGGTTATCAAGATTTAAGTATGTTTCAACATAGTGTTAGGGTCAGCGCACGAGCGATAGGACACACCACCTCCAAGTAGCGATGAAGTGTGGATTTTCTCGTACGACCATTTGACGAGTGTTCCGCGAATATCAGGAATACGGTAAAACATCAAATCTACGATATCAGTGCGGCCGGGGAAAGATTCTGCAAGAAGGGACCAACGAGGACTGAAGAGGATCTTTCAGTGTGACAAAAGTGCACCCTTCCGCAAATTGCTGCAGGTTTCAATGCTGGGCCATCAACAAGTGTACTAATCATTCATCTAAATATCATCGATATGAAACTTCCTGGCAGATTAAAACTGTGTGCCCGACCGAGACTCGAACTCGGGACCTTTGCCTTTCGCGGGCAAGTGCTCTACCACCTGAGCTACCGAAGCACGGCTCACGCCCGGTACTCACAGCTTTACTTCTGCCAGTACCTCGTCTCCTACCTTCCAAACCTTACAGAATCTCTCCTGCGAACCTTTCAGAACTAGCACTCCTGAAAGAAAGGATATTGCGGAGACATGGCTTAGCCACAGCGTGGGGGATGTTTCCAGAATGAGATTTTCACTCTGCAGCGGAGTGTGCGCTGATACGAAACTTCCTGGCAGATTAAAACTGTGTGCCCGACCGAGACTCGAACTCGGGACCTTTGCCTTTCGCGGGCAAGTGCTCTACCACCTGAGCTACCGAAGCACGGCTCACGCCCGCTACTCACAGCTTTACTTCTGCCAGTACCTCGTCTCCTACCTTCCAAACCTTACAGAATCTCTCCTGCGAACCTTTCAGAACTAGCACTCCTGAAAGAAAGGATATTGCGGAGACATGGCTTAGCCACAGCGTGGGGGATGTTTCCAGAATGAGATTTTCACTCTGCAGCGGAGTGTGCGCTGATATGAGACTTAGAGCACTTGCCCACGAAAGGCAAAGGTCCCGAGTTCGAGTCTCGGTCGGGCACACAGTTTTCATCTGCCAGGAAGTTTCATATCAGCGCACACTCCGCTGCAGAGTGAAAATCTCATTCTGGAATCAACGATATGGGTTTCAGAGCCGGAGGCTCACTCTTGTAACCTTGATAACTGCGCCACAGAAAGCTTTACGCGTCGCCTGGGCCCGTCAACACCGACACTGGACTGTCGATGACTGGAAATATGATACCTGTTCGGACGAGTCCTGTTCAAAATTCTATCGTGCGTATGGACGTGTACGGGTATGGAGAGAACCTCATGAATCCACGGACCCTTTATTCCAACATTGGACTGTTCAATCTGGTGGAGGCTCTGTAAAGGTGTGGGGCGTGTGAAGTTGGAGTGATATGTAAACCGTGATACGTCTAGATACGACTCTGACAGGTGACACGTACGTAAGCGTCCTGTCCGATCACCTGAATGCATTATTTTTTTTTTAATTTTGTGATAAGTTCTATGGGACCAAACTGCTGCGGTCATCGGTCCGTAGGCTTACACACTACTTAATCTAACTTAAACTAACTCACGCTAAGGACAACACACACACCCATGCCCAAGGGAGGACTCGAAGCTCCGACGGGGGAAGCCGCGCGAATCGTGGTAAGGTTTCCTTAGACCGCAAGGATACCGTGCGCGGCTAAAATGCATTCATGTCCTTAGTTCATTCCGACGTACTTGGGCAATGCCAGCAGGACAATGCGACACCCCACACATCCAGAATTGCTACAGAGTGGCTCCAGGAACACTCTTATGAGTTTAAACACTTCCTCTGGTCACAAATCCCCAGACACGAAAATTATTGAGCATATCTGAGATGTCTTGCAAGGTGCTGTTCGGAAGAGATTTCCACCCCCTCGTACTTTTATGGATTTATAGACAGCCCCGCAGGATTCATGGTGTCATTTTCCTCCAGCACTACTTGAGACATTAGTCGAGTCTATGCCACGTCGTGTTGCGGCACTTCTGCGTACTCGCGGGGACCCTACAGGATATTAGGCAAGTGTGACAGTTTCTTTGGCTCTTGAGTGTATGTAGCCTATTAGAAGGCTTACTTGGGAGGGAAGATTTGAGCTTTTCTTGCTTGCAAGGTGCACTCGCAATGCCCTCTAGTTCCCACTTGTCGGCAGAAGATGGTCGGTGAGTGTCATTAGTAGAGGCAAGCATCCCTGCGAAGTTGAGCAGGCATGTGGAAGTGGAGCCGGCGCCTGACATCACTGAGAGCAGGGACCACCTTGCCGCCACTTCCGTACCCAGAAATTAATTGAGTATGACCTTTTCGAATTTTCTATTCAAACGTCAAAAGATGGGACGCATTGAAGCTGCCCGAGAGGCGTGAGAGAGTAGGTCGTTCCAAATTTTTGGTGTATCCAATCAAAAGCATCGCCAAACACGGTGTGTGCTTGGTGCGAAGAGATTACCAATTGGTGGGACACTGCTCTAGGGCAGTATTAACAATTTGTTTGTTGAAGTGAGTTTTATACACCAATGCTCTGAAGTTTCTGATGCGTTCTCCTGGTTTTTTTCCCACGAGAAATAAACAATTTTCTGGTTCGTCATATTGGGAACATATCTGAGTCGTCCCTGTGGAGTTGCATGAAAGCTGTGATTTAAGGGCAGAAAGAGGAGTTTTCTGGACTTTTTGACTCCCAGCCACTATCTGGTGCTGATTGGCGCACACTAGCTGATTTTTGGGAATATGTAAGTGTCGCAGTTGTAGCCAGATGCATATTCTTAGCAGTTGACAACTTACTTGTCCTGCCAAGCTAGTTTTGTTGCCTGTCTGCTTATAATTTTTGGCCTTTTTTCTTGATAAATTTGAATTCGTGAGCTGCCCAGATGAGGAAATCATGCTGCTCTTTCTCGATATGGTCTTCCCCATAACTCGATACCCCCTCTCCCCAGTATTAGCATCATATTGTGAAACTTGTCTACGTATTTTGGAGA
This sequence comes from Schistocerca serialis cubense, assembly GCF_023864345.2. NCBI lineage: Eukaryota > Metazoa > Arthropoda > Insecta > Orthoptera > Acrididae > Schistocerca > Schistocerca serialis. The sequence goes on along the minus strand of NC_064641.1, from coordinate 442,489,148 downwards.
AAACATGGCATTCGCCAATTTTATGTGAATTGTGTGTATCATAAAGAGCAGGTAAAAATCTGTTACACTCCAGCTTGACTTTCATCGATCCATTAATTGTGCTGCAAATTTCCCATGGTTAGGTAACCCAAACGCAACAAATATAACCTGTTGTTGATCATACGGTGACGGTGTTTTCCTTGTGTACTTTGATCAAACACAACCAACTATTGTTTAAAGTTAAAGAGACACACCAGTGAGTTTCGATACGCATGCTACAACTCAGCTTTCACAGCACATACTTTATACAGGAATAAATACTAAAGTTCAATTTTACTAAATATAAAAGAAGTAGTTGCTCGAGAGCAGCGGAGGGTGTAACCAAATTAAGTCATTATACTGTAAACTGTAGGTATCTACATAATTACAATATTCGATTTATCTCTAAAACTATATTAATATATAATTTAATTTGGGCTGCTCTTTGAAATATATACCATCATCTTTTACATTTATTGCATGTTTAATATCAAAACGTTCATAAATAATATCTTTTCCAATACTGGTTACCATACTGATGTTGTATATGACATATCTACCTTTCTATTGTCTAATAATGCCCTTGCAAGTTGAATACTTATTTAAAAAATATACAAATATCTAAGCTACTTGAAATTTCGCATTTTAAATAATAAATATGAACATTTATTACCAAGGAGCGATGAAAAAATCCAGCAGATTGTTACTTTTTCGTCTGTTGACATATTAACATAATTATTTTGTCTTTTAAAAGAAAAATAGAACATCTTTAATTGCATTCGTCAATTTACGTAGAGAAGACAAGCCCTCATATACTTGTTTAAGTTTTAACATGACATCAGATGTACTCTAAATGCTTTTATTAAAAATGGGTTATAAGTTACCAGAAATCACAATATCTATCACGAAAATAAGTGAAAAACTAGTAACAAGATCGAGTCGCAGTCTGTAATCTGTCAGTGACTGTTGAAAGAGAGGAGGTGATAAACAGCGGTAAAAATATTACAAGTTCAATCGAGAAAGCCTAACAATCAGCAATACAAATTATATTAAACTTTTAAAATGGTAAAGAGTAGTAATCAGTTGTTGTTTCCGTTGTAGCTTCATCAGAGCAGATACAGATTTAGGCTAGTAACTAGCCATTATCAATATTAAAATAATACAAGAAGTTAACAGTCAGATCATAGCATATATTAATTACAACTCATGACATAACCTATATTGTCTGTACACCCAAATTACGTACCAGTAGTCCAGGAGTTGTTATAAATGCCCTGGTACGCCTACACCTGCTGTTTAGACTCTTGTCACAGTTCATTAAGGACCACTGTGTAATAAATGTGGACTTTGCATAGAACACATCGGCTGGCTGTGTGATGCCCTACACATGAACTACAAAATACATAACCCTTTAGTACAGCTATTATGGTCTCTAATAAAATTTAAAAGTTGCATAGGAATAAAACGTGAGTAAGACTATTAACTTTGCATTAGCAACTTATTGCCACATTTAATAGTTAACATTTGAGTATATAAAATGCCAGATTATTTCTTTGTGATCCAATTAGTTTGTTAATTTTTAAAACCGAAGATAAAAACAGTTTAGCAAAATTTACAAACAGCTACGAGGCGTGAAACGTGAGCTCTCAACTGCATGACTTAGGAAATATGATTACTTATGCTTTTTCTGTACTGTGAAACATACCTCTTTGCTTTCCATATTTTGGGAGGTAGTAATATCGACAAAAGCCAGAAAGTGATATCCAGTAAACATGTTTTTAAAGTGCATTCTTCTTCGCTACATTGCTGAACATGTATTCGTAGTTTTTCAGAAATGCGGTTTAGAGTCTATGTTTGCTAGGCATTTTCTCTTGTTTTGGCCACTGCTACCTCCTCCCCAAATATGGAAAACAAGGAAATTGCAGCAGAAGAGGCCGGAAAACAAAGAAGGCAACATGTATAACAGACTTGTTTCACAGTATCGAAGATGAAGAAGTTTTAACAGATATTGAGGTATGCATTTTAGAGCCATTGCCTACCAGACGTTTTTACTTTGAATGATCGTTCCTGTCATATACCTGAATATTGATCATTCTTCTTAGGATACGTGGTATAAGAAACAATGCTCTTATTTGTAGGATATTTATATTTTTTATCAAACCAAACACTACATAGCTAACCATATTACTGCACATAAAAATTTTTAAATGTTCGTATGTGCTCCATGTGGTCCCACGTACGTCTATCGGTGTTTGTTAGTATGGTAGGAACAGACGTTCCGTATGTACATGTAGATGCCCTGAGCCACAGCTAGTAAGGTTAAGCGCCAAAAACAAATGATACAGTGTGAAAAACTCGGATTCATTCCGCAATTTAAGTAATTCAACATAAAACAGACTACTAAACTTATTTTTTTCTTGTGTTATTTCTAAAACAAACAAAACTACAATAAAATAAAAAATATAGAACACATTTCGTACGGAATCATGGACCTTGCCGCTGGTGGGGAGGCTTGCATGCCTCAGCGATACAGATATCCTTACCGTAGGTGAAACCACAACGGAGGGGTATCTGTTGAGAGGCCAGACACACGTGTGCTTCCTGAAGAGGGGCAGCAGCCTTTTCAGTAGTTGTAGGGGCAACCGTCTGGATGATTTACTGATCTGGACTTGTAACATTAACCAAAACGGTCTTGCTGTGCTGGTTCTGTGAACGGCTGAAAACAAGGAGAAACTACAGCCGAAATTCTTCCCGAGGGCATGCAGCTTTGCTGTATGGTTAAATGATGATGACGTCCTCTTGGATAAAACATTCCGAAGGTGAAATAGCCCCATATTCGGATCTCTGGGCGTGGACTACTGAGGAGGCCATCGTTATGACGAGAAAGAAAACTGGCGTTCTACGGATCGGAGCATGGAATTCAAGAACCCTTAATCGGTTAGGCAGGTTAGATAATTTAAAAAGGGAAATGGATAGGCCAAAGTTAGATACAGTGGGAATTAGTGCAGTTCGGTGACAGGAGGAACAGAACTTCTGGTCAGTTGAATACAGGGTTATAAATACAAAATCAAATAGGAGTAATGCAGGAGTAGGTTTAGTAACGAATAAAAAAATAGAAGCGCGGGTAAGCTACTATAAACAGAGTAGTAAACGCATTATTGGAGCCAAGACAGACACGAAGCCCAGGCCTACAACAGTAGTACTAGTTTATAAGCCAACTACCTCCTCAGATGACGAAGAGATTGATAAAATGGATGATAAGATAAAAGAAATTATTTAGATACTGAAGGGAGACGAAAATTTAATAGTCATGGGGGCTGGAATTCGATAGTAAGAAAAGGAAGAGAAGGAAAAGTTGTGGGCGAAAATGGAATGGAGATAAGGAATGAAAGAGGAAGCCCCTTGGTAGAATTATACAAAGAGCATAACTTAATCATAGCTAGCACTTGGTTTTAAAATCATGAAAGAAGGTTGTATACGTGGAAGAGGCCTGGAGACACTGGAAGGTTTCAGATACATTATATAACGGTAAGACAGAGATTTAGGAACCAGGATTTAATTAGTAATGCATTTCCAGGGGCAGATATGGACTCTGACCACAATCTATTTGTTATGAACTGTAGATTAAAACTGAACAAACTGCAAAAAGGTCGGTCTTTAAGGAGATGGGATCTGGATAAAATGAAAGAACCAGAGGCTGTAGAGAGTTTGAGAGAGAACATTAGGGAACTATTGACAAGAACAGGAGAAAGAGATATAGTAGAAGAAGAAGGGTAGCGTTGAAAGATGAAACTGTAAAGCCAGCAGAGGATCAAGTAGATAAAAAGACTAGGGCTAATAGAAATCCTTGGGTAACAGAAGAGATATTAAACTTAATTGATGAAAAGAGAAAATACAAAAATGCAGTAAATGAAGTAGGCAAAAAGGAAGACAAACATCTCATAAATGAGATCGACAGAAAGTGGAAAATGGCTAAACAGGGATGGCTAGACGACAAATATAAGGATGTAGAGGCATATATCACGAGGGGTAAGATAGATACAACCTACAGAAAAATTTAAGAGACCTTTGCACAAAAAGATCCACTTGTATGAATATCAAGAGCTCAGATGGAGAAGCTTTTGAAGATGAAATAGGCGTTTTGATACAGCGTGAAGAATTTGCCAGAGCACTGAAAGACCTAAGTCGAAACAAGGGCCCAAGGGTAGACAACGTTCCATTAGAGCTACTGACAGCCTTGGGAGCCTGTCAAAACTCTACCATCTGGTGAGCAACATGTATGAGACAGGCGAAATACCCTCAGACTTCAAGAAGAATACAATAATTCCAATACCAAAGAAAACAGGTGTGACAGCTGTGAAAATTACCGAACTATTAGTTTAATAAGTCACGGCTGCAAAATACTAACACGAATTCTTTACAGACGAATGAAAAAACTGGTAGAAGCCGATTTTTGGGAAGATCAGTTTGGATTCTGTAGAAATGTTGCAACACTCAAGGCAATATTGACCCTACGATTTATCTTAGAAGATCAAATGAAGAAAGGCAAACCTACGTTTCTAGCATTTGTGGACTCAGAGAAGTCTTTTGACAATGTTGATTGGAATAGTCTCTCTCGAATTCTGAAGGTGGCAGGGATCAACTACAGTGAGCGAAAGGCTATTTACAATGTGTACAGAAACCAGATGGCGAGGGGCATGAAAGGGTAGCAGTGGTCGGGAAGGGAGTGGGACAGTGTTGTAGACTATCCCCGATGTTATTCAGTCTGTATATTGAGCAAGCAGTAAAGGGAACAAAAGAAAAAATTGGATTAGGAATTAAAATCCACGGAGAAGAAATAAAAACTTGGAGGTTTGCCGATGACATTGTAATTCTTTCACAGACAGCCATGGACCTGAATGAGCAGTTGAACGGAATGGACAGTGTCTTGAAAGGAGGATGTAAGGTGAACATCAACAAAGGCAAAAAGAGAATAATGTAATGTAGTCTAATTAAATCAAGCGATGCTGCGGGAATTAGATTAGGAAACGATGCACTTAAAGTAGCAGATGACTTTAGTCATTTGGGGAGAAAAATACTGATGATGGTCGAAGTAGAGAGGATAAAAAATTTACACTAGCAATGGCATGGAAAGCGTTTTTGACCAAGAGATATTTCTAACCTCGAATATGGTATTGAGTATCAGCAAGACCTTTCTGGAAGTATTTGTATGGAGTGTAGACGTACATGGAAGTGAAACATGTACGATAAATACTTTAGGCAAGATGAGAATAGAAGCTTACGAAATGTGGTGCTACAGAAGAATGCTGATGATTGGATGAGTAGATCACGTAACTAATGGAGAGGTATTGAACATAATTGAGGAGAAGAGGAATTTCTTGCACAACTTGACTAGATGAAGGGATCGGTTGGTAGGACATGTTCTGAGGCATCAAGGGATCACCAATTTACTACTGGAGTGCAGTGTGTAGGGTAAAAATCTTAGTGTGACTTCAACAGATGAATACACTAAGCAGTTTCAGGTGGATGTAGGTTGCAATAATTACTTGGAGATGAAGAAGCTTACACAGGATGGAGTAGCATGGAGGGCTGCATCAAACCAGTGTCTGGGCTGAAGACCACACCAGCAACAACATGGAATTAGAAGTGATTGCAATGAGTTTATTTTCCAAAATGCTGTAGCTCCCTACTACATTAGCACTGTATGTTCAAAGACTCTCAGTGAACACGGTTCCTGAACGATGTATAGTGCCTTAGGGTCCAAGCAATGAAAAGCTTGAACGAATTAACTCCTAAGTGGTTCGAATTCACTTTTTTCATTTTGTGTGTAAGAACATTATTATTTTGAGACATTTACGAGTAAATTTGTGAAAAATTTTCATTGTTTGGATCTTCACGCCCTATACACAGTTGAGGAACTGCATTCTTTGAGAGTTGTTGAAAACACCAGTGCTAATCTGTCAAAGAGCTCCACCATTTTAGAAAATAAAACCATAGAAATGAAACATCTGTAAACAGAACATAAATATATTTTCAGAAATTACATAAAACATTAAGTTTGTAATCTCTCAAAGTTGGACGAATTGAAATTGCGGCAGTGGACCCTAGTCTCTAAAACTGTACCATTTATTTTTACCACTTAAATGAGAAATTACCTCATCACCTCAAAGCACTGGTGACTGGAAATGTTCCTCTCCTGCTTAGAATAAAAATACAGAACTCCACATGGCGGTCAGTATCACCTATACCGAGGGCCTGTGGTACTTGGATCTTGTGAGTCTTAAATTTCACACATCGCCGTAATGTAAGTCACACCGTGGCGAGTTAAATTATGTTTTCTACTCTATCGAAAAGTGGACTTTTTAAAACTAAATAGAAAGTTTTATCGGACGTATTTGACATTAATATTAGGAACGCTAGAACCAAATGTTGATTTCTCTTTACACAGACAAGGTATGTCTTTAAAAGTGTTTCAGCCAACATAAATGCTTTGAACGGTATTAAGTACAACGACATATTGTCTACGAAGTTCAAGCTGTACTGTTGTTACAGATGCGCATGTGGGAAACAGAATGACGTGTTTGCGACGTCGGTATCTTGTGTGCAGTTGAAGCTCCACTGCAACCTACCGACGAATGTGAAAAATACCTCTCCGGTTCCAAACGGCACATTGCCTGTTGAACTTTCACGACCTACTGCTGAGTTAAATGACACGAAAACTGGCTGATTAATTTTTTCTTAAGTACTGTGTGGATTCTACCTATACAATTACACGACGCCGATGATTTTTAATTTCTCTACTAATTTCAAATTATTACCACATGCAATAATGTTGGCGTACTTGACACGTTAAAAGTCAGTGACAGTCAAATATGGAATACGGATGTCTTCATTTTGTTTGGTAGAATTCTAGCAACTGATCGGTCAGAACAGTCTATGCGATTAAGTCACAGTATCTCATTCGGAGTGCTTTTCCTACTCAGTTCGCTATAATTATCCAGTACCTAAGGAGTATGGATCTGCTAGAAATGGAGTAATACAGCTACTTACAATTAGCAATCGTCTTCAAAGCGTAAATGTTGCACATTCATATCAATGCTTCAAAATTTTAAAGAAATCATCAAAATTTCTTTAATTTCCTTGCTGATCAACGTCTGCGTAATTGAAGCATAATGATTAAAGATATTTTTACGAGACAATGTCAAGTGGATTCAAGCCGCTAGACTTACAGGTGATGAGATGGAAGTTCGGTGACTTTGTAGAAAGTGTGCAATAATGTAGCTGCGTGTTTGTAGTGAAATTTTTATTCCGTAATGTTAGAGTTATATTTCTCTTTTGCTTACTCACTGCAAAGACAAGAGAAAAGAAACTGAAGTGTATGCTGACGTCAACAATTAAATTTCTCAGCCTTCTTGTAGAAATAGTAAAAGGGCAATCAGTTGCAAATTGAAAGGTTTATTAAAACTCGTTTAACATTTTTTCAACGTTCATAAAAACGTTTTCTTCAGAAGCAAGTATGGACAAACTGAGCAAGATAAGTGTAAACATGTTAAGATATATCTGTATAGATAGGTACAGTCATATCTTGTTACGAATACAAATCATATTCAGGCTTACTGGATTATATGTTGGGGCAGTAGTAGTATGCGCAAGGAAGGTTCGCGATGGTGACTGAAACTCTATCATACTGAACTTGCTTCACAGATTAAAGTTAAAATTATGACACTAAAAATCAGACATTATTTAGCTATGTTCATATTTAAAATAATAACACAGCAACAAATAATGTCACCATCTAAAGAAAGTCAGTGTGGTAAAATAAAATTAATGTGAAATTGAATAGTGCAAATAGAAACAATAGCAAAAGGAAACAGGGGTGTTAAAGGGGGCCGGGAGGGAGGGGAAGGCAGAAAGAGGTGGCAAAGGGACAGAGGTATAGAAGGAAAGAGGAGGATGGAGAGAGATGTTGGTGGAGGGATGGGGCGGGGAGAAGATAGTAAAACGTGTATAACTATCAAATTCAACATATCTGAAAAACTGTGAACATCAGACCTCTAGAAACACATGTTGCATCATATAAAAGTAGAAACACAAATACCACTAGCATTAGCATGCGAGGAAAACGACTTATCCTATAGTCACATGGAAGATGAGCCATTTATCTGCTACTTTAACGGAAATAGAGGCCTGAAATTAGATAGAAAATTTATGTTGTTCAGCTGCAACTGTTCGTTTGAAACGGATCCCTCTTCATAAGCAAAATATTTAAAAATCTCTCATTTTTCAAGCAGATTCAGCCTATAACCTTTACTTTCCTTATGCAAAAGTTCTGTATCTTCTACTCTCCGTGGTATGTGTTGGAGAAGAAGTAGACGTTCAGAAAAAGTGGAACTGTGCACATTTCCCCCAACTTTACTTAGCGGGTGCTCTTTGTATCTTATTTAAAGGGTATCCCTCTCTGTCCTACATAATAATTGGGCAGTCATTAAATGTAATTTTACAGACACCAGAGTTTATGAAACAGTCTACTCGTGTTCTGATAGAATGCGTTACTTTTTGTTTTAGGCTACTGTTCACAGAGAAAGCAGCTTTGCAGCCATATTTCTTCATTTTTCTGGGTTTGTGGATGACATGAGTCAGCTGCAATGATATTATCTGCAAAATTAGGTTTACAGAAAATGCCAAAGTTGATTTTGTTGTTAATTAACCTTAGTTTCAAATCCAAAAAGATTACTTTCTCTGTTAATGTTTTGTATTTCTTTTGTGAAACTGACTTTCTCATGATAATTGTTAAAAGCGTGGAAATTTGTTGATCTTGGTCACTTACATTAAACATTATGAGTATGTCATATACGTAACAAACGCAGGAAGGGCTTACTGTTGACAAAGTTTTCATCTAATCCATTTACAGAAATATCTGCTAAAACTCCAGCAAATGGACATCCCCTATCTAAACCGAATGGTTCCCCATACAGTTCTCCATTGAACTGAAATCAGTTGTAATTCAGTACTGTCTGAAATAAAGTCAATAGTTCAGATACTTGAAGCTGTGCTAATTTTTTTATGTCACAGTATATTATTTTCAATACTTTTGAGAGTGAAATTTACCAACGTTAGTATACAAACTTATAATGTCAAAGGAAATGAGAGAATGAGGTGCAATCTATCATTTTTAATTTATTTGTTAAATCAGCACTGTTTTTAACGGAATGATTCTTTTCAAATACGAAAAATTCTTCGATTTTAGTGTGAAAAAATCTTGCTAGTCTATGGCGTGGACTGTGTATCCCGTCATCAATAGGGCTAATCAGGTTGTTTTGTTACATACTGCGAACTGGCTTCCCAAAGCAGTGGGTTTTGGGTTCGTGAATTAAATCATTCTTTTCAGATTCTTTCGTGTGATTTTTAGTTGTACCCAAAATATTCCTGATATATTTTTCTAATTTAGGGGAAGATCCTTAACGATTTCGGAGATGCCTTTTTCATAACGTTTCGTTCACTTTTTCACGCGATAACAAGTGTATTTCGTTTATCAGCCATCATGACTCGAGCCTCACTGTTCTTCAATTTTCGGTTAATGTTAGTACTAGTGCTTCTTTCTTTTTGTTACAAATGCTTATTTTTGGTTAGCTTTACTTCTTTTTCTAAAATTCCACTGTACTCATGAAAAACTGTGGTCAGTTGAGATTTCTCTAGTTTACCAACATTAAGATCAACTTTAAGATCAACAATAAAATTATTTACCTTCTTAGAGTCATTTAGCTTAGGTACAAAATTACTTTTCAAACCTTTAGCTAACATAGTATTTTCGTGATTTGTGAAAATTGTAGATGTTTCATTTATCACTCTTTAGAAAAATTTATGTTCACAGTTATTCGCTACTAGTGTTGTACACGCACTGAAGGTAGATGTTTTATTTCTCAGTATGAGCAATTTACGTGCGTGGCTGACTTTAATTTCATTTTTGCGGTTCAGCAACTAATCGTTAACACCACGCTAGATACTGTGCGCTTGAACGTTATAAAAGTCTGTGAATGCCCTACTTATTTTGAGAAAAAGTGATTCAGCTTCTTCGTTTATCCAGCCTTCTTTCTTATACAGTTCACTAATTCTGTTAATCATAATTTACTGATCTGGCTTAAACTGCCGGTACTTTATTGCACTACTGAACATTGATGTTCGTAAGTCCTGAGATAATGAAGCATTAGATGGACTCTGCTTTCTCTGTAAACAATAGCCTAAAACAAAATTTAACCCATTCTATCAGAACACAAAATGATCGTCGCACAAACTCTGGTGTTAATAAAATTACATATGATGAATGGCCAAACTACGACGCAGCACAGAGAGAGACCTTTTAAAGCAAGATATAAAGTGCACTGTTATGTAAAGTTGGGGGAAATGTGTAGTTTCACGTTTGTTGAACATCTGATTCTCGTCCAACACACACCATGGAGTCTAGAAGATACAGAACTTTTACATAAAGAAAGTAAAGGTTACAGGCCAGACCTGCTTGAAGAATTACAGATTTTTAAACAGTTTACTGACAAAGCTGTGTCTATTTTAAATGAGCAGGTGTAACTCAAAAATAGAAATTTTCTAGATAGTTTCAGGCCCCTGTTTTCGTTAAAGTAGCTAAAAATGACTGGATCTCCTATGTGACCATACGACATGTCAGGCTTGTTGATGCTAGTGGTACTTGTGTTTCTTCTTTGTCATGATGTACCATGTATTTCTTGAGACTTGATGTTCACAGCTTTTCAAATGTGTAGCCCCATTCCCCCATCAACATCACTCTCCATACCCCTTTTTCCATCCGTCAATCTGCCCCCATTCATCTCCTTTTCCACTCCCTCCCCCCCCCCTCCTCTTCCACCCCCCACCCCGTTGCTCCTTTCTTTTATTGTGTCTGTTTACACTATTCAGTTTTACGTTAATTCGTTTTTACTTCAATGATTTCCTGTGGATGGTAACTTATTACGTGCAGCGATGTTATTAATTTTTAATACTTACATAGTTAAATTGATATTGTCTTTTAATTTTAACCTTTGAAGCAAATTTATCATGATAAACTACCAGTCACTATCGCGCACCCTATTTGTGCATAGTACTATTTCCCTCTTTAGGTAGTAACTATCCGTAGCGCAAGCCTTGTGTACGTAACGTTAGTACAATTGCTGTACAGTGGTAAGGAAGTATCATATCACGAGAACCATGTTCTGCATGTTTTAATATGGGTGTGATACTTTATATCTGACTGACGTCTTTCGTCTATATTTTTACGTCCATTTGTCACAACTTGTAATCCAGTAAGTCTGAATATGTATTTTTATCCCTAACGGGATATGACTGTACCTCTGTATACAGGGTGTTACAAAAAGGTACGGCCAAACTTTCAGGAAACATTTCTCACACACAAATAAAGAAAAGATGTTATGTGGACATGTGTCCGGAAACGCTTAATTTCCATGTTAGAGCTCATTTTAGTTTCTTCAGTATGTACTGTACTTCCTCAATTCACCGCCAGTTGGCCCAATTGAAGAATGGTAATGTTGACTTCGGTGCTTGTGTTGACATACGACTCATTGCTCTACAGTACTAGCATCAAGCTCATCAGTACGTAGCATCAACAGGTTAGTGTTCATCACGAACGTGGTTTTACAGTCAGTGCAATGTTTACAAATACGGAGTTGGCAGATGCCCATCTGATGTATGGACTAGCACGGGCCAATAGCCGTGGTGCGGTACGTTTGTATCGAGACAGATTTCCAGAACGAAGGTGTCCCGAGAGGAAGACGTTCGAAGCAAATGATCGGCGTCTTAGGGAGCACGGAACATTCCAGCCTATGACTCGTGTCTGGGGAAGACCTAGAACGACGAGGACACCTGCAATGGACGAGGCAATTCTTCGTGCAGTTGACGATAACCCTAATGTCAGCGTCAGAGAAGATGCTGCTGTGCAAGGTAACGTTGACCACGTCACTGTATGGAGAGTGCTACGGGAGAACCAGTTGTTTCCGTACCATGTACAGCGTGTGCAGGCGCTATCAGCAGCTGATTGGCCTCCACGGGTACACTTCTGCGAATGGTTCATCCAACAATGTGTCAATCCTCATTTCAGTGCAAATGTTCTCTTTACGATGAGGCTTCATTTCAAAGTGATCAAATTGTAAATTTTCACAATCAACCTGTGTGGGCTGACGAGAATCCGCACGCAATTGTGCCATCACGTCATCAACACAGATTTTCAGTCAACGTTTGGGCATGCATTGTTGGTGATGTCTTGATTTGGCCCCATGTTCTTCCACCTACGCTCAATGAAGCACGTTATCATGATTTCATACGGGATACTCTGTCTGTTCAAATGGCTCTGAGCACTATGGGACTCAACTGCTGAGGTCATTAGTCCCCTAGAACTTAGAACTAGTTAAACCTAACTAACCTAAGGACATCACAAACATCCATGCCCGAGGCAGGATTCGAACCTGCGACCGTAGCGGTCTTGCGGTTCCAGACTGCAGCGCCTTTAACCGCACGGCCACTTCAGCCGGCGCAATATACTCTGTCTGTGCTGCTAGAACATCTGCCTTTACAAGTACGACACAACATGTGGTTCATGCACGATGGAGCTCCTGCACATTTCAGTCGAAGTGTTCGTACGCTTCTTAACAACAGATTCGGTGACCGATGGATTGGTAGAGGCGGACCAATTCCATGGCCTCCACGCTCTCCTGACCTCAACCCTCTTGACTTTCATTTATGGGGGCATTTGAAAGCTCTTGTCTACGCAACCCCGGTACCAAATGTAGAGACTCTTCGTGCTCGTATTGTGGACGGCAATGATACAATACGCCATCCTCCAGAACTGCATCAGCGCATCAGGGAGTCCATGCGACGGAGGGTGGATGCATGTATCCTCGCTAACGGAGGACATTTTGGACATTTCCTGTAACAAAGTGTTTGAAGTCACGCTGGTACATTCTGTTGCTGTGCGTTTCCATTCCCTGATAAATGTGATTTGAAGAGAAGTAATAAGATGAGCTCCAACATGGAAAGTAAGCGTTTCCGGACACATATCCACATAACTTATTTTCTTTCTTTGTGTGTGGGGAATGTTTCCTGAAAGTTTGGCCGTACCTTTTTGTAACACCCTGTATAGATAATAATGTTTTCACTGTTAACTGGCTTAGGTTCTGAAGAGGACATTGTTATGACCTTGAAACTATGGTACGGTGTTTTAATAAACACTCCAGTACGCAACTTATTGGCTGTTTACTATGTCTACAAGAAGATTTCATTCTACTGCTGTTTATCAAGCTATGTACAAAATTTAGAAATTTTTACCTGTCCAGGTCTCGAAGGCCGTTTCTACACATATATGGACATTTCTCTGAAAATTCTCAAAACAGGTTCGCCCATTGCTTTTGCTAAATAATGTGACAGAATCCATCTAATGCCGGATTACCTCACTGTTAAGCAGTGCTATAAAATACCGGCAAAAAACGAAAGTAAATTGTTGAAACTGAGAAATAAACATCTAAATTGTTTTTACAACACCAATGGCCAATAATCGTGAACATAAATGTTTTGAAAGAGTTACAAATAAAATAGTATAAGCTACACACATCACGAAAATGCTGTGTCAACTAAAAGTTTTAAATGTAATTTTGTAGTTAGTCTAAATGACTCTAAGACGGTATATAATTTTACTGTTGATCTTAAAATTAATCTTGAGGTTGCTAAAACAGAGAAATCTCAACAGACCACAACGTCTCATGAATACAGTGAAATTTCAGAAAAAGAAATAAAGTTAGCCAAAAGTAAGCATTTGCATCAAAAACAAAGAAACCCTGTTTTGAATGTGTCAATCATCAAGCACCTGACAATTGAGAGCGAAAACTTAATGCAAAAGAATATAAAAGAATCCATAAATCTCAGCGGAAATATTATGAATACCTTTACGAGTCAACTGAACAGTTCGATTAAGAACTAGAATTAAAAGTATGTCTGCTTCCAACATTTATATAGTAATGAAAATGCTTCTAACAGATTTGGTACACAGATCTTCAAAGTATAGTTATTACAGATGTCAAAATGTAATTAAAATTTCAACGTACATTGGCATGTCTGGATTTCATGTACTACTCACGCGTCTGTTGGTTCCACTAATAAAATGGCAAAGAGATTAAGCTTTTAATGCGTGAATAATTTCCATTCTCTGTTAATTAAGAATTGATTCACAAAGAACGGGAACTTTCAGCTCTTCGGTTGAAAGTTATTTTATCTCCTAAGTGATGCAAAACTCGCTAAATGACTGTGTTGCTTCACCAACGATAACTCTTTTGAACGCAACCAGTCTGACAGCAGAAGTTTGACAGAAATTAACCCTATGGCTGGATAATTCCACATCGTTTCACACACGTGAAAAAGACCTTTCGAATTTGAGAAATTAGTAGAACTGCTATTACAGGAAAAACGTTTATTAAGTCAGGTGAAAAATGCATTGAACAGAGCACTTCTCTTTGCCTTTAGGTATCTCTCTGACATTTCAGACTTGTCCAGTTTTGTAGTATCTGAATGTTGATGTTTAGCTGAACAAGGCGGCTAAAGATGTAAGTATTATTTTTCTTACTAGGAGGTGAAAATAAGGGGAGACAGAGCTACAGACTTACACAGTACGTTGTTTTGCAGCCGGAGCTGCCATGTTAGATGACTCAAAACATTAGCGACCTACGCTTACATGGAGATCGTTTACGACTGCTTTTTGTTCGTAGTTTCTTTCGTATACACACTACAATTGTTTTAAATACTAAATATTACAGTGCTTATGCTAATAACATAGTGGCAGTAATATATTTTCAGATATTTTTCTAGCCTTGAATGCGTAATTGATTCAGTACAGATACGTAATATGAACCATTTGCCCTCGTAAACGTAATGTTCTTTTTGTTTATACACTTCAGATAACCAAGGAGATGTGATGTGAAATGGATGGTTTCACACTTCATTTAAATCCTCTTTTACAGTTTTTGTGTCGATAACTGAGGAAGCTAGAACTCTGTAAACGATATTTGTTTGGTTAAATTTTTATATATCGATATTTCGCTTTCAGGCAGTAGCACAACAAACCGAGAAGAAAAGGACGTCTCCTGGATAGATCTTTAATGCGCTATACCATTAAAACTGCATATTTTGCGGAGTAAGCAAATAGAAATACGTAATCCACCAAATACAGCACGACGGCTACGGACACTGTGAAATTGAGATTGCTTTTATTACGTGATCTGAGCACAGAATATGTGATCTACAGTAGTTAGCCCATTACAGCGAACGTAACAGACGGGATCTGTTCAGCCAAGGACAACGTGACTATTCCGTCGCCCGCACACGCAACTTAAAAATACATACAGTACAGAAATAAGTAGAGTTATAGCTTTTTATACAGTTTTGATTCTCCTTTTTTTTCGTCAGAGATGTGGTTATTCTGGGATGTAAGACGGCATCTTAAAATGATACGACTGATGCAATGGCACTGCTACTCTTTTTTGAGAAAAATATATGGCTTTTTCCAAATACATCGTGGTTACATTATTACGATTTCCGAGGTCGTGTTAGGGCTTGGACGTAACAACAGAACTTAATCGTAGAACATTAAAGTGGAGGACATTGTGACATTGTTACTATACTACAGTCAGTTTTACTACTCCACATTTTATTCAGAGGAACTCAAAATTTATAGTTTATGCACTAGTTAATTACAATTATAAGGTCTACAGTGGCATGTCACATACAAAATTAGTACTAAATATTCTATTTTAAACGCTATATGACAATTATGCTGCTCAAAATGTTGGCAGGACCCACGAATTGATACTAATCGTAAATTTTAGGAGGTTTAGTGATCTAGGGATAAATCGCTAGGAGTGAAGCAATAACTTTCATATTCTTTATTGTTACAAATACTTCGCTGATAGTCTACGAATAGATCTTGATTTCCAGAAGAGTGGTTAAACTCATTCGACTTTATTTTCCTGATATCTCGCGATTCTGTTTTGTTGTTAGGTCGATACATAAGAGGAGAGCTTGAATTGGCAGAAAAAGATATAGTTCTGGCGACAGACTGATCCACAGCGTAGCCAGAGGTCTAGGTTATGTTAGAATGCAACAGTTATGTTGTCAGTTGGTACAGAAAAATCTGGGGAAAGGTAAAACAACAAAGGCCGTGAAATCGCAGGAAATCAGGTGTTCGGTGACATTCACCGAAGGTCGAAAAAATGCTTCCTTGAGCCCGTTGAATCTCGGCCCGAGGAAGTGTGGTTCAGAATAATAAAAGAAAAAATCGTCCTTTGTATGACTGTCGTCAATGACAGCTTCAGTTCACACAACACTCTAGGTACTGAAGGTTTTAGTCTTAAAGTGAAATGTAGTGTGACCTTCGCTCTTACGAGAGATCGTTCCGTTCACTCACAGAAGTGGACAGCATGTGGCAGGATGTCAGAGCTGCCATCCCACGAAATGACAGAAAGAAGAAACCTTTCGCGGGTTACCTAGGTACGTATATGTTTCGTCGAGCACATCGCCAGAAAGAAATTTTACATCACCTTTTTATGAAGCGGGTAAAGTCTACGCGTTCGGTGGGATTGTAACGCAATAATTCATTCGAAAAATGTTCAAATACAATTAGCAACTACAATTCCTTGCGTTCTGGGGGAATTGGCGCCTTCAATTTCCTCAACATTACAGGTATGTCACAGAATCGCTTTGTTTGGTACCGTACCTTGCTTTGGAATATCTACTTTATTCATGTTTTATTCTTAAGACTTTTTCGCTGTTCATGTGTTGCGCACTGTATAGGTGACGATACAATTGGCTGATTACGTAACGTGTAACGTGCTCTCACTCTAATTTCTGGTTGGCTAAGGAAATCATGTGTCTTGAGCTCAAGTTGTCTAACAAAAGCACACCGTACCGCGCAATCTTCAGTTCACGATTTCCGAAGCTATAGTACTGTACTTGGTGGATTTCGAATTTATACTTGCTTATTCCGCAAATATGCAGGTTCAGAGCTACAGCGCATTGAAAATCTATCCAAGAGACGTCCTATTTTTTCTCGGTTTGTTGTGCTACGGTGCCTGAAAGTATTATACCGACATGTAAAAATTCTACATTTTGTTTGTCTCTGGTTTCTTCGTTACGCCATAAACGTGTGCAATGAGAAAAGAAGTAAGCAATGCATGCTGTCATGTCTTGTGGATGTCAACAAAGTGAAAGATTCTTGAAATAGAAAGGAACTGATCTTCATGGAGGCATATCTCTATACAGAACTGAGTTCTTATTTTACTAGAATGCCAGTTCGTCAATATAATTGCAGCTTACACATCTTCTCAGTTTGAAATCGTACCTACGAAGGAGCATTGAGTATGTGTCCAATAATAACAAATCATTGTAAATTCACATTTGAAAGAGTGTTCCAGCAATTTGCAGTTCGGTAAGTGTTACCAGCAGGCAGTTATGGCGGTATTAAAGAGCATTTAAACTAATACTTCCTATATTAGTGCACAAGACAGCACTGTCAATAAAGGAATGGCCTCATTAGCCTAGACCCGGTAAAATAGTTATTTTGCTTCAATAAGTATGTAACAACCAATAATAATACTGAGACGTCATACAACCTGATGGACGAATGAATAAATAAAATAAGCAGTTTCATGTCTTCTAGTATTTTTTAATTCTTATATCCATCATATAGGAGATCAAATTTGTTGCAATGTAATTGTCAAATACACTCATGGACATAAGTGAACATAATAAGAAATATTACGCAGATTTCAAGGATACGCGAGAATAACGATCAAGGTCCCTATAAGGATTTTTTTTCTTTTTTTAACTTATGAATGTCCTCGAAAATCTGTGCTTAAACTTTGATGTACTTGACGAAATGTCCAGAATCTGCTCGCTGCTGAGGAACATCCATTTTCTACTTGAGGCTCCTTTCATGTTTCCTCTTATAATGCTGTACTTTTATATTACTGAGTTTCCAGCAATACTGGCCAGTCAGTCACCCATACTGTAAACGGAGTTCGAACTGTTATATTGTGTAATAAGAAAGAAAAGACTGATATTAAATTCGCCAGTCCAAAGTGGACTAGAAAAGAAGTTTTTCTCAGTAAGTTGAACTCAAATACTCATACATTGCTGTTAGCGAGAATGTGAATAAGTGAAATGAAGGCGTCAGTAATGGCCGAGAAGATGATGAACATTACGGTCCTGTGTAGAATACAAGGAAAAGAAAAATTTTGGGGCATATTTCCGGTTCTTCAAAAAGATTCGGGACATCAGTTACGTTGCAGGTGACGGTTGTAACTGCTTACAGTTGATATGTTTTCAGAATATTAAATGGAATCCTATGAAACCCAAAGCTCACCTAACTGGACTTGCGATCAGCATAAATTCTGTGAATCGAAGAAGTCCAACATAAAGTCCAGATGAAGGTGCTTTCTTTCGTATGACTATAAGGTGCGTATTAAGACAGCTGGACAAATACAGGAAGTTCAGGTACGTCAGCCAGCTTTCTTGGCATTGCTTGGCATCACTAACAGACGTCTTATTACCCTTAAAACAGGATTGTCGTTAGAGATATGAAGGATCCGTTTACAGAGAAGGAACCTATGGAAAGCAGCTGGATATAGTGTTCCTTATAACAGCACAAACTATTACATGACTACGTGTATGTGGGTTTGAATATGGTGCCAATGAGGAACCTAAGGTGGTAGCTAAATAAAATTACAGCGGTTGGGATCTACTTTCTTCATGTCAATTTTTCACATCATGACAATTCGCCTTAATTATACTTCTATGGTTTCTTGCCATAGAGGTACAACACGCGTCGTTGTCATGACGTCACAAACTTAAAGCTGACGTCTATCGTGTTAGTAGCCCCAATCATTAGCTTGCGGTGAGGTGCTTTGACAAATATCCCATTTGCATCATTTACATGTGTAGCCTACTAGTCGTTCTAATTATAGTCTAAACTCTAACTTATAAAAGAATCACATTACGTTCCTTAGTGGACTCGTTCAAACGATATTTTATACGCATTAACTTTAGTTGCGTAGGTTACTTTCACTATAGCGTTTATATTTCTGTAATATGACTCTAGATTTCCCACAAATGAGCTATAAGAGTGCTCTGGTTGAACGCTATGAGAAAGAAATATTGCAAACTACCAAAATGTAGCAAAATATTTTCTCAGTATTTTTGGGAAAAGGTCATAGACGAAACATCAGTTTCATCATTCCGTATTAAGGAAAATGATGGATTAGGAAATTAGCCATTTCATGTCACACACTTCGGTTCTTAGTATTCTGAATGTGTAACAAAAAGAAAGTTACATTAAGAAGGCGAAATGCATCGTACTTATGGATCAGATATGCCTTTAAGACCAGAGAAAGGTTTGAAAATGCCTTCCTGACTCTGTGTTATTCATGAAAACACTGTAATATCTACTGTTTAAGCAACTACTGCGTCGACACGACAGAAATTAAGAACAAGAAACAGCTGTAAACATAGTTTGCTAGGGTTTAGGGCTAATAACATAGAGGCAATGTACAGCATAAGTCTGTAACGCCGCCGCCCCTTATTCCACCTCTATGTTTCTTACCTAAATGCAACAGGGCTAGAAGTAAATGTCACGAGAACTTAAAGCAATTTTCTATCCTGCTCCCACATGATCCTACTCTTCCAATATTGATACGAAGTCCAAAGCTAGAAACAAGTAAAGGATTCTTTATCAGGTACAGACCTGTGGAAATGTGTCGAGGTAGGTCAGCACAGCACACATAACATGTAGTTTAGAGTAATCTTGTTGAAAAGTAACGTCACAGACTCCTCAAATGTAGAGAAAAACGCATCGGAAAAGTAGCGGTCGCTGTCGAGTTTATCGGGCTACATAACAGCGTCCCGTACCATCACGCTAGGTACTGGATGCGTATGACGACAGCCAATGCAATATGACAATGTTCCGCACTGATCCATCCAATGGAATGCCGTAGGCAGAAGCGGAACTCATTTGTGAAGGCGACGTGGTGTCACTCCTGTTATTAGCGTTGTCGATGGGCACCATATTGCCTCTCTTTGGTGCCGCGTCAAAAAAAGACGAGGTCGCCGCGCCGATCGTGGTGCCCCATACGTAGTCGCACTGTTCTCGTGGATATCTGCATTGCTGCAGGTTCGTGACGTGGTCTTATTATTCTCATAGCAGAGTAGAACATGTCTGCCCTCTCGGGCAATAGTCGTCTGCGGCCGTTGAGGTTCTGTATGGTGTTGAGTACGATCCCCCGGAGCCCATTGAATCAGCATTCGCTTGACAGTCATCGGATCCTAACCAATGGGAGCAACACTGTCGCGAAACGATAAACTGCAGTCTCAGTACATCACGTTCTAGCCTCCGTCGTATTACGCGATTTCTTCGTAGGCGTTTCTCCTTCTTATGCGAGGTACAACACCAACTTCTCGCGAACAACACTCAAATCGTCCGTGAACGAGAAACCTGCTACTTAATCTTTACTTATATATAAAAGGTACACCGTCCAGTCCCATTAATGTGACCACAGGCTACGTTCGAAGTCAACTTCACTCACCGTCGGCAGGTGGAGCACTGTTAGTTGAGTGCATATAAAGTGTCTCGGGGGGCGGGGGTGGGGGGGGGGGATGGGTTAACGTGAAAACAGTGCAGTCGCTGAGTGAAATATGGAAACGAAGCGATTTCTCTGACGTCCAGAGGGGCATGATCATTTGCTTTCAGACCAAGGATAGAAGCCTTTCCGAAAAGGCAAAGTTTGTAAACTGTTTGCTTGCTGCTGTGGTTGAAGTATATCGCGACGGCTGTGGAGATGTGTGCAGACGAACAGACATGCAACTGTTGAGTAACTGACTACCTAGACTATCCGAGGGGTTACGTATAATCTCTCCTCAACGACCGTTGAGCAAACATTACTGTATATGTCCGCCCCCGGTAGCCGAGTGGTAATAGGAAACAGTTGTGCCAGTCCCGCCTACATCACATCCACCTCGCTGATTCACCCTTGTGTGCCACATGCCAAGTGATTGACACGGATGAACATTGTTTCGAATGCGGGTCGGCAAAGGACGTTTGGTATCTGGTGTGTCAGATATTGGCTTTTCTCACACGCAATACTCCCGACAGGATAACTACCCGATCACTTCCCCAGTGAGATGTATTTCTCAAGAGCAAAAACGAACTCTGTGACGTGGATCAGCGGCCACGCTGTTCACTACCTATTCGGTAATGGTGAAAAGACAGTACCCGATTTTTGGTATTACCTCAACGAACGACATTGTGCGATCGTCAAGAACCCTAAATAAAGGCAATATTTTCCTAATTTTCTTTGGAGCGCATTCCATAATCCGCCTCGCAGCTGGATTATCGATGACATGAGAAAATAACCATAGCACCTCTTCCCAGTTCCTTTTTTTATGAGATTGAACAAACAACGGAAACAACACAGCAACGAGACGACAGTCAACCAAAAATTCGCAGCGGACTATAGTATGGAGCATCCTTTGTCGTAACGGGACGACTTCCTATTATTCTGTTCATGTAGCCGAAGAGGAACGGCCTTCCTGTTATCCATTTGTATAAAAATAAACTAAAATAAAAATTAAAAAAAAGAAAAAGAAAAGTGGTCACCGCGACAGAATGTCAGTCCGCAGGGCCCGAGTTCGATTCCGGCTGGGTCGGAGATTTTTTTCGCTCAGGGACTGGGTGTTGTGTTGTCCTAATCATCATCATTTCATCGTCATCAACGCGCAACTCGTCGAAGTGGCGTCAAATAGAAAGACTTGCATCCGGCGAACGGCCTATCCGACGGGAAGCCCTAGTCACACGACATTTACATTTACTGTGTATGAGCTTCCGCAATAGGTGCCTGGTTCATGCACCCATGCTGACTGCTGTTCTTCAGTGACGAACGCCGATGGACGTCCACTGAATGAAGACAGGAGGTCTTTTCATATTAATCACGTTTTAAGCTTCATCGGACAGACGGTCGTTGGCATGTTCAATGTGAAACGCCTGAAAGCAATTAAACTCCAATATCCTCAGAAGCGTTCGGATAGAGGGCATTCCCCAGGTGATCTCGTCATTCTGGAAACCACACTGGATCGACACAAGTAGGCACCTATCTTTGAAAATCGTGACGACACCTGTACCCATTTAGTTTATCTTCAGCATGGCATCCACCACTTGGACAATACAACGTGCCAATAACTGGCAGTGTAAATGCGTAGTTCGAAGGGTACAACAACGATTTTACTGCACTGCCCTGGGCAACTAACTCCCCGGATTTTAGCCCAGTCGAGAATCTGTGGGGCCATCCCGTTTAGACTGTTCGCGCAATGGATCCTCAATTAAGAAATCTAGCGCCGCTGACAATACCACTGGAGCCGGCATCACTCCACATCTCTGTCGGTACCTTCCAGAACCTCACTGACTCTCTTCCTGCATGCCTCCTGCTGCAAAAAGTGGTTACTCAGGCTTTTGATAGGAGGCCACATTAATGTGATTGGGCAGTGTAGATGGCAGATGTAGTGTAGATGTAGTCCTTCCTACTTGGTGTGATTGCCGTGAAAAGCCAACATTTGCATATTCAAGCACGTAGTACATTTCATGCCACTTGACGCTAGTTCATGCCATCTTCATGTCTTTTTTTTTTTTTTTTCAATTTTGACAGCCAGCAGTGTGTTGGGGAATACAAATTTTATAATTGACATTAAAACAAATACAATTTTCAACTCATATATAGTCGATTAACTAAACACCTTTTACCTTAGTTGGCGATTTAGCCCACTTTGTGAAAACTTTTACACGTTGTGGACAGTTTTGTGAAAGGTAATCAGGTCGACAGCAACGTGTGGCTGCAGCAGCGCACGTACCCAAGTTTAATGAAGACGCCGGAGGTGATCATCAGAACGTAGTCGAAGGGCACCAGATACGTCATGGCGATGGACACCGACTCGAAGGCCGCAGCGAAGAACCAGCCTGCGAACGGAAAACATCTGTAACTGCCCATTGTTAGCCTCTGTCCGAGGAGCCGTAAACAATATCTTACAGGTTTTATATCTCTCACCAGGGACAACGCCTAGACGCAGCAATGTACGTGTGGGCAGGGACGTATCCGCGGAAGCGTGGGGGCGAGAGTTATGACAGCAGCAGCCCAGTCTGTGGTCGGTTAAAGTAAGAATGAGTGGGAGAGACTTGTAAAGAAACTGGAAAAGAGGCGATCCGAGGTCAGATTAGACTCCGTGTACTGAAAATTCAACAGAAATTTACAAAATGAGATAGCAGATATGCTAACCTACCTAGTGGGTGTACAAATCCTCTACACTGCAGAATAAACAATGAAAGGAATACGTAAAATGGATGCATGACTTTGATTAGTGGTCTCTCGGCAAGATGCGAGAGATGGTAGAACGAATTAGGTAATGCTATAGTACAAATAGTGTTTGAAAGAACAAATAATGATTCGAGTGTGAACTATCATGATTCGATAAATTGTGTATCATGGTACGAAACTCAGCGAGAGCTGTCATAATCAGTAAATTGACGTATATCAGTGAAACAGAGTGGTTACCACCAAATTAACGTAAAAGAGCTATCATTACTCTGCCAAAGAAGACACGGAAGTATAAACGTGGTAACTTTCGAAATATCAGTTGGCCAATCCATGTTTCTAAAAGGAAATAATATACAGAATACCAGAAAAAATTTCACGAAAGCTAAAGATAACACAAAAGCAGGTCTGAACTTACGTATAATAATAGAAAGAACGGTGAAGAAAAAAATCTGGATACTATCACAGCACTTGGGGACCTAGGGAAAGCATTCCACACAATAATAAGAACTAAATCCTGAGTAGAGTTAAATAACATAGAAACGCGAATATTATAGTACATCACATCTATAGTAAACGTAGTCAAAATAATGAAACTGATAGGCTTAGAAAGATAAATCATGGTAAGAACCGTACGGAAAGTTTACTCTGGTAAGAGTTATCAATTAAAAAACCGATTCAGTATTTAAATAATTTTATTATTACTTGCAAACATCAGTGTCAAGGACACAAATCTTCATCAGATAGCTTCATTACATCTGTATGATGACATGATACGTGAATTTGATTTTCATAGTGCCTCAGATTGAAATAATCGCTGTTTTCCCGGAAATCTACGAATCACGCAATAAAAATTGGAATGTTGAGCCACTTTTCATTGCATTATTTACTTACAATAGCACATTACCAAAGTTCCTTTATCCTGAAACACGGAATGTGACACCATCTTTACATGGAAATCAAACAACGATATCTTATCCTAACAAAATGTTTCATGTTGATATATTGTATATCGCATGAAACTCA
Organism: Schistocerca serialis cubense; assembly: GCF_023864345.2. Classification (NCBI taxonomy): domain Eukaryota; kingdom Metazoa; phylum Arthropoda; class Insecta; order Orthoptera; family Acrididae; genus Schistocerca; species Schistocerca serialis. Next base: position 442,464,693 of record NC_064641.1, on the reverse strand, counting down.
CATCAACGCACTGATGTTCTTTGTTGTTCAAAAGAAAATTAGGCTACACAGGTCAACCACTAAATTAATGTAATATTTTTAAATCGTTTCATTTTTATTTGCCAGATTTTGAAGAAACCGTTCATCATCCAACGGCTGTAGCACTTTCAACAGACGGATTCATGATCGCCTGTTGCGTTACTCTGATTTCCGTGATGGAACTTGAGGGAACAGTCAAAGTTTTGTTCCGAGAATCTACATATTCATGTAGCGTAAGATAAAATGTTGTTACATTTCACTGTATAATCTGCTTTTAGTTACAAAACACAAACTCATTCACCATTTTCACATAGAGACAGCACTGTTTGTCACAGTATGTTTCGTTATGAATTCATGTGGCTATACCAAAAACATTATCCGGGTAGTAAAGGAAACCGATGATAAATTTCGAAAGGGAATTAAAATTCCGGGAGAAAAAATAAAGAGTTTCAGATTTGCTAATGACAATGTAATTCCGACAGAGACGCCAATGATCTTGGAATATCAATTTAACGTAGTGGATAGGGTCTTGAAAAGAGTTTATAGGACAAGTAAGAGTATAACAAGGGTAATGGAAGGTAGGCGAATCAGATCATGCGTTGCTGAGGGAATTAGATTAAGAAATGACAAACGAAAAGTAGTAGATCCGTTTTGATATTTGGGTGGAACCAAATAGCTGACGAGAGGGTACAAAATACAAACTGGCAGCAAAAAAGAAATTCGTTTCTGAAAAAGAAAAATTTATTTACACAGCATAAAAATTTAAGTGTAAGTAAGTCTTTTGTGAAAGTGTTTGTCTGGAGTGTAGTCTTGTTTTGAAGAGAAACATGGGTGATAAGAAGTCCAAACGAGAATAGGTGTTTTCGAAATGTGATTTCACAGAACATATCTGTATGTTACAAGAGTAAATTGAGTAACTGATGAGGAGTTACAGAAACCAAATTAGGAGAAAATCGAGGCAAAGGAACAACTTGACGAAAAGAACGGAGCAGTTGACAGAACTCTTTCTGAGACGTCGGGGAATCTAAATTTGGTGATTGGGGTAACAATTACATGGGAAGAACAAAGCTTGACAGCAGGAAGCGTATTCAAATGGATGTGTGCTGAGGTAGTTATGGAGAGAAAAAGAGGTTTGCACAGGAGTGACTATTATGGAGAGCCGCATCAAACCAGTCTCCAGAGAACAAAGTTTTCGGTGTGCGAACGCGTCCTCATGTTTTGTACAGACCAACGCTACGGCAACCGTGCCAAGTAAGTACATCACCCCGATTGCATTCTCACAACAATGATCGAAACGTTGATATATGAAACAATGTGATGCCGTTGTCACGAACCGTACTTTGAAAAGAATTTTTGGAAACGGCTGCGGACGCGGAAGCCTACGTTCGAGCTTGTGGGTGTGTTGGCAGCAGTTATCTCGTATCGGCCCATTAGTATTCAACTGATTTAAGTCTATTGTGTAGAAAGGCACACGTGGCGCCGTGAAGAGTACTCACCACAGGCGGTGGAGACGTTCTGCGTGAGCACGGCTATCAGGGCGGTCATGGTGAAGGCGTAGACGGTGTTCCGCAGGCCGACCAGCCAGTACGCCACCACCACGAACAGCACCGGCTCCAGCACCTGACCCGGCAGCTGTGGACCGCGCCGACCCTCAATATACAGCGGCTCTCGTAGATCAGGGAAACATTACAAAATATGCACTAGTTCGAGCAGCTGGTATGAAACCTGAACACAACGTTGTTAACACAGCAATGCCGCATATAGCCACAACATGAAACCCTCTCTCCCCATCCTCATAGAGAGATATGCACCAAGTTTGAAAGCAAAGTGTCTCGTCATCTTCATAGAGCGATATGTAACATGTTTGAGAACGTAGTGTCAGTTGGCATTTTAAAGGGTGGAACATAGCAAACAAAGAACAACAGTGTAAGGTCTCATTTACTGGAGAAACTGAGATTTAGAATTGTAAGATCAGGGCGTGTCATCTTAGAGGGCAAAAATAATGTTCGTGATTTTTGTGAATTATGGTGTCCAAAAACGTGCCATTTGATGTGCAGTATCCTAATTTAAGGCATCGATAAACTTCTAGCTGGGTAAATTTGCGCTTGATTATATTGTATATTGAAATTTCCTACAAAAGGGGGAATTTTGCTCAAAACTTGGTTCAGTGAACTAAAACAATTTCCTATATGTTCTGTTTCCGTTATCAAATTCTGAAAACACTTTCTAAAAATGTAAAAAGGTTCAACCAACAACGTTCATCGAGTCTTGCTGCGATTCGTTCTGCTTGCTTCCTGACCTCTGTGTGTCATTCTCGTTTCTCATGAGGATACACTTTGCCAGAGGCCTCTGCTACTTTTTTCACACACCTCTGTATGGACTGTCCACGACATGGCCACTTTGGAACTATCATTGGCCTTTGAAAAAACTTTCGTATTCCTAAAGTTTTGAGTTTTCAAAAAGTGGAGTTTCATATATATTTTTTGACGAGACTATCAGTTCCAAAAGTGAAGTTGCATTTGGATTTACTGCAGGTATTTCCCTACCCCGAAAAGATAGGTCTCCTGACTTATTATCATCTTCATTCCTCGATTCAGCTATCTTTTGGGCCCCTGTTATCCTTTCTTCTTGCTTTTCCGAGCACAAAAGTGTCTGAAGCACCATTTTACTAAACGTGAACCACAATGAACGTTGGATTGTTCGCACAACATTATCTGCTACTCACTTCATCTGAGATTTGAGGAGCTTCAGTTGATAAAGGATGTGGCGGGAGCTGACCGTTGTGGCCGAGCGGTTCTAGGCACTTCAGTCCGGAACCGCGCCGCTGCTACGGTCGTAGGTTCGAATCCTGTCTCGGGCATCGACGTGTGTGTGTGTGATGTCCTTAGATTGGATAGGTTTAAGTAGTTTTAAGTCCAGGGGGCTGATGACCTCAGATCTAAGTCCCGTAGTGCTCAGAGCCATTTGAACCATTTTGATGTGGCGGGGTCCTTGCATCCAGGAGAGCTTTGATTTGATTGAAAACCAACAGGGATAGAAAACGTCAACAGTGTACTCCACAAGCAGTTCTGACATCTTCAAGTTGTTACCTTTAAGGGCATGTTTTGAAATTCATGTATGACAAACTTTAGTTACAGTTATTACCCACCGAAAGTGGCTTACAGGAGAAATCTATGATAACGCCAGATCAGCTGCAAGTGCACCTGTCCCTATAGCTTGAATTATCCTGTAACGCTAAGCCTGGTCTGTAGAAAGCGTTTTGGCAACAATGTCACTAATTGGAAACATTGGCTCTGGAAAGGATACTCTGACAAATGAGGGATCTATTTCAGTTCTGTTTAACTAACAAGCATGTTGTCGTTCATACCACGCCACTTGTTATTAAAGAAAGTTATTCATTAGACTGCTTGATCAAGTGCCGCATAGGTAGCTCGTGGTATGAAGAGCAGAAACCAACCAAATGAGTTTATGATTCAACTTTATCTCAGTTCTGTGCATGACATCTCCTTTCCAACTTGTATTAAAAATTCGTTGAGTCACCACCACTCCTTTTATCAACGCTGTTTTTCTCTAACAAATACACAAGATGGCCAGCAATCGCTTCAGCGGACTTTCTCTGGAGTAAAATGGCAAAGACATCCTCCACTGGCTCGGAGTGAACAGTCTAATGCTCTTCTTTCGCAATACGTGTAAACTGATGAGTTACCTGTATCCAACAGAACTTTATTGCAATCTTGGCGTCCATCAAAGAAGATACAATCAGTGTTGCCTATCCTGAATTGAGCATGCAATTCTTCATCAAGTGATTGCATGAATTTTTCTTGGACCCCTTTTACTTTGCTGTCAGTAACCTCAAATGTCCTTTCACCTCCAGGAATCAATCCAACATCTAAATGTGTAACCATTGTAGCGGCAGCTGTAGCAGTGTAAGAACCTTGGCTGCAGATGAATCTGAATTGCTTCTTTCGTCCCATATTTCAACTTTCCGTGGCGTCGCGTTTGTCCCAGACGCGCCTGCGGTCAAAATTCACGGACTCGGCTACGTCATAATTGACGTCCATCGCATGTCTCCCGCGCTGCTACCACTCGTGCCACGGCAAGAACAGTGTCCTAGTTCAGCTCGCTCGTCGGTGCGAGAGGAAACAGCAGATGCAATTATACTAGTCTCGGAATGGCTGACGCTGTAGGCGCAGTGTTTTTGCTCAGCGGAAACGTAATCAGAATTGAGCAGCTACATTACGAAAAGCGTCAGCTTCCTAATAGAATTTATAGAGGATGATTCATGAATATGGAATAGCTACCACTAAGCGTAATCAGAGCTTCGGAGCCAAGAGCATATTTTTACCATTATATAAGAATATCGAAGTAACGTATGACAATATACGCAGTCAAATTTGTGGCAAAATTTACCCACAACATTATTGTCAACGGCAAACCGATAGACGTTAAGGGAAGGCTGCTCGTGATCTTAAGATTATGGTCATACCATTAATAATTAGACCCTGGAAACTTATTAATTTATCTCAGAATAAGTCTTTATATAGGGAGAATATGTGCAATTTTAAATGTAGCATGTGTTACTCCAAATTAATAGTAGAATAAAAAACACAAGAAACGAAAGTTTATATTCTACGTTTGTCGAAGAGCAGAACGTAATACACTCCTGGAAATTGAAATAAGAACACCGTGAATTCATTGTCCCAGGAAGGGGAAACTTTATTGACACATTCCTGGGGTCAGATACATCACATTATCACACTGACAGAACCACAGGCACATAGACACAGGCAACAGAGCATGCACAATGTCGGCACTAGTACAATGTATATCCACCTTTCGCAGCAATGCAGGCTGCTATTCTCCCATGGAGACGATCGTAGAGATGCTGGATGTAGTCCTGTGGAACGGCTTGCCATGCCATTTCCACCTGGCGCCTCAGTTGGACCAGCGTTCGTGCTGGACGTGCAGACCGCGTGAGACGACGCTTCATCCAGTCCCAAACATGCTCAATGGGGGACAGATCCGGAGATCTTGCTGGCCAGGGTAGTTGACTTACACCTTCTAGAGCACGTTGGGTGGCACGGGATACATGCGGACCTGCATTGTCCTGTTGGAACAGCAAGTTCCCTTGCCGGTCTAGGAATGGTAGAACGATGGGTTCGATGACGGTTTGGATGTACCGTGCACTATTCAGTGTCCCCTCGACGATCACCAGTGGTGTACGGCCAGTGTAGGAGATCGTTCCCCACACCATGATGCCGGGTGTTGGCCCTGTGTGCGTCGGTCGTATGCAGTCCTGATTGTGGCGCTCACCTGCACGGCGCCAAACACGCATACGACCATCATTGGCACCAAGGCAGAAGCGACTCTCATCGCTGAAGACGACACGTCTCCATTCGTCCCTCCATTCACGCCTGTCGCGACACCACTGGAGTCGGGCTGCACGATGTTGGGGCGTGAGCGGAAGACGGCCTAACGGTGTGCGGGACCGTAGCCCAGCTTCATGGAGACGGTTGCGAATGGTCCTCGCCGATACCCCAGGAGCAACAGTGTCCCTAATTTGCTGGGAAGTGGCGGTGCGGTCCCCTACGGCACTGCGTAGGATCCTACGGTCTTGGCGTGCATCCGTGCGTCGCTGCGGTCCGGTCCCTGGTCGACGGGCATGTGCACCTTCCGCCGACCACTGGCGACAACATCGATGTACTGTGGAGACCTCACGCCCCACGTGTTGAGCAATTCGGCGGTACGTCCACCCGGCCTACCGCATGCCCACTATACACCCTCGCTCAAAGTCCGTCAACTGCACATACGGTTCACGTTCACGCTGTCGCGGCATGCTACCAGTGTTAAAGACTGCGATGGAGCTCCGTATGCCACGGCAAACTGGCTGACACTGACGGCGGCGGTGCACAAATGCTGCGCAGCTAGCGCCATTCGACGGCCAACACCGCGGTTCCTGGTGTGTCCGCTGTGCCGTGCGTGTGATCATTGCTTGTACAGCCCTCTCGCAGTGTCCGGAGCAAGTATGGTGGGTCTGACACACCGGTGTCAATGTGTTCTTTTTTCCATTTCCAGGAGTGTACATTGTCCGGCCAAAGCAAAGAAGCGCACAGACGGCCAAGAAGAAATTGGAGGGTATGTTATGTTATTTCAGCGATTACAAAATGAAGTCAAACTTACAAGGAACTGGGCAGTATAACCGCACTTATCAGTGTGACGTAGTATGAGGATAGACCCCCATCTGGCCTAGATGCATGCACTCAAGTAGTTGTGCTCATTAACTCGTTCTATCCTCTCCCCAGATCTACAGTCATACCTACTAGCTCCCCACATCATGAGACCAAGACTGATACCGCTGCGTCTCTCCGTCTACATCTACATGCACATCTACATCTACATCGATACTTCGCATCCACATTAGGGAGCTTTGTGGAGGGCACGCCGTACCACTACTAGTCATTTCCTTTCCTGTTCCGCTCGCGAACAGAATGAGGGAAAAACGACTGTCTATATGCCTCTGTAAGAGCCCTACTTTCTCATTTCTTATCTTCGTGGTCCTTATGCGAGGTGTATGTGGCAGCTGTACAATCATTCTGCAGTCAGCTTCAAATGTCGTTCCTCTAAATTTTGCCAATAATGTTGTTCGAAAGGAACGTTGCCTTTCTTCCAGGGATTCCTATTTAAATTTATGCCCATTTGAGTTCCGAAGCATCTCCGCAACGCTGGCGTGTCTTTTATACCTACCAGTAACAAATCTAACAGCCCGCTTCTGAATTTCTTTGATGTATTCCTTTAATTCGACCTGTTACGTATCCCACACACTCAAACAGTTCTCAAGACTAGGTCGCACTAGCGTCCTATATGCGGTCTCCTTTACAGATGAACCGCATTTTCCTAGTATTCTCCCAATAAACCACAGTAGACCATTCGCATTTCCTTGTCGTTCATATCGCTTTGCAACGTTGCTCCCAGATCTTTACACGACGTGACTGTGTCAAGCAGGAAACCACTAATGCAGCATCGGAACGAACGGGTTTGACTTCCCTACTCATCCATATTAGCTTCTGTTTTTCTAGATATAGAGCTAGACGCCATTCATCACACCAACTACAAATTTCGTCTAAATTATCTTGTATCCTCCTACGGTCACTCAACTTCGACACTGTATCATTCACCACAGCACCATCAGCAAGCAACCTCAAATTGCTGTCCATCCTGTCCGCCAAATCATTTATGTATTCAGAGAATAACAACGGTCCTATCACACCACCCTGGGGGACACCTGACGATACCCTTATCTCTGGTGCACACTTACCGTCGAGGACAACATACTGGATTCTATTATTTAAGAAGCATTCGAGCCACTCACGTATCTGTCAACGTATTCCACATGCTTGTTCCTTCGTTAGCACCCTGCAATGGGGCACCGTGTCAAATGCTTTCCAGAAATCTGGAAATATGGAATATGCCTGTTGCCCTTCATCCACAGTTCGCGGTATATCATGTGAGAAAAGGGCAAGTTTAGTTTCGCACGAGCGGTGCCTTCTAAAACCTTACTGATTCATGGATACAAGCTTCTCGGTCTTAAGAACGTTATCTATAATCGAACTGAGAAGATATTGTGGAATTCTGCAGCAAACCGATGTTAGGGATATTAGTCTGTAGTTTTGACTGCCCGTTGTTTTGCCCTTTTAATACGCATGAGTCACTTACTCTTTTTTCCAGACGCTTGAGACTTCCTGCTGGGCAAGAGTTTCGCGAAAAATGCAAGCTAAGTAAGGGGCCCATCTTGCAGAGAGCTCTTTAAAAAACCGAACTGAAATCCCATCAGGACTTTGCGACACTTATTTTCAACTCCTTCACTTGTTTCTCTGCAACAGGGATGCTTATAACTATGTCGTTCATGCGAAAGTCTTTTAACGGTGGTATGTTTGTACGATTCTCCTGTGTTCTCGATTTCTCGAGCGTGAAATTTTAGTTTTGCTACCTTCGATTGCCTCTCCAGAATGGTCAACAAGTGACTGGATGGAAGCCTTAAACCAATTTAGCAGTTTTACATAGGATCAGAGTTTTCTCAGGTTCTGTACCAGATGTTTTGGTAAGGTGTGATGGTGGTGGTAGCTGCATGCTTCACGCATAGATCTTTCACATATGCACGAGCCTCTACTAATCTTTGCTTGTCGTCACTGGCGCGTTCTCTGTTGAACCAAGAGTACAGCTTCTGCTCCCTCTCTGTTTTCCGAATCTCGTTATTAAGCCATGGAGGATACTTTCCGCCCTTAATCCACTCACTAGACACACAATTCTTCAGACCATGATCTACAATCTGCTTAAACTTTGTCATTTGAGAACAGATAATGGACACCCTAAAACATACTGTATCGTACTTTAACATTGGCCGACTGGACTAGGGAAAAACCGTCCCATCAGTGGACTGCAGTTACATCACAACACAAACGGTTGCGTTTGGAGTGATGCCGCGACCAGGAGGTGTGGAGTACTGAAGAATGGTGTCGCACTGTGTTCAGTGATGAATATTGGATATGCTCTACCCCAGATGACCATCGCTAACGTTGGCGATCTTTGTAGAATTCCCATTGTTCCATTGTTTTGGAGTGAGGCTCCAGCTCGCGGGTGACACACGTCTTCAGAGCGGGAAGTAAGTGTTTATCTCTTTCCGCCATTTCCTCATGGTGTATCTGTTGTACTGGACCAAAGTAATGGCATTTCACTTTCTAAGTGACATTCTGACAACTGCTTATCTGCTCTTTGTAGCAAAAACACTTTGCTAGCCTTCTTAATTGCTTCATCAACTTTCGTAACTGTAGTTGTTATAATGATATCATGCTCGCTAATCCCCGTTTCTGTATTGACGTTGTAGCTACAGGGTCTAAGATATTTCCATTATACAACACGAGGAAATGGCGGAAAGAGATAAACACTTACTTCCCGCTCTGAAGACGTGTATCACCCGAGAGCTGGAGCCCCACTCCAAAACAATGGTACAATGGGAATTCTACCAATATCGCCAACGTACTCGTCAGCGATGGTCATCTGGGGCAGAGCATATCCAATATTCATCACTGAACACAGTGCGACACCATTCTTCAGTACTCCACACCTCCTGGTCGCGGCATCACCCCAAACGCAACCGTTTGTGTTGTGTTGTAACTGCAGCCCACAGATAGGACGGTTTTTCCCTAGTCCAATCGACCAATGTTAAAGTACGATACAGTATGTTTTAGGGTGTCTATTACTTGTTCTCAAATGGCAAGCAGAGATGTGAAGTGATGACGAGTGCGCCTACCCTTACATTCCCAAGAACTCCAGCACAAGGTGTTGTCCCACAAGTCTGGACATTGTACGATTCTATCACCCATTCTAACAGAGACCTACATTGAAGCACCAAAGAGACTGGTATAGGCATGCGTATTCAAATATAGAGATATGTAAACAGGCAGAATACGGCGCTGCGGTCTGCAATGCAAATATAAACATAACACGTAGCTGGGGCAGTTGTTAGATCGGTTACTGCTGCTACAATGGCAGTCCATCAAGATTTAAGTGAGATTGAACGTGGTGTTATAGTCGGCGCACGAGAGATGGGACACAGCATCTTCGAGGTAGCGAACATTTCACGAGTGTACCGTCAATATCAGGAATCTGGTAAAACATCAAATCACCGACATCGCTGTGGCCGGAAAAAGAGCCTACAAGAACGGGACCAACGACGTTTGAAGAGAATCGTTTAACGTGACAAAAGTCCAACCCTTCCGCAAACTGCTGCAGATTTCAATGCTGGGCCACTAACAAGTGTCAGCAGCGTGAGAACCATTCAACGAAACAGCACTGATATGGGCTTTCGGAGCCGGAGGCCCATTCGTGTAACCTTGATGACTGTACGACACAGAGCTTTACGCCTCGTCTGGGCCCTTCAAAAAGAACATCGGACTGTTGATGACTGGAAATATGTTGCCTGGTCGGATGAGTCTCGTTTCACATTACATCGAGCTGATGGACGTGTACGGTTATGGAGACAACCTTATGAATCCATGGACCATGCACGTCAGCAGGGGAGTGTTGAAACTGGTGGAAGCTCTGTAATGGCTTGGAAGTTGGAGTGATATGGGAACCCTAATACGTCTAGATACGGCTCTGACATGTGACACGTACGTAAGCATCCTGTCTGATCACCTGCATCCATTCATTGTCCATTATGCATTCAGACAGACTTGGGAAATTCCAGCAAGACAATGCAACACCCCCGTCCAGAATTGCTACAGAGTGGCTCCAGGAACACTCTTCTGAGTTTAAATCCTTCCAATGGCCACAAAACTCCCCATCCGTCAACAGTATTGAGCACATCTGGGATGCCTTGCAACGTGCTGTTCAGAAGAGATCTCCGTTGTCAGTTCCCTCCAGCAGACATTAGTCGAGTCCATGCCACGTCGGGTAGCGGCACTTCTATGTGCTCGTGGGGGCACTACACGTGATATTAAGCAGGCGTGCCTGCTGCTCCGGCTCCTCAGTGTAAATGAGGTCCCTTTCAAACTGTTAACGCTGTCTCAGACGAGTACGCGTCATCTTCTTGTCTTGCACAGTGATCTCTCAATATCTGACGCTGTTCACGCGAAGCAGGCCTACTTAAAATACCAAACACGTACAACACTAATGCACTATCGTGCTTGCTCTACCCCCTGACTGTGCTATGATATATCATCAACTGATATCGTTCTATTTTTACCACTATTTCACCGGTATTATTATGTGAGTACTGTTCATGTGTGTTAGGACGAAAAGTTTTGAATTTTTCGCACTGGGTGGTACATTTGCGGTATGGACTCAGGTTCCTGTTATCGGCAGAGGACAATCTGCCAGTGTAATTAGGAGAGGTACATTTCCCCAGCGAGACCGGCAATTTTCATGGAAGTTAGGCTTCTGCCTGTTTCATCCTTTTGTGGAGAGAGTCGGCGCTCTGGCCTAGCTGCGGGCATGGGGGGGGGGGGGGGGGGGGGAGGCTGTGGTATCACAGTCGTCCCCAGAGAATAGCTGAGTTTGACATTTTTGCCCTTTCCGCATGAGCATCAAAGCCCAAGACGCCGTGCACCTACCAACTAGCATGAGAATGACAGTTGCTTTCACTCCACAACTTTGTTTATCCATTTAAATTGATTTTCCCCACCACTGCGTTTGGCACAAAGTGCTCAACGAATCACAGAAACACTGGTACAGTCTGGCAATAACTTCGCAATGTTAACGTGCGTTTTGTGCACCAAGAGTGGGAAGTCTCTGCTACACACCTCTGTTATTCGTGATATGAGCGATATTCCAGCCTGTCACATTGGCAGCAGCATGAATCGACCACTCCATACACAGTTCATTGAAAGTAGAGGGCGGAAGGCTGTGAACTGAGATTCTTACCATTTGTCTGGAGGCTCCCGTTCAGAGGCATTTCGCCTCCAGGCTGTCACGGAGAAGAAGTCGTCACCGGCCATAGTCTGCAGCTTATTAGTGCACGTAACAAATATGGAGAATTTTAAGTGGCGAAAATTGCGACAATGCGATCTACGTTCTGAGCAGTTCGTTACTTGCTTACTTCGGCAACTAACTTGTGTTGCTAAATTTCATAATGATGTGTCTTACCCTGTTGAATCGTTAACTTGCCAGCTGTCCAGATCTAGCTAGCTACACTTCCTCCAAACAGTTTTCCACATATTTTTGTGTCTCGCCACTGTGTTAGAGTAATTTGATTTGAGTTTTAGTGAACTTTGCTCTCTGTGAATTTACTGTGATTTGTATCAGTCATTAGAGCAAATAAATAACTTTTAATCTCAGTCCTGACTCGTATTAGAAAATACCTGATTCTCCTACAACTTTTCCAAGGCCAGGCAACCCAAAAATAACAAGTGTAACCTGTTGCACACCCAAATTGTTGTTCTCGCTGTAGCAGTGTTTTCGTTGTGTGAAATGACAAAACTCAAGCATCACCTATTTAAGAATTCAGAGAAGTGAACGATCATTGCAGTCAGTTTTCTTGCATGAGCAAAAATTGTGTTTTAACGAACACTGCAGTTAGGCTCCTCGACTCAGATCTGGGACACACTAGGTACAACTTTACACCAGTCAAAAAGAACTGCAACTCCAATCATTTACATTCCCGCCGATGGTGTGTACTTGTACGAAGTTACTTTCACATCCGATCACGTCTTTTGGGTGGTTCGCTTTTTTTGTCAGGCAGGATATATTTGGAAATTCTCAGTAATGTGGCAACAGAACAAAACAGTCTAAGAACATAGAGTAACACAAGTCACGAATGCAGACACTTTCCTCCTTTAATTTGTCTTTTTGGTCGTATGAGAAAGTGACGATAGTTGAACAAAGGCACGAACGATGATGGTCAATTCTGATGTAGCCTCTCGCGAGACAGGGTTGGAAACGCCACTAGTCCCGTGCAACTAAGAAAAATGCAGTGTATCAAACACTCAAAATTATGCATAAATAGACGCCTTGACTGGAAGAAAGTACACCGTTAACAGTCATATTCTGCCCCCATCCAGTTCCTAGTTTCTTCCGCTGATAATCTTCACAACTCCAAAGCAAGAATGTTGTGAACGACATAACACACAAAAATTATCGAAAACAAATAATATTAATGTTAAATCCACAGTCATCGGAGTGGCTGCTCTGTCTCAATGACATTTAACCCCGAGTGTTGTTTGTTACGGTAGGAAAGAGAGACTTTCCGGGTCACGAGCCCTTGTTTTCTCAGGGAGTGTGTTTAGTGTACGTATATTTATTATTAATAACGAACTTTGTCTTCTGTCGTGCAATCGGCAGTACGGATATTGCAGTTCCCCCTAATGACACCTGTGCTGGACCACAGACATGACATTGTCATTTCATTCCTTCCAGAAGATTTAACTCGGGTAAGTTAGAATGTCGCAGATATCATCTCAACAGTTGAAATCCACAAAAATCCCCACATTTCGTTAAGTCTACTGACAACAATTTTGTGGAATGGAATAACATTATTTCTTGTCTCTTGTTCGATGTCCTGATTCAATGGAGGGAAAATCCGGAGGTACTAGGTCATGAATGGTTCATATGAATCCTCGCCTGGTTCTTGCTCTTTCCAAACAAATAAAGCTTTTCTGTGTGATTCATTAGGATCAGAATTGGATCACTGAAGTATGTACCATTCGGCTTTGTTTTTTCGTGTCCCATACGTATTGTCAACTTCTTTTCGTATCGGAATACAGTTAAGACCATTAAGACCCTTGGAAAACAATCCCAGCAAGCAGAAGAACCCTATACGTCTACTATCAGCTTCATCACGGTACCGTTATATGTAATTACCTTTATGTAACAAGTTACCGGCTCCACATTCCGGCCGTGACGGACCACTATGTGCCTACAGCATTATTCGGATGCGGAATGCTATGGAAATAACACACCACTCTCCAAGTCGGTGTTTAGTTTCCCAGACCTTGGAGATCCTACTTCTCAGTCAGGTAGGTCCTCAACGGCCTTTGCGAGTCTGAGTGCAGCCCGTCCCAGTACTTATACCAAGGACGAATACGTGGAAGCACTGAGGCTTGAATCTGAGACCTGCACTTGGCTGTCGCACTTGCAAAACCACTCAGAAGCGGACAGTGTTGCCCTTATTCATCAGATGGGGTACACGAAAGGAGCCTCCCCGAAGATCATGACAACGATCCGGCGTACCCTGGGCAACGTTAGGCCTGTGCCTAATGGCCAATCCTTTGAACACCAAGACACCACAAAAAGGCTTTTATCAAGGCCAGCGCTAAATATAATGTCTATAAACATTGAAGGGCTCTCTCATGAGAAAGAAGTGCTACTTGCTGTAGCATGTAAAACTCACAACTGTGATCTCTTACTAATCCAAGAGACCCACATTGGCCCCACAAATAGAAGATCAAAGATCCACGCAATGAAATTAGTAATTGAAAGACCACACGAGCAATATGGCAGCGCAATCTTCGCCAAAATGGGCTTAGGTATTATATCTGCAGAACTGACATCTCAAGAAGACATCGAAATCCTGACTGTACGGTTACAGTCCTGCTCTGTGACGTCTATATATAAGCCACCGAGCAGGGAGTTCAGATTCAGTGAGCCGACCAACTTCAACTCACAACCAACGAAAATAGTAATGGGCGACTTCAACTGTCATGGATCAGCCTGGGGGTACAGGCACACAGACAAAAGTGGGGACGACCTAGAAACCTGGGCAGACTCAACTGGCCTTAAATTAATACACGACCCCAAACTTCCATATTCCTTCAACAGCAGCAGGTGGAACCGTGGATACAATCCAGATAACATCTTTGTCAACGAAAACGTAGCACATCAAACCAGGAAGGATGTGGGAGAACCCCTCCCACATACACAGTACCGAGCTATATTATGTCTGGTTGAAGCAGTTGTTAAACCAGCAACCACCCATTTCCAAAGACTTTTTAATTTTAAACGTGCCCTATGGGACAAATTCTCTGAAGAACTTGACAAAGAGGCGCAGAACCTTGATGCTAGCCCGGAAAAATATGACACTTTCATTGAATTAGTTAAAACTGTCTCCCGAACAAATATCCCCCGAGGCTGTAGAACTAGTTATATCCCTGGACTTGACGGGAACTCAAACGTTCTTCTCGAACATTACCAACAGCTCTTCGAGGAAAACCCTTTTTCAGAGGAAACAACTATGGCGGGAGAAGAACTCCTCCAGGCCATATCAGCCTCAAGAACAATGAAATGGTGTAATCTAATCACAAACCTAGACATGAAACAGAATAGCCGAAAGGCCTGGTAACTTCTTAAAAACATCAATAATGACCCCTCATCTAATACACAAAATTTGTATAAGGTCACACCAAATCAAATAGCAAATCAACTTCTACTTAATGGTAAAACCAACAGGAAGCACCCAAGAAAGAAACTACAGAGAGGCACTCAAGAAAAAAAAACCACCTAGGCACCCCCTTTACTCTGAAAGAATTAGAAGATTCCATCTCCATAATGAAAATCAATAAAGCCGCTGGCCCAGATGATCTACGCCCAGAACAAATAAAAATGTTCGGACCTGTTACCAGACGGTGGTTACTAGATATGATGAACAAATGTGTTCTTGAAATGAAAATCCCCAAGACTTGGCGGAAGGCAAATATAGTAGCTATACCAAAACCTGGAAAAAAAACCACAGACCCTAAAAATTTTCGGCCTATCTCCCTGCTTTGTCAGCTCTATAAAGTCTTAGAAAGAATGATCCTTAACTGCATCTCAGAACATGTAAACAAGAATATAATTAAAGAGCAAGCAGGATTCCGCCCAGGAAGGTCATGCTGTGGACAAATCCTCAACCTTACACAGTACATAGAAGATGGATACGAGCAGAAACAAATTACAGGTGCAGCCTTTATCGACCTTACAGCAGCTTACGACACCATAAACCACAGTAAGTTAATATCAAAAATATATAACACCACAAAAGACTACCGACTGGCGCAATTCATCCAGTGCCTGTTGCAGAATAGACGGTATTTTGTCACGGTGCAGTCGAAGAAGAGCCGATGGCGGACCCAGAAAAACGGCCTACCTCAAGGTAGCGTCCTCGCCCCATTTGCTGTATAATATTTATACCAATGACCAACCGATCAGCATGGACGCTCGCTCCTTCATCTATGCAGACGATACAGTCGTTGCCACCCAGGGAGAAACCTTTGAAGAGGTAGAAAGTAAATTAACTTTAGCGATTGAAAAGCTGGGTGACTATTATGATAATAACCACCTCAAGCCAAACCCAGCAAAAACCCAGGTTTGTGCTTTTCACCTACGTAATAAGGAAGCAAGGAGGAAACTCAACATAAGCTGGAAGGGACAACATCTATCTCACTACGACACACCAAAATATCTTGGGATTAAACTTGACCGTGCTCTCACCTACAAGGAACACTGTTTGGCCACAAAGATGAAAGTGAGTGCCAGGAACAACATCATCCGCAAGCTAACAAATAGCAGATGGGGAGCGCAACCTACAGTTCTCCGCACGTCAGCTTTAGCTTCATGTTTCTCCACTGCGGAGTACTCGGCACCCGTTTGGCAAAATTCCACCCACGCTGAACAAGTAAATATAGCATTGAATGAGACTGGACGCATCGTGACAGGATGCCTCCGCCCAACTCCCACAAAGCAGCTGTACCACCTCATGGGCATAGCCCCGCCAGACATCAGAAGGAGGACTGCCGCAGAAATCGAGCAACATAAACAGGAGACAGATCCCAGGCATCCAATGTTCGGATACAATCTTCAACCTCGCCGACTTAAATCAAGGAAGAGTATCCTACGAACAACTGAAGCAACTCTTTTATCACCTAGAGCACGACGAGAAGAGCTGTGGTACAATGTGGACCCAGGAAGACCAGGGAATAGCCCCAGGGAAGAACCCACAGCTGGCTCTGAACTCCCATATACGACCTGGAAAGCCCTGAATAGACTACGAACAGGCGTATCAAGCCGCAGAGAAAACTTGGAAAAATGGGGCTACATCAGTGCAGACGAGCCCTGCGAGTGTGGAGAACAGCAAGACCCACAACATCTACTGGTCTGCAGGAAACTAAACAACCCGTGTTCGACTCAAGACCTATTTGAAGCAAATGACAAGGCTATTCAAGCTGCAGTGTATTGGGCTTCACGTGGGATATGAAAATCGCTCTGTTTCGCATCCTTAGCGCTTATCATTATATGTTACATACTTTTCTATATTATTGTAGTTAATTTACCTTATAACCATGTATTATTGTATTATAACTGCTTCTCTTGCATTGTAATATAATTTTTTTTTGTAAAATGGTGATGTCTTGGATACGATAAATAAATAAAATAAATCAGATTAATGTAGGTGTTGTCTAAATTGTCGACGCTACTCCATTTGTGTAGGGGTGTGTGCCATTCGTACGTGTTCCGACAGTTAAGCAATCGCAGCATTGTCTAGTGGGAGAAGGTTATGAATCCGAACTTAAGCCGGCCGAAGTGGCCGTGCGGTTAAAGGCGCTGCAGTCTGGAACCGCAAGACCGCTACGGTCGCAGGTTCGAATCCTGCCTCGGGCATGGATGTTTGTGAAGTCCATAGGTTAGTTAGGTTTAACTAGTTCTAAGTTCTAGGGGACTAATGACCTCAGCAGTTGAGTCCCATAGTGCTCAGAGCCATTTGAACCATTTTTGAATCCGAACTTACATTTATATAATGTGTGTGATTTCGGTCACAAACGAAGTGCTTCGGTGCTATGTACCTATGTACCGCCTCTTATATAACTTCTAGGCCATCTCACATTGTGGAAAATGTTGATCTTGACTCGCCAATCAACGAGTTCCAAGAAGTACGTCAGGTGAAATTTTTTCACCCTCTTTCCGTTGCGAAACATTTAGGAATGGGTTTGACTTTCATTTACTTGTGCAGGACATACTGAGCCTTGGTCGTTCCCATATTAAAATCGTCTTCACGATTGTGTTTGACAATATCATTCGATAAATACTGCGAGAGGTGTGCTGTCACCAGTACAATGACACCGCAGTCAACCAAAAGGCAAGATAATTTTTTGATATTCATAACTGTAGGTTTCGAATCATGATGAAACTGACTAAGCTCTTCCGGACTTAATACCTAGTGCGGCTTTTACTAAAGTGTTGCAGAATCATACTGAGATGATGAAGATGTAGTGTAAGCAGATGGTTTGTCCCACAGAAATGGAGAACGTGGATGGGAGGCAGAAGACACTGTGTGGAAGAAAAGTGCCAGGGCAGGGGTGTGTCACATTTTTGGGACAAGCACGATGTGCGTAAACTGGCTAGCTGAAATATTTATGACCAACTGCTTAATAGCACGTTGGTCCAGCTTTATGACGCAATACAGCAGCGATTATTGGTAGGTTTCTGGATATAGCGGGTGGTTGTAATTAAAATTTCCCTATTTAACACATTATCATAAGGAAACTAATTATCGTACGAGTACCAAAATTGGTAGCATCAATGTCCAGTGTATGGGGTGCATGACTGCTATGCGTCACAGCGCCACCGTCCAGTTCCCACTATAGCCACCAGGTGGCGTGATCAGTCACCGTGATTCATAGCCTCACACACCTGACTAGTCGCACTGCTCTTGTTGACGTGTCAGCACAAGCTTGGACAGAAGGTGCAGGGCATTATGGGTGAAGCTTTATCATCAAAACAACAATAATGCTGCACGTTAAGAATATCGCCGGCTGAATGGATTACGTACAGGTCCTCTTTTCCATCCGCTGTGCGGAGCATGATGAATAACTTAGAATCAGCTGGAAAACTGGACATCATTCCGGGAAGAGGCCGACGACCGGTTGCACCACAGGTGACTGGTGGAATCGCTGTTTCTATGGCAGACAACGCTGCGCACAAATCCCGATCAACAGGCAGTACACGTGCTCTGACACGACAGTTGAACGTCCCGTGGTCCACTGAACGGAAGGTGCTTCGAACCATTCTCAAATGGTATCCGTACTAGCTCCATATCGTACAGCAGCTTGCACCACAGGACGCACAACGGCGGGTTCGCTTCGCTCTCCACTCTCTTGCAAGGATTACAGTTGACGAGAGCCAGCCCTGTACCATTCTATGGACAGATGAATCTCTTTTTTTCTCTGACGGTTGAGGTGAATACACAGAATTGCCGAGTGCGGGGATCTTCATTTCCAGTCACTGTGCATGAAGTTCCTCTATGTGGTGAACGTCTCGCCGTATGGTATGGCTTCGTGGCTACGTTCGTCATTGGCCCATTGTTTTTTGAACAGGTTGGCGCACAAGCACCGAAGACTACAGTATGACTGGCCAGCGTTGAACCCGCCCTACAGGAGAGAGACGCATTGGACTCAATAGTTCTTATGCAAGATGGTGCCCCATCCCACATCACTCGTAAAGTTGAACTGCTTCTCCGAAACACATTCGGCACGATCACCTGATCTCATTCACAGTGATTGGTTGTGGGGCTATCTGAAGGACAGGGTTGACCAGGGGAACATTCACACATGCGCTGATGTGAAGCGCAGTGTCTCAAGAGAGGTAGCCAGCATACCTACTGGCACGCTTTGTTCTACTGTGCAGATTGCAATCCTGCGCTTTCAGATTCTTCGGGACACTGATCGGCACCATATGGAGCCCTTTTTGTAGCAGTAAAGCTACAGGTATGTAATGGTATGATGCACTGCATCAGCACATTAAAAATGTTTCAATTGAATTGATCTACACCGTAGCTTATGAACCGGTGGTTTGTGTGAGCAGACGTGGCACCCGATAGGGTCCCTGATGTGTTCTAGCGGGTTCGGATCTGGCGGATTTAGTGACCAAGATACGCACATTACAGTGCTCCTCAAACCACTGCATCACGATTGTGGCCTTGGGACATGTACAGCTACCCAACTGAAAGGTGACCCATAGTAATGTTCAAGTTGTCCACAGCCGTCGTGGTGCCGTAGATTTCTACCATAGATCTCATGGAAATAGGCTTGAACATCAGCCATAGCATAATGTTACCCTGCATCCGTGGGACGGTGATTACATCGAGTCAAGATGGTGGCATACCCGAACACAACCGTCAATCTGCTGTAAGAAGGAAAGTGATTCATCCTACCAGACTACACTCTTCCATTAATACATGATCTAATTTCGATTGACCCTTGCCCAGTGCAGCTGTAATTGACGATGGGAGCACATACGAGTCGTGAACTCCTGAACAGTTGCACCTGCACCAACATTGTATTCTGTCGTCATATCTGTACAGCCCCCCCCCCCCCCCCCCATGAACCATGGACCTTGCCGTTGGTGGGGAGGCTTGCGTGCCTCAGCGATACAGATGGCCGTACCGTAGGTGCAACCACAACGGAGGGTATATGTTGAGAGGCCAGACAAACGTGTGGCTCCTGAAGAGGGGCAGCAGCCTTTTCAGTAATTGCAGGGACAACAGTCTGGATGATTGACTGATCTGGCCTTGTAACATTAACCAAAACGGTCTTGCTGTGCTGGTACTGCGAACAGCTGAAAGCAAGGGGAAACTACAGGCGTAATTTTTCCCGAGGGCATGCAGCTTTACTTTGTGATTAAATGATGATGGCGTCCTCTTGGGTAAAATATTCCGGAGGTAAAATAGTCCCCCATTCGGATCTCCGGGCGGGGACTGCTCAAGAGGACGTCGCTATCAGGAGAAAGAAAACTGGCGTTCTACGGATCGGAGCGTGGAATGTCAGATCCCTTAATCGGGCAGGTAGGTTAGAAAATTTAAAAAGGGAAATGGATAAGTTAAAGTTAGATATAGTGGGAATTAGTGAAGTTCGGTGGCAGAAGGAACAAGACTTTTGGTCAGGTGAATACAGGGTTATAAATACAAAATCAAATAGGGGTAATGCAAGAGTAGGTTTAATAATGAATAAAAAAATAGGAGTGCGGGTAAGCTACTACAAATAGCATAGTGAACGCATTATTGTGGCCAAGATAGACACAAAGCCCACGCCTACTACAGTAGTACAAGTTTATATGTCAACTAGCTCTGCAGATGATGAAGAAATTGATGAAATGTATGATTAGATAAAAGAAATTATTCAGGTGGTGAGGGGAGACGAAAATTTAATAGTCATGGGTGACTGGAATTCGTCAGTAGGAAAAGGGAGAGAAGGGAAAGTTGTAGGTGAATATGGATTGGGGGGGGGGGCAAGAAATGAAAGAGGAAACCGTCTGGTAGAATTTTGCACAGAGCATAACTTAATCATAGCTAATACTTGGTTCAAGAATCATAAAAGAAGGTTGTATACATGGAAGAATTTTGGAGATACTAAAAGGAATCAGATAGATTATATAATGGTAAGACAGAGATTTAGGAACCAGGTTTTAAATTGTAAGACATTTCCAGGGGCAGATGTGGACTCTGACCACAATCTATTGGTTATGAACTGTAGATTAAAACTGAAGAAACTACAAAAAGGTGCTAATTTAAGGAGATGGGACCTAGATAAACTGAAAGAACCAGAGGTTGTAGAGAGTTTCATGGAGAGCATAAGGGAACAATTGACAGGAATGGGGGAAAGAAATACACTAGAAGAAGAATGGGTAGCTCTGAGCGATGAAGTAGTGAAGGCAGCAGACGATCAAGTAGGTAAAAAGACGAGGACTAATAGAAATCCTTGGGTAACAGAAGAAATATTGAATTTAATTGATGAAAGGAGAAAATATAAAAATGCAGTAAATGAAGCAGGCAAAAAGGAATACAAACGTCTCAAAAATGAGATCGACAGGAAGTGTAAAATGGCTAAGCAGGGATGGCTAGAGGACAAATGTAGAGGCTTATCTCACTAGGTGTAAGATAGATACTGCCTACAGGAAAATCAAAGAGACCTTTGGAGAGAAGAGAACCACTTGTATGAATATCAAGAGCTCAGATGGAAACCCAGTTCTAAGCAAAGAAGTGAATGCGGAAAGGTGGAAGGAGTATATAGAGGGTTTATACAAGGGCGATGTACTTAAGGACAATATTATGGAAATGGAAGAGGATGTAGATGAAGACGAAATGGGAAATAAGATACTGCGTGAAGTGTTTGACAGAGCACTGAAAGACCTGACAAGGGAACCTCCCAATCGCACCCCCCTCAGATTTAGTTATAAGTTGGCACAGAGGATAGGCCTTGAAAACTGAACACAGATCAATCGAGAAAACAAGAAGAAGTTGTGTGGAACTATGAAAAAAAAGCAAAATATACGAACTGTTTAGTCCATGTGGAAGATAGGCAACATAAAGGACTACTTGAGCACAGCAGTGCCGTAGTCCCGTGGTTAGCGTGAGCAGCTGCGGAACGATAGGTCCTTGGTTCAAGTCTTCCCTCGAGCGAAAATTTTAATTTTTTATTTTCAGACAATTATCAACGTTCAGGCACTCACACATAATCAACTTCGCTCTCCAAAATTCCAGGACATGTTCAGATTTGCTTGGACATATGCAGGATTTGACGGTCTACACACGGAAAAATGTGAAAACGTTAAAAACATGTTTTGATAGAGCACAGGGAAAACTGTGCGACTGTGAAACTATTGCATTCATTTGTTGCAGTTTATGTCACAAACTCATGTTTTCATCACTTTTTGGGAGTGATTATCACATCCACAAGAAAACCTACATCGGGCAAGGTAGAAGAATCTTTTTACCCATTCGCCAAGTGTACAAGATAGGTGGGTCGATAACATATTCCTGTCATGTGACGCACATGCCGTCACCAGTGTCGTATAGAATATATCAGACGTGTTTCGCTGTGGACGAATCGGTTGACGTACAATCATGTGACCAAATGTTTTCGGTTCCCATTGGAGAGGCACGTCCTTTCGTCTACTAATCGCACGGTTTTGCGGTGCGGTTGCAAAACACAGACACTAAACTTATTACAGTGAACAGAGACGTCAATGAACGAACGGACAGATCATAACTTTGCGAAAATATAGACAATAAATTTTTCACTCGAGGGAAAACTTGAACCAAGGAGCTCTAGTTCCGCAGCTGCTCACGCTAACCACGGGACCGCGGCGCTCCTCAGCTCACAGTCTCCTTGATCTGGCCTATATTGCGCATGGACTACTCAGTTTGTATATTTTGCTTATTTTTTTCATAGTTCCACACAACTTCTTCCTGTTTTCTCGATTGATCTGTGTTCAGTTTTTCAAGGCCTATCCACTGTGCCAAATTATAACTAATTCTGAGGGGGGTGCGATGGGGATGTTCCCTTGTGAGTCGAAACAAGGCCCCGGGAGTAGACAACATTCCATTAGAACTACTGACGGCCCTGGGAGAGCCAGTCATGAGAAAACTCTACCATCTGGTGAGCAAGATGTATGAGACGGGCGAAATACCCTCAGACTTCAAGAAGAATATAATAATTCCAATCCCAAAGAAAGCAGGTGTTGACAGATGTGAAAATTACAGAACTATCAATGTAATAAGTCCCAGCTGCAAAACACTGACGCGAATTCTTTACAGACGAATGGAAAAACTGGTAGAAGCGGACCTCGGGGAAGATCAGTTTGTATTCCGTAGAAATGTTGGAACACGTGAGGCAATACTAACCTTACGACTTATCTTAGAAGAAAGATTAAGAAAAGGCAAACCTACGTTTCTATCATTTGTAGATCTAGAGAAAGCTTTTGACAATGTTAACTGGAATACTCTCTTTCAAATTCTGAAGGTGGCAGTGGTAAAATACAGGGAGCGTAAGGCTATATACAACTTGTACAGATAACAGATGGCAGTTATAAGAATCGAGGGGCATGAAAGGGAAGCAGTGGTTGGGAAGGGAGTGAGACAGGGTTGAAGCCTCTCCCCGATGTTATTCAATCTGTATATTGCGCAAGCAGTAAAGGAAACAAAAGAAAAATTCGGAGTAGGTATTAAAATTCATGGAGCAGAAATAAAAACTTTGAGGTTCGCCGATGACATTGTAAGTAGTAAAGAAGTTTTGCTATTTAGGGAGTAAAATGACTGATGATGGTCGAAGTAGAGAGGATATAAAATGTAGTCTAGCAATGGCAAGGAAATCGTTTCTGAAGAAGAGAAATTTGTTAACATCGAGTATAGATTTAAGTGTCAGGAAGTCGTTTCTGAAAGTGATTGTATGGAGTGTAGCCATGTATGGAAGTGAAACATGGACGATAAATAGTTTGGACAAGAAGAGAATATAAGCTTTCGAAATGTGGTGTTACAGAAGAATGCTGAAGATTAGATGGGTAGATCACATTACTAATGAGGAGGTATTGATAGAATTGGGGAGAAGAGGAGTTTGTGGCACACCTTGACAAAAAGAAGGGACCGGTTGGTAAGACATGTTTTGAGGCATCAAGAGATCACTAATTTAGCATTGGAGGGCAGCGTGGAGGGTAAAAATCGTAGAGGGAGACCAAGAGATGAATACACTAAGCAGATTCAGAAGGATGTAAGTCGCAGTAAGTACTGGGAGATGAAGAAGCTTGCACAGGATAGAGTATCATGGAGAGCTGCATCAAACCAGTCTCAGGACTGAAGACCACAACAACAACAACATCTGTACAGGTCACCGCCTGCCCTCCTTTACAGAGCCGGCAAGTCTCCAGCGTCCACGTCTTGTGATGAGGCGCACAAATGTAGCCCACAGTTGTTTAATCATGCTTTCTATTGCTTCAGTCACTTTCTGTGAATCCCCATGGCAGCACGTGGAGAACCGGACAGCTTCGCCATTTCCGAGATCTTCGCAGGCGATGAGCCGTAACAATCTGCCCTTTGTGAAAGTCGCAGATTTCTTTTTGCGCCTCGTAACTTGATTCGAATGACTCCCTATTCGTTTTCCTCCAGTCATATAAATATGATATCATAGTTCGGTAAAACGTGATTTGATTTAGTTTGTTAATAAACTGTCAACAGTGTTATGAAAAGGGTAAACTGCTACTCACGGAAAAGATAATACTTTCAGCTGGAGACAAGCACAACGAAAAGATTGTTACACACTGAGCTTCCGGTAAAAGTCTTCTTTGGAAAGGAAACACACTCACATTCACACAAGCAAGCACACGTGATGCACACATTACCGCTGTCTGCGACAGCTCCTGCACGAATGATTCTGAAGATTTTCGCCGAAAGCTCAATGTGTAACAGTCTTCTCGCTGTGCCAGTCTGGAGCTCAATGAGTCATCTTTACAGTTGGTAGCAATACGTCAATGTTGCCATGTCGCTCGACTACAGTATGGTTAGTCTTCCATAGGAAATTCGTTCAGTGCAACTTACCTCAGCGAAGACCTTGGCTAGGTAATAATGAAGGGTAGAGTAGAGACCACTGCCATGCTCGCGCCTGAATAGCGGCATTTCGGCGTGGAAGGTTGAGATGGCGGCGTACATGGGCGAGAAGACGTTCTCCGAGACCAGCAGGAAGAGGGCGCCCTGCACTGCCTGGATGCCGCGCTGCGTCAGCGCGTCCGTGCCCAGGTAGCAGAGGCCCGCCATCAGCGCGATAGCCTGCAACACGCGAGCTCCTCCTCTCACCAAAACTCCCGCTCCACCTCAGCCCGAGTGGCCTGCACGCGTATCACTTAACGTCACTGTGCCACGAAAAGTATACGATGCACATGTGACATAAACACATGGGGAGAGATGAATATGTATTCCCAATCTTCATCACACAATTCCTTCACACGATGATAACAATGGAAATTTCTACACACTGAAAACTGACTGACACTTTATTACATGTATGTCCACGCTTGAGAGGTATGTCGACGACGAGTTTTTATTCAGTGGGTTCAGTACAGAAAATATTCTTCCATACAGACGAAGAAATTATAAGTGAATGATGGTTACTTAGCGTATATAACGCTATGGGAACTTCTCAGATTGAGATCGCTACGCATCATACCCAGGAGAAGTTCAAGTGCAGCATATCGTTACCTTTTGCACTTAGAGGGCGATTAGTTGATTGGCATGAGAGAAATGGGGACAGCATGTCAACAGATCAAATAGACATCTGGCAGTAGTGCAATGACTGCAGTATGCTTAATGAGAGATGGACTTGGGACAACAATATGGCAGGAATTCGTTACCTTTGTGATATGAGAACCAAGGAAGGAATGCCAGTTTTGAAGTACGGAGAAACGCTATGACGGTAAACTGTCGACGAAAACCAAGAGAAAAATCGACAAAGGAGAAAGCAGAGAGAGGGCGAGACTCTCAAGTTAGAATGGCGAAGATTAGTGGGCAGAAATGACGAACTAAGCCAATCGTGGCAGTGCCCACCAGAGCCCTTGTCTACGTCAGGAATGGAAGAGAAAACAAAGTTTTCCCACCGTCCAGCCATATTAATGTTACCACCACATATGTAGGTGCAGTAACCACTCTCAGACGGCAGGAGGCAGCACTAGCAGTGGAGGGTATAAGAAGCGAGTCGGGGCTACGCAGAATACAGTGCAGCCTTTATCGCATCACGAAATGGAGCGATTTATTTGACGTCCAGAAGGGCCTGATCATTGGATTTTGGCCAAAGGATAGAAGCATTTCCGAAATGGCTAAGTTTGTAAACTGTTCGCGTGACGCTGTGGTTAAAGTATACGGTGCATGAAAAAAAGGTGCTCTCCAAAACCGGCGCTGAGGTAACTGTGGTGCATCACATACAATAAATGACATGGGTGAACGACGGGTGCGCAGACAGACCTGCAACTGTTGAGCGACTGACCGACCAGATGATACAAGGGGCTACCAACAGTGTCTCCTCAACGAGGGATCAGCGAACGTTGCTCCCATGCTGACTGCTGTTTAATGGCGACGAAGGTTGGAATTTCCATGCCAACATCGCAACCGGACGTTCACTGATGTCCATCGGACATATGGACGTTGGCATGTAGGGCGCGAAACATCTGAAAGCCAACAGCCTGTAACAGTCCATGGAGCGTTATTGTCTGGGGAATGTTTTCGTGTCACTGCCTGGGTGATCTCGTCGGTGTGCAAGGCACAATGGATAAATACAAGTATGCTTCTACTGCTGATGATCGTGTCCACCCTTACATGCAGTTTGTTTTTCCTCAGCACGATGGCATCTATCATGAGGACAATGCAATGTGTCACACAGCTGGTAATGCACGGGCGTGGTTGGAAGAGCACCAGGATAAGTTTACCGTTACCTCCTGCTCACCAAACTCCTCGAATTTGAACCCAATCAAGAATCTGTGGGACCACCTCGTTCGGGCTGTTCGTGATCTGAATCGTCAAACGAGAAACCTAACGCAACTGGCCACGGCACTGGACTCGTCATGGCTCCACATCCATGGCCGTACCTTGCAGACTCTCATTGACTCTCTATCGCAGCTGTCCACCGTGCAAAAGGTTGTTATTCAGACTTTTGACCTGCGGTATGTGTAATTTCTGGATAGTGGACCTGACAAGTCTCGTCTTGAGCTGAGAGTTGAGTCGCAACCGAACCGGCAGTCGTAGTCAGCCACTGGCCAGGCGTCATACGCAAGCGAACCAGTTCGGCAAGAGAGCGCCCAATGACACGCTGACACATTCCAACTTCCCCTCAACGATTTGTTTATACTAAGACGTCAGCACACACACACACACACACACACAAGCCCACAAGATCGATAAGAAGCGCAATTCAAGAACGAGGCTCGAGGTCACCTCCCGAGGCTTCTAACCCCCTTACGGCGCGGTTAAATGGAGGAAGGAACTGCAGTAAAAAATACTACTGTCATACCGTATACATATATAATGTAGCGTTAATATCACAACGAACATACGTGTAGTAGTAGCTACAATAGAACAGACTATCCTAATTCAGGTGAGACAGGCTCGAAGTGTTTACCAAAGGGTTCCTTCTTGAAATAGCTAGGTAAAGGAGCCTCTTTTGCCATATAAATCTTTACTTACGTGTATTATTTCATTGTTCTGAAAAATATAGTAATTTTTCCATTAGCACTTCGTGTATCTTGTGTCTTTTTTATTTTTCTTCTTTAATTAACAATTTAATTATACAAAAAAAACAAGAAAAGTACTAAAATTCTGAAAATTGTCTAGGTTGTAGTTCCAAACGACGCACTATAGTTACCAAAGTGGTGGGTCACTCTGTGTCGTTAATAAATAAACAACTAATTTATTTAAGATTGACAAGGTGTGTAGGATACGACTAGCACTTCAAGATATGAAAACAAAATAACGCAGGTCTCTCTCGTTTTCGAGAAAATCGAGTTTGAAAACTTTATACTCGTTTACTGTGTAGTCGTTAGTATTCGAGGAGCCCGAAGCCAAGTCAGTAAGCGATTAGTTTCTTAAGCACGAGTTCTCTACATCGTATCTTACTTCTGCAAATTTTTTCCATTGCCATGTAATTCTAAAAAGAGATTTGTTATGACTGTGCAAGTTATCCACACTAAATGAGTCATTTGCATGATCTTAAACCCGAAAAAAGTATTGCAAGAGACGAGTGGCTCATTTGGTCCAAGACTGAAAAAATCAGTTGATGGGTACGCACGGTAATACAAGAACGTTGTGATAACATCTTCAAAATCCGGAAAACTAACAAAGCATAAAAGATTTTTCTAACTTACGTCTTGAACTCATAAGTGAGACAACAACAATATGTTTTGCTCTTCTATTCATGGGGAGAGCAAACGAACCCGACCTTTTGCGACGCAATTTTTCAAGATGGAGAGAGTTTGCCAACGTGCTCTACGAATGTAATTCCTGAAAAATGTATCCCTTTGGTGTAGCCTTACGACGTGCATTTTGACAGGCAGGAAAAGAATCTCATAAAACGGCTACAAAATTACGCTTATGTCATCGAACAGAATAGAGAGATAGCTTCAAGCAAAGATCGCATAAAATTTCAATCCATCTAACGCCGTCAGTCGAACGTATCACTTGCCTGCACCAATATTAGTTCATATGCGAGGTAAACCGCGAAACTGCGTGATGACCGAGGACTGTTTATGAATTGAAACCAAGGCGGCTGTGCAATGGACACACTGAAAAAAACCATACGCATGAAGAATTCGGCGTTGATTATATGTGGTGCATGCGCAATAATAATTGTTTTCCCTATTCCTACGACCAGTATCATCCTGATTCGTGCAGTGCTACGTATGTTACACATTACATTTCTCACAAATGTAAATACAATAATTTAAATAAGAAGACCATATTGATTTGATTTGAAGTTCTCGTGTATCCGTTTTTATTTCTAATCTCCTATGAAATAATATTTTCCTTTTTCAGGATGAAGTGTATAAAAGGAACAAATTTGTACGGTCATAATGAATCTGGTTTTAAAATTACGAGGTAACTCGCTCTGCTGCAGATTCCTTGAGTACTAGCGACAGTATGAAGCATCTAACTTCTCTCGAAATTTTCAAACTAGATTTTCTCGAAATGATTGAGAGCGGGATCTTCCTGTTTACTTACGATCAGTTCCTAGTCCTAACTTAGACAGCTTCTCACCATGAATAAAATCGGCGAGGGGACGTTCGTACGGTTCCCTGTGAGCCAGACAATGGACCCGTTCCGTATCATCTACAGCAGCAGAACATCTATTACATTCCTGGCTACGTGATGTAGGTGCTTTCTTATTTCTGACTTAGTTCAAGAGACCATGAGGGAGCTGGACCTTATTCATTCGTGTAACTAGCTCTTACTGAAGTTAATAAGAATAAGTTTCATCTCTGTTACTTCTGAGTTGGATTTTTCTGCATAGCTCCGTCCAAACCACCTACATAAATGTTGATATAGAGATAAATATGTGCCATGCTCCTACATAAGCTACATAAGGAGGTAATAAGAGACAACTGAGAGACTCTTGTAAGCTTAGAGCAATCTAAAAGTTAATGTTCTTCACCTCGAGGTAACCACTACCATTAAAACATACACTCTGCAACTCAATAAAAGGGTCACTTCTTCGAAACACCGTAATTGTCTCCCATTCAGACGCAAAAGTTTGAAATTCGGATCGAAAATGACTAAAAACTTCCTCTTTAGTGGTGAAAAAGTGTAGCGCCCTGAGACTTCACCCTCGTGCTCGGCGACACTTCAAACAGTAAGGTGTTGACACTTACGAAAAAAATGCCTGAGCTCAGAAGTTCATATCAGATGTAAGGTTGATTAAAAATGTCACATTGGCAGCAAATTTCACCAGTTCTCCTCAAAGCAGGTACCTAGTGATGGGGAGGTCTTCACACCCCTTCTTAGCCACATTTCAGCCCTACTTTTGACGCCTCTGCGGTGGAAGTCAGAACCGCCATGTCCAGCGTTGAAACCGCGGGTGTTTCCTTACGGGTGACCGAGGCAAACGTTTCAGACACTCCGCCGCTCAGTATCGACAGGGAAAAGGCTTCCAGAGGTGGCATCAGCTGAGTCAATGAAACACCCTTTCCCTTCGAGTGTTGATTCCAAAACATTTCACGGTCGATTTTGCGTACTACCATACGGCGCCAGTTCAACGACATAGCGCCAGCCAGCTAAGGGGTATTGAAATGGTTGCCTGTCACAACGGCACTTATCAATCAGTGACTATCTGTCCCCGTACAGGTACATTTTTAAGGCCCACGAATGGGATCGACGGTGTTGCCGAAATGGGTTAGTCTTAGAGGTTTTCTTTGACGTTTTAACCATGCTTGTGTCAATATCGCACCCGCCCTCTCTTCAGTGATCCTGCCACAGGAGGATTCAAAATAGGAGGTATGAACAAGGATATAACACCACTTCCTGCTTCGGAGCACGTTCAAAGTTCGTCAAATGGTTTTGAACGATGCCACCTGTTTCTACTCTGTACACCTGTCCAAACAACGCGGTCGCGCTACACTCAAAAGGAGTGTGAGCGCGTTCAGTGGTGGTTGCAGGCCAAAGACGTTCTTAGAGATTGGTTGAATCGTCCGAGCGGTGTCAGCAGTATAGAAGGTTCTCAGGAACGTTGTCCAGTTTCACATCGAACTGCGAACTGTCGTTTTTGGCCGCAAAATGTTTGTAACTCAACGCTCCAAGCTTAGGGATGGTTTCATTGACGCCCTTTATGTCACTCCCCGAGGCCTTTACGTGTCGATACAGTGGGCCAGAATCTTGAAAACGTGGCCAAAAAGGGAAGAAAAGGTTTCTGGATGGGGATTTTAGGCTATCAAATTGGCTACAGTGATGATGGAACTACTAAAAGCCAGTTGTGCAGACTATCAAATGTTCATTTCGCTTGTTATATTTCAGGTCGAACTCGAAATTCATTGTTAGCGGTGCGTGCAGCTGACCAGGCTAGAAAATTGTCTTGTCTTAAGAGACACATGTTTGTGTTCTGTGTAAGTGAAGCGAATATCTTCACTACAGAAAGTGTTCCATGACGTCTGTACTCATTAAAAAACATCATTATTAATTCGTGTTTTTTAATTTACTTAATTCCGAAAAATGCAGGAGAAAATTGTAAAATGTGATGAAAAATGTGGTGTCACCGCCAGACACCACACTTGCTAGGTGGTAGCTTAAATCGGCCGCGGTCCGATTAGTACATGTCGGACCCGCGTGTCGCCACTGTGTGATCGCAGACCGAGAGCCACCACAAGGCAGGTCTCGAGATACGGACGAGCACTCGCCCCAGTTGTATGGACGACATTGCTAGCGACTACACGGACGAAGCACCGCTCATTAGCCGACCAGATAGTTAGCATGCATTGCTCATTAGCCGAGCAGACAGTTAGAATAGCCTTCAGCTAAGTCCATGGCTACGACCTAGCAAGGCGCCATTTGTAACATTGCATGTACCTCAAGATAGAGTCTCACTTGTATCACCAAGAACGTTGTAAACCAATGAAGATATAAAAGTTAAGTGTTCTAGTAGCTACATACTTTTCTTTATAACAATAATAAGTATCCTGTTTCAGACCTCTATCTAGCCTCCTTGAAATACGCGTGCCTTCCGGCTACTTCAGTGTGGCGTAGCTGTCTTGTTACGCCACAACAGTTGGCGACGAGGCAACGGAAAGGGTCTTGTTCTTTCTAATTGCTTACATTTACTTGTGTCATGGCTTCGCCAGATGTACTGTACGAATTTTATCGCTTGCAGAATCAGCAGACGCAGGCGTTATTGATGCCCTTGGGCAGCTCGTCCAGGGTCAACGCGCCATTCAAACCGATGCGGCAGACGCCGCTTCACTGCTACCGCAGCCACACCTCGCAGTCGCACCGCCTTTTAGGCCCTACGACCCAGACGTGGAATCCTGGACTGAGTGGTCACGCCAATTTGGATTCCATCTCGCCGCCTACAGAATTCAAGGTAATGAGCGGCAGCCGTTTTTGCTTTCATGTGTCGGTGTGTCCACCTACCGTGTGATAGTGAAATTGTTTCCCCAACGCGACGTAGCAACTCTGTCCTACGATGAAATTTTGTCGGCATTGAACGCCTATTTCAAAGAAACAGTCAATGTAGTTGCAAAGAGGTATACTTTCTTTCGTACAAAACATACGGCCGGTCAAACTAATAGGGAGTGGGTTGCAACATTGCAAGGCCTTACAAGGGATTGTTCATTTGAATGTGAATGTGGACTCCCTTATTCAGATACAATGGTACGTGATGCAATTGCACAGAACGTTTCTGATGTTCGCATACGGGAGCAAATTTTGAAACTAATTAATCCCTCCCTTCAACAAGTGATAGACATATTGGATAGGCAAGACACACTTGACTGTGCTCAGGACTCATTTGCAACTTCGCCAGCCGTGTGTAACATTAACCGGCCTGCCGGGCGCGCTGCGCGGCCCGGTCAACTGCCCTCGTGCACATCAACGCAGCTGACGCCATGCTCTAAACCAGGTGTGCCGCGCCAGCACACAAATGCAGTGAAATCATGCCCGCGGTGTGCTACTAGACATTCGTGTGAAAATTGCCCGTCACGCCAAGCTATTTGCTTTTTCTGTAATAAGAAAGGACATGTTCAAAGTGTTTGCCAGAAAAAGCTCAGATCAGACAATCACAATCATTCCAGGCCCTTTGCTTCACGCCGGAATCGAACCAAGGACACTCAGGCTCGCGAACCTTCACCCATGGACATTCATGTAGTTAATTCCACTCCGCCCAGTGCCACTCTTTCTAACAGTGACTGTGTTCATCCCACAAAAAGTGTGCGTCGACGGCGCCGGAAATTAAGTCAATTAGCAAGTGATGCTGTACCTGTATCAGTTCAAATTGCACGAGACAGTCGCTCTTGTCGTCAGCAGGACAATAAACTTTTTGTAGATTTGGACTTTAATGGCAAGGTCATACCATTCCAGCTCGATACCGGAGCTGCAGTTTCATTGATCAATCACGACACGTACAAACAACTGGGCAAACCTCCGTTGCGTGCTGCAAATGTTCAGTTAAAAAGTTATTCTGGACAGCAGATCCCTGTGTTAGGACAGTGCACTCTTCTTGCAACATACAAGGGACAAACAAAACTTGTGTCATTTTACGTTCTTCGTTCGTCTACTGCAGTGAACTTGTTTGGTTTAGATTTATTTCAGTTGTTTAACATGTCTATAGTAAATCAGGTCCTATCAGTGAACCAGACTGTGACTTCAGACAGTGTTTCTCGTCTGTGTGAAGAATTTGCAGACATTTTTGCACCGGGCCTTGGT
This sequence comes from Schistocerca serialis cubense, assembly GCF_023864345.2. Taxonomy (NCBI): domain Eukaryota; kingdom Metazoa; phylum Arthropoda; class Insecta; order Orthoptera; family Acrididae; genus Schistocerca; species Schistocerca serialis. The sequence goes on along the minus strand of NC_064641.1, from coordinate 442,431,500 downwards.
TGTGCTAAGAACTATGAAGCACATTTGGAACTGAAAGTAAACGCGCAACCGAAATTTTTCCGAGAGCGCAAAGTTCCCCACGCATTGCGTGATGAGGTCGCAAGAACATTAAACGATTTAGAATCACAAGGTGTGAGTGAATGTGCGCAATGCCTATTCTGTTTCAGCTCCGCTTCATCGCTTACGCCGTACAGGTGTTCCGTTCGTCTGGACGACGGAATGCCAATGCGCCTTTCGCCAGTTGAAATCGGCGTTGCCTTCTAATACTTGCCTTACGCCATTCGATCCCCAGAAACCCCTTTTGTTGATGGTAGATGCATCGGATTTCGGGATCGGTGCTGTGCTTGCGCACTAAGATGGGTCGCATGATCGCCCTATTGCCTTTGTGTCAAAATTGCTCTCGTCTGCGCAAAGAAATTACTCACAGATAGAGAAAGAAGCTTTGGCTCTCATGTTTGGTGTTACAAAGTTTCATGATTTCTTGTATGGTCGTCACTTTACCATCATCACAGACCACAAACCTTTGACGTCGATTTTTCATCCGCACAAGCCTGTACCTCCGCGTACAGCGCAGAAATTCATTCGCTGGTCTCTTTTCCTCTCGCAGTACCGCTACGATATCTTGTATCGGTCCACTGCTAAGCACGGAAACGCCGATGCGTTGTCCCGTTTGCCTGTTGCTGCGGATAAAGCATTCGATTCTTCCGAACTTGCTTGCATGTTCATTGATTCGGAAACAGATGAAGTGGTCGAATCGTTTCCTATTGATTTTCGTCGTGTAGCTACAGCCACAGCTGCTGACCCTGCCCTTGCTACCGTTTTGCGTTTTGTTGCTACGCAATGGCCTTTGTCACAGTCTCGGATCGAGGATCCGTTGGTTCGCCGATTTTTTGCTCACAAGGAGACACTTTTTGTTCGACGTGGTGTTTTGTTGTTGCGTTCTGATAATGATCAGTCCAGAGTCGTGGTCACACGTTCGTTACAGTCCTCTGTTTTACGGCTTCTTCACCAAGGACATTGGGGTATAGTGCGAACGAAACAACTTGCTCGTCAGCACTGTACTTGGTTCAGAATCGATGCTGCGATTACGAATATGTGTTCTTCTTGCATGGCGTGTGCCGAACAACAATCCGCACCGCCGCGGCAAGTCTTTGCATGGCCAAAAGCCACTTCCCCTTGGCAGCGCTTGCACATCGATTTTGCAGGTCCATTCTGGAATGCTCGATAGTTGGTTCTGGTAGATGCCTTTAGTAATTTTCCTTTTGCTGTCCGGATATCTTCCACGACGCCATCTGCCACCATCCAAGCGTTGTCTGCTATCTTTTGCATTGAAGGTCTTCCGCAGACTATTGTTTCCGACAATGGCCCACAATTCATGTCCGCAGAATTTCAGTCATTCTGAAGGCCAATGGTATTCAACACCTGACATCCGCGCCGTTTTCGCCTCAGTCAAACAGTGCCGCTGAACGATTGGTCCGGACTTTCAAGTCACAGATGTTGAAGTTGAAAGAGTCGCATTCTCGGGAGGACGCCTTGTTGCTCTTTTTGTCTTCGTATCGCTCTCAGCCCCGAGATGGTCGCTCGCCGGCTGAGTTGCTCCACGGTCGTCCTCATCGAACCTTGATGTCTTTGCTGCATCCGCCGCATCAGGTTCCTGTGCAGCGGCAGACTTCTGCTTTTGCTCCTGGCGACGTTGTATTCTATCGCAACTATCGAGGTTCACGGCGTTGGCTCGCAGGGCGCATTCTTCGCTGCCTCGGCCGCGTGATGTATTTGGTTTTGGGGGCCTCTGGTGAGGTGCGTCGGCATCTCAATCAGCTGCGCCTCTGTCGTCGCACGGGTTCTGCCGCTCCCCGTCTGCTTTCAGCGACGGTGCCGTCCGGTCAGCGCCCTGGGGACCCATCTACTGGCTCGCCTCATCCCCAGGTGTTACCGACGATGCCTTCCATTTTGCCCCATGGCGACGCGCCGCCGCAGCCGCCGCCGCCGCCGCCACCTGTTCTCCCGCCAGCGCCGCCCGCATTCGACGCTTCGCTGCAGCCGTCAAGCGCCTCCCTGGGTCACGCGCCGCCAATCGCTTCCCGTGACCAGCTGTCCTCCGCCATGGAACTCTTACCCGCTCCGGACCACATGGCGTCATCGCGCGTCGGGTACCCCGACGCAATGGAGGTCGACCCTTCGGCCCCTCCTGTCTCTTTACGGGCGCATACACCGCATGTTGACGTGCACCCTGGACTAGGTTTTCAGGCGTTTCCTAGCTCCCCTCGGACCGAATGGCCGGGTGCGGGTGGCACAGCCTCGCCTGATGTTAGGCTCCCCACCTCATCGCATACGTCAACATGGGGTCCTCCCCACGGCGGGCGGAAGCCTTATCACACGACCGTTCGCCGATTTGCGGGGGAGGAATGTGGTGTCACCGCCAGACACCACACTCGCTAGGTGGTAGCTTAAATCGGCCGCGGTCCGATTAGTACATGTCAGACCCGCGTGTCGCCACTGTGTGATCGCAGAACGAGCGCCACCACAAGGCAGGTCTCGAGATATGGACGAGCACTCGCCCCAGTTGTATGGACGACATTGCTAGCGACTACACGGACGAAGCATCGCTCATTAGCCGAGCAGATAGTTAGCATGCATTGCTCATTAGCCGAGCAGACAGTTAGAATAGCCTTCAGCTAAGTCCATGGCTACGACCTAGCAAGGCGCCATTTGTAACATTGCATGTACCTCAAGATAGAGTCTCACTTGTATCACCAAGAACGTTGTAAACCAATGAAGATATAAAAGTTAAGTGTTCTAGTAGCTACATACTTTTCTTTATAACATTAATAAGTATCCTGTTTCAGACCTCTATCTAGCCTCCTTGAAATACTCGTGCCTTCCGGCTACTTCAGTGTGGCATAGCTGTCTTGTTACGCCACAACAAAAAAAATAGATATAAGTTACGAATTCCACGACATTCCGCTTTCTATCGCGCCGTGTCCATAAGTATATATTTTTACCTCTATAAATTAACCTTCAAATCCAGCTGTTAGTATTAACTCCGGCTTTGAGCCACGTTTCAAGCGATACTTGCAAAATGACGTTATTGAGTCAGTTTGAAAATGACAATGAAATTAATTAATTACGAGTTACATTTGTACAATTCAAATTATAATAGACGCCTAGAAGCATTGTAAAGAATATAATAAGTAGAAAAATAACAGAAACAAGGCTTTCCCCTTCATAGTAGGATGAACAACGCAGAGAAGGACAGAGGTCGCTGCGCTGTGATTTCTGTTTTCTAAACTTCAAGAATTGATTACATTCCAGGTTCACATTAAAAAGTGAACAGCTGGCCGTTGTGGCCGAGCGGTTCTAGGCGCTTCAGTCCGGAATCGCGCGACTGCTACGGTCACAGGTTCGAACCCTGCCTCGGGCATGGATGTGTGTGATGTCCTTAGGTTAGTTAGGTTTAAGTAGTTCTAAGGTCTGAAATGTTAAGTCCCGTTGTGCTCAAAGCCGTTTGAACCATTTTTTAAAACTGAATATTTTGGTTATTTTTTAAATGAAATTGTTAATGTTAAGTAACTTTTTTCATTAATAATTAATAAAATACAAACAAATAACAAGAAGGTGATAATGATTCAATTGAAGAAGCAGAAGAAGAGAAAGAAGATAGATGCTCACGAATCTGGAAAAGAAGAATAAAGCTACGTTCCAGTTATAGTTACAAACAATTTACTAAATGAATAATTCTAATTGAGACAAAATTATTTTTTTGTAATATATTACATCATCTTCTATTCTATATTTGGACCTTTTTTGAGATTTCCATTTTCTCAACTTATATTTTTATACATTACTACAACGACCCCTAAATATGGACTTTAATATAAACAAAAATTCTTGTTTTTTTTCCACCATCTTGAGTCCATCATTCTTTTTTTTAAATTTTTGAACTCATAATGTTCATCAGTAATCTCGATAATTCCCAAAAAATTACTTTTTAGTGAATAATATGACTTTTATCGATATTTGCCTGTCATTTTGGATCCACCATTTTTTTTTCAATTTTGGTGTCACTCTTAATCAGTAACTTAGTTAACCTTTCCATACTAACGTAATACAAATTCAATTACTCTTTATATTTTCTCCACATCTTTGGGATTCTGGCCAAATGTGCGGGGGTGTGTCTGAAATATTTTCCTTGGCCAGCCATAATCATATCCCGTGATTTCAACGCTGCCCATAGCGGTTTTGACCGCAATTGCAGAGGCGTCACAAGAGGAGGCGGAATGTGCGGAAGATTGAGTCTGACGACCTCCCATCGTGTGACACGTCCACGCTGCCGTTGGGCGGAAGTGTGGTGAAATCTGGTGCCGATGGGCATTATCATCCTACCTTACATCTCAGATGAAATCCTGAGCTCTGAGCTTTTCTCCGGATGTGTCGACACCTTGCCCTTGGGTGACGTAGCGAGGCGCCACACATTTCCAGCATTACAGGTGAAGGTTGTAGGCACCTTTGACCCGAATTTGACACTTCTGCGACGTAGTGTGAGACAGTTAAGTCGTTTGGAATAAGTGACCCTATAAATGTGGTACGCTATTTATAAACTACGTGATCAAAAGTATCCGGGTACCTGATTGAAAATAACTTGCAAGTTCGTGGTGCCCTCCATCGGTAATGCTGGAATTCAATATGGTTTTGGCCCACCCTTAGCCTTGATGACAGCTTCCACTCTCGCAGGCTTACGTTCAATCAGGTGCTGGAAGGTTTATTGGGAAGTGGCAGCCCATTCTTCACGGAGTGCAGCACTAAGGAGAGGTATCGATGTTGGTCGGTGAGGCCCGGCACAAAGTCAGCGTTCCAAAACATCCCAGAGGTGTTCTATAGCATTCAGGTCAGGACTCTGTGCGGCCAGTCCATTACAGGGATCTTATTGTCGTGTAACCACTTCGCTACAGGCCGTGCATTATGAACAGGTGCTCGATCGCGTTGAAAGATGCAAACGCCATCCCCGAAATGCTCTTCAACAGTGGGAAGCAAGAAGGTGATTAAACATCAATGTTGGCCTGTGCTGTGATAGTGCCACGCAAAACAACAAGTGGTGCATGGTCCCTCCCTGAAAAACACAGCCGCACCATAACGCCACTGCCTCCGAATTTTACTGTTGGCACTACACACGCTGGCAGATGCCGTTCACGGGGCATTCGCCATACCCACACTCTGCCATCGGTTCGCCACATTGTGTACCGTGATTCGTCACTCCACACAGTGTTTTTCCGCTGTTCAATTGTCCAATTTTTACGCTCCTTACACCAAGTGAGGCGTTGTTCGGCATTTAGCGGCGTGATGTGTGGCTTATGAGCAGCCGCTCAACGATGAAATCCAATTTTTATAACCTCCCGCCTAACTGTCATAGTACTTTCTGTGGATCCTGATGCAGTTTGGAATTCCTGTATCATGGTCTGGGTAGATGTCTGCATATTACACATTACGACCCTCTTCAATTGTCAGTGGTCTCTGTCAGTCAACAGACGACGTCGGCCTGTACGCTTTTGTGCTGTATATGTCCATTCACGTTTCCACTTCACTATCACATCGGAAACAGTGGACCTAGGAATGTTTAGGAGTGTGAAAATCTCGCGTGCATACGTATGATACAAGTGACACCCAATCGCCTGACCACGTTCGAAGTCCGTGAGTTCCGCGGAGCACCCTATTCTGCTCTCTCACGATGTCTAATGATTACGGAGGTCGCTGATATGGAGTACCTGTCAGTAGGTGGCAGCACAATGCACCTAATATGAAAAACTTATGTTTTTGTGGTTGTCCGACTACTTTTGATCACATAGTGTATGTTTCATTTTCTTCTCTGAAGGGTAAGTCTTGTCAGACAAATAACAGGAATCAACATGTAGTATGACAGAAGAGATTTGCGTTATAGCCAAGGCAAACATTCAGAACCTTCAAAGGAACCAGAGAATTGGTGTTATTTTTAATAAGTATCAGACAAAAATATGAAACGTTATGCATGTCCGAGTATCTGCTCGTGTGTGTGAAACGGAAAAAGTCTATGACTTTTTCGTCATATGCAGTTACCTACCTACCGATCAATTATGAGAATTTATCATACAGGAAACCAATTCTGGGCAGTCGTAAGAGTGAGTGCTGCGGTACCATGGGCCTAAGCTAAGCGCCATGGGCCTAACCTAAGATGTAGCAAGTAGTTTGGCAGTAAAAGGGCTTGTATACTCCTTTCGGTGCTTTTAATATTTGGCTCAAACGCTCAAAGACTACTACTGTAATTATATCTGTCCATCGCCCGAATTCTAGGTAACTGATGTCACTATTAAAGATTCAGTTTGGTGTGATTGTTATTATGAAAAAAACATTCACACAAAGGAACCAGTGCAAGTAATTTAAAAATTATTTGTTGAAAACATAAAATACAGCGTTGTGCGAAGCCAAAGATATATTAATTATAATTCCTCGTGCTCTTTCACTACTGTTGCACTTCTTTGTCGTACATAATCAGTTTGCAGTTGCCTGTTAGTTACACCATCATTTATTTGAAAATGTACAGTATGTAGTTTATGTTAATACTGAAGTGTTGTAAATAGATGAAAAAGAGATGAACTTCTTTATGATTATGACTAAGTACTTTCGTATTGTTCTGTTCAAAACTGAATTAAGGAGCTTAGCAATTTTATAGTGAGGTGTGAGTAAAATTCTGCGGTTGCGATTCCTGGCTGTATGGTTACGTTACGTCAGCTGTATTCTTGGTTGTCAAATCGGTGACTGCATTATTAAGACACCATTTTATTGAAGTATTTGATGTAGAAACAGAGTTAGTTACCGGAGCGAGGACTCATAATAGTCGTGAATCTGCGTCAAAGTAAACAGCAAAGTCCAACTGCTACACGTCAAACACGACCACCCATAGAAGCATGTATTGTTGAATGACAAATAAGTTTTCTTGTGGGTACGTTATCACTTTAATTTGTGTGTCAAAGCTTCTCAATTGTATTAATTGCACACTCGTGGCTGTCGCGCGGACGGCTCACGTAGAAAAAATTATACATGCAGATAGAGGCTACAACTGAAAAAGTGGTCAATGTACTATAAGGTTTACTCATGCGTGTATGGGGAATATCTTACGTCGCGGATTCAGTATATTATGCCTTTGTACTGCACTCGATATACAAAGCCAGGCTTCGACAAAAGCGTAACGTCTGACAGAAAACATATGTCGTCTCGGTCTACCATTTCGAATTAACTACGACCCCCCGACTCCGCTTTGCAATATTAAAAATTTTGGCTGGTTTCGTTGTCTAGGGGCAGGAATACGTAAAGCAGCCCGCAATATACAATTAGTGTCAATTGTTCTAGATGATATTGCACGAGAATGCGCAGTCTTTGGCTAGGGTTCCATGTCTACTACCGTCCCATGTCCCATTTCTGCATCGCACTCTTGTTAGATTTTAAGAAACCATGAGACGAACACATTTGACGCCAGCGTCTCTGGCGGGTCGCTCGAATTTGCTCTCACAATGGCCTGATTGTCTAACTTCAATGCTAATTAAATCGGAAACGCCGCAACATCTCGAATTTTTTTTCTTAACACTTATTTCTCAAGACAACCCTGCAACACTCTTACAAGCTTCCCAGACAGTTTCTGACACCCCCGCCCCCTATAAGGAGATGCTAAAGGAAACGCGTTTGACAGTCCGCACATTCATGGATGACACAGGAACTGGAATTGTGGATATTCAAGCAAAACCAGAAACGTTTAACTCCCTTTTAAAATCTTCCTTTGGAAAGGAAAATCCATGACTACTTCCACAAGCAGATTGCAGCACCACTGCAAAGTTGGGTGATATCGATATTACTGTATGCGCCGATGATAAACGCCTGTAATCAGTAAAATTCAGTAAGATCTTCGGACCCGATGGAATTTCTGTCACATTCTGTACAAGAATTCTACCTGAGTTAGCCTCTCTACGGACCATAACATAAAACAGATCCCTCGAACAAAATGTCTGTCTTTAGGTATTGGAAGAAAGTATAGATTAGACAATGCTACAAGGCGGTTAACAGCAGTAATCCACAGAACTTCAACATTGCCATCTGATTGTTGTACAACCTTAATAAATATTCTGAACTCAAACGTAACGAATTGTCTCGAACAGAATTACCTCATTCATGTCAACGATGTAAAGGATGTCATGACCACCTTTGACTGTAAACATTTTTTTATTCCATAAAGGAGTCTGCTGCAGCACCAGCCTTGTGTTATTATCAGATGGAGTACTTCAAAACTGTAAAAAGAGAGCGTACGTACCGAATTGCTGTTACATAATGTCATGAACATGGCAGCTGTATAATAAAATAACACATTACTCACACTGTACTTCGGCAAATTCCAAAACTTAATAAATATTCTGACACGTGTACATGAATATCATAACGATCATGAGATGAGTATTGAACTGAAAGAATGCGTCTACATTAATCCCAGGGACGTAATGATGACGTTATACAAGTCAGTCCATATTTGCTGAAGCACAGTATGAATAACTTGTTATTTTATTATTTAATTGCCATATGAATTATTTATGTGCAATTCTGTAATTAAATTCAGTGCTTTACAGTTCCGCAGTACACCACTTGATAATCACTCTCACGGTGCATCATGTTTTAGTGTCATGCGTTTTGTACGTCGATAAGGTGACTTTGCTCTACGTTGCGACTTACCCTCAATTTTAGGTGATGACGAAAGAGTAGTAAGGCAACTGTTGACGTTTTGTCTGACACCAGGAGCTATGTCCAATTTACTTGGATATGGTTTGTTTTGGGTGACTGGTTCATCCTATCATTATCACGATTAATCATCTATCTTGATGCCATACAATGTTTGATTATACCACTAACTTACGACAACGGTATGAAGAGATATACGGGAAAGTTTATAGGACATTTTTATGACTATGGTTATATGGGTGTTGCTTTTAATTTAAAAAAAAAAAGTAACTTCTTCTGAACCAATACCAGAAGTTAGAGAAAGGGCGCTGACAATCATACTGGTTAGCGATAACGATTTTCTGCCAGAACTGTGCACCGAATTCTCTACTCTAAAACTGACCGTATAAGCTTAGCATTGTTTAAGCAGCGCCAAGGTAGTTTTATTTGCATATTCATAAAACCATGCGAAGACAAATCTAGACGAATCAATTAAGAATTTTCATATCGGACGACGGTCTCCTTATTTTGAAACAACAACTTTACATTAGGATGCTCTATGTGTTCGATAATATCGACATGATCATTGGCCACATACTTTCTCATAAGACCTACAGATCATAATTTCATCCACAACCAGCACAACTAGCAGCTTTAATAATAGGAAGGAAACAGTCTTCCTTTATCTCATCATAAAACCGAGCTTCCGTCCCAAAAATAAAAAAAAAAAAGGATTCATGATATTACATTGCTGGCCATCAGATATTGCTTGCGGGTATTGTTGCTAACTCTTGATATCATTACCGTCGAGCTAACACATTTTAGCTAGGTTCGTGATCCGGTCTGATTTATAGTTTCGATTTGCATAACTTGTGGAGAATTTTGTTTCTAAAGATCTCATGTAGGGCTTTTACAAACTGTTTGATGCACTAGCTGATTTATAGCCAAGAGTGGCACAATTGGTAATACATGTGCCTCTCTATCGTTCAGTTATAACATCGGTGATGGACGATCCTCACTGAACACATCCTGCCTCTGATCCTGAATTCTCTCATATTCATGGACAGTGATGATGGATCTCTCAATATTCACTGCTTGCTTTGAGCATATATATATATATATATATATATATATATATATATATATATATATATATATATACAGGGTGTTACAAAAAGGTACGGCCAAACTTTCAGGAAACATTCCTCACACACAAAGAAAAAAAAATATGTTATGTGGACATGTGTCCGGAAACGATTACTTTCCATGTTAGAGCTCATTTTATTACTTCTCTTCAAATCACATTAATCATGGAATGGAAACACGCTGCCTTGTACGCATCAGTTACACCCTTCCACACTTCGCTAGGAAGGGGCATGTTCTAGATTCACGTGTAGGCCATTTCAGATGCAGAGAGATGTGGGTAATGGCATCCCCTGAGCGCCGCAGTGGCCCAAATTAAAGGGGAATGCTGCATTAACCCGTAATCAGCGAAGACCTCCCGTTAAATTACAGTATCGACAAATTCCGACTCGTCCGGAAAGCAGCGCACAGTTTATTTGCGCGTTCAATGTCACGGTCACCGTGTTCTCCACCTGTCACAGCAGCATGTATTAGACGGCGGGCCTAGCGTGATAGTTAGATGCACAGAACAGATTCTTTTTCTTTCTTTTCTAATCCGACTATTTAAAGCAGCTGCCTTGTACACGTTTCATTAGCAAGGTTAACACTGATTTTGCATCTACATACATACTCGGCCAGCCATTCTACATTGCATGGCGACTCGGGTGTCGAGCGAGGTAGAAATAACTGCCTACATGGCTGTACAAGCCCTAATCTCTCTCTTGATCTTGTGATCCCTAAGAGAGGTATACAGGAGGTAGACAAAAATACGGAAATACTCAAAACACAACACACTACGATGCGTAATACGATGTAGGAAAACCGGTGTTATTGAGAACAGCTTCCAGTCGTCTCGGAATGGTTAAATACAGGTCATATGTGAGTTTCAGTGGAATCTTATGCCATTCCTCCCGCAAAATAAACTGAGGTAACGAATATGATGGAGGTGGATAGCGATCACGCACCCTTCTCTGCAAAATAGACACAAAGGCTTAATAATATTGAAGTCTGGTGACTGTGGAGGCCAGGGTAGATGCAACAATCCATCCTCGATCTTCAAAAACCGGTCCGAGAAGATTACAGCTATGTGAATAGATGTACTGTTATCTCGGAACACAGCATCATTATTGTGGAACAAACGCTGTACAATGGGATGGATGTGATCGACCAAATGAGTCACACAATTACTGCCAGTAACACGACTTGCAGCCTAACATAAAGCCGATGAAAGACTACCATGACTGGCCGCTGTGACGGAGTGGTTCTAGGCCCTTCAGTCCGGAACTGCGCTGCTGCTACGGTCTACTGTCGCAGACTCGTATCCTTCCTCGGGCATGACTGTGTGTGATGTCCTCAGGTTAGTTAGGTTTAAGTAGTTCTAAGTCCCATAGTCCTTAGAGCCATTTGAACCAAGAACCATATGGTTGCCTAAATGATCAACAATCCACACCGTGTTTCACTATTGGTCGTAAACTCGGCCAAAAGTTGGAAAGAATGTGAAAAAAGACTCATCTGACGAAATCACGTTCTTCCCTTGCTCCATAGTCCAGGTTTCATGGCTTTGACACAACTTTTTCCTGTTACGGATATTTACGTGGTTTTCGAATTCCAGGTCGGCACGAAATTCCCTGCGTATGGAGCCCCGTTCGTATCGTTCGTGATGTTTTGACACTGACAGGATTTGCGGATGCGACATCCAGTTCTTCATTGAGTTATTCAGCTGCTGACTTATTTTATCTCAAGCTCCTCCTCAATGACCGTCTGTCACTATACGCCAAGATTTCCTTTCGTTCGCGTTGTGACTTCGCGGATTACATTTTCCCACTTTCCCTGTAGGCGGTTGTTGTCGTTGTGGCCTTCAGTCCAAAGACTTCTTTGATGCAACTCTCCATGCTACTCTATCCTGTGCAAGCTTCTTAATCTATATTCATCCGTTGGTCTCTCTCTACGATCCCCCCCCCCCCCTCCCCTCTTCCCTCCTGTACTAAACTGGTGATCCCTCGATGCCTCAGAAAATGTCCTACCATCCGAACCCTTCTTTTAGTCAAGTTGTGCCACAAATTTTTCCCCAGTTCTGTTCAGTACCTCCTCATTAGTTACGTCGTCTATCCATCTAATTTTCAGTATTCTTCAGTAGCACTACATTTCAAAACATTCCATTCTCTTCTTGTCTAAACTGTTTATCGTTCATTTTTCACTTTCATATATGTCTACACTCCATACAAATACTTTCAGAAGGGACTTCCTCACACTTAAATCTATATTCGATATTAACAATTTTCTCTTCTTGAGAAGCGCTTTTCTTGCAATTGCCAGTTTACATTTTATATACTCCCTAATTCGACCATCATCAATTATTTTGCTTCCCTAAAAGCAAAACTCATCTACTGCTTTAAGTGCCTCATTTCCTAATCTAATTCTCTAAGCACCACCTGATTTAATTCGACTACATTCCATTATCCTCGTTTTGCTTTGCTTTATGTTCATCATATATGCTCCTTTCAAGATGCTTTCCATTCCATTCAACTGCTCTTCCAAGTCCTTTGCTGTCTCTGACTGAATTCCTACTCTAAATTTTTCTTTGGTTTTCTTTCTTCTCGCTTAATATACAGATTGAATAACGTAGAGGATAGACTACATCACTATCTCACTCTCTTCTCAACCACTGCTTCCCTTTAGTGCCCCTCGATTCTTATAACTGCCGTATGGTTTCTGTAAAAATTGTAAATACCCTTTCGCTCCTTGTATATTACCCCTGTGACATTTAGAATTTGAAAGAGTATAAATCCTTAGTTACGGAGCACCCACCATACGAACACCAACAATTTCCCCACGTTAAAAGTCACTTAGCTCCGACATTATGCAGTCACAACTACATAGAACACTGTTCGGACTACGACTGACACTTGGAACATATTCAGGACATTATACGGATGCCGTTCGTGGTAAAATACAGGAGTGTCACCTGCTTGCTTATCTGTCATATGTATTTCATGTTCAAGCACGCATTTCTCGCAGCGCTTCCATACTTTTGTTTCACTCCTGTACCTTGGTGGCAGCGTAACGCTTACTCTGTCTTCTTCGTAAACAGCTAAATTTCTTCTGAACAATTTCGCAAGAACTAAATCAGCTTTCTTCCAAGGATTCCTGTCTATGTTCACTGAACATTCCTGCAGCACTATCGTATAGGCTATACAGAGCTCTACCGACCCCTCGAGGGGTGCCTACTTGATTTGGATTGGGACAATACTCTAAATTTGATCATAGTACCGAACTGTACTAGACATCCATTACATATGCAGTACATACCCCTGCAACAAACTTAAGTCCCCCATTCTCCTGTCCAAATATTGATTCTTACGTGATCGTCCCATTTCTTATCACTTATTAGTATTACCCTTAAGCACATACAAGATGTGACGTGTTCGAAATATTTACCAGGAATCTTGTACCCTCCTGTGAATTCGTTTTCTCGGTTATTGTTACTGTATAACATTCGTTTGCATTTGAAGAGAGCTGTCATATATTACACCAAACTGAAATTTATATGAAGGTATTTATCAACGCCTGTAAGCAGCTAAATGCCTGCATTTCATTGTAATTTCATTCTTCGAGAGTTGCAAGATCACCACTGGTATCTGTTCCTTTGAAGAATGCTTACAGCCGTTGATAAATATCTTCATATAAATATCAACGGGGACAGTTGAAAATGTGTGCGCCGCCTGGACTCGAACCCGGAATCTTCTGCTTATATGGTAGACGCCCTATGCGTCTTAGCTACCGAGGTCACAGAGGATAACGCGACTGCAGGGACTTACCTCGGACACGCTCCCCATGAGACCCACATTTCCGACTTACTGTCCACACACTACATTTGTAGTGCCCCTGCCCACTATTCACGTTTCTCACGGCTGTCAATCTACCGATTCCCGTAATGCAATGTGAGTACATCCGCACTGAAGACGATCATTGGCCAGGAAGCCTTATCTATATGAAGACGGTATCCGTTCGGAACAGATACCATTGGTGATCTTGCAGCTCTCGAAGAATGAAATTACAATGAAATCCAGAACTTTAGCTGCTTACAGGCGTTGATAAATATTTGTCCGAAAGAACACATACCATCTTCATGGAGATAAGACTTACCGGCCAATGACCTTCTTCAGTGCGGATGCACTCACATTTCCCGAAATCTTACGGGAATCGGTAGATTGATTGCCGCGAGTAATGAGTATAGTGGGCAGTGGCACTACAAATGTAGTGTGTGGACAGTTAAGTTGAAAATGTTGGCCACGGGGAGCGTGCCAGAGATAAGTCTCTGCAGTCGCACTATGCTCTTTGTTCTCGGTGGGCACGTATTATCAATTGTCCCCATTGATATTTATCAATGCCTGTAAGCAGCGAAAGGTCTGGATTTCATTGTAGTTTCAAACGCAAATTTTGTCAAAGTCTTTCTGCATCTCTTTACAATCGTCCACGGACGACACTTAGCATTAACGGTGAACAGTCTCAAAGCGTTGCTAATCCCATCAGAGAAATCGTTTAAGTATACACTGAGCTGACAAAAGTCGTAGGATACCTCCTTCAGCTCGGCGTAGAGTAGCTTCATGACATGGCATAGACTCAACAAGTCGTTGGATGTTCCATGCAGAAATACTGAACCATGCTGCCTGTACAGCTGTCCATAATTACGAAAGTATTGCCATGTCAGGATTTTGTGCACGAACTGATAATCGATTATGTCCCATTAATGTTCGATTGTATTCATATCGGCCCATTTGGATCGCCAAATCATTCGCTCGAACTGTCCAGAATGTTCTTCAATCCCATCGCGGACTACTGTAGCCCAGTGACATAGCTCATTGTCGTCCACAAAAATTCCATCGTTGTCTGGGACCATGAAATCTATGAATAGCAGCAAGTAGTCTTCAAGCTGCCGAACATAAGCATTTCCAGTCAATGATCGGTTCACTTTGACAGAGGGTCCAGTTCATGACATGTAAATACACTTCACACCATTATGGAGCTACCAACAGCTTGCACAGTGTCTTGTTGACAACCTGGGTCGATGGCTTCTTGGTGTTTGCACCACACTCGAACCAGACCATCACCTTTCGGCCGCTGAAATCTGGACTCATCTGACCACGCCACGGTTTTCCAGTCGTTTAGGGTCCAATCGATACGCTCACAAGCGCAGGAGAGACACTGCAGTCGATGTGGTGCTATTAGCAAAGGCACTCATATCGTTCAAGTGCTACAATAGTCCATTAATACCAAACGTCCCATATTAACTTCTGTGGTTATTTCAGGCAGTGTTGCTTGTCTGTTAGCTCGGACAACTCTACGCAAACGCTGCCACTCTCGGTCATTAAGTAAATGCCGTCGGCTACTACTTTGTCCGTGGTGAGAGATAATTCCTGAAATTTTTCATACTCGGCACATTCTTAACACTCTTGACCTCAGAATACTGAGTTCGCTAATGATTTTCGAAATGGAATGTCCCACGCGTCGGGCTCCAACTACCATCCTGCGTCCAAAGTCTGTGTATTCCCACCGTGCAGCCATAATCACCTCGGTAACCTTATCACACGAATCTGATGAGTATAAATGACAGCTCCGCCAATGCACTGTCTTTTTGTACCTTGTGCTCTCCATACTACTGCCATCTGTGCATGTGGACATCGCTATCCCATGACTGTTGTCACCTCAGGGTATTGAGAACAGTAGAGCTTTTATTACGCGTCCTTGGGGATAAATTGATGTGGTTTTAGTTTTTGTAGACCATTCGTCGCCCAGTATAACGTACTGGGTTATATTACTCACAAATTTATCTAGCCAATCACAGCTTTGGGAAGCTTCTTCGCATAATCTTATTTTGGTTTTTGGTTTTTGGTGGGCAATGTCGCACAGTGTCTAGAGGCTTTTGATACCGTTTACCTGAATCTATTGTTTGATGGTTGTTGCGTATGAACAGTTGCATTATAAAACTCTTCGCTTTGGACGACAAAGGTGATCCACGAAGAAGACATCGCAATCACAGGTGAAAACATCATTCTACATCCACATGACTACTCTGGAATTCACACCTAAGTGCCTGTCAGGGGTTCTTCCAGCCATCTTGAAGCTACACTCCTGGAAATTGAAATAAGAACACCGTGAATTCATTGTCCCAGGAAGGGGAAACTTTATTGACACATTCCTGGGGTCAGATACATCACATGATCACACTGACAGAACCACAGGCACATAGACACAGGCAACAGAGCATGCACAATGTCGGCACTAGTACAATGTATATCCACCTTTCGCAGCAATGCAGGCTGCTATTCTCCCATGGAGACGATCGTAGAGATGCTGGATGTAGTCCTGTGGAACGGCTTGCCATGCCATTTCCACCTGGCGCCTCAGTTGGACCAGCGTTCGTGCTGGACGTGCAGACCGCGTGAGACGACGCTTCATCCAGTCCCAAACATGCTCAATGGGGGACAGATCCGGAGATCTTGCTGGCCAGGGTAGTTGACTTACACCTTCTAGAGCACGTTGGGTGGCACGGGATACATGCGGACCTGCATTGTCCTGTTGGAACAGCAAGTTCCCTTGCCGGTCTAGGAATGGTAGAACGATGGGTTCGATGACGGTTTGGATGTACCGTGCACTATTCAGTGTCCCCTCGACGATCACCAGTGGTGTATGGCCAGTGTAGGAGATCGCTCCCCACACCATGATGCCGGGTGTTGGCCCTGTGTGCCTCGGTCGTATGCAGTCCTGATTGTGGCGCTCACCTGCACGGCGCCAAACACGCATACGACCATCATTGGCACCAAGGCAGAAGCGACTCTCATCGCTGAAGACGACACGTCTCCATTCGTCCCTCCATTCACGCCTGTCGCGACACCACTGGAGGCGGGCTGCACGATGTTGGGGCGTGAGCGGAAGACGGCCTAACGGTGTGCGGGACCGTAGCCCAGCTTCATGGAGACGGTTGCGAATGGTCCTCGCCGATACTCCAGGAGCAACAGTGTCCCTAATTTGCTGGGAAGTGGCGGTGCGGTCCCCTACGGCACTGCGTAGGATCCTACGGTCTTGGCGTGCATCCGTGCGTCGCTGCGGTCCGGTCCCAGGTCGACGGGCACGTGCACCTTCCGCCGACCACTGGCGACAACATCGATGTACTGTGGAGACCTCACGCCCCACGTGTTGAGCAATTCGGCGGTACGTCCACCCGGCCTCCCGCATGCCCACTATACGCCCTCGCTCAAAGTCCGTCAACTGCACATACGGTTCACATCCACGCTGTCGCGGCATGCTACCAGTGTTAAAGACTGCGATGGAGCTCCGTATGCCACGGCAAACTGGCTGACACTGACGGCGGCGGTGCGCAAATGCTGCGCAGCTAGCGCCATTTTGCGGCCAACACCGCGGTTCCTGGTGTGTCCGCCGTGCCGTGTGTGTGATCATTGCTTGTACAGCCCTCTCGCAGTGTCCGGAGCAAGTATGGTGGGTCTGACACACTGGTGTCAATGTGTTCTTTTTTCCATTTCCAGAAGTGTATTTCTTTATGATTCCACTCTTCAACAGCGTGTGAGAAAAATGAGCACATAAATCCATGCGTACGAGCTCTGATTTCTCTTATTACGATGATGGATGATCGTTTCTTCCTATTTAGGTTAGCGACAGTAAGACATTTTCACATTCAGAAGAGGAAGATGGTGTTTGAGATTTCGCATAAAGCTCTCGGGGCAACGAAAAACTTGTTTTACAACAACCACCCCAACTTGCTTAACATATGCCTGACACTCTCTCGCCTATTTCGCGATAATACAAAACGAGAATCGCTTTTTAGAACTTTTTCGAGGTTGACTTCAATCTTATCTGGTAAAGATCCTATATCGCTCAGAAATACTCTAGCAGACGATGAACAAACGTAGTGTAGTCAGTCTCTTTAGTAGACCTGTTACATCTTACAGGCGTCTGTCAACAAAAAGTTGTTTGGCTTGCATCCCTACAACATTATCTACGTGATCGTTCCAATATAAATTGTTCGTAATTGTAATTCCTATGTATTTAGTCCAACTGAAAGCCTTTAAATTTGTGTGATTTATCGTGTAACCGAAATTTAACGGATTTCTTTTCGCTGACTTCACACTTTTCATTATTTAGAGTCAACTGCCACTTTTCGCACCATACAGGTATATCGCCCAAATCATTTTGCGAATACTTTAGATTTTCTGATGACATTACTAGATGGTGAATGACAGCATCATCTGCAAACAATCTAAGAGGGCCGCTCAGATTGTCTGCTTAATCTTTTACGTAGATTAGGAACAGAAGAGGGCCTATAACACCTCCTTTGGGTACACTGGATATCACTTATGTTTCACTCGATGATTTTCCGTCAGTTAATATAAACTGTGACCTTTCCGGCAGGAAATAACGAATCCAGTCGCACGACTGAAGTGATACTGGACGGGCATGCAATCTGACTGGATGTTTCTTGTGAGGAACAGTGTCAAAAGCGTCTGAAAAACTAGAAATATGGAATAAATTTCCAATCGACTGTTCGATAGCACTCATCATTTCTGAGAATAAAGAGTTAGTTGTGTTTCACAAGAGCGATATTTTCCGAATGCTCGCCGAGTGTGTGTCAAATCGACGTCAGTGAAATGGGTTTGTAATTCAGCGGATTATTCCTTTTTCCTTTCTTCAGTGTTCGTATGACCTCTGCGACTTTCCAGTCTTTTGGTACAGATCTTTCACGTAAGTATGGAACACCGTATCAGCATATTCTGAAAGGAACCTAAGGTATGCAATCTGTACCGGAAGACTCGCGTTTATTAAGGGCGTTAAGTTACTTCGCTACACCGAGGATACCTACTTCTATATTACTCATGTTGGCAATTGTTCTTGATTCGAATTCTCGTATATTTACTTCGTCCTCTTTGGTGTAATTTGTGTAACATGGTATTGGATGAGTGGCAATTGTATTGTAATAAATGTCTGAGGAAGTAATCATCTCAACGGAAAGAATACTGCCCATTTAGCATTAACACTGAGAGAGTGATTTGCAAGATGGAGAGTGAACAAACGCAAATGCGAAAATGAATTTTTCAAAAATATTCACTCCGTTTCATGAAGAATTCAATGAGTCGCGGGAAATGCTAGAAACAATACAGTGCTCAAAACAGCGAGTTGAAGTCCAATGCCAGCACTAACAACGAGAAGTCTGTTTCATCTACCAGACGTCTTATGTGATACGTATTCGCAGTTGCGATTACGTACCACATCCATCTATATAATGGATTGACGAGAATGAAAATTTATGCCAGACCTGCTAGTACTATACACCTTTTTTCTTTCTTCCTTTTTTATATATATAGAAACAGAATCTTTCGCACTTCGTGCCGCGAGAATGGAAACATCTTAACTGAAAATAAATATTTGCGTCGTCAGGTAGTCAAACGGAAATAACTGGCACATCAGCTTGAGGTTGCGTGGAGACAAGGTGGGCAGGTGTCGAATTTTGCTTTTCTATTTATTTTTTATTTTAATTTTTTAATACTTACAAATTGTTATACAAAAAAGGTAAACTGAATCGGAGTCCATCCTACATGGCTTCCGTCACTTAAAAACGAAAAAAAAAAAAATCTTTTCCAGTCGATGCCAACGATTTTTTTAAAATTTTATTTTTATTCATTAAAAACTAAAAACAAGACAAACAGGGCCACAAAAGTAAAATAAACTGCGTAGCAATATTCCTGAGCAGGACCTTGATGAGAACATCTTAAGGACTGGTTAACTGATGCTCTGACGACGAAATAGAAGGTTAAACATAATGACGAATAAGTGGCGATACCGCATACCGTGGCCATACATTTTTGGAAGGCGAGTGGGTTCCTATCACCCCCTCAATCTACAACGTAATGAACATAATGGTCTAACAACCACGTAAAGGTATTCGACTTTGCTCTCGGCAAGTAGGAGGAGTCTGGACGCAATACGATACCAGCCGAAAAGGCAGTCGCAGTAAACCGAATTAAAAGCGCTGATTCCTTCACAAGCCAGTGCCAGTTCGGTTCGTGGCCGTGACAGGTAAATGTGTGTTGTGGCGTGTCTATGGCGGTACAGCGACTACACTGACAGGGGACACTAAATCCAATACGAAATATGCGCTCACTGGTGGGTAACAGATCGTTTATCACGTGATACCACGAGGAGGCCACCGCCACTGATCAAGCAGGAAGGCTAAGATGGAATCACACCGCCTTCCAACAAGTTTGCGGTGATGCCCGTTCAGCCGGGGCCGTGCAGTCAATCCCTCTCCCGCGCATTAACAAAAATCCGTTAGTGGAATGCTGCCCTAGTAGAATATCAACCCCCAAATAACTGACACCAGCGTAAAACTCACGGATATGTTTTAACTGGAAACTGACTCGATCAACATCAATAGGCGTATCAAGCCTGTCCGGACGCAGGCAGTAAAACGCCCGAGACGTGAATGTGTGGACTGCGTGAGAGATGGTCAGTACAGTGCTCTGAACAAATAACACAGACGCTTTCCTTCGACTATCATAAAGTTCCAAATCCCCGAGAGAACACGCACTCGCAACCACTACGTATCGTAATCGAAAATGTGATACTTCCATAAAAAACAACTAGCCATCATCGCGGGAACGGTAAAGATCTGAGCGGTGTAATAGGCTTTTCATAAGATTTGGATATCCAGACTCGGAACTTTCTGAATCAGGTTAAGGGAACGTCGTTCAAGTTACAGGATTGCTCACTTTCTCTTCTTTTTAACCGACTTACAACTAAGTGTAGCCATTTGGAGTGGAGAACAGTCAATTACGACTCTCAAAGATGTATTTCTATCGGCCACCATCGACCGCGAGACGACAGCATTTGTAAACTGCGTAATTCCATCAATCAACGTCGGTCTTTGTTGATGCAGGCACCAGATACAAGCAAAAGTCATCCAACGTAGCCTTGAACAAATGAATCGCAATGGGAGAACGGAGTAACACGGTCACTCATCGGCGTATGCCACAACGAGCCAACGAGGCTGTTTCGCACAAGAGTGTCCATCCTTCTAACTGAGCGACGAATCTTCGAAGAAGGGGCTCATTTGGGAGAACAAACAATGACACTGAAAGCAGAAATCTCTGAGGAACACCCCTACGGATAGTAATATGGGGTGTCACTTGGCCATTGACAGCCACCGAAGCTTGGATACGCGTAAACAAATTACACAAGACTCTACACGCGTAAATTGTGAACCCAACGGCATCCATGTCTGCAACAGGACGCCATGGTTTACCGTGTCGAATGCCTTGTCAAAAATGCTAGTGCATCAGGAACAGAAGTAACAGCAGGCACTGATAGGATGTCACGACATTCTGCCATCGGAGTCAGCGAAGTACGACCAGCAATACAATTTTGCTGGTCAGCAACAATTTTTCCCAGCAACACAGACAGCTGCCTATTCACCGTCCTCGTCACAGTTTTATAATCAGAATTTAATAGGATAATAGGGTGACATTTATCAGTTGTTGCCTGGCCAGAATTAAGAAATGAACACATGTTTTTCAACTTCAAACGAGTCTGGCACAAACCTTCCTCTCGACATTTCTTTCAAAAGCAATGTAAAAGTAGTAGCCACCAAACGCCAAAAATGCGCAGAAAACTCCTAATCAGACCATCCGAACGGTGTAAGTTTGCGATCCAGAGACTGAACAAATAAATCGGATGACGTATCGACAGGAACGGGTACCTCAACAGCCCAACATAGAATGATGTAGAGCTTGAAATATGTCCTTTTGTGTCGTCACAATATTGCCGTCCTCTGGTTTGAGAGGCGTTATGCTAACACGTCGATGACGAGTCTGATGTCGAATGAAATTATATAAAGAAGTCAATTCATCCGCTACCTTGGAACATGGTTAGGTCGGCAGCTTTAACCCTCCCATTGACGCTGCTCCAATCGCGGCAGTTGCGCCTCCGTCTATAACCATAGAGGAGTCTAATGCACACTTTCATAAAGGTCACATAAGAGAAAGTAATAAAATTTTTGCGTTCTCGAAAATTACCGCGCTCTATCAGCGCAGAATCGTATCAACGTTTGTCTGAGCCTCGGCTTTGCCAGTTGAACTGACCATTCTAAAATAGGAGAGTATCGCGTAGTTGAAAGAAGACAATCGCCCCACACTTCCCGAATTACCTAATCGACAGACGGGTCCTCCAAGTGCGCCAGATTCAGCATCCAGGGCGATAGAAAGAATTCCATCAACTGTCGCGTATGATTTAAAGTAGCAGCCACTGCACACTTGTCAGCGGCGTAGATGAAGTCGACAGACAAAAATTCTGTGACCCATCTATCTTACAAATGAACTCTGTAAAACCTACTGCTAGAGGTAGCAGTAAAATGGGTATAGTTATTAAGGGTCGAATATTTACACACCCGAACATCATGCAGTTTCAAGAAACGAATTCCCCACAGAAATTAAAATTGTGAAACTGATCTACAGGACGCAACACACAGGTAAAATCACTACCTTTCAAAATATTCGGCGCACTTTTTCGTAACAAATAAACCACCTCTTTCTTATAAAATCGGAACATTCAATGTATGTCTCCTAGCGGACGGTGACTAAAGAAGAATCACGCTCAGGTGAATAAAACGTACATCCTGGTCCTCTATCGTTATCAAGAACTTCAGTCGCTTCAATAGGAATATCCTCCCTAAAAAAACAAGGCTGTCCCCGCGGAAAATTCGAGAAGCAAATTAAAGACATTGGATATGCGAGTACACTGTACTTCTTGCAGGAATTCCTCATCCGCACAGGAATCATACATAAACTCATGCAACGAAGCGAGACACTGATCCGATTCCATCCTGTTAACATTCAAAGAAAGAAAAGTCTGCATAGTTAACAAGAAAAGATATTTAAAGTGCCGACCAAGCTGGTCGTAGGTCGTGTTCCAAAAATGAAGAGCATAGAGACAGAAGTGATGACACTTTCTGCAGGACCTGACCATAATTTTGCAGCACAATGCTCAAGCATATACAAATACAATGCAAGCTGTTACTGATTTCTTTGACTGATGGGGCTGCTAAGTGCTGTACCACCTACTGCACTTCCCTGACTTAGGCCCTAGTGAGCTCAACTCGATTTCCAAGCTGAAGGAAACACTTCACGGTATTCACTTCGGAACTGCTACAAGTTCGTCGGGCAATAGACCGTGCCGCTCGAACTATCAACACAACTGGCACTGCTAAGAGTATCCTACGACTTCCACATCGCTGGCAACTGGTTATACACAATGCTGGTGACTACTTTAAAGGTTAATAAAACTTCGAAACACGTATCTACTTTGTACGAGCTGTAAATGGATAGTTGCCACTATTAAAGTTCCAACCGTCGTATATCATGAAATGAGATAATCGTGAGGCATTGTTGGGCTGGAGGTCCCATCCGGGGAAGTTCGGCAGCCGAGTGCAAGTCTTATTTGAGTCGATGCCACATTGGGCGACTTGCGTGCCAGTGGTGAGAATGAAATGATAATGAGGACAACACAACAACCAGTCCACGAGCGGAGATAATCTCCAAGCTGGCCGGGATTCGAACCCGGGCCCGCCGCATGGTAGGCAAGCACGTTACCACTCAGCTACGCAGGCGGACTGGTCATATCATAATCAGTTGTCGCAGCATCAGAAATGCAACCTGACGCAAAACCCAGCGGCAGACCACATATTACTTGAAAAACGGTATGCAAAAATACGCGAAGACCACTCAAAAAATGCCTTGAGAGCGTACGTTATAAACCAAATCAATGCAAAGAGATATGGTTTTATGTCCCTTACATTTCTTAACAGGTGGGCAATACATTAGTGGAGTAAACAAGGACCTTAAGCCCATATTAACTAAGAGGAGTTCTCCAAAATCTCCACTAACGATGCAATACTATTTCCGTGGGAGTGTAAGGTATCACACTAACGACCTATCATAAAATGACGAACCCATCCAAATAGGAACTGACACATAGCGAGTTGCATCGCGATAGGTAATTCAGGGATGGATAAAGCTAAAGGATAAGTAAATGAGTTAAGACCAACAAAAACTTTAAAATATAAGTCCTCTAATTAATTAACATATTTGCGCATAAAAGGGGGCAACACTTGTGAGCGGAAACGAGTTATTAAATTGTATAATATTATAAACTAATCATGCAGTGGAATAATACTACTCAAAATATTTCAAGTGACGAGGGATCCAAGACGATAAAAAAAATGGTACAAACCTAAAAATGCCAGGAGTCTCAAGCCGCTTGTGACTTACAACAGTATCCCATAAACTCACAACTCATAACTGTCGTGAGGTCGACATCAATCAGAAATCCATAAACACCTTAAAACACGTATCTGATAAGAATGTCATAACATCCCCCATAAGCTGTATGGTGAAGTAAAGGACAAAGCTGGAAAAGCAACCAAATGCTGAGATGCAGTCTAGAAGTACCGAATATCCTACACATGAACTAGGGATTGTGTCAGTTTTGGTCTAAAAATGTAGCTGACTAAGAAAAGAGGAGTGCAAACGAACAGATAACACCAAGTCACACCACAAGGAATCTGTAAAAAATCTTACCATCCGAAGTATCAAGAAGACCGAGCTATCGAAAAAATCTATTCATAGAAGTGTACACGCTTACAAACAACGAAATACAAAAACACGGTCAATAACAAAAAAGTGCTACATACCAGAAGATTGTAGTGTTACAAAATGAAATATAAAGAGTTGCAGAAACAACCAAGATCTATGAGCTAACCCAGCAGTAAGGGGATCTACCATGTGTCACAGCCAAACAATCAATGCGTTACTGTAAAAGTAAAAGAGTACGTGCATACCAAGAATCGTAGACACAAGATTACAGATAGATAAAAGTGTAGATTGTCGCAAACATAATGGTAAAAAATACAAAAACCTGAATTAATAAGGAGGTACATAAGTGTAGGTAAACCAAGGTAACACCTTTGAGGCAAAGAAAACAACGAAATAACAATATGAAATTTACTGCGAAACTCAAAAATGGCACATAATATCCAGTCACCAATGTGCCGAATTCATCATGTGTTACTCTAGCCATATGTAATCGGTAGTACAGTTTACAGAATCCATAATATAATAAGTAGCTATTATACTAAATATCTCGCACACAGTACCTACTATACTACGGTAAACCTGCTATAAACGATAGTATCGGCAAATATGGGTCGTCAAAGAAAAGCTGGAATCGTAACTAGTGAGAGCAAGTCATGTATTCCCAACAAAATGACAGAGCTGGTCGCTTTGGAGTGCTGTATGTGGTGTAGAGTGATACCAGGCAGTCATGAGAGCCTCCAAACGCGGTGTATGTCATGGTAACAAAGTGGCGCGGACATTACAGTCCGTTGGAGAGTGCCAGCACATTGAACAGGATTATTTAGTATTTACGAAGTCAATATAATTCGGCTTTATAAACTTAATATAATTCCTAGAAGATTATCGGTTACACAACCTCAAGCTTCGTCTTATGTTCGTCCATCATGTAAAACTAATCACTACAAGTTAGTTGCGAGTAAATCCTGAAGCGCTTGTGTCTTCTTCGCTCAGAAATAACGGCGAACCTTTATTATGAACACAGATAATCCCTCCCAAGGGAATGTATCAAAAACGGGCCAGTCTCAAATTTCTCGTAAGCTTCGTCTCAGCTTTCTGTAACACGAAAGCTCTATATCTGCGTATCAGATGTCATGAACTCTTTGGCCTCATCATGCTGGGAGATCTTCATCGTGATAGTCCCGTAGTAACAATACTTCAAGACCATTGTCTCGTATTATAGGCACCGAGTTTAAAAATCGTTATCGAACACAGTTTGCTTCGGTGATTTTGCGACGTTGTCGAGAAGTAAACTACGTACATGTTAATTTCCGGCCCATATATTAATTCAGTCGATGGAGACACTGTCGCAAGATTCTGTCTTAAGGACGACAGTAAGTTTCTAAACGATTTGAGACACGTGCGCACAGGAGAGAAATACACAGGCATTTCAGTAAAGATAAGGCTACTTCACAGTAGGTAGTACATACTAGATAACTTACTTACTTCCATGTTCCATACAACATTTAAATGATATCTTTATCGAAGTGATGTGGAGCGAATCAGTTCACTAGATATGTGTACACGATTAGCTTTAGCATTAATCATTAAAGAATTTTTTTTGGTCCAACTCGTGTAACTACAAACACAAGAAGCAACATGAAAGCAAACACGAACATTAAACGGCTCCCTAGCTCTAGCAGAAATTGTATTAATCCGAAAAGATACACGAATGAATGAAACTACACAGAAACGAACGTTCTTTCATACTTCTTAGATATTTTAAACCCTCTGAATGGAACTTCCAGGCAAATTTCATTCTCTTTGACCATTATTGTGGCGCAGAGCTGGATTCGCTATCATGTGCGTCTCCTTGACTGGCTCAGGATTTCGAGAGTGATCATTATCAGAGTTGTGTTTCGACCAGTAATAAACATTTCGAGATCAGGAGCTAAGATACACAGTGAATTCACCAGTCATCAAAACTCTACCGCGAACTGCTAATGTTGGAAAGCTGCAAGTAATCTTCCTTACGAATCGCTTCCCTATTCATATAAAGATCACTTAAATTATGGATGCTGCTGGGTCAATAAATAAACGGTAACTGTCTTTCTTTATCCAACAACGCATGGAGCGTTTGAGAATCTTCATCTTCCTTGTCGATGTTGCTGGCGAATGCGATTAACCACTCAGTGACTTCATTATCGTGGTCATATTTCTTGGGGTGTTCCACTGTGTGCATCTGTCTCACACCCAGCTGAAAAGACCTATCTTTCCGCAGATTAGCCTCCACAGGTCTCCTTTCTTGAATCGATTAAAAAACTTTTCATTAATCCTAATTTATCTCAACATCTGTCATTTCTACCGTCGTAGGATGACTCAAAGGAGGGACAGTATTACGATCTTGTGTGTTGAACCAATTTCGTAAGCCCGAATTCAGTACTTCGACCTTCTCTCTGCTATCTCCCGTTTCGGTGCCAGTATGGTCACTGAGTTAATGAATAGAGGATTTCGAACTGCTTGCTGGTTTTACGTAGGACTAAAACTTTCTAGGATTTTGGTTACATCGGTTGACAAAATTTCTCTTTCAAAGTCGTTAAATGCTTCTTTCATTGCTCTCCTTACGCTCATTTTAGCTTCGTTCAGCTTTTTATAGCTACATTCTGACTTCTCTTAAATTTATTTGTTTACGTAGCAGTTTTCTAATATGGCTGTTAAGCCACGACGGATCTTTGCCACTCTATAAGCCCAGGCTCGAACAGTTGTTACGTCGTTTTAAATAGCTGCGAGTCGTCCACCATTTGTTATATGCACGCTAGACATTTAATGTTGATATGCCAACACACAGAACAACTTCATTCACAGTGTGCTGATAGTCACGTCCAAACAGACAGCGCCAGTCTGCCATTACGACACACCCTACGTCGACCCATCCTAGTGAGCTGATTCCATCTAACCGACGAGCACATACAGGGTGTTACAAAAACGTACGGCCAAACTTTCAGGAAACATTCCTCACACACAAAGAAAGAAAATATGTTATGTGGACATGTGTCCGGAAACGCTTACGTTCCATGTTAGAGCTCATTTTATTATTTCTCTTCAAATCACATTAATCATGGAATGGAAAAAAAACAGCAACAGAACGTACCAGCGTGACTTCAAACACTTTGTTACAGAAAATGTTCAAAACGTCCTCCGTTAGCGTGGATACATGCATCCACCCTCCGTCGCATGGAATCCCTGATGCGCTGATGCAGCCCTGGAGAATGGAGTATTGTATCACAGCCGTCCACAATACGAGTACGAAGAGTCTCTACATTTGGTACCGGGGTTGCGTAGACAAGAGCTTTCAAATACCCCCATAAATGAAAGCAAGAGGGTTGAGGTCAGGAGAGCGAGGAGGCCATGGAATTGGTCCTCCTCTACCAATCCATTGGTCACCGAATCTGTTGTTGAGAAGCGTACGAACACTTTGACTGAAATGTGCAGGAGCTCCATCGTGCAAGAACCACATGTTGTGTCGTACTTCTAAAGGCACATGTTCTAGCAGCACAGGTAGAGTATCCCGTATGAAATCATGATAACGTGCTCCATTGAGCGTAGGTGGAAGAACATGGGGCCCAATCAAGACATCACCAACAATGCCTGCCCAAACGTTCACAGAAAATCTGTGTTGATGACGTGATTGCACAATTGCGTGCGGATTCTCGTCAGCCCACACATGTTGATTGTCAAAATTTACAATTTGATCACGTTGGAATGAAGCCTCATCTGTAAAGAGAACATTTGCACTGAAATGAAGATTGACACATTGTTGGATGAACCATTCGCAGAAGTGTACCCATGGAGGCCAATCAGCTGCTGATACTGCCTGCACACGCTGTACATGGTACGGAAACAACTGGTTCTCCCGCAGCACCCTCCATACAGTGACGTGGTCTACGTTACCTTGTACAGCAGCAACTTCTCTGACGCTGACATTAGGGTTATCATCAACTGCACGAAGAATTGCCTCGTCCATTGCAGGTGTCCTCGTCGTTCTAGGTCTTCCCCAGTCGCGAGTCATAGGCTGGAATGTTCCGTGCTCCCTAAGACGCCGATTAATTGCCTCGAACGCCTTCCTGTCGGGACACCTTCGTTCTGGAAATCTGTCTCGATACAAACGTACCGCGCCACGGCTATTGCCCCGTGCTAATCCATACATCAAATGGGCATCTGCCAATTCCGCATTTGTATACATTGCACTGACTGCAAAACCACGTTCGTGATGAAGACTAATCTGTTGATGCTACGTACTGATGTGCTTGATGCTAGTACTGTAGAGCAATGAGTCACATGTCAACACAAGCACAGAAGTCAACATTACCTTCCTTCAATTGGGCCAATTGGCAGTGAATCGAGGAAGTACAGTACATAGTGACGAAACTAAAATGAGCTCTAACATGGAAATTAAGGGTTTCCGGACACATGTCCACACAACATCTTTTCTTTATTTGCGTGTGAGGAATGTTTCCTGAAAGTTTGGCCGTACCTTTTTGTAACACCCTGTATAGACATCTTCAGTGCCGTTACTTACGTCAGTGGTGAAATCTCACATGACACTGAGGCGCGGAATGGCTGTGCGGTTTGAGGCGTCATGTCACGGACTTAGCGGCCCCTCCCGCTGGAGGTTCGAATCCTACCTCGGGCGTGGTCGTGTGTGCTGTTCTTAGCATAAGTTACTTTAAGTAGTGTGTAAGTCTAGGGACCGATGATCTAAGCAGTTTGGACCCTTATGAATTCACAAACATCTTGACATTTTACATGGCACTGGTTATGAACCATCCAGAGGGCTGCGAATGACCAGTGTGGGCTTTAGATGGCGTGCAGAGCGTGTTGTTTGGCTAGCGTATACATTTAGCATCACTGTCATTGCCTTAATCGAAGGCAAATGTCTTCCCCGTAAGAAGCAGCACAACCCAGTGGCAGCTGGCAAGCCCATTCTGCTGACAGCTCGGAGTGTACTTACGACTTTCTGGCCTATCCTGATCCACTGGAGGGTGGGGTCCCTGAACACCTGCAGCCACGCGCGCCACGTCAGCAGCCGCAGCTTAGTGGGCCAGGACGCAGGCTTGCTGTAAGACACGACCAGGTCAGCAAGGGCCTCGGCCCACGCAGGAAGCGGCAATGGCTGCAGTAGGCGAGTACTTACAACATGTTGATCCTGCGTGCGGGCTCCTGCAACACAAGAAGATTTCCAATTCTATGGGGCTTTCTTAGGAAGGCTGTTGGCAAGGTAGCCTGTTGAACCAAACCGGTTGTGACGTAATAAATGAGTATCAGTACAGCTGTTGTGTTTTAGTAATATTAACAATCAGCTGTGAGAATCAATATGATAAATGTTAATTATGTGTTTCATTCTTTTTTCATATGTTGTGTTTGTGCGTAAGTTCATAGCGCTTTTTCATAAGTTTACTACACACAGCTGATACACATAACGGAGTTTTAGTCAAATGGTTCAAATGGCTCTGAGCACTATGGGACTTAACATCTGTGGTCATCAGTCCCCTAGTACTTAGAACTACTTAAACCTAACTAACCTAAGGACATCACACACACCCATGCCCGAGGCAGGATTCGAACCTGCTACCGTAGCAGTCGCGCGGTTCCGGACTCAGCGCCTAGAACCGCGAGACCACCGCGGCCGGCGAGTTTTAGTCATCAATAATATATGTTCCCTTACTACATGGAACAGCAGCCAGCGCTGGAGTAAATTTTCGATTCAGCGACTGCAGAAATAACGTGGTTTTCAGTCAAAGAACTCATCGATCTATCTTTGGAGCGTATTCTCATCCGGAAAGCAAGCTCCTTGAAGATTGTTAGATAGAGAGCAGAAAGGTAAAAATCTGAGAGCACAAGGTCAAGTGAATAAGTGCGGTGCGGAATGACTGCCCAAACCTGTTTTTCCATGGTGTGTTTTTCGTCAATCTAGCAGAATGAGGGCGGGTGTTATCATAATCGTTATTCTTGGATTGCGTCGACGTTTGAGCAGTCGACAATAAATGTCAGCAGTGACGGTTACACCTCGGGCAAGCAACTCGTACTAAACTACGCCGTCACTGTTCCACCAGATGCATAACATTATGTTTTTTGCAGGTGCCTGAATATTTGTACGGGGAATTGCTGTTTTAGCCAATCGATGACGAGCAAGCAGAGTTGCAGACTTGGCCAACCGCTGATTTTTGTTATTTTGGCTTAGAGCTTGCGATACCCATATATCCGACTTTTAACCTACCCCATCGCACTCAAATGTCGGACAGTGGTGTAATTTTCACAGTTTATCACATTTGCCAATTCCCGAGTACACTGAAGTGTATCACTGTGGATTAACCCGTTTTAAAAGATCATCATCAAACCGTAAAGGTCTTCCTGAACATGGAGAGTCAGTAATGTTGAAACGATACTACTTAAGACGAGACAACCATTTCCTTGCCATGCTCTGTCCAGTGACATTATCGCTATACACGACACAAATGTTTCTAGCTGCCTTGGCTGCTGTCACCCCTCCACTAAACTCAAATAGAAGAGTATGTCGGAAATGTTCCGATCCTCCAGTTGGCACTCGATTTTCTAGCGTTCACAGCTCCACTTACTATCTCCAAATGACAATCAACAATTTGTAAATTCAAATAGCAACAGTGAACTAGGAATGCAAAACGACGATCGATAAATAAACTCATAGCAAGTGGAGTAGCAACATGTAAAACAAAACACTATGAGTTTGTTACCAACTTAATACTTTTCAGCTGCAATAGTTTTTTTTTTTTTTTTTTGCACTTTGGCTATAGTTAGTAAATATGACAGAGACAGCCGGCCGGGGTGGCCGAGCGGTTCTAGGCGCTACAGTTTGGAACCGCGCGACCGCTAGGTCGCAGGTTCGAATCCTCCCTCGGGCATCGATGTGTGTGATGTCCTTAGGTTAGTTAGGTTTAAGTAATTCTAAGTTCTAGGGGACTGATGACCTCAGATGTTTATGGGTGTACTACAGTTTTTATAAATAAGAGAAACATTCAGGAAAATGATAATCACCTAAAATTTCAAGACATGTGTTTTCCGTTTTTATGATTTAACAGCAAAAAAAGAGGGACAGAACTACAAACATTCAGGACTTTCACAATCTCCCGAAGTGCTCAAAAATACGAATAAATTCCAGAAACGCGTCGTACTGCACACGAAGAAACGTAACTGCTGTGTACTTCATTATTTAGTTCGTTCAGCACTGATTGCCACTCTCCATATAAATCTCGAAAAGTAACAGACGGACATGTCTGTCGATGTATATGTGAAGATATACTGTAGTACTCTTGGTGAAAAGTTCTCGGGTTTCCAGCCGGGTGGCGATGTTAAAATACCGAGACGTTTTGGGGAGTGTCATACTCATCGTCTTCTGGCGAAGTAGCGAGATACGCGGATGCTGTGATATATGCGCTAATGGAATCGCCCCCTCCACCTGGCTACGAGTGGCTGTGTACTGTCCAGTCGAGAGAGGCGCAGGGGATTATGGTGGGACTAAGGCTGCAGTGGTTGGGGTAGTGAGTGCTCCATTCGCATCTCTGTGTGGGCATTACCGCCACGTCTGGTGCGCTAGATTGTGCTGGATGAGCTCTCGTCGTATCGCCGCTAACTCATGATTCCATGCTGCAGTTAGTTGCTATCCTACATCTCCTGTGAATAGAGACGAAGGACACCAACTAACCGCAGTATGGAATCAGGAGTTAGAGCAACACAATGAGAGCGCGACCAGTACCGTCCAGTTCTCAAGACGTGGCCGGAATACCCACACAGAGATGTGAACAGAGCACCCGCTAACCTCACGACTACAGCCTCACCCCCCTCCCGCCCAGCCGCCCGTTGCCAGGTGAAAGGGGCCTCTCCACTAGTATGAATATCACAGGATCCGGATATTTCGACACTTCGCCAGAATATGACGAGTACGACACTCATCGAAACGTCGCACTATTTTAACACCGCCACCCGGCAGCAAACCCGAAAACATTTCATCAACAGCATACCCCGGGAGAGTCTATATTCGTAAACTACAGTATTGTCTGCCGCCACCATATGATGTTGCTGTTTCCAATAGGAGGCGCATTGCAGCAGCAATTGTTCTGGCTTACAAGTATGCTGGTGTACATCGATAACATGGAAGCAGATATGCATGGGCAACGGCGGACAGTGCAGTTTATATGGAGAGAAGGACTGACTGCTCCAGTCAGCCACAAGACGTTTGTAACCATATGTGGGGAAACAGCGCCAAGCCGCAGTCTGTGTTTCGTTCGACATCAGAGTCCAGAGACGGCGGATAGTGTGCTGAAAAACGCAAAAGCACTGGTCGTCCAGGAACTTCAAGCAAGCTAAATCGTGCCCAGAGTGTCAATGACGTGGAAAGGGGACACTTGCGAATCATGCTTGATGAACTAGAGGAGGCAACAAGGAAATCACAGGGAACGTTCACACCATCTCCCATCAGGATCTGAAGATTGAGAAGGCCTGTGCACTATGAGTGTCCCATTTCCGTCACCAATGCTCTTAAACAGAAGCGTGTGAAGATATGCCAACAGGTGGTGGAAGAGTAGAGCGCAGATCCATTGGAATTCTTTGAGCATCTTGTCACTGTCGATGATTCTTTATTCTTCCACGAGACTCCAGGAAAGACACGCCATCTATGCAGTGGAAGCTTACTGAGAGCTGTCGTCCCAAGAAGTCACCACTGGAGCAATCGTGAAGAAGTAAATGATGACTCTTCTGGAATCAGGAAGGATACTGCTGGTGAACTGGCTGCTTCCCAGTACGAACCTCAACAGTAATCGGTACTGCAGTTCACTGAACCAACTCCGCCGACGCATTCAGCAACGGCGCTACGGAAAATAAGGCTATGGCGCTTTGCTCCATCACGATGCGCGGTCACATGCCAGTCGCCAGAGCATTCCCACGTGCCTTGAACTATGGCTTACTGTGCTGCCACATCCTTCACATTTATCAGATATTGCTCCTAGCGACTATGCCCAGTTCGATGCAATGAAAGAAATCACCCAGCGTAAGACGTTCACTTCATGTTGTAACGTTCCCTGGCAACACTCACACTATTAATAAACTAAAATTTAACTGTACTATATACGCCGCTATGAAGCAATTTGTACATACTGTAATTATTTAACAAAAAATATTATTTAATTTTGTGTAAAGGACATTCGTTATTATTGTAATATTTTCTGTAGTAATATTCTCGATGTATTTAAGATTGAAATATTTCTATACTCGTAATGTAATTGCGAAATGTGTCAATATCTGCGATAACAAAAATGTAAAATTCAGCCACAGAGGAAAATAATGTTGTAAGATTACAAAGAGATGTTAATGGTCAGCAGTAGTATAAAAACCACCACGTAGTGTGTATTCTTTGTTGTCTCCCTGTAGAGATGAAAGTGAGAGGAACCTGTGACGTAGCATTTTATGAATGGGTAGACTTCTTTTGTCTGTATCTAGATTTAGCCGCCATTAGAGGAGAAATTACAAACTAATGTAAGTTGAATTATTGTTGTGGTCTAAATACATTATAATTTATCAAAAGTGTGTATTATTAATGTAAATTAGCTTGCCCATATCATCTATAATATTTCTTTAAAGAATTTTCAGCATTTTTGGCGGTGTTGCTGGGCTGTGCCGCGATCCAACGATTTGCAGCGGCGGCACATTTAAAAAATTGTCCCGCTAGGAAAAATTAACCAAACCCGTAAATCGGGAGCAGATAAAAATTAACACTGCATTTAAGAAAATGTTTTTCTTTTACAGCGATCCTGAGACTGACGGAATTTATTACTAGTTTCACATTTGTGCATTCATAGGCGGATAGTTAACGTTGAAAATTTTGGTTCTTTCAAATAACTTAAATGTATAGTGAAGTACATCGGCTTGGCAATATTTAACCATTTTCTGCTAATAGAGACAGTCTTGTGTTCCATAGCTAACGCCGGGAAAGTATTCAGCAAATAATTTAAAAAAACCACTGCATTTAGAAAATGTGTGCCAAGGCCAAATTATGTAAAGGATTTAATTCTCAATTATATATTCTTAATCATTTAATATGAATTCACGTAATTTTAAATGTACTTAATTCTGTGTAAGTGAATTTTTATTACCACACGTAAATAAGGGGTTCTACAACAAAGTTCGTACAGAAAGAAAGAAAGGAAAATTAACTAAAAAACAAATATTTAAAGAAAAGGTAACTGTTTTATTATGATGATTATTTTCTTTTTTCTTTTTAATGAAATTTCATTAAAATGTGGTTAGCCAGCAATGGCACCGGGATACACACGAAGAATGGTTTGCTACACAGATGCGGGAACTGGCAGAACGTTGGCAAAAGTAGATGACGTTGCCTCGGAATACTTGTAATGTAGTCTGTGTTCGTTTGTTCAGTAAATGGATGCAGAAAACATAAAAAAAATAGTTGTGCGAATCATTTTCGAACAATCGGAGTATTTAAGAGAGGGGTGGAATTCTCAAAACTCTTCATATCCATTTCATCATCTTCGTAGCGGATTAACTTTATGTGTGTGGGGAGGGGGCGGGGCAGGGGGGGGGGGGTAGAAGGTCTTCCTGAGAAGAGAAGACTAGCAAATGCTTACTAGAATTGTATCACTTCAAATCTTCCCCACCTTGCAACCCAGACTTCAATCCGTTTTCGAGTGTACTTTCAGGCTGCCGCTGTCAGCGTATCGTAAATGTAGTGTGTCTGTCAGTACTCACCACGACTAGGTCCGAGGTGGCGGAGACGCGCACCAGCACGTCGACGTCCTGGGCGGCTTCGCTGACGGCGAAGTGGTCGCACAGCCGGCGGATGTTGAGCCGGCAGTCCTCCTCCTGTCCCGGCGTCACCGCCAGAGTCCGAACCAGGAAGTCCGCGGGGTTGAACGTCGGCGGACACCGGAAACCCAGCCTGCGGACACAGAGACACCGTGCCAGCGCGGTAGTGGCCTCAGAGAAGGCAGTCTTGCTTTTGCGACGATGACGAGATGGAGAGGAGAAACTATGGAAGCTACTAAACATCTTGTGTTAGAATACTATGTCTCCTCCGTCAGAAGGCACATAGTAGTCAAACCTGATATTATCCACAACTTGTTCGACCATAGCCTTGTAAAAATTTACTTCATTGAAGATTTTTGACCTTCAAAAGAGAAGCAGTTGCCAACAGTATGTAAACAGCAGTTTGGTGCCCAACTAAAGTCATCCAAAGTGGTCAATTGCATATTCAGTGAGAGAGAATCCTGGTTCTTAGTTCTTCTTTTGTGAAACCTTGCTTTAATTTCATGATTCTAAGTCAACGGGAAGTAGCCTGTAGGCTTTGATGACTTTGCGAGTATCAAAACATGTGACATGAATGGTCATAGCTTTCGATAGTATTCACTTACGAGTTTGAACGTTTTGCACCGCCGTAAAGATAAGTATATTACGAAATTCCAATTTGATGCGCCTATCCGTTCCTGAGAAAAATGGTTGTTAACAGGCGAAGAGACAGACGGATAAAAAAGACAAAAAATATATTTTGAGTGTGATATAATTACAAATAAGAAATGTTCGGATTTTTTTTCTTTACTTGTATGGCGATATCTTGTTTCTTGCACAAATATCATAATTCCATATCAACGGGAAGTACCCTATTGATTTCGATGATTGAGCTTGCCGATATCAAAATATGTATTATAAACAGTTGTATCTTTCTCTTATGTTGACACGATTAATTTTTTTATACCACTAAGGGACCGTACACTTCAGTATGTGACATAAATTTCAACTTCATACGTCTACCTGTTCGTGAGAAAAAGGAGTCGTAGCAGTTGGAGAGACAGACAGGGAGACAGATGAACAACAAAACGATCGTATAAGGGTTCCATTTCTACCGAATGAGGTACGCAGCCCTAAAGTAAGAAATATTGCTGAAGGCAATACATGAAAATTAATGAAACGCCCTTCCAATTGCTTTTTCTTTTTCTTTTCTTTTCTTTTCTTTTTTTTTTTTTTTTTTTGAACTTTATTGAATTCGCACGACCTTTCCGTCCTTTTCATTATGCCATTATCAAGTGTATCTGAAAATTATGGTGCACAGAAGCTACATCAGATAATCATTTGACGTTGTTTCTCTACAGAATAACACTCATATACACTTAATAACGGCCGAAACCGGTTGCTTCATTAATTGAACGACAGTTACTGTATCAACAACATCGTTATCAACAGTAATAAGACAATAAAAATGAATAACATACAAAAAAATTCCTTTCAAAGCCTACAATGAAAATTAACCAACCCCAAAAAACAACGAATTACACAGAAGGGACAGTGAAGACAGCCCACTAGTAAGCATGGGACAGAATCACTAGCAATATATAACATTATTTTCACAGCCATCAGCAGATAGCGTGGAAAGCTTTGAAAACATTAAAGAAAACAGAGAAGGATACAATTTGTATTAATAATCTTACGAAAGAAGAGAGGTAAATACTATAAAAACCTCTGATATAATGCTAACACTAAAAAGCAGAAAGAAATAGTTTAAAAGGACTAGATGACATAGCATTAAAAGAACTCACAGCAGCTTTGAAAACCATACAAAAATCGATAGCAACAATTTCAGATGGAATGAATAGAGAGTTAATTAAATATAGAGCATTATAACCACATTTTATACGGTTACATCTGTTTAACAAGTGCTGGAAGCAAAGAACTATGCCACAAAATTAGAAGAAAGCAAACGTAATATCGATATATAAGGAGAGAGAAAAAAATATGAAACTAAAGAGGGATGAGCTTACGTGACATAGCATATAAACTCTATGCAATAATTTTAAACACAAGACTACAAACAATAACAGAATTTTTTTTTTGTTGAAGAACAGGTCGGATTTAGAAACGGACGATTAACGACTGATCCAGTTTTTATTTTACAACAGCTTATGCAGTGCAGAGATCGTTTAACAAAAGAATCGCATATTTCCTTTATGGATTTTTCGGAGGCTTCCGATTATGGAAAATAATGGAGCACTGAAGTAACCCTTTACTGCTTATATCAACTATCAGAAGTCTTTATTGCCAAGTCCAATGTCCATAGTCCTAGATTTATTAACAACGCATCATTGGTGGTAGTACAGTAGGCGAACATTTATAACATGAAACGATCCGCCAATTGGGTTTCACTAATGTTCACACCCACCGAAGCAGACTGATGACCGCGTAGTTTGGTCCCTTCTCCACCCAACCAACCACCGAAGCAAGGTCAGCGGCTAAAATGTTACATCTGACTCTGGCCAATTCAGGTGACTTCTTTAATCGTGTAATGGCCCTGGTCGAACGCTGGGTGTATCTCTACGACCCGCGAGCAAAAGAACAAATCAGGCAGTCGAAGCATGTGGATTCAATAGCGGCGAAAGTGTTGGAGCACCAACATTCATCGGGCAAGGTGATGCTGAATACTTTTTGGGACTGCTATAGTGTGGTGCTAATAGATTATGGTCATAAGTGGCAATTTGTCATAGGAGCAAATCTTCTGATGAAGTTGCTGAAGTCTAAGGCATAGCGACACAGGAAACTAACAAAAGAGTGTTTTTTCTCCAAGACTAAGCCTTGGCCATTCTGCATAGGACAGTCACACTGTGACATTTATGTCCAACAGCAATTGCATTTCTTTCAAGTAATTTCTATGTATTCTTATTCAAAATGTTATATCTGTGTTTCAATGTTCTTTGGCTGAATGCATATGGAAATACACTGAGGGAAAAAAGCGGCATCACTAGCAAATAATTAATGTAGAGTAATGAAATTTCGGGAATACATTTGTCCAGATAAAATAAATAAGTGATTAACATTGCAAGATCACAAGTTAATGTAAAAGCGAGGTTATTGCAAAACATCCCCTTTAATGGCAACATTACTAGTCGGATCACCTGCTGTGAAGCACAAATTTGCATCCAGGGTGCATGGGATGGCCTGGACAGATCTCCTGCTGTCATACGAAACCGCACCCCGGGTTATAACTCCAGGTGTAGGTTCAGTGTGTCTAGCACGCAGACAGGTTGGTTGCAGGCCCTCAGCTGGCCTCCTCCTAACCAACACACGGCAATCACTGACGCCGAGGCAAAATCAGTTTTCATCAGAAAAACCAACAGACCTCAACCCTCTCTCTTGACACCTTTGATGTCGGAAATGGCAGTGGTTTGGTGTCATTGCAATGAATGCTAAAGGGAGTCTGGCTCGGAGCTGCCCTTGGAGCAGGGTTAACCGATTTGTTATGTGTCACTGTGTTGCCAACTGTTCAAAAAAATGGTTCAAATGGCTCTGAGCACTATGGGACTTAACATCTGTGGTCATCAGTCCCCTAGAACTTAGAACTACTTAAGCCTAACTAACCTAAAGACATCACACACATTCATGCCCGAGGCAGGATTCGAACCTGCGACCGTAGCGGTCACGCGGTTCCAGACTGAAGCGCCTAGAACCGCACGGCCATATCGGCCGGCGCCAACTGTTGCTCAAACTGCTACTGCAGATGCAATAAGATGCGCCAAATCCATACGCCAAACACGATGATATTTTCTCTCGTTAGTGCCACGTGGCCATCCAGAACCCGGTCTTCTTGTGACGTTACATTCTCGTGATCACCGATGCTAGTAATCACGTACAGTGGCTACATTCTGCAAAGTATTTCTGTTGTATCGGAGAAGGAACATTCAGCTTCTAGTAGCCCTGTTGTACAGCCTCGTTCAAACCTAGCGATGTGTTGTCACCTTAAAGGCACTCTTGAGTAACCTTAGTTCACCATGTCCAGTCTATGACGGAATATCCAGATACCTGCCAAAGAATTCCAAGCCAGCGGCGACGGTCCCCATAAAGGCGATGCGGCCACCGTCGGCCAGAAGGATGATGTTGTCGAACATCTCGAAGATCTCCGAGGAGGGCTGATGGATGGAGCAGAGGATGGTCTTGCCGTGGGCCGCCATGTCGCGCATCACCTCCACCAGCGTGTGGGCAGACACCGCGTCGAGCCCGGTTGTCGGCTCGTCGCAGAACAGCATCTCTGGGTCCGTCAGCAGCTGGAGAAAAGAAAGCGACGTCAAGACGTGAAGCCCGTTGGTGGCTTTGGTGGTAATGGGAAAGAATGTAAGAATAGCGTAGGAACACTTGCAACAACACCAAGAGTTTTTCACTGGAGTCAGGAGCAATCAATTACTGCTGGAATTTCACCTAGTCACTCCTCTCACAAACAAGCACTTTTTTTTAAAAAAAATGTTTTCAGATATAATTTACGAGGAATTAGAACAGTAGTGTCCATGTTAGCTCCGCCATAGCATCAGTGTCGCTAGGAATAACAGAGGACACTCGTGACGCTTTACTAACTTTACATTATGTTCGTTGGTTGGTTGGTTTGAGGGGAGGGGACCAAACAGTGAGGTCATCGCCCCATCAGTGTAGGGTAGGATGGGGAAGGAAGTCGGCCGTGCCCTCTCAAAGGAACCATCCAAGCATTTGCCTGAATCGATTTAGGGAATTCATGGAAAACCTAAATCAGGATGGCCAGACGCGGGTTTGAACCGTCGTCCTTCCGAATGCGAGTCCAGCGTGCTAACCACTGCGCCAACTCCCTCGGTCTCACTTTGTGTGTGTTCCTCCACATCTAGGATATAATGAACTTGCTATTATGCTATCGTAAGTTACTACAATGGAGAAAATTAATTGATGTTATCTTTTAATTGTTTTTCATTCGAAATTTCCGTTTTAATTCAGCTTGAAATGACGGCATATTTTTAAAAAATTGGAAGAATAACACATATGTTACATGTTAAGAAAGCTTAATGAAGAATATGAGCAGTGGGGCATGAAAATTAATTTTCCAAATACTGGATACTTCGTTCTTGGGTGTGTAGGAAGGGATCTTGTTATGGATGACGGATCAATAGTAAAGTGTAGTCGATCATAGAAATATTCAAGAACGGTCATTTCGTATAAAGGTTGAAGCACTGAAGAAGTAAAGAATGGAATAGGAAAGGGAAAGGTGCTAATTAAGCATTTGCACTCCATTATTTGGAATAAAACTGCGTCAAAAAATTTAGAAAGGAGGATATACGAAACTACAGTTAAGAATATTTCTCTGTATGGTGCTGACTGTGGGAAGCCTCCAAGGTCAATGAGAAGAATGGAAATGGAGTTTTGGAGAGGAAGTTCTCAGGTAGCAAGGAGAGACAAAATGGGAAATTACATGATAGGAGAATAAATGAGAGCTACCAACGATATTGTAGAAACAATTGCAAATATACAGCTAACGTGGTACGGACACCTTACAAGAATGCCAGAGGAAATTGAGGATGTGTCTTACATGATAAGAAAGCTTAAAGAAGACTTACATCAGTGGGGCATGAGAATTAACTTTACAACTACTGGATATTTGGTTCTCTTGGTATAGGGAGGGATCTTGTTGTAGATGATGGATTATAGCAAGGTCTATTCGATGATATAAATATTTAGAGACCGTCATTTATGATCAAGGTGGAAACAAAAATGAAGTGAAGCACAGAATATGAAAGGAAAAATTGGCATTTAAGCATCTAAACTCCATTATTTGCAATAAAACTGTGTCAAAAAATTCGAAAAGGACTGGAGACTCCCACGACAGGAAAAGTGGAAGACCGTGGCCACATTGGAAAGATGAAAGATGGAGTGAGGTGTGAGACGCAGGACAGAGCCGTGCAAGAAGAGAACAGTCAGGATAGAAGGAGATGGAAACTTGGGTGCCAGAGACACTGCATGGTGTAGAGAACTCTTAGAAAGATGAAAAAAGAGAATTCGAGAATTCTGGCAATCACACTGCACACACAATACGCATCATAGTGAGGATACAAGAATTTTTCGATAGGTATTTCAGTATTTGAAGAATATAATGTTTAATATGTGCCAATGAAATATAATGTATGGATTGTAATTTTTTCGTGTGGCGAGACATCCAACTACAGATTTTTTTTTCCTTATTAAAGGGCATTTGACAGGGGATCGCACTGCGCACTTATTTGTTACAGAAATGTATGGAAAGGAAGTAGGTTACAGTACGCTTGTTCGCCCACTGCTTGAATACTGCTCAGCAGTGAGGGATCCGTACCAGATAGGGTTGATAGAAGATATAGAGAAGATCCAACGGAGAGCAGCGCACTTCGTTACAGGATCATTTAGTAATCGCGAAAGTGTTACGGAGATGATAGATAAACTCCAGTGGAAGACTCTGCAGGAGAGACGCTCAGTAGCTCGGTACGGGCTTTTGTCAAAGTTTCGAGAACATACCTTCACCGAAGAGTCAAGCAGTATATTGCTCCCTCCTACGTATATCTCGCGAAGAGACCATGAGGATAAAATCAGAGAGATTAGAGCCCACACAGAGGCATACCGACAATCCTTCTTTCCACGAACAATACGAGACTGGAATAGAAGGGAGAACCGATAGAGGTACTCAAGGTACCCTGCGCCACACACCGTCAGGTGGCTTGCGGAGTATGGATGTAGATGTAGATGTAGAAATATGTACTGCTATTCAAAATTTTTAATGAACTGCACATCCTGTTATCGGAATTAATTGCATTTTATTTATTTTTTGCTCTGTAATCCTCTAAAATCCCCAATGCGTTCCAGTATACAGGAGAAAATAAACTGCAGATCGAAACTCGTGTCCGCAACCGCCATCCGTCCAAAAAACAGAGCATCGCATTCATGAGAGAGAATGCCAGACTACGCAGGAGCCAGCTCCGTCTTCTCCACTGGCGATCGTGGCAGTCAGTAGGGTTCACTGCATAACAAACAATATTGCGAGACGGTCCTCCTATGGTCTATCAGCGTGCAAGTCACGTTTGCTGCTCAAGGTGTGGCATATTGGCAGTTGCTGGCGCCTATAATATCGACGCTCTGCAACGTCGTTGGATGACGTTTCTGGACACAGTTTCCTATACTCGATTAGTTCCTCTAGCTCCTCGATGTTTGTCGCAACATTTCTGGGATACCCTGTATAGTAGTACAGATTTTATATCTAACGGTTAACTTTGTGTTTTTAAGATGTAAGTGGGGCTCCTTAAAAAAGTAATTTAATGAGGTGTAATTTTATTTTATTGATGATCTTGTCAAATGTTGAACTTTGATCCGAGTAAGTTTTGTTTTAAGGCGTATTTTTCTGTATGTAATAATTATTTCACTGAGTGTGGTTTGTGGATTGGTTAATGTATTCTGTAGAGTTAGCTTCGAGTTGGGACTAGGTTGTAGTTAGTATCCATATCTGGGGGGGTCTGGAAGGAAGTTAATAGATACAGCTCCAAGTTACTTCGATACGATAAGAATTGTAGCCTCCTGTCTTGACCAGTGCTAATATTGTTTGATTTTTAAATGATTTGAGATACTTTCTTATGCAACCTGTAAGTAAGTGGCCACTACGAAACTGACTATTGATGTATCCTGTGGACGCACCTTCCTTCTAGGCAGCCGCTAGTGCTGCTGATTCTACTATTGTATTTATGTAAATTGTTTTTCCCTATTTCATGACATATGAGCTTGATTTCTCAAGGAAATTACTAAGAACTTTTTAGTGTCTAATAATTGCATTGAGTGGTCAGTATGCAGTTCAATAAACCAGATCACGCTCCACTACACTGTGTGAACAACTGTCGAATATCGAAATAACATAACACTGACGGCTTCTAGAATAAACGTGTTTCCACAAGAAATGCAATAAAATTGTGATTTTGTAAGAGACAGGGTACTAACTCGTGTTGGGGAAGAATGGGGACGGAACCGGCCGTATGTCTTCTCGGAATTTGCTTTAAATGATTAACGGACAAGACAGAAAATCTAATGTCTCCAGAAGACAGGGCTAGGACCTGATGTATTACTCCACATCACATCACTGTTGCCTTCTGTTCTGATAGTTGCTGCATCCATCTTGAACTCTCAATCAAAGGCGGAATGTTTTCAGAACCGCCAAACACCACTTTCATCTGATTTAAAAATTAAAATACGTTTTTCTTTAAAAAGTCAGCAAAGTTTGTAATTACAAAAGATTTTTCTTGACTCTTTTTAGCTGGGATTGTCCAGCGAAAAAGTAAAAAAGCATTGTAGAAGACATTTTGTTGTGAAAAACCACGCAAGTCCTTTTTTTTTTTTTTTTACAAGCATTTTCAGCCTTGTGTTCATGGACT
The DNA here is from genome assembly GCF_023864345.2 of Schistocerca serialis cubense. Lineage (NCBI taxonomy): Eukaryota > Metazoa > Arthropoda > Insecta > Orthoptera > Acrididae > Schistocerca > Schistocerca serialis. Next base: position 442,387,756 of record NC_064641.1, on the reverse strand, counting down.
GGGAGGACTTTTATAATTTTCCATGGCGAACGCCACATACCTACCACGTTAAAATATAACGCTAAAGTTGTAGACAAATGGTGTTCTCATGGAAAATTTTATAAATGCTGCAAGATAGTGACATCAATTTTGAAACCACTTGCAAATCAATACAACCAATAACATTTTTAGCTTTTTGTGTGGTCTGTTACAGCGATACGTCTTTCAAGATATTTCGATTACCGTAGTAGTCTACAACAATGTTCACAAAAACACTCTACAGAACGGATTTATACGAGACTTGTGATCACATATAAGTAATTATTTCGTTCTGCGTGTGTTGTAATTAATAAAAACAGTTCTCTTGAGCTACGAATCCAGCACAAGACATATGGTTAATATATAGTAACACAAGTTCATCACATAGTTTATTTTAATGTGAAGGAACGAATTAAAAACAAGAGGGCAACTAATAATCCAAATAATACCTTATATTTCTTACATTACATTCGTAATGCGCGTAATGAACATATTACATCAATTGTCTAAATTTTATCAAAGATGTTTCGCTTATACTTTACTATCATAATTTAGTTATCAGCTTCCTAGTTGTAACAGTGTAGATAGTTTTATTAGAAACATTGTATCTAAAGAGATTTGATAAAATTACGATACTTACAAAGTATGCATTGCCTAAACTTTCTCCACATGTGATAGTTATTTGTATTAGCATTAGCTTACTTCAGTTGAAACCTTCATTGGCCTGCTTTTGACAGAAAATGTCTTCTGTAAAAAAATGGAAAGTTATTTATGACAAAAACTTTCGTCTTCTGGAATATTCTTTTGTAAAACTAAATAAGATTTGAATAACACGCACTATATTCTTGTAAGTCTAATTCTGAGGATTCTAAATATGCCGGCCGCTGTGGCCAAGCTTCAGTCTGGAACCGCGCTGCTGCTAAGGTCGCAGGTTCGAATCCTGCCTCGGATATGGATGTGTGTGATGTCCTTAGGCTAGTTAAGTTTAAGTAGTTCTAGGTCTAGGGGACTGATGACCCCAGATGTTAAGTCCCATAGTGCTTAGAGCCATTTGAACCTTTCTAAATATTTTTACTTTAGTTGAAAGTATTGTTCCAATTGTAACATTACTGTAAACAAAAAACTTGTTTCTCGAAAATTCTAGCAGAAATGCGAGATTACAAATGTGGGTGTTGTGCGCCTATTCTGAGAGAGTGTATTTAGCTTTGACCTATAAAGGTACTATATCGGTTAGTCTGCCACCAAGTTGCTTGAAAGATATTACGCCAATCGTCTGAAGGTGTTTGTCATTTGTCTGTCTTGAAGCAGACGTTGTGTCGTGAACAGCTGATTTGTTACTAACTGACGTAAAACGTCGGTCATCACATAACGAACCCTACCTTAGTCAACTAACGGGAAACAACAGCGAAAGATAAGTAAAATATTCTGTTGGTAATTATTTCTTCCCAGTGATAATTTAGCAGTGCAAAAATGGTGAATACTTATAAATAAAAAGCACTTACTTTTTCTCATGATTATCTTTGCTGATTACTGATTGGCATGGAATATCACGCAATATAGGATACCCCACTAATGGAGAAGGAAAAATTATGAAGCAAGTAGGTAAGATGTCTCCTCAGTAACACATGCCAGTGACGCTCATCCCAGAAGTCACAGCGATGTAGAAATATTTGTCGCTGAAATTTCTCCAAGTAAGAGAGGACAGATGGAATTGCGCAGCTTATGATCACAAAACTGTTCTGCTGTCTCATGTATCAGATTTCAAACTTCGCCGGAGTATCTCAAGAAAGGAACTAATGTGACTCTGTTGTGTTGATCTGCCCGTCACCTAGCAACGTTGTAATCGGTGACAGATTTGGTATTATTCGATAGGAGTAAGCTTTGTGTCGACACGAGCTTTCTATTTCCAACTGCTCTAGTAAACAACGCAGGAGTCATGGCGCCGCAAAACTTGGTTAAATTCTTATGACACCACGGTAACCAGTTTCGCCGAAAGTGGAGGTGAGTTTGACCTACATGACAAACAACATGCATTTCGGAAATATCACCCATGCGAAACCCAAATCACGCGTTTATTACATCGTGAAAGCCTTAAATTAAAAAGCAATCATGTGGATTCAGTATTTTATGATTTAGTTCTTATTAACGAGAGTATGGTCTTAAGGGATACGGACAGAAGTTTGTGACTGGACTGAAATTTTTTTAGCAGCGATCATTCAGTAGGTTACAGTAGATGATCAGTCATCAGGACACGTACTAGTAACTTCAGGCGTAACCAAGGTAAGTTTTTTGCCGCGCGGGATTAGCCGAGCGGTCTGGGCGCTACAGTCATGGACTGTGCGGCTGGTCCTGGCGGAGGTTCGAGTCCTCCCTCGGGCATGAGTGTGTGTGTTTGTCCTTAGGATACTTTAGGTTAAGTAGTGTGTAAGCTTGGCAGTTGATTCCCATAGGATTTCACACACATTTCCTTTCCAAGGTAAGTTTATAAGGACACACTCTGTTCATGTTCTTTGTTAATGTCCTGGTGGATATTATTAATAGTAATCTCGGACTTTCTGTAGACGTCAGAGTTGTCTATAATGCAGTACGGTCAAATCATATATTAAGATTGACGAAACGTAGAGAAACTACCTAATGATTACGGTTGCAGTCAGTGTAGAAAGGAGACTGACAACTATGCGTTGTCTCATAGAAAACCGATGAAGCGTGTGGGACCCAATTCAATTAGAGCTAACAGGGATACTGGAAATAAAACATGTCAGCACGAATGGTCATCTATTTGTGTGACTCAGAGGACAGTGTCCCGGAAAAGGTGAATACTTCGAACTGGCAGGTGCCAGAAGATAGGGGCGCACCACACCGAAACACCCTACTTACAAAGATTCAGGAATCAGTATTAAGAAAAGATTCTAGAAACATACTTCAACATCCCTAATGTATTTATCAGGTAGATACGGTGGAAACAATATCAATCTAATTACAGTGAATACGAGTGTAATTAAGGAGTGGAAATCCTAACACCTGATACAATGCGAAGCTTCCTCTGCCACCCACATCGTAATTGTTTGTAATGTATGGATATACACAGCCCAGTCAAATTAATGTTTCCATCGCCCATGTTGGAGGTCAACGTGGAATAACCACTCACAGATTGCAGGTGGCAGCACCAGCAGTGGAGGGAATATATAAAGCGTGTCGGGGAACGTGGAAAACAATGCAGGCGGTGTCGTAATGCGAAAACGGTGCGGTTTATCTGACTTCCAAAGGGGGTTATCATTGGCTTCCTGCCCCGTGGTGGAACCATTTTCTAACAGGCCAAGTTTGTAGATCGTTAGCGTGGCATCGTGGTTAAAGTATAACAAGCTTGTAAAAATAGCGCTAGCTAAAACAGGCGCCGAGAAAACTGTGTTGCACCACGGGCTGTAGACGAGAACAAAGGGTCCTTAAATGTGTGCCCGCAAATAGACATGCAACTGATGGGCAACTGACAGCCCAGATAAACCAAGGGGCTACCAAAAGTGTCTCCTCAACGACCGTTCAGCGACGTTGCAGCATCTGGGCCTTCGCAACAGGCGCCTGGAGCCACGATGACTGCTTTTCATCGGCAACGAAGCTAGTACCGTAACTAGATGTCTCTGAGTGGTGACAGGAGACCTTTTGAGATGAATCACGCTTTGTGATCCATCGGACAGATGGCCGTAGGGGTCTGCTGCGCGAAACGTCTCAAATGAAAGAGGATCCAGCCCGTAGGAGCGAGCGTTATGCTGTGGGGAACGTTTTTTTGCCATTCCCTGGGTCATCTCGACATTCTGGAAGGCACAGTTGATCAATACAAGTATGTATGTATGTATCCTTGGGGAGCACGTCCACTCCTTCAAGCAGTTTTTTTTCCGGTAGGGTGGTATTTACCAGTAGGACAATGCAACATCTCACACAGGTGGCAGGGTATGTGCATGGTTCGAAGAGTACCGGGCTGAATTCACAGTACTCCCCTGGCCACCAGACTCGCCAGAGTTAAACCCAACTGAGAATGTGGGACCACCTCGATCACGCTGCTCGCGTCATGGATCTTCAACCGAGAAACTCTGTGCATCTGGCCACGGCGCTGAAGTCACTGCCTCCATTCCCGCTCGTCTCGCAGCAGTCAGCACTGAAAAAGGTGATTATTCACTCTAATCTCCACTTTTTTTATAGATGGTGACGGTAATGGGACTGGAGGTTGTATAAATCTAGATGTAGGCAATTGGAAAAGATGAAACTATTCCCAGTTATGCGTGTGACGATTCCTCGGTGACCCCCAAACATCAGCATAAAAATGGTTCAAATGGCTCTGAGCACTATGGGAGTTAACATCTGAGGTCATCAGCCCCTAGACCGTAGAACCACTTAAACCTAACTAACCTAAGGACATCACACACATCCATGCCCGGGGCCGGATTCGAACCTGCGACCGTAGCAGTCGCGCGGTTCCAGACTGAAGCGCCTAGAACCGCTCGGCCACCGCGGCCGGCAAACATCAGCATAATTCGACAGTTTTTATAAAGATGTGGTGTGATGCAACCTATGGATTTACAGTTTTTGGTTGTTGATGATAACGTCGTAAACGCGAATAGGTATCCACGAGATGATTAGCAGCATCACTTAGCAAGCCAGGCTCGAGGAATGGCGTTTTCGTGAGCGCAGGGAAATCGTAAATCGTACTGGTGCAGAGAACGTAACACGGCACACAACGTGTGTTTTTATGACGTTGGCTGGAAGGCTCTAATTGGGCGACGCCGCCGGCTGCGGTCGGAGTCAGCGTTAAACCCACCGCAGCTGGCCGAACGACAAGTCACCCAGGCGGCTGCTGGCTGCACCGACGTCGTCCGGAGCCAATTTACTTCTTTTCGTTCCTGATTAACGTCTTCTAGGTGAGGTGTAGCATGTTGCCGACGCTAATGCGTGGCACCTGCATCAGCAGCTTCTTTGTCCATAAATGACATATTAAAGTAGGAAATACAACCAGGAGGACAGGCTCACCAGCGTCTCTCTAACTGCAAGCACAGAAGTATCACAATTGCAACAACGCCACAGCGGCATGCAACAAACCTCAGACGTCATGAAAATGAAGAAGAGCTCATTGCTCTTAACGTATACATTTTAGAATACATGTTTACTGTGCTTTTTGCTTTGAATGATCGTTCCTGTCATATTCTCCTTGAATATTGACCATTCCTTCTAGGATACTCTGTGTAGGGAAAGACTACGCTGTGCATGCGTCATTCAGAAATCACATCTGAATGTTGGTTGTGTGACGGAAGGTCGTGCCTTACCTCCAGTAATAAGGCCGGTATTACACTATCAAATTTCTTTGTCAAATATCTTTGTCCAATATCTTTGTCAAAGATATTTGATGGTGTAATAGGGAACTTTGTCAAATGTCGTCCAATAATTGCTCAAATCTAGGGCCTCGCTGTAGATTTGATCAAAGAAGTCGCCTGTCTTCTGTTCACTGCAATATGACATGTTACCACACGGAGCACTAGCATCGCTGCAGCATTCTGTCGTCAGTAGTGTTTTTATAAACATTGTCGGTATATACAATTGGTGTGTGCAGACAATTACAAAATTAACAGAGATCTATGAAGCTGATGAGGCGCTTTGCAACGTGAGGCAAGCTGAATACAAAACTAGATTAAGAAGATTGGAGACCTGACCTGACCTGACCTGACCTGACCTGACCTGACCTGACCTGACCTGACCTGACCTGACCTAACCTAACCTAACCTAACCTAACCTAACCCTCTCCTTCCCGTAGCAAGGAACCGTAGTGTTACAGTGAGCCTGTCTTCTGCAGATGTAGCAATTCTTAAGTGAATATTGTGCTTTGTGATATGTGGGTACACTTCATTAATCACATACAGAAATGTATGCTCATCCATTCTTAAGTAATTGATGAACGACTTAACGTCATCCACTGTAAGCTCACGTAAGAAGTTTTGTTGAACGCTTTTATCGTGTCGTAGTAAAACCCACGGCCTCACCCAGATATGTTTCCTTTTTTCCCCCCGCTTCTCTTCCGTATGTGCACACAGTGCAAATGTGGTACATGCAACTGCTGCGGTTAATAACCAGTTGCTGTTGTCAGCCATCTTGAACTTTGACGAAAAATATGATAACAGTGCAATACCCCTTCTAGCGCTACGTCAAAGATCTTTGTTGAATATTTGATCACATTTTTGATCAAATCTTTGACAAAGAAATTTGATAGTGTAATACCGGCCTAAGGGGAACGACGACCAACATTGCGATTTACTTTTTCGTGGAGTTCCTGATCAGTTTGTTCACCATCACACGACTGTCACGGAAATCTAGAGTTGATGGTTTCAAGTGTCAGTGCCATGCAGGATATCAACGGACCGATGCACAGCGGGCCAATTCGCATCAAAACCTGGGCATAACAGAGAAATTTACATAAGATCCCACTAAACTAGGTCGCTGATTAGGAGTTTCAAGTCGGAATTACAAAATCCAAAACGGCAAATCCAATTTGGCTGACCAAGAATTTAGGATATAAAGTATTCTGAGGTCGCTGATAACAAACTGAACTCGAAATGGTCATTTTGAAATGTTTTGTTTTTACGTTTTTCAGACGAAATCGTAGCCATGTTCGTCGCTTGCGTCATTATTCTTGCTTTCACAAGGTTCGCTGTCGGGTTGTCCACTGGGAGATGGATAGAAAAACAGAGCCGCGCGGAGTGGCCGTGCGGTTTGAGGCGCCATGTGACGGATTCCGCGGTCCCAACCGTCGGAGGTTCGAGTCCTCCATCGGGCACGGGTGTGTGTGTTGTTCTCAGCATAAGTTAGTGTAAGTCCGTTTAACTAGTGTGTAAGACTAAGGAAAGAAAAACAGATATTGTCTCTCATATTGCATCTATTTACTTTCTTCAACTGATTGTTCTTAGATTCTCGGAATGAGTGACTCCGAAGAAGACGGAAAGGAATGGAATACGTCATGGATCGTTTTCTCATGAGAATATTTTCATGTAAGATCTTCTTGGTAACACGGGATATCGTTACTCAGAGCTTCCTACGCATTTTCAGATAGCCGACCAACCTGCAACAGAGCAGCTTCGATTATGGAATATCCGTGCATCAAAATTATGTGGTTCGATGTCAGCATTTCGCATTATTGCGGAATATTATGAGACCGGTGAAGTTGGCACCCTACATTCGAGATACATGTATTTTATCAGAGCTCTTGCAAGATATACTTTAGTTCCACAATTCTGCGTACAAAATTTGAGTAAAAATTGGAAAAATTTTAGTCTTGTAAAAGAAAATTCGCTAAGTTGCGGGAAAAAGGTATGATCACAATTCCGAATAGTTCCTCAAAAGTTCCACAGTAAACATTAATAACATTTTTTGTCGCAGATACCAGTTTATGAGATAAATGAAGTAATGAGGGACCCATGTATACCGTATGATACTGCCGCACGTTAGAGAAGTGACTGTCCACTAAAAACGCCCAAATATAAACACGTAAACACATTTGAGCTCTTTCACCATAGTGTTAAGTTAGCAGGAGAGCTATTTACAAAAGCGAAATCACACTGAGGAAATTTTGTACCCAAGGATTTCTGATAGTATCAGTAGTGGTTTTCTTTTAAGGCGATATATCTCATACACCGGTTAAGAAAGTCATAAACAAACCTCTGGAATGCTACAAATCTAATTTTATCCTGACAACTGGGAAGGATCGCTGTCATATATTAAACAGGCCATACATACAATATCTGAAAAACGTGGCGCTGCCCGATTCACTTTTTACTGCCAGTTGTCACACACCTATCATATCATTTTGCGGCTTTTATGGAAATGGAAATGAGCGTTTTTGGCGTCATGGGCCCGGAGGCCCCTTGGGGGGCAGGTACGGCCGCCTTGGTGCAGGTCTTACTACATTCGACACCACATTGGGCGACCGGCGCGCCGGATGGGGATGAAATGATGATGACAACAACACCCACTCCCTGAGCGGAGAAAATCTCCGACCTAGCCCGAAATCGAAGTCGGGCCCGTAGGACGGCAATCCGTCACGCTGACCACTCATCTATAGGGACGGACGCGGCTGGAATACCACAGCAGTACTGGACAAGTATGCAGCAGAGCAGTCTACACAAGATTTCGCAGGACTAAAGTCGGAGCGCACACCTACTGCTGTTTCTATTCTGTCCAAGTTTTGAAGCGATTTGATCCACTATGCGACATAACTTGTGACCTGGAACACACATAAATTGTTTGCTCAACCGAGCACCAACATACAGTCGCATCCCTTACAGTGAGTCAGAAAGTGGGCTACATTGCGGCACAAGAGATACAGCGCCAACTCAAGGCCTTATAGTATGGGGTGCTATTGGGTACAACCACAAATCTCAGCTTGTGCGTGTCCAGGGCATTGTGAACAGAGTGACCTACGTGAATGAGCTGCAACAACCCGTGGCCATACCCTTTCTGCACCGTGCGCCGGAAGCCATTTTCGAGCAAGAAAACACACGACCACGTGTTGCTGCACGCGCATTTGCTTTCTTGGTGTCACAAGATGTCAACCTTTTGTCCTGGCCGCCAGATCACCAGATTTGTCGCCAATCGAAAATGTGTGGGATACGGTGAAACGACAGGTGCAGCGAGGAGACCCTAGTCACCGCAGATGCACTTTGAAACCCGGTGAACTCATCATGAATGGGTATATCTATGGACGCTATTCGCGCCTCACAAGTGTCGATGCCATCATGCGTGGAACAAGTTATGGGGGCCCTTCGCGGACCTTGTGTCTACTAGGCAACGGGAAACATGCTGAAATGAGGTGACTGAAATGCTAATGATTTCTGCAGGACATACTAATGTATATGACCTGTGAATATGAACGCCCTATCTCCATTCATTTTATGTGAAATTTTTCTGATAATGAGTGTATATATTAGGTACCTGCAACAAACCAAAACACGGCCATCATTTCCAAACAGAACCTGGATTCGTCCGAGAACACTATCTGATGTCATTACTGTCCCCAGTGGAGTCGTCCCATACAACACTGCCGCCCAACACGTTTCTGAACATTCGTCAAAGGTAGGCGGAGAAGCAGACGATGTACACGTAAACGATGCCGTAATAAAAGGCGACGGACTTTCACTCCTGACACTGTACGATGCATTACACTGTGCCACTGTTGCGCCAGAGTCGAGGAGGACGCAGATCTGTCCTGCAACGCCATTTGGATGAGGTGTCAGTCTTTTCGGAGAGTGGTCTGTGTGGTCGGAGCCGACCCATCTAGTCGTGCTCTACGATCTTCCGTGAACCATTTGGCACACACCCGTTGCACTGTCGATGCACTTCGTCTCTCACGAGCAGCAGTTAACTTCCTGGATGGATGCGTCACGTTCTCTCGTACCAATATTACGCCCACTTTCAATCTGACTGATTTGGCGGTACGGTTCGCACATACGTCTGCGAGGCATTTTGCACGTTTGCTCAGGTCACACTGATCCACTGAAATCGGTTTATAGCCATAACGAGAGAAGCAGGCACATTTTACCGGTAGGTGGTGTTGACTCTGAACCCACGGGCCGATATGGTTCAAATGCTAATCATTTCTGCGGCAGAACATACTAATGTACATGTCCCGTAAATATTAACGTCCTACCTCTAATCGTTCAAGGTGTTGTTTTTCTACCGGCCGAAGTGGCCGTGCGGTTAAAGGCGCTGCAGTCTGGAACCGCAAGACCGCTACGGTCGCAGGTTCGAATCCTGCCTCGGGCATGGATGTTTGTGATGTCCTTAGGTTAGTTAGGTTTAACTAGTTCTAAGTTCTAGGGGACTAATGACCTCAGCAGTTGAGTCCCATTGTTCTCAGAGCCATTTGAACCATTTGTTGTTTTTCTTCTGAACGCGAGTGCAGAAATCTGGTTATGCGTACTAATTGCTTCAGTTCTTAAAGGGAATTAGTGATTCTTTTAGCTTAACAGTCCAAGAAATAAAAATAGCCTCAGTAGGCATAGTTTAAAGTTATTTGTTCACAGTTCTGTAAAGCATTACACTACCCACACTGCAGACCCGCTGTGAATACCGTTCTCGTTGGAGATGCCAGTTTAGAGGTTTAGCCTTCCATTGAAATCAAAACCAGACCATTGAGTCTCACTTCACCTCTTGATATACCTGTTGTGTCATTTGTCAAAGATAATTCAAATTTAGATGAATAATGTTACCTGTCCGCAAAATGACGACAAGGGATACGAAGGAAGATCAGATGCACTCAGTGTACATATATGGAGGCCTCACTCAGTATGTTTGAAGAAACTTTTTCGTCAGCCATTGACGGAACAGGGTGCCACCAATTGCAGATTGTGATGCACGTTGGAACAAACGAAGTCTGTCGTCTGGATTCTGAAGTCCTACTTGAATCATTCCAGTGGCAATCAGAGAAGGTTACGAATACCAGCTTTGCTCAAGGAGTTTCAACTAAGCTCACAATTTTTAGTACTGAAAATCACCGCAGATGAACTTTGGAACCTGCTGAATGCTTCACGAATGGCTATATCTCAGGACACCATTCGCGCCTTACAAGTGTCGATGTCATCATGCGTGGAACAAGTTATCGGGGCCCATGGAGAATCCTGTGTCTACTAGGCAACAGGACATATCCTGAAATGAGGTGATTGAAACGCTAATGACTTCTGCAGAACATAATAATGTACATTTATCCATTTAAGGTGTTCTGTTTTTTTTTTTCGAGTATGAGTATATTAAGATAACAAAAAAACCGGGGCTAAAACTTATTTTTTCCCTGAGACTTTTTTGAGGTTATAGTCGCTAGTAATATTAAAAAAATGGCGTGCATTTACGATAAAAGTAGGTAATTACACTGTTGTTGAACAGGAAAACTAAATGTAACAAAATACCAATAACTGTAATGAAAACCGTCTTAAGTTGAAGATAATTTATTGATGACCTGTTTCGGATTATTTGTTCATTATTAACTCAGCCATAAATCTAAGTCTTGTGTTACACCAGTCATATAAGTATAAAATTAGTGAATGAAACCAAAAATATATAGTGGCCTCCATATGTGCTCATCGCTGTCAGAACGAAAACTTGTATGACTGGTATAACCTACATTAATGGCTGATTTGATAATGGAAAAATAGTCCGGAACCGTTCATCAATAAATAAACGTTGTTCCTATAAAATATAAGACGGTTTTTGTAACCGTTATTGGAATCACAAAAAAGTTAAGGATCCATTCCAACGCAAGCATGCTGGAGATACAGATTTTACACAGTTCTTAGTTATAACACGCCCTACAGCATCTAAAACACAAACGCCGATTTACTACGAAATATGTCATGCAGAAGACTTGCATCTTCCGAAAAGTCTTAAAAATTTACGTTTATTCATGCTGATATATTCTGCGATTCGAGACGATCGTTTCTTTGAATATATATAGAGGGTAAATATTAATAAGACCGACGAACTGCAGAGACGCATTTCCGACTGAATATGGAGGAAAATAGGTCCTATGAACATCTCTCCGGGAATGGACGGTGTGAGTGCAACGACGAAAAATCGTCGCGGAACACAGTACAGAACTGCATTGTATGTACGTCACATGTTCAGAGTGGCCTCCGTAGGATGCAATTCCAGTTTTGGTAAAGGTTGCTTTGTAGGTAAAGAAGAATGATGACAGAAATCCCGTAATTGTGATGGGCTAGTGCCGAAACCCTTCCCGTAAAGGGAAATCCGCGGCTGATAATCCTTGCACTCGTTGCTGGTGATAAGGATAGCAGCGGCTGCCATGCAGGATACACGTAATCCTTCTTTGGCTTACACCATGTAGGCTGGCCACTTACCTTGAGCTTGTGCTAGAGTTCGTCTCAATATCCTGTGGAACCTGGTCCTCCAAATCTGGTGAACACACAATCTGCCGCCTCCCTGCACTTTCGCCTGTCTGAAAGGACCATGACCGCACAAACTCAAAGGGCATGACATGCTGCTTGATGCCACTGGTGTCTGTGAGGATACTTATTTTGGTACAGCCGTTCTGCCCCTCGACCGTTTCCATCTGCTTGGCTGTACAGAAACACCATCTCGGCTTGTTCCCGACATGAAAACCGCACCCCTCTGCAACTTACACAATGCTGCGTCAATCGCATAGCCTGCAACACACTATAAACACACGGCACGTGGTCACAGCAAGTGTCATTCGTCAGCGCCATCTACAGTGTCAACGACGCATTTTCCGACAGATGTTCATAGGTTCTTTTTTCCTCCATTTACAGCCCGGAATCTGTCCTTGCAGTTTGTCAGTTTTATTAATGTTCGCCCTTCACATACGTATTGAAGTGTTGTATGCAAAAATATCGAATATTTCTTCATCGATTTAGGTCAAATTTTAAACAGTATTCTATTTTCAAACGTTCGGACTAGAGAATCTGAAATTCCAATAACAATAAATAAGAGTTGAGGTCAGAGACAGGGGGAAGAGAAAATTCAGAGAGCGGGCAGAAGAAGATGGACTGAAATTCGATATTTGTTAGCCTTCATGGTTTTATAATAATTTTAACATCCAGCAGAGCACTGTGTTGTGCGGGAGAAGAACATTTGTATCACCGTTTGCACACTGGTGTGCTATGGTTTGCAATCAACCACCTGCGCGCGTCACCGTATGGTATTTGGCACAGGATAACTGCACTATCTATGTCTACGGTCTTCACCGCACTGTAGTAGTCCACATCTCTATAATTTTATCACTTTAGACGTTGTTGTATGCATAAGGCGAGTTCTAAACCAGCGTTCAAAAATGGTTCAAATGGCTCGGAGCACTATGGGACTTAACTTCAGAGGTCATCAGTCCCCTACAACTTAGAACTACTTAAACCTAACTAACCTGAGGACATAACACACATCCATGTCCGAGGCAGGATTCGAACCTGCGACCGCAGCGGTCGCGCGGTTTCATACTGTAATGCCTAGAACCGCTCGGCCACCCCGGCCAGCTAAACCAGCATTATTTGATCCATAGTGTCGCACACACAAACGTGATACTCATGTCCCTGTGTCAACAAATCAGAGTTCCCTTCCATTTCATGATATCTAAAAGCGATGAATTGCAGGGTATTCCTAATTATGAAAGAGAGCAAACATTATACGAATGACTCCTGTCATAGTAGTCAGGCTGTTACAGTTTAATCCACAATGGGCGCTGGATCAAAACACGGGTTGCGTGATATTGTGGGAGCATAGAAGGTGTCACAGCTGTCTCCGTCATTTTTCATTTTTTCTTTCTTTTGTGCGGTCCGTGTACATTTTGTATAATACGTACTCTAATTTGACTCATCGCGTTTCATTTCATTCACCTTCAGATGTACCATACAATGGCCATTAAAATATTGTATCACCAGGAAGTACTGAAAATAAAGGACATTTTTGATTTATTATTTCCTTCTCCTTCTTTTTCCTAGCTCTCCTCTCTTCGGCTGTTTACGTTTTACCTTCATTTTACTTTTTTTTTCCTATTTTCCTTTGCTTGCCGTTTCTAAGTCACTGCTGTAAGTACTTGCTGTAAATATGGAGGCGGAGCCCTTCTTTAGGGCGCTACTTTCCTTTTCGCCTACACAAAGCAGTCAGAAGCTACTACCGAGATGGCCACTTTACCCTCATTAATGCCTTTACCGTCTAACAGTATGACCGCACCCTACTAAAGTAGGATTATGGAGTCAAGATGTGATACTTTCAGCGCAGTGTCATAAAAAAGACGATACACTTCCTCTAGACAATTAATACGTAAACTGTCTAGTTAAATCAGGATAACTAAAATCGACAAATATTCTTGTAACTCTTACAAGCGGCACTGCAGACAGGTTAGACTTCGTGGGTTGACTAGGCCCTTCAGGCAGAGTAAGTTAAAGCATTTACCGCGCAGTACTAGCACCTTATAGCCCAGGAACCCAAAAGCTACTTTGCCTGCCATACCATTTTCCTCCTCTCTCCCCTACTCTAGGTTACGACAGCACGGCCAACGTGTGGTTTTGCTTTATCTTGTTGAAAATTAACATCAGGGAGAGCTAGAAAGGTAGAACACCGCCAACGGTTTTAACACGTTATAAATGTAACAAGTTTGACAGGACCTACTATGCCAACTAGGTGTGATCGTGTTGGCAACAGCACCCCATACCATAACCCGCGAAAATGACGACTGCGATGTTACAATGCCCGATCTCCTCGGTCTTTCAGCATTCGGATACGTCAATTGTGATGCTGCACTAAGAACGAGGCGCTCAAGTGGCTATACACTGCTGCACGGCAAAGTGTTCCATGTCTGTCCCCTGTCCCCTCGGGCGTCAAACGTGTTTCGTTGGTAGGTACAGCATGGTGTTGAGAATGACCCGCCTCATCTCATCGATCCCATATTTACGTGGCAGTCACGGAATCTTGACCGATGGGAGTAGTGATATAGTGGAAACTGCAGTGTAGATGGCCCACGATCCACATGATCTCAAATTCCAGCATATATTGGTAGACTTTTCTCCTTCTTACACGGGGCATGAAACGATCTTCTCAGTATTATACAATATACGAGTACATAGACAAATTATGACTAAAAACCCGCTCCATAATATCTCCTCATTTGTAGAATATAGATGACGTTACTCCTATCTACCACGTGCAATTTCTCTGGAACGGTTGACATACGCGTATCAAAGTATGTAGTACATGTGATGCCAATGTGACTTTTTTGCTTTCCGCTTCATTTAATCACCAGCAATATATTAATATGCCATACAATACAGTCAGACAGGTCTACAATCGTAAATGTCATCTACTGTGTCATGTGATCTATAGTGCCCTTTGAGTTGTGTATTTATTATACAGATGTATTTGGTGTTTCTGTGATGTGAACGAGATCGAGGGCTTTCACCTATGGTACGAAAAACGTTACCGTGAATTTGCATTTGAATTTTCTAGTGTTTAATCTGTACTGATGTAGCAAGCATTCATGAATTACCAAACGGTCTTAAATTACGGTGGTTCGGTGATCTATAGGAGATAGATTATTTTGTGTTTTAATATTATTAATAGAAGTTATGGTAGTATAAATTATCAAACATGTCTACTTCCGTGTTTAGATCTTGTTTTGCACCCGAATAGTAGGTAAAATGACAGAGAATGTAATCGACTGGCAGAAAAAGTGACTGATATAAAGGGAAGACAGGCTTCGGTTGACTACCCGCATATAATGAGAAAATGCATTGATGAGTGTTGACGTGGACGGATAGACAAAAGATTGTATGAAACAAATTGGAACTGGTATTGCTATAAGTTGTGGATAGTTAACCGTTATCATATTCTTGAAAGTTGTGTACGTCCCAGCATTAGGAGCATAACGTTCCAAAGTCAGACTCACTAAAAAGAGGTGGATATAGAAACGTAGTTATGGAGCGGCGCATAGAAACCTTGGTCTGTTGAGATCGAGTTAAGACTTGCCGTCCCATCAATGATGAGGTCATTAGAGACAGAAGAAAAGCTTGGAATGATCAAGGATGGGGAAGAAGAAATAGTTGTATCTGTCTGAAAGGAACCGTCCTGGCATTTCCCTTAATGATTTAGGGACACAATGGAGAACATAAACCACATGAGTCGACCAGAAATTTGAACCTCGTTACACCCGAATGTGAATCCAATGACTCAAAAAATGAGTCTCCTATGTCTACTACATCTCACATGCATTAACATTAAAAAACTATTAATCAACATGGAGATGATTCTGTGTCTAATTGGCGGCCGGAGTGGCCGTGCGGTTCTAGGCGCTACAGTCTGGAACCGAGCGACCGCTACGGTCGCAGGTTCGAATCCTGCCTCGGGCATGGATGTGTATGATGTCCTTAGGTTAGTTCGGTTTAATTTGTTCTAAGTTCTAGGCGACTGATGACCTCAGAAGTTATGTCGCATAGTGCTCAGAGCCATTTGAACCAATTTTAGAACCTGTGTCTAATTACCGGATGTTAAGTCCTGAACATTAATTTCGATCCTAGAAATGAAGCTATATCTGGTGCCAATGACGTTTAATGTGTTCAATTTATAATAATAATAATAAAATAATAATAAAAATAATATTTTTGTTACATTATTCTTATTTAAAGTAATTACTACCAGAAAAAGTAATATGAATATTTCAGTACTTTGAAGACCTTTTAATAGCAGCTGAATCTGAGATATAATGACAGACAGTATCTTCTTGTTTTTCCTGACTTTGTGTCGTATCTTGACAGGCTCGGCATGTTATCTGGATTTGGCAGTATTAATGATAGAGGGCGCCGTATGCCCTTTCTGTCGCCACCCCTTCTCCCCGAACGCAATTTGTATATCCCATCTACGCGCTTGCAGTATTATCCCATATGATAGTGAGAACGTTTTTCGAAACGTTTTTTAATCCTGAAACTATGGGAACACGGTTACCAGCAAAATATCCACCTAGCCAGAAGTGGTAAACCGCCTAAAAACCACATACAGGCAGGCGAGCAACGCGGTTCTCGTCGTTAATTAAAAACAAAAAAAAAAAAAACAAAAAAGAAAACGGCTCTGAGCACAATGGGACTTAACGTCTGAGGTCATAAGTCCCGTAGAACTTAGAACTACTTAAACATAACTAACCTAAGGACATCACACACATTCATGTCCCCGAGACAGGATTCGTACCTGCGACCATAGCAGTCGCGCGGTTCCAGACTGTAGCGCCTAGAACCGCTGGGCCACTCCCGCCGGCCGTCGTTAATCAGCTGGGCTGTGCTGATCTGGGGCACCTCCCTGAATCCTGGGAGTGGCATGATAACGATTGCTGCTATGTGATGGAAGATGTAAGACTGAAATTTAAATCTCAATAGCTCGACAGGGATTTGATTGCCAGTCATCTCCGATTTGACTCCACTGGCAATGCGACACTTCACTCGGTTATTAGCGTCACGAGACAGAGCGCCATCGGCAGACGATCTGGATGACGTGATTTTGCGCTCTCAGCGCTCTCCAGCGGCATTTGCCAGCTTTATTTGCCTCGCGAACAATACAGTTTGTTCACGAAAACGGACGCGCGTAAAATTCCTAAATCCTTTATATCACGCATTTCCTCTCTTGCCCAAATGCTAGCCATGTTGTTCTGGCTACGGTATACATAAATAAAAACTTCAGTCTCCATGAACTCGCAATAACACGAAAAGAAAGATAAATGTCCGGGCAGTAAGGATACCAGCAAATAAAAGTTCATCAAATCGAACAAATCCACTACTGACAGAAAACGCACTAACATTTACAAAACATCAATTATACAGAAATTATTTCTGTTAAGTTCGTAAGAACGTCCCACAACCTTAGTAAAAGTAAAAGTGAGAAAAAAAATTAGGTACAACAGGATTCGAACCCCTGCCGACCTATTCTCTGGTCCATAAGGTGGTGCATTCACACATCACGCCACACTGTAGTTGAGTGGGATACGACTGTTACTTAATGCTATACTGTTCTGTAGGCTTGAACTGTCGAAATGCTATTAATTTACATTTAATTATAACAAATCCTAAAGAGAACGACAGATTTTTCATGAATATTCGCTGTTCTGTTGCCTTAAAATGACTTACTGTCACAACAAGCGGGTCACAACACGACAATAACTACATACGAAAATTCTTCAACCAGCAATATGACGTTTCCCGTCGTTTTATTTGCAACAAGACGTACTAGTAACGGTCCGTTCTTGCGACATTCAATGTGCCGGTGCTTAGAAACAGTACATATTAATGGGGTGTAAGACACAACATAACACAAAAAGTAAGGGCTTGTACTGAATACGACAAGTGCAATATGGCGTCTTGCTTGCTGCGGGCCTCAAGCTTTCTCCTTCTGACGTAGGGAACGTTTTTGCTTCTTACTGGTCCTACTTTGCGTGCCACGTCGCCGTAGTTTGTGTTTCGCGTGACGAAATGACTCCTCAACGTGATACAGATGGAAGTGATGTCACAAAACTCGTAGAGTGTCACGTTAACGTTAGCTATCTCGTGCCGTGTGCCGATGACTTTAGGCAACGCGATAATTGTACTGTCAGATTACCCGACGAGAAATGTAAACGGAGACTTTACGATGATCCTTCAGCATAAGTTTCATATCAGGTAATTTTCAGGAGATGTGGCCTATGAATTTACAAATTTAATTAAAAGTTGATGTCTAGGAACGTAGATGTCAGATAACCTTAGACGAACTGTTAACGGAAGACGTCTCGAGAGTGGAAGTCAGATTTTAAAGCACATTCAAGTTCCCTGTCAAAGTGCAGCTGACATTTGCGATGGAAATAGAAGAGATAAAAAAGAGTGCTAAAACAACGTCGCTTCTCATACGTTGTAAAGTCGCTCCTAAAAGACAAATGTTCAGCGGGATGTAGATCTCGCAGAGGAAAACAGACATTACGATTTTCTTGTTTCACGTCACGTTGCTAATGAGCAGCTAAAACCAGATGAAACAATTCTCCATGAAACGAGGTACACGTGTTACTACTGCTGGCATGTTTCTTGTACACGGATATCCTACAGTTTATACTGTAAGAAAGCAGAGTGTTTCCTTGCCAACAGCCTGATACTTGGAATGTGCTCATTACTTTCAAATGAGAACAACAGCATACTCAGTCAAGTTTTTCTTCATACTACATGGCACACGTGGGAAGCCCATGTCTAGAAAGACACGAATGATTTATGTTCAACCTACTTTCCATTAAATTTTCATTTCCGTGCGCGCAGTGGTTGAACTCAATTGGACATTTTCACATTTTTTTCTTAAGATGAAAGATGGGGTAATATCTGTGAACCTGGTCGTAGGTTAATAGTTTACGTGAATATTTGCTGTACGAAAGCAATGTGTGAAACGTTCTTACGGGTTGAGGTGGCGCAGTGATTAGCGCCCTGGTCTCGCATTTGGGAGGACAACTGTTCAAATCCGAAATCGGTCATCCGAATTCAGATTTTCCGTGATTTTCCTAAATCGCTCCTGGAAAATGTGTCCTATTTCCTTGCCAGTCCATGAAACATTTCGAGTCTGTGGCTAATGGCTCTGAGCACTATGGGACTTAACTTCTGAGGTCATCAGTCCCCTAGAACTTAGAACTACTTAAACCAAACTAACGTAAGGACATCACACACATCCATGCCCGATGCAGGATTCGAACCTGTACCGTAGCGGTCGCGCGGTTCCAGACTGTAGTGCCTAGAACCGCTCGGCCACCTCGGCCGGTATTCCGAGTCTGTGCTCCGTCTGTAATGACCCTGATGTCGACAGGACGTTAACGAATTATCTTCTTTCCTTCCATCGATGTAACGTTTTCGGACACTCATAACAATGAAATTTCATTTGTATTATATTGTTACATGTTCTGCATTGACACGTGTGAAATTTATCAGCGGAATAGCTTTATTTATATCTTTTTTTAAAGTGGTCCTAATGTGTTTGTTTCACTGAAATGGATGAACTGCAACAGTACCTCCTTAAGTGTTTCACTTAAGAACTATCAGAGTTAGGAGAAGTGGAGGGATGCTAAGGAAACCAGTATGGCTTACGGAAAGGGAAATCCATTAAGGTTTCCATCATTCAGTTATTGATTATGGTAAAAGTCACACCAGAACCTTATGGTACTGGGAATAATGGTGGAAATTGCGGAAGCGTTCGATAATTTCCGGTGACCTACCTTGTTCTTACAATTGTATGACTTGCAGTTAATTACTGATTTATACAAACAGTTAAGTGACTACTGTAGGTATCTGCAGGTCAGTAGTATATGCCGAGATAAAGTCATGCGGAAAGAAAAAAGAATGCTATGATGTCCACTGGGCTCTCTTTTGTGTCCCATGTTTTGATAATTAGGCACAGAGTCACTCCTATATAAATGAATGCAGCAGCAGATGTTAGAGTCTTTCTAGCTTATGGAGACGATGTGCTTCTAAACGTGAACGGATGACCTAAAAAACAGATATAATGGACAAGATTATAAATCAAATACTATATAATGTTATTTTATCCATATTGGATCTTGTGAACTCCGCGGCCGTTAATGATAGTTGGTGAATGACGCAACCAGCCACAAATACTTTTTAAATGTTTTAGTTTAGTGCCATAACCGGTTTTGGGCTACTATTCTCATCCTCATATGGCTAATATTTTTCGTTACAAAGCCGTTTTGATCAACAGCATGTCGTCTGCTCCACAATGCACAAGAATATTTAATTATTTAGTGCCACTTTATCAGTTGTTTCAGTAATAAAAATACTCTTAAGTGCTTGCACGTTTTTGATTTGTTTTGTTGTGGTCCACATCATTTTCCAGTTCGATGAATATGTTCTTGAATTCCACCACAGCACATCTACTATAAATAGATTACTGTGCCACACTTCACAATATTCTTAAAATATCTGTTGAGCATTGCAGACGTGTTATACACTTGTCATTCTTGTTTATAATGCATAGATTAACATCAAGCAAAGATATGAAGATATCATTCATTAAATATTGACCAAGTATTTAAACAGAGTGCAAGATGATAAGTGGAATTTGTCTCTTAGAGTAACTAGAAACATATATTCACGCCTTCCACCTAAGCCAATACATTCTAAATGAACAGTTAGAGCTAGGCAATGAGTTTTTTCTATATAAATTCTTTGGTCTGTTCACAGAGATCAAACACAAATTGACTGCTAACAGTCAAGCCACTGCAGTTTAAGATACCAGTATATAATTGTAAAAATACAAACTATAAAATGAGCAGATGTGTTGCTCTCATACCACCCTTCAACTTTTTAATTATATATATATATATATATATATATATATATATATATATATATATATGCACTATTTAAAGTATTTCATCAATAATTTCCAGTGACAGTAAAAATATCCCCAGAAAAAATCATTTATCTAACTATCTCTTAATAATATATTTACACTTAAGTTGCAAAAATCTTTTCTGTTATTAACAAGTTATGTTTTGCATATCCCACACATCATCTTTGCTCTGTTTACATCCTAGGCCAATATTAGTTTACAATATCTTTATATCGTTGATTAATGATAATTTTTGCATTTTAAACAAAAACATCAGGTTTATAAGACATGTACGATGCTCAACACGAATTTTGAGAATATTTTGAAATGTGCCACAGTAAGTTATTTACAATATATGTGCTCTGGTGGAATTCAAGAAAGTATACAACGAGCTAGCTCTGTCTATGGTGGAAAATCCTACGATCATAATTAGATGAGAGACCAAACAGAGACAACAAACATATTTATACATATCATGTTAAACTAAAAGCAGAATATCATAGGTATTTGTAAGTGAGTTAGTTACATGTTCCATAAATCATTTGAATGTTAGTGTGGTAGGAGTTTACAGGATATATATACAAGATGTATATACAAGATTTGTGGTATCATTAATGAAAACATTATTACATTATTTTCAGCCCTACTTAAGCAACTCTACTTAAAAATAATATATTTTTTATTTTATTTTGTAATACAAATTCGAACTTGGACTAGAAGGAGCTCTCCAGGAGAAAGGATTTTTAGGTTAAGTTTAAAACTTGTGTTGCTACCCATGAGACATTTTATGCCATTGGCCAATTCATCAAATATTTTTGCTGCTGCATGTTTAACTCTTTTATGAGCTACTGACAGTTTTAATAATGGGTAATAAAAGACATATTTCCTGTAGTGTTGAAAGTATAGACATAATTGTTCTTCTCAAAGTGTGATGGATCTTCTATGACTAATTTTATTCATGTATGTATATATTGTGATGAAGTATTTAAAATGTCTAATCTTGAAAGTGTTAAATACATCTTGACTATGGATTAATACCAAATATTATTCTTACTGCTCGCTCTTTCTTTTTAATTATTAGTTAACCAACAGAATTAGTACTTATGACATTATAGGGTGGAAACACGCAAAATATGTCAAGCATTCCAATATAAAGCAGGAGTGAAGACCAGTAACTGAGATTACTAAATTTTCCAATTTCTGTCTTGATTTGTGGTGACTGCTTTCTGACTACATTGTCCATTCTCCAACAACAAAGCCTTGGTTTCAGAATAGAGAATGTAGTCCAAAACTAGTCACTTTGTCAGAAATTGGAAAAAATAAGAGTGAGTGATATCACAAAAGTTTGATTTGTTTATTTCCAAAATTAGCAGTTATACAAAGAAGAACAGTAGCTGAACATAATTAATTGAGAGGCTCTAATATGTTTCTCCCAGTTCAAGTTTTATCTATGTACACCCAAAAATTTGGAGCATTCTGCTCCATGTACTGAGTCCTGTTCATGGGCTACATCAGTTGTACGTATCTGAATACAGTGTCTTTTCTCAAAATTTAGAAAGAGTCCACTCAGATAACCACTCAACAATTCTTTGAATCACATCATTAATAATCTATTCTATGGCTTTATCTCCAATAGGATTCATTATAACACTTGTACCGCATATAAAAAGTACCAATATTGCTTTCTAAATAGTAAGTGGAAGGTCATTCACATATATGTAACCAATAGGAGTGGAACCGAAATTAAACCCTGTGAGACTCCCTTTCCATTTTTTTTTCAGCCACTACAATTTTCTGCCAGTCCAAAAATCTCTCAGTTATTCAGTACAACATTTATTTGTTATGTATGATTCAAACCACTTATGTGTAAAGCCATCGATGTTTTGAGAGTGTAACGCACTCTACAAAATCAGCCACTTTAGAAAGTTCAGAAAAAAATAAGAACCTGTGATTTTTTATTATTTGATGCTTGTAATATTTGATAAGGGAATCCATACGTAACTTTCACAGTCAGGCACATGTGATATGCAAATCGTTTCTACTTAAATGTTAGACTACTCTCAAAAATCTATACATAGCATTCACAGTGAGTAGCTGTGATACACAAATTGTTTCTGCTTAAATGTAAGATCACTTACAAAACGGTTTACACGTGAGAAGTGTGTTGGAACACTGATTAGTAGATGTTTATATGAAACATGTTAACATTGGTAACATTGTTAATAGTTTATGTAATTTTCACCATTTCACGATGTACAGAGATTCACACTCGTTTTATGTTCCTGTATTTCTAGAGTGGAAAGGCTAATTTTTAACGATGACATGTTGGAAGATCTTAAAGTCCGACATGTGATGAACGAAAACCTTTTGTCATGCCACTTGAAAACGGGCCTCTTGAGAATGGCCCGAATACCAAAACTGGAACTGTGGAATAAATAATTTCTGCAATCAACAGCGAATATGATGTGTTTAAAAAAACTGTTTTTTAATTATGGTTAACAAACCATCTCTTCACAAAGTATCTGTATGTTGGCATTAGAATGTCCTTCAGACATACATATATGTCCTGATGATGGCAGACAAATTTGGTGGTGAAGTCGTCAACGAGAGTTTATCGTGTTCCTCAAACCAGTATAGTATGACTGTGATTTTCAGACATGGACAGTTATCTGGCTGCAGAATGCTGTCGCCATTGGGAAGGTTATGGAGAATGAACGGTAGACATGTTGTAAAGTGGGATTTTTGCTGTGTATAACAAGAATCTCTAACCAAAGATAAACTAAGCTTGGCGCAAACGCCGGCCGCGGTGGTCTAGCGGTTCTAGGCGCTCAGTCCGGAACCGCTCGGCTGCTACGGTCGCAGGTTCGAATCCTGCCTCGGGCATGGTTGTGAGCGATGTCTTTAGGTTAGTTAGGTTTAAGTAGTTCTAAGTTCTAGGGGACTGATGACCACAGATGTTAAGTCCCATAGCGCTCAGAGTCATTTGAACCATTTTTTTTTTTTTTGCGCAAACATCTTTCATACACAAGAGCATGCACACGAGGAGTTGCAAGTTGACAGAAAAATCGGATTTGTGAAGTGGCAAAGATGCGTGCAAAACATAGTGTATGAACCTCGTGGAACTAAAATTTCGAGCAAGCGATTGCAAATATAATGAGCTGTAGTTTGGGCCACAGTACAAAGATTATTTGAGAAGATGTCCAAAAATATTTAAGGAAGAAGAGTACTATGCAGCTAAATATATTCAATTTAGCTCAGGAATGGAAGGAAGCGCCTGTTGCCTAACACTGCCTTCATCAAATCATCATGGTGCGTCTATAGCAACTACACACCAAAGTAAGATTGTGCTGTTTCAGATATTTAGAAATATAAACGACGTATTGGAAACAGCAGTTTATAGTTACAGATATTTTGTTTACTTAACATTTTTTCATCGTCAATAATTATCACAAATAACCAATGCCAACAGTTGAACTGTGTTCCTATTACTGAAGTAACCGAGTGCCACATAAATGAGAAGACTTGCATTTTAAATTCATGAAAAAGTCAGAAAGTAAATCTTATACTTTGTTAACTCAATGACTAGTGAAACTTTATAATTTAACTGGCAATGTTGATTAATTTCTGCAAATTTAACTTCCTTCATTACCTTGTTTGAGAAAGAGACTTATTAATATTTAAATGTTTGTTGGACAAAATAATAGTATTTGATTTATTTCAACAGTGTTATATAATTTTGTGTATTCACGTGTAAGTTGTATGATTCATGAGTTCCATCCTTTCCATGTTGTCTATTTCCATTGCTGCTTAAAGTAACATATTCAATGATAATTTATCGTGTTTCTGGTAATGGTTCTTGTTTATTGAAAAGGAAATGATAAGTGGAACTTAAGATAGTAAGCATTATAGTGAAATAACATATCCCTCTCATTACCATGTTACAATCACAATTCATACATGACTTTTATTTTTGAATTATTATGAAGTGTCCAGTGTAATGCAAATTTACTTCCAATGCTCTCCAAATAATTTTCAGTAATTATTGAATAAGTTCGTATTTCCACTCAACATAATCAAATTTCTAACTTCTGCTAAACCATGAGTTGGCATCCATATCTGGATCTACACTGCTGTATAAAGACTACTCATTGTTTTACTTTGTTGCCAAAAATCTCGAAACGTTCTTGACTGATTTACTTCAAGTTTGTACACAACAGTGTAATAAACATTTACATGAAAATAGGCTACATATACTTTTAATACATATTATAAATAAATAGGTTTACTATATAAAGACTAGCCATTGCATGACATTGTTACCAAAAATCTTGAATAGTTTCTGCTCAGTTTACTTCAGACTTTAACATGGTAGTCTAATGAACATTTGGACACACACACACAATATATGCAATGAAAAGTTGTTAGCAAAGATCAAAAACTCTACTTGACTGAGTTACTTCAAATATTTATAGGATGATCTAATAAACATTCTGAAATACGTAAGCTGGATATGTCTTTCATATTTCAATATATATATATATATATATATATATATATATATATATATATATATATATATATATATATATATATATATTGACAGCAAAAATCGCAGAAGAATCTTGACTTATTGACATCATATTTTTTCCCAGTCTTCTAAAAAAGCTTTGGATTAACATTGGTTAAATATTTTAATACATACGGTATATCAGCATATACATACTATATTAAATGGAAATGTTATTAGCAAAAATTTCAAAACATTCTTGACTGCTATGGTTCAAATTCTTAAACATTAATCTAACAAACAGCTTGATGGCCATAGGCTACAGATTTTTAACATATAGAGTATATAAATATACATATGTAATATATAAAGGCTAAACATTGTGAGCAAAGATGTCAAAAGTTTGTGATTAAATAAGTCCGATTTTTCGTGATACTAGTAAACAGCTGGATGTACCCAGACTTTATATTTTCAATGTTTGTACTATATCAAATTACATATAATATACAGAAGGGGTACATTGTTAGTAAAAATCTTGCAAAATGCTTGGCCAATTTACTTAAAATTTGTACATAATGCTCTAAAAAAGTTCGTATTATATAGGCTATAAATTTTTTTAAACAATAATTTGCAAGTTTCATATCAAAACCGACTGTGAGAACGCTGCACTGTGTTGTGCTGAACTGTAAAAATGTGCGGTTTCATTCACTTCTTTGCACTCATTTTTAACTGCGATAGCAGGCCATTTAAATCATTAGATGAATGGTTCCTCTGAGATACAGATTCTTCCTCTTTATCTGTACTATCAAACAAAAATTGTACTCACAAAAGTGCATTGTCTTGTTTCCTTTCTCGCAGTTGGTATTAACAGAAAATAGGTGAGTGCCAGAAATCACATACATTTTGACTGTTGTGGTTACTTAGACCATTCATATATCAAAACATTTACAGCTCTCTGCTGGGTCTCAGTTATCTGTTTAGTAAATACATTTTTGTGACAAAGTTCCAACAGTAGATGCTACGTGGCGTCATATAGTGCCGATTTTCAGGGCCAACATCTGGCTAATCTGTACATACTTATAATTTTATATGAAAAATTGCGTTAAAATCTGGTTGTGCAAAATTCACCAATATCACATCACTGCAAGATCATCGGTGTTTTCAACTATTCAACGATATCATCTACATAACTTGATTAATTCTGAAAACAGAATTAATTGTTGTGGCCCTCAGTCAAAAGACTGGTTTGATGCAGCTCTATTATGCTACTCTATCCTGTGCCAGCTTCTTCATCTCCCAGTACCTACTGCAACCTGCATCCTGTATTCATCTCTTGGTCTTCCTCTACGATTTTTACTGTCCACGTTGCCCTCCAATACCAATTCGTGATCCCATGATGCCTCAGAATATGTCCTACCAACCGATCCCATCTTCTAGTCAAGCTGAGCCACAGACTTCTCTTCTCTCCAATTCTGTTCAGTACCTTCTCATAAGTTATGTGATCTACCCATCTAATCTTCAGCATTCTTCTGTAGCAACACATTTCGAAAGCTTCTATTCTATTCTTGTCTAAACTATTTACCGTCCACATTTCACTTCCGTACATGACAACACTCCATACAAATACTTCCAGAAACAATTTCCTGACACTTAAATCTATACTCGATGTTAACAAATTTCCCTTCTTCAGAAACGCTTTCCTTGCCATTGCCAATCTACATTTTATATCCTCCCTACTTCGACCATCGTCAGTTATTTTGCTCCCCAAATAGCAATACTCATTTATTACTTTAAGCGTCTCATTTCCTAATCAAATTTCCGCAGAATCACCCGATTTAAATCGACTACATTCCATTATCCTCGTTTTGCTTTTTTTTATGTTCATCTTAATTCCTCCTTTCAAGAAACTGCCCATTCCATTCAGCTGCTCTTCCATATCCTTTGCTGTCTCTGACAGAATTACAGTGTCGTCGGCGAAACTCAAAGTTTTTATTACTTCGCCATGGATTTTAGTTCCCACCCCGAATTTTTCTTTTGTTTCCTTTACTGCTTGCTCAATATACGAATTGAATAACATCGGGGATAGGCTACAACCCTGTCTCACACCCTTCCCAACCACTGCGACCCTTTCATGCCCCTCGACTTTTATAACTGCCATCTGGTTTCTGTACAAATTTTAAATAGCCTTTCGCTACCTGTATTTTACCCCTGCCACCTTCAGAATTTGAAAGAGAGTATTCCAGTCAACATTGTCAAAAGCTTTCTCTAAGTTTACAAATGCTAGAAACGTAGGTTTGCCTTTCCTTAATCTATTTCCTAAGATAAGTCATAGGGTCAGTACTGCCTCACGTATTCCCACATTTCTATGGAATCCAGACAGATCTTCCCCGAGATCGGCTTCTACCAGTTTTTCCATTCGTCGTAAAGAATTCGAGTTAGTATTTTGGGGCTGTGACTTTTAAATTGATAGTTCGGTAATTTTCACATCTGTCAACACCTGCGTTCTTTGAGATTGGAATTATTATATTCTTCTTGAATTCTGAGAGTGTTTCGCCTGTCTCATACATCTCGCTCACTAGATAGTGGAGTTTTGTTAGGCTTGGCTCTCCCAAGGTATTCAGTAGTTCTAATGGAATGTTGTCTACTCCTGGGGCCTCCTTTCTACTTAGGTCTTTCAGTGCTCTGTCAAACTGTTGAGGCCGTATCATATCTCCTATTTCATCTTCATCTACATTCTCTTCCATTTCTATAATACTGTCCTCAAGAACATTGCCTTGGATAGACCCTCTATATACTCCTTCCACCTTTCTGCTTTCCCTTCTTTGCTTAGAACTGGGTTTCCATCTGAGCTCTTGATATTCATGCAACTGGTTCTCTTTTCTCCAAAGGTCTCTTTAATTTTCCTATAGGCAGTATCTATCTTACCCCTAGTGATGTGCGCCTCTACATCCCTATATTTATCCTCTAGTCATCCCTGCCTATCCATTTTGCACTTCCTGTCGATCTTATTTTTGAGACGTTTGTATTCCTTTTTGTCTGCTTCATCTACTGCATTTTTGTATTTTCTCCTTTCATCAATTAAATTCAATATCTCTTCTGTTACCCAAGGATTTCTACAGGGCTATTACAAATGATTGAAGCGATTTCATAAATTCACTGTAGCTCCGTTCATTGACATATGGTCACGACACACTACAGATACGTAGAAAAACTCATAAAGTTTTGTTCGGCTGAAGCCGCACTTCAGGTTTC
The DNA here is from genome assembly GCF_023864345.2 of Schistocerca serialis cubense. Lineage (NCBI taxonomy): Eukaryota > Metazoa > Arthropoda > Insecta > Orthoptera > Acrididae > Schistocerca > Schistocerca serialis. The sequence continues at coordinate 442,359,099 of NC_064641.1, read as the reverse complement.
TGCCGCCAGAGCGCTCGAGAGTGCAGTGAGACAAAATGGCGACAGGAGCCGAGAAAGTGTATGTCGTGCTTGAAATGCACTCACATCAGTCAATCATAACAGTGCAACGACACTTCAGGACGAAGTTCAACAAAGATCCACCAACTGCTAACTCCATTCGGTGATGGTATGCGCAGTTTAAAGCTTCTGGATGCCTCTGTAAGGGGAAATCAACGGGTCGGCCTGCAGTGAGCGAAGAAACGGTTGAACGCGTGCAGGCAAGTTGCACGCGTAGCCCGCGGAAATCGACGAATAAAGCAAGCAGGGAGCTAAACGTACCACAGCCGACGGTTTGGAAAATCTTACGGAAAAGGCTAAAGCAGAAGCCTTACCGTTTACAATTGCTACAAGCCCTGACACCCGATGACAAAGTCAAACGCTTTGAATTTTCGGCGCGGTTGCAACAGCTCATGGAAGAGGATGCGTTCAGTGCGAAACTTGTTTTCAGTGATGAAGCAACACTTTTTCTTAGTGGTGAAGTGAACAGACACAATGTGCGAATCTGGTCGGTAGAGAATCCTCACGCATTCGTGTAGCAAATTCGTATTTCACCAAAAGTTAACGTGTTTTGTGCAATCTCACGGTTTAAAGTTTACGGCCCCATCTTCTGCGAAAAAAACGTTACAGAACATGTGTATCTGGACATGCTGGAAAATTTGCTCATGCCACAACTGGAGACCGACGGCGCCGACTTCATCTTTCAACAGGATGGTGCTCCACCACACTTCCATCATGATGTTCGGCATTTCTTAAACAGGAGATTGGAACACCGATGGATCGGTCGTGGTGGAGATCATGATCAGCAATTCATGTTATGGCCTCCACGCTCTCCTGACTTAACCCCATGCGATTTCTTTCTGTGGGGTTATGTGAAAGATTAAGTGGTTAAACCTCCTCTGCCAAGAAACATGCCAGAACTGCGAGCCCACATCAACGATGCTTTCGAAATCATTGATGGGGACATGCTGCGCCCAGTGTGGGAAGAACTTGATTATCGGCTTGATGTCTGCCGAATCACTAAAGGGGCACATATCGAACATTTGTGAACGCCTAAAAAAACTTTTTGAGTTTTTGTATGTGTGTGCAAAGCATTGTGAAAATATCTCAAATAATAAAGTTATTGTAGAGCTGTGAAATCGCTTCAATCATTTGTAATAACCCTGTATTAGCCCTGATATTTTTACCTACTTGATCCTCTGCTGCCTCAACAATTTCATCTCTCAAAGCTACTCATTCGTCTTCTACTTTATTTCTTCCCCCCATTCTTGTCAATCGTTCCCTAATGCTCTCCCTGAAACTCTCTACAACCTCTGGTTCTTTCATTTTGTCCAGATCACATCTCCTCAAATTCCCACCTTTTTCAAGTCCACATTTGCCCCTGGAAATGTCTTACAATTTAAAACCTGGTCCCTGAATCTTTTTGTTACCATTACATAATATGTCTGAGACCATCCAGCATCTCCAGGCTTCTTCCATGTATAAAACCTACTTTCATGATTCTTGTACCAAGTGTTAGCTATGATTAAGTTGTGCTTTGTGCAAAATTCTACCTGGTGGCTTCCTCTTTCATTCCTTAGTCCCATTCCATATTCACCTACTACGTTTCCTTCTCTTCCTTTTCCTACTATCGAGTTCCAGTCACCCATGATCACTAAATTTTCGTCTCCCTTCAGTATGTGAATTATTTCATCTCATTATACATTTCATCAATCTCTTTGTCCTCTGTGGAACTAGTTGGCATATAAACTTGTACTACTGTGGTAGGCGTGGGTTTGCGTATCTGTCTTGGTCACAATAATGCGTTCACTATGCTGTTTGTAGTAGCTTACCTGCACTCCTATTTTTCGATTTATTATTAAACCTACTCCTACATTACCCCTATTTGATTTTGTATTTATAACCCTGTATTCACCTGTCCAGAAGTCTTGTTCCTCCTGCCACAGAACATCACTAATTCCCACTATATCTAACTTTAACCAATCCTTTTTAAATTTTCTAACCTACCTGCCTTATTAAGGGATCTGAAATTCCACGCTCCATTCCGTAGAACGCCAGTTTTCTTTCTCGTGATAATGGCGTCCTCCTTAGTAGTCCCCTCCCAGAGATCCGAATGGGGGACTATTTCACCTCCGGGAATATTTTATCCAAGAGGACGCCATCATCACTTAACCATACAGTAAAGCTGAATGCCCTCAGGAAAAATTACAGCTGTAGTTTCCCCTTGCTTTCAGCCGTTCGCAGTACCAGCACAGCAGGGCCGTTTTGGTTAGTGTTACAAGGCCAGATCAGTCAATCATCCAGACTGTTGCCCTGCAACTACTGAAAAGGATGCTGCCCCTCTTCAGGAACCACACACTTTTCTGGCCTCTGAACAGATAGCCCTTCATTGTGGTTGCACCTACGGTATGGCTATCTGTATTGCTGAGGCACGCAAGTCTCCTCACCAACGCCAAGGTCCATGGTTAATGGGGGTATATATATATATATATATAGTAGGGTCATATGCATGATTTCTCTCTTTCATGCCTACTATGATCACTGGAATTTCAGGTGCACTGTTTATTGAACAGTCTTGGTGCCAATGACAATGTGGAACTGAGGAAAAGAAAAATTAACTGTTGGTATATAGACGAACGCTCATTCATAGTTGTTAATGTACCTGCAAACCATTTCAGTCATATATTCCTCAAATTACAAGCTGTTTTGTTTCAGGCAGTGATTCAGATATAGCAAACAGTGTCAAATATCACTGGAGGCAAGGAATAAAGTTTATTTGACCACAAGTGCCAGATATAGACTCGATAAATAAAGAGCAGATAACCATAGTTGTAACTGAACTGGTCGTTTTGAAATGAGGATTTAAACTTAAGAAAGATACAATTGAAGAAATTATACTCAAGTAAATTTTGACCCTTGTGTGTACGTTACTCCCTGCTAGTATATGTTTGATTTATGTACTGTAGTACGTTTCTTTTGAGGCTTAATAAAACACATAATAAAATCTTAGATCACTTTATTTATCCTTGAGGGGTCGAAATCACATTTATGTTTTTTTGAAATACTGATCACAAATGAAATGGAAGTTAACAGTTGTGGTGAAAGTATAGGCCAGTCAATTTATCCCTAAATCCATGTCAGCCCTGACTACCTAGAATTTTTTCATTACTTCCTCTGCATTTAAGAAAAATGTATTGTACTAATTAGAGTACAATATTTTCGTAAAAGCCCATACGGTTACTAACATAAATTAAAAAAGAGTCATGATAATCACATTTGAAATGGAATATCTGTCACACTATAACTTGTTTACAGTAGCTTTTGTGGTTTATTGGCTTATCATTAGAGTACTTCTACGGAATATGAATCTTCCAAAAGTTGTTATACTATGTCCTCGCAGATTAACTATGAACAATACTGTCATTGAAGTTACTATCTTCACAGATGCTGCAGCTGGATAGCTGTCTCTTACATATCCAATGAGGCCAATCATTTTCCCATTCATTTTAAATGATCTAAACTCGCAATCAAGGTTTCGTTTGCAATGACAATAAACAAGGCTCAAGGTCAGAGAGACGGTGGTAAAGGAGATAGACACAGAGAAAGGTGCGGTGGAGGAGAAAGTTAGTTAGAGGGGGGGGGGGGGGGGATGGAGGAGGTTGCGAGAGCGGGCGTAGAAGGATATGGACAAAGAGAGAGGAGTAGAGGAGATGGACAAAGAGAGGGGCCAGAAGGGGATTAGGGCGTTTATCCATTTCTGACACGTGTTAAGCAATTGCAAAGCGTTTCCATATTCGCTAGCTATTTCAGCTCTAGTTTTCCTCAATTTTAGTACAATATTAATAACATTCTCATTAAGTACAAAAAACAAAATAACACAATTGGACTGTTTTCTACTGTCGATCTTCATTAGAACTATGTATTTCGCTGGCGTAATAAATTTCAGTTTGACACTTATTTGCATTCTGCACGTTTGAAACTCTTTGGAATAGATCCTCTTCTCTGAAAATTAGAGAACATTAGATACATGCGTCATTTAATTAGTAGAGAGTATAGACACGGTACAAGAGAATTTTCCCATTTCGGCCTCTATCGTCGCTCGAATGATTCGTCATTCGTCTCTGCTCCGTTTATATACTAGGAGATTTTATTAAAGTGCAGCTACTAAAAGAGGTCCACTGTGAACTGAAACTATCTGATGGCAGACAAAGTTGGTAGATATGCTAATACGTTAATACAGAACCGATTTATGCTGAAAAAGAAATAGTTTTAATTTTGGCCGCTAGGTGCAAGTCGCCACTGCATAGCACCTCGTCAACGTCTCCAGTGCTCCAATTGAACAAACTTTGCAAGCGGTTGTTAATAATAAAATCAAAAATAGGCCTTTGTCCCTTGTGTGACATTATCTGTCCACTTCCCGTTCCTAATCCAATAACATATGAAAACATTTACACTGAAGCGCTGAAGGAACTTGTATAGGCCTGCGTATTCAAAAAACAGAGATATATAAACAGGCAGAATACGGCGTTGCGGTCGGCAACGCCTACGTGAGACAACAAGTGTCTAGCGCAGTTCACAGATGGGTTACTACTGCTACAATGGCAGGTTATCAATATTTAGGTGACTCTGAACGTGGTGCTACAGCAGGAGCACGATCGATTGGATACAGCATCTCCGAAACAGCGATGAAGTGGAGATTCCCCCTTACGACCATTTCACGAGTGTACCGTGAATATCAGGAATCTGGTAAAACACCAAATGTCTGACATCGCTGTGGCCTCAAAAATATCCTGCAAGAATGGGAACAACGACGACTGAAGGAATCGTTCAGCGTTACAGAAGTCCAACCCTTCCGCAAATAGCTGAAGATTTCAAGGCTGGGCCATCAACAAGTGTCCGCGTGCGAACCATTCAACAAAACATCATCGATATGAGCTTTCGCCGAAGACCCACCCGTGTACCCTTGATGACTGCACGATGCAAAACATTACTCCTCGCCTAAGCTCTTCAAAACCGACATGGGGCTATTAATAACTGGCAACACGTTGCCTGGTCGCACGAGTCTCGTTTCAAATTGTATCGAGTGGATGGACTTGTACGGGTATGGATGCAACCTCACGAATCCATGCACCCTGATTGTCAGCAGGGGACTGTTCAAGCTGCTGGAGGCTCTGTAATGGTGTGCAGAGTGTGTAGTTATAGCGATGTGGGTCCCCTGATACGTCTAGATAAGACTCTGACGGGTGACACGTACATATGCATCCTGTCTGATCACCTGCGTCCCTTCATGTCCATTGTGCATTCCAACGGACTTGGGCAATTCCAGCAGTACAGTGCGATACCCCAAACGTCCAGAATTGCTACAGAGTGGCTCCAGGAACACCCTTCTGATTTTAAACACTTCCGCTGGCCACCAAATTCGCCAGACATATTATTGAACATATCTGCGATGCCTTGCAACGTGCTGTTCAGAAGAGATCTCCACCCCCTTCTACTCTTAAGGTTTTATGGTTAGCCCTGCAGGATTCATTGTGTCAATTCCTTCCAGCACTACTTTGGACTTAAGTCGTGTTACGGCATTTCGTGCTAGCGGGGGTCCTACACGATATTAGGCAGGTGTACCAGTTTCTTTGGCTCTTCGGTGTATATACGTCTCTCTTGCATTCACATAGCCAGATTGTCACCTCGTGACCAAAATCTTATCTAGGTTTTTTACAACGTAAATCGGTTTCACATTAACGCACTAGAATATCTACCAAGTTGCACTACCATACATTGCAGCCCACACACTGGCCTCTGAGTAGCTGCCCTTTAATACTGCGTCACGTGGCTGCAACGCCACTAACGATACTGAGTTTCGCGGTGAGCTGTGATCTCAGTTTTGGCTCACCAGTGTAGAAGTGAGCTGAGCAGCGCTTGCCGCTTACCTCGGTGGCGAAGGCGAGCCGCTTGCGCTCTCCGCCGGACAGCACCTTGCGCGCGCCCGGCTCCCCGATGAGCGTGTCGGCACGGTGCGCCAGCCCCAGCGCCTTCAGCAGCGACTGGACGCGCAGCTCGCGCATGTCTCGCGGAACGCCGCGGTCCATCTTGAGGTGCGCCTGCAGCACAACACGCCAGCAGCCTCCTGTAAGCGAGCTGCCTCTGCACCACCGACACGATTACACTCTCACAACGCACCTAACACTAACATTTCTTGCGTATTTCTCTACAGAATATATGAAATTCTTACACATGTAACAATAATCCACCAGAGCTGTTTGTTAAAATTATATTTATTCCTACCTGTTTCGTGCGATGTCTCATTGCCAAGCAGTAGTAACTAGTACCAGTAAATGTGTGATAAGATATAAATGGAAAACGTTGACGTTGCTACCAAAAATTTCGAAAAGTTCTTGATCAATTTACATCAAGTATTTACACGGAATTCTAATAAACTTTAGGAGGGACATAGGCTATATATATATATATATATATATATATATATATATATATATATATATATATATATATATATATAAAAGAGACTCCTCAAAGCAATTGTCAAAATGGGACAGAAATTGGTAGCTGTGATGTACATGTACAGACAACCAAACAAACGTTCACAATTTCAGAAAAATTGGATGATTTATTCAACAGAAAGAGCTTCACAAATTGAGCAAGTTAATAACGTATTGGCCATCTACAAGCAGTTAATAGAGTTATTGAATCGCTTCTGAGGGATATCTTGCAGCGTTCTGCCCAATTGTGGTGATAGAGCACTCCGTCTTCAGGCGACAAGTGGCCCATCGGGACCATCCGACCGCCGTGTCATCCTCAGTTGAGGATGCGGATAGGAGGGTCGTCTCGTCAGCATACCGCTCTCCCGGTCTTGACCGAAGCCGCTACTATTTGGTAAAGTAGCTCCTCAATTGGCATCACGTGGCTCAGTGCACTCCGATAAATGGCAACAGCGCACGGCGGTATGGATGGTCACCCATCCAAGTGCCGACCAGCGCTTAACTTCGGTGATCTCACGGGAACCGGTGTATCCACTGCGGCAAGGCCGTTGCCAATTGTGGTGATAGATCGTCAAAATCGCGAGCTGGTTGTTAGGTGACAGTCTGGTTGTTGATCAACGTCCAGAGCGTTTCCGTATATGACTCAATTCGAAGTGCAACTCATCATTAAAGACAATTCTACTCCAGTCAATGACGTTCCATGACGAAAACTTGTCTGGAGACGACCCGGACAACAGTGACATATCAACCTGACTCTCGCCCGACGTACGGCCCGACAAACAGAAGTCATGGTCAGGAGTGGTATTTCTTTTCATAGCAGGATCCCTTTGGTTGTCATCCGACGTATTCTTATTACACAGCAATGCGTTAACGATTTTGTACGCCCCGTTTTGTTGCCCTTCATGGCAAGCCATCCCGGGCTTACATTTCAGCAAGGTAATGCCCGCCCGCACACGGCGACAGGCTCAATTGCTTGTCTTCGTGCTTGACAAACCCTGCCTTGGGCAGCCAGACCGCCGGATCTTCCTCCAATTTGAGGACATTTGTAGGATTTATAGGCAGGACCCTCCAGCTTTCTCTGGACAACTGGATTTAATTTGGCACGATATCCCTCCGGAGGACGTCCAGAAACTCGGTCAATCAATACCAATCGAATAACTGATTGCACAGGGGCCACAGGTGGACCAACGCGTTATTGACTTTCTCAATTTGTGAAGTTCATTCTCTTAAACAAACCATTTTTTTTAAACGTAATAATTTGTTTGTCTCTAAATGTACATTACATCCACCGATCACTGTCCGCTTAAGGTAATTCCTTCGTGGTGCGTCTTTTTGTTTTGTCTCAGAGTGTGTAAATGGGGAAGGTTATCAAAAAAGTCTCAAAAAGTTCTTCAGCAAATTACTTCAAATTTTCACACAATGATCTAACAAGCATTTGGACGGACATGGGATATAAATATTTCTGATATACTGACAGACGTGTATCTCATTCTCATTCACTACGCACGCCTTTCGTATTTTACTCTTTTAGCGTTTCTTTCATCATTGTACAATTTCAATGGGATACCTATATGGATAGACAATTTTTATTGCAATATTACACTAACGATGAGATAGTGAGAGGGTGTGGCAGATATGATACGCGAGTTGGGATGGAAGTCATTAAAGCAAAGACGTTTTTCGTCGCGGCGAGATCTATTTACGAAATTTCAGTCACCAATTTTCTATTCCGAGTGCGAAAATGTTTTGTTGAGCCCAACCTACATAGGTAGGAATGATCATCAAAATAAAACAAGAGAAATCAGAGCTCGAACAGAAAGGTTTAGGTGTTCGTTTTTCCCACGCGCTGTTCGGGAGTGGAATGGTTGAGAGATAGTCTGATTGTGGTTCGATGAACCCTCTGCCAAGCACGTAAATGTGAATTGCAGAGTAATCATGTAGATGTAGATGTAGAGGATGGCCGCAGAATATTTTTAATTATTTTCAAACCAAATTTAGTAGTCCCTCTGGAGTGGCCATGATGGCTTCCCTTTCCATCACTGATTGTTGCTGTAAGAAGCTTGTGAGACCAGTGAATGCTACGTAGTGGCCAAAGTTGTCCCCCTTCCTACTCTCACAAATTATAGAACCAACCCTGAAGCTTAACCTCTCACTCCTTTTTTACGCTGCAAAGTAGCCTGCCAGCCGCGCGGGATTAGCCGAGCGGTCCCAGACGCAGCAGTCATGGACTGTGCGGCTGGTCCCGGCGGAGGTTCGAGTCGTCCCTCGTGCATGGGTGTGTGTGTTTGTCCTTAGGATAATTTAGGTTAAGTAGTGTGTCAGCTTAGGGACTGATGACCTTAGCAGTTAAGTCCCATAAGATTTCACACACATTTGAACATTTTGTAGCCTGCCTCACGAAACTCTGACCGTCTTCAGACGAATCACGAGCCATTTTCCGGTGTTCAGGTGGCTAGCCATAACGGCATCGTGTTCCGCAGAAATCCAGTGCTCTCTGACGGGCCGGGTTAGGGGCGCGCCAATTCTCGCACCCAAACGCTCACAGCTATCCAGGGAGACGTGGAAGCTCGGTCAGTTCAGTCCTGTTCCTGATCGCTTCAGATAACGATGCTGATATCGGTAAACATGTGTGTACTAAGTGAATGCCAACTTGGTTATAATACACTTAGAGCAGTATGGATTCGTTAGTAAGGGAGCGCTATTTTCTTTTCGTTTCTTATAAATTTTGTTTCGTTAATTCGATAATTCGTGAGTAATGTTGGCGTCTGACGTTTGTCCTTTACGAGCGCGAGGTCACGAGCTATATCAGGGCAAAGAATCTTGTCCTCAAAGGTGCAGTATCGCCTTTAGCATCTATTCTTTATTCTTTTTCTTGTGATACGCGTGTGGATTTAGGATTCTAGAAGGTATCTCCCCGAAATTGACTCATGTTCCTTTGTGCTAGAACAAGCGACCACGTGGCGAGCTGTTTGTCTTGCGTACTGCTAATTCCATAGCAACTTCTTAGTCTTGCAGTGATTTTATTTTCTTCGCATAAACGAGGTCTGCTGTGAAAGATATTCACGCGCTTTATTTGGTTTTCGGTAGGGAGGAGTCTCTGACACTTTCTCATTCTGGCATTTATCCCTTAATCTGTTCAGTATGCGGTAGTGGCGACTGCATGATCGTAATTCCACTCTCTTGTAAAACTGGTAGCTCATCTCTTTAGTCACAACGATCAGATCGCATATTCCTTTTCCCGCCACTCCTCTTGTTCTTCGCTATTGTGGAGGAGCACACTGCTGAATCAGTGTTTCCTTCCTCCCACAAAATCATGTACAACAGTATCTGAACGAGCCGAAATAACGACCTTATTTTCTTTGTATTTTTGCAAGATCTCGTTTACACTCTTTCTGTAATAAAGATTTCATACTAACGTCTATGTGCATTCATTAATTCAATGAAATTCCCCTCCCACATAGGAGTAGCTTGCTATCCCCCATTAACCCTTGTGATCAGCAAATTATCTAATCAATAAAAGCGTCGCTTTTCCGTTCTCCGTAAGGTCGTGCGGATCCCCGCATTTCTTTGTTGGGGCCGAGTCTGTTCTCGCAGACCCGTTGCGACGTGGCACTTACGGAACCGCTTACAACTAAGTCAAATTCTCCCCTTCCTAATAAGGGAAAAGTCAAGGCTCACTGAGAGTCATGAGCAAAATTCCACTTGATGTGGTGTAAGCTGGGTATCTTTTACTGGATAGGTGATATAGCTTGAATTAAATAACTATCATGTATTCACTAAATTTGTTTGTTCACATTTCCACAATTCCCCCAAGAAGTTCTTAAAACAAACAAAGGACAGCATTTAATATATAATACTGTGTGTTTCAAAATGAATAACCCGGTTTGAAGACTTCGTATCATTTGTTAGATTAAATTTACAATTATAAATAAAGCATCAAATGAAAAACCAACTAACACAGTTTTTCTTACAATTGTTCAGTGTGAGCACTATTCGTCACATGGCATACATAGTCGGTAGCTGAGTTCTTCCCAAACCTTAATAGGTGTGTCTGAAATTGTTGTTGTAACGATTCCCTCAGTCCAGTTTCTTAAGTCGGGTAGATCACGTGGTAGCGGAGGCACATACGCACGGTCCTTCGTGAACCCTCAAAGGTAAAAATCGCGTGGTGACAGATTGAGTGATCGTGGGGGCCATACGAAACAAGTTCTGTCTTCCACCCCACTATGAGCAATCCGGTAGTCGTGTAGAACGTTATCTAACCAATAGCATACTGGGTTACGCCAATGAGGAGGCGCACCATCTTGCTACCAAATAAAGTTTTGTGGTCCAGCTTCTTCAAATTGAGGAAAGAGCTACATTCTAGCGCATCACCATAAGAAACACCAATTACAACTGCTTCATCGGAAACGATAGGCCCATTTAAACTTTCAGCCGGGAGATTACACAAAAAGCACTCTGTTTACGGGAGTCTCACTGCAACCGTAGTATCTCGTTGGGATTTGCTGACCCCCAGATGCGCATATTGTGTGTGTTCACATTTCCACTTACGTAGGTGAAAAGATGATTCATCAGTGACGGACGATACGATCCAGAAAATTTCCATTTTGTTTGAAAATTTAGCACGCAAACTGTAGATTTCAGAATTTTTAACAACTGCAAACGATAAGCACGTGGTTGTAAACGTCTCCTTAAAAGTCTCAACACAGACGTCACTGAAATTGCTAATTCACTATCAGCGTTCCAGAGTGATTGGCTGGGGCTACGCATGACTAACTCTCTCATTCGTTCAACGAGTTCTTCAGTCACCCTTAGTCGCCTTCGTCCTTCCTTTCACAAAGACAGCCGGTGTCTTCACTCTCAAGATACCGTGTACTGATGTTAATATCACTTTTAGTAGTACAATGGAACTTAATATGCAACGCTCGTTGCATTGTAACAACACATTCAGGCATTTCCAACTGTAAAACACAAAAAGCTTTGTGTTCAGTAATCGCCATCTTTGCTGTTAGCGCTTTCTAAAGAAAGACACAGGAAACAGGTCATGTGCATGTGCACAGGTATACAAACATAACTGTCTGAGTTGTTCTTTCGTTTGAAGTACTATTTGTAAATATAAGCTGTATGTAATATATGTCACAAAGCCTTACAAACGCCGTATAGATTTTGAAACACTCGTTATATAAATACGTATACAATACATAAAGGGGAAATGCACTTGTCACAAATCTCTAAGAGTTCTTGACCGATATACCTGAGATTTTTACTAGATACTCTAATAAACATTTGTATCGACAAGGCTATGTTTTTTAGGGCACCATACCTGAATCGGTAAAAATAAAGCCCTATTAGATCACTCGGTTGTCCGTCTGTCTATCGAGAACACTTTTTCTCTGTAACGGGTAAACGTGAGAAAGTTGAAACTAATGCCTATGCTCGGTTGGCGTTGTTAAAACTTGGAGCTTCTGAGTCAATGCAATCAAAGGATACATCCATTTATATCACATATTTTGGTATCCGCAAACTTACTCATCAGAACCTATAGGATGTATCCTGTAGTCTCAGGACCATGAAATTTAGCAAGAAGCAAGGTTTCACAGTACATCTAAAAGAAGAAATTTGAAAATTGTTTATTTACAATGAACTCGAAAGAAATTTTGTTATATATTATTTTTAAAACATAATTAACATGTTTTCTATTAAAACTGACCGTGTGTGTAAGACAGTGTACTGTATCGTTTTCCTTGCACTGGGTCTTAACAGAAAACCTTAATTTTAGGAAAGCTTTATTGACGGCTTGTTGGCTCATAATCAGGATAGTATTAGCGAGATTAATTATTGCCTGTTCTACTATTTTTAAAAGCTAATAGTTCTTATATTTAATATTTTCAGAGTTTAGTTAATATGTTTTTGATTTCTGAAACGTTTGGTGTGTCGTTTGCTCTCTGTGTAATCTGCAGAAGTCTGTTTTTCATGTTTTTATTACTGAGTAGCTTTTACTGATTTCCATTGTTATTGAGTATTGCCTCTTAAAAGCTGCAGTTACCATGCACCGTCGGTTTACTGCGTGTAACTGCCAAGTTTGCCAAATGAGGCGTATGTCCTGTCTTGGTAACAAGGCCCAGTCCTGGTTGCAAATTGCCTGAAAATTTCTTTAGGTGTCGATGTGGCAAGAGATTAAGTCCTCGCATTTACTGTTAAAGCCCATGGCTATAGACTTGTGTTGGTTTTCATGTTTTTGTGCACTGCTCCCTTAAAAAAATATGCCTTTGGAATAAATATTTTCTTGATATGGCGTCTTCCAAGGCCAGCTTTTCGCTCTCAGCCTTTCTGATGTCACTACAGTATATCAAGAAAGCTTCTGTGGAGCCTGGAAGACTAGAAGAGTCTTGCTCGAACAGTCCATGGGTGAACTGCCTCGGAAGCGAAGGTGATTTAAGACGGCCGCCCACCCTCAGTTGCTCAGTTCGTCAGCGTACCTGACGATGGCGAGACGTCTGATCGCCGAAATATTGTGCCCGGTGGACACATTGACTGGCAGTACAACCGTGGACTGTTCGAGCAAGAAATACGCCGGAAGGAACTGAAGAATCGCATTAGAAGAGTCTTGTCTGAAAGTGGTATTCTGCAAGCCACCAGCCAAGCGGAAAACTTGGTGGGGAGGCGCTACGCACCATGATGGAGAGGTGCTCCCTGACGGTGAGGCTGCTGAAGAACGCCTCGTGCTGGTGCAGGAAGCCCGTCAGCTGGCGCGCCGAGTCGTCCAGCGCCAGGCCGTCCATGCGCACCTCGCCGTCGATGATCGTGCCCGCTGCGCAGACGCACAATACAATCTCGTCTCACAGTCAACTCACCACCATGTCAAAAGATAACTTCAAATATGGTCAAAACAGGTCACCTACAGACGCGAGATGAAGTCATCGAGAACAGTAGAATATGTTAGTCATCATAAGCCTATGATATCCAGTTTGTTATACATTGAAGAGCCAAATAAACTGCACACCTGCCTAATATCGTGTAGGGCCCCCGCGAGCAAGCAGAAGTGCAGCAACACGACGTCGCATGGACTCGACTGTCTGACGTAGTGCTGGAAGGAATTGGCTCCATGAATCCTGGTGGGCTGTCCATAAATCTGAAGAGTACGTGGGGTGGAGATCTCTTCTGAAAGACACGTTGCAAGGCATCCCAGATATGCTCAAGAATTTTCATTTCTGGGGAGTTTGGTCGCCAGCGGAATTGTTTAAACACAGAAGAGTGTTCTTGGAGTCACTCTGTAGCAGTTATGGGCGTGTGGGGTCTCGCATTGTCCTTCTGGAATTGCCCATAACCGTCGGAATGCACAATGGACAGAAATGGGTGCTTACGTACGTGTCATCTGTCAGAGTCGTATCTAGACTATCAGGGGTCCCATATCACTCAAACTGCACACGCCCCACACCATTACAGAGCATACGCCAACTTGAACAATTCCCTGCTGACATGCAGGGTCCATGATTTATCAGGTTGTCTCCATACCCGCACAAGTCCATCCGCTCGATATAATTTGAAACGAGACTCGTCCGACCAGGCAACATGTTGCCAGTCGTCAACAGTCGAATGTCGGTGTTGACGGGCCCAGGCGAGGCGTAAAGTTTTGTGTCGTGCCGTCATCAAGGGTACACGAGTGGCTCTTCGATTCCGAAAGCCCATTTTTTGGTACTTCGTTGAATGGTTCGCACGCTGACACTTGGCTGATGGCCCAGCATTGAAATCTGCAGCAATTTGCGGAAGGGTTGCATTTCAGTCACGTTGAATGATATTTTAGCGGATTCCTGATATTCACGGTACACTCGTGAAATGGTCGTATGGGAGAATCTCCCCTTCATCGCTGTCTCGGAGATGATGTATCCCATTGCTCGTGCACTGTCTATAACACCACGTTCAAACTCACTTAAATCATCAAATCTGTCATTGTAGCAGCAGTAATAGATACTTGTTGTCTTATACAGGCGTTGTCAATCGCAGTGTCGTATTCTGCCTGTTTACATATCTCTGTATTTGAACACGCATGCCTGGACCAGTTTCTTTGGCGCTTCAATGTATTTTCATGTTAACAATTGAAACAATCTTTCTTAAGCACATTCTTTAGAATAGGTCATCTCTATCATGTCAAACAGAAAGAATCTACGCTTACCCTACCCGCTAGCTGCGCTAGCGCTGTGGGAGGTTTGTCATCCACGGGTCGAATCCGCTCGGCTCAATATCGTCGAAGGGGTGATGTGCCGTTCAGCCTGGGTGTGTTTTTTAGCGGGTTTCCCAAATCCCTCGAGGTGAATACCTCGCTGGTTCCCTTGTTCCGTGTCAGATACGCGCTATGGAAACATTTAGAACATTTTCTCGGACCCGCCCACAGAATTTACTATGCAAGCAGACGGATTGCGTACACTGGTTGTGTCATGGGGGGTGAGTCGGAGACTGGTGACCTTATCGGTTTCTTTCTTTAAACACTTACTCAGCAGCAGCAAATCTACGCACGCTATGCAATTGTGAACAACTCATGGGGACTACATAACTTTAAAATGAGAGTAGCCGCAGCAGAAATTCTGCATGCTGAATAAAATGTCTTCTGCTCAGGCTGCTAAGTTCCCTTCATTGGAAGGTCACGACCGGTTTCGCGTTCTTAAAATGAATCATCAGGTAATCTATACGTTAGAGGAATAACATATTTACTTTTTGGAATTACCAATTTTTAAAAATAAGTTATTAAAATCACGTAAGGCCACCAAGAATAGTATACTTAAATTATCTTTCAAATAATTGCAGTACTTGGGTAAAATAGTTACAAGAAAGTCCCATTTCATTGGGAAGGCAATAAATATATAAATAATAATTCGCTATAAAGCGGTGGTCCATGTTAAATGTTTGGGCCCGAAAAGCAGTCGCAGTCTATAAAATAAGGACGTATCTCAGTAATTATGGAAAACGGAAGAACTCGAAAAAACCGTAGGTGCCGTAAGAACACCTGAATAGAAGTATATTCCTTACGCATAGCCTTTGGCTGTCAATATATCCATCCCCTTCCTTGTTGGGCGATTAGTTTAATAACACTGAACAGACATTTTGCATCCTTCTCGTTGGTACTCTCGATTCAGTCTTTCTGTAACTGTGCATGCGCCATTTCTCGTCCGGTGTCATAACAATGTGCTGCCAGTTTAGCTGATTTGGTGGCGTGTTATCTCCCTGAGCAGACTGCGGATACGGTGTGTGTTCAGCCTTGCTAATTTCTAGCCTCGTTTCTATTTGAAGTTAGACTATGTTTATTTCACTTTGTTTATTAGTGTGTTCTTACGGCACCTACCGTTTTTCCGAGTTTTTCCGTTTTTCCGTTTTTCATACTTACAGAGATATGATGCACTGTGGCACAGTTCAACAGGAGGTTAACGATAGCTGCACCATATCGAGACACTTGTACAGTGGTGGTACTGAACGGAACAATGTGAAACATACATACACTGTCAATGCAACTTACCAGGAGACCGTGAGAGCGCTGATGTAAGGCAAGTGGTGGCATAGAGCCATCAACTGAGTAATGATGATGAAACTAGTTTCTGTAAGGCATAAGGTGGCGATTTGTCTCGCCATGAGAGGAGTAGATGTATCAGCAACGTTAGACAGACATAGTGTACGAATGGGACTCACGACGAAAATCACAGTACCCCCAAAGGCGTGACTGACTATATGCTTCAAGAGAGTTACGTTATGTGTATCCTCAATTGCGAATATGGGCAACCATCAGCTGTAGAATAGAATCACGACGGCGAAAATTTGTTCCGGTCTGGGACCCGAACTCAGATTTCCCCCTTATTGCGAGCGGCCGCCTTAAAATTTGGCTCCCCGGGCATGACACACGCCAATCTCGAATTTCCGCTTGTCGTCAACCATGCGTCTACAGTCTGCATTCCTACATCCATTATGTATATTCCTGATCAGGTGAGACATTTTACTTGAAAGTTACTTGCCATGCACGCGTGTTCAAGGGAACTGTGCAAAGTAATTTAGAATACACATGCACTTCTATATCGCATCAAGAGAGTAGAGGCAGAGGGATGAACGAGCTGTGGAAAACACATCATACAGGGTGAACTTTAATAAAACCGACAAACTTCAGGGACGGATTCCTGACAGGAAATGGAGCTAAAAGGGTCCTATGAATATGTGTCCGGAAATGCAGCGCTTCCACGGTAGATGGCGCTGACGAACGAAAGTTCCACTGACCAATTTCCGTGCGTTCCTTATGTGTTGCAGACTGATTGACGCAGCGTGCTGTAAGCAGCAGAATCGTTAGGTATTCGTGTCTGGAATAAGCCGAAATGGTGTTTGTGTACGGCCAAGCAGACAGAAATGGTGAAGATGTAGCACGGCTATACCAAAAGGTACCCTCATAGACACTCACCACAACATTTCAACCTCTTTTTGGGCGTTTCTGTGTCATGGGTCCTTTCAGAAAGACGGAAGTGCAGGGAGGCAGCGGACGATGCGTACACCAAACTGAGAGAACCCGTTTCCACAGGATGTAGAGACGAACCCTAGTACAAGCTCCAGGCAAATCGCCCGCGGACACGATGTAAGCCGAATTACGATTATGTGCATCCTGCATGATAACCGCTACCATTCCTATAGTTTGCAATCACTTGGAGACTACTTTGAACATATGTTGTGACGTAGGTGCGATGCAGCTCTGTACTGTGTTCGCAATGATTTTTTGTTGTTGCACGCGCACTGTCTATTTCCGGGCACATGTTCATAGAACCTTTTTTCCCCCATTTTCAGTTAGGAATCCGTCCCTGCAGCTTTTCAGTTTCATTAATATTCACCCTTAATGGACGGTGGCATCACTTGCGTGAGACTGGTGTTGACATTTATGAAAAGGAGTTATACTGGCACCATGAATACAACAACCACTAACAGTTGTGATAGCAGCCATTAGGGAAGTGTTTTTCTCCCACTTGTGTGAGACATATACCGGGTGCCCCAGAAGTGTTGCGACGAACTTCGAGGGATTGTAGCAGGCGTCTTGAGGAACATGTAGTGGATAGGAAACTGTGTCCGGAAGGCTCCAAAGGCGCTACACAGGCTGGAAGTTATATGCTCCGGCACCTGTCACTAGACCAACTGTTCGGCCGCAAACGTGCCTTTGTATGCTGACAGACCATAGGCGGAACGTCCCGCAATGTTGTATGTTATTCATTAATTGTGACTGATCGCTACGATCGCCAGTGGAGAAGATGGCGCTACCTGATACACAGAAAGGTACTGTCGCCTATGAATGCGATGCTTTGTTGCCTCTGTGGATGACGGTTTCGGACACTGATTTCCATCCGCAGTTTGTTTTTCTCCTGATACCCTCCAAAACCTCCAGTGGTTTTTGTATACAGAAGGAAAACAAAACTGCTGCTGGAAGCCCACGTCCGAAACCGTCATGCATCACGGTAATAGATCATCACATTCGTGGAAGACAAGGCCTGTCTACAGAGCATGTAGCTCCATCTTCGTGGCAATCAGACGCGACCACTTAAAAACATACAACGTGGGTAGATGTCCCGTCTATGGTCTGTCACCGTGCGAAGGCACGTTTGGTGCCAAGGAGGTGGCCTAATCACCAGCCGCTATAACTTCGACACTCAGTAGCATCGTTGGATGACGTTTCCAGACACGGGCTCCCATCCTCTATTTGTCCCTCAAGACATTCACTACAGCCCCTCAAATTTTGTCGCAGCATTATTGGGACTCACAGTATATAATACAGCCATTACGGCCACAACAGGATCATACTGCCATTCTGCAATGCATCAAGAGACTTTAGTAACTGCCTAGCCTGACATACATATGCAGTGGCAGTGGAATGCACAAGAATTCCCTGTGTAGTTAGCGTGCCACATGTTGTGGCTATGGTTTACTGGGGAGGGTATCATAGATTCAGTTCGGCGAGACATACCTGTAACTGGGAAGTGGTTCAACAGGTAGGTTTTATCGAGTTCACTAGCTCCAGAGGAGTATATTGTATTTTTGGGTCCCACTGCGTCGGTGATGGTCTACTTACCAGCATGACACAGCGATGTAGGGGTACCCTTACCAGGAGGATGGTGTCCTTGCTTCAGTGAGAGAGTGATGGCAGTACTGGCAAGGTTGTAGTTAAGTCTGATACTATGATGTAGTCACTGGTGAGGAAGCACACTGGAAGACCTCTACGTGCACTGTTGAGTGGCAATCGGTGGCAGCTGGACTCACCAGGGGATCGGTGAGCGAGGGCCGCCAGCAGGGTACTCTTCCCAGCGCCGCTGCCCCCAATTAGCGCCACCAGTGATCCAGGCAGCACGGCTCCCGTCACTGTCAAAAGCAAAACACACAATGCAGATTACTGTCCACTCGAGAAAAACAATGGCGTAACTCCAGTTGACCACCGTTTGTAATTACAATACATAACAAAAATCGGCTGCACCCATATAATTTGCTGCTGAATTTTACAAAGTGCCTTGAAGCACTATATTTCTTAACGGTACAGATCAGTTGTTGGCAGTGCATCTCCTTCACAAGTTGACGACATCCATTTGCACACTTTGTGTCGAAATGTTGTTAGTTATTTTGTCGGAAGTATGAATCTTGATTGTGGTTACGAAGGGTTCGAATTATTCTCGTTACGTGGATGGTCCTTTTTTCATTTTATGTTTTTTCCGCTTAAAGGCGTTACGGATATATATACAGTGCGTCAGTTAAGTCATGATGCAGTTAAAAACTCTTCTTCTGGCTAACATAAACGAAATGACAGGCTGAAACTCGCGCTACACTAGACAGCATCGCAAAGAATTTCTGTAGTATGATGTTCGATAGTGTGCGCGAGCAGGTGGTGATGCGGTGGGACGAACCATGTGGCAGCATTACACCAGGTCACGTCAGTCGAGACGTCGACAGTACAGAGGAATGTTCAGTATGTTCTGTGACTTGTTCAATTCTAAACCGTGACCAACGTTCCAAGTGAATACCGACAAATGTACAACAAAGACCCACTACACAGAAATAACATTAACTGGTGGGATAATCAGTTAAAGGATACCGTCAGTTTTATGGTCATCTGCCACTCTAGTAGGCCCTCGGTAAGTGAAGAGTCTTTCGAATACTTTTTCACTATCTGTGTTCGAATATTGTCAATGATTTCGTTTGAAGAACTGAATCTAGTTTGTGACGACTAATCGGCAGCATAGTCGGAGGTCTGTTTAGCTTGGATGTTGTTTACTTGTGTCCAGACCACTGCGCTATATACATTCTCTGACAAAAAAATTAGGCACTCAGAAGACGAGGTCATACGTCCGTGAACCTCGAACCTGTAAACACTGTTGATGGTTATTTAAATGATTGTAGCTGCAGTTCTTCGTGACAGGTAGGACGACCACCAGAATGCATTAGTGTTGCTTGCGTTTAGTGTTGACAGCAGACCTGGTAGGGTACCTACAGTGCGTGATCAGTGGTCACTGAAGGACGCAGCGATGCCCCGTACTCGTGTTACCACCACCTAGCAGAGTTTGAAAAGGACCTCACTGTGTATCTCCATTTGCCGGTTGGTCGGATCATGCAACATCCTGATTTGTGGGGCACTCTGATGTGACAGTGACACTGTTTGGACTGCATGGGAACTTGAAGCCAAGGACAATCGTCGTCAAGTTTCCGGTAGACCACGTGGCAGCACCACAAGCGAGAATCACCGTATTCTGCACAATGCACGTTATAAGCCTTTCACATGTGCGCTTGCCATCCGATAACACATATTGGGCTCCCTGAAACATTCTGCATCGTCTTCAAACTAGCAGCAACCGGACAAAGGAATTATCTTTCACAGGCTATTACAACACCAAAAAAGAAACAGTCGTCTGGAGTAGTGTCGTAACCGGGAAGCATGGATTGCTGATGAATGGCGTCGCACTGTGCTGAACGATGAATCGCCCAGAAGACCGTCGTCGGAGAGTATGAGGGTGTCCCAGGGAGGACTTCTGGCGTCGGAGCGTGGGGAGCCATCGGTTATGTAAGTTAAGGCTGGTGTTGACTGAGGGACCTCTTACGTCACAACGATACGTTATGGACATCCTGTGTCCCTATGTTTTACCTCCCATGTAAAAGTATCCTGTTGACATTTTTCAGAAGGACAATCTCGTCCACACACGGCACGTGTATCTATGAACTGTCTGTGTGATTCTGAGATACTTTTGTGGCCAGCAAGAACACCAGATCTGCCTCACATAAAACTTGTGGAACCAGTTCGGACGTCAGCTGCAACCCGGTGGAATTATCCCGTGTATCAATATCCGGTTAAAACAGCTGTGGGCCCGCTTGCCTCAGGAAAGGCTATAATGGTTTTATGACACTTTCGAATCGAATCAGTGTACGCATCAAGACCAGAGGGGGTGCAGCTTTACATTGAAAGTGGGCTCATACTACCATAGCGTCAAATATATTCTCATCCCGCTAAGTTTCATTTCGTTTCCTACACCTCTTCCGGGAGCTTCAATTTTTTGATCAGGCAATGTATATACCAATAACAGGAGGCCAAGTGTGGAAAAAGCAGAAAACGAAAGATCTACTAAATTATTCGTTTGTGCGTGTATGACACAGCAAACTAAGTGCCTTTCCTCCAAAAATTTCGTTTGATCATAATAAAGTACATAGTATGTTAAGGTTGTTGCTACGTTAAATACTAAGTATTTCTCCCATAATCGCAACGAAAAGGTATACTTACGTCTTGAGCTACACGAGCAGCTATTCGCATGACAGTTCGCGACAGGCGTTACCAACATGCAAAATAATGGGCGAGTCCTCGTAAAGTCTTACCCAGTTTAATTCTAAGTCATATTTTGGCTATTGGTCCCATATGTTGACACTCGAGAACAATTTTCTTCTACCTGTGTTCTATAAATGCAAGGAACCACAGCAGAAATTTATCTTTGATTCGACACTGTTCAGACACATATTAGAATACAACCACCTTGGTCTATTGATTTAGTCTTGCTAACGGCTCACAAAATTCTGCCAATCTCACAAACTTTCACTAAATTCTCTCTCAGACCCACAGATAAATTTATGCTAAGTGTGTGATTGCACTCCGATATACGATCTTGATCATCGTGTGAACTGTTGCCTACAAATCATATTATATGCTTCAGTGAAGAAAGAAATTTTTGCTACTTGGCTAAAGTCTCTTTTCCATGGCGTATTCAACACCGTCATGTCCCCAACTTGACAAAACATGATTTCCACGGGCGGCATGGTACCTAAGTAACTATTCGGAGCTAGAGAAAGTTCATGGTAGTTGAAGAGTCCGTTAACGATTGCTTAAAATTAAAAATTAATCCATACTCAGGAAGTTATCTTCGTTAATTAATGATTAACGGATTGAAGGTCTTGTCCTGTCTATGTATACCAAAATGGTACTTTCGAAATTAGATACATTTCATGTCATGTCACATGTCTAGAAAAACTCAAAGTATTTCACCACGCAGAGACCGTCTGTTAAGACCACTTATATTTCTTGTTAGAGTACCAATTGAAATTATCATACAGGTTGTCAAAATTTTTGACAAGAATAATAGGTAATCCTACTAAGATGCCAGACATTGGGAGTTAGATCTTCAATAGCTTTGTTTGTAACGGGGTATATAACAATACTAATCGACAAAGGCTTCCCAATAGGTGTAAACTGTAACGTAATGTCATAATAACGTACTGATGTTGGAATGTGTGTTATAATTGCAGAATAGAATGACAGTGGTTACAGAGCCAAAACTGCAATAGTGGATCCTAAAGGAAATAACAGGCAGATTGCGAAAGACTTATCTTCAGAAAATTCCACATAGCTGTGACTCCTCACATTAAGAAAATCACCTTTCCTGTTACGTTGGTAACCTTCTGCCGTGGTTTTGGTTGACAGTTCACTAGGTGTAAGAACAAACGTAACCACAGATCCTGCAACACGCTGTGACACCCTGCAACCGGGACACGAGTACAAATACTCTCAGCAGCAAATCGCTGCATACGCGCCACTCTGTCACTTAGCTCCCTCTTTCCTCCGGTGTCAAACTAGGCATCATATTAAATCTGCGCTTCTGTGTACACTTTCAAGCATTTTACTGGAGGAATAGCAGAGACTAGGGTGCAATATGCATGGCATATAGTCGTCGGTTCCGTGTGACGTGAACGTCTGATACTTCGGACAGCAACTACTGCAACAAAACATTTGATGACAACATCACTCTCTCTCTCTCTCTTCAGCTATTAGGGCCGCATGTTTTAACATAACATCGATCAGTCACTTCTTATTGAGAATGTGAAAGCGTCGGTCAATGTACAGAGCATGCCAGTTCTTCATTGACTCACATTTCACTGACACTGCGACGACCGAAAACGTGTGGGATAAGGCAACTGACCTCAGTCCCCTACAGCAATCAGTACTGGTGAACAACAAAGTTATATCGAACATAGGGGCGGGCACCATACGCTTCCATGATGCTGGTTGTGACTTCACGATTCATTCAGTTTTCCTTGTAACAGCATAGTAGGATACCAAATGGAATATTTAATGTTGTACTAATATAATCAGTCATGTCTGGGTTAAATTTTAGGATTTTCTAACAATTTCTTCACGATGCTGCAAATTTTCTATCGAACTTTGTAGTAATAGAATAAGCTAACTACATTTCTTTATTGCAGTTCGTCGAGGCCAGGGAAAAAATCAATCCAGCTGTCCATTTTTCCACCACTAACGGCAGAGTTCATGTAGGAGACTGGTCTACTGAGGAGCTCCTGCATTATTCTCAATCCAAGCCGTCGCAAGGTGGCAATACTGTTGGAGCAAGTAGTCAGTGCTTTGGCCTTCCTAGCGTCAATATTAGCTTTCGAATCTAGAGCCACTACATTTTCTTCATGTAGCTCACCAACTTAATCCATCAAAATCACCAACTTAATCCATGGAAATCATTTGATCGTTTCGCTACCGACCACTCAAGGTAGGACTTCACTGTGGTAGGAGCCCATGTTCATCCTTTGGTAGGGTCAGAGACCATGGTGGTAGACAAAAAAAAAATTCTAGATGGTTGCTTCGTTGGTCTGCAATAAAGTTCCATCAACGGTCGACGTAGGTCTCAACGGAGAAATCCGCAAAACAAGTCAAGTACGTAGTGGCAGAGTTACCATGGATTGTACTTGTGCCGAAAAATTAAATGTAGAATTTTAGTGAGCTCAATATGGCGAACTTTCAGAGTTATAGCGTACATAAAATGAAGAAACTAATACATGGAATTACGTACCATTATTGATGATTCGAGTGTAGGTCTGTGATGAGGACAAGAAAACCCTTGTCTTCTTCTTCATGACGTACACCGACAGGTCCCTCCAGGTGAGGGCCACGCCATAATTGTTCTTCTTGCTCTGAAACACACGTAACGGTCTAATGTTAACATGTGCCACCTGAAGCCGGCCGAAGTGGCCGTGCGGTTAAAGGCGCTGCAGTCTGGAACCGCAAGACCGCTACGGTCGCAGGTTCGAATCCTGCCTCGGGCATGGATGTTTGTGATGTCCTTAGGTTAGTTAGGTTTAACTAGTTCTAAGTTCTAGGGGACTAATGACCTCAGCAGTTGAGTCCCATAGTGCTCAGAGCCATTTTTTTGTGCCACCTGACTCAATCTCTGCTGCCGAAAATGTCGGTCGCACTTCCATGTTTAGTTATCCTATACACCACAAATCCGTCTGATAACGCAACAATTGTGTAGCTGATAATCTTGTGGGCTGGTAATACCAGAGTTCGACGTTCAACTATCTACTTTTTCTGCGATACTTTAGTCGTAGTTAATTTGACTACCACCACTGACAGTGGTTTCCGATACTTAAAGAAAGCCAAGTAGCACTGTAGTCTTGAGTCTACGATAAATTGTGTAGATACCTACACATCTGGCTCTGTGAGACGATTTTCAGCTCTGATTGTGAATAAATTAAATACAAGAGAACTCCAGAGCAGATAACAACCAAAGAGAGAAGACGGAAGATCCATATTCAGAATGAAAGGGATAATGTACAGGCTACCTGAGCCATCACATCGAGTCCATAAATTATACAGTCCTCATTTCCATTCCGTGACATTCTACAGTATTACGTTTTCTGTCACATCAAGGGACGTTATTAGTCCAGAAAAGGAGAAATAAAAAGATTTCTTATATCAGTTCACGATAATACAGTTGTACTTGAAACCTAACACATCCATACCACTTTATCACGTTCCCTGTTATTGTTAATGTCAAAGCCTCAGCTTTCATTCATTGAAAGTTAGAAAGAAATGATCTGCACTTGCGATACACTTCGTGACTGCTATAAAGGTTTCTTTTATTGCAGAGAGGAATAATTTTACAAGATTAAATTTTGACGGAAGACGGCGGTTGATTTCTTTTGTATCTACATAAAAACTACTCTGAAACTCACAATTAAGTGCCTTGCAGACGGTTTATCGGGCCACCTGCAAGGTATTTATCTACCGTTTTACGCTCGAACAACAAGAGGAAAAATGAACACACAAATCTTCTTGTGTGAGCTCTGATTTTACTTATTTTATTACAATTAGCATTTCTTCTTATGTAGCTAGGTACCAACAAAATATTTTCGTATGCAAAGGGGAAAGTTGGTGATCAAAATTTCGCGTAAAGATCCTGCTGCAGTGATAAACGCCTTTGTTTTAACAATTGCCACCCCAACTCAAATATCATATCCGCGACACACACTTCATAAGTTCTAATATCTTCGTACACCCCTCTCGTCAGTTATTGGAAAAAAATTACATTTTGTCGGGAGACAATAACTGGTATGTTGAAAGCCATCGAACCACTAGGCCTCATCTCCTTCCATTCGGTGATACGTTCGTATGCAAATAAGCTACATTTTTATATACAAACTGCATACTTTTTGATATGCAAATTACTTATATTACAAATAAATCCAATCGAAATCGAGGCGACTGCAGAAACCATGATTTATTTTCAGCTATAACACAAAAATACTGACTGTGTAGGTGATATCTCACTTCCTTTGCCTCTGCACTTGCAGATACCATGCATGCGTACAGGGTAAGGTTTAAGATGATTTCAGTGAACTATGTAAGCCTCAGAGCAGACGGTTCAGTAGAAGAACCGTCCGGACCCCTGCTGCGTTCGCGGGTGGGGAAAGTGCCAGGCCTGGAGTGCTCGACCGCTGGTATGACGGATAGCCGCTGGGCCACACCAGCTACCTACTGTGCGCCGCCGCCTCCCCGGAGAGTCGTTGTTTTTCAGGTGAACTCTGCTAAACGTTTACTGCTATTGACACCTGCAATACGTTTCTCTTGTGGAAGCAGGATTCTTAAACAGCATGGCATTTCTTTGAGCCACTCTTAAGCAAAAATTTCGAGAAGAGGTACAGATCTCGAAAGTTTTCTCACATTGACGGGCACTGCCTAGAAACAATGGTTCCATGATTCATCCACTAGTTCGGCGTCTAGCGCAACTTTTTACTTCTTTCGAGTTCCCATGCTAGAAAACAGTGCTCCAAAGACACCAAGGATAAGACATCCGGATTGGCTGGAGCATTGTGACGTAATATTTTTTAGATGCAAGTCTCTCAAAGTGAGCCACCGCTACACTTGATTGGGATGGCCGAATTTTCTTTATGTTGGTGGAAATTCAGCGGCGTCGACTTAATAACTTTTCTGGTAAGCGATTGCTACTTGCCGGCCGCGGTGGCCGAGCGGTTCTAGGCGCTTCAGTCTGGGAAGCTCGCGACCGCTAGGGTAGCAAGTTCGAATCATGCCTCGGGCACGGATGTGTGTGGTGTCCTTAGGCTAGTTAGGTTTAAGGAGTTCTAAGTTCTAGGTGACTGATGGCCTGAGATGTTAAGTCTCATCGTGGTCAGAGCCATTTGAACCATTTTTTTGTAATAAAATAAATCATTGGGTTTGGTGTTACTGTCATCAGAATTAGAAGTATATGTCGCTGCAGAGGAGAGTTTTTACTTCGAAAACAACTACTAGCCTTGGCTTAGCCATTCGCATTTATCTCCTCTCTCCCGTATCAACAAGGTATGCAGCAGACGTTCTTTAGAGGTAAAAGCAGTGAATTACTGCATACTAAAACTTAGAATGTGGCTGTGATCTATGCCCGACCTCATCTGGTAATGGCGTTGCCCCTGGAAATCAATTATCCAGTTTCGAGTTCCGGTACAGCAACGATTTCTCATCTGTCAAGATGTTTCATTGTATCGAATGCCTGCAGCATCCTTGGTATCCTCGAGACAACTGACATCTATAGCCTTGTGATTAAGGAGAATAAACAAAGGGAGTTGTGTCTGCCAAGATTTCCGCGTCGAACACGGAATGTTACTTATTCTACAAGACACAAAAATAGAGATCAACAAATTAAAAAAGGTAAAGAAGACTGTAAAACATCTAGTAGCCAAGACGATATAGAAGAGAAATAGAATAATAGTAATAATGAAGAAAGGAGGACAGAGTAAAGTAGGAAATAGGAGTGCATGATGCAAGAAAATAGAATTCATTATTGCCACTTTATGTTGTGCAGACGACTGCTTATATACCATGGAAAGGCCTCATTATGCGTTGTAAAGTAAACGAGAATCTTAGTAATGTCGGTAGCGATGGCACTTAACGTCCAGTTATTAGCTTCAGTATTCTTATACATTTGAAAGCTAGTCGAGAATGTCATGGACTGGAGTATTTCCCGTTACACTATGTGTTTGACTGACGAAATAATTTAGTACCAATGCCCGCTTTTAAACTCAGCCATGCATTCGAGGACAGTTTCACGATTTAGAACTATTTGTACCCTGTTGTTGAAACATCTTTTCCTCCACAACGTGTCGTAACATCCTGCCCCGTATACGTGTTTTCTAGTCAACACGCTCTGTTTTGTCTGTGTCTGAGAAAATTGCGGCTATTCCTTTCAGGATACCTTAATTCGTCTCATCACGCGATGGCCCGTTGACACGAATGGCCTGCAGTTGTTGACTCTATCTTGTCAACAGATTTTCATACACTGGACATTCCAGTGATAACCAACTACGGCTAACCATATTCCCACAGTCACAGCTGGTCCGCTTAGTTCTTTTCATTCTACACAGGTATTCTGGGTGGTGACCACGCCCAGTCAGCTACGGTGTGAGGCCACACAATAGTTTTAGGTGAACCGCTCCGAGTTTCTCCCTGGCACTGGAACCAATTAACATGATTGCCTTGTGAGAGAGGAGCCCTGACTCTCGTGTCATTAACTCGTAATACGTTCTCTAAATGAGTAAGTAGTGGTCTGCTTTAACTGTTTTGTAGTTTTCTTTTCTCGGCACAGTAGCTGGCTGCTCTGTCTTTAATACTCAGATCAAGAGGCATGACTCATATTTTGAGTCATGCAGTTTTTATAAACTGAAGACAAAAATCTGAATACAAGTACACCATGGTTTTTTAATATTTCTCAATAATAATGCAGAGCAAGGCAGCAGCTATAATGCACACATTTCCCAAATAATAAACGAAATTGTGAAATTAACTATTATTATCATTATCAGGAAATTAAGAAATTCTATTCAAAAATGGGAAACAAAATACAACGAGGAATTCTACAACTTCACAGAATACGTAAGATGAATCAAAATAACAACATTCCTTCTTTTATTTCCCTCTTTTACACAACACGCGCTTATTAAAGAGTCACGAAATGAAAATGTCATTAGTATTTGAGTACAGTCTTGTGTAGTTAACATGCTGAGATGCCGTGTATCGGAAGATATACCAAGATGGGACCCTATTTTTTTATTCGTCTTAAGTATTTTATCTGCATACAAACTCCGTAAACCTCCAGACAGTACATGCCGGAGGTTACCTTGTACCTCTGTCAGTCATTCTCTTTCCTCTTCTGCTCGCAAATGGACCGGGAAAATGACTCTCTATAGGCCTATGACAGGTACGGTCACTAATTTTACTTAAGCGATACTTCCGCGAGATGTACTTTGGTGGCAGCACAATCGTTCTACAGTCAGTCGCAAAAACTGGCACTCTAAACTTTCTCGGCAGTAAAGAACATCTTCCGTGTAAGGATTCCCATTTGAGTTCATGAAGCACTTCCGTAATGTTGTTGTGTCGATTGAACCTACCGGTAATGAATCTAGCAGAAAGCCTCTTAGATATCTTCCTTTGTTTCGATCTGGTGGTGATCCCAAACATTCGAGCAGTACTCAGAATGGGTCGCACAAGTGATCCGTACGCGGTCTCATTTATAGCTGAACTAACCCGAAGTCTAACATTCAACTTCCTTAGAAATGGCCTTACGTGCTCGTTCCATCTCTCGTCGCTTTGCAACGTTGCGCCTAGATATTTAATAGACGTGATTGCGTTAGGCCACCAATATTGTATTCGAGAACTACAGGATTGCTTTTCCTAGTTATCTTCATTAATTCAGATTTTTCCAAACTTAGAGCAAACTGTCATTCATCAGACTAAATAGAAATTCTATCCAAGTCATTCGAAAACCATATTTCCTCGTATGCAACAGCGTCTCGGGAAAGAGTCGTAGATTGTTGATCGATCTATTTATCACCTGACTTGTCTATAGAGAGAAGAAGAATGATCCTGTCTCACCTCCCTGTTGCACTCCAGACGATACCCTTTTCTCCGGTGAATACCCTCCATCCGAGATAATCTACTGTGTTATATTACCAGTCTTGGAGCTACTCACATGTATGGGAACCTATTTCGTATGCTAGGACTTTGTCAAAGCGTGCGCAGGACTGTGTCAATCACTTTCTGGAGATGTAGGAAGCTGCAATGTACCTGTTGCCTTTCATCCATGATTCGCAGGAGGAAAGGCCAAGTTGTGTACCTCTTGGATGATGTTTTCCAAATCCGTGTTGATTTGCGGATATAAGCTTTTTCCCGCAAATGCTCAAACGTCTGTGAATTCCTAAGGGACCAAACTGCTGAGGTCATCGGTCCCTAGACTTACACACTACTTAAACTAACTTAAACTAATTAATGCGAAGAACAACACACACGCCCATGCCCGAGGGAGGTCTCGAACCTCCGGCGGGAGGGGCCGCGCAATCCGTGCATGGCGCCTCACCCCACTCGGCCACTCCGCGCGGTCTTTTTCCATTAACTACATTTATTACGGAATTAATCGCATATTGCGAATTCTTTGACATTAGCTGAATTTGGTATAGATAACTTACCTATTCGTCACACACAAAAATTTGTGCCAGCCTGGAATGGAACAAACTTTTTTTCTTACACACGGAAAAACTGAAGGAAACGAAACATTTTTTAAAATTTCGTTCTGATGGACGTAACAAGGTCATCTTCTTCGCAAAGAAAGGGGTTTATCTTCTGTTGCAATCAAAGCATATTTCTTCCTTAAACAAGAAAAGCTATAGTGTCTAAAATAAAAATAATTATTCCTCGGAAACTGTGAACGGTTCAGTTGCATTTAGAACTGAAACAGTTGACTCTCCTTTGACGACAATGAGCAATAATACTGGACAGATAAACTAGGAAACGATTAGAGAAGAAATACAACTACGCTAGAACATATAAAACATTAAAACGGTAAGGTCCGATGTAAAATGGAGAACAACCGTTCGACAAAGCCGGAAACGTCTTCAGAGCCCTAGTAGTGGTCCACACTTAGCATAGCTTCAAGACTACAGAATAAATTCTATTGGGTTCAATCCTTCAACGCTGATTGGAAGATCGAGTACGAAGAACTTTCTCATAACGATGATGTAGGACACCTGACAAGAAATTGGCAAAGAATTCTCAATGTTTGTCAATTTTCTTTTAACTTTTAAGAAGTGTTCTCAAAAACACCCCAAGTAAGAAAGCTCATCGGGATTTTGAACGTCAATGACAACATGAACCACGTGGCCGAGGAGCCAGGCTGTCGTGTTACGCTTCGTCTTAAGAAAGGGTTTAAAATCCGGCAGGATAACACTGCTAACAGTCATATTTGCAGGAGTTGATCTGTTGACGAAAACCAGCTTGCATTGGCCGAACAGAGCGACATTGTAATCGACAGAGCGACATTGTAATCGATGGTCCCGTGCCTCGCGGTCACCAAACCTTCCATAAGCAGCTGGTTTGTTAGTGACGCATTATTCTCTGTTTTGTGTCATAGCGTGCAGATATCTGGTGGCAGCACTTCCACAGGTGTTACCAGTTCCCTGCAGGCAAGCTAACTTTGCGGCTTGTGGATGCCCGAGCGTGGCAACAACAGGTCGTTGACCGGTCTTGTGCTTCTGCTTGGCAGTCCATAAAACGTAATTCCTGAGGAGGAACTATTGCTGTAGAAAAGACAGCTGGTACGGGATGCTTAACACCGCCACTGGGGCCTGGTCGCACTGCGGACGATAGATAGCTAGACGTTCCGCCTTCAGTCCATCTGGGCTACTGACCTGCAAGGTGGTTGTGTTGTTGACTAGCAGTGCCGTGCATTTTCGGTTGAAGTCGATAAGTTCTAGTCCCCCAGACGACATCTCCAGGACATACGTCACCACACTGACTTTAAAAATCTCGTGTCTCCAGAACATCCAACATACAACTTGCGAGATTAACGGTCGAGAAGCTGTGGTACACTTAGAACTTATCAGGCCTTTGAATCGATGAACGACTAGATTAATGTCATGTTTTTGTATGTAGATCAGTCTCCCTACTTGAGTGGATTCTGCAAAGACCCTTTAGAGTAACAAATATTCGTTCCTGCGTTTTGTTACGGATATGTAGTGACTCCAAGTCCCAATATCGTGTGGTCCCCCACAACTCGGTACCAAAGTCGTCTGTCGTCAATTCCGTGGTGGCCAATTGGGAGGGGACTGTTTTACGGCGATTGAGTGCCGCATCCAGGGTGTATTCTTACTGACTGAGTAACTGAAGAACCAAAACAATGTCATTGGCTTGTTCTAGGAAGATATTCTGCAGGCTTTAGGGTGGCCTGTCGTATCCTCACGCCACTGACCGTGCGGCCTATGGTTCACAGCAGGTCATCAGTCGCAATCTCAAATAATAAAATAGACACCGGGCAGCCCTCCCGGACAGACCATTGTATGGCAATTGGCTTCGTTCTCTGGCCATTCATGATCACCACAGACCTCGCTCCTTTGAGGAAGTTCTTGATGATCTACAGGAACTGCGACCAAAGCCTGATTGCCTAATTTAGCCAAGACCACAGTAAACAGCTGTGGCTGATGCACTCGAAGACATTTGCGAAATCAATTGACGAAATTTCCACGGAGAGCCTGCTGAGTGCAGTGTAGGAGACTGCGTCCCTATATGCAGATACTCTACATGACTTGCATGGACAGGTGACTTTGTAAGAGACGAGCTTCATTTCCTCCACAACGCATCTTTCTAGAAGTTTATAATCGGCGTTCAAGAGTTTTATGGGTCGTACGTCTAGAAACACGACACGTCGCTGGTGTTTTCGGTATGAACACTATTCGGCTTCGTAGATATTTTTTCGGGACCGCTGTACGACGAGTTATGTCGTTCACCACGTCTATGAATGTGTCTCCAATTATATTCCAGAAGAGCTGATAAAATTCCATGGGAAGAACATGCGTGTCTGTGGACATTCCTTTGAGCATCCTCTGACCACTGTATCGACGATATGCTCCGTCACCTCCTCGCCTAAAGCAAACGCGATCAAAGATAACGCATGGTGTTCCTTCGAACAACAAGCGTATGGCAGTGCTGTCATCTTTGGTTGGCCGGAAGAGGTTTGCTGAACTGCTTCGTGACATGAGTTACAATAGTGGTATTCCAAGAGGAGGACTCCGGCATCCGTTACTATGGTTGTGAATTGCTTCCTGCACGCTTGTGGTGTTTCACGCGTCAGGTGATAGGCTGACGGCACTTAGTCGACCAAGTTACACTGGGGGCAGCTGCGGAAAAGGATCCCTTCGTGTGTTCACGATGGATGCGAAGGGTGTTGTCAATTTTACTGAGAATCAGGCAAAGGTCTGCATCGTGACCTACAGGAACATCAAGTGCATCTTGGAGACACTGTTGATAAAATGCAATGGGCGCCGTTTCTAGAAGCAATCCTCAACTGTGACAGCAAGGTCGATTCAGCACTCGAGGACGGAGATGTAACTGCAAGTTTCTTGTATGCAGTGCTGCCGTGCTAGAAGTACTTACGCCCGGAGACCGGCTGCAGTAAGACGACTTGTATTGAATTTCCAGAAAGGTGCAGCACTTTCATTTCATACGCGAAGACACAGTGGTCACTCGAAGTTACAGGATGCACTGCAACACGTTTTAAGTCTTCTTTGGAGCACTTTCAGACATAAATCCTTTCAATGCTACTGGCACCGCCATTACAAATACACGTAAACAGTGTGGAAGTTGGATGAAAATGACGTCATGTGTCCAATTGTTGTTCAGTAGTCAAAATCTCAGCGAGTTCGGGACATTTAGTAGACGTAGGATGCTAGTCGGCCGAGGCTATAACACAACTGAAATCGGCGCCGATGATTATTGGGTGGGTCGTAGCGATAAAGGGAGAAACACCTTAATTAAAAGAGGCGCATCTCGCACGTCTGTTATCTGTGTCAGACGGCGATATACGTTAAGAAATTGCACCCTCCCCCCCCCCCCCCCCCCCACCCCCCACCCGATATTACATGCTTAGGCGCGGCCGTTCGGTAAAAGTCGAACGTCTGTAGGTGACAGTAGGTCTTTTTAGAAAGAATTGCGGTACCAAATTTAGTGTTGAGTTTAATACTGCATATGACGTCGTAGGCAGTTATATAATATAACTCTTGGTAGTCACTTCGTGAAGTAGAATTACTGTAAAATCGCCTGCCTTCTTAAAAAAAATCATTAAAAGACACTATTTTATTCAGAGTTGAATTGCATTACTATTGAGTGTTAAAATGGAAACACTTTGAACTGTCCGTTTTTAGTAAGCGTTTAAAATTAGGTGATAAACAATTTGTTAAGAAGTACTATGCTGTCATTTCCTGCAAGAAGCAAAATTGGCGTAAAAAGCAAAACTGGTGTAAAAGTAAAAACTGGCATAAAGGTAAAAACTAGCTTAAAATTGCTGCTTTGTGAAAGACGCCTACGACACACAGGCTAGCGAAACTAACTGACAGACTGTAGCAATAGTGAAAGCATGTCGCTACTTTATTATTGAGAATTTGTATAAAATATTTCTTTCGCGACAGAAGACGAGGCGGCAAGGAAAGAAGTCCAGTTGCGTCGGACGATATGGCCGCTTCCGTCTGGCCCCCGCTAAGGGTAGAGCCCGGGAATGCCTCAGTGTGCGCCGTGGCAGCCATTCGCTGCTCCGTTCGGTTTTGGTCCTAGTGGGCGCCACGGTGTGCTCTTATCCCATGTTAAGAAGTGCTTTCATGTGTTTGGTTTGTCCCTGGATGCGGGACTGCCAAACGACACAGGCGTCACGCGGTACGTATGGAGACTGATTTTCCGTTGTCAAAGGTTTTTGATTTAAGGACGGAAGGGGAGGTGTAGAAGCATTACGTCAGAATTGACCCTGAAGAGCGAGTTGACGAATTCTCACGTGGTCTGAGAGACCACACCTCATGAATTGACGGTTAAAGAGACTAAATATCTGCAGGGGTAGGAAAAAACACTGAGAGACACATGCTTCAATATAAAAGCAGGTACTTGCAAAACCGGGAGATTTCGCTGTTGCATTTGACCACGAACGGGACCAGTGCAATGTTCTCAGTACTTTGCCCTGTCAGCCGTTGTCAGAACAATGTTGTGTGAACTTGTGAATGCATTATGTTGGAGCTAAGTGACCTCGATCGTAGGCAGATTGTTGGTGCTCGTGTGGTGAATGTCTCCGTAACCGAAGTATCCAAAGTGTTTGCTGCATCAAGAGACACCTTGTCGCGGACTATACCGCATATAGAGAAAGAGAGGAACACAATACGCTGTGTCAAAACCCGGACGATGGTTATGTTGAGTGATGGTGATGGACCATCACTGACGAGGATTGTGACGAAAATGAAGGAGACACGGCTGTAAAAGTCGCTTCACAGCTGAATGTTGCACTTGCAGACCATGTCAGCACCAAAACAACACGAGGAGAGGTCCAGGAGCAGGGAACTACAGAGCGAGCTGGGTTTTCAAAACCACCCATCAGTGTTGCAAATGCCTGTAACAGGAAAACATGCTGCCGAAGCCTTATAACGTGGACTGTGGGGAAATGGAAGCAAGTCATTTGGTTGGATCAGTCTTGTTCCAAACTTCTGGCCGAGTTTATGACCCAAGAGTGGAACATAGAGAGCGATAGGTGATGATTTGTGCAGCCATATATGTGGTATTCGATGGGCTGCTCTGGAAGGTTGCATTACTGCCAAGGACTATGTGACATTTTGGCTGATGTAGTCAATCCCATTGTACAATGTTTCTTCCCTAATGGTGATGCTGTGTTTCAGGAGGACCAGAACCCTGTTCACACAGCTCACATGGTACGTGACAGGTTTTGTGAGCACGAGGTTAAATCGCCGCATCTCCCACGTCCACCACACTCACCAGATAGTATTATTGGCCATTGTGGTCTAATTTGGAGAGAGGAGTGCATGATCGCTACCCACTTCCCTCATCATTACATGAACTTCCACTGCTTTGCCGGAATTATGCCACAAGATTCCACTGAAAACTTTACAGGCTCTGTATATATCCATTTCGAGACGAATGGAAGCTGCATTGAACGCCAACAGTTTTGCTACACCGTATTAGACATGGTAATGTGTCACCTGCCTTGGTGCAAAGGCTACACTCAGTTATTGGTGACGTGTATGTCAACGATCTGATTTACAATTTTTTATTCTGAGACTTACATATGTCCGAATATTTTATTTACTTACGTTAATATCGGCGAATCAACTAAAGAATTGCGCATCATGAGGGGTGTCAAGCAGGGCGATCCCATCTTCCCAAAACTGTTCTCGACTGTACTGGAAATTGCTATGTCAAAGCTGAGCTGGGAAAGTAAGGGAATTAGAATTAATGGATGTAGGCTTACCAACTTGATATTTGCTGATGATATTGCCTTACTGGCCAACGACTTCGCAGAGCTCCAATACTTAGTTTCAGATCTTTCACCGGAATGTCAGTTGGTTGGCTTGAACATGAACCTTTCCAAAACAAAAGTAATATCTTACGGCGCATCAAGCTTGGCTGGCAAGCATTTGGGAGGAACTCAACAGTATTCAGACCAAAAATTCCAGTAAATCTCAAGAAAACAGTATTTCAGAAATGCATTCTTCCTGTGCTGACGTATGGTTGCGAGACATGGACACTAAACTTATTTACAAAAGGGAAACTTAGGACAGCACAGAGAGCTATGGACAGGCTGGACTATAAACGAAAGGAGAGGAAAAGGGCAGATGACATCCGGTCCGTGACGAACGATAAAGATATCTTAGAGGCAGCAGGCTCCTTGGAATGGCAGTGGGCTGGCCACGTCGCGAGAAGAAAATACAGCAGATGGACGAAGCTAGTACTGGAGTGGAGACAGGGAGAGCATGAGAGGCCTAGAGGAAGACCACCGGACAGATGGGTCAAAGATATCAAGAAGATCGCTGGTAGCACCTGGCAAAGAACTTCCCAAGACTGTTCCACTTGGAGAGGACTGCTGAAAGCCTACCTGAATCCACGACTCGAAGAGACCACATCATTTAATGATTGAATTGGATGATGACGATGACGATGACGATGATGATGATGATGATGATTCCATACCTCTAAAAACAGGAGCAATATCTGCTGAGGCAGGCATTTCAGCTCCGTCTATATTCCCGTTTATGTTCAATAAACGTGCGTCCAGTGAAAGTCTTAGTTCTTGTTATCGACCGTGTTCTCATACCTGGAACTTCATTTCGAATCGTGTGTCATTATATTTTAACGATAGGACAAACCTACGTTGCACAAGACAAACGATTTCCTTCATAATAGCATAATATTTCGATCGTGGTGTATTTATGTCGGTTTAGAAGTGTGACCTCTCATCCCGGTGCAGTTCGAGGTACTAGAAGCCGAGATTTGTAGTTGAGTGCACCATTAATTCTTCGTACTAGGGTGGGGGTGTAATTCTGCCTTGTAACACAAAACGATTGTGAAGCTCAGATCATAGATTTTGCATGACAAAAGTAATATACGAGACGTGGAAAGATGCCTATACTGTACCGCGTTCTAATATACTACCTGTACTGTAGCGGGTCCTAGTCTACTATCAAATTTGTACCTCTTGTACTTAGCGAGATCGCACTGAACTACGCGCTTAATGGAGCCATATTGTCACCTATCAGCTTAATGTATTGGAGAACAGATCGTCTAAGGACAGCGTTGATTTTACTGTAGTTTTCAACTATTTTTTTGTGTACTTGGCGAAGAGAATTACATGTTGTTGTTGTGGTCTTCAGTCATGAGACTGGTTTGATGCAGCTCTCCATGCTACTCTATCCAGTGCAAGTTTCATCGTCTTCCAGTACCTACTGCAACCTGCATCTTTCTGAATCTATTTAGTGTATTCATCTTCCTCTACGATTTTTACACTCCACGCTGTCCTCCAATACAAAATTGGTGATCCCTTGATGCCTCAGAATATGCCCTACCAACCGATCCCTTCTTTTAGTCAAGTTGTGCCACAAATTTCTCTTCTCTCCAGTTCTGTTCAATACCTCCTCATTAGTTATGTGATCTACCCATCTAATCTTCAACATTATTCCGTAGCACCACATTTCGAAAGCTTCTATTCTCTTCTTGTCTAAACTATCGTCCACGTTTCACTTCCATACATGGCTACACTCCATAAAAATACCTTCAGAACGACTTCCTGGCACTTAAATCTATACTCGATGTTAACAAATTTCTTTTCTTCAGAAACGCTTTCTTGTCATTGGCAGTCTACATTATATATCCTCCCTACTTCGACCATCATCAGTTATTTTGCTCCCCAAAACAGCAAAACTCATTTAGTACTTTAACCGTCTCATTTCCTAATCTAATTCCCGCAGTATCACCCGACTTAATTCAACTACATTCCATTATCCTCGTTTTGCTTTTGTTGATGTCCAGCTTATATCCTCCTTTCAAGACACTATCCATTCCGTTCAGCTGCTCTTCCAGGTCCTTTGCTATCTCTGACAGAATTACAATGTCATCAGCGAACCTCAAAGTTTTTATTTCTTCACCATGGATTTTAATTCCTGCTCCGAATTTTTCTTTTGTTTCCATTACTGCTTGCTCAATGTACAGATTGAATAACAAGGGGATAGGTTACAACCCTGTCTCACTCCCTTCCCAACCACTGCTTCCCTTTCATGCCCCTCGACTCTTATAACTGCCATCTGGTTTCTTTACAAATTGTAAATAGCCTTTCGCTCCCTGTATTTTACCCCTGCCACCTCCAGAATTTGAAAGAGAGTACTCCAGTCAACATTGTTAAAAGCTTTCTCTCAGTTTACAAATACTAGAAACGTAGGTTTGCCTTTCCTTAATCTATTTTCTAAGATAAGTCGTAGCGTCAGTATTGCCCCACGTGTTCCAACATTTCTACGGAATCCAAACTACATATATACATAATATTTTATTTAGGGCTGAATATACATGAAATAATGTTTGTTTTTAGGCACTCATGATTGGTATTGTTTGTGGCTCGTTTGCGGAAAAATGATAAAGAAAATCTGGTGAAAGTTCTTATAATATACTGCTGTAAGTGTCCAATATGTTTGAGGTAAAATTTAAGAAATTTGGTCACGTAATGATCATTAAAAGTACGTAAATGTTATTAGTGCAACATTATGTTTAAAAATGATTCGGTGAATTTTCTAATTCGTTCTCTATCGTAAGTTATTAAGTACTTATTCTGTGTTACATTATGGCAACAGAAAAGCGCTATGGAAAACGGAACACATATGAAGTA
Organism: Schistocerca serialis cubense; assembly: GCF_023864345.2. NCBI lineage: Eukaryota > Metazoa > Arthropoda > Insecta > Orthoptera > Acrididae > Schistocerca > Schistocerca serialis. Next base: position 442,320,572 of record NC_064641.1, on the reverse strand, counting down.
GATTTAGCTGTAACAGTACACGTAAATAGGGATCATGGATTAAACTTATTTTTACAGATGTAAACTGTAGCTAAGTGAGTAAATAAAAGGCATGCTGAAATTAAAAACACAAAAGGGAGACGGAGATGCAAAACTTTCCGGTCGTATTGAAGTTTCCCAACGAGTTTGAAAGCGAATTAGAAGAACATATTCTTACATTTGAAGGGATGACGTTCGGTCTAAGCATGTCGGACGTATGGAAACGTGTGTTCTACACTGCACAACGAAATGGACTGCTCCATAATGCAAAAGTAGCCATGGCAAACAAAAAGCGGACTTAAAGTGCCTATTCAAGAAATATCGCCGAACCCAACATAAATAACGGATGACCCAAAGCATGCTTCATGGCCTAGATTAAGAGCTTGCCATCTGTCGAGTAGCCCATACAAAAACAGGCTAACCGAAGCATACGATAAAAAATCTCCACCTACGAAAAGGAAATATTTTGGAGACTGTGTGGGGGAGGAACCACACAAAGTCATCCGTAAAACAGTACAGCGAATTGTGCGAGGAAGACGGAATGAAAAATAAAATGGTCGGGTGCAATAAATGCATAATGTTCTTTCATTCAAGCCGGCCGGGGTGGCCGAGCGGTTCTAGGCGCTACAGACTGGACCCCGCGACTGCTACGGTCGCAGGTTCGAATCCTGCCTCGGGCATGGATGTGTGTGATGTCCTTAGGTTAGTTACGTTTAAGTAGATCTAAGTTCAAGGGGACTGATGACCTCAGAAGTTAAGTCCCATAGTGCTCAGAGCCATTTGAACCATTCATTCAAAGCGCGCAGCGGTGGGGAAAACAGTGAAAAAATTATATTGCAATGCATACAAATAGCGACGTAAAAATAAGAATGTGGTACTTTGCTTGAATTTAGACCAGTATACATTTCTTCAAGCTCTGGGACATAAAGGTGCTAAATTTATGCACCTGCTGGTACAAATCATAAGCCAGTTTCCTAATTTATACCTTTCCAGATGTGTAGAAAATTAAATGTAACGTGTTAATTCTTCTTAGGATTTCCGTTCATTAAATCCGATACCAAGGAAAACATTCAGCAGTTGAGCACTGCATTGTTTAAATAATTTTGTCACTTACTGCTTAGGCTGTAGTAAATGAAATATCAAAGGTGGAACAATTTAAGCAGCTCTCCCCTAACTCTGAGATGCCACCTGTCGTGGTGACTGCACCCTCGTAGCACTCTTTTGCGATGTTTCCAAGCATTCCACTGTCCAACACCTGACTTCCTTCCCTCACCTCAGCCCACAACAACTATTGCCCAACTTCCTGTTTCTACTTCTATTGCTCCTTCTCTCTTCTTCAGGATGTATTTTAATCCACCCTACCAACGATAGATAATAGAGAAAAACGAAATTAATTGCCGAGTCCTGTAGAAGCGTTGAAAAAGAAGTTTTACGCTGCTGACGCAGGCACTTCCGGCGCCTGTGGGCATCTGCAAGTTAAGCTTTCGCTGGCGACGTACAGGTGGAGGGAGCCGGTTTACCCAAGACCGAGAACGGTCAATAACTTCGGCCACGTGAGAGGGACTGCATTCTTAGCAGATACGAGGGCCGAAGAATGCCAGAGAGACGCCTTGTAAAACGATGTTTACCTCAGCAGACGCACATCGCTGCCACACACAACCGCACTCTGTCGACAGATCACGACATTCTCTCTTGCGTCGACAGCCAATTGTGGAAAAGTTTCACTTTTAATTTAAACCAATGGCTTCACTAGCTTGAGCGGCTCAGAACTGCCGGCCGCTGTGACCGAGCAGTTTTTGGTGTTTCAATGCGGAACCGCGCTGCTGCTACGGTCGCAGGCTCGAATCCCGCATCAGGCATGGATGTGTGTGATGTCCTTAGGTTAGTTAGGTTTAAGTAGTTCTACGTCTAGGGGACTGATGACCTCAGATGTTAAGTCCCATAGTGCTTAGAGCCATTTGAACCATTTTTGTCTCAGAACTGAGTTAGTTGATATTATTCCAGAGCGGAAAGTGTTTCACAGCTTCTGCACTCTAGAAGACAAATTAATATAAGACGGCCAACATCTGGACTGTGCACAGAATTATTTGCTTGAATTTTGAGAGGAAAAGTTCAGGAAGCACATTTCAAGACCCGTCGAGCACAATGAAAAGTGTAACAGTTTTTTAAGCGACATAGTCAGTTGCTGTGCTGTCGGGTGGACTATAATTCTTGTTTTAAGTGTACAATATGTCCTCATTACTGAAATACAGGGCGCTAAAAAAGAATTCCACATTTTGATAGATGGTATGCGTGATCTGTTATCCTGTGGCAAATAAAAGCGAGCGTCGAGCCGTGTCCTGTATAGTTCCTGTATGCTAGTAAAGGCAAAGATGAAACTCCTGTATAAAAGCATTTCAAAAACTTATCATACCTCAAACTGATTCCATTAGAAGTAATGCATGCATTGCGCTTATTCAGACCGGTGAAGTCGGTTCACCGTAATAACAGTAACAAACGTTTACTGTATGTATGGACAATAACAGAGCGATGTGTCTTCGGTTGTTCTGTGCTTTCTGGAGGTCATTCCTAATAGCAAAGAGCTTCCAGTGCCTGTCAAGAAATGTGCGCATTTTAGAGTCCATTTTTACTGCACGTGTTTGACTTGTTTTGATCCCGGGCACCGATTACTTCACCCTACACAAACACCAAATGTGACAGAGTGTTATAACTGGTGCCCCCCTCTCTCCCTCCCACTCCACACTGCTTCCTTAATTTCTCCAAGACACATTGTACTAGTCTCCCTTGGTGTTTCCTCTTGGTCACCTTACCATTTGTGAGTATTGATCCTGATAATTTCGCGGTTCTGGACGTCTTCTACTGTAATTCCAAACAATTTCAGATCAGTTTTGATTAGCCAGTCCAGTTCGTAGTATTAGCTTTGACTTTACTCTTGTTGTCAGAATTCTACTTTTTTTTTAAAGTGTATCTGGATTCGTTCTTTCGCTGCATTAAATGAACTCGCAGTTGTGAATATGAGTAACCATCAGCTGTATAATGGAATGACGACAATGAAAATCAGTGCCTGAACGGGACTCTCGTCCGAATTTCCCTCTTACAGAGAGCGGTTGCCTTATCATTTGCCTATCCAACCACGAATCACGGCCAGACCCAAACTTCTACGAGTCGTTGAACACATGTCTACAACGTGTACTTTTACATCCGTCACGTATATTCCAGTACAGGGGACACAATCTACTTGAAAGTCGCTTGCTCGGTTTGCCGGATAAATACTACATTGCAGTGCCTGTTCCTCCGTGCATGCGTGCACGTCCGAAGGAACAACACACGCACTGCAATATTCATTCTTTTAATGTGCACATACAATTTCAACCTGCACTTTATGGTGTCACTATAGACATTCGTATTTCGTTTGATTACTTGTTCGCCTCTGAGTCGGTCTTCTTCGTCTACATTCTGCGTTCCTTTTTCTCAGCGTCCTCAGTCTTCTTTCCTATTCAAATTAAGTTTTTCTGATCCATAGAGGGATTCTGGTTTAATTACCGTACTGTACTGTTTTAGATTGCTTGAAGACATATTTCTTGTTGTAGGTATTTTGTGTAAGTCAGCACACGGTTTCCATCTCTTGGCATTTCGTGTGCATTTGTTTCGATGCTATTTTCCTGAATGGTTTCACCGCGATATCTGGAGTGTGGAGCTTGTATGATTTTGCCACATTTCATTTCTATGAATTTTGGTGCTTGTTTGTCGCAGTTAATTTCTGTCTTTTCAGAAAGCACATGGAGGCTGACTTTTTCTGCAGTTGCTTTCGAAAATTCAGTCTGAATTTGCACTGATGAAATGTAGTTAGTTAAGATTGCTAAATAGTTTGCAAATGTTAGGCAACCTATGGATGACTTGTCTTTTCCTGAAGTGATTGGCTGTTCAATTTCGAGGACTCATTTCTGTTTCTGCCATTCGTATATCACCTTCTTAAGGACACAGTTCAAAAGCGGCGGAAATAGCCCTTCTTCTTGTTTTGCTCCCATTTTGACTTCGAAAGATTCTGAGATTTTCCCATAAATTTAACGTTGGTCTTTGTGTCGATCAGTGGCTGGTATTTTTTCTGATTGCAAGAATTTTCATATCTAGGTCATGTTCTTTTAATATTTGGAAGAATAATTCGCGGTCACCTGAGTTAAAGGATTTCAGTGAAAGTGATGCGAACTTTCTCTTTATTCGATGTGTCATACTTCATGTTTGTCGCTGGAAATTTTTCAAACAGAAATCTTCGCTAGTCGATATGTTATGCCACAGAGGTTCTGAATACAAGCAATGTGATCTTTGGTTGCCAGTAGCATTGTTGTTCCCAGTGCAGCATTCAGTGAGAAGTGAGCATGAGAGTCGACTGTTGGCCACGACGCTGAGCGGTCTGGAAAAAACGACTAGAACACAGAGATTCAGTTACAGAGGATGCTACTTTTTGGAAGACTGATTTGAAGAGTGTGAAGATACTGGAGTAATTTCGTCGCTACATTGCATGCTCCTGCGTAATTTATGACGATTTTCCATAAAGGCAAATATTTAGCACGAATTTTCTATATTGGTTCGGGTCAGCTTGTCGAGATGTGATTGAACTTACATTCCTGGAAATGGAAAAAAGAACACATTGACACCGGTGTGTCAGACCCACCATACTTGCTCCGGACACTGCGAGAGGGCTATACAAGCAATGATCACACGCACGGCACAGCGGACACACCAGGAACCGCGGTGTTGGCCGTCGAATGGCGCTAGCTGCGCAGCATTTGTGCACCGCCGCCGTCAGTGTCAGCCAGTTTGCCATAGCATACGGAGCTCCATCGCACTCTTTAACACTGGTAGCATGCCGCGACATCGTGGACGTGAACCGTATGTGCAGCTGACGGACTTTGAGCGAGGGCGTATAGTGGGCATGCGGGAGGCGGGGTGGACGTACCGCCGAATTGCTCAACACGTGGGGCGTGAGGTCTCCACAGTACATCGATGTTGTCGCGAGTGGTCGGCGGAAGGTGCACGTGCCCGTCGACCTGGGACCGGACAGCAGCGACGCACGGATGCATGCCAAGACCGTAGGATCCGACGCAGTGCCGTAGGGGACCGCACCGCCACTTCCCAGCAAATTAGGGACACTGTTGCTCCTGGGGTATCGGCGAGGACCATTCGCAACCGTCTCCATGAACCTGGGCTATGGTCCCGCACACCGTTAGGTCGTCTTCCGCTCACGCCCCAACATCGTGCAGCCCGCTTCCCGTGGTGTCGCGACAGGCGTGAATGGAGGGACGAATGGAGACGTGTCGTCTACAGCGATGAGAGTCGCTTCTGCCTTGGTGCCAACGATGGTCGTATGCGTGTTTGGCGCCGTGCAGGTGAGCGCCACAATCAGGACTGCATACGACCGAGGCACACAGGGCAAACACCCGGCATCATGGTGTGGGGAGCGATCTCCTACACTGGCCATACACCACTGGTGATCGTCGAGGGGACACTGAATACTGCACGGTACATCCAAACCGTCATCGAACACATCGTTCTACCATTCCTAGACCGGAAAGGGAACTTGCTGTTCCAACAGGACAATGCACGTCCGCATGTATCCCGTGCCACCCAACGTGCTCTAGAAGGTGTAAGTCAACTACCCTGGCCAGCAAGATCTCCGGATCTGTCCCCCATTGAGCATGTTTGGGACTGGATGAAGCGTCGTCTCACGCGGTCTGCACGTCCAGCACAAACGCTGGTCCAACTGAGGCGCCAGGTGGAAATGGCATGGCAAGCCGTTCCACAGGACTACATCCAGCACCTCTACGATCGTCTCTATGGGAGAATAGCAGCCTGCATTGCTGCGAAAGGTGGATATACACTGTACTAGTGCCGACATTGTGCATTCTCTGTTGCCTGTGTCTATGTGCCTGTGGTTCTGTCAGTGTGATCATGTGATGTATCTGACCCCAGGAATGTGTCAATAAAGTTTCCCCTTCCTGGGACAATGAATTCACGGTGTTCTTATTTCAATTTCCAGGAGTGTATTTTGATTGGATTCAGAGATATAGACTGACCATTCTTTTACCATTTCATTAAATAATTTCACGACAGAGTCATTTTTTTAAGAAGTTTTCTTGTAAACATGGTGGCAATTTTTAGGGAATCAGAGCATCACAATACAGTTTCTGAATGCTAGTCCCTTTTCAGTCATTTAGTAAGTTAAGTTTTTTCCACTATTTCCTCAAGAAAGTTTTGTAATTCTACGTCACCGCATTTCACTTAGCCGAGGACAGTTGCTCAAAACATGATGTGTATAGCATAATTGTTTTTCCTTGCATTGCACTTGGCAAGGGTTCTCTTTAGCTGGTTTGCTGATGCACTGAATGTTAATTTTCACTAATTTCGACTAGTTCCGATCTTCCATTCCCATAATGTAAATCATGAAAATATATTATGGCTAGTTGAACATCAGTTAGGACACAGTAAAACTGTCCACAGCCAAGGTTATAAAATTATTTTCGATTTCAGTTCAATAAGTTTAGTTCAGATTTCAGAATGCTACCTGTTTTCAAAATCTTTCTTTTGGAATCAGATTTATAATCTGCCTCGGTATAATGTTGACTGGAAACTTCTGTTAAATTTGGTAGCGTATTTGGCCTGTCATTTTCTAGAGAAATCACTCCCAACCACGTATTTCGTCGGTTACTATCAAGCGTAAATTTGTGGTAACCTATGTCACTAGTATTTCCTATTTCATTCTTACAGAATGGCGCATAGCAGTAAAGCATACGTAATGAGCATTGAGTGTATATCTATTATTTATCGCAGAGATGTACACTACGCTGCAGAGTGAAAATCTCATTCTGGAAACATCCCCCAGGCTGTGGCTAAGCCATGTCTCCGCTATATCCTTTCTTTCAAGAGTGCTTGTTCTGCAAGGTTCGCAGGAGAGCTTCTGTAAAGTTTGGAAGGTAGGAGACGAGATACTGGCAGAAGTAAAGCTGTGAGTACCGGGTGTGAGTCGTGCTTCGGTAGCTCAGATAGTAGAGCACTTGCCCGCGAAAGGCAAAGGTCCCGAGCTCGAGTCTCGGTCGGGCACACAGTTTTAATCTGCCATGAAGTTTCATGTCAGCGCACACTCCGCTGCAGAGTGAAAATCTCATTCTGGATTTTCAATATTGTATCCTTTCAGTATTGCTTATCTTATTTAAAACATGACTGCAGTTTGAGGATAATCTTCAAGCACAATAAATGCAGCAAATCTTGTATTACGTTTTTGTTGTTCGCAGCCTACATATGCACACGTGGCTTTGACACACATAATTCACTGTCCAGGAATGCCTGCGGAACCGTCGGTGTGTGGCGCCATGTGCGGGAGAAAATTACAAACTCCACCGACACCCTCATCCCCATACGGTCGCGTAGGCTGCTGGAGCCTACGAGCGGCTTATGGTTTCACCCATGTTCGGACACCACCAAATTACTACTCGGGTGCCGAGATGAGACTAACAATACCGCCTTCTAAAAATAAAGTACACACAATTAAAAGGCTGCAGCCGAAGTGTAAGCAACAACAGGAACCGGTCGCCAGCCGGTTGGCACGTAGGCCTCATTGCTTCTGTTCAACGAGCCAAGCAATGAGCAGACCGCTACCGGCAATTACGCATTTAGCGGGTCGGCTCCCTGTGGCTTCTGGCTTATGCGGACGCACTATGCCCGGTCACCTAAGTGGCCGTCTGCTGACCGGAAGGATAGCGTTAACGATGTTAAGGCTTATTAAACACCAGTGAGTTTCAGACAATACCATTTATACCATCCTCGAATGATAACGACAACATTCCTGTAAATAACATTAAATACAATGACGGAAAAAACGCAACACCAAACAATTATTAATGTAGAGTAATTAAGTGTTTAACAGCGCAAGATAAGACGTTAACGTAAGCGCGAGATATGCCATTGCAAATGTGAAATGCTGCTACATTAATAACCAGTGTACCGCTAGAATGTTGATTGCAAGCATGCACTGTGTTGTACAGATGCCGGAAATCACTCTGTGGGATCGAGTTGTACGAATGTTGCACTACGTCCGCCAGCACAGGAACGGTTACGGCTGTTCGTGGATGACGCTGGAGTTTGTGAAGGCATTGCTGATTACGTATATACATTTTTTTGCACGATTTCTATCGTTATCTTTTTTTTTTCTCCTATCGGCATATGTAATTACGACGATGTAACGTACTACTAAGGTTTTTAAATGTAAAGATGTAATTGTGATTGCCGGCCGGAGTGGCCGAGCGCTTCTAGGCGCTACAGTCTGGAACCACGCGATCGCTAAGGTCGCAGGTTCGAATCCTGCCTCGGGCATAGTTGTGTGTGATGTCCTTAGGTTAGTTAGGTTTAAGTAGTTCTAAGTTCTAGGAGACTGATGACCTTAGCAGTTAAGTTCCGTAGTGCTCAGAGCCACTTGAACCATTTTTTTGTAATTGTGATTATTTAATTTGCCAATTGATAAATATGTCTCTTGCTTTGTAACTGTGGAAAAGTTAGTAAATTTCTTTTTTGGTATATTATTAATTGTGAAAAATGCAGTCAAGAACATTTATAAGGATTTATCTAATTTACGATAACGATATAACATCTGTAGACAGGCGAGAGCGATAGCGATATCGATAGTCGAACATAGGATGTGTAGTAGAAGGTATGGTGGACGATGCGTCTGTGATGCGTACGCGGGAAAATGACGCTCTGTTTTTATGAAAAACTCCCGGAATTGTATGGACAGTGATACGGAACTGTGAGCATGTCAGTTCGCTTTACCACTGCGGTAAGTACTGCCGTCGCCAGCGAACTTTAGGAGCAAATAAATCAGACTGTGAAAGCGCCGCTAACAAGAATTTGTTGTGACAGACACGAACAGTGCTTTTATGCGAATGAACTTTGCTGGCATTGATATTCGGGTGGTGGAACTGCTGCTTTTCGCCTACTATCAAGACGTTAAACTGGAAACAACGATTCTATGAACTGTATATTTGTGGTTACGACTGTATGAATGTGACGAACTGTGTAGCTGTGGACGAAAGCGTCACGTACAGTGCACAAAGCGTTTAAACAAACGCTGTCTACGTAATGTGTTTTGCAAGAGGGGGCATGTCAACAATGGTCGCACACCAGCGTCTTGCCGTATGTTAATCGCCACTGGATTACTGATACAGCTGTGCATAAACTTGTTTCACGTTTCACCGGAGAAGATTAACAAGCGCAACTGCCTGTATCCTGTTCACATCATAAACTGCCGACGTCGTGCTGCCCAGCGCAACGCGTCGTGTGCAACGAAAAGTTAAGGTATTTCGCCGAACGCCATCCCCGGATCTGAAGACTTTCTTTCTCTATTAAAACTAGTAGAATTATGAACACTATTCAAAACAATTATGGAACACGTGAGGAAATACTGACCCTACTACTTATCTTGGAAGCTAGATTAAGGAAAGGCAAACCTACGTTTCTAGCATTTGTAGAATTAGAGAAAGCTTTTGACAATGTTGACTGGAATACTCTCTTTCAGATTCTGAAGGTGGCAGGGATAACATACAGGGAACGAAAGGCTATTTACAATTTGTACAGAAACCAAATGGCAGTTATAAGAGTCGAGGGACATGAAAGGGAAGCAGTGGTTGGGAAGGGAGTAAGACAGGGTTGTAGCCTCTCGCCGATGTTATTCAATCTGTGTATTGAGCAAGCAGTAAAGGAAACAAAAGGAAAATTCGGAGTAGGTATTAAAATCCATGGGGAACAAATAAAAACTTTGAGGTTCGCCGATGACATTGTGATTCTGTCAGAGACAGCAAAGGACTTGGAAGAGCAGTTGAACGGAATGGATGGTGTCTTGAAGGGAGGATAGAAGATGAACACCAACAAAAGCAAAACGAGGATAATTGAATGTAGTCGAATTAAGTCGGGTGATGTTGAGGATATTAGATTAGGAAATGAGACACTTAAAGTATTAAAGGAGTTTTGGTATTTGGGGAGAAAAATAACTGATGATGGTCGAAGTAGAGAGGATATAAAACGTAGACTGGCAATGGCAAGGAAGCGTTTCTGAAGAAAAGAAATTTGTTAACATCGAGAATTGATTTAAATGTCAGGAAGTAGTTTCTGAAAGTATTTGTATGGAGTGTAGCCATGTATGGAAGTGAAACATGGACGATAAATAGTTTGGAAAGGAAGAGAATAGAAGCTTTCGAAATGTGGTGCTACAGAAGAATGCTGAAGATTAGATGGGTAGATCACATAACTAATGAGGAGGTACTGAATAGGATTGGGGAGAGGAGAAGTTTGTGGCACAACTTGACTAGAAAAATGGTTCAAATGGCTCTGAGCACTATGGGACTCAACATCTTAGGTCATAAGTCCCCTAGAACTTAGAACTACTTAAACCTAACTAACCTAAGGACATCACACATACCCATGCCCGAGGCAGGATTCGAACCTGCGACCGTAGCAGTCCCGCGGTTCCGGACTGCAGCGCCAGAACCGCACGGCCATCGCGGCCGGAACTTGACTATAAGAAGGGATCGATTGGTAGGACATGTTCTGAGGCATCAAGGGATCACCAATTTAGCATTGTAGGGCAGCGTGGAGGGTAAAAATCGTAGAGGGAGACCAAGAGATGAATACACCAAGCAGATTCAGAAGGATGTAGGTTGCAGTAGGTACTGGGAGATGAAGAAGCTTGCACAGGATAGAGTAGCATGGAGAGCTGCATCAAACCAGTCTCAATACTGAAGACCACAACAACAACAACATGTTTGCTTTCTGCTATCGAAAATAAAAGTGAGTCGTGGCGCCATTAAGTTAGTAGACCTGTCTGGCGCCACTAGCTCAAGGGTAGTATCGACTATCCCTCTTGCCAATATGTATGAAAAAGAGTTGGTATCTGTTGGTTGTGTCCTCAGAAGCTCTTTGCTTGCCCATGTATGTACAGTTTCGCTGGCGAGAGTGAGGAGGCACCAACTTCTAAGGATTGGCGGTAGTGTCGCGACAAGAGGCGGTCACGAGGACCGAGCGACCGAAGCTACGAACTACGCCCTAAGGAGGGCCAGCGCAGAGGAAAGATACCGGAGTACTTCACCGGGGTCAGCGTCGACTACAAGCAACAGGCCGACATCCCGTCGGTTGGTTGGCAACATTCATATCGGACGACCGCTCGTGGCCTCGCTGCCCCCCTCTACCTGGCTGTCATCGGCACCGCTCAGTAGCCGCCGCGACGCACCATGGATCCATGCAACGGCTTGCTGATAAAGGGCAGTAGCATTCTGTAATCCTCGTTGTGATTGGTGTCATTGTCTATCCGATCCCCTAATTATTTTCTGGTTTGTACCCGACACTCAAACTTTTACTCGGTCGGCTCTGTGATCGTAAACACAGACCGTAGTATTCTACTATACACTAGTTGTCGTTTGAAAATTTGTTCTGGTATTATATTGACCTTCCTTTTTAGTTTACACCCGATCATTAATGTTTTAATGAATCAGCCCCTGATCGCAAATACAGTCGTAACAACTCTACTAAGGCACAAGTTGACGTTAAACAAACAGGGGACTTGTGGTTAGTTTTAGATGTTAACCGGTACAATTCCTTGATAGTAATTGCATTTTAGATAATCTGAACTACCTATTGTACTAAACTGTCAGTTCCTGTTTTTGAAAGACCTGGTATTTATTGGTGTACTTTTAATTGGATCTTGTGGTTTCGCCGAGTGATTTCTCTTGCAATAAGTGCTCATACGTAATCTTTCAAAACGTTCCATCAGAGCAGCCTTCATAACTGACAAGCAGGCTTCATAACTGACACGCAGCTTAACTTTTGACATATTAGCAGCCAACTGTCACCAGTGCTGAGGTCAGAATAAGATTGTCAAAACGGGCGAGTTGAGATCCAGTGAAACTTTGGTTGCTGATTGAAATGAAAGGTTGCTCACTTTGAAACAAGCTTTATCATGGTAATAATTGTTTCCTAATTTGTTTAACCTTTAAGCATAGGTGCGCATCTTAACCCCGGATCTTTCGACATACAGTTTCCAAATTTAAAAAAAAATTAACGTCTTGTCTGAGTAATTAAAACACTGTTCTCATCAATATTACTTATGTTTTCATGTGTTGCAGAAGGGCATTTAATAAGAGAAACTGTGTCCAGCGCAGTAGTGAATTTCACCCGATAACAGGCGGGCTGCAGGTCCAGACCGTTGTAATTATTGTCATGTTGTTCTTGTTTTGGTTTGTATTGTAAAAGCGTACGTACTTCATGAATTTGTTAATTTTTAAAGAAAACAAATGTATATATTGTTAAATAAACAGGTTGTGTGAAAAGGTTACATTGGCGGCTCCTCCCTTCCATGTTTTCTTTAATACCAGTAAATTCCACGTATCAAAAAGTACCGTTACTAAACTAATAGTTGCACGGTAGTCATTGTTGAAATACCAGTGAATATAACCTTCTTCGTCTCATTGGAATTATTTCTCCTTGCATATCAAAATTATTGCAGCCGCGTTAATTTAGGTGATTTTATGTATTGTTATGAGTATACCAATGCGATAGTGTGTATTTTGTCGCGAATGACGGCTGCGAGCGTATATTACGGCCACCGCCGTAATTGCCTGAGATCCGACCAATGACATAAAAGCTGCTATTACACCATTGATGCATTTCCTGCCGTGAGCGCGAATCATAGGTCAGTTGTCAAAACATGTTGGGAATGTTTACACAATATTAAGAGCTTTGCTGTTTTATTGATAAGAGTCGTAGTGTTTAGAGATCCTGTTTGTACTCAAAAGTGGTAAATGTATGATGAATTCGCCCAGAGGTCATGTAATTATTGTTGTATGTGATTCATGTAATTTTGTCACCTTTTCTAAAATCGGTCAGATACTGTCTTTGATGTTTTTAAAGTTTCGAAGGGTACATACACAATTTTGACTCAGGCTATTCTCAGAGCTGGCCGAGCGGTTCTAGGCGCTACAGTATGGAGCCGCGCGACCGCTACGGTCACAGGTTCGAATCCGACCTCGGGCATGGAAGCGTGTGATGTCCTTAGGCTCGTTAGGTTTAAGTACTTCTAAGTTCTAGGGGACTGATGACCTCAGAAGTTAAGTCCCATAGTGCTCAGAGCCATTTGAACCATTTTTCTCAGAACAGTTTCTCGTAAACATTCGTTTTTTTTTTTTCATTTCATAAATAAAGTGGGATTGTAACAATTGAGCAATATAGAAAATAGTTTGGTTTTACAATTAGAATTTTGGTTGACTTCACAGTTCAGATTTTGATAATTGTTTTTCTGTGGGGTGAGGTCATCTTAAGTTGTCGTCCGATATTGTACCATATTCTCTCGATTGGAGACAGATCTAGTGCTCGAGTAGGCCAAAGCAACATGTCGATATTATGCACAGCATGGTGGGCTACAACAGTGATCTGTGGAGAAGCGCTATCTTGTTGAAGGACACCCTCTGGAATGCTGTTCATGACTAGCAGCACATATCTTGTTGGACACAGCCTGGAATGTTGTTCAGGAGTAGCAGTACAACAGGTCGAATCACCAGCTTCACTTACAAATTTGCAGTCAGGATGCGTGGGACAACTGTGATATTGCTCCTGCTGTCATACAAAATCGCTTTCGAGACCGTAACCGTAACTCCAGGTGTAGGTCCAGTGTCTCCAGCACGGTGACAGGTTGGTTGCAGGCCCTCAAATGACATCCTTCTAACCACACACTGCCATAACTGGCACAGAGGCAGAACTAGCTTTCATCTGAAAACATAAAAGACGTCCACCATGCCCCCAAATGAACTTCGCTTGATATCACTGAAGGCGCAAACGGTGGTGTGCTTGGAGTCAGTGGAATGCACCTTACAGGGTGTCTAGCTTGGAGCTGTCCTTGAAGTGACCGATTTGTCTGTTCATTGTGTCACTATGGTACCATCTGCTGTTCAAAGTGCTGTTGCAGACGCAGTACGATGCGCCAAAGCCGTACGAGAACAAAATGGTCTACGCTATCGACCGAGCGAGGTGGCGCAGTGGTTAGCACACTGGACTCGCATTCGGGAGGACGACGGTTCAATCCAGTGTCCGGCCATCCTGATTTAGGTTTTCCGTGATTCCCCTAAATCGCTTCAGGCAAATTCCGGTATGGTTCCTTTGGAAGGGCACGGCCGACTTCCTTCCCTATCCTTCCCTAATCCGATGAGACCGATGGCCTCGCTGTTTGGTCTCTTCCCCCAAATCAACCCAACCCTCTTCGCTCTCGCTAATGCCACGTGGCCGTCGGAGACCGGTCTTCTTGCGACAATACCTTCTCGTGGCCACCGCTGCCAGTATTCTCATGTACAGCGGCTACATTCCTGCCAAGTCTTTCTGCAGTACTGCTCAAGGAACATTCAGCTTCGTAGCCATATTATACGACCTCGTGAGGTGAGCTGTTGATAATGGCGTCTTTGTCGCCTAAAGGCATTCTCGACTAACATCAACTCACCACGTCCAGTCTCAAAGATGACTAACGTTCACGATCGTTGCAGCACGTATTTCAAGCAAGCCTGATTTGTAGAGACGACCAACAACTTTCATTTATGTCCCACAACTCCATTTTCTTTTTTCAGTGTATGAATGACAGTACGGGACAGTTTCGTCCAAACCAAAGGCCGTCAGTCCTCGTATCGGAATAAAAAATAGAGCTTCTACTTAGAGAAAGCACCACTGGAGTCCATTCTTTGGAGCTAGGGAAATATTTTTGACAGAATGGGCAAGGGTTTCGAAAAACAGAACTTCGGCTTATTATATTCACATGAAAGTATGATTCATTGTAGGATGACTACTGCATTTCTTGTTAGCAATGTGACGCCAAATGTATTGGCGAAACCGACAGAAGTTTTTCAACTCGGTTTAAAGAGCATACCAACTGTGCGAATTCATGATCAGCATCAAGTGCGCATTAACGCGAAACAAGAGATCAAATCAAGAACATACACGAGAATGTACAAATCATATGTTTGAAAATAAGGGTGTCAATATTTTATGAGAAAAATTGATTTTTCGAGCTTTACAGAAATCTCCTGGGCTCACCTTAAACATCCACACGGATGTTGACTACATAAATAGACAGCCAATTTCTCTTATTTTCCACGAAATATTTTGCTCCCTATAAAACTTTTAATGTTTACAAATATTCTATTGGATTTCAAACTACGTGGAATAAAATCTATTATAAGTATTAGTAGTGAGCATCATACGGAATTTATTGTATTAGTTTTCTATCAATTCGTAGTCCATGAATTATATCACTTGGTGATTTAAACTGTAATTTATATTTATGTACAGCTTCTCCCACTCTTTCAAGATTCGCCGTTCCGTGCACTAACACCACTTTCTCTAGTGCCATGTCGCTGGGTTTTCGTATACCACGCCCAGTGTAGCTTCCCTCATGGCTGCTTCCATAGGACTCTATTGTTAGTGTTCCTTCTGGCCTTGCTCGCTTCGCCTCCAGCTGACAATATGGTGTATTTCCATTGTTATTCATATAAATTTCCGCAAAGCTTTGTAGGGCTTATTTCATTTCCTCCGCACCACATCTTCGTTTTGTTTTGTATTATAGACACCCGCTTTTTTTCAACTGAACAAACGCTTCTATTGAGTTTTAATTTACCAATGACGTGAAGAGTCGGGACAGCCTTGAGAACAGCGTAAAATGTTGTTAATGACACAATTTGTATAAATACGTAACGCACAGGACTTTTCTACTCCTCTTAGCGATAGTTGCTAAATCAATGATAAAATTGTAAAATACTTCCTTTCTAATCCCTGTTTAGACCACTTAAGGATGCGCCTAAATTTCCGTGAAAGCGGCAGCGATTTTAACAAAAATCTTTGTATAGCCACAACGATGTTTTTTGGCTTCTTATAAAAATTAGTATCCACCGTCTGTCAGATGAAAACATATTAATGCATCTCAGAGTATACTGTCGGTTGTAGCACATCTAATTTCTCTTAATGCAAGACATACCATTGGCGCTGAAAGTTTTGTCTGAGGATCCAGAAAGGATCGTCGGTGAACAATAGTGGGGAAAAACAGAATTATTATTTTCGCTTGGTATATTAAAAGGCAGATCTCGTTTAAATATCAATTAATGCAAGGAAATACGCAGTAAAAGTAATTTCTGGCGTGAGCCAAGGGAGTGTTACAGGACAATTTATTTTTATAATATGCAGGGCGAGGCAGCTACGACAGCCCACTCCAAACCTATCCAGTATGAAAAAATATATCGAGATACGGTTTTCGCCGAATTATGGCGAATTTCCCGAGGTTCGCAAGTAATTTTTATCGTTTATAGTCGCCGTATAACCACGCCGATTTCGTTTTATTCTGATGGAACTATATACTTTTCTGTGGCATTGAAAGAATCTTCTAGGATATCTTCAACGACGTAACATGTATGGGACTTGGCCAACTATTATCTAAACAGCGCTGTAAACCACTGTACCGCAGTCAGAAGAAGAGGTTCCACAAACGTCTGCCTTGGTACACCAAATGTAAGCAATAACCAATAACGGACAGAGCAAAATGATATAAGAAACAGAGTAACACAGGAGAAAAGAAAATTCCTGGACAGGAGAAGTCTACTATTATCAAACACTGGCATTAATTTGAGGAAGATATTTCTATTGATGTGTGGTTTGAACACAGCATTGGATGGTAATGAAACATGAACTGTGGGAAAACGGAAGAGTGTCGAAGCATTTGTCGTGTGGTGCTACAGAAGAACGTTGAAAATTAGATGGACTGATGAGGTAAGGAATGGGGTTTTCCGCAGAATCTGCGTGGAAACGAATATATGGAAAATACTGAAAAAAAGGAACAGGATGATAGGACATGGAGGTTAAAAACTGTAGAGGGAGATTAGAGATTGGAATACGCCGAGAAAATAATTGAGGACGTTTGTTGCAGGTGCTATTCTGAGATGAAAAGGTTGGCACTTGGGTTTACCTACGCGTTTGAAGCCCATCAGTCTGTGTTGTGGTGGTGTAGCTATCAGATAACTTGATCGTAAAGCTGTTGATATATTCACAACGTCTAACGGTACGACAGTGGAGAAAGTGAATATCCTTTACAGCAAATATCACTAAATGATTAGAGTAGCGGCGTCATTATTTGCCAGAGAAAACATTATAAAAAGTTCTAAAAACTGCAAGGGTGGCGAATTAAGAACCAAGCAAAAGGAAGAGCAATTGATGAAAGAAATGAGCCTGACATTTTAGCAGCGATGCCACACATTGCAAATGTCACTAAGAGAAATTTCGGAAGTATGAGAGGGGTCAACAAAACGAGTGTTCCGCGAACACTACATTCCATCCCCTTCACTTTTCGTAGTATCTACAGCTCCGTGGCAAGGACTTCCAACATTGGCTACAGTTCTCCGAATATTATCTACGAAAAGTGCAACACGATGCAGCATATCTATGCAAAATTTTGTTTAAGGAGATAGCATCGTTTACAAGACACGGGAAAGTGAGTTTTCGCAAAAAGTACTAATCCTCGTTGAAAATCCACTCTGACCCAAAGAATTGCATGAAGACAACGCTTTTGGTATATCAGTGTTTGGTGCTTGTTTTTAAAGACCCCATCATTGGCCCCAATTTCCTTGATGCGAATCTAAATACGCTCAAATATCTCGATTTCCTAAGACATGCCGCTGCCGCAGTTATTGGAAGACATCTCACTGCCGCGCGACTGCTACGGTCGCAGGTTCGAATCCTGCCTCGGGCATGGATGTGTGTGATGTCCTTAGGTTAGTTAGGTTTAAGTAGTTCTAAGTTCTAGGGGACTGATGACCACAGATGTTAAGTCCCATAGTGCTCAGAGCCAACATCTCACTGGACGTAAGGCAGGGGTACCAACGTACCGAATGTACCTCCAATTCCGCACATCTAATGACAGACCCTCATAATATCTGGAGAGTACTAGAACGGTCCTTATGGAGGCATAAAATGGTCTACACTCTAACAAAACCTAACACTTCTACCCTTTTATCTGTGGCGAAAATTAATACAAGAGGTTTTTTAGGAAACACGGACGACTTCCGAAGGCACGAAATGCCCTACAACATGGGCCTGTGTTGCCGTTAGCTCGAAACGGAATTCAGTGTGTACTGTCATTATTTCTACAGAATCACTTTATAGCGTATATCAGTCAATATTTCGAGCACTTGGTATGACAGCCGTGATAACAAACACACTAACGGTATCTGGGTTAAGTGTTTGCTTACATCTGGTATAACAGGGCGACCGTTTGTGGAACTACTTCTGACGGCGGGACATTGGTTATCGGTGCTACCATCTTGATACTATTGGATCAGGTTCCATACACGTCATGCCGCTGAAGTTATTTTAGAAGCTTTTTCCAAATGTCACAGAAAGAAAGAACATAGTTCCATTAGAAAAAACCAATTAGGTGTAGCAACTCGGCGAGTATAAACGATAAATATTACTTGCAAACGTCAATAAATTGGCTATATTGTTCGCTGTAACTTCACAAAAACCGCATCTCGATATATTTATTCGTTATGGATATATCTGGAGTGACGTTTCTTAGCCGCTGCCCCCTGTTTATAAACGACCTAGTGTGCAACGTCCGAACCTCCATGACGCTTTTCGCTGATGGTGCTGTTGTATACAGAGAAGTCGCAACTCTCGAAAATGGTAGCGAAATGCAGGAAGACATTCAGAGGGTCGGCGTTTGATGCGGGGAGTGCCAACTGACCCTCCACATAAACGTAACGTATTCCATATACAAAAACAGAGACACGCTTTATTGTATGATTACACAATTACAGCACAATCAGTGGAAGAAATTACTGCCATAAAATATAGGAGTAAGCGTAGGGGTCGATTTGAAGTGGAACGACCATATAAAATTAATCGTGAGTTAGGCACATGCCAGCCAGATTCAATGGAAGAATCCTCAGGAAATGTATTCCATCAACAATGGAAGTAGTTTGGTAAACTCTTGTTTGAGCAGTACTTCAATGCTGTTCGTCAGCCTGGGATCAGCGCTAGATAGAATTGATAGCGGAAATAGAGAAGATCGAAAGAAGAGCTGCACGTTTCGTTACAGTAAGAACGAAAGGGTCACAGAGATGCCCGTTCAGCTCCAGTGGGAGACGCTGCAACCTAGTAGTTCTGCATCACTGTATGGCCTACTGTTGAAAAAGATCCGAGAAGACTCAACCAACATGTTGTTTCCTGCTAGGTATATCTCACGAAGAAACCTGGAAGATAAAATTAATGACATTCTATCCCACAGAGATGCTTACTAATAATTGTTCTTCCTTTGAACCATACACGACTGGAACAGGAAAAGATAGAACCACAAGTGGTACATAAAGTGCCCTCCGCCACAAACCGTGAGGTGACTTCCAGAGTATAGATGCAGATGCAAAAAAAGAAACCATTTACACAGCTCGCTATTAACCCCAAAGCACTAAACGGAGAAAAATATTTCATTACTACTACACCAAAGTAAATATTATTACTCTATATATTTATTGAAAGCAAGTTATATAAGTTACGCATTAGTGAATTACACTTAATGTCCCCAGTAGAATTTTACATACAAAATAAGTTCAATTCTCCTGTTTTATACACTGACAATTTTACTGCTCAAAATGTTATGGAAAAATTTTCATTTCTAATGAGTGCCCAGCCGAGTAAGACATATTTTACCAGCGATGGCTCCTGTCTAGTAAATTTCTTACCCTCCATGTCCCCAAATTACCTACAAATTTAATAATGTATTTTTTTTACTATGGGGCATAATGGGGCCAAATTAATCATTTCTAATTTTTTGGCTCGATAGGAGTAGTGAATATTTTACTACACATGATAAACTGTAATGATGAATATACCCTAGTTACAAGTTTCGTATGATAAACGTATATTGCTTGAAGATATATCTTCACTGTAAATAGTAAAATTTAAAATTTTGAAACAACGGAAAAATAAGATTTGATGTGTAGGACATCTGCAACTTACAGACGTGGTAAGTTAATTTAAAAACATCCAGGTCCGTTGTACTAGTTATTTATTTAAATTATGACCGGATTCGGGACGTTAAAATCCCTTTTTCAGGCGCATAAAATTACTGTATTTGGTAGCGCATAACGTGTGGTAGGACAAGTCAATGCAACTGACGTGGTTGGTGGTTGCCCGACGGCGGGTAGTTTCCGCCTAAATGCAGAGATTTGGAGGCCCTTACATTGGCTGGCCCGACCGCAAGCTGTCTGTTACCAAATACAATAATTTTGTACACGTGAAGATGGGCTTCTAACATCTTGAAACCGGTCGTGGTTTCAATAAATAATTAGCACTTCTAAAGCGGAAAAAATAATCATGTTTGGCGCTGTTTGAATCATAACGGGGCTACGTAAACTATCGTAAACTATTATACAATTATACACAATACGGATGATAACACGTTTTAACTGCTCCAGTGGTTGTTAGATGCGTTTCCCACAGTAGAATTGGCTACTATCAGCAATCTCAAATTAATTTTGTGAAATCACTCCTTGCACTTACCGCACCTGATCCATTTCCCTTTCTTCACAGATTTAGGGTCGCAAAATTTGATGTTGGAGGTGTGTTTTATTCCTCTGACGCAGCTTCTGGTGGCGATGAAGATGAATCCTGTTGGGTATGTGAAATTTTCTCTTGAACATCCAACACATTTCGGCAAACCTTGATCTTCTTTCTTTGGGACTTTTCAATACGAAATTCTCTCCTCCCTCTTGTAGGGTTGGTAACTGGTGAAAACAAATTGGAAACCGAACTTTTCTCTCTCTTCGCTCGTGTGCTGCCGACCTCTGCCTTTCCGAATTTCTTGGAGAATTAGAAGTTGCAGAGCCTGGATTTACTTCTCATTCTGTGGTAAGGGACTCTCCATTCAGGACTGTGGACAAAGAGTGGAATTTGTATGATGGTTTGTTGACATTTAAGGGGAAAATTCTCGATTGTGCATATTTAGGCTGCATAAATAATTTAATAAAGAAGATATAATACGCATTATATTCCGAATCAGAAAGCCCCACGAAGACTGAATCACATAGCCACATTCGCTTAATATTTTACTAAATGTAAGTAGTTGCTCAAATTTATAACTGATGTCGCTAGTCGTTCTGTCAACCGACCTGGTTGGTGCTACACAACAGATAGCGGAAAGAGTTTTGAAGTGTCATTCCGTATTTTTTATCAACAGACCTCATTTTGAACAGACTTAATATTGCGTGGCGCATTGTTATAAGCAACGCTGTCATGCCTCTTCTACTTCATTCTGGATGATTACCGTCTGGATTAAGGATGTATTGAAAAAACTTCTTGTCGCTTGTGCACGATTTGTTTAGCAGTGGTCTTGTAGCACAATGGCTTCAGAGCTGACCTTACGAGCTGAACAGCAGAATATTTTCTTATTTCTATTCACATAGGACCATGATTCGAAAAGCTCCACCCTACTCTGTACTATGCAAGAAAAACAAGTAAAATTACGTTTTGTCCTGTTCTTGTTACGGCAGTTTTAATGGCC
This sequence comes from Schistocerca serialis cubense, assembly GCF_023864345.2. NCBI lineage: Eukaryota > Metazoa > Arthropoda > Insecta > Orthoptera > Acrididae > Schistocerca > Schistocerca serialis. The sequence continues at coordinate 442,298,938 of NC_064641.1, read as the reverse complement.
ATCAGTATATTTCTACCTACTCTGACAGAAAATCTTAGCCAAACTAATGAAGCTAATCACGTCGTCGTCATTCAGGAGTGAACTGAAATGCCACGATTACGAAAAATCTGTAGTAGTAAAGGCAAAATTGAATTCTGATTAACTGAAAGAAATTTTGGGCAGGTACATTCGACGCTATAGAAGACGTCATTGTGACCAGTTCTGGAGTACTTGCTAGTAGAGTGAACAACTATGCAAAACTTGTGCTAAAGTATCCTCAAACAGAAAACATCGTTGTAAATTTTCGATAATGTAAACTCCTACACATACAGTCGTCAAATCTAATAAATATTTCTTTACAGCCACTATAATTCTCGCTTTGGTGAACTATGGATGCCGCATTTTACAGTAACCTGTCCTGCAGAGTAAACTTCCCTGCAAACTATTATGAAAGTTTGAAGAATTGAGTTTTATGTTTGTGGTGTTAATAAATATGAGGCATAGAAAAGGTAGAGCGTGTAGCGCATTACCGACACAACGCAAGCTTATGTCTCCATCTGACTAATCACAAACAGCAGTAAATATCCTCTCTCCATGATTAGTCATAAAGATATTTGTACCATCTTTTCTCCTTCCTCGCTCCTCAACCATTGGTTCGTTTCTGCCTCTGCCAAGATTCAAACCGGCTACGTCTGGATTAAACGGCAAGTCACTTATGGGCGTTAGTGACCTCGGATACTCGGCCACGTCATAGGTACATTTCTTGGCAGCGAAGTCTGTAGCAGAGGGAAAGCTCTGTGGGGGCAGGCAAATAACTTACGTAAAAGTAGTCTGGAAGGACATTGGGTGTAAGAAGTTTTCAGAGATGGTAAGATGAGAATGTCAGCAGTGGTAAACCAGTTTATAGACTGAGGACAGTCAAATACCTCTCTTCCTCAAATACAATAAACTCTTTCATACATCAATTAATCTTTGCAACCTCTTGGCTTTTTGGACGGTCGTCTCTCCCTACACGGATGACAATTTCATATTTCCTGTAATTTGTTGTAGGAGACGGTGGCAGCGAACCCATTCCACGGTATGTCATTTTCGTCAGATGCCTAATGTGTCGTTTCCATTTGTTAATGGCCCAACCTGTCACTATTCCAATAAAGAGTCCACGTGTCAGCAAGAGGATGCGGTCGTTATATTCTCTTATCAACAATAGCTTTTATTTTATGTACTTGACAAGTGGAAGTGGACCTCATCAGAAGAGATCAAAGCAGGGTTGCTGGAATGTTCCCTCGAAATCCCTCACAGCTCTGTGAGTTTCAAAATCTACCTGTCTCAGTTCTTGGGAAACAGTGACTTTGTATGGGAACATGTAAAGTTCTCAGCGCAGAATTCATCTTACAGACCTTGTAGACAATCCCTGGCAGCTGAATATTTTAGTGCTGAACCAACTGGAGGTTGCTGAAAGGACGCTTTCATATGGACCACACTTTCCGGCATTATTACAGTCCGAGGTCGGCCAACAGATTTTGTTTTCAATGCAGAACCTGATGCCCTGAAGTTTGACATCCGAATTCGAATAGTTTTTCTGTCAGGAACTGAATCATTTCGGGCAAGCTCGAAAGGAATACGAAATGCTCGTTGAGTAGCAATCAGACAACACTAATATGAATAAAGTGCTCCGCAACAGTCACACGATGCTCACCTAGCCAAGCGATTGTGCCCACTAAAAATGGCACATATACTACTATCTATGGGTCCTCCCTCCCCTTCCACATTATTATCACCACCACAACTGAAAAAGTGACCTCTCCAAATACGGGAGGTATTTTCGCTGGACTCAGTACCTGCAGATGCAAGTAATATGAAACTATTCACATCTATTTACTTACGGTAGTTTCTTATCAAATTTTGCTTCATCTTTTCCCCATCTTCTCTCATACCCAGTCATATGTCGGGACACAAACTATCAGTAGCTTCCGCGGGTTTCACAACGTTTACGTTCTACAAGGCAATTTTGTTAAATCGAGACAAAGCGCAGGAAACGATGCCTAGGAAGGTAAGGGGCAAAAGAGATCACATGGACATATTTTGAAAAAGTCATATACAAATGTACATTTACTCCCTACCGGTTTCAGGTATAACAACCATCTTCAACGTAGGACAAAAATAATATACATCAATGGATCAAAAATACATTTTTGTCAAATACGAAACAACAAAATGTAGAACATACATGTCATAAGGGTCTGTCTGAACATAATCCATATAAAAGTGCTATGCTGTTGGCACGTCTACAGTAATGTATACTTGGTGACAACTTCACACTTAATTACTGACACGTTCAATTTCCAGAGGTATAAATATTATGTGACGCATAAATCCTTACGACACGTACACAAGGTAAAGAAGGGCTGTGCATTGGAGGAGCATTTCCTGCTATATGTCCATGTTAATAATACCTTATTTTAAGTAACTGTTTACAGGTGTTAAGTATTTTGGAAAAATTATACTTGCGCCATTAGATGTGCAACTGCATATTTATTCTCTCCTGGTTTCATTCACGACAACCATCTTCACGGACCTAAACAGTATACATAAGTGGATCAAAAAGAGGTTTTCGTCAAATACGACACAACCAAATGTAGAGCGTACACTGAGGTGGCAAAAGCCATGGGGGTGCCTCCTAATATCGTGTGAGGCCAGATTTTGCCCGACACTGTGCCGCAGCGCGACGTGGCATGGACTCGACAAGTCGTTGCAAGTTCCCTGCAGGAATACTGGGCGGTGCTGTCCCTATATACCAGTCGATAATTGTGAAAGACGGGATAGATAACATTCCATCAGAATTTGTAAAATCATTGGGAGAATTATCGCACAATCAACTTAACAGCTCATGCATCAAAGTTACTTAATAGAATAATATGCAGAAGAATGAAGAAGAAAATTGAGGATGTGTTAGATGTCGATCAGTTTAGGATTAGGAAAAATAAGGGCACCAGAGAAGCAATTCTGACGTTGCGGTTGATAATGGAAGCAAGGACTAAAGAAAAATCAAGACGCCTTCATAGGATTGAAAGTGAAGAAGAGTTACAGGGCCTGCTGAATGGAATGAACAGTCCAATGAGTACAGAATATGAACTGAGAGTAAATCGAAGAAAAACTAAAGAAATGCGAGGAAGCAGAAATGAGAACACCGAGAAACTTAACATATGAACTGATGTTCACGAGGTAGTTGAAGCTAAAGGATTCCGCTACTTAGGCAGCAAAGTAACCAATTATGGACGGAGCAAGGAGGGATCAAAAGCAGATTAGCGCTGGCAAAAGGACACTCCTGGCCAAGAGAAGTCTGCTAGTATCAATTGGAGGCTTTAATTTGAGGCAGAAATTCCTGGGACTGTACATTTAGAGCACCGCGTTGTACGGCAGTGAAACATGGACTGTGGGAAAACCGGAACAGTAGAGAATCGAAGAATTTGAGATGTGGTGCTAAAGACGAATGTTGAAAATTAAGTGGACTGATGAAGTAAAGAATGAGGTAAGTTTAAGACATCAGGGAATGACTTCCATGGCACTAGAGGGAGCTGTAGAGAGCAAAAACTGTAAAGGAAGACAGGAGATTGGATTATATCCAGCAAATAATTGGGGATGTAGGTTCCAAGTTCTAGTCTGAGATGAAGACGCAGGCACAGGAGAGGATCTCGTGGTGCTCCGCATCAAACCAGTCAGAAGACATGACCAAATAAAAAATATTGTGAAAGTGTTGCTAGTGCAGGCTTTTGCCCGAACTGACTTCTCTTTTATATAATGTTAGATTGTATTCATGTCGGACGATCTGGGAGGCCAAATCATTAGCCTGAATTGTCCAGAATGTTCTACAGACCGATCGAAAACAGTTGTGGGCTGGTGATATGGCGTATGTCCATTCAATGATGAGTTCAGTTGGACCTGATGACCCAGTCGACTCCACGTAAAAGAATACCATCGCTGTCTGGAAACAGTCCGTACATGGCTGAAAATTGTCTCCAAGAAGCCGAACACAACGATGTCCATTCAATGATCCGTTCAATTCGACCAGAGGACCCAGTCCATTACACGTAAGCACACCACTATGGAACCAATCAGAGATTGCATAGTGCGTTCTTGACAACTTTGGTCCATGACTTCGTGGGGTCTGCGCCACATTCGATCCCAACCATCAGCTGTTATCAAATAAAATCGGGACTCGTCCGACCACACCATGGTTTTCCAGTCGTCTAGGTTCTAACCGATGTGGTCATGAGCAAAGGAGAGGCGCCGCCAGCAATGTCGTGCTCTTAGCAATGGCACTCACATCGGTCGTCAGCTGCCATGGCCCATTTACGACAAATTTCGCCGGACTGTCCTCAGGGATACGTTCATTGTGCGTCCCACATTGATTTCTACTGTTATTTTAGGCAATGTTGCTTGTCTGCACTGACAACCATACGCAAATGATGCTGATCTCGGTCGTTAAGTGAACCCCATCGACCACTGCGTTGTCCATGGTGAGAGGTAATGCCTAGCGCGGGATTAGCCGAGCGGTGTGAGGCGCTGTAGTCATGGACTGTGCGGCTGGTCCCGGCGGAGGTTCGAGTCCTCCCTCGGGCATGGGTGTGCGTGTTTGTCCTTACGATTATTTAGGTTAAGTAGTGTTTAAGCTTAGGGACTGATGACCTTAGCAGTTAAGGCCCATAAGATTTCACACACACTTGGACATTTTTTTATTTTGGTAATGCCTGACATTTGGTATTCGTCGCATACTCTCAACACCGTGGATCTTGAAATACTGAATTCCGTAATCTTTTCCGAAATGGAATATCCCATGCGTCTAGCTCCAGCTACCTTTCCCCGTTCAAAGTCTGGTAATTCTCGTCGTGCCGCCCCAATTACGTTAGAAAATTTTTCATATGAAGCACCTGAGTACAAATGAGTCCCAACAATGCACTGCCCTTTTATATCTTGTGTACTCGATACCACCGCCATCTGTATACATGCACATCTATAGTCCATACATTTTTTCGCCTCAGCGTATAAACCGAAGCGGGAAGCATGCTCGAAACCTCGATAATTCCTCACGGATTCCAACTGTCTGAATGCCGTCTATGTGTATCGTAGTTATTTCAGTAGGTTTTCGCGAAGAAAATTATTTTACCTTTTCAAATATCTTATATTCACATAAAACCATTAGCTAGGTTCAAAATGGTTCAAATGGCTCTGAGCACTATGGGGCTTAACTGCTGAGGTCATTAGTCCCTTAGAACTTAGAACTAGTTTAAACCTAACTAACCTAAGGACATCACAAACATCCATGCCCGAGGCAGGATTCGAACCTGCGACCGTAGCGGTCGTGCGGTTCCAGACTGCAGCGCCTTTAACCGCACGGCCACTTCGGCCGGCCATTAGCTAGGTAACTGAACACTTTTACATTTACACAACACCGTAGTCCAAAAATCATAAATCATAAATAATTCTTCTCTTCACTTACTATGAGTCAGAGATAACCTAGCAGACCCTTGGGTGATATAGCATTCGTAAGAGTTTATATAGTGTTATCGCCGCTGGCAAATAACTCGCAGTTGTAGAAAAACGTCCATTTACAACTGTTGCGCGAAATACCCTTTAAATCACGTTTCAATAAATTTTCTCTCCGGTCTTCCATTTATATTAATACTATTTTTACGTCAAATTAATATTCGCACATTTCGATGTGTTAATTCATCCATTGTCCAGACTAGTGTAGAGTGGATAAGCACTTTCTTATGCACAACGATAAGAAAGGGCAGGAGTGATGGCGACTGCGTACGTCTCACTCCACCGACGTCGGGCTGTAGGTTCCAGAAGCGTTCGACCTGGCGGCCTTCGAGTAGGCTGCTCAGAGTCTGTAAGGCCAGCACACCGAGTTTTGGGACTGCAGGTTCCGTTCAAGGCGAGGCGAAACTGGCGGCAGCTACACGGCGAACTAGTCCAACCGGCTCTGCGCGTTTTCCTGCTAGCGTTCCAGAGGGGCCGGCCAACCGCTGCACCTCCTGGGCTCGTGTCGGCCGTACACTGGTGGGGACGCCTGCTGCGGAGTCTGCAAACAGGTCACGTTGCAGGCCTTGGAAAACGGGCCCGAAGCCAATCGCTTGCTTTCGTCTGGAACTTGAGTCTCCCTTTGTTGCGCCAGCATGTTATTAATTTTCGCCAGCGCAGTTGCGACATATGTACGCGCGTGGAAGCAAGCAGTGTCAGGTGTCACGTGACTTCTGGGCGACCCGTGTGCGGGTGGAGATTTCAGGGTTTTCCTGCGACTGGCGAGTCCATGCGGCTGACGCGGATCTATGAGGCGACCTGTAAACGTCACTGGCTGTAGCAGCGTGTGGCAAGCATTTTTGATGCGAACACATTTTAACGACTGTGCCTTGCCAGCTCAGACACTTTGTAGGATCTTGAACTGTTCTCGTAAATAATTTATTTGAATGACAGGTTTCGTATTCTAGTGCCCACATCATCCAGTTGGATCTGTTACATTTGAAAACTCATTCACTACGACTGTGGTCAAATTATAGTTACAAGAAGTAGTGAGAAATTACCAAATTACGTACATGGTGTACCGTGACAATAAGGTTGCAACATGAACGACACCGAGCATTCTTTGTCTATGAATAAATAACGGAATTATCCGATCGTGAGATAAGTAATAGATTTGAAGAACATCTTAACGGTTTGGATGATATTGATACGACCTGAAAGTTACCTATTTTACATCGAGAAAATAAGGAGAACGAACATAACAGCCTTGAGGAAGCGCAAATTCTGAGGTCCGTTAACGAGTTTACCTAGCAGAAACTAAACGGATAACAGAAATTAAGACATCGTAACATTCTGGATAACTTCGATTTTTTAAAAAGCCTACACGTGTTCTCGATACTTTCTTTAGCATTTGACCAATGACTGTGTGTTAATTGCTTCGGTATACATTGCTTTATCACTTATGGTTTGAATTTCTGTATACATATATTTTATAACAAAGTATTCTTATGCAGGTCACTACTGGTTAAGAAATATGTTAGCGCTGTTCTCTAAAATTTTTAGGGTTAAGATTTGGTTACTTATCACATGTTTCTTACAATATGCCCAAGTAAGCAGGCCTCAAATAATAAATCTACATGTTTACACTCTGGTAATGATTCTTTCTAATACTCGTATTATTCTCAGAAAGTGCTTAATTAACATATTACCAGCTGCCATTTTCTGCTCATAGTTCCTTGTCATCTGCAATTGTTCTATTATGTTATTCCGGGTAGGATCCTTACATTTATTGTCTGTGAATGTGACCACGCAAAGCAAATTCCTGTAAGTCATTTTGCCGCACTGCGCATGCTAGACCCGATTTCCACCGCCGACGTGACTTATCGCTCTGTCCATAGTTGGGCGCTTTTCTGCCCATATCTTCATGAATTGCTGTCTGTTGTATTTATGGAATGTGATTTTCATACAAATTGACCCATGAATTATCTTCTTTGTACTGTTTTTATTACTAAGAGTGATTTTTATACAAGTGCGCCATCAGTTATCGTCTGTATACTGTTTTTGTTATTAACTGGGTTCTTGGCGATACTTCCCATATTTTTATTAATTTTTAGACATTCGCAATGGATTGTGCTCCTATATGTAATGTTTAACATGTTTGGCCTACTTTTGCCCGTTCCCGATTCATGGTAGGTGTTTTTGATTTTCAATCTTTGACAAACTCATTATTGGTCTTTTATCGTATTACGCCGGAAGGATGTTTGTTGAAGTTTCTTATAGCTTTCAGGAAAAAAAAATTAGGAGAGCTTGATGGACCATCGACTCATACTTCCTGCTTACCTGACATTCCGCTAATTGCGCCGTTTATTCGTATACAAGGAATGTTTTCTCCAGTACATACTGCAGCTTTAATGTCATGATTTACCATTTAAGTAGTTTGCTATATTGTAACCACATTGCGACGACAACTGTAGCGAACGCTTTTCTGATTTAAGAACTCTAATCTGATGGTGTGGTTTCCTGGCTACAAAATGGGACGTTTAATAAATAATTTTCAAGAGCAGCCAAACTGTTATATTGAAGATGTCTACTTATGGGTATGCTTATCCCTCATACAATATAGTGCGTAATTCCGTAGAATAGTCATCGATAGGGTAGAGGTGGCACTACAGCGCAAGCTTTGAACCTAGTTCGTTCATTTTGCACTGCAACTGTGGTGTACAATGACGAGCCAAGACATTACAACCACCTGCTTAATATCTCGTATGTCAGTCTTTGGAATGAAATACATAACTGATTCTGCGTGCCAGAAATCCGACAGTTTGCTGGTAGGTTTATGGAGGTAGGTGGCGTTAGATGCCTACGCACAGATTATGTAATTCGTGTAAATAACGGACCGCCGATCTGTGTACGCGATAATGACGCCCGACTGCGACCTAGATGGGTTTCATAAGATGTACGCCATGCGAATTAGGTCACCGACACATCAACGTGAGTTCCCTATAATGCTTATCAAACCACTGTAGCACGGACCTGACTCAGAGACACGGCAATTACACCGTTGAAAGCTGAAATCGTCGTCAGGGATGATTGTCTTTCGTATCTTTGTCGAAAAGAGAACTTGCACTCCCTTCGCATTTCAAGTAGAGAGAAACCGCAGAAAGCAACGAACATTTCCACCACGTACCCAGAGCATCCGCTTTTAGTTAAGTATAAGGCTTTAATATTTGCCCTCTACTTCACAAAACAGAAAAAAACCGTGAATGTTGTTGAAAGTGAAGGCAAAGTCTGTAGTGGATGCAGAGTGTCAGTGCTGTTACGCTACGTTTGCACTGCACTGTTCCGGATACAGCTGTCCCACACGTAGCACTTCGGTATTTCAGGTTCAAAATCAGGACAGGTTTCTTCGAATACCACGGGATGTATAATGGTGAACACTTTGCTGTATCGGTAATGTTCATTACCGTTTCTCGTAAAAGAAAAACATTTTTTTTTTCAACTTAACGACATACATTCATCAACTTTTAAGGGAAGCGAGTCATCGATTAATACCATAGGTCCCATGCGAGCGCAGTAGTACGTCTCCCATAGCGTAATACTGCTGCCACCAGCCTGCATCCGTAGTGCCGCTCGCCTCGATGACGGCGTTTGTGGAGACGACCATCGACATAGTGTAGCGAAAATGTGATTCACTCGAAGAGCCGTAACGTTTCCATTGATCGAAAGTCGAATCCCGATGGTCCCGAGCCCACTGCAATCGTAATTGACGATGTCGTTGGGACAACGTGTGAACTCTTGTGGGTGGTCTGCTGCGGATCTCAGTGTTGAACAATGTACGATGAACGGTGTGCTCCGAAACACTTGTGTGTGCACCAGCATTGTGCTCTTTCAGCAGAGATGCCACTGATAACCATTCGTCCTACTTCACAGAGCGGACAAGCCTCTGAATCCTAAGTTCTGTGAAGACTATTGAACTTTCAACAATTTAGCGCCTAATGGTACATTCACTGTCCTATCTCTTTCCGCACATGCTAACGACAGTAGCACGTGAACATATGACCAGCTTCTCCGTTTTCACGATACTCTTTCACAGGGTCTGCGTAATAATAATTTACCCTTTGTCAAAGTTGCTTATCCAGTATCCTCGCTAGGGTGATCCCCCGGCCATATCTGCTACGCTTGCATACTTTTGTTACCGCGTCACGTGCCGCAACACCACCAGGCGGCATCCTCCATTGCGGCAGGCGGTGGTCATAATGTCTTGGCTTATCAGGGTACATAGCGTGTCAGAGTCCAAAAGTAGAAAAGCCGGACTCGGGGTTACATTTAGCTCGACATTTTGCCCTAAAAGCTGGACTATTTTAAATAGAAAGTCAGTTGGATATTTTCAGTCGATTGCTAATAAACAGTACAGTCAGAATTTTGCTAGATTAACCTTACACGAGCTCAAACTTAAAAAAAAAAAAATCAGTAAACAGCTTTATAATTTGGCAAGTAAATCGCCATGTGCTGAAATGGCCTCAGTCAGGAAATATTCAAAATGGAGTTAAGCTCATTGACGTGTTGTTGAAGATTGGTCACATCTTTAAATTCTAGAAGTCAGTCACATAGTTGGTTATACTGGAAAAGATGCCACAGAAATCATGTTATGTGCTACAAGGAATTCAGCGACTGAAGTTCTTCCAGCACGTCAAGGGAGCCCTTCCAGCAGAAAGAAGGAAAGTTTTCCACAAAGAGCACTAAAATGACAAGGAAATAAAATGTTTTGGCACCAACCTCAAAATTCTAGTGACGTATAAGTTGTTTAAGGAGAAACATCCGCACATAAAGGACACCTTAAGCAACATTTTTCAAGAAGAATTTCAATTTTCATTTCGTACGCCCACAGATACACTGCTGTTGCATATATGAACAGCTGAAGGTGTAAATGAGAAACCCTCAGATTAACGATGTTACAAATAGATGTGCAGCTGGAGGTCCCAAAATATTATACAAAGCTAACAGAAGAAGCCAAATGATAGTCGAGCACCATGTACTTGCTCTTAGATTTGACCACATGCTAAATATCAAACTCCACAAATTCCTGTCCTGGAAACATTTTAACTGCGACAGTTAACAGCTGAAATATTTTGACATTAAAAAAGTAATGCATTTATGTATATTATGAAGACAATGGAAAACAAGGACCAAACGAAATATGCACTTTCCTCCTCCTGCAGAGCATTCCTCCATCAGTCACTGAATTACACTTACATTCCGAGAATTCTGAAGGACAGAACAAAAACCATGTTATTGGCATTGTCTAACTGTAACCGGTTTGAGAAAATTGAATATTATTTCCTTGTCAGACGACATTTCTTTCTCCATTGTTCAAAAATGTTCAAATGTGTGTGAATTCTTAAGGGACCATACTGATGAAGTCATCGGTCTCTAGACTTACACACAACTTAAACTAACATACGCTAAGAGCAACAAACACACACACACACACACACACACACACACACACACACACACACACACACACACACACACATATGCCCGAAGGAGGACTCGAACCTCCGGCGGGAGAGGCCGCGCAATCCGTAACATGGCGCCTCTAACCGCGTGGCATTTCTCCATTGTGATGGGGATTTCAGCGTAATGCAGACAGAACTGAGCAAGTATGACAACTAGATAGGAAAGACTAAGGTCCTTTTAGCATACGATGATCCAGTTATGATAGCAACTAAGTGCTCAGTCTTCTTATTTTGTGAAAATAAACGAAAAGTTCTTCATTGAACGAAGTAAATAATAATTTCTGCCGCTCACTAATAAAATGAACACTTTCGCGTGTGAAAGCATTCGTGACAGCCTTTCCTTTCGAAGGGGTAGTGCGATCTAACTCTCGCGTGTCTCAACACGGGTAGGAACGAAGCGGGGAGGGCGGGCTAGCATCGACTGATCTCCACTACTCTAATTTGCCTCGCTCGATCTGCGCGTAGCATTGGTTGTGACATTGTGTGTTAGGCTCCTTCAGCCATAGCACACAGGCATAAGAATACCACACATACGGGCAGCATTTCTTGGTATGTATTTTCTAATGATATATCTCCTTATTCCTCGAACGTCACTTATCTGATCTCTGCTTCATCACTAAAAAAACCTAACAAAAGTCGGACAGAACGGACTTTTATATACTTGCCCAGGCACTACCGTGAAAAGGCTCACACGTGTGACTAAAGCTGGTTACCTGGCAAGCGTGGGTGTAGAGGACAATACTGAACAAAGCGGCAGCACCATAACGTGAGCAAAATTACAATGCTAGTGAAGGAATTTGAAGACAGGAAGTAGTTGAAAGTAAAGGAACAATAAAGGAGATTTTAACAGAAGAGTTGGTTTCAGTAAAATCCTCCCTGAACAAAGGCAAGCGCACTAAAAGTGAACGTAATTATTTTCCGCAAAATTCAGAAAGCGGCGGTGAAGTAGGTCTTTCAGCAACATAATTACTCTCGAAATTTCACCCTTTTGTATCAAAATAGTCGGTATTCCATGATATCTGTAATTAGCTTACATGTTGCTATAAATACGTATTTTTTTTCAATATCAAAAATTTTATTGTGAAGATTATACAGTTATAGAGTTAATTAAGTAACAAACTAAAAAATTTCTGCAGCCAATAATGGCTGATTAAATGGATAAAAGAAAGGATGTTTGCTTCTTTGCAGTCCAGCTGGAAAATTCTTTATTACTCTCTCGATCGAAAAGCCAAGAATACTGAAATCACTCCCAACGAGCTTGGACGTAATCTACTGACTGCTAGGTCTAAACTTCTGTAAATACGGGTTCCATACTAGTCGACAGTATAGGACACAAACATAAAGCAGGATGTGCTGTAACTAACACATGGAGGGCATACAACGTACAGCTCAGAATAAAGCTATCAATGTGCAGTATTGCAGTGTAGGTGCATTCCAGTCTGCTCCAAGTGATACTTCCAAGGACCAATTAGCGTGGAACAGCAGCTCAGTTTGATGACTGTCCTATTAGCAACTCAGTATGTATCGTTTCAGAGCCTCTAGCATCTGTTTCCTCTCCTGAATGCAAGACATCGATTGCTACAGAGGTCTGCCATAAAGCATCTCCACACCGCCAGCAGTACTTCTGCATCGATGGATGTAAAGTCGGTGACAAGGATTCCACCACTAAGCGCCGTCAGCGTCAATGGCACTGCGACTTGTTATTCTCTCCGTCATCGTGTCTTTTTTCGCTATTTCACTATAGTACTGCAACCAGTTTTCTCATTCTCTAGATGGCTTATGTAATACCACTGGACACCTATTTTACTGATTTCCTTTCAGCTCATATTTCCACGCAACACCAGCGTTGTTTTCACTATTGTAAATTGGGTATAATACTCTTTTCGTTTCTGAAACTGTCTCTGCTTGTTTCATGAGGCTGTAAACGATCCGTTGAAGATGTCATTATTGGTGATTTTCGATATAATTACTTTGCAAATGTGAAAAATGCTGTGTTAAATCTCGGTTAAGATATCAGACATTGTAAAGCAAGTTCGGACGGTAATTTACAAGAGAAATCACAGAACAATTCCGTCTTGCTTGGGAGACAAGTGAATTAGTATGAGACCAATATGACAAGTGCCAGGGATACATAGAAATAAGTTTGTCGAATTCAAGTGAGGACAGTGAAAAAGGATTTTTACTTGTAAGTCACCATCATCTGCTGAAAGTGTGAGAATGCCGGTGAACCGGCGAATTGATGAAACTGGATGGATTTCCACCTATTGTCTATGAACATGAACATGGGAGACTTTTCATATCAATGATAGAGATTTAGCTGCAGGAAACTGTGGCTCTGAGCATACCATTTAATAAACATGCTGCCAAATGGAGCTCCGTTCTTGTCGATCCAGCGAATTCACTCGTAACAACTGCAGCGGGCACGAGAACATGAATGGAGTGTGTAGAATGGGATAGGTTACCTTATCTAATGAATTATGCTTAGTTTTACATCACACCAACGATTATATTACGATAAATCATCCTGTAGCAGAAAGTTTTCTCGACATAACCTCTGTGTAATGTAAACTGGCTGTTTGTCCTGGTATTGCACACTGACTGGGATTTATCTAGAATCCGTGGATGGAACCATGATTGCTACAGACAACTCCAGTATTGCCGTTTACCACTTATTTCCCTCCGTAACCGAGATCTTCTCACCAAACACGGAATTTTTAAAACAGGGAAACATCCCCTTAGTCGTGCCACAGTCTGCTACTTTTCGTTCGTGAGAAAAACGCGGATTTCCAGCTGAGGTTATGACAACCATCCTCGCCGGATATTAGGTACATCGAACATGTCCGAGACGCATAAAGCTCCAGCTCAGAGTTTGCTGATCAGCTCATGATAATGAATTTCGACACTTATATGAATGCAGCTGCTGCGCTCTACCTACGAACAGATACGATCAACTTTATATCAGTTTTACCATGACGGAGAGTAATTATATATTTTCCTTTCAGGGCACAGTTGGTCATTACGTTCTGGTTAATAATAATAATTTCGTGTGGCTCAAAGGCGACGTGCAAGCCTGAATTGAGTTCGGTGACTTGCGTATCCCTAAACAAATAAAGGAAACGGGACTTACAGTCTAGCCTGGAATCTGGAACACGAGTCGTTCCTGCCGACTCCTCATACCATTGAGAGGCCAGAGCTGGATTACAGGCACTCATAAGACTTCCGTGTTATGAGTGGAATTCGATACAGAGTGATATGGGGCAATGTTTAGCACACTGCACTCGCATGGGGAAGGATGGCGGTTTAAACCGCTATCCGGCCATCCAGATTTAGGTTTTGCGTGATTTCCTTACAGACAAATGCCAGAATGGTTCCTCTGAAAGGCCGAGATTTTGCTCCGTCACTAATGACCGCGTAAAATTCAAATCTTCCTTCCTTCCTTCCTTTCTTCGCGATTCAACCCCACGAACTCTCTGCTTCCCGTCACATGTTTTACATCTAGGCCACTAAGTTCTGGATGATCCTCTTAGGTCCATTAACACCGAATTCCGTAAGGCTATTTTAAAGTTTAGTAGTGGCAAGAGTATAACGTTTTTTTATAGAACCATATGCAATAGAGTGGGTGTACGAGTAAATGTCTGGGATAGTAAAACTATTTTTTTTTTTTAGTACTGCGCTGTGATTACATGTGCCGTTTATTCAGAGTCATGTCTACACTCAAAAGTGCAATGGCTGTTGTATGTTCCGAATTATTCGATTATGTGAACTACAGGTAAATAATTTCATATGCTACGTTCAGTCGTGTATCACATTGGATCCAAAACTCCATATTTACGAGAGTTTGCTGTTTTTGTGAAAGTAATCTCTAATAAACATTCTATGCCTGCACAACTGAATTGTTATTAATAAATGGGCATTATATCAAAAAATAACGCTGTTCAAGATGCAGGCACATAACGTTTGATACAGGACATTTAGGATCGCATGCGTCGAGAAACGCCAGACACTGGTTATAGCAACATGTCATGTTACTGCTGTAGAGGTGGAACTGAATTACACTATTAACACTAGTTACTTGTAACAAAGCACTTGACCTGTAAATACAGTTTCGAGAATAATAGAAACAATCATTATAATGAAGGTATTATAACTTACGACAAACAACTAGCTGACCTAGGATGCAGTTGGGCTACCGGACGCAGAATTTTCTCCAAAGTGCGTCAACATATTGTCTTCTAATGCATTACGGACATTACGTCGATGTTGCGTGTCGCAGTGAAACTTTACACTAAAAGTATCGATTGAAGATGTTAATAACCCGGCCTATTTATTTTAACTTCTCCCTTTCGATTGCCACTTTCAAGACGTTTCCTGAATTTTGGATCCAAGATTGGCCTTAGAACAGTAAGAGAC
This sequence comes from Schistocerca serialis cubense, assembly GCF_023864345.2. NCBI lineage: Eukaryota > Metazoa > Arthropoda > Insecta > Orthoptera > Acrididae > Schistocerca > Schistocerca serialis. Next base: position 442,283,507 of record NC_064641.1, on the reverse strand, counting down.
AGCAGAGAGGCAGTTCTAGCGTTGCACTTAATAATGGAAGAAAGACGAAAGAAAAATCCGGACGCGCTCATCGGACTTGTTGACCTCGCAAAAGCGTTCGACAGTGTGCAACCGTGCTAGATGTTCGAAATTCTGCGAAGAATAGGAGTAAGCTTCTGGTAAAGACGGGAGATGTACAATTTATACAAGAACCAAGAGGGAATAATAAGATTGGAAGGTCAAGAACGAAATATTTGGAGTAAAGAGAGTATAAGACAGGGACGCAATTTTTCGTCCCTACTGTTCAATCTATACATAGAAGAAGCAATGATGAACGTAAAAGAAACATTCAAGAGTGGAATTAAATACAAGGTAAAACGATGTCAATGACGTGATTCATTGATGACATTGCTATCCTACGTGAAAGTGAAAAAAAACTATAGGGTCTGCTGAATGGAACGAACAGTTTACTGAGTACAGAATGTGGACTGAGAGGAAATCGAATAAAGATGAAAGTAATGAGAAGTAGCAGAAATGAGAATAGCGAGAACCTTAGCATCAAAACTCGTGATCAGGAAGTAGATAAAGTTCAGGAATTCTGCTACCTTGGAAACAAAATAACCCATGGCAGACGGAGCAAGGAGGACATCGAAGGCAGGTTCTCTGAAGAATCGGCGAATATAGCAACATATCGAAAACACTGAGAAGAAGAGGGAACAGGATCATAGGAACTGCTTTAAATCATAGAACAATCACCAACGTACTAGACGGAGCTGTAGTGAGTAGAAACTGCAGGGGAAGACAGAGGTTGAAACACATCCAGCAAATAATTGAGAAGGCAGCGTGCAAGTGTTACTCTGAGATGCAGGGCCGCACCAAACCAGTCATAGAGAAGACTGATGACTAAAAAAAGTACCATTGTACCAATATGGGATATTTGCCTCACCGCATATAAAAGTCATATCACGTACTAAGAATGTAAGCTGCTCTCTAAGAAACAATACATATTTGTTTCCGAGACGAACAACAAACTACAGCCACACAACATGGTATAGTGCCAGAAATTCCGCGATCGAAAACTTAGTCTACGAACAGGCTACAGCCAATGGAATGCAAGATATAATAGTAATCTCCAAAGACGATAGCGAGCTGCTGTAATGCAACGTCTCAATTTTGTTTGGTACTAAATGCAGGCCAGTACAGCAGGTGAAACTACTACGTACAATACCAAAGCTGCATAAACTCTTCGTTTAACGTGGAAAATTGTAATTAATTTTTCAGCTGGCATATCACACAAAGAAGGCAGCGATAAAGTAAGGAACAGCAGGCAACATGAAGAAGCGAGAAGGAACTTTATTTTTTTCCATGTGGCATTTTTGAATGGAATGAACAGGGGAGCAAATAAGCTTGACTTACCTCCAGCCATGATGTAGAGAGACTTCTGGTTGGTGCCTGTAGACGTACACCATTCCGCTTTATTTCAGCATTCAAACAGGCTCCTGATGACAATCCGGATTCTACTGTCGATTAAAAATTAGTATCTCATATTGCAAGCGAAGGATCCTATGGACGCAGCAATAGAAAGTTATCATAAACTGTAGTTTCCTTAAAGATATCGAAAAAGGGATAGCCTACATTATATAGCAAGAATATTGTGCGTAAGCTCGTTTGGTGGAAGGTCACAGTTAAGCTTTCAGAAGAATCTGGTTCTATAAAAAGTTGATCATTCCTAAACCACATTCAAAGAGCTCTGAGTCACTCGCTTTCGCTGTCTGAAACTCCACTACTGAAACACAATTATCATAAGTAAAATACATCCAAATGAATATTCTTAGAAGCGATTGTGATCACATGGAGTAAAATGTCGCGAAAATTTGTGCTTTGTGGAAACATCTTCCCTACTACACCACCTTCTGCACTTAATGAGTTGGAACAATAAAATACGTATAGTTCTGAGTTCTTGCTTAAAAACTTGCTTCTTTCCTATTTCTTTATAGTGATCAGTGCTACAGGAAAACGCTATTCAACAGTTGTAAAATGACTGGGTGTTCAAACATCTAGGGGGCGAGCGAACTAACAAACGTGATGAAGTATTTCTTCTGCGACACAACACATCTTGTCTCTGGCCTGTTTAAAATCAGACCCAATTAGAGTGCTGTATGAAGGTCATAGCCCCAACTGGCAGCCCTCTTTATTCCCCTTACACTAACAGTTACTGCTGACGTAACTGTCATTCCTACGAATATAGCAACCGAGGTCGCCGAACGTTAGCGATGTTTGTTTCTCCACATCTTCACGTATCCCTGCAGCTTCTCTGGTAGTACAGTCAGCAGCACACTTTCATTCCATATACCCGTTATATAACTCGCCTCGTCTCAGACGTGCCAGCTACGAACCTGTTTGCATCGCGTCCTACAATTGATAGAAACACACTATTGATTTAACCACGTAGTTTTCTAGCTCTTTTCCCTTATAATGTGGCTATCTCATTGCCACCAATGTGCTGAAACGCAACATCTTTTTAAGGTGGTAATACTCATCATTCAAGACATTTACCTGTCGTATGTGATTGCAATGACGGTCCTAATCGGCATCATTACGTACACGCCCATGTAATTAGCTACTTATGGGTAATTCGTAAGAGAGACCTCCCAATTCCCAGCCTCTAACGCATTTTAGGAGCGCGATTAGATGGAACAAATGCTGGTTTAGGATTATCCCTAGCAACTTGTGTATTCGTATTCTGCAAAACACTAAAATCGGGTTTTTAAGGGTGCAACATACTGTTCTCTACAAAAAGAAAGCAAATTAAAGAAGATTAGAGTTAAACGTCCCGTCGACAGCGCGAGCACATGGAATGGAAGCTTGGTCAATGGTGTAGAGTGCTCTTCGTCGACCGAGTGAGATGGTTATATGGTACAATAATGGACTTGCAATCGGAATAACAATGATTCAAATCACCCTCTGACCATTCAAGTACAGGTTTCTCGTGACTTCCCCAAATCGCTTAAGGTGACTGCGGAAACAGTCATTTTGAAACGGCCTGGTCGATTTCCTCCACCAGTTCGAATTCGTTCTGCAATAACTTCGTCATCATTAAACCATAATCTTCTCTTTCGCTGATTCCTGACGATTATCGTAGAAGAATATGGAGGCGGTTATTTACCGATATCCGTCTTAGGGATGCAATACTACAGGGTCAGCAGAGAGGTGAGTCAGCGCTTCTCATCGTTATCGAGAGGAAACGAAGAAGTCTGAATTTATCAGGTCAGTATCCTGCAATCATTAATGTCCAGTTTTAGTCAACACAGTGATGAAGTCATCTTTTGTAACTTTGTCAAAGAATTCCTGATGGATATAGCCCCATACTTATTCATAGATGAAGAGTGGTAAGTAGAAACAAAATTAATATCAGAAGTGCCCCGAAGAAGTGTGAGTGACCACCAATTGTTTCAGTATACCCATATATAAACGATTAGTCATGTAGTGTGAATAGCATGCTCAGACTGTTAGCTGATTGTCTATAGGAGAGATACTACGTTGTCTGCAGGAGAGATACGTCGCTGCCTATTTCCATTTGCTGCAGTTGATGCCACTACATATTATAAAAGGATAAATACAATGAGCATAAGCATGAAGGGAAAAAGCGATAGTATTTACATCTTCATTTATACTCTAAACACCAGCCATGGTGTCTGGCGGAGAGTGCTTTGTTTACCCCTGCCACTTAACCGTTTGCCTGGTCCATTCATGGATAGTGGACAGAAGAAAGATTATACGTTACCTCTGTGTAAGCTAGAATCTCTCTACTTTTGCTTTCGTGGACCTACCGCCAGATATATGTAGGAAGAAGCAATACTTAGGTAGCCTCCTCTACGAAGCGACGCTCTCGGATTATTAACAGTAAACCAATCTGTGATGCAAACGCCTCTCTTGTAGCGTCTGCCATTGAAGTTTTTAAAGAATCTCGGTGACACTTCCGTGATTACTAAACGAACTTATGATGAAACGCGCTGCTCTTCTCTTCTATGCCTCTTCCACCAGTGCCATCTGGTAAGGGCCAGTCTGGCATATGGCTTTCCTGTGATTAGTTTTAGGTCGTCCTTTAACTTTTAATCCTACCGTACGCATACACCCGAATATTTAATGGCTATGAATGCATCCAGAGGTCTTTCGGCAATCGTATAATCACTAACGGATTTTCCCGCCTACTTCTGTGTAACATGTTACGTTTCTTCATATTGAGGATGAACTGCCAATTCCTGGACCAAGCGTCGGTTCTCTGTAGGTTTTCCATACTCTACCATAACAGACCAGTTGTCATGGACTATAAATGTATGAAAAGTAACAAATCGTACACCGTAGCGAATCAGCTTGAGTCTAATTTCAACATACACACACGTTTATTTTCTGTTGCGGGTTGTTTCTCTATGTTCAGACGTGCCTTGAAAATATGAATTACTTTTACCGTGTGTATCGTCGTCTACCATAGAAAAACAGTGCTGCTTCGTATAAAATAAGGACATTTAAATTTCGAGTAGTACTACGACTCGAAATCTTTACATTACGATACACCCGGCCACGGGGTACGGTTTTTTAACAGAATTTTTCAGAGGTTGCTTTTGCGTGATGGCCCAATGAACACGTTTCGCAGTGTTTTATTTCGGTAAGAGAATACTTAAGCAAACAGAAGCTGCGATTGATGAATAGTGACGAAATGTACGGCAGTGGTGCTGCGGGTGTATCGCGGCTTTTGACACTCGACGCCTGCAGGAAGGAAGCAGAAGCTGCGGTTGGGAAGGGCACGTTAATACCATGTTCCACGAGTTGTGTAACAGAAAATAATAGTGGCGATAGCAGTTTCCATTGCAGGAACTTAGAGCTCAGCAGGTTACGTTCCACGTTCATAATACGAATGTCGTGAAACCGCTACACACTATTTTTTTTTTTTTTTTTTTCCACAAGGTGCCTTTCGTCTCAGGCAGTATTTCCTTCGCACAAACCCAGATTCTTGTAGCGTAGTTGTGATGCAACACGAGACCGTAGATATACACAAGATACATATTGGTGACTAGAGAATGTAAATAAGAAATTTTACCCATATTCTGTTTTACTAAACAACTGTATACATGGGTCAGTTTTGCTTCATATGGTGAACACTTAGCTCACTTACAATTTCAGATGGACAGATAAAATGTGCCCAGAAGTTTAAGATTACTTACCGGGTAATGAGATTTTTGCATATGGAATACTTGAAGTAGAGAGCAAGTAGCAGGTGACACGTTAGAATTTTAATATTTTTCAACCGCTCAGTGACGCAAACGACAGTTTATTTTCATACAACGAAATGGCTACGAAAATAGCTCCATCAACTAAATGGAAAGACAGTAAACTTCATAATACATGCTCTGCATGAACCAATAGTGTTACGAATAAAAGATTTGATACTTATGAGATAGAAGATTCAAATTCGTATTCCTTTTTTTTTTCACTGCATTTTCCTTCCATTTCTCGTGCTTGCTATTTCTGTACTTAAATATTTCTTTACTGAGTACACAGTAAATCCTTACGACATCTGTGTCCCTCTTAAAATTCTAGAATATCAATATATAGTGATGGAATGTTTTAATTAGAAGGCCCAAATACATGTTATTATGACAATTAACATAATAATTCACTGTGACACGATGTTATGAGTCTAGGAGCTTATGTTTGGCGCACACACACACACACACACACACACACACACACACACACACACACACACAAATAAAACATATCTCACACACTGAGAAAGGGAGAGAGAGAGCCAATCAGAGAGAGAGATCGGCTTTGCTGTAGTGAAGCAGTTAACCTTGGCACATGTTATTGCGTCGTTTTGAATTACGTTCCAATTGGAACCACTTCATTTTTATGCTTGATACGCAGTCTAAGAATCTAGCTATAAGATTGCCTTGCCCTGTTTACTTTATTATCGCTGCGCAGCAGTTGTCTTTCTAGCAAGCCTCTCAATGCAACTGTGCATATAAATCGTATCTAAGTAATGATAGGTGTAATAAAGCGGTAAAGACGCACGCATGAAACAGAGAAATATACTACATTGTCAAAGTCTAGTCTGTGGTCACGTAGGAGCAAAATATGCACTTTAAAGATGAACTTTCCTTAACGTAGTCAATAGCTGTGATGAACAGTAGTTTCACTACCCTGGTACCGTATGACATTTTTATTCCGGAAAATTTTCGTGCACATAATATCGTGAGGCTCCATCAAGGTAACCAACAAATATTCATGAAAAATGTTTATTCAAAGATCCACACATTTCGTCAGCATTATCGAGATTTAATTATCTTTAACTATATCTGATATTATCAAAGAATAGTACCATGTGACATATAAGCATTATTCGCTAAAACAGCGTAACGTTAATATTTAAACGTTCGTCTCTTTTGAAACTGATACACTTGTAAACCGTAAATACAGATAGTTCACAGGTGCTTACAACTCTTCTTAAGTCACGTATTCCGTAACAAGCCTTCGAAACCCATCGAGTTCCGCGTCAGCTTATGGAAGTCCTAGTAGTAGGAATTAATGGAGACCCTTCTTTTTCTTCTCCTCTATCAAGATATAAACGGCTAACATTGAGTTTTATGAGACATAAGACTTCGTACGGTGTTTTCAAATAGCATTCCTTTATGCTTTTATGGACGTTTCTATTTCGTTATCTCTCCGCTCACATCCCTCACATCTACGCATACGGTTTGTTTTTCTTATTCGAGCCTCTGCCCTATGTTCACCTTTCTAGTCACGTTTTTCCCTCCTTTAATGCTTACTGCTACTCCAACTTTCTCCTTCCCCTCCCCCCCCCCCCCAACCCTCCGCCCCCCTCCCACCCCCCGGCCAATCCACCTTAGGTATAATTTTTCCCATCGCAGAAGCGTTTAATTAGAACTGGAAAACTCTTTTACTTCTACGAGAACAGATGGGAGAAACACCTTTATAAGAAACTTCATAAAAAACTTAATTATCGAGGAAGTTGCTCTGGAGTTGGAGAAATTCGGTAAGCGATCATTGGGCTGACCATTACACTGTCAGATACAAGTTCTTGTCATACCACTTCCCTTGCTGCACTTTTCAAGTGTTCTCTCAAGCAGTTTTTATCAGAAAGCAAAGAAACAGCCGCGCGGGGTAGCCGTGCGGTCTTGGGCGCCTTGTCACTGTTCTCGTGGCTGCCCCCCGTCGGAGGTTCGAGTCCTACCTTAGGCATGGGTATGTGTGTTGTCCTTACCGTAAGTTAGTTTAAGTTAAGTTAAGTAGTGTGTAAGTCAAGGAACCGATGACCCCCGCAGTTTGGTCCCTTAGAACTTACCACATATTTCCAATTTCCAAAGAAACACAAGTGATCTTTACCCTATGTCTTTCGCCCAATAGATGTAAAACCTTAGAAATAAAGACATGTAGTGTAACGAAATAAATGATCTTTGTTTCCCTATTAATAGGAACGTGAGTGATCGCCTTCATTTAGCGGGGTGTTCAGTTGGAGTAGATGTACCTGTCAAAAAGAGTGTTACAGCTTTTTATGCTACACTTTCGTCAAGAAGTGGCAAGTGGAAGTATTATATCTAACGGAGCACAAAGTTCTAAACTGTAAACAACTTATCAATAAAAAATTAAAACTTTATTCTATTATCTACAAAGTTTTCAATAAACCTTATAGATCTCAGAGCTAACATTTCTTTATCCCATGATATTACCTATTTGATTCGTTCTTCTGAGCTGAAGAAAACACGACACAGATGAAGAAAAGATATATCAGACAGTGCATACAAGAAACAAAATTTGAGAATGATAGGAACAGAAAACAGGACAATTGCAACCCATTTCACAAATAGATTTGCAAGGCCAGTTGGGTCGAGGGTGAAGCGGTAGGTAGACCTTACGGTTTCGATGGAAGAAACAGAAATTTAGGTGACTAAACAGAGCCGTCGAGCGCGATTTATCAATCACGCTTGTGGCGAGTAAATGATCGTTTCTTCTGGTTGATAGGTGGGAACTACTAAGTTTGTTACCAGGGTGCAGCACAAGGTGCATGGATATAGAGGCGAGCCCGCGCGCTTTGTGCTCTCTGATGACAGTCCTCTGAGAATGGTAACAAGTGGTGGTGTTTTGGTTTGCAAGCAGTGTGCGCGCGAATTCCCCGCCAAGTACACTCACAAGGGGAGGCCACGATGTTTGGAACGCGGATTTACTGCAAACTTCGTACACTCGTAGTAACCCATTAGGACAACAAAATGTGTAAGCAGTAGCGCGTACTTCTCGAGTGTTATTGAGAAAATCGCAAGGTAATTTCGGTCGTCAAATATATATCTATGTGTGGTCATTTTTACCATGGAGCGCTGCAGCCGAGTAGTAGCCGATTACATGTATTTCCCCATTATGTCAATTTTAATATAAATAATTTAAAAAAATGACTGTTGAAAATGAAAAAAAAACTGACGAACGGAACTCGATCCAGCGATCCAGCGGCTTGAACGCCAACTACTTAAAAAAAAAAAATTGTTCTAGATTGTTCACTGAATTTGTTCAGGGCGAACGTCCGATGACACTCGTTCAGTTTGTTCGATGATCCGTTCGCTCAGTTTTTTTAATATAAAGGACAGCTAACGCTCTGACCGAACACACTGAGCTACCGTGACGGCACCACTCGGCTGCAGCCGCTTCATGGTTAAAATGGCCACGCACAGATATATATTTGATGACCGAAATTATCTTGCGATTTTCTCAGTAACGCTTGAGAAGTACGCGCTACTGCTTCCACATTTTGTTGTCCTCATGGAGTACTACGAGTGTACGAAGTTTGCAGTAAATCCGCGTTCCAAACGTAGTGGCCTTCCCTTGTCAGTTGTATTTCTGGGTTTGGTCGGTCTAGTGCAAGAGAGGGCAGTGCAGTTTGGGGTGCATTTGATAGCCACCAGTAAGCAACAAGGTACAATCTCTTGTCAAGACGCATGAATTCTTCGAGCCTGGACATAGCTGACGGATTTACCTCTACAGGGGAGTGATTAGGGAAGAACCGTTGCGAGAACGACACGGCAACTGGGCCGTATATTCAAACTTGCACTCGGTCACGCCACCGTTCTTACCCGGGTATGAGCAGCTTACTTCAAATGGACTGCGTTAGGGTGGTGGGCATCTCCTTTACTACTTTCAGGAAGTTATCTTCTTCGCCTACAGAGTCTATGTTATCCTTGTTTCCAGTCCATCGCTTGATGGTTCACTGAGAGCGCATTGTAATCTAAGTTGTATTTTAGAATAATGTGTAACATCAATAAATGTTCCGCTGCATTGCACATAGAGAAATGTTGCCATTTACCAAAGTCTGCTGCGTAATTATGACCCAACTGACGGCCAAATGCTGTTGCGATTATGATACAACAGCAGTTAAAAAGTACTTCTTTTCTTCTGATCTGTGAATTCCCGAAGCTACTAGAAAATTATTTCAAGCAAAATAACGTTAAGTGTGGTGGCTCATTCAGTTGTGCCCGTTGTGTGATAATTTAAAAATTGTGTTAAAGTTTTAAGTAGTTTCGGATGTCGAAGTTAGGAGGGGTTGTTTTATTGTATGTTTGTATTAAATGTGCTTGTGCTTATATACATTTGATCTGTTTTAGGTAGCTTATTATAAAAGCTTTTAAATTATAAACGTTTACGTGGAGGCCGTGGCGTAAGCTCCAGTAAATAGAGGTGTTTCGTTGCGCCCACAATGCAACTGAGCTCTTCAGCCTGTGCAGCAGAGCTTTCATGGTCACTGGTTCCGGAAATTACGGCTGTGAACCTTGTATTTTGTTTTCTTTGCAGAACATCATTTAAACATTAAAGGTTTAGTGTTTTAAAGTTGACGTATAAGATCTCTAACTGTGTGTTTAATAACTGCTTTTGACTGGAGTTGTTTTTAACTAACATAGGGCAGATCAAAATTATTATTACTTACCGACTATTGCGAAAGTGTTGTATCGTAAAAGACAAGAATTAAGCTGTTGTCTTAGTTTTTATTAAACCACAGGACCTTATCAACCCACCACCTAGCTCCCTACAGTTTCAAGCAGATTCTCCCATCCATCTGTTGGTGAAGTTTACCCGCAGCACAAATGAGTTTCGGTTGGCTCTGAGCACTATGGGACTCAACGTCTGAGGTCACTGGTCCCCTAGAACTTAGAACTAGTTAAACCTAACTAACCTAAGGACATCACAAACATCCATGCCCGAGGCAGGATTCGAACCTGCGACCGTAGCGGTCTTGCGGTTCCAGACTGCAGCGCCTTTAACCGCACGGCCACTTCGGCCGGCAATGAGTTTCGGAACTCTCCTTGGACACCTGAGAGGAAGTGCCAACAAAACCAGAATTCTAAATTCTCACGAAGTTTGTCTCGTGTAATACTACGAATATAAGAACGGATCAATTATGGAAAACTATAAGATATGGTTAATATCTATTACTTTTCACTTGCTTGTCTGAGCAGTGGACATGCTTGCGGCCGGGCCATTGCAAATTCGAAAAGGCTTCCATTTACAGGCTGACCGTACATGATTCCACATTGTTCGGAAAGTCACGGACCACACCGGAAAAGTTGAGTAAAGCAACACAGAAAGGAAATTTCCAACAGTACGCAAAAAGAAACAGAAAGACTGACATTCAGCAGAAACGTCCGATAAAAAAGGATTCTTCCCAGTTATACACTTGTACAGCTGTAGCGGGCAGACGTATATTCAAAGCTGTAGTACAGAAGTGGGCCGTGAGACCTGGCGGCTAGTGCGATCATGCGTTGAGCCGTTGGCAGTTCAAATAAACAAGTTGAGAGCTTAGCACACTCTGTTATAACTTTGTTGTTGTTGTGGTCTTCAGTCCTGAGACTGGTTTGATGCAGCTCTCCATGCTACTCTATCCTGTGCAAGCTTCTTCATCTCCCAGTACCTACTGCAACCTACATCCTTCTGAATCTGCTTAGTGTATTCATCTCTTGGTCTCCCCCTAAGATTTTTACCCTCCACGCGGCCCTTCAATATTAAATTGGTGATCCCTTGACGCCTCAGAACATGTCCTACCAACCGATCCCTTCTTCTGGTCAAGTTGTGCCACAAACATCTCTTCTCCCCAATCCTATTCAATACTTCCTCATTAGTTATGTGATCTACCCACCTTATCGTCAACATTCTTCTGTAGCACCACATTTCGAAAGCTTCTATTCTCTTCTTGTCCAAACTATTTACTGTCCATGTTTCACTTCCATACATGGCTACACTCCATACAAATACTTTCAGAAATGACTTCCTGACACTTAAATCTGTACTCGATGTTAACAAATTTCTCTTCTTCAGAAACGCTTTCCTTGACATTGCCAGTCTACATTTTATATCCTCTCTACTTCGACCATCATCAGTTATTTTGCTCCCCAAATAGCAAAACTTCTTTACTACTTTAAGTGTCTAATTGGCCTAATCTAATACCCTCAACATCACCCGACTTAATTCGACTACATTCCATTATCCTCGTTTTGCTTTTGTTGATGTTCATCTTCTATCCTCCCTTCAAGACACCATCAATTCCGTTCAACTGCTCTTCCAAATCCTTTGCTGTCTCTGACAGAATTACAATGTCATCGGCGAACCTCAAAGTTTTTATTTGTTCCCCATGGATTTTAATACCTACTCCGAATTTTTCCTTTGTTTCCTTTACTGCTTTCTCAATACACAGATTGAATAACTTCGGCGAGAGGCTACAACCCTGTCTTACTCCCTTCCCAACCACTGCTTCCCTTTCATGTCCCTCGACTCTTATAACTGCCATCTGGTTTCTGTACAAATTGTAAATAGCCTTTCGCTCCCTGTATTTTATCCCTTCCACCTTTAGAGTTTGAAAGAGTATTCCAGTCAACATTGTCAAAAGCTTTCTCTAAGTCTACAAATGCTAGAAAAGTAGGTTCGCCTTTCCTTAATCTTTCTTCTAAGATAAGTCGAAAGGTCAGTATTGCCTCACGTGTTCCAGTATTTCTACGGAATCCAAACCGATCTTCCCCGAGGTCGGCTTCTACTAGTTTTTCCATTCGTCTGTAAAGAACTAGTGTTAGTATTTTGCAGCTGTGGCTTATTAAACTGATTGTTCGGTAATTTTCACATCTGTCAACACCTGCTTTCTTTGGGATTGGAATTATTATATTGTTCTTGAAGTCTGAGGGGATTTCGCCTGTCTCATACATCTTGCTCACCAGATGGTAGAGTTTTGTCAGGACTGGCTCTCCCAAGGCCATCAGTAGTTTCAATGGAATGTTGTCTACTCCGGGGGCCTTGTTTCGACTCAGGTCTTTCAGTGCTCTGTCAAACTCTCCACGCAGTATCACATCTCCCATTTCATCTTCACCTACATCCTCTTCCATTTCCATAATATTGTCGTCAAGTACATCGCCCTTGTATAGACCCTCTATATACTCCTTCCACCTTTCTGCCTTCCCTTCTTCGCTTAGAACTGGGTTTCCATCTGAGCTCTTGATGTTCATACAAGTGGTTCTCTTATCTCCAAAGGTCTCTTTAATTTTCCTGTAGGCAGTATCTATCCTACCCCTAGTGAGATAAGCCTCTACATCCTTACATTTGTCCTCTAGCCATCCCTGCTTAGCCATTTTGCATTTCCTGTCGATCTCATTTTGGAGACGTTTGTATTCCTTTTTGCCTGCTTCATTTACTGCATTTTTATATTTTCTCCTTTCATCAATTAGATTCAATATTTCTTCTGTTACCCAAGGATTTCTACTAGCCCTCGTCTTTTTACCTACTTGATCCTCTGGTGCCTTCACTACTTCATCCCTCAAAGCTACCCATTCTTCTTCTACTGTATTTCTTTCCCCCATTCCTGTCAATTGTTCCATTATGCTCAACCTGAAACTCTGTACAACCTCTGGTTCTTTCAATTTATCCAGGTCCCATCTCCTTAAATTCCCACCTTTTTGCAGTTTCTTCAGTTTTAATCTATAGTTCATAACCAATAGATTGTGGTCAGAGTCCACATCTGCCACTGGAAATGTCTTAAAATTTAAAACCTGGTTCCTAAATCTGTCTTGCATTATATAATCTGATACCTTTGAGTATCTCCAGGGTTCTTCCATGTATACAACCTTCTATCATGATTCTTAAACCACGTGTTAGCTATGATTAAGTTGTGCTCTGTGCAAAATTCTACCAGGCGGCTTCCTCTTTCATTTTTTAGCCCCAATCCATATTCACCTACTACGTTTCCTTCTCTCCCTTTTCCTACACTCGAATTCCAGTCACCCATGACTATTAAATTTTCGTCTCCCTTCATTATCTGAATAATTTCTTTTATTTCATCATACATTTCTTCAATTTCTTCGTCATCTGTAGAGCTAGTTGGCATATAAACTTGTACTACTGTAGTAGTTGTGGGCTTCCTATCTATCTTGGCCACAATAATGCGTTCACTATGCTGTTTGTAGTAGCTTACCCGCATTCCTATTTTCCTATTCATTATTAAACCTACTCCTGCATTACCCCTATCTGACTTTGTGTTTATAACCCTGTAGTCACCTGACCAGAAGTCTTGTTCCTCCTGCCACCGAACTTCACTAATTCCCACTATATCTAACTTTAACCTATCCATTTCCCTTTTTAAATTGTCTAACCTACCTGCCCGATTAAGGGATCTGACATTCCACGCTCCGATCCGTAGAACGCCAGTTTTCTTTCTCCTGATAACAACGTCCTCTTGAGTAGTCCCCGCCCGGAGATCCCAGTGGGGGACTATTTTACCTCCGGAATATTTTACCCAAGAGGACACCATCATCATATAATCATACAGTAAAGCTGCATGCCCTCGGGAAAAATTACGGCCTTAGTTTCCCCTTGCTTTCAGCCGTTCGCAGTACCAGCACAGCGAGGCCGTTTTGGTTACTGTTACAAGGCCAGATCAGTCTATCATCCAGACTGTTGCCCTTGCAACTACTGAAAAGGCTGCTTCCCCTCTTCAGGAACCACACGTTTGTCTGGCCTCTCAACAGATACCCCTCCGTTGTGGTTGTACCTACGGTACGACTATCTGTATCGCTGAGGCACGCAAGCCTCCCCACCAACGGCAAGGTCCATGGTTCATGGGGGGTTATAACTTATGGAATGAAAATTGTGGCGTGTCTGTTAGATGACGTCACGCTTCTCAGCGTGGCTAGGATGGCCCGCGCTGAACAGCTGCTGCTGTCAGCCTTCCGTCGGCTGCGTCGAAGCCACCAGCATTGCGTATTCCAATATCGAGTGACATAGCACGTGCGCCCTAGTTCCCGCTTTACGACTGTGTACGTGAGAAGGCAGCGGCGTGGATGGAAGGAGACGGGAGCTGTTGTAGAGGACGCCAAGCGAGAGCAGGAGCTCGGCCCTATGAGCGGCGGTGTGTAGCGCGCTCGGGGATGTGGCAGAGTGGGTGGCTGCACTGTCCAAGTCCGGAGCTACTACCCTCCATGCCAGGTGTCTGGCGGCTGCTGTGTGATGCTAGAGGAGGCCCGCCAGTGGTGATCTGTAAGTCCAGGAAGACAGAATTTGTACTCGGAGTGAGTTTGGCAATGTCTGATACTCGTAGCGGCTGCGTGCTGTTCCATGTCGACCAAGCAACTGGCCTAGCCCTTACGTCCCATTGGGTACTGGCGGACGAATCCCAGTCCTTCCGTAGTTGGTCGGTGTTTATACTCAACTGTAAGCCATTTGTGCTGAGGTGCCGTTTCCTTCTCACACTCAAAATATGACAGCGATAAGAGGTCGCTGTTTCTGAGGCAGGATCGGAGTATAGCTGATTCGCCAGGACTTTTAGGTGTGCAACTGGTCTGAATATAGCAAGTGTATGGCTAGCGGCTGTTGCAATGATATTATCATCGCTTCCTTCGTGCCCGTGGCCGTCTTGCGTCTACCGTGGCGGCGCTACTGTTTTCCATGGCACCGCTCAAAATTTATTGGTGGCCCCACAGTACCAAGGGACATGTTGATAATGCTGAGTGCACTCTTCGATTTTATATCGTGTCAGCTACGATGTACGTCAAAGTTGTCGGAGCTACTAAATTTTGCAAATCAGTCACGTCATCGGTACTGCATTTATCTAAAAACTGAGTATTTCTCTAAACTGGAGTTTCTTGAAATTAATGCTAAAATAATGTACTCATCACCAAAGCCCAAAGCCTCAAGCGACTGGAAGAAAGGCAGCTGAATCCTGTAAAAAAGAAGTATTAGAAGAGTTGACATGCACAGTTATAGAGCAATATCCTTAATACAGGTTCGAATATAATAAATTTCCTAGAGACGAAAAAGCTTCTGTCAACACGTTTCTAGAAACCAGTGCCAGCCGCTGTGACCGAGCGGTTCTAGGCGCTTGAGTCCGAAACCGCGGTACCGCCACGGTCACAGTTTCGAATCCTGCCTCGAGCATGCATGTCTGCGATGTCCTTAGGTTAGTTAGGTTTAAGTAGTTCTAAGTTCTAGGGGACTGATGACCTCAGATGTTAAGTCCCATAGTGCTCAGAGCCAGAGCCAGAAACCAATGCTAATCCGAAACTCACCTTGACATTTTCTCACGTGATAACCTGCGAGCTATGGATGAAGGGCAATTGCTGGACTTCATAAACCTACATTTCCGGAAAGCGTTTGACATGGTGCCCCAGTGCAGCCTGTTGACGATCGTACGACCATACAGGATGTATTCCCAGATGTACGAGTGACTGGAAGACGTCTTAATTAATAGAACCTAGTCCGTTGTCCTCAGCGGCGAGTCTTCGTCAGAGACAAAGGTATCGCCAAGAATGCCCCAAGTAAGGGTAATAGGACCATTATTATTCTCCATATACGTAAATGATCTGACGGGCAAGGTCATTAGTAATCTGCCTCTGTTTGATGACGATGCTGTGGTATATGGGAATGTGACGTCGTTCACCGACCTCAGCACAGAAAATGGCATAGGTAAAATTTTCAGTGAGAATAATGAATGGCATCTAGCTCTAAATGCAAAAAAATATATGTTATGCAGCTGAGTAGCACAAAAAATTTCGTAATGTTCCAATGCAGTATTAGTACTGTGCTACTTCATTCAGCCAAATCGATCAAATACATCATCAAAACGCTGCTAAGCGATTGGAAATGAAATGAGGATGTGAGAATTGCAGTGGAGAAGGCGAATGGTCGATTTCCGTTTAGTGGGGTAGTTTTAAGATAGCGCTGTTCATCTGTAAAGAAGACCGCATGTAATCTACTAGGGCAAACCCATTCTTGACTACTGCTCGGGTGTTTGGGATCCTCGCCAAGACGGATTAAAGTAAGACATCGAATCAATTTAGAGGCCGGCTGCTATATTTGTTACCCCTGGGATTGATCAACACGCAAGTATTACGGTGATGCTTCGTGAACTCGAATGAGAATCCCTGCAGGGAAGGTCGCGTTCTTTTCGAGGAACGCTACTGAGAATATTTAGAGAACGGACATTTGGAGCTGACTGTAGAAGGAGCCTATTGCCAGCAACGTGCCGTACGCGTAATGGCCACTGACCTAATAGAACTTAGGGCTCGTAAGGAGACATACAGACAATTGTTTTTCCCTCGTTCTATTTTCGAAGGGGAACAGGAAGGGAAATGTCTGGTAATGGTACAACTTAATTATTGCCATGTACCGTACGATGGTTTGCGGAGTGTGTATGTAGGTGTCGAGATGATTGAGTGCATAGGAGTCATCTTTATAATGTGCTGTATATAAAGTTTTGTAAGCTGCAACAGCATTGTAAATTGTATGAACAAAGTAACGTGTGACTATGGCTTTATCCGGTAACTCAGACTGTATAGCTAAAGCCGTTGGCATCCATTATCTTTAATCTGGACTTGTGATTCCATAGCTGGAGAACCTTAGCCCACTCATTAACTTTCGTTAGCCCACTCATTATTAACTTTCGTTACCAAGATCGCCGGACACCACCATGTGCTGCTTCTGTGCTGGGCGGTCGTCACCATCATCAAGACACCAGGTCGGTGGACATTCAGAGCTTTAGTAAGAAAATGAAAAGCCTACAGCCGTTCTTATGATCTTATGTATTGTGTAACTACCAGTTTCGGCACTTCAATGCGCCATCTTCAGCCCGTAGTGTTTGCTGAAGGGGTTAACACGATCCATTCATACATCGCATCAGTGACCAACATAACTGCTTTATGCAGACTATATGTAAACTTTTGTATCACCACTCCAATCATCAACTGTATCCACGGTTTGTTTCTGATTTTATTATTACGATACTCGTGTTGCAGTTGCCTAATTTGCATCTTCATTCATCCGTAGCCACAAAAAACGCTCGCAATGCTCTTTATCGAAAACATGTGTTACTTTGTTCTTACCAAACGACGAACAGGTAGTACTTTGTGACTAACATGATACGAGCAGTCTCATCCATCCCTCGTACACAAAAGTTTTCGGACAGCCCCAGAAACATAAGTTTTTCATATTAAGTGTATTGTGCTGCCACCTACTGACAGGTACTCCACATTAGCGACCTCAGTAGTCATTAGACATCGTGAGAGAGCAGAATGGGGCACTCTGCGGAGCTCACGGACTTCGAAGGTGGTCAGGTGATCGGTTGTCACTTGTGTCATACATCTGTACTCGACATTTCCACACTTCTCAACATCCCTAGGTCCACTGTTACCGATGTGATAGTGAAGTGGAAACGTGAAGGGACACGCACGGCACGAGAGCGTACAGGCCGACCTTGTGTGCTGACTGATGGAGAGGTCGACAGTCGAAGAGGGTCATAACGTGTAATGGGCAGACATCTATCCAGACCATCATACAGGAATTCCAAATTGCAGCAGAGTCCACTGCAACTACTATGACAGTTAGGCGGGAGGTGAGAAAACTTGGATTTCATGGCCGAGCAGTTGCACATAAGCCACACATGACGCCGGTAAATGCCAAACGACGCCTCGCTTAGTGTAAGGAGCGTAAACATTGGATGATTGAACAGTAGAAAAACGTTGTGTGGAGTGAAGAAACACGGAACACAATGTGGCGATTAGACTGCAGGATGTGGGTATGGTAAATGCCCGGTGAACGTCATCTACCAGCGTGTGTAGTGCCAGCAGTAAAATTAGGAGGTGGTGGTGTCATGGTGTGGTCGTGTTTTTCATGGCGGGGGCTTGCACCCCTTGTAGTTTTGCGTGGCACTATCACAGCACAGGCCTACATTGATGTTTTAAGCACCCCCTTGCTTCCCACTGTTGAAGAGCAATTCGGGGATGGCGACTGCATCTTTCAACATGATCGAGCACCAGTTCATAATGCCCGGTCTGTGGCGTAGTGGTTACACGGCAATAACATCCCTGTAATTTACTGGCCTGCGCAGAGTACTGACCTGAATGCTATAGAATGCCTTTAGGGTGTTTTGGAACGCCAATTTCGTGTCTAGACCTCACCGACCGACATCGATACCTCTCCTCAGTGCAGCCATTCCCCATGAAACCTTCCAGCATCTGATTGAACGTATGCCTGCGAGAGTAGAAGCTATCATCAAGGCTAAGGGTGGGCCAACACCATACTGAATTCCAGCATTACCAACGGAGGACGCCACGAACTTGTTAGTCATTTTCAGCCAGGTGTCCGGATACTTTTGATCACATAGTGTATATCACATATATTTCTCACATATATATGTTTCACATACATCTAACACGTTCCACATTTATTTATATATTACACATATATTTAACATATTTCACGCGTATTTGTACACATATTTCATTTGCATCTACAATAATATTCGTCTTGCGAGTCCACATCAACTCTGAGAAAACCAATTATTTCACTAAGGTAAGAAGTATGCATATCCTGAAATCGATGGTATCATTGATAATCTGTTTCAATTCTTCGAAAATGTCTGCAGCTCGTGGTCATGCGGTAGCGTTCTCGCTTCCCGCGCCCGGGTTCCCGGGTTCGATTCCCGGCGGGGTCAGGGATGTTCTCTGCCTCGTGTTGACTGGGTGTTGTGTGATGTCCTTAGGTTAGTTAGGTTTAAGTAGTTCTAAGTTCTAGGGCACTGATGACCATAGATATTAAGTCCCATAGTGTTCAGAGCCATTTTTTTCTTCGAAAATATTTAGCTTTTTTTTTCCTTTTCAATCGAATCTGACCGATATAGTTCTGTTTCGGTTGAGAGCGGCTTCGTTGTTTCGAGAAAAAGGACTGCCACTCTCAACCCCATTGCCAATTATCTGATTCTCCGTGATGTCACACCATGCGCCTCCGGAGAGGACTTCTGTTTTTGATTTGTAGTCTAACACTGTTTAGCCACCACAAGAGAGGCAAGAGAGGACGTGTAATGAGTCTGCGCTAATCAGTTGTATTGCATGAACTTCGCCCCGAAACACGCTAACAAAATTACTGACTTGCTGCAGACTGATTCTCGCGACCTGGTTGACGCACTGAGCAGCACAAAGAAGAGACGGATTTAGCTTTACGGTTGAAAAGTATTCAGCGTCAAGTAAATAATGCAAAGAAATACCAACTGGTTGTTTTCGATTTTATCTGTCACGGCCTCCAACGCGCTACGTTTGTTTAGTAGGGCTACATTACTCCCCCAGCATTTTTGTATAAATAATAACTCATGTATAAACGAAATTGGGCTGAAATTGTTACAGATTTTTCTGTGTTTTCACCCCCACCACAGCCCCTATAGGCTCCAGTTAGGTCATACCCATACAGTACTGTTTTCCAGTTACTAAGTGACTTGCGTACAAAGTTTGGTTGAAGTGGATCCAGTGGTTTAGCAGGAGATGTGGAATGTACATACAAACACCTGCGGAGGGCGAGAGAACATGTTCTCGCTCCTTTTTGACATGCAACTCACATCTCATTCCCACAAGCTTTCCTAAGTGTCAATCGGTCACATCCACTACTCCATCGCTGTGAAGCCGTATACCTATCCACTAACTGTTGCCCATTCACTTGCGTAATTTTACTAACTTATTTATTCAGCCCAACTGATTTTCATTATGTCTTAAGGCTTCTGCCTCGCAGCCGCTCATTCTGTCCTACTACTACTGTCTCCTGTCACTGTCACTGTCTCCTTCTTCGTATCTTTTACTGTTACTATCCCACTCATTTCTTCCCACGGCTGCTGTCTCCTCTCACTGTCATTATCTCTGTCTTCCTCGTTGTCATTCTCACAAACTCTGTCTCTTATTATCATTGGCTCTCCTCTACTTAATTTCCCTTTCTCTTTATTCCTCTCCCACTGGAACCGTCTCATTCATTCTTTTCCTTGCATTCCTGTCGCTATCAACTATTTTCCAACTCCACTGCGCCCCTCTCTTTATCTCGCACTGCCATTGTCTTCCTCACTCTTTCTGTACTACAACCACTATCTTCTAGTGTTTATTAGTGTCTCTCACTGCCACTGTATCCTTCCCTCAGCACAAAAAAGTGCGAATCTGTTCGCAGACCAAAATATTTGGGAGGAATTCCAAGGGTGGTGAGGAAGGTAGAACGAGGCGGCTGATACTCCACTTTTCATTAACAGTCTTTTAAAACAGGAGCATAATAGCCTCTTCTGTGCTCCAATAGGGGCATTTGTCCGATGCTATGAAAACAATTTTATGGATCAGTAAAATTTTAATAGTTTTCGTATGTGACATTGAAAGAAAGCAAAACCATGTAATTTTACATCTCAGACTGGATTATATGCTCACATAAAATTTTACATGTGCTTCAGTACTACAACATGAAGGTTTGAGAATCCTTCTGATAACGGAGACACTATACGACGTATTTCTGCGTGTTACGTAACTTTATAAACTAAATCTTCACCTCTGCGTGTGTACTATGTGCGCATTTTACGTGTGCAACTAAGACAACGACCTCTGTATCTCGAAAACTGATGACGATATTAAGCATATTTTCAGGACTGTTGGAGATCGGGCTCTTAGCAACATATCGTAAAAATTTCAGCCATTGTTGTGCGTAGCCATCTTGGAACCCGCTGTTCGGTTTTGGGGTTTTCTCAGAAACCGCAAATGAAGGAAGTAATGCCTCATAGGCCCATGAAGGCACACCATAGATCACATATAATACAAAAAGAGCCAACCGCTTTGCTCCCTTTGCCTAACCTGGAGGAAGTGTATAATATTAAAATTTTGACTGTTGTAGTAAGGGGATCCCTCTGTCGGGTAGAAATGGTCCCTAATCCAAGAGCCAGCCGCGGTGGGCGAGCGGTTCTAGGCGCTGCAGTCCCGAACCGCGTGACTGCTACGGTCTCTGGTTCGGATCCTGCCTCGGGCATGGATGTGTGTGATGTCCTTAGGTTAGTTAGGTTTAAGTAGTTCTAAGTTCTAGGGCACTGATGACCTCAGATGTTAAGTCCCATAGTGCTCAGAGCCCCTCCCCCCCCGTAATCCAAGGGCTATCGAAAACACTGGAGCCTATATTGCTATCACCAACAGAACCAGAGGTATGAGCCCAGGAATAACCCTTTTTTTATAGGCGGCTGTCGCTTGTGTGCCGATACAATGATTTATAAAAACATGTAGTGAGAAGATAGTGCTACAACTGCAGCTTCTTGAAACACTTTAATTATTTCGTTGGTAAATATTTTCTGTAACCGTTTGATCAGTGTATTTAAGGTGTATTGAAAATTCAAAAATATTGTATTCAAGACAGAATATGCATTGGACAAGTGGCATTATAGCCCATTACGGTTGTTTGTAGATGCCGAAGAGTGTTTGCTATGTCTCATCAGACTTTCTTCTTTCCTCGCAGAAATTCCGGTGGAAATAAAGCTATTTAACTTCCCAATTAGAGTCTGTAACGAGACACCCTTTCGCTGACGCAACACTCGCGCAAAAAAAAAAGAGCAACTGTCTCATAACAGTACCGAAAAACTGTGGGACCACTCCGGCGCGGTTCCCAAAAGCGGTGTCTTCCGAAGACATATCTGGAGGCGTCTCCGTTCCGAGGACGGGCGGTGCCATTAATGGAAGCGGGGTTAGGAGGAACCAGTTTCACAGCAAACAGGCAGGTCTCGCCAGCAGCCGGGGCGGCTCACCTTGACCATGACTCCCAGTTACGTAAGTTCCGATCGGGCGGTCGCTCGTCCCACCTGTGGTATAGCATCTGACGGCGCGGCGGCAGCACTGACGTTTACGCGACGCCAGCCGTCGCCACCTGCTTAGCTACGTGCCGAAATGGTACTGCCACAGGCAGCGCTACAGTGACGGTTATATTAGCGTCTACTAAAGCGTCATCAGGTCGTGGGTTTTAGTTTTTGCTTGGCTATGTTACATCCTCGTTAAAAACCAGAATCGTAAAATTAGTTAAATTCTTTCTGTAAAAGTTGGCATAAAATAGAGAATAGACACGTTAAAGATTGCGCCACGATGGATGCTGTAAATTAAACACAGTAAATTGGGATTTATTTACTTATTTATCACCACAGTCAAATGAAAATATATGGCTAAAATATTCATACTCACAGAATATACAGAGTCCAGTCATATTAAAGTGACCGCCTGTCAAAAGCCTGAATAACCACGTTTTACATCGCGGACGCGCAGGAAGATGAATAATTAATGAGAGTCAAAGTTCTAGCGCCTGAAGGTAAGAAAACCGCATCAAAGGAGTATCGAAGGGGTTGCCTATTCCTCAGGCGCAACACCAGCGGCCAGGCTGATTTGGTGTGCAAATTTCTGAAGGTACATTTCTTTCTCAACAGAGTGTGTGGGTGGCACCAAAGGTGTTGCCGAACTGGCGGGGGGGGGGGGGGGGGGTCTTACACGGAGCTTTTCCCATTTTATTCCGTCACATGTTAATGTTGCACTCCCGCATAATCGAGGAACAGGATATCGGAAAACTGTAGGGTTAAAAAAGCTTAAATACCCTGTGCTGCTTCAGATCGCGTTCAAATTTCATCGAATGATTTTGAACGGTCCTTAGCATACGAGAGCAGAAACTGCACTGAAGGCTTTCACGACCGGATGGTACTGTTGTTGAGTCGGCAGGGCTCAGCAGGACCAGCCATACCTTTGAGGATGTCCAACGTAGTATTGGACGAAACGTTAGGAATCGAAGAATTCCATGGACCACGGCCATATAACCCGGAAGAATTATCAACAACAGCAGAAACTGCGGTCGCACTGCACCCCATAGGAGAGGGACCACGTACAGTTGGCATGTAGCCCCACAATGCCCTTGGAGAAGGGTTGAAACATCAGAGGGTAATAGCGATATTTAAGGTTGTCAAGGACATCTTCCTGATGCTAATCGCACTGCGAACTGTCCTTTTAGACCTCGAAATGTGTGGGAACTGACTCCGCTGGGAAGAACTGTGGTTTCATTGACGACATTTATGCCACCTCCTGAGGCCTTTTCGTGTCATGTTTTCCTCGGCCAACCATGCGTGATTTCAACGCTGGGTGTGTCTGTCGCAGAGGCGTCTAAAGAAGAAGTTACATGTAGGTAAGAGGGGCTGTGACGACCTTCTCAGCGTGTGACACGTCCACGGTGGCGTTGTGTAGAACTGTAGTAAAAATGTGTGCGAATGTGACATCATTAACTTACCGTACAGCTCACACGAACTTCCGAGTTGATTCGCATGTCTTTACGAGCTTTTTCGCATATGTCCACACCTTGCTGTTTGAAGCGTCGCCAACCTTTAGCGTTATTGCAGAGAAAGCCAAATCTTAAACTTATGCGTGCTAATTGGAGGCATTTAGAGTTTCGAAAAACTGATCCTTTAATTCAGTTGCCCAGCGTATTTTTCTAATTTCTCACTCGGTGAAGGAATATACCAATTCCCCGCGAAGACTGTATTATTTCTTCGAAACTTTTTAATTTTATTGCGTCCCTGGTGACCAGTTCCTATCTTAGAAGGTCTTGTTAAGTGACACATGCATACGCATATACACTTGTGTGAAATATATTCCAGATCAAAGACTGTATCTTGAAGACTCTAAACATGAGTTATCAAGTAGCTCTAAGATTGTTATATGGACGTTTCTTAACGCAACGATTTTATGGAAATTGCCATAACGTTTTCTTACCACAGACACCTTGCTACACGATGCATTATGTAACACAAGGAGCGACCACGCCGGTTACACGGTGCTGTGTTAACGCAATTTCCTTTGTACAGTAGCGACCACGCCGGTTACATGATGTTTTGTTGTTAACGTAGTTTCCTTTGTGTAGTTATACACTATTTTAAGAACTACAGTTAAATAATACTACGAAGACTTATGTTTCATTTCTTTCATCTGATTCCATCCTTCCCCATCGAACTCCGCTAACTATGTCACATATACTCGTCCATGTATCTTGTTTCTTATAACGATTTTTACACTCATTGCTACGGTGAATATCCTGTAAACATTTGTGCTTTTCAAACTCCATTATACGCAGACCACTGTCAATAAACTCCATTGCGAGTGTTGGCTTACCCACGCATATTGAGGTGAATGTAGGGCAACCCTCAACAACAGTGGCTTCCAGCAGCCGCTGGCCACAATACTGCGTTATGTAACAAACTCGTAGCCGCTACCACTTGCGTCTTCTGATCCAAGAAAATGGGCCCAAGACCGCCTGCCTGCGGTACGACCTTGTGAACGTGCCTGTTCTTCGACAATGTGCGTATATTTCCGTACCGTGTAACCCCATCATGTATCACAACACGAGGTCCACTTTTCTTTCATTTTATATATATATATATATATATATATATATATATATATATATATATATATATATATATATATAAAGTTGCGTCCACACATGCTAGTCACAGAAAATGGTTTCTAAGCAGGAAATTGACCATTATATATCTGAGAATATTCAAAAGGTCTTGGAAAAAATTTACTGCTTTCAACAACTATATTGTGACTATGGACCTCGACATAAGTAACCGATTTATCCTTTTATGGTACTGGGTAATTAATATGCAAATGAAGCACCGTTTTAAACAACAATATCAAACATTGATTAGTTTCTTTGAAGTAAACTAATTGTTGACTATTTCCTTGTGAAGAAGGAGATCGAAAGCAGAAAATAGTACTTATAGTCGGTGGTAATGACCTTAATACCTGAAGCCATATACAAAAATTAGAATTACTATGTGTAAAGGTGTAGAAACTGAGTTTCGAAGAAGAGTCATACTCGTCAGTGAGTGATATCCGATCATTTCATCACTGGCATATTTGTTTCATACATGGTTCCCTTATGTTGATTGTTAGTGGAACATAGAACTCTCCCAATACTGGGCAATGTGTAGCACCTTGTGCTTGATGTAGTGTACGCTGCTGAACCATCTCGTCATTTGTTATACTGAACCTGACTGAGAACTCGGCTCAACAACTTACATGCAAACACTAGAACAGAACAGCCATGCTAAAAGGTGTTTGCATATTGATCTCTGAGACACTGTGCTCTACACAGGGCTTCTCTCATAGCACGTATCATTTTTATATACATTATGCTAACCAGACTGTCCACATCATTATGTTAACAGGTATCTGTTACACTAGTTATAAGAAAAGGATCCAGATGCTTAAATCGTAATAGTGGCATGACCCCGAGTGAGCTGCAGCAGTCATTAAGGATATGGAATCATATTCGGCGAAAACGGGATTCAGATCTATGTCCAGCCATCCAAATGGTTTCAGACGAATTCTTGGACGATTCCTTCAAAACAACAGCCTTTGGTTTTCCACACCATATTTGTTCATCTGAATTAGTGCTATGGCCCTAATGTCCTGGCTGCCGACGGAGCATAAAACATTGACCCTTCACATGTAACGACCTAGTTTCCCAAATTATTCAGTCATGATAATATCAATAACAGCAAGAAGAAATATAGGCATCTGAACTTGTTGGATACTAAAAATTGCAACTATCGCCTATCTGACAGAAATGCGTAAAAATATAGTCACTTTCAAAACTATTTCTTTTAACTATCTTTCGAGCTACTCCAGTAACATCGTCAAATGTCGGCAAATTTTAGGAATTTACTTTGGTAGGCAACGTACAGCTAGTTCTAACGGAACCAAGAGGTTATGATGAAAGCACTGTGAAAGTATCCATTTGTAAAGGCAAAGATCATATGCACCAGATGTTGTGCCAGCACTTCAGTAGAAGGTCTGTAAAATGTAAACTGTAAGTATATTTCGAACATCTAATTGCTGTATTTCCATAATGATTTCTAATAAATACTTTCTCAGTGCACACCACGATGAGCCAAAAATGTCTTGGTAGCTGGCTAGTATGGTTATAATCTGTTTAGAAAGATTGTAATAATAAGGACCCAAATCAGGTACATTTTACCTATATTTGCATTTTATTTTTTGTTTTAGAATACATCACGTATCGAGAAATATTAGGTTAATATTTTCTAATTTTTTTAATACTATTTATTTAAATTTAAATGTTTCTTTTATTATTTAGTTTTGTATTATGACTGAAGAAACAACTTCAGCGCAGTGTTAATATACTAACTATTGGCGGTGCGTGTGAAATGTGACTGCAAAACTTTTTCCCCCTCTAATCTTCTGTGTTTGTACGTCAGCTTCATGTTATTGGTACCATTGTTGACAAACTGCATCTTGCAGCAACTGGTATGTATAGGTTACGTGATTTCTTTGTTTTTTATGCTACCATTGAGGGCAGAGTTCATAATGTTACACTTCTGATATTTTCTCGCCTTTTGCTGTCCAATTTAGACCCGAAAGTGATCTGCAGGGCAGATCGAACCTGGAAGTCGTCAGTAAAGCACATTATGATCCAGACGACGTTCTTTGTTTATTAATTGTAAGTGTTTTACGAGGGCAGACGAGAGATACTAGATAGCTAGTGATATATATAGGTGAAAAGGTATTTTTCCGTATTTTTTGAGGAAAGTTATTCGTTAAGAGATGGTGGCGTTTCTCGTTAAAAGTAAGCTCTTTGGTGGAGCATGGACAGTGTCTCGCACTTGGATCGTCAAAGAGGCAGCCTCCGCTGTCAAAGACGTCATAGACTGGTATCGTAACGGGCTGCATAGTCTTCCCAAAAGCTATGAAAATGGTCTCAGTTAGGTTGGTCGCGGAAGTTCGACTGTTTGCAATTCGAGATTTTAAATACACAAAGTTAGCGGACCCTCCCATTTTGCTGGTTTCTCTGTATATGAGCAACACACTACTTCTGCCGTCAATGCAGTCAACCTGCGCGCCACGTGTATCTTCAGTTCGGGCGCAGTGTTGCAGTTGTTTACCCGATGACCTAGGCCTCAGAAGTTCTGGGGAAGCTGCAGGTTTTGTCGAGTAAAACTGTAACCTCTTCCCACGCAAGTCAAGACTACGGATACATCGGAACTAGAACGGCAACCACCAATCACAGCCATATCCTGATCACTGACCACTACACTGAATCAGTTTCGTTTGCCCTCAGGTTTAATGCGTTATTATTAGACTGATCTCTTGTCTGTTTGTTCGGCAGCAGTTTAGCAATTGATGTTAAACTAACTTCTTGATGAACTAGTCCCTCAAGACTTGAAACTTTCATCACAGCTCATTACTGGATGAAAATGCAATATTAACTCGCCTTCTTGCATGGTAGGTGGCGGAGGATACTTCGTTTAACACTATCATTCCCCAATGAGCTAAAGACTCGAAACTTTCAATATAGCTCAGAACTAGATAACAATGCTGCATTAACATGCTTTCTTATCTGGTGTGTATCGGAGGCTACCTTGTTCACCATTGTCATTTCCCGGTGAGTTAGAGATCTGAAACTTTCATCACAGCTGAGAACTCAATGACAATGCACTGTTAATTCGTTTTAGTGTTTGGTGTGTTGCAGAAGGTACATTGTGTACCACTGCTACTTCGCCCTTTTCCTGTTCCACCTCCGAAAGTTTCGAGGTAAGAACGATTGCTGATAAGTCACCACCACATGAGCTTTACCATCTCTAATTTTTATATTCATAAGAGAAAAGAACATGTTCATTTGACTGGGTGAAGAAAAACTGAAATAATGATGAAAATTTTCAGATATCTCTGTTGCGATCTCATCCAATTTCTTGAAATCGATTGAAAAATTTGGTGCAAACGTCTAAAAAGCAAAAAATAAAAAATTAGACGCAAAACTTTTTAATGTACCACGTTTTTAAAACGGACTAAAATGTATAAAATAATTTCTCCTAGCCCCGTACAGATTCCTAACCCTAGCATGGAGAGCTGCATCAAACCAGTCTCAGGACTGAAGACAACAACAACAGCAACAACAACAGTCAGTCAAGAAGATTAGCGCTTATGAATTTTTAATAGCTATGCACGACCTGTTTCCACAATCTTCCATGACGCTACAGTTGTAGGCACTTGAATTTGAGAACGACAAGGTTGCTGTTCAAATCTCTAAGCAATATCCTCTTTTTTGAATTTTTTTGAAATTTGTGTTGTAATAATATTTCCCAACTTCTATACGTTTTGTATAGTCCAAACAAGGTTAAAAATGTGACACCTATATTCAAAAATAACCTAAGTGCGAAGAATTTTATGATTTGTTTTTTTTTCTTTTTTTTCGAATGGAGAGTAAATATGTTCTCACTAAGTTATTTCGAGATAAACTCATGGCTGTCAGTACTGGAAGCAAGCTTTTTTCTCTCCTTATTAACATGTTTTTAGCGGTATTGTTCCTCTAAATGTTCTGTTTAATGAGGGGTGCTTCCAGGAAAAGTAGCTACTTCATGTTCAAACTTACGTGATCGTTGCGCTCACTCGTTATGACAGCGCAGCAGCGAGCTCTGAGCAGTCGAACATTGCCTATAAACACCTCGTAAGTCCACGTAGTGCAAAAGATAAACCAGCTGCTCTGTCAGCGCAATACTAAAACACGATAATAGCCGACCCAATCTTGCTTCAGGTGATGGTTACTCGTGACTCTTGCGACAATTAATCGGCTTCTATTGAGGAGTGGGATAAAATACGAACTATAAAATATTCTGCCACCATCTTAAAGAATATGCGGTTCTGGTAGCCGACAGAATACTTTAAAAATAAAATAAAACAATTTTCTTTCAAACTTCGAATTATTTAACTGATCTCAGAGGAAGAGGTACAACACAGCTTCAACGTGTAAGTTCTTGAAATACAAAAATAATGAGCGTATAAAGAAGAATTATTGAAACATGGAAACAAAACGGTTAGCATTGTATGCGTACAGCGAAAGAAAGTATGAAAATATGTGACCATAAAAATGACTGCCAGCTAAGTCTATTGTAGCTTTGTTTCTGTGTAAAGCTGGTAAATCTATGACAGCTATAGGCATTCAGTGCAGATTTTGGGACGAATGTAACTTATAACGTACACTTGACTTTACGCAGGGAAAAAAAATCAAGAGGCGCTACATCAAGTGTACAGACAAGTAAGAAACAGGTTTTGCTTAACCTGTCTGGCGTTCTCCAAAGTCGGCAGCTAGGTTCCCTGGAGAATGAACACTAAAACCTGCCGGATTTCCATATCGCTGAAGCCAAACATCGAGGTGAAAGGCGGTCGGATACGTTTTCAGCTGTTTTGGTGGTTTGCATAAATCGATATTAAGCGTGGTCCACCTTGAAGGAAAATTACCAGGCGCTCCTGGTATAGGCTTGGATCGGAGATCCTGCACCCTGTCTCCTGGAAAAACGCTAAAGCCGCAAGAAATCCTCAAAGTAAGCCTCGTAACTGCACCAAAAATATAATACAAACCGGTAAACAGAAATAGACTTTGAATATAGGAACGTTAAATACTAAGAACGAAAAAGACTTCGAATAATTAATAAGTTAGGATGGACGTATTTCCCTTATTGAGACCAAAAGGAGGGGACAGGTTGTGAACAAAGTGGAAAGTATATCTACTGTTACAGAAGGGGTTGAAACATAAAGGGAAGCGGGAGTATCGCTGACTCGCTAAAAAAGAAAAAAAATGAGAAGAAGCAAACATACAAATTATGAAAGTGGAAACTGAAGTATGGAGTCATGATCAGAAAACGACGCTCCTAATAAATGGTATCAGAAGAAAAGAAATAAAATTGATCTAAATGCAAAGGTAGGCAGTGCCCATGTGGACTAGGCAGTGGGATCCTTTGGAGAAAATATGGTTAATGACAGTGGCGAAAGACTAATCGATATGTGCTGAGAGCATGAACTGAAGATCGTGAATGGATACTTTCAACACAGAAAACCATAAATTCACATGGTTTCAACTTACTGTAGCGTCTAGAACCGCTCGGCCACCACGGCTAGCAACAGACAGAATTCACAAATACCAATAATGCCACTGAAGAACGAAAGTGTAACCTAGATATCCTCAAGGACAATTTTATGCAATTACTGTACAAATTACGTATGGCAGACAAAATAAGGAAGACAATGGAATGCTCAGAAGCCATGTATGAACAGCTAAACGAAGTGATATACGAAGTTGCCTATCAAGCATTATGTATTATATCTAAATACAGGTATCACAACAGCCGATAGGACCAATATATGGAAGGGTATGTGCAAGACAAACGGGTAGCATCTGCAAAATGGTTAGTTGTGGAAGATCAAGATGAAACTGTATGTTACAATCGAAAGACAGATGAAAAAAGCATAATAGAAACTAAAAATGAATTGTAATATAACAAATGTGATGAAGTAGAGAGATTTATAAGAACAAAATCAAAAAGGACTTGGGACATAGTAAAGAATCTAAGAGAAGAGAAACATCATAAATATAACACCATAAAATGGAAGAGTGGGTGAAGTACTTTGGAAACATGGTAACAAAGGACTGAAAACAGCTGCTACAGATGGAGTCACCTACAATTAAGGAGAGGATGGTATAAAGAGACTAGTCAGTTTAATAAATGACGGTCGGAAATTTCCGGGTCTACGAGCAACGCCCACTGAGTTGATTAAAAATGCAACAGAAGACACCATCAAAATAATTAAACTTTTCTTTAAAAAGAAGAACCACTAAAGATTTGAAAAAAGCCTACCGGATTCCATTTCACAAGAAATGGTAAAAAGAGCTTGCAACAGCTATAGGGACATTAGCATCACCATATCAGTGGGAATTACAAAATAACATCCGGAGAGTGAAATCATAGTAGAAGAAGAGAGTAGCTTTACTGCAGCCTCACCATGCGTTGATAATATATTTACTATGGAAAATACAACTAAAAAAGAAACGCAAGGGGGAGACATACATGATTTTCTTAGACGTATAAAATGCATAGCACACTGTACCTTTAAACAACCTATATCGGTATCTCGACGAAAGCACAACGAATAGGATATATGTTTCTGCAGTTAAATTTCTGAGGAATTAGATACAAGACTTCAAATAGGATAAGAAATCTTCCGAGTAATATGCCCAAGCAAAGGCCTTAGAAATGGGCGCAGCATAGTTCCTAGTCTGTCTAAATTTTTTCTGAACTAAGTTCTGAGAGAATATATGAAAAAGTGTAGAGGAATGGGCTTAGATATAGATGTGGACTGACTATGAAGTTTACTATTCACCGACGATTCTATTATATTGGCTGAAGATGACTGTGATATAGTGTACATGATGAAGAAAATTGTAGAAACATGCAATATGGCCGAACTAACAATAAAGTTTTCTAAAGCAAACTATCTCTCTGTAGGAAGTAAACACCATAACATAATCATAAATGGAGATACTATTGAGTGATGTCAAAAGTATATATACCTGGAAGTTATAACCTCTGATCAGGGTTCCAGTAAACGAGAAATAATGTAAAGGACAACACAAGCAAAATAAGTAACCAATAAGCTGAATTCCATCCTCTGATCAGATAAAATTAAGGAAAACAGAAAAGGTCTTATAAATCAGTAACAAAAACCATTGATTTATATGGTACAGAGTCCTGGGAACTGACAAACAAATGGATTTCCTGGGAAGAATTCGTAGAGTTTGAACGCGAGAGAAGATCCCAAATAGGGATATCAGGAAGCGAATGAAAATTTGCAGCTACATCACCAAAGTGGTGGAGAAAATAGTGTGTAAAATGGTATGAGTATGTGGTGAAACTAGGGAATAAACGACGGACGAAAAAATACATTGTTGGCAACCTCCAAACAAGAGAAAAAGGCGAAGACCCTGTGCAGAATGGAAAAAACAAGTTAAGGAAGAAATGCAATGAATAAATCTGACAGATTTATACAAAAATCGAGAGTAAATGTTAAAGTAAAATAATCTATCTTTGTCACTTTTTCTTTTCTTCCACGACGCCTTTAGAGAGCTGATACTCTCATCTTCAGGTGGAAAACAGCGAGTTCTTGGATGCAGCTAGTTGTTTGTTTTGGTTTATTTTTGCTACAATAAGTGTACTTGTTGTCGTCATATGACTATGATTATACATTTGAAATGGTGATGGAGTTATTTACAATCTGTTCCAGTGTACAGAACCTTGCAATTCGTTTCTCGTTCATTTACTCGCATGGCGAACTCGCCATTTCAAATGCATAATCGTAGCACCTCATGACAATAACGCGTGCCTGTTATACTTCGTGTAGGAAATGAAACCAAAACGAACAACTAGCTGCATCCAGCTGGTACACAAGTAACAATGTATTGCTCTTTCCTGCCTGAATATGAGAGTATAAGCTCTCGAAACGTGTCGTGGGATAAAATAAAAAGTGACTGACACAGACAAATTGTTTTATTTGAACTTTTATTGTCAAAACGGACGCAGTTTCCTTAAAAGTAATCCAACATGGACGACATAATACAAATATCGTGAGGCTTTGTTACGAGGTTACGAGAAACAGCCGCAAGAGCTCTAAACAAGTCGCAAATATACAGTGTTGTCGGAAACAGCCTGAAAAGCTTGTAAGCATATGTGCTGAGAAGTAACTGTTACGAAAAAAATCGATACATTGCCCCGTTTCCGAATTAATAAGCACAGAAGTTAGCCAATTAAGTCGTTGGGCGCGCAGATCCAAGCACTCCACAAGACAAAATTAATGTGTGTTGTTCTTATAGTGTAGATGATAGTGCACGAGACTGCTTAACTGAGCCGTGCTGACCCCGCCTTATGCGTTGCTTTAAAACTTGGCTGTTACCCTGTGTTTGGTTTCCCGCGGTTATGCCGTGGTTCTTCCTCTTTCTACGTGTAGCAGCAGTGGTGTGTATCGATATTCGCACCATCTTTGGTCTGGTGATTATAGTTCCGGCTTGGCGGTGTGCAGACAGTCGGTCGGTCGGTCGGTTGGAGCTGATCAGCAAGCAAGTATCCGCGCGGCGCATTCGGCCGGGCCCGCTGGTGGTCTCTACGCAGTGTCGGAGCGTGTGTGGGCTGTTCCGAGCGCTACGAGGTTCGTGGCTCATCGATCCAGGACATGAAAGTTGAGTCGTGATTTTATTACCGAAGCCACGTCTGTTCACGTTGTCCCTTTGGCTGGTGGTTCGCTGTTGGCGATATTCCTGGGAGCAGCAGCGAGTGTTCGAGTTGGTGAAGATTTAGCCGCTGTGTGGTGGAATTAACTATATTTGTCGGTTTGAAATTCAAGTGCACCAGCGGAATTTTTTGCCTTGTGGCCGTTAGTGTTCCGGCTACCTTCCCTGGTCGTTGACGTAAATTCAGGCAGCGTCCTTTCCTCACCTGGTGTCGCTGTCCAACATGGTGTGTAGTTTTTGACAGCTTAAAGTATTTGTGGTTGTGGGCTGCTATGTCTGTAACATTTTGGCTTTGGACTTCTCGTATACTGGTTGGTGGTTAGCAAGTCGTCTTGTCGGTGGGTCCGCCACGCGGAATTAGCCGCGCGGTCTAAGGCGCTGCAGTCATGGACTGTGCGGCTGTTCCCGGCGGAGGCTCGAGTCCTTCCTCGGGCATGGGTGTGTGTGTTTGTCCTTAGGATAATTTAGGTTAAGTAGTGTGTAAGCTTAAGGACTGATGACCTTAGCAGTTAAGCCCCATAAGATATCATACACATCTGAACATTATTTTGTGGGTGGGTCCCTGACTGTCTCTTGGTTGTGTCGCTGGTGGATCGAGTACAGTTGGGCCGACTTCCTGTCTTACCTAAGCAAACGTTAAGATTTCAAGGGCAGACCGAGCCCCTTGGAAACTCCTGAGCACCGTTGCCTATACTGCCTTCTTATTAGCGTTTAATTGTGTATTTTTAATGACTCATAACCAATGGTTGGAATTTGTATGATTGTAATTGTGTGTTTAAGAAGAAAGGCCTTCAGCCGTTTTAAAAGCAAGTCTTACGTTGTCTGAAGATAAATCTTGGGCCTTCTGCCTGTTGAAAATTTATTGTATTGCTTTTAAAAGTATCGACCTTCAGCCGCTTTAAGTTTTACGAATCTTACTTATCTAGTGTTACCTTTTGGAAGATAAAGCTGTGGGCCTTCTGTCTGTTGAAAATTTATTGTAATTGTGTTGTTCTTAATATGATGGGCCTTCAGCCGCTTTAAAATTTTGGATTCTTACTTATCAGGTCTTACATCACTTGGGCTTAAATACTATTTAAGGTTAAAACCTTTGGGCTTCCTGCCTTGGAAAACTGATTGCAGTTTTTTTTAAACAAAGGCCTTCAGCCGTTTAAAGTATGGTTTCTTACTGGTCATAAAGCTTGGACCTTCTGCCTACTGAAAGGTTATGTTGTTTTAAATTTATGGGACTTCAGCAGCTTTTAAAAACTTAATCTATCTGAATAGTCAAGTCTTAAATCACTTGGCCTTAGATACTATTCAAGGTTAAAGCCTAGAGCGTTCCGTCCAAAAAAAATTATAGCAGTTGTATTTAATTCATGGACCTTCAGCCGTTTTAAAACTAAAGATGTTTTCTGTCGATAGTCAAGCTTAGAAGTTCCGCTGTAATGTTTGGACAACTAAATACAGTGTTACGTTTTGGACTATAGCTCACAGCCGCTCATTCTGGTCCCCTTCCACAATTACTACTACTTGCCCTGTCCTGCGGTTTCGATCGTTACGACTGTCCTATGTCTAATTTCTGTATCTCTCTCTTGTTTGGTTTTAGGAAACCAAACGAAGTACCTGTTTGGCAACACCATTTCTGGCGTGCAGTTTCAATCTGCGCACGCAACAGCCTGATTGGTTAACTTCAACACTAATTAAGTCAGAAGCAGCGCAACGCATCCATTTTTTCCTTAACAGTTATTTCTCAGTACAACTTACCCTGCAGCTACCATCCCAGACTGTTTCTGACCACCCTGTATACACGTATCTATGTATGCTGTCAGAAGTGCGATACCTAGCTTATCATTACGAAACAATACAACTTAAATGTTCATGGAAAACCTTGGTCGTCGAGATCTAAAACCAATTGTTTGTGGTTTCTGATAGTTCCAGATGTTTCTCGTGGAGATGTTAAAGTAAAATACACTCAAAATCTAAACCACGTCACATGTGTGTCAGTCAGTGTTATTAAGATTTTGATGCAGAGACTACTGCGCTACAATCGCCAGCATCGTCTTTCAACTTTAGCCGCATTTCGTAATAAGCTCGGGAGTCAGAAAATGTAATAAAAGGTAAACCTCTTCTTATTTCACAAGCCTCGTCAGTCGACAACTCCGTACACAGTCGGTCCATATTGCTATGGAGCTTTGCAATTTATACCAGACGCCTACTACAGGTTTCACAATAACGAACTCGAGTTCGACGTGAAGATGTCATTATTTCATAATGTCGA
The DNA here is from genome assembly GCF_023864345.2 of Schistocerca serialis cubense. Classification (NCBI taxonomy): domain Eukaryota; kingdom Metazoa; phylum Arthropoda; class Insecta; order Orthoptera; family Acrididae; genus Schistocerca; species Schistocerca serialis. Next base: position 442,247,800 of record NC_064641.1, on the reverse strand, counting down.
TGTATATTTCTCTCATTTTGTACCTGCACGTGCAAGGCGAAAGTATTTTGTATATATTAAAGAGGCTGAGTTTTCAACCCTGCTCGGGATACTTCAGACAGTAGCAACTAGTGCTCAATAAAGTGTACTATGTTTTTTGTTGTTGTAAATAAGTATTGTCCCTCGACAGTACAGCTATAGCTCATGTGATTTCTGAAAGTGATACACATGTTGCATATATCAATGTAAATGACCTCCGAACATTTCTATGCCATGTGTGATGCATTCCTAAACCTCTCTTGAACGCTACGTTCAGAATCCAATGTCCTCACACCACAAATTCCACTTCCAGCACTTTTACTTTAAAGATACTGTCTTCCTCGAAAGTGACGATAAAGTGCAACGAAGGTACTGTCTTGTGTGTGTTTCCTGTTAGTAAACTACTGGTCGCAGATACTACAAGAGTCCCTCCACTTCCATCTGGCCTCAGCATTACACAACATTGACGTCGAAAGACTGACAGACCACGCTCGTCTCAGCACTCCACATACAAAGAACTACAACACGAGATTTGTTAGCCAAACAGGCAAACAAATAATAACGATCTGACCGTACGTGCGCTTAACTCACGAAGATACGCTTGAGATTCTCTGAGGCTCTAGACTCTGCGGTAACGAATAGTTCAGTAGGCAGCTCAGCTGAAGAAGAATGGACATCTCTAAAAAGGGAATTTGTAGTAAGTGGAAAAAAAACTTAGGCACAAAGAAGGTAACTGGAAACAAACCATGGGGAACAGAAGAAACACTTCAGTTGATAGACAAAAGAAAGAACAAAAACGCTCTTGGAAATTCGGGAGTACAGAAATAAGTCACTTAGGAATGAAATAAGCTAAGGCGAAGCGACTGCATTAAAAAATGTGAAGAAACTGAACGAGAAATTGTTACCGGAAGGATTGACTGAGCATACAGAAAAGTCGAAAAAACCTTCCGTTAAATTAAAACCAAGGGCGATAGTTAAACGTTCTGTGAGAACCCCTCTGTTAAGTTCCGAGGAGAGACGGGATAGGTCGAAAGAGGATATGTAAGGCCTCGTTGAGGGCGAGGACTTTCTTGATAATGCGATAGAAGATGAAACAGGAGTTGATGAAGAGACTGAAGATTCAATATTAGAATCAAAATTAAAAACAGCTTTGGAAGACTTAGGATCAAATAAGGCAGAAAGTGTCGATAAAATCCATCGGAATTTCTGAAATCATTCACGTTGATGTGTAGAATCCATGAGACTGGCGATGTATCATCAGTGTTTCGGAGGAACATCATCCATACAATTCCGAAGACTGCAAGGGGCGAGAAGTACGAGAATTCTTATGCAATCATCCTGCGCATGCATCCAAGTTGCTGACGACAATGTTATACAGAACAATGGAAGAGAAAATTAAGAATATATGAGATGGCGATCAGTTTTGCCTTAGAAAAGATAGTCACCAGAGGGGCATTTCTGACACTGCGGCTGATTATGGAAGGAAGAGTTCAGAAAAACAAAAGACGTTCATAGGATTTTTCGACCTGGAAACGGCATTCGACAATGTAAAAGGGTGCAAGATGTTCGAAATACTGAGAGAAACAGTGGTAAGCTATATCGAAAGATCGGTAACATATAGTATGTACAAGAACCAAGAGGGAACAATAAGAGTGGAAGACCAAGAACGAAGTGCGCGGATTAAAAAGGGTGTAAGGTAGAGATGTAGTCTTTCACACCTAGTGTTCAATCTATACATCGAGGAAGCAACAAAGAAAATAAAAGAAAAGTTCAGGAGTGCAATTAAAATTCAAGGTGAAGAAATATCAATGATAAGATTCACCGGTGACATTACTATACTCAGAGAAAGTAAAGAAGTATTACAGAATCTGTTGAGTGGAATGAACAGTTTAATGCGTACAGAGGATGGACTGAGAGTAAATCCAAGAAAGATGAAGCTAATGAGAAGCAGCAGAAAAGAGACGAGCGAGAAGCTTAACATCAGAATTGGTGATCACGAAGTAGATGAAGTTAAGGAATTTTGCTACCTGTGCTGGCGCTGTATGTAATACCATTGGGTGAGTGTGTCTGCCGAGAGATGGTGTGGTCGTATTCCAAGTAGCACGAGCGGAGTTAATGGCTTCTCAGCTGTTTGCTAGTCTCTGTAGAGTTGTTTCCGTAGTTCGTTTAGTACTGGATTCCTCTCAATCAGTACAAAGAGTGGTTATCGAGTTTCTTCGCGCAGAAGGGAGACATGCTTCACAAACTGATTTCAGGATGAAAGAAGCGTTCGGATGGCAGTGCCTCGCACGCTCAACAATATTCCGATGGCGTCACTGATATGAAGCCACATCTTGGACAGGCGCACTTTTTCATCACCAGTGCCACGATTTCAGCTGTGGAAGAGCTCATAAGGACGAATCTTCGTATCACCACACGTGACATTGCTGTTGAACTGTAGACAAAAAACAGTGCATGGCAAAATCTGTGAGAAGCTTAGAAAGGGCAGAGTTTGTGCACGGGGGTCCCTAATCATTTTTCAGAGAATCAGCGAGAACGAGTGATTGGCTGATCCTTCTCTTGAGATACCCTCAGAAAGGAATGGATTTCACTGCTCTGATTGTGACGTGTGATGAGACGTTGTGTCACCACTTCGATCCTCCAAATGTATGAGCGTGGAGTGGCGACATCCCGGCTAACTCATCGAGAAAAGGCCCACTCTGCCCCGAATGTCGGTAGAGTGATGCTCAGTTGCTGTTTGATGAAGGAGGACCTATACTCATCGGCTAGCTAACACGGGGTGCAACAGCTAACGTTGAGCAGTATTGCCACGCGTTGCTGAGGCTCGAATAGGCCATCAGGAACAATCGTAGGGACAAGCTCTCGAACATGTTAGTGCTTCTCCAGAACAACGACATGCCATATGTGGGAAGAAGATCATAAAGTTCCCTCAGAAATTTCGTTAGGAGGTCCTGGAGCATCCTCCTTACAGCACTGAAATCTCCCCATGTGACTCGCTTATCTTCGGCCTGTTAAAACAATTTCTGAAAGGTTAGAGGTTTACCTATGACAAGGAAATGCAGGACAACTGGTTCCGTCAGCAGCCCCGTAGTTTGCATGTAACAAACGTAATTAACATTCTACATGTGTGTTCTTCATGTCTACACATTTTTGTCCTAACATAGTACCCGGTGACGAACACCCGTCTCTCGACGAGAGATCAGTTTGTTCTTACCGTCAGTGTTGAATGTTTGACTCTTGTTGTGGTGTCACCGCCAGACACCACACTTGCTAGGTGGTAGCTTTAAATCGGCCGCGGTCCATTAGTACATGTCGGACCGGCGTGTCGCCACTGTGTGATCGCAGACCGAGCGCCACCACAAGGCAGGTCTCTAGATACGGAATAGGACTCGCCCCAGTTGTACGGACGACTTTGCTAGCGACTACGCTGACGAAGCCTCGCTCCTTTGCCGAGCAGATAGTTAGAATAGCCTTCAGCTAAGTCAATGGCTACGATCTAGCAAGGCGCCATTAGTAACATTGCATGTATCTAAAGAGTCTCACTTGTATCGCCACAATCTCTAGATGTACCAAAAGGATGGATTAAAGTTAAGTATTCCAGAAGCTACGTACTTTTCTTTATAGCATTCATTACGTATCCTGTTTCAGACCTCACGCACCCTGCTTTGGCTTAGCGCGTGCCTTTCGGCTTCCTCTCATTGTGTCTAGGCTGCCTTGTCTAGACACAACACTTGTGACAGAGCCACAGTCTCATCTCTGCTTGCATTGGTGCGTCACTATTAAAATGATCCTCGAAGGAGTTCTTTAAACTTTTGGAAAGAGATGAAAATCAGATGGGGCTAACTCAGGGACGTATGGAGGATGATCGGTGACGGTGAGCCAAAGGCATCGGATTGTTACAGATGGCGCGGCACTCTTATGTAATCTGAAGGTTGTCTTTCTGAAGAAAGTGGTGCTCCATGTGTGGAAGAACTCTTTGAATTAGAAATTCGATGACAGCACGCTGTTTCTTTCGCACGTACATAGTTAAGTTACTCACCGCCATGTTACACGCTACAATTCTGAGCAATCTAGCGGCAGAGCGCTGAAAATATGTAGACATGAATAATAAAAAACTTTCATACTTTTCACATTAAAAATTCGGGGCATTACTTTTCAGCATGCCCTCGTACACGGAAGCCATCCACTTACTCCCTACTAGCAGGGATCGATGTATCAGTTTCAGTGGAAATTGTGTACACCTTTACTGTTCTACATGAACTGTAATTATATTTTTATTAAAATTTCGTTCCTTTTAACTGTAGTCTCCTTTTCATTTGGACACGTATTTGGTCCATACAGGTGAACTTCCCTTTCACGACACAACCGTCATACCTTAGCAAAAGATCTGACAGAAAGAAAGAGAAAATTTTAGTCCTATATAAAATTGTTAAGCAATTCTAAGGCTTCCTTCGACTCACTCATTGATCAGTCTGCTGTTGCAGTCTAAGATAGTAAAAAGGAAGCTGACGTTTTAAATTTCGCGTTTAAAAAACCGTTCATGCAGGAGAAACGTACAAATGTACCGTCGTTCGGCCATCACACGGAGTCCCGTATGAACGACATAGTAATCAGCATCTCTGGGACAGAGAAACATATAAGTTTCCAGCCCCAAGGTGAAATCCCATTTCGGTTTTATAAAGATTACTTCACGGCAATGGCCATTTACTTAGCTTACAGTTATCGCGGATCTCTCGCTCAGCGAAAAATCCCAAGCGACTGGAAAAAATCACAGCTAACTCCTGTATATAAGAAGGGTAAAGGAAAGGACGGGACGTGCCAAATCTCAAGCCAATATCTTTAACATTAGCTTCCTGCAGAATTCTTGAACATGTTCTCAGTACGAATACCATAGACTTCTGCACACCGAAAAGCTTATGTACACGAAGTGGCACGCTTTTGGAAAGCATAACTCGTACAAAACTCAGTTTACCCTTTTCTCATATAAGATACTGTGATCTGTGGATGAAGGGCACCAGGCAAATTCCATATTTTTAGAGTTCTGAAAAGCGTTTGACACGGTGCCCCACTGCAGACAGTTAACGAAGTTACGAGCATATGGAATAGGTTTCCAGGTATGTGAGTTGCTCAAAAAACTTCTTAATTAGCAGAACCCAGTACGTCAAGTATCAGGGCGGAAAGTTACAAAGCGTTAAGAACTGGAACAAGCATGCGAGGAGTATGGTTGGGAAGGCGAATGATAGATTCTGTTTATTGGGAGAACTGTGGTTCATTTGCAAGGAAAGACCGCACATAGGACATATTCTTGAGTACTGCTCCAGTGTTGAGGATCCGCACCAGGTCAAAGGAGGGCTGCTTTCATACCGGTAGGTTCAGTCATTACTTAAGTGTTACGGAGATGTTTCGTGAATTCAAATTGGAATCCCTGCGTGGAAGGCGACGATCTTTTTGTGGAACACTATTGAGAAAATTTAGACAATTAGCATCAGCATCTGAATCTGACTGCAGAACGATTATATTGCTACCTAAATTTTCGTGCAAGGTCCACGAAGATACGATACGAGAATTCAGATCACATACGGGGCCATATATACATTCGTTTTTCCCTCGCTCTGTTTGCGCGTGGAACAGGAAAGGAAATGGCTAATAGCGGCAGAAGATACCCTCCGTTATGCACCGTACGATGGTGTCCGGAGTATGTATGGTGATACAGATATGCACAGTATCTGAAAGAGATGCATCCGATTTTGCAATACTATATCATCTGCGTTAATCAAGAGCAGAAGTTTACCTTGGCGTCAAGCGTAAGTTTCCAGTTCGTGTGACTGCAGGTAAGGGTATCCCTAGAGCTCAGTATCTATATGCGTCGAGTCGACGTTGTCATAGCACAGCAACTGGGGACTTGTTTTCCGTTTTAACAAGGGCAAATCTGTTACAATATTGCGGCGTTTCTACAACACAGAGGGTTTAGCGGTGACATACGGATCCCGCAATAACAGCTGGACTGATCTCATCTTACGTGATTGTTCTGGTATTTTTTACCCACAATAAATTGGGATGAACCGTGACGCCGTATGCCAGCAGATTTGAATGCAGTAGTTCCAGCCGTTGTCGCCAAAGTAAGGGTGAAATTTGCTTGCCGTCTACATCTTTTTCATGCGTCTAGTCTGAGACACTGAATATCTGTGAAAACCAAACCTTCATCCTAATCGTAATTATGGAAGGCCATTCCAAGATTGAATATGCCTGCATGTAAATGATATATCCTTGTAAAATAGGATGTTTCCTTTGAAAATAAAACTTTCGTAGGCTTGTGTATAAATTCAACCCAAAAACCCATACCATAAGACGGGAACGGTGGTCACTCTAATACAGAAGAAAGGAAATAAGGTTAATGCGCTAAATTATAGACCCATATCATTGACGATTTGCAGTAGAATTTTGAAACCTATACTGTGTTCGAACATTATGAATGACTTCGAAGAAAACACTCTGTTGAAACATAGCACGGATTCAGATAATATCGGTCTTGTGAAACAATACGGACTTTTATTCGCAAGAGGTAATGAGTGCTATCGGCACGGGATTTCAAATTGATTCTATATTTCTAGCAATCAAGAAGGTTTTTTTACACAGTTTGCCACAAGAGACTTCTAACAAAATTGCATGCCTATGGACTATCGTCTTGCCTTCAAGGTTTCCTGTGAGAAAGGGTACAATTCGTAGTAATCGACGGTAAGTCATCGAGTAAAACAGAAGTGATATCTGGCGTTCCCCATGGACGTGTTATCCCTGTGATGGTATTAATTTGCGTAAACGATTTAGGAGACAGTTCGAGAAACCCTCTCAGATTGTTTGCAAATGATCCTGTCGTTTATCGTTTAGTAAAGCCATCAGATGACTAAAATCAACGTCAAAATGACTTAGATACGATATTTGTATGGTGCGAAAAGTGGCAGTTGACTCTAAATAATGGAAAGTCTGATTTCATCCATGTGAGTACTGTAAGGAATCCGTTAAATTTCAGCTACACGATAAACCACACAAATCTAAAAGCTGTAAAGCCAACTAAACACCTAAGGATTGCAATCATGAAGAACTTAAATCGAACGATCACATAGAAAATATTGCACGGAAGGCGAAACAGGATTGCGCTTTGTTAGCAGAACACTTACAAGATGCAACACACCTTCTTCTGGAATTCTACTGCGCAGTATTGGGTCCTTACCAGATAGGATTCACGAAGGGCAGCGAAATAGGTCAACGAAGGGCAGCTCGTTCTGTATTACCACAAAATGGGGGAGGGATGGTCAGGGATGTGATACGCGAAATGGAGTGGTAATCATTGCACTGAGCTCTTTCCACGAAATTTCAGATCAGTAACTTTCTCCTTCGAATGTGAAAATATTTGGTTGACGTCCTCGTAACAAATTGCATCTGAGCCCACACAGAAGGATTTAGGTGTTTAATTTTCCCGCGCGCTGTTTGGTAGTAGAACGATAAAAAAATAGTCCGAAGATGGTTCAGTGAACCAGCTGCCAGGCACTTAAGTGTTAATTGCGGAGTAGTAATGTAGATGTAGATGCACACTCATTTTCAGAAAAAACTGAACACCCTTGACGGCTAGAGATAGGACGTTCATATTTACAGGACATAAACATTGGTGTGTCCTGCAGAAATGATTAGCAGCTGAAACATTAGCATTTGAACCATGTCGGCCAGCTGGCTCAAGGTCAACATAGATATCGCAGAGCACCATCTGCTACCGGTAAATTGTGCCTTCTACTCTCGTTCTCGCTGTAAACCGAAGGTAATGGATCAGTGGGACTTGAACAGACGTGCAGGATGCCTCGCAAACGTATGCACCAACCATACCGTCAACTCAGTGAGTTTGAAAGAGGGGGCTTTATTGGCATGAGAGAATGCGATGCAGCCATCCGGGAAATTTCTGCTCACGTAGGACAAAGTTTATCGGCAGTGCAACGGGTGTATACCGATTGGTTCACAGAAGGACGTAGAACAAAACGAGATGGGTGAGGTCGCACCACCCAGACTGGCGCAACAGTGGAACACTTCATAGCCCATCAATGGTGACAGTCCGTCGTCGTTTATTATGGTATGGGTTACGTTCGCGTAGTTTACTTCTCCGCCTACCTTTGACGAATGTACAAAAACATTCTAGCCGAGAATGGTTTTTGGAGCGACATCACTGGAGACAGGAATGTCATCAGATAATATTTTCGGACGAATCCAGATAATGTTTGTTATAAAATGATGGCCGCATTTTGGTTCGCCGCAGACAGGTGGAGCGGTATCGCACGAGACACACAGCGATAACTGAAGGCCTTATAGTGTGGGGTACTACTGGGTACAACGACAAATCACGTTTGACGCGTGTCTAGGGCAATGAGACCAATGTGACCTACGTGAATGATGTGTGACCGGTAGCCATATCCTTTCGGCCTAAGACCCCAGATCGGAGTTTTCAACAAGACAATGCACGACCACATGTTGCTGCAAGGACACGTGCCTTCTTAGTATCACCGGATGTCAGCCTTTTGCTTTGACCCACCAAATCACCAGACTTGCCGCCAATCGAAAATGCGTGGGATATGGTGGAACGATGGGTGCAGTGCCAATGCTAACCACCACAGATCAACTTTGGAACCAGATGAATGCAGTATGGATGACTACACCACCGGACGCCATTCGCGCCTTATAAGAGCCCATGCAACGACGCATGGAACAGGTTATCAGGGTGTATGGCGCACCCTGTACCTACTACACAATAGGACACATACTGAACCGAGGTGACTGAAATGTTAAACCATTTGTGAAGAACATACTAATGTACGTGTCCTGTGAATATGAACGTACTATCTCCAGTCGTTTTCTGTTTTTTTTCTGAACATGAGTATGTAAGTTCCTATATTCTTGTGAAACCCCGGGAACATATTTGTTAAGTCTGGTCCCTTTCATCCCACAAACCAACCATATTTGTTATTTATGTTATGTCTCCAACGGAGGTGGTGCACCATCAGTAGCCATGATTCCCACTGGCTACCAGTTTGTGCAAAGTTATGAAGCTCATCCAAAGATTTGGAACGAACTCTGACAAGAAGAGAAAGCTAAGTTCGCTACTGCGAGCCAGAGAGTAAGGGCAATGAAACAGTCCGTCATTCTCTGTACCATATCGTGTAAACAACAGTTGTCTTGTACTAATGTTATACTAACACAGTTTCTGAATGTGAAACGATCGATTCTGGCAGGGTTTGAGCTGTGCGCTGAAGACAGAGTACCTCAAGCCCGTAAATGACGCTGACTGTTACCTGAAGCGCGTTCGCATTTGTCGACAATGTCAGGACCCACAAAGCAAGGGAAATAGTAGACACTGTATACTGTCATAGATTTGACTTGCTTCCTCATCCTCTGTATAGCCCTGGGCTGTCATTTTCAGATTACTAGATGTTTGACGTTTTGCACGAGGTGTCCCGCAGTCAAGTTTCATATCAGATGAGGAGATTCAGCTGGTGAGGCACAAGTGGTTTCGTGAAGGAAGTATAACTGTTCTTCGCAAACAGTACGGAGGTGCAGATTGCTCGACAGCAAAAGTATGGTGCCGTGCAAGAGATATACCGGGCATCTCTCCTAACAGTCGTCAGGCGCATTTCCTCTTGTTTTCGGACAGATACTTACAATTTCGTTTTTGCAATGTGCAGCTGGTGTCAACCTAAATAAATATTGCTCATCACATGCTTCATGCGATGTCCAGCGCGGACGGAACGCGTCGGTTTGTTTCCCGATTCAACGAAAATGAATTTTAAATAGGAATTTTAAGCGCCCATCCGACAGAGCGCTACGAGATTAGTCTAGTGCGATATTTTTTTAACGATATTTATTAAAAGGAACAGTAAAACGCGAGGAATAACCAATACTCCAACAGCGACTGACCAGCACGGTTCTGCATGGGAGCGGGATTAACCGAGCGGTTTCAGGCACTGCAGTCATGGACTGTGCGGCTGGTCCCGGCGGAGGTTCGAGTCCTCCCTTTGGCATGGGTGTGTGTGTTTGTTAGGTTAAGAAGTATGTAAGCTTAGGGACTGATGACCTTAGCAGTTAAGCCCATAAGATTTCACACACATTTGTTTTGTTCTGCATGGCGGTAGCAGTCAGCGTGGGCCAGAGCGGTGCTGTCGCTACTACAGTATTGGTTATTCTTCGTGTTTTACTGTCCATGTCAATACACATCTTTGAAAGGATTATTACGCTGGACTATACTGGGACCGTTCTGTAGAGTGGGCACGTAAAATTCCGATTTAAAATTAATTCCCTTTGAAACGGGAAAAAGACCGACGCGTTTCGTCGGCGCTGGACGTCGCATGAAGTATGTGATGAGCAGTATTTGTTCGGGCTGACATAAGCAACACGTTGCAGAAATGAAATTCCAAGTACCTGTCGAAACACAAGAGAAAATGCGCCTGACGACTCCAATGAGACACACCCTATTTGTGGAAAAGTGAAGAAAACAGATTGTTGGTGATGCTGAAAAACCTATAAACGTCTCATGACAATCAGTTGACATGCAGATCTGAATTAATTAACTTTTAGCTTGCTTTGCAAAGTTCAAGTCTAAGTTTGTGGCTTAACAGTTTAATCTCTTGCTATGATGGCAGGAGCAAACAAATTTGTTATATATTTATATCTCTTTATTTTCCTTCCTGCTGAGTAAGTAATTACCCGACGGTGACAGACAAGCCAAAAACTGGTTCCTTACAAAATAAAAATGTTGCCGAACGTCAAATAATTTTTTTCTTATTGTGATATTTCGGCATAATTGTACATAAATGTTCACATCAAGCAGCTTCTCTTAATATTACTATATTAAAAATTGTCTTTTGTCAGCACAGCTGCTGAGCACCTGTGTTCCCTGGCTTTTTTTTCCTATTATTATAACGCTCCGCCATTCGATTCAGTCACTAGTTATTGTCTCCCTCCTATTCATGAAAAGACTGGTACTGAATAAATTAAACCTGTCGCTTGAAAACTTGATTGAATTTTAATCTGTTATCATAATCATGTATCTAACTACAGGAATGTGACACTATAATTTTCGTCACGCAATGCAAATGAGGCTTCACACCCGTTAACGCTAGCAAACAGCTTCGAGGCGATAAAACGTATTGTCTAGCTGCTTGATGATGAGTGCGCGGCCTCTTCAAGGAAGTGTGCCCGAGTATGTAGGTACTCTCTCTTCAAAACACCCAAATCTGATCACTCGTCTTTCTACTTCAGTTGTTTCTGTGCTGTCTAAATTCACGTGAATCTTCAGGTGACTACCCTGAACACATGGAGGGTTAGCGAAAGTGAGCCACCTGAATCCTGGTTGTGATACCCGTGAGATTTTAATATCGTAAGGCCTTTCTCACTGTATACGCAATTTGGCATCTGGATATCATCTTTCGGATTCCTGTTGTTCCATCAGAATATATGATTCGAAACGCAGGCCATGTGAGATTAAATATGATTGAGACTTCAGCCATTATTTAATCTATAATCGACATATCTACATCGAAATATTGGAAAGGCCGCCTGGCTAGGAAAGATTGCCACAGAAACAGCCAAAATCTTTGTCCATGTAAATACCTGTCAAACGTGGACAAATTATGTCGAGATATTGGATACGTCTATTAAAAATGTGAACGTTGGAGTCTTGACACACAACTTGTGCTGATTTGTGGATCTGTGCAGTTCACCGTGCTGTACGGCACGAGGGAATGTATAGGAGCGCATCGCTCTTGTTCCAAATAAAGCTCCAAATAAGATAATTCGTAAGTGTTGAAATATGACAAAATCTCATCTTGGAGTACTGAGCTCTTTATATCATGGCTGAACACGGAAACTACAGGAACAACATTTTTTCCCCCGATGAACCACTCTCCCTATTACACCTAGTTCAAGTTCCCGTAAGGAAACTGTTTCTTTCACGAAGACGTATCAGGCAGAGTTGAATTACACACTCAGTTTTAGCAAACGGTTCCAATCCATTGTACAATGAGGTGATACGTCATACGATAGCGATATGCAGTTATAGATGGCAACAGTATGGCGTACACGAGGTATATAAAAGGACAGTGCATTGGCGGAGCTGTCCTTTATACTCAGGATATTTATGTGAAAAGATTTCCAACGTGTGGCAGCACAACGAGAATTAATATACTTTGAACGAGGAAAGGTAGTTGCAGCATGAGACATACCACTTCACAAATCGTTAGGGCTTTAGGGAATTCAATATTCCGCATTTCACGGTGTCAAGTGTGTGCCGAGAATGTCTAACTTTTGGCATTATCCCTCACCACGGACAACAGTGGCCAACAGCCTTCACTTAACGACAGAGGGCAGCGTCGATTGCTTAGAATTGACGTTCTAACAGACAAGCAACATTGCGTGAAATAACCGCAGAAATCAATGTGGGACGTACGACGAACGCTTCCGTTGACAATGTGGCGAAATTTGGCGTTTAAACGCCATGGCAGCAGACGACCGAATCGAGTGCCGTTGCTAACAGTGCGACATCACCTGCAGCGTCTCTCCTGGGCTCGTTGTGGTATCGGTTGGACCCTACACGAATGGAAAACCGTGGCCTTGTCAGATGATTCGCGATTTCAGTTGATAAGAGCTGAAGGTACGGCTCGAGTGCGGCGCACACCCCACGAGGCCATGGACCCAAGTTGTCAACAATGCACTGTGCAACTGGTGGTCGCTCCATAATGGTGTGGTCTGTGTCTACGTTGAGTGGGTCCTTTGTATGTTCGGCTACTTGGAGACCATTTGTAGCCACTCATGAACGTCATGTTCCGAAACAACGACGAAATTTTTGCGGTTGGCAATGCATCATGTCAATGGCCCAATGTTGGTCGCAAATGATTTGAAGAATATTCAAGACAGTCTGAGCGAGTGGTTTGGCTACGAAGACCTCCTGAGTTCATCGAAAATTTGTGGAACATAATCGAGAAAACTGGCGCACAAAATCCTGCACCGGCATCACTCAGCAATTATCGTATGCTAAGGAGGCAGCATGGCTCAATATTTCTGCAGGGTCTTCCGACGTATCATCGAGTCCACGCCACGTCGAGCTGCTGCACAACACCGGCTAAAAGGAGGTCCGACGCGACATTAGGAGGCACGCCATGACTTCTGTCACAAAAAATACCACACATCACCTGCACGAAACAAAACACCATGTTAACAACACAAGTATCAGCATCCTACACAACCAACCAAAAGGCAGAAAACTAGACATTCTTGAAACACTCCAAATATACAGACACCAAAAAAAACGACCTGATTCCATGTTAAATGACAAAAATGGCAATATTTACAACAGTATCATCTCTGTTTTCAGCAACTGCCTACATCATTAAAAATACACACACACACACACACACACACACACACACACACACACACACACACACACACACACACACACACGAATACACCTTAATATTTACCATAAATATTGACAGCCGCCAAGAGTACAAGAGAGTGACCTCATTTACAGATAATTCATCACACCAACAGCTTGTACCCCCTTGTCAGCTTGAAACTATACGCACATCAACTACTGGCAGAAATTGTATATCTATCTGCAATTTCAAAACATTAACCAATGTATTACCTCAACCTTTAGACAGCTAATATATGTAGCATGTAAGCGTAAGACCCTTGCCATGTAAAGTTTGCTCTCATACAATCACTCTTTCGGCCTTCTCTCTCTCTCTCCCTCTCTCTCTCTCCCTCTTCCTCTCCTTCTGCCTCCAGCCTGCCACATCTGTCTATTAATCCCAATCAAATATTGTCATTTACGTGTAATTTTACTGCTGGAGCCAATATGATTATTGTAACATTTCACCTGATTGTCATTAGCAAGTACCAAGTTTAAGCCATTTTAACATTTCACCTGATTGTATAAACGAGTATGAAGTTTAAGCTGTTTTAACTTGTCAAAATTGGATTTATATGCCACCTGAAGTACACACACACATGTATTCGACACCTCAAAACAAACACCTCCAAGCCCTTTAAATAATTATTCTGTAATAATGTTGTTACGATGTATATTCTTTGTACTTTGCGATTATGTCTTCTCTTCTGCTATACGAACCTTGCACCCAGCAGATTCCAGACGCCATATTTGTTTACAAATATGACAGTATACATGTGATGTGTTACTACAGCGAAAGAAACCTGTGACCACTGGACGTACTCTATTTTACTTATTTTATGTTTACCGTTAGATATCAGTTAAATTTTTGTCAGAAGAAACCCAAAACCATGTTCTGAAATAGCGTCTTGTTTCTCCACTATGAAGTGCTACAAATTCCTCTAAAAAATCGTAACACAACACACACACAAATGTCATACTACCTATTGTAAATCCACCCGATGATGGAGGTTTAAACCTTTGAAACGCGTCGTGGAAATAAATACAACGGTGACTGGTAACAGTAAACTTGTTGTTTCATTTAATGTCAATAACAGTCACAGTAAAGCCTAACCTAAAATGTTCGCATTTAAAGTTCTGTCACCTCAGTGTGTGTTCTTGGTACCTGTTTTTGTTGTGGGAAGAAATGTGAAAATTACGAACGACGTAAGCCAGGATCTTGTTACTTTGCTTTTAGAGTTTGTTACTGTATTATCACTGACGTTCTGATTTCCAAATTACCGTAATACATATTTTTGGGGGGTTAGGGGGTGGGGACGGCGAGGTAATCAATCTTATGACTGGTTTGACGCGATCTGCCAGAAATTCCTTGTACTTATCCGACAAAGCAGATCTGAGATGGCATCGGTGCCTTCTTGCAATATCTATCTGTTTTGTGATTATATTCGACTACGGATCGACTGCTCATACGTCCATAGGTCTTCGAATTTTAACTGTTCTGCATGCCAAAGAGAAACCTGGAAGCTATTTGTTCCTAATTTTCTCAAAAATGGCTCTGAGCACTATGGGACTTAACTTCTGAGGTCATCAGTGCCCTAGAACTTAGAACTACTTAAACCTAACTAACCTAAGGACAGCACACACATCCATGCCCGAGGCAGGATTCGAACCTGCAATCGTAGCGGTCGCGCGGTTCCAGACTGTAGCGCCTAGAACCGCTCGGCCACTCCGGCCGGCCATAATTTTCTGCTTGAACAGTGTGTAACATTGCACTCTGCTTTAGGAACGTGTGGAATATAGGAGGTCTGTTCGGAAAGTAAGGTCCGATCGGTCGCAAAATGAAAACCACAGTGAAAATCAAATTTTTCATTCGCAATAGTTTGCCAAACCTTTCAGCTACCTTTCTAAACAGTCACCGATCCAACTTAGACGTATGTCGTAGCGTTGTGCAAGCTTTCCAGTGCCCTCGTCACAGAAAGCACCCACCTGTGCTTTTCGCCAATTCTCTACGCTGGTCTGCCTTTCGTTGCTTGTGCCAAAATGTTGTCTTCGAAGTTAGCGGTTCACGTGTGCGGAGTTGAACAACGGAGGGATCCAATGAAGGGCTGTATTGTGGGGATCCAAACACGTCCCATCGAAAACGCTGCAGGAGCGTCTTCATTGCCCCTGCAGAATGCGGCTGAAAATTGTCTTGAAGAACGAAACGCATGACATTTATAGCCTCAGGTAAAATCTCTTCCCAGATCCACATACTTGGCGGGAGATACTGTTGTTTTAGGCATTTCTACGTATTTCTACCTTATTACTCTGCGCTCTGAACAGAAAACAACGACGTGAAGCGATCGACGGGCACACTGAAGGCACTGACCAACACATCTGTGCAGAGTTCCGTCGGATTTTCACAGTGGTTTCCATTTCGCTCTTAATCGGACCTTACTTTACGAACACGCCTCATATCTTCCTTAATACTGAAATCGTATTGTGACCGAATGCTGCACTTTACTATCATTAAATGTTGTGATTCTCCTCCCATGAACCTGTTCGCCCTTATGACCCATCAAATGGCACACTGATTTTAATTACTACTCTAGAGCGACATTCGCGACGAACTCGTTTTCTAAGACCCACCTTTCTGTTTTTCATAAACGTGTTTTTCTCTCCAAGCCGTTTATTTTGAACTGCAAAGTGGAAATACACATACGTTCTAGTTGCATTAAATAGGTACGTACATGAAAAAGAATGAAACTCTACATAAATAAACAATAAATAAAAGTTAACACCAATGACGATTGAAAAAGAAATTCTGCACATGCTTCTGAAAGCCCGATGCCATACAAACGTGGAGATTACGATATGTTTTGTAAGTTATTCCGAAACAGCCATACATATTGCTAGTTACGTTTCGCGAATCGTTGCCTTTCGTTAAGTTGTGGTACATATTTCTTATCTCCCCAATTCTATTCAGCCTCCTCATCAGATACCTGATCTTCAGCATTCTTCTGTAGCAACACATTTCAAAAGCTTCTATTCCATTTTTATTTTAGCTGTTTATCGTCCATGGTACACATCCATACATGGCTACATTCCAGACAAATATCTTAAGAAAATACGTCCTAACGCTCAAGCTATACTCGATGTTCACATATTTCTCTGATTCAGAAATGCTTCTTTGCCATTGCCATCTATGTTTTACATCCTCTCGAACTCGGCGACATCGTTTATTTTTCTACTCAAATAGTAAAACTCATCTACTACTTTTAGTATCTCGTTTCCAAATCTGATTCCCTCATCACCTAACTTAATACAATTACATTCCATTATCGTTGTTTTGCTTTTGTTGATGTTCATCTTATATCGTCCTTTCAAAACACTGTCGATTCCGTTCAGCTGCTCTTCCAAGTCTTTTGCTGCCTTTGACAGAATTGTAACTTCATCGGCACACCTCACAAGATTTTATTTTTTCTCCTTGATTTCCTACGCTAAATTTCCTTTGGTTTCCTTCACTGCTTACCCAGTTTACAGATTTAATAACACCGAGGATAGGCTACAAAGCTATTTCACTCCCTTCTCAACCATTACTTCCTTTTCATTCCCCTCGACCGTGAGGTTTCTGTAAAAGTTGTAAATAGCCCTCCGCTCCCTGTATTTTATCCCTGCTATTATCAGAATTTAAAGGAGAGTATGGCAGTGAACATTGTCAAAAGCTTTCTTTAAGTCCACAAAGGCTAAAAACGTCGGTTTGCCTTTCCTTAGCTTATCTTCTAAAATAAGTCGTAGTAACAATATTGCCTCCCATGTTCCTACATTTCTCGGGAATCCAAACTGATCTTTCCCGAGATTAGCATATACTAGATTTTCATTTAATCTGCAAGGAATTCGTGTTATTATCTTGCAATCATGACTTATTAAACTGATAGTTCGCTGAGATTCACACCTGAATCACCTGCTTTCTTTAGAATTGGAATTATTACATTCTTCTTGACGTCTGGGGGTATTTCGCCTGTCTCATACATCTTACACAACAGATGGAAAAGTTTTGTCATGTCTGGCTCTCCCAAGGAGTCTACTCCCGGGGCCTTGTTTCGACTTATGTTCTTTAGTACCCTGTCTAATTCTTCTCCCGGTGTCACATTCTCGTCTCAATTCACTGTCTTCTACTGCCTTCTATAGACCCTCTATATACTCCTACCTTTCAGCTTTCCCTTCTCCACTTAGGACTGGTTTCCATCTGAGCTCTTGATATCAAGAGAGCTGCTTCTCCATTCGCCAAAGACCTCTTTAATTTTCCTGTATCCGGTATCTACCTTTTCCTTAATGAAATATGCTTCTAAATTCTTACGGTGGCCTGTAGCCATTCATGCTTAACCATTTTGCATTTCCTGACATTCTCGTTTTCAGACGTTAGTATTCTCTTTAGCCTGCTTCATTTCCTACATTTTTTATATTTTCTCCTTTCAGTCAAATTCTATACCTCTCGTGTTACCCAAAGGTTCGTCTTTTAACGTATTTGATTCTCTGCTATCTTCAATATTTCATCTCTGAACGCTATCCATTGGTATTCTACTGTGTTCATTTCTCATTTTCTAGTCAACCCTTGCCTAATGCTCCCTCTTCAACTCTCTAAGTCATCCAGTTCTTTCAACGTATTTCTTTAATTTCATACATTTTTTTTTTTGCAATTTCTTTAGTTTCAATCTACATGTCATAGCCAATAAATTGTGGTCAGTGTCCACGTCTGCCCCTGGAAATGCCTTACAATTTAAAATCTGGTTCCGAAATCTCCGTCTTACCGTTGTATAACAAATGTGATATCTTCCAGTGTCTCCATGTCTCTTCCTCGTATATAACCTTCTTTAATGATTCCTACACCAAATTTTGGCGATGATGAAACTATGCTCTGTGCGAACTTCTGCGTGGAAGCTTCCTCTTTCATTCCTTTCCCCCACGTCCAAATCACCTAGCACTTTTCCTTCTCTTACTTTTCCTACTGTCGCAGTCCCGTATTGATAACGTGATACGAATTCCAATACCCCCGACCACCGAACTTCACTAATTTCCACTGTATCTAGCTTCAACCTATCCATTGCCCTTTTTAAATTTTCCAACCCATCTTTCCGATTAAGAGATGTAACATCCCGCGCTCCGACCCGTAGAAAGCCGGTTTTGTTTCCCCTGACGACATCTTCCTGAGTAGCCCCCGTCCGGAGATCCAACTGGGGGGGAGGGGGGGGGGGAGGGAACTATTTTACCTTCTGAAGGCTTTATCCAAGATGACTCCATCATTTAGCCATAGAGTGGAGGTGCATGTCCTCGGAAAATTTACGGCTAAAGTTCCCCATTGCTTTCAGCCGTTCGCAGTACCAGCACGCCGTTTTGATTGATGTCATAAGGCCAGATCAATCATCGAGACAGTTGCCCGTGCAACTATTGAATAGGCTGCTGGTTCTCTTCAGGAACCATATCTTCATCTGTCCTCTCAACAGGCACCCCTTCGTTATGGTTTCACCTAAGGTGTGTCTGTCTGTACCGGCCGAGGCACGCAAGACACCCGAATAAGGGCAAGGTCCTTGGTTCATGGGAGGAGGGGGGGTTGAATTTAATCGGGGAGAAAGGCAGTTTATGGCCAAACTTGACAAAATGGAGCTAGTGGTTGATAGCGACCCTCCTGAGGCATCTAGAAGGCGTCAATTTGATGATGAAGGGAAGTATTTGGGGTAAAAACTGTAGAGCGAGACCAACGCTTCACTAAAGCTAGCATCAAAATTGGGGATCAAATCAAGAAGAAGAAATGAAAGCAGTATCCCGTCTAGGAGGCCAGATGGAACAAATTATATCAACTCTCCACAAAGCACTAAACGCAGAGTATCGAAAACTGGATTATGAGAACGTTGAAGCACAGTGAAGCGTCAATGGACCCGCGAATCGCTCCGATGTAGCTGAATTTTATGGTGCATTGCCGTCGGAACACAGGCATCAGAGTTCGAATCCCAGTACGTCATACAATTTTAACTTATCACATTCAGCTGACATCACACAAGATGGCGGAAGCCAAGTACACTCCTGGAAATGGAAAAAAGAACACATTGACACCGGTGTGTCAGACCCACCATACTTGCTCCGGACACTGCGAGAGGGCTGTACAAGCAATGATCACACGCACGGCACAGCGGACACACCAGGAACCGCGGTGTTGGCCGTCGAATGGCGCTAGCTGCGCAGCATTTGTGCACCGCCGCCGTCAGTGTCAGCCAGTTTGCCGTGGCATACGGAGCTCCATCGCACTCTTTAACACTGGTAGCATGCCGCGACAGCGTGGACGTGAACCGTATGTGCAGTTGACGGACTTTGAGCGAGGGCGTATAGTGGGCATGCGGGAGGCCGGGGTGGACGTACCGCCGAATTGCTCAACACGTGGGGCGTGAGGTCTCCACAGTACATCGATGTTGTCGCCAGTGGTCGGCGGAAGGTGCACGTGCCCGTCGACCTGGGACCAGACCGCAGCGACGCACGGATGCACGCCAAGACCGTAGGATCCTACGCAGTGCCGTAGGGGACCGCACCGCCACTTCCCAGCAAATTAGGGACACTGTTGCTCCTGGGGTATCGGCGAGGACCATTCGCAACCGTCTCCATGAAGCTGGGCTACGGTCCCGCACACCGTTAGGCCGTCTTCCGCTCACGCCCCAACATCGTGCAGCCCGCCTCCAGTGGTGTCGCGACAGGCGTGAATGGAGGGACGAATGGAGACGTGTCGTCTTCAGCGATGAGAGTCGCTTCTGCCTTGGTGCCAATGATAGTCGTATGCGTGTTTGGCGCCGTGCAGGTGAGCGCCACAATCAGGACTGCATACGACCGAGGCACACAGGGCCAACACCCGGCATCATGGTGTGGGGAGCGATCTCCTACACTGGCCGTACACCACTGGTGATCGTCGAGAGGACACTGAATAGTGCACGGGACATCCAAACCGTCATCGAACCCATCGTTCTACCATTCCTAGACCGGCAAGGGAACTTGCTGTTCCAACAGGACAATGCACGTCCGCATGTATCCCGTGCCACCCGGCGTGCTCTAGAAGGTGTAAGTCAACTACCCTGGCCAGAAAGATCTCCGGATCTGTCCCCCATTGAGCATGTTTGGGACTGGATGAAGCGTCATCTCACGCGGTCTGCACGTCCAGCACGAACGCTGGTCCAACTGAGGCGCCAGGTGGAAATGGCATGGCAAGCCGTTCCACAGGACTACATCCAGCATCTCTACGATCGTCTCCATGGGAGAATAGCAGCCTGCATTGCTGCGAAAGGTGGATATACACTGTACTAGTGCCGACATTGTGCATGCTCCGTTGCCTGTGTCTATGTGCCTGTGGTTCTGTCAGTGTGATCATGTGATGTATCTGACCCCAGGAATGTGTCAATAAAGTTTCCCCTTCCTAGGACAATGAATTCACGGTGTTCTTATTTCAATTTCCAAGAGTGTAGATACCGGAACACATCCCCGACAGAGAAGAAGCGATATTGCTCATGATACTCCCTGTTGAAACGTATTATTGGGTGAAAGTTATTCTTGTATATACGATGTACTTACTCAGTGACACCTGTTACAAAAATTCATCAACGGAGTGGCAGTAGGTGAGCAATATATGTCTCCTTGCTTTCTGCCGGAGAGCAAAAACATGCTGCAACTCTTACAAAGCCCCATGACGAAAGACACGCATATATTCTAATTATCTGTAGGTGGTGACGTGGAGAGACTGATCTGTAAACTTGTATGCTGCGCATTTTTATATTAAGGTTTTTATTTGTCAAGATGGCAATGTAGAAAATAGTGGTCACTCGTTCCAACCGCTTAAACGGTCATCTTTTGATGAGAATGCACGCATGCGATGTCTTCATCAACATAATAGGTAGGGCACTTAGTTGTTTTAGTCTTAACGTTCTTAAGGAAATATCAACTTTCAGTCGTGTTTACAATTCACGTATATGCAACATAATGTGCAAACATCGTTGTAGCAAACTGAATGTGACGTGAGGTAAGGCTTTCTGTCCGGCCATAGTGTCAGCCAAAGCTCAAAAGGTCCAGGCAGCCAACAGTTTGACTGAAATGCGTGGGAGTCCCACCTGTTCTCTTGGTACAGACACCGAATGTTCGCATCCTGATCTGAAAATGAATTATCGTTTAAGGAGTCGAATCTAATAATTACTGTTTACTAAATTGCAATCTTGTCAAATAAAGGTTTTAATAATGAATCTATGGAATTCATATCTAGAAATCATTCGTGGTGGTGAACGACCGAATGCATGTCTGCAGACTCAAATGTGGACTATTTTTAAGATATCTCTCTTTACTTGATCATATGTTGTATGTGTACTTTTAATGTATTCAAATTGCAGACAGAATAAAAAGGATAATTTCGGAAACATTTCTCATTATTTTCAATTAATTATACACCATTATTAATGGATCGTTCCTTCATTACTGGCAGTTAACATTTTCTGTGAATTTAAGCTGTTCTTCCAATTACGTAATCCATTAGCTTCTGTAAAGAATAATGAAATGCTTGTCTGTGATCTATCAGGACAATTTAAAAAAATTCACTAAATGATTCCTACTTTTTGATTTAATATAACAATTAGACCGTTTGTGAACAAATGTGTAGTAAAATTTAGTTCTATAATTAATCCCTGATGTAAAGTTTAGACTGTTTCATCAAGGTACATAAATATATTTTAAGTCTGCACATCTTCCGTTTTAAGCCAACGTCTAACTTTCGGTTTGATAAGCACAAACGTCCATTTTTCTTTTTTATTCTTGCTAAATTCCATGTTATACACCAGGTTAACTAAGACTAGTGTTCTTTACTCAGCTTCTCCTTCACTTCACACATCCCTTTTAGTAACATAATTATATTACTTTACATCTACAGTCTCTTTTTACGTATATTTTCATATTTTTTGTTTATAATTTCTATGTCACGCCTTCCTGGTCGATGACAGAGTAATCGTTTTATCTTGCAATATATACATTTGACTTGTCCTCTAGCAATTAGTAACATCAAGAACTGTATAAATATGATGTAATCCATGATCTGTTCTTTCATTTTATTTCTCAAGACCTACTGAAGATTGAGGCATTCCTTACAATGAGTGCTGGTGCCTTTCCTGAATTTGCCGTGTGATTACGAGAACAGGATCAGTAACTGGGAATGTGAATATTGACAGAAAAGTCGCAGGGAGTCAGCCCCTTACACGAGGAGGGGAGGGGGGAGGAGTGAGAGTGAAGTTAGAGATCCACATCTTGTACCTATCGACGGCGTTAGAGGCAGGAGTATACTACATTAGCAAATAAGCTCCTGTGGCCAGTTTGTGTCTGCCAAACACTAAAGCAAATGACCCTATCTTCTCCCAGATACAGTGAATTCAATTTATCAGTGACGTAATTTCCTTTCTCCCTCTCTTCATTATTTTCGTTCCATCGGTGAGGTGCCATTACAGGGACCAATTCATAAACATTGCAGCACTTCGTATCGTATGTACTGACAATAGTGGAAATGACGAAGGTGCGACAGAAAGCGTAAGTAATTAATGTTTTGTTTTATACACAGCTTTCACTGGTTAAATATGTTGAACCTGAAACAGAGCTTACACAGGTATCTTGTAACTGTTGAAAATGCAGGGTCGTAGAATAAGACTGAAGCAATAACACGACATAAATTCATTTTGTTTTCAGTGAAGTTTGTGGCACGATGATGGGCTATTACTATGGTTCTCCCTGGGATAATACACACATCATAAAAAGTTTTCCATCACCTCGGTTCCGAGAGTTCAGGAACCTGTACAGAAAATTGGAATAGAGATCGACATACACCTCATTTTTGCCTTTCTTATTGCTCATGAAACCCACGCATTGCATGTTGTACCACCATACAGCGAGACCTTCAGAGGTGGTGGTCCAGATTTTTATACATACCGGTACCTCTAATACCCAGTAGCATGTCCTCTTGCACTGATGCTTGCCTGTATTTGTCATGGCATACTATCCACAAGTTCATCAAGGCACTGTTGGTCCAGATTGTCCCACTCCTCAACGGCGATTCGGCAATTCAGAGTGGTTAGTGGGTCACCCCGGCCATAAACAGCCCTTTTCAATCTAACCTAGACATGTTTAATAGGGATCATGTCCGGAGTACATGCTGGCCACTCTAGTCGAGCGATGTCGTTATCCTGAAGGAAGTCATTCACAACATGTGCACGGTGGGGCGCGAACTGCCGTCCATGAAGCCGAATACCTCGCCAATATGATTGCACTACTGGTCGGTGGATGGCATTCATTCACGTATCGTACGGTACCTTTCATGACCACCAGCGGCGTATGTCGGCCCCACATAATGCCACCCCAAAACAGCAGGGAACCTCCACCATGGTGGACTCGCTGGACAGTGTGTCTAAGGCATTCAGCCTGTCCGGGTTGCTTCCAAACACGTCTCCGACGATTGTCTGTTTGAAGGCATATGCAACACTCATCGATGAAGAGAACGTGATACCAATCCTGAGTGGTCCATTCGGTATGTTGTTGGGCCCATCTGTACCGCGCTGCATGGACCTCGCCATGGACGTCGTATCATGCTGCCTAATGCGAACAGTTTGAGTCATAACACGACTTCCTGTGGCTGCATGAAAAGCATTATTCAACATGGTGACGTTGCTGTCATGGTTCCTCCGAACCATAATCCATAGGTAGCGGTCATCCACTGCAGTAGTAGTCCTTGGGCGGCCTGAGAGAGGCATGTCATCGACAGTTCTTGTCTCTCTGCATCTCCTCCATGTCCGATCAACATGGATTAGGTTTACTCCGAGACGCCTGGACACTTCCCTTGTTGAGATTCCTTCCTGGCACAAAGTAACAATGCGGACGTAATCGAACCGCGGTATTGACCGTCTAGGCATGGTTGAACTATAGACAACACGAGCCGTGTACCTCCCTCCTGGTGGAATGACTGGAACTGATCAGCTGTCGGACTCCCTCCGTCTAGTAGGCGCTGCTCATGCATGTTTGTTTACGGCTCTGGGCAGGTTTAGTGACATCTCTGAACAGTCAAAGGGACTGTATCTGTGATACAATATCCACATTCAACGTTTGTTGTCAGGAGTTCTGGGAACTTTTTTTGATCTGTGTAGTTTTTGTTGTGGTCGTCTGAAACGTAATTCGGGACCCAGAAAATCGAAATCTGCAGATGATGTTTAAAACTTTGACACATGTTCTTGCAATAAATGCCATGCGTCGTTCTGAGACCAGTGGATTACATCCTTGCAAATATTTCAGTGCTGGCAAATGATTTACAGCAATAAACATATCTGAACCATAGGTCTGTCACTTCTTACCAGCTGAAATAAAATAGAAACGATGCACATGGCAGTACTGCTGAATGTGAAGCAGCCTTACGTGCAACGCACATTATACAATGTGTATGGGACAGAGCCAAAGCTGAACTTACAGTAAAACGAGCCCAGTTTTTCCACGATCTAACTGATTTCGACGACCTCGGTCATATACAAAATGAATGATGACCTTCTATTACTGCCACCAAGGAATTACCATAAACAAGATCAACGTGAAGAGACGCCACACATGAATTTTTAAAAAAGTAATAAGAAGAGCACCCATATTGGCTGGTGTATAACGCCAACAGTCGTAAATGCAGCAAAGGTATCTTGTTGTCCTTGTTTGCACAGTAAATGCAGTTTACGGTTTACGCTTTATAGGCGACGCCAAATAAGACGGTAATACACTCCTGGAAATGGAAAAAAAGAACACATTGACACCGGTGTGTCAGACCCACCATACTTGCTCCGGACACTGCGAGAGGGCTGTACAAGCAATGATCACACGCACGGCACAGCGGACACACCAGGAACGGCGGTGTTGGCCGTCGAATGGCGCTAGCTGCGCAGCATTTGTGCACCGCCGCCGTCAGTGTCAGCCAGTTTGCCGTGGCATACGGAGCTCCATCGCACTCTTTAACACTGGTAGCATGCCGCGACATCGTGGACATGAACCGTATGTGCAGTTGACGGACTTTGAGCGAGGGCGTATAGTGGGCATGCGGGATGCCGGGTGGACGTACCGCCGAATTGCTCAACACGTGGGGCGTGAGGTCTCCACAGTACATCGATGTTGTCGCCAGTGGTCGGCGGAAGGTGCACGTGCCCGTCGACCTGGGACCGGACCGCTTCGACGCACGGATGCTCGCCAAGACCGTAGGATCCTACGCAGTGCCGTAGGGGACCGCGCCGCCACTTCCCAGCAAATTAGGGACACTGTTGCTCCTGGTGTATCGGCGAGGACCATTCGCAATCGTCTCCATGAAGCTGGGCTACGGTCCCGCACACCGTTAGGCCGTCTTCCGCTCACGCCCCAACATCGTGCAGCCCGCCTCCAGTGGTGTCGCGACAGGCGTGAATGGAGGGACGAATGGAGACGTGTCGTCTTCAGCGATGAGAGTCGCTTCTGCCTTGGTGCCAATGATGGTCGTATGCGTGTTTGGCGCCGTGCAGGTGAGCGCCACGATCAGGACTGCATACGACCGAGGCACACAGGGCCAACACCCGGCATCATGGTGTGGGGAGCGATCTCCCACACTGGCCGTACACCACTGGTGATCGTCGAGGGGACACTGAATAGTGCACGGTACATCCAAACCGTCATCGAACCCATCGTTCTACCATTCCTAGACCGGCAAGGGAACTTGCTGTTCCAACAGGACAATGCACGTCCGCATGTATCCCGTGCCACCCGACGTGCTCTAGAAGGTGTAAGTCAACTACCCTGGCCAGCAAGATCTCCGGATCTGTCCCCCATTGAGCATGTTTGGGACTGGATGAAGCGTCATCTCACGCGGTCTGCACGTCCAGCACGAACGCTGGTCCAACTGAGGCGCCAGGTGGAAATGGCATGGCAAGCCGTTCCACAGGACTACATCCAGCATCTCTACGATCGTCTCCATGGGAGAATAGCAGCCTGCATTGCTGTGAAAGGTGGATATACACTGTACTAGTGCCGACATTGTGCATGCTCTGTTGCCTGTGTCTATGTGCCTGTGGTTCTGTCAGTGTGATCATGTGATGTATCTGACCCCAGGAATGTGTCAATAAAGTTTCCCCTTCCTGGGACAATGAATTCACGGTGTTCTTATTTCAATTTCCAGGAGTGTAAATTGGAGCGTGATACCGTCTTCAATTACTGTGTGTCATGCAGCAGGAGTTTAATTAACTTTGGTGAAAAGCATCACTACCGAAAACCCTGTCACATACATTGCTAGTAAAGAAGGCTTGTGGTTTAGCTTCCCGTTGACGACAAGGGCATTAGAGCCCAAGCGCATGTTTAAACTTTGGGAACGATGGGAAAAGTAAATGAAATGCCTCAAGTTTCCTCGGCTTGACTGATTAGTGGTACATTGCCGGGTTTTGAGCCGAGTTGTTGTTTCCATCTTGTGCTCAATATTTTGACGATCGCTCGTCTTATTCAGGTGGTGCGCATTGTGCTGTTATGTGAACTTCAACAAGACTAAAATACGCTCATGAGAAATATCCAGGCAGTAATGATCTTGTCCACAAACCACTGTCTCACAGATGCTGCTTTGTGCACTGTAAAGCTGATACAAACAGCCACTAGCTCCGTATCGTTTCTCTACCTTAACCAGTACACTGCGCAAAGTGTGGCCATATCCATCCGTATTTAACGTTTTTTTTTTTTCAAGCGTAACGAGTGCACAACACCATAACCAAGAAAAACTCCCCATACGTAACACCACCTCCTCCGTGCTGCCCTGTTGGCACTACACATCATGTAAAGTCTCAGTGCATTCGAGAAACCCAAAGCCTTCCATTGGATTCCATACGGCATAGCGTGATTCATTACGACAAGTTACTCATTTCCAATCATCCACTGGCCAGCAATGTCGCTCTTTACACCATCACATTCTTTTTAACTCTCTAATCACAGTCATTGTGCTAGCTGGGCTTCTGAAAACACGAACTCACGAAAGATCCCTTCCGCTGATTTCAAAAGATTTTTTACAATCACTCTCCGCAACGCTTAAACGTCACTGCTCGTCAGTGCCTACCTAGAGTCGGTTTAGCTGTGGTTGTTCCTTCGCGTTTCCAGCTCACAGTAACATCATGATCAGTGGACTTAGAAGGGTTAAAATGCCCCTGATGGGTTTTTTACTCAGGCGATGTCCAGTAACTGGTTACCTAGCTCTCCTGGTCACCTAGACTCCTTTTATTTCTACTTTTATAGTGGTGGATCCGTTTCTCATGATATGTAGTGGTCACTTGCGCACTACATAGGGATATACGGATAGTTTTCATCAGATAATATATAGTTGGCCTCGGGTCGTTCTTGAAGAAGAGCGTCAAAGGACACAGTGTCCTTCGAAAGTCGAACTCAAAATCAGCTATAAATAGCGGAGCGTAAACAACAATAATTCAGACTGGTTTGACTCTAGCCAGCGAATACACACAAGAGCACAACTCGCAGCCCCTGAAACAACAAAAGGATTAGTCATCGAAATATTGGGCACAAATGGAAATGACGACTGATTCTAAACCCTCGGAAGTACCACATAAAGAATTGTTGATACCGTTCTGAAATTTATGTTAAGCGGTTTAAGTAAACGACGCAGAAAATTGTTTGGGTAACGTAGTGTGAAATTCTTCAACCGTCCAACCCAGTGCTAATGTACTGTGTAACACCTGGTCCACGTACAGCTGCTGAATAGCGGCTCCCTTCAGACTTTTATGTGTTATTGACTCCACCTGCATTCATCCACATCGGACTTGGACAGTATTTTACGCCATTTGCACATATTCCTTTGGATTGTTTCTTATCTCATGGAATCCTTGGTCAGTTTAACATCCAGACCCAAGGTTACATGCCGTGTGCGCATCATGTCACTTTAATTGGAGTCATCATTATCTCTTCCAGCCCTGATTGGTCTCTTATCCATTTCCCTATCCCCGTTATTTCAAAATGGAATATAGAGGTAAAAAATGATACTAAAAAGGTGCAAAATGAGAAAGCAGGAATAGCTCGAGGAGAAAGCTAAAGCTGTAGAAGCATGCATAACTTGGAGAATAGAGGAAGATTCGTTTCATTATTAAGAGCTCAGGCAGTAAGCAAATACTGAGCAAGGAAGGGACGGTTTTAAGGAGTAATAATATACAGAAGCGTTATACAGAGTGTCCTTAAAATGTTGCGACGAGCTTCGACGGGTTGTAGAGGGTGCCTTGAGGAAAAAATCGAGGACAGTAAACCCAAGTCCAGAAAAGTCATCCAGCGACGCTACAGAGCGTCGAAATTACGGGCGCCGGCACCTGCCACTAGGGCACCTCTTCGGCAGCAAATGTTACTTCGTACGCTGATGGAACGTAGGCGGAACGTCTCACAATGTTGTGTGTGATTTACTGACCGCGACTGACCGGCACGATTGCCATTGGAGAAAATGGTCCTAGCTGCTGCACAGAAAAGCCTCGTCTCCCATGAATGCAGTGCTCTGTTGCCTAGGTGGATGACGTTTTCGGAGACGGGTTTTCATCCAAAGTTTATTTTTCTCCTGAAACCCTCTAAGAACCCCAGTATGTTTCGGTATACAGGAGAAAAATAAATACCAGACGCAAACCCGTGTCCGAAACCATCCTCCACTAAGGCAACAGAAGACAAGGCCAGTCTACCTAGCAGTTAGCTCCATTCTCTTCACTGGCTATCGTAGCAATCAGTCGCGATCACTCAATAACAAACTACACTGAGAGACGTTCTGCCTTTGGATTCTCAGCGTACGAGTTGTATCTGCTGCCGAAGGGTTGGCCTGATGTCAGGTGCCGGTGCCTGTAACTTGGACACTCTCTAGCACCGTTGGATAACGTTTCCGGACATCCTCGAGTTGTTCCTCAAGACACCCTCTACAACCGCTCGATGTTTGTCGCGGCATTTCTAGGATATCCTGTATAACGATAACTAACTTGAAGATAATATTATAGGAAAATAAGAAGAAGCAGATGAAGATGAGATGGGATACAGCGAGAAGCATCTACTAGAGCACAAAAAGACTTGCAGTATGTCGACACATTACACTTCTAGCATAATTAATGAGCGTCCTTGAAGGAACGTACCATGACAAAATTCTTCCATCTGGTACACAATATATGAGACAGGTGAAATACACACAGAGTTAAAGAGAGACAGATGTTGACAGATGTGAAAACTACCGAACCACCAGCTTAACTTGTGAAATGCTGAAGACTGAGAAATCGGTAGAAGCCTACCTCGGGCAAGATCGGTTCGGGTTTCTGAGAAATATAGGAACACAAGTTAAATATGTCTTAACTTAGAAGACAGATTGAAGAAAGCCCAACCATCGTTTGTAGATTTGGACAAAGCTTTTGATGATGCTGACTGGATTACATTCTTTGAAATTCCGAGACTTTCAGGAATAAACTTTTGGGACGTGAAAGGTTATTTACAACTTCTACAGAACCCAGATCATAGTTATAAGACTCGAATCATATGAAACGAAACCAGTAGCTCATATTGTACTGAGACAGGGTTCTGACCTATCACCGGTGTTATTCAGTCTGAAAAGACAGTAAAAAAATTTAGGAGATATTTGGAAAGCGAATCAGAGTTCAGGGAGAGGATATAAAAACATTGATATATGAATATACATTGTAAATCTAACATAAAAGACAAAGGATTTGAAAAATCGCTTTAATTGAATGGATATTTGCTTAAGAACAGGACATAAGCCAAAAAATCAAAGGAAGTAAAACAAGATTAATGGAAATCGACCGATTTAACTCAGGCGATATTGAGGGAATTAGATTTATACAAGAGATAATAACGGCAGTAGTTCACATAAAAGTTTACGATGTATGGTACTGTGTCATATAAAAACCTAATGCTGGCGAAATCAACATTTCGGCCACGGGAACAGTGACGTTCTTCCGGGTTTAGATTAGACCCCGTAAATCTAGAGGAAGGACACTGTAGCCGTGGGCTAAAAATTGGTTTCGTCAGCAATACAATATGACGTGCTACCGTAACCGGACAGATTTTGTGTCAACTGACTCTGGCCTAGAAAGCCTACTCAGTCTAGAAGCAGATGACTATTTATGTTCGGAAGGACAGAAAAAACAGACAGGCAATTGTAAGAAAAGAGTTTCAAATGGCTCTGAGCACTATGGGACTTAACTTCTGAGGTCATCAGTCCCCTAGAACTTAGAGCTACTTAAACCTAACCAACCTAAGGACACCACATACATCCATGCCCGAGGCAGGATTCGAACCTGCGACCGTAGCAGTCGCGCGGTTCCAGACTGTAGCGCCTAGAACCGCTCGGCCACTCCGGCCAGCCGAAAAGAGTTTCTAAGAAAGTTAATTTAGTTAACGATGATAAAAATTAAAGAGTTAGGAAATCTATTCTGAAGGTCTTTGTTTATAGTGCATCCTAATATGGCTGTGAATCATGGACAATAAACAGTTCAGAGACGAATAGAATAGAAGCTTTCAAAATGTGGTGTTACTGAAGGCTGCTGAAGATTATAGTGGTAGATCGAATAACCAATTAGGAACGACTGAATAGAATTGGGGAGAAGATAAAATTATGACATAACTGGACTAAAAGGAGGGATTGGTTGACATCAAGGAATAGTCAGTTCGGTATCTGAGGGAAGTGTGTAGGGTAAAACTGTAGCGGGAAACCTAGGCTCGACTACAGTGAAACTTTCAGTGGATGTAGCCTGCAGCAGTTACGCAGCAATGGAAAGACTTAGACAGGAGAGACTAGGGTGAAGAGCTGCATCAAATCAGTCTTCAGACTGAAGACCACAAGGATAACAGTAGATAACATCACTGACCATCGTATTGCTTCTGAGTAACCATATGCTTTTTAATGGTATAAGCACTGAAAGTCCGTGTCTCACTGCAAAAGCCGCAACTGGTAAAAATCACGGACTATAAACTTTCTCCCTTCAGCTGGCATTGGAATCATAGCTTTACAAACCCTATCTACTTCTGGCTGCGAAGAGTAGTTATGGTGACAGTAAATGGCCTTGACTAACACCTTACTCAGTTTCAAATTTCCTACTGTCCTGAGGATGTGTAATTGAAGCTGCAGCTTCGATTTTTGTTTTCTGTAGCGCCTTAGCAAAATCGGAAACCGTTTTCTAGTTCCTCAAGAGCTGAGGATACATATTTTGTGCAATATTTTGTGCAACCTCATCCTAAAGCTCTGTCAAAATCTATGAATCCTAGACAAAGTTAAGAGCGCAGAAGGGAAGGAAGAAACGAAATGTAACTTCACGGTTTGAAAGTACGTGACATTATTTTAGTGACTACAATATCGAGTGAAATTTACAAAGAAATCGACAGTACGGGCCCACTTAGCAGTAGGACGTAGCACCCCCTCTAGCCTAGACACGTGAGTGATTAAAATGGGAAGAGCGTCATAAAGCCATTGTATCCTCTCCTGCGACAACTTGGTCCACATCTGGACCTTTATACGGTAAATGCTTGCAGTGAGAGTGAGCTGACGCCTGAGGTGGTCACACCGATTTTCAATCGGGGTCAGATCTGGAGATCTTCGTGGCCATAACAGTACCCCAGCATCATACACAATTTATAGAGACATGTGCCACGAGCATTGTCCTTTTGAAAGAATAAGGGCAAGAAGATGCTGTCAGGTTGTATGTGACGTCCCGTTTTGCTATGAGAGCTCCCTCAAACAAGATCGGCGTGACCCGAAGTCGCCGGCCGGAGTGGCCGAGCGGTTCTAGGCGTTACAGTCTGGAACCGCGCGGCCGCTACGGTCGCAGGTTCGAATCCTGCCTCGGGCATGGATGTGTGTGATGTCCTTAGGTTAGTTACGTTTAAGTAGTTCTAGGGGACTGACGACCTCAGAAGTTAAGTTGCATAGTGCTCAGAGCCTTTTTTTTTACCCGAAGCCTCACCCAATGTCTCCCAAAGCCGTGACACTACTAGTGACACCGCTGTGCCTCTCCGAAACATTGGAGGAACTGGAACTGTCCCCAGGTCACAGTCATTCTCACCGACAGCTGTCATCCGAGCTAGTGCCAAACCGTCATTCATTGCTGAACACAGTACGACGCATTTCATCAGCAGTACGTGCTTCCAGGCATCGCACCACTCCAAACGTGTTGTGTTAAAGGCAGCGTATGAGTGGGGCGGTGATTCCGTGGGCCAAGTGCTAGTCATCTCCGACAATGATGCTGCTTGACACAGAATGTTGCAAGGCGTCCATTACTTGCTGCCGGATGACAGGTGCACAATATGGTGATTAGGCGTCATCGACCGGAAACTAGACGGCGAGTACGCTTGCCCTCAAGTTACCATGTAGTCCAACGTTGGGACACAGTTACAACCGGATGACCCACAAAGCTTGATATCGCAAGATTCGACCCCCCAGCCAAATGGTGAACCCCAATAATGCCGTTTTCAAACTCCGTCAGGTGATGATAACGCCGTCTCAGACGAGTGGGTGGCGCCTTCGTAGCCCTCACAGGCATCATTCTACATCTGACGCTGTTCTCACCTCTTATGTAACCTGTTTGGCTTGGTAAACAATAAACGCTAATGCACATTGATGGCGGTTCTTCCTGCCACAGAGTACAGCAACTGTAATCATTTAGATATCTCCCGATGGTGTGTACGTGTTCGAAGTAACGTTTACATCCGACTTTGTTTTAGAATGCTTCACTTTCTGTGTCAGAAGGTGTAGGTAGTAACTGAGCAGTTCAATAGCTTCGTATACGACTTGCAGTTTCAAATGGTTCAAATGGCTCTGAGCACTATGGGACTTAACTTCGGATATCATCAGTACCCTAGAACTTAGAACTACTTAAACCTAATTAGCCTAAGGACATCACACACATCCATGACCGAGGCAGGATTAGAACCTGCAACCGTAGCGATCGCGCGGTTCCAGACTGCAGCGCCTAGAACCGCTCGGCCACCCCGGCCGGCACGTGCCGTTTGTTCAAACCAGTTTATTGCAATGCTTAATCGAAATCCAGTATTCCATCTAAGCAGTTTGTGACAAATTTAGTGTTTAACTGTCAAATTTGGGAAAGGAAGCTGACGGGTCGGGTTTATATGTGGTGATCTCAAACTCTGTCACCGATTTTCTCTTTCACGACTGTCAGGATATAGAAACATGTATTATGGCTTCAAATATTCGGGCAGTCTTTATGCAGGTGTGATACGGTACAGCACTCGCTACTTAGTAGTTGTAGCGAGAGTGAAGAATGACTTTGATACTATTAATGAAGATACTTCCATAACGGGTACTATTAGTAATCATTTGTTTTCGGAAGTTAAACCCCAGTTGCGTGAGACATAAGTTTATAGCACCAAGAATCTGCGTTATTGGGTGCGACAGTTCAAAGAAGATCGAACGTCATGTTGCAACTCGGCATCGTACAAGCTGGTCACACAACATTATCACGCGAGTGGAGGCAATTGTTTAGGAAAACCGCTGATTGAGTATGAAAGCATCGCCTCCGTAGTGTGCATTTCCTTAGGATATGAGTACATAGTGCTGCAAAATAACCAGAAAATACAGTGCTTTCTTCAGGACGGACGGCGCTCGTGCCTGTTTGCCAGGCAATGTTGATACGTGATGGTAACGTGAATGGGACTTTCTTTTGTGGTAATATAGGAGACATGGGTAGCGTTTTCTAACCATGAAACTAAACGCTAGTCAGACTGAATACCTCAAAAATAAAGAAAGTCTTGTAATGGCTGGTGATGCAACAAATGATGGTGGCAATCTCTTTAGACGCCTTTGACGTAATCCTAGCTAATTGCAATCAAAAGTGCACAACCGTGACAGGTGCGACCTACCAAGATGTTTCGAAGAACAACCACATTCCAGAACCTACATGGCTGCACTTGTGCTCTTTACCCTCACCTGTAGATTAACTAAAGGAATAAATAAAACTGCTGCAATTTATAATTGTCCAGCCAAATGCGACGCAGCAAGTTCTATTGGAAACAACTGTGAAGCAGGTTCTCACAGTCCTTACTCAAACGACCGGACTCCTAACGCTTTTTTTTTATTTTTCCAGCGATGTAAGGCACAGTTCGTGGTCACCTACTCTGCCATCGTACCGCTATTGGTCGAGTGGTTAAAACATAATCTTAAAGAAGTGTTTACAGCGTCCAAGGAATTGTATGGTAAACGTCGGGAAAGGTGTTACGGCCGAAGAAAGACTGCCTTAATGTTGATTAATAAATGTGATTTTTCCTTCTGGTATTGTGATTACGTACATCAGCGTTTCTTTTGAACTGCAGTGGATCATTTACAACAAACTTCATGAGAGAATAAATGTACTGTGAAGTAGCAGTTAGAACGCTCGTCTCCTTAAACAGATGTTTCAGCTATGAAGTCTTTCTTTCTTATAAGTGAGTTGTAAGAAAAATATGTGGTGCACACCGCCGATCATCTTGTAGATATCCGTTTAAGAAGTTGGCGTTCTGACCACTGTTTTGCAGCACATTTACTCCCTCATGAAGTACGTTGTAAATATCCATTGCAGTTCAAAAGGAACAGTGATTTACACAATTAGAATAGCAGAACAAAATATAACATTCATCATTCCACAGTAAGATTCTCTTTAGCAAAGAAAGATTGAGCGCAAAGCCTTATCGAAAATTTTTGATAACTTACTCAGTGATATAATACCTATGACAGACAGGAAAGTGAAATTTGAAAACAAATTACAAAACTTTCTCATTTGTAACTCCTTCAATTCATTTCTATTAATGTAAACTGTAAAATATGGTAGACTAGGATTAGTAATTCACATCCGTTGTTGTTGTGGTATTCAGTCCGAACACTGATTTGATGCAGCACTCCACACTAGTCTATTCTATGCCAGACTCTTCATTTCCGAATAACTACTGTAACCCACATCCTTCTAAATCTGTTTAATTTATCCATCTCTTGGCATCCCTTTACAATTTCTCCCCCCCCCCCCCCCCTCCCCACACTTCCCTCCAATACTAAATTGGTGATTCCTTGATTTCTCAGAATGTGTCCTATCAACTGATCCCCTCTTTTGCTCAAGTTGTGTCATAAATTTCTTGTCTCTCCAGTTCTGTTCAGTACCTTCTCATTAGTTATGTGAACTACCCGTCTAATCTTCAACATTCTTCTATTGAACCACACATCGAAAGCTTCTATTATCGTTTTGTACATAAATTTTTTATCGTCCATGTTTCACTTCCATGTATTGCTACGCTCCGGACAAATACCTCCAGAAAAGAATTCCTAATACTTAAATTTATATTCGATTTTAATAACCTTCTCTTTTCAGAAATGCTTTTCTTGCCATTGTCAGTCTATATTTTATAA
The DNA here is from genome assembly GCF_023864345.2 of Schistocerca serialis cubense. Classification (NCBI taxonomy): domain Eukaryota; kingdom Metazoa; phylum Arthropoda; class Insecta; order Orthoptera; family Acrididae; genus Schistocerca; species Schistocerca serialis. The sequence continues at coordinate 442,211,909 of NC_064641.1, read as the reverse complement.
CCTCTCTACTTCTGCCCTCGTCAGTTATTGTTGTTTTGTTGTTGTGGTCTTCAGTCCTGAGACTGGTTTGATGCAGCTCTCCATGCTACTCTATCCTGTGCAAGCCTCTTCCTCTCCCAGTACCTACTGCAACCTACATCCTTCTGAATCTGCTTAGTGTATTCATCTCTTGGTCTCCCTCTACGATTTTTACCCTCCACGCTGCCCTCCAATACTAAATTGGTGATCCCTTGATGCCTCAGAACATGTCCTACCAACCGATCCCTTCTTCTGGTCAAGTTGTGCCACAAACTTCTCTTCTCCCCAATCCTATACAATACTTCCTCATTAGTTATGTGGTCTACCCATCTAATCTTCAGCATTCTTCTGTAGCACCACATTTCGAAAGCTTCTATTCTCTTCTTGTCCAAACTATTTATCGTCCATGTTTCACTTCCATACATGGCTACACTCCATACAAATACTTTCGGAAATGACTTCCTGACACTGAAATCTATACTCGATGTTAACAAATTTCTCTTCTTCAGAAACGCTTTCCTTGCCATTGCCAGTCTACATTTTATATCCTCTCTACTTCGACCATCATCAGTTATTTTGCTCCACAAACAGCAAAACTCCTTTACTACTTGAAGTGTCTCATTTCCTAATCTAATTCCCTCAGCATCACCCGACTTAATTCGACTACATTCCATTATCCTCGTTTTGCTTTTGTTGATGTTCATCTTATATCCTCCTTTCAAGACACTGTCCATTCCATTCAACTGCTCTTGCAAGTCCTTTGCTGTCTCTGACAGAATTACAACGTCATCGGCGAACGTCAAAGTTTTTATTTCTTCTCCATGGATTTTAATACCTATTCTGAATTTTTCTTTTGTTTCCTTTACTGCTTGCTCAATATACAGATTGAATAACATCGGGGAGAGACTACAACCCTGTCTTACTCCCTTCCTAACCACAGCTTCCCTTTCATGTCCCTCGACTCTTATAACTGCCATCTGGTTTCTGTACAAATTGTAAATAGCCTGCCGCTTCCTGTATTTTGCCCCTGCTGCCTTTAGAGTTTGAAAGAGAGTATTCCAGTCAACATTGTCAAAAGCTTTCTCTAAGTCTACAAATGCTAGAAACGAAGGTTCGCCTTTCCTTAATCTTTCTTCTAAGATAAGTCGTAAGGTCAGTATTGCCGCACGTGTTCCAGTGTTTCTACGGAATCCAAACTGATCTTCCCCGAGGTCGGCTTCTCCTAGTTTTTTCATTCGTCTGTAAAGAATTCGTGTTAGTATTTTGCAGCTGTGGTGTTTTAATCTGATTGTTCGGTAATTTTCACATCTGTCAACACCTGCTTTCTTTGGGATTGGAATTATTATATTCTTCTTGAAGTCTGAGGGTATTTCGCCTGTTTCATACATCTTGCTCACCAGATGGTAGAGTTTTGTCAGGACTGGCTCTCCCAAGGCCGTCAGTAGTTCCAATGGAATGTTGTCTACTCCCGGGGCCTTGTTTCGACTCATTTCTTTCAGAGCTCTGTCAAACTCTTCACGCAGTATCGTATCTCCCATTTCATCTTCATCTACATCCTCTTCCATTTCCATAATATTGTCGTCAAGTACATCGCCCTTGTATAGACCCTCTATATACTCCTTCCACCTATCTGCTTTCCCTTCTTTGCTTAGAACTGGGTTTCCATCTGAGCTCTTGATAATCTTACAAGTCGTTATCTTATCTCCAAAGGTCTCTTTAATTTTCCTGTAGGCATTATCTATCTTACCCCTAGTGAGATAAGTCTCTACATCCTTACATATGTCCGCTAGCCATCCCTGCTTAGCCATTTTGCACTTCCTGTCGATCTCATTTTTGAGACGTTTGTATTCCTTTTTGCCTGCTTCATTTACTGCATTTTTATATTTTCTCCTTTCATCAATTAAATTCAATATTTTTTCTGTTACCCAAGGATTTTTACTAGTCCTCGTCTTTTTACCTACTTGATCCTCTGCTGCCTTCACTACTTCATCCCTCAAAGCTACCCATTCTTCTTCTACTGTATTTCTTTCCCCCATTCCTGTCAATTGTTCCCTTAGGCTCTCCCTGAAACTCTGTACAACCTCTGGTTCTTTCAGTTTATCCAGGTCCCATCTCCTTAAATTCCCACCTTATTGCAGTTTCTTCAGTTTTAATCTACAGTTCACAACCAATAGATTGTGGTCGGAGTCCACATCTGACCCTGGAAATGTCCTACAATTTAAAATCTGGTTCCTAAATCTCTGTCTTACCATAAATAATCTATCTGATACCTTTTAGTATCTCCAGGGTTTTTCCATGTATACAACCTTCTTTCATGGTTCTTAAACCATGTGTTAGCTATGATTATGTTGTGCTCTGTGCAAAATTCTACCAGGCGGCTTCCTCTCTCTCATTTCTTAGCCCCAATCCATATTCACCTACTACGTTTCCTTCTCTCCCTTTTCCTACACTCGAATTCCAGTCACCTATGACTATTAAATTTTCGTCTCCCTTCACTATCTGAATAATTTCTTTTATTTCATCATACATTTCTTCAATTTCTTCGTCATCTGCAGAGCTAGTTGGCATATAAACTTGTACTACTGTAGTAGGTGTGGGCTTCGTATCTATCTTGGCCACAATAATGCGTTCACTATGCTGTTTGTAGTAGCTTACCCGCATTCCTATTTTCCTATTCATTATTAAACCTACTCCTGCATTCCCCCTATTTGATTTTGTGTTTATAACCCTATAGTCACCTGACCATAAGTCTTGTTCCTCCTGCCACCGAACTTCACTGATTCCCACTATATCTAACTTTAACCTATCCATTTCCCTTTTTAAATTTTCTAACCTACCTGCCCGATTAAGGGATCTGACATTCCACGTTCCGATCCGTAGAACGCCAGTTTTCTTTCTCCTGATAACGACATCCTCGTGAGTAGTCCCCGCCCGGAGATCCGAATGGGGGACTATTTTACCTCCGGAATATTTTACCCAAGAGGACGCCATCATCATTTAATCATACAGTAAAGCTGCATGCCCTCGGGAAAAATTACGGTTGTAGTTTCCCCTTGCTTTCAGCCGTTCGCAGTACCAGCACAGCAAGGCCGTTTTGGTTATTGTTACAAGGCCAGATCAGTCAATCATCCAGACTGTTGCCCTTGCAACTATTGAAAAGGCTCCTGCCCCTCTTCAGGAACCACACGTTTGTCTGGCCTCTCAACAGATACCCCTCCGTTGTAGTTGCACCTACGGTACGGCTATCTGTATCGCTGAGGCACGCAAGCCTCCCCACCAACGGCAAGGTCCATGGTTCATGGAGGGGGGGGGGGGTCGTAAGTTATATTGCTGCCCAAATAACAAAACTCATCTATCACTTTAGGTGCCTCTTTTCCTAATCTAATTCCATCAGCATCACCTGATTTAATTCGACTACATTCCATTGTCCTTGTTTTGATTTTGTTGATGTTCATCTTACATCTTTCTTTCAATTCACTGTCCACTCCGTTCAACTGCTCTTCCAAGTCCTTTGCTGCCTCTGACAGAATTACAATGTCATCGGAAAACCTTAAAGCTTTTATTTCTTCTCCCTTAACTTTAATTCCGACCACAATTTTTTCTTTTGTTTCCTTTAATGCTTGTTCAATGCACAGATTGAATAACTTCAAGGATAGGCTGTAATCCTGTCTCACTCCCTTCTCAAGCATTGCTTAGCTTTCATGCTCCTCGATTCTTATAAATGCTGTCTGGCTTCTGTACAAATTGTAAATGCTCTTCCGCTCCCTATATTTTACCCCTGCTACATTCAGAATTGCAAAGAGAGTATTCCGGTCAACATTGTCAAGACTTCTCTAAGACTACAAATTCTATAACCGCAGGTTTTTCTTTCCTTAACCTATCTAAGATTAGTCGTAGAACCAGTTTCTACGTTTCTCCGGTATCGGAACTGATCTTCCACAAGGTCGGCTTCTACCAGTTTTTCCATTCTCTGTAAATCATTCGTGTTAGTATTTAGCAAGCATGACAGGTCGGTAATTTTCACAAGTGTCAGCAACTGCTTTCATAGGAACTTAATTTATTACTTTCTTCCTACAATCAGAGTATTTCGCCTGTCTCATATACCTTGCACACCAGGTGGAAGAGTTTTGTCATGACTGACTCTCCGAAAGCTATCAGCAGTTCTAAAGGAATATTGTCTACCCCCGGAACCTTGTTTGGACTTAGATTGTTCAGAGCTCTGTTAAATTCTTGTAATATTATATCTTCCATCACATATTCGTCTACGTTCTCTTCCCCTCTTGTAATATTGCCTTCATCTCCCTTGTATAGACCCTCCACATACTCCTTTCAACTTTCAGCTTTCCTATCTTTGCTTAGGACTGGTTTTCCATCTGAGGTCTTGGTACTCAGATGCTTCTCTTTTCCCCAAAGGCAGCTTTAATTTTCCTGTAGACGGTATCTCCCTTTCACCCACTGAAATATGCTTCTAAATCCGTACATTTGTCCTCCAGCCATTCTTTCTTTGACAGTTTGTAGTTCCTGTCAATCTCATTTCTTTAAACGTTTGTATTCCATTTCGCATGCTTCATTCACTGTACTTTTAATTTTCTCCTTTCATAAGTTACATTAAGTATATCTTGTGTTATCCAATGATTTCTACTAGGCATTGTCTTTTTATCTATTTGATCCTTTGCAGCCTTCACTACCTATTCGTCTTCTACTGTGTTCCTTTCCCCTGTACTAGTCAGCTGTTGCCTATTATTCCTCCAAGCTGTCAGCAACCCCTGGCTCTTTCAATTTATCCACGTCCCATTTCCTTAATTTCTCCAATTTCTTCAGTTTTAACCTTCATTTCTTAACCAGTAAATTGTAGTCAGATGTGTCTGCCCCTTGGAAATGTCTTACTGTTCAAAATGTGGTTCGTAAATCTCGATGTAACCATTATATAGTCAGTCTAAAACCTTCCAGTGTCTCTACATCTCTTCCACGTACACGACCTTGTTTCATGATTCTTAAACCAAGTGTTAGTGATGATTAAACTGTGATCTGTGCAAAATTCTACCAGGTGGCTTTCTCTTTCATTCCTTTCTCCCAGTCCATATTCACCTACTATTTTTTCTTCTGTTCCTTTTCCTACTGTCGAACTGCTGTCCCCCAACGGTATTAAATTTTCGTCTCCTTTAACTATCTGAATAATTTCTTTTGTCCCACCTTAAATTTCTTCAATCTTTTAATCACATGCGAAGCTAGTTGACATGTAAACGTATGCTGCTCTGGCATGCGTGTGATTGTCTATTGTAGCTATGATAACGTGTTCACTACGTTCACAGTAAATTACTCGCATTCGAATTTCCTTATTCATTATTAAATCCATTCCTACATTACCCGTATTTGAATTTGACCCTGTATTCACCTGACTAGAATCGTTACTCCGGCCACCGAACTTCATTAATTCTCATTATATATAACTTCATTCTATCCATTTACCATTTTAAATTGTCTAAACTACCTGCCCGATAAAGGGATCTAACATTCCATGCTTCGATCCGTAGAAAGCCAGTTTCGTTTCATCATCCTGAGGTGTCCCCGCCCAGAGTTCCGAATGGGGGAATATTTTACCTCCGGAAGGACGTCATCATCATTTAACCATACAGTAGAGCTGCATGCTCTCGGAAAAAATTACGGCTGTAGTTTCCCCTTGCTTTCAGCCATTCGCAGTACCAGCACAGCAAGGCGCTTTTGATTGTGGTTATAAGGCCAGATCAGTCAATCATCCAGGTTGTTACCCTTGGAACTACTGTAAAGGCTGCTGCCCTCTTCAGGAACCACACTCGTGTCTGGCCTTTCAACAGATATTCTTCTTGGGATTGCACCTGTAGTACTGTTACCTGTATAGCTGAAGCATACCAGTCACACCACCGGCAGCAAGGTCCATGGTTCATGTGGGCGAATTCACATCTGTATGTTTAATAAAGAATGAATAAAATAAACAAAAGCTGAAAAAGCTTATAAATGTACAGTCCCCGAGGACTTAGAACTACTTAAACCTAACTAACCTAGGGACAACACACACATCCATGCCCGAGGCAGGATTCGCACCCGCGACTGTAGCGGTTAATATATATTGACAATGCGGTCACAAACCCAGAAAAAAAATTATTGAATGTGACAATGGCCGCGGAAGCCTACGTTTGTATTCACACCTTGTAGTATTTTTAGTTTTTCTGTGTCCTTGCTTGTAAGGCAGACAAGCTTTGGGGAATTAACTTCCTTCTAAAACATATAATTTTGTAAGTTTATATTTTATTCCAGTTTCTTAATTTTCGATTAGGGTTACTTCCCAGAAACGCTCTCGACATCAGATGTAGGTATAATACGAGTACTGCAGCAAAATCAGGGTTCCGTGGTACACATCCACTGCGAACGTAATACTAAGAGCTGCAACAATACCATTACGTTTTATGTGGCCTGTCAATGTTCCCAGTTGAGTAGCAAATGTCTCTATAGACAAAATTACCCCGTAAAATTACCGTGAAAAATCTCTTGATGAAAGGCTTTGCTCTTAGCCTAACATAATTCTCTGAGCAGCTTAATCAGAGGTACGTGTTACGCAACCAGAACCAGACGCCTCCTCTTAAGGCGCGTGCAACTGACGAGGCACGATGCCAAATTCACAAACGATTGCGAGAGGAAATCGAAGCCCAGAACAGCGATGGAGGAAAATGCAAACAGGCCAGAGTAAGTGAGCCACCTCCGGCTGTAAATTAAGCAAACAAGCCAACATGGCGATCTTTTATTCGTAAAAACTTTTACTGACCATGGTCAGTTACTGTTACACACGCCTTTTTTCGAATTTCAAATGTTCCTTTTTACGCTACGTCTTAGCATTGTATCGAAGCAAATAAATTCTCCCAGTGCGAGTGTAATTTCTAACATGAAACCTCTAAGTGTGGTAATGAAAATAAGGGTGCGTTTTGTTGAGACCGGGAAGCACAAAGTGACAGGCCTGCCATTATTTTGTAACTAACAAGGGGAAGCCGCCAATTGCGAAATTCAGATTCGATTGATACTGCGCATAATAAAAGCTCATGGCCAGAGGTGTAATGTGGCAAAGCACCAAGAAGCACTTCTCAGCCGTTGTCGAGAAAATCGACAGTTAAAAGAAACCGTTCCAGTGAAATACTCTCTACGATCAATAATTCTCTACAGCGTCGTGGCGCAGCGGTAAGCGCTCTGGTTCGTAATTCGAAGGTCGCCGGATCGAATCTCGCGCTATGTGACTTTTTTTTAGTATTTGTTTTTTATAATTTATATATATATATATATATATATATATATATATATATATATATATAATATATATATAATTCCCGGCAATGAGTTGCAACAATTATGCATATAATAAGTTGTTGAAAGTCGTTTGTCGTGGAAAAACTGGCGACTTCGAACATCATTATGTTTTCCGCAAACAAAGTTGTATTTCACAAATGTTATTAATTGTCTTCATAATGTTAACCACGCATAGTTAACGGAAGACGTAGAAACGATATTCCGAAACGAATACGTATAGCGTAAGTCAAACGTTCGAATTAGAATAGAGACCCCCGAACACAAATTTGCTGTGGCAGGCATGAAATATAAACTCCGCTACTCGCTCGTTACACTTGAATGACAGATGTTGAATGGGCCGAAACGAGCCGCCGCATAACAGCGTAGTTGCCTGCTAACTTCGAAAGAAGGTAGATGCGGTCCCTAGCGCAACTTATAACATTGTCGAAAATCAGTGCGGACGGGAGAGCTTTGGTACACCCTGTTAAAAAAAAAAAAAAAAAAAAAAACGGAAAAATGGAGGCGGTACAATTGGAGAGCGATCCGCCTTCACCAACATGCATAAGCAATTCATTAATACTTTATATATATATATATTTGAATTACAAAAAACTAATAATTAAAAAAAATTGCATGGCGCGAGATTCGATCCGGCGACCATCGGATTACGAACCCGAGCGCTTACCGCTGCGCCACGACGCTGTAGAAAATTACTAATCGTCGAGAGTATTTCACAGCAACGGTTTCTTTTTAACTGTCGATTTTCTCGACAACGGCTGAGAAGTGCATCTTGGTGCTTTGACACATTACACCTCTGGCCATGAGCTTTTATTATGCGCAGTATGAATCGAATCTAAATTTCACAATTGGCGGCTTCCCCTTGTAAGTAGTTCAGACATCAACATGGTAAATACGCCGGTACTGCTTGAGGCGATCCATTTGTCTTTCTAAGTGTATTATCTAAATTTGTTGGAAACTGTTGTGAAAGCAGGTATTAGAATTAAAACAACGAGGTATTTCTCTTGTCCGTTCAATTGCGAATGTCATTGTAGTCCGATACGGAAAATTTTTTTGGGTGTTCACTTCATTTAACTAGTGAAGTGTAGGACAATATTATTACGACCGACAGAATCCTGGTATTTCCTTTTCGCGGGAAATCGAGTTCAGTTAGCTGACAGTTACCTGTAGCAGATACTGACACAGGCTGTAGATGCGTTAGTATTTCGCCAGGTTTTGCTGACATCTTCCAATTATTTCTATTCCTACCAATCCCTTTGTCTGTACAAACGTACGACTCTTGATTGCCTCTACAGTTTTTTACCATCCTTCCTCGTTTAACCGATCTATTTGTATTGCCTTGCTTTCTAAACGCTATGAATTAGTTATTCCTTAAACTGCACCTTCTTCAGTTTTTAGTTTTGCCAAGTGTTATATTTATCTTTTCCAATTCTCCATTAAGTTCGCTTCTGTTTTGTTGTCATTTAATAGAATTTGGAGCTACGCAGTCTGTCCCCTATAAAAGGCGTGTCGTCAAGTATACAGAATACTGATCAAAGATAAACTCAACGATTTTTTTTTCTTTTGAGTCATCAGCCTTCTGACTTGTCTGATGCGACCCGCCAGCAATTCCTCTCCTGCGCCAACGTCTTCATTTCAGAATAGCACTAGCGTCCTGTGTTCCCAATTATTTGCTAGATTTATTCAAATCTCTGTCTTCCACTATAAAAAATGACGCTGTTCACCATAGTACTAGGGATTTGGCGGTGTCAGCGCAATTTTGATATCAAATTTACATGCAAATTATTTAAACAGATCAAGTAATCCCCCCCATCCCCACCCAACACCGCCGCCGACCACGCCCCCCCCCCCCCCCCCCCGAATGCCATCACGCGTTTTCTCAGCTGCACGTGTCCTCCAGCCCTCTCATCCCACTCCCCCCTCCCTCCACCAACCTACCCTATTGGCGGGAATTTAGCATTTTGAGAGGAATTTCGAATTTTGGCTCAAATGGCTCTGAGCACTATGGGACTTAACATCGGAGTCCCTAGAACTTAGAACTACTTAAACCTAACTAACCTAAGGACGTCACACACATCCACGCCCGAGGCAGCATTCGAACCTGCGACCGTAGCGGTCGCGCGGTTCCAGACTGTAGCACCTAGAACCGCTCGGCCACTCCGGCTGGCTTTCGAATTTTCGTGAGAATTTTATTGTACCACGCCTGTGCTGTCACCGAACCCCCCACTCCCTGGGAATTGACGGGAAATTAAAATTGACAGTACCCTTTTAAGTAGGCTGTTTAGGTTTTTATGTTGGTAACGCCACCTAGTACTCTGTATGAAAATCGCTGACTGCGCTATGTGCAGTCTGTGGCTGCTTGGACTCTTTGTTGGAGTATTCGCTAGTGTAGTGTTGGGCAGTTGAATGTGAACAGCGCGTAGCACTGGGCTGCTGGAGGTGAGCCGCCAGCAGTGGTGGATGTGGGGAGAGAGATGCCAGAGTTTTGAGAGGTTACTATGAGCGGACGATCTGGTGGTGTGTCCGTCAGAAAAAGGAATTTTGTAAGACTGGATGCCACATTCAGTGTCTGCGAATAAACTCTCATGCACGTGTGTATTACAAACATCTCAGACAATCTTTCATGCTGTTGGCACAAATGTCGGGAAAAAACACATTCATTTAACATTTGATAACAAGAAGCTATAATTTAAGAGAACGTAGTTTTGTACACTATGAAAGGTACCCTTTTGTGTGATGCTATATTATACTAGCATTTATGAAACAAATCATGATAGCCTATCTAGCCCTGTGTAGGTGGGAGATTCAAATTTCGTTAAATTGATCATGAGTCACTTTGCATGGTCAATAATTGTTTTTCGGCAGTCGGATTACACTCACCAGCCAGGACAACTGGGAATCCAAGGAGGGAACACGATGTTCCTTTCGAGGTACACTGTGGAGGACGAAGCTGACCACAGATGGATTGTAACCCCACAACATACATTTCGCATATGAACTGCACTATTAAAACATGATCATAATATCTATGTCACCATCACCATACATAAAAAGCGGTCTTCAGTCTACAGGCACACACACGAGTCACTGATAGGGTTACGCGTTCAGGTAGAAATGTTGCCTGTGATTTGAAATCAAGTCTATCCATTCTTCCACGTACGCAACTTGTAGAGAAGTATTTTAATGGTAACAGCCACTAGTGAATAACATTCGTGCCACTCTCGTACCTCCAAATGAAGTCACCTTTTTTTTCTTTTTTTTTTTCGAACCTATCTGCTAAGTATTACACACACCAAGAACTCCAGCGCTGTTTCTAGAGTCCCTCTGCACCTTGTAACTGCTCCTAAGTATCTGCCCCGCCCTCCATGGAGCTTAGTCCATGTGATCGTCCCAACTTAAGTCTGTACAGAAGTCGGATAGCACTATATCCAAGACCTTCTGCATCCTGGGGGAAACAGTTATTGCGACAGGAGCGAGTTTTGATCATTCAGTGGAAATGGGAACATTGTGCCATAGCTCAGGCAACTGTGTACAGTGTGTAAGACCAGCGGCAAACTAAGTTTTCCCCTGCAACACGAGGTAGTAGAATGGATAATACGAGCAGTTATGGTGGTGTTTCTTGTTGCGAAAATTAGGAAGACTACACATTACACGTGGCATGGAGGAAGGAATAGATTATGTGACACATCTCCATACTACATGCAGGTAGTCCGAAGGAGACCTGTGTCTCTCAGGGTGCATTCATGTCTATCACCCATGTAGCGATCCTATTAAATATACAAGCATTGGTTCATTGGAGCAGGTGGTTCATGATCGAAGTGGCTTCCACAGACTGGTGTAAGGTTTCATCACCTATACTGTAGGATGACCATACCAAACTAATTATCAATCTCACGAGAGGGTTCCTGTGTTGCTCCTTCATAAGCAGTCTAATACATCGTTTTGTTGTTGTTGTAACACACCCAATCAGTATACACCAACATACACTTTGTTTTTTCTGCCATGACTTAGAGACCCGTGTCAGCTGCTGCTAAACTGACATTAACAATCATCTGGCTCTTACTGAAAACTGAATATCACATGGCATAAACTGTAGAGCTGCCACAACCCAGGCTATTAGAAATAAAACACAGACGCTATGTTTCTCATTGACAAAAATGTGGAAGACATCGCAACATATGGGAACTGGAAGAGTTTGCGGTACTGTAGAGCGCTTCCACCAACTCTTCAAACCTGTACAGTTAATCTCATCCTCCCATCGAAAGGGTAGCTGATGTCTCCGTAATCCGTTTCGAAAAGCATTGTTCCTTCATTTTCCAGTCATGTACACGATTACTGTTGTAGTGTTGACCATCACTGGAAGGTGCTGTTCACAACACATGTGAGGGTAGCACAAATAAAAAGAGGTACTGTTATCTTATTGGTGTAAATAGGATGAGTCTCTAGCAATGAGGAACACTTCCAAACAACTGTATTAAGGTGATGACGTCTACATTTAATCCCATGTTTCACAGGGACAAGCAGCAGATATCCGGTGTTCCTTCAAGGTTCCCTCCACCTAAATGGAGTGGTATCAATCATTATGCGGTATTCAACAGCATACCCAGAGGACAGTCGGGATTGGAAAGACGCCATTGATATTGAACAGTGTACTGTAATACACACCACAGTTGATAGTGAGATCAGTTTTAGCAATTTTACCCAGAAGTCAGAGAGCAATATCCACAACATTCTGCAACCTGTGTAGAAACAGAGTGAGCTGAGTTAATGCTGTAGGAGCGTGTTTTGAACACTCAGTGGAAGCTCCGCCACTCTTGTACGATGTGTAAGGTCATCATCCAATGAAGCCTGCTCCTGCACCACGACGACAGTACGAACAGTTACGTTGGAGTTTCTTGCTGCGAAAATTAGGAAGACTCAACATCCAAGCAGATCCACATCCCTCAGGATCCATTCAAGTTTATCGCCCAACATTCTATCATCGATATTCTGTACCATCCAGCAGAGAAAAATTACGAACTATAAAAGCTCCGTTAATTTCATCCAACAGATGTTTGCCACATCTCTCTCTTCCGATATATTGAAAACGAATACCACCTACATACCGCCATCGAGCATATGCGGCGATCCTATTAAATATACAGGTATTTATCCATTGGAGCAGATGGCCAGCGACCGACATCGCTCGCACAGACCAGTGTAAAGTTTCATCACCTGTACTGTGCGAGAACCTTCTCCCGCATGTTATCAGTCGCAGGAGAGGGACGCTGTTTCGTTGTTTGATACACCGCTTTATACACTGCCATACATTTTTTTTTTTTCATCCATGACATCGATGTCTGTGTCAGATTCTAAACTGACATTAACACATGTGGCCCACTGACTCCCACAGGAAACTAAACATCGCACAGCGTCAGTCACATTATGAGGTAATCGACAGCATACCTGGACTGTTGGTATGGAAAAGACACCGTCGATGTACTGTAATAATAAGTATCATAGTTGATAGTGCGATCAATTTTCGCAATTTCTGCGTAATTTCAACACCGACCAATGATGCAGCAGCATGCTCACCAGTTCCTGTATCATCGCTAAACAGCCCTCCACTACTTTGTGAGTACCATTGCGAATGTAAGGAGACGACTGCGCAGTATGTTCATTCATTGTGAATTCTCGAACATATACACCAAAGTATACCAGACAGTGACCTACATATCTCTAGCATTTCTATCATAGTACGTAACTTGTGTTCTTTCTCTTATGTGGATATGAGTTATTCTTAGAATGAAGTTAGATACTGAAAGATCTCCTCGCATTGCCTTTGACCAACGCTCCCAGCAGTTGTCCAGAAGTAGACGGCTACATTTCACGTTTCGTCTAGGAACAGTGAGAACTGAGGCTGTAATTGCTGTGCCGCACACATCCAAGAACACAAGATTTCTCCAGATGCACTAATGTCGAAGAGGCTGGCACCCCTCATCGGTGTACAGTAAATATGAAAGTGTTGAAATGATTTAACAAACTACTAATAACAAGAAACGGGTGGATTTTATGCATGATGGAGCTGCAGATGGGCAGAGTTTGTTGCGTTTTACGTAAATGGTCCAAAAGCTCTGAGCACTACGGGACTTAACTTCTGAGGTCATAAGTCCCCTAGAACTTAGAACTACTTAAACCTAACTAACCTAAGGACAACACACACATCCATGCCCGAGGCAGGATTCGAACCTGCGACTGTAGCGGTCGCGCGGTTCCAGACTGTAGCGACTAGAACCGATCGGCCACTCCGGCCGGCGTTTTACGTAAATCAGCTGCGCTAACAATTCTATTGTTCTAGTGTCTGGGGTCATTACCAAGAAGGTATTGGTAAGAGAGAACATAAACACATACACTCCTGAGGCTACAATGTTCTGCACTCAAAACACGCTATAATGTTTGGTTTGGTTGTTGCGGTTTCCAACCTTTTAGTCGTATTGAATGCAATGCTGTTACTATCCCAATGTAAGAAATACATTTACAGCACATGACAAACATTCTCCTTGCAGGTTTCTCTACGATAAACTGTGGTAATAAACTTTATAATAAAATACTTCTTCCTTAAAACATCGATTCCTTGTGACACACTTATGATATAGCTTTCCTGCGGTTTATAGCCCCCACTATGCACTTCCGATCACGGTTCAGAGATTATACTATGCTCTCATCAGTCCTATATAAAATGATCGTTAGTAACGCTCTTACAAAGAAAGGGACAAACGCATAAAAGCTGTGTTCGATAGCTACGGTCACAGGTTCGAATCCTGCCTCGGGCATGGATGTGTGTGATGTCCTTAGGTTAGTTAGGTTTAAGTAGTTCTAAGTCCTCGGGGACTGATGACCTCAGAAGTTAAGTCCCATAGTGCTCAGAGCCATTTGGACCATTGTTTGTGTTTGACACGTGAAATTACACCTCATTCTACCACTATCACCGTAAAAAGGAATTTGTCAAGCATAGATTGTCGTATCTCACATACACCTGTCACTAACTTAGAATCACTGTAGTTATGAAACTGAAGACTATTTTATGCCCAACATGCTACAGTGGAATGGAGTACATCGCATAAATCTTCGTTCGTCTTCAGGAATGTGTCGAAACAGGATGGAAGTCCTCTGATGACCGAGAGGTTTGCTGTCAACGGTCGCAAGTAGACAAAACACGCAGTTGTTTGCGATTCGAACGCACGTCATGTCACGCAACAGATGTATCCCGACAGATCAACGGAAAAATATGGTCAAATGACCTGCGGCACCATATCCCTCTCTCTCTCTAGAATGCATCATCATCAGTCTACCATTAAATCCTACCTCGTTACATCTGCATCTTACCCTATCACTCCATCCAGTCTCTGTCATCCTTTAACGCGTATTCTAGTAATCTTAGAGGCAGATGGTTCTCTTTTTCCCAGAAAGGCACCAAAGACAGCAGTCAACTCGCGCGTGTCACTATTACCTCAATAGGTATACAGTAGAATGCTGCCTCGACGAACAATAAAAGATCGTATCATCGGTTCCCGGTGCTTCCATCTCGCCGTTTTCCCGCATTCCTCTTGCAGTCGTATACTCAATGCCATGTACAAAAATTATTCTGCACCAATCAGAAGATATGCAAGTACTCCATCAATTTCCCCGCATTTCAGCGTATTTTCCCTCAATTTATACGTATTTTCTGTCATTTTATCGATTTATTTTGTCGCTTCTATCCATGCGATCATGACATAACCTCTGGGTCAGTGTTCTACAATTGTTTGTAAATGTAGTACAGCTACCAACACCTGGCACAAATGCACTATTTTTTCTGATCGGGAGGCGTAGTATATATAGCAATGTACGTGATTGCATCCAGTCACCTCCAACCGTATATACTACAGTTGCAACACGTTTGCTCTGTTTTCTGTACGTGTGTGTATGTTCTTGTGTCGCGGATGGCTCCCGTACGATGCATGGCGGAAGATACCTGAAGTACTTATAGCACTCTAAAATGCACACAATCGTTGTAAATACAGCACTTAGATTCATTTATTTATCTGTCGTATTTAATCAACTAATTAGTTAATTTATTTCGTATTTTTTCTGACTAGTTTGAAGAGGTCCGCCACGAATTCCTATCCTGCGTAGAAACTCAGGAATTGTGTAGCTTTTAAGAAACGGAATAAGTGGCAGTTCTAAATTTATGTGCATAAAACAGCAGAATCTTTATGTATATAAACTGAAGTCGCCTCCTAGCGTCTCTCTATATGTGTAGGCTAGTCTCAGGCACTGCTGTAGGGAGTTTTAACCGGTTTTCACTATAACAGATACCCAAGAGGGAGGGTTTTTTTTCATATAATTTGCAGACATTTCGTGCAAATTGTCAGAATTACGATGTATTAAAGTTAAGTTGTTGAAACGATGTCACTGCCACCTACCGAACAGCAGGTATAACTCGAAAGAGAAGCAATGCCTTGAGCTAGCAGTAAGCGCGAGTGTCCGCAGCTCGTGGTCGTGCGGTAGCGTTCTCGCTTCCCACGCCCGGGTTCCTGGGTTCGATTCCCGGCGGGGTCAGGGATTTTCTCTGCCTCGTGATGACTGGGTGTTGTGTGTTGTCCTTAGTTTAGTTAGGTTTAAGTAGTTTTAAGTTCTAGGGGACTGATGACCATAGATGTTAAGTCCCATAGTGCTCAGAGCCATTTGAACCAGTAAGCGTGAGCAAACTCGCACCTAGTTTGACAGTGCAGTAACAAAGCGGTTGGCTAGCAATAGAAAGGGTTCGACACCGAGATGCACCTTTTCTTCTGTGATACGGCGGACGACTGCTGGCTCCTCACGCGGCGCATGTTTGCAGTGTTGCTGCGGCGAACGCCTTAGTCCGTAGAGCCCTCCGAACTGATCCATCCCGACGGCACCTACAGCCCTGCAGCACGTCATAACGCCACGGTGTGCGTTGAGGGTACGACATTGTCATACTTTTTTTAGTAAGAGCGTTGCAGCATTGTTAGATTTTTGGTACCGTTTAACGAGCAACTACACGATTTTACAGCGCAAAACGTCGTGTGGTTGGCTCTTTGCGAATTACTTGGGGTCGTTGTTTACGCGCCCTCCAGACCACTGGGGTGTACCGGGTGTGAGAAGAGATTGAGATATAGCACACGCTGAACTGATGAGAGACAGTAATTATAGGGTGTTTCACCCTCGCTGTACGAGAAGACAACCTAGACATCCCGCTGTCTGGCTGCTGTGAACATCCCCGGAAGAAGATTTAAGAAATGAAAGCAATATATAATAAAGGTATTGTTCCCATTTCTTTATCCTTTCCTTTTTTTAACAAAGCATTCAGAGGTGTATTTAATTTTTGTTCGTGGCTGGAGCCTGAAGTGGTGGCAAACAACTGTCATCATTAGCTTTTAGGGTGAAAGTGGCGGTGGCACGAGCTTTGTTTCTGTTCTTAATTTGGATAGGTTTTTGCGGTCCAACGCTTGAAGTGGTAGAGGTCTAAGGAAGAAAAAGTCGGTGGAACATGTCAGCGAAAGGTAAATGTCCCGAGTTTGAGACCAGACAAAAAAAAAAAAAAGTTGCAGGATCTAGTCCCGGGTGAGTCAATTTCTTTCAGTCTGCCTTTTAACCTAGCATACATCTCTCAGTGACGTGGAGATTCGCCAGAAACGAAGCGTGGCGTTACACTGCAGTTCCACTTTTCCCATTTTTATAACTGGTTAGGGACATAAAGACGCCCGAGTGATATCCAGTTGATTACAATGATTTCAGAACTGCCTAGGAAAAAAATGCGACTCCAAAACCTGTGATTTTTAATTGTATATCCATAGAGTAAACCGCAGCAAGAGATACAGCTTTCCTTCATTGATGTAAAGAAAGTCTTAAAGCAGCGCAGAAAACCACTGAACTTCAGCTTATCGCTTTCCTTGAGTCAAACGTAGACGCAAACATGATTCTGTGCG
Source organism: Schistocerca serialis cubense (assembly GCF_023864345.2). NCBI lineage: Eukaryota > Metazoa > Arthropoda > Insecta > Orthoptera > Acrididae > Schistocerca > Schistocerca serialis. Next base: position 442,194,591 of record NC_064641.1, on the reverse strand, counting down.
TGGTGGGGCGAAGGTTGTTAGTCGTTTGGATACATTCAAGTTGTACAGAAGACTGGTAAACGAGTTTCCACTGGTGAGAAAGAGATTTAAGCCTTTTCAGCATTAAAATTTAAAAGTTTCTTGTAGATGTATGCTTAAGATTTCGTAACACTTCCACAGATGTTTAAGACATGCATTTTGAAATTTGAGCTCTGTTTCAGACTGCATGTTTGCCTTCCGCCAGATTACCAGTCGCATTTCGTGCTCTGAACTTAATGGAAATTCTTCGAACAGCGGGCATTGTGTTACCGGTACTCAGCTTTGTGTCGCAATCAATATCACCAACAACGGAAAGATAACCATCTCATTATCAGGCTGTGATGTGAGATTTACAATTTGAGGGATAATCAAATATTTTTAAGCAATAGTTTACCCATACTCGTTTGAGAATAACAGCAAAGTGAAAAAACCTGTGAATCTAAAATTGTGGTGTTTTATTTTTTATGATTATGGCTCAACTCTTAGTTTTCAGCTTTGCTCGAATCAAACATAGATGTGGATACGATTCTTTTCTTGGGACGGTGAAGAAGCCAGCCGTAAAGATTCCACAGTGCAACACAGTGCGTACTAAACGTCACAATATGAGTGCTAAACCTACAGATTAACTGTGTTTCTTATTTTTTTCGTTCATTTGTGCCACGTCAGCCAGCCTCCGATACACATTGAATCACTGACACAAGCATACACCAATGATTCGCATACAGTATTTCCAAGGGTTACAAAGGTATTAGTTACATTACGATGTACTCCCATTATTTCCATGAAATGTCTCTACAGACGCCAGTTTAGTGCGGAACACAAAACACTGATGCTTCCAGACAACTTTCCAAGCGTGCACTGCATGCAATGCGTAAGGTGTACGACAGTGATGATTTTCACTTACTTAAAATTGTTCTCTGAATTTTATTCGTGGCCCAAAAAAATACGTCCCGGCACACAGCACGTCTGGCCATAGACACTTAATGCTACCCGTGCGTGGCCGGGCCGGGTCGCTAGTCTACGTATGTAATTTCAACTACTTAAACCAGCTCGCCACAATCCCAGCTTGGTGTAAAATGTGATATACGTGTACACACCAAACGTCTGAAGGTAAGTGTTCACTGTCTGGGAAACTAATGGATAAATAAATGTTCCTAAAAAACATTATAAAGCTACTGGTTGCGTCAGTTATAGACATCATCCGCTGCGGTATTTTAACTACTGTTACAGTTTCGGGGACCATAATGGATAATAGTTTGGCTTCTGTGCGCGACCACATCTTGTAGAAGTTTTATGGGGGAAAACGTAGTCCATAGTACTTTTCAGTTCAAAAAACTTCACCAACAGCCGTATACTTCAGGTTATTTCGTTTTATTTCGAAGGCAACCAGTTTCGGCCACTCATTTTGCTATCTTCAGGCCCCATAGTAGGCTGTATTTTATTAATTGTGCTATCTATTGATTTCGATATTTATGTCATTATCAGCACATGTTCATCCACATGTGCTCATAATGGCAAATGTCGACTTCGGTCTAAAGCACAATTAATAAATAGACCATGTTTTTCTTCACAGAACGGATAAGACGCAGAGAGGAGGGCGGAATCGTGCTACAATTGTTTCAGAAGGATGACACAGAAATCCAGTTAACTTATTCACCCTAGAAAGTTTTCTATAACGAACCCTAGCTAACGCATCTGACGCCTCATGGAGAACCAGGTCAGGAGTTCACAAACTAAATCCTCGGAGAATACAGGATTTGGACAACTTGTTCATTCACATTTCATCCCATGAACTTCGGACTGCTTAAAAATATTTTAGAAATTCACGCTGTCTTGTTAAATGAGTTATTTGAATGGGAGGTGTGCTAACAGACCATTAAGAACGTCGCTTGGTGATCAGCGAGTATTTGCGAAGGGCATTAACACTCGTCGGGCTACGCGTCCCGTTCGCTGACTCACTCTGTTTATGAAACGGCCTTTGTCACGTGATGCCTCTAAACCACCGCGCGAGTTGGAGGAACCAGTTGCTGCGATACGGCGGGCACTGCCGCGCAGACGAAATGTCTTAGCCTTGGTAATAACCGGTAATCCTCCGGCGACTACCTTTTCTGGCGCGTCAAAGTGCCGGAATTTTCCATGTCTGCTGAAGGGAGCTGTGTAGTGCTGTACTGCCTCTGTCTATATCTACAGCTATACTTCGAAGAACACTTTTTAGCCTTATTCGCATTACCTTATAGTGTCGAGCGATATAAGATTATGGCTTAAATGCATCTGCACGCGGTAGTTAGCCTATTCTTCACTGCAGTATGTGCGCTGTGTAGTACGTTGCTAGATTTCTCAGAGCTGATTCTTGAAAATTTGTTAACTGGCTTTTGAGGTATAGTTTGCGCCCATCTTCGAGCGGCTACCAGTTCACGTGTTCCAGCATCTCAGTGACGATCTCCCATGCGTCAAATAAACCTGTAACTAGTCGTAATGCCCTTCTTCTATTCGCTGATCTACTTGGCATGGGTCGCTCACGACTGAGGACTATTCTTGGATCGCAAGATTGCTTTGTAACCAGTCTCCTTTTCCTAGTATTCTACCAATGAACCGAAATATCCCACATGCTTTACCTACGGCAGGTCTTATGTGAACATTCTGTTTCAGTGACTCTCCCTAAAACTATCGACCAAAACTTCTCAGAAGCCATTACCAAACAAACTAATTCCTAACTTACACTCGTGTACTGTGCATAACTCTCACTATACTGAATTATACAAAGACTTAATATGATACGTTCAACACTGTCTCCAAATTGAGGCTTAATGTTTCTATAAAAATGCAGTGCTGCCCAGAGTGAAACCTAACTCTTGAAATAAATCTGTAACTGAACTTATAATGAAATTCCTGGCCCTAATCTGTATTTTCGCTTACGTCGTGTCTTGAGAAACATCTATGCAGATTTCTCGAAAGCAGCGCACAGCATACAAGAGCAAAGCAACATTAAAAAAAATACGATTGGAAATTCTGTTTCACGAAGTGCAGTGTGCTTACGTCATAATGAACGAAATGAAGGGCGGGAATTTTAGCTGGCAAGAAATGACTTCTGACTAAATTCAAATGCAACTCTATATTCAAAAGCAATGCTTTAAAAATCAACTGAATGTTCACAATACTATTTACATGACACGACTTTACGAAAGACTAATTTTCCTATCAAAGCATTCCATATAAATCCTCCCACCTGAACTTCGTTGCGACAATCTCAATAACACAAAACAATGCTACGTGTTTGTGTGCTTACCTCCAACTCTAAACATTCCATAAAACCTCAAAAATGACTTCCTTAGCTTCTCTCTCCATAATTGCATCAAAAATACTCGTACTCCAATTCCATCAATTTAATATCACATTTATAATTAATATTTCCTAACCATTCTCCAAAATATGTCTGCTGCTCATTACTGCTCAATGAGAACGAAAGTAACTTTGCTAGAGCTCTGAGGAAGCAGCACAAAGATATTGGACCTGTAGTCAAAGCTTACTCAGATACATCGATTTTTCTCTGTATCAACTGTGCATGCCAATATTTACATGAGAAAAGAATTTACAGTGTGACCAAACTAATCTGCATACCTCACAGTATGAGTTGGCTCATTTCGTTTTTAACTTCTTGACATTGGTGGATGGTGTTCAAAACTTTTCGTTTCTAAACTTTTAAAGCAAGTTGTCTATCTTTGACGACTCTGAAATCTTATTAGCATCTGACAGAATATTTATGCAGCCATTTTTTTCAGGCAGTACTGAATCAGAAAACAGTATCCGTTTCGTAAGTGTTGGAGGTAGCCTAAATTCTGACCTTCAGCCGATCAGGTGCACTGGACCTGATTACTGGCGCAGCCAAATACCAATAGTACTTAGGATTGATCAGTTGTGACTACAACACCCATCTATAAATGCGGAAAATTCCTCTTAGTTACCAATTTCTATATATTTGTTCTATTTTACGCGATTGTCATAGACCTGTCTCGCCCACCCAGACGCATATTCAGCACTTCCACTCACCCTCTGGGTATCAGTAAGCTGGTGGATGGTGTGAATGGAGTTCAAACATTATATGCGGCCTCACGTGAATAAGTGAAGATTGTGTTCCTTGTACTTCATAAACAATCCTTCACTTAGAAATCAGTGTAGGGTAGTATATTTCTTTTCTTTGGGTACATTTATGTTGGGATTAAACCACATGATTTTTTTCCACGTTTTGTACTAAATGATGGAGTTATTAATTAGATTAGATTAGATTAGGTTACATTAAATAGATCATGAATACGACACTTCGTAATGATGTGGAACGTGTCAGGTTAATAAAAGGTGTCTATACAAGATATTACATTACACAAACTATTACATGGCACTGAATATTTTTAATTTTTATTTATTTATTTATTTATTTTTTGTGGGGATTGGGGAAATTACCCACTTACTATATCCAAAAATTCATCTAATGAGTAGAAGGAGTTGCCATTAAGAAATTCTTTTAATTTCCTTTTAAATGCTATATGGCTATCTGTCAGACATTTGATGCTATTAGGTAAGTGACCGAAGACTTTTGTGGCAGCATAATTTACCCCCTTCTGAGCCAAAGTTAGATTTAACCTTGAGTAGTGAAGATCATCCTTTCTTGTAGCGTTGTAGCCATGTACACTGCTATTACTTTTGAATTCGTTCCGACCCCAAATTCTCTCTGCCAAATTCATGTCATTTGAGACCCCCAAAGTACAAATACCGACTACAGATTTAGAATTGTCTTCAGTTGAGGAAAGAGAAGTAATTTGAAAGAAAAGTTGATAAAGAAACAAAAGAATTTCACTGCTCATGACGTCAGCTCTCTTCACCCCCAAATGTCTGTCGTCTCTTCACAACGTATTCATCCTAGTTATCCATTGTGCATAAATTATTTACAGGGCCAGTCAACACGGCAAGAACGAATTTCATAGGTGCCAGTCTTCAATATTTCATTACTAGTAACCGCATACTCTGGAAAAACTCTAAGGTTTCTATTAACCTAGTCGACCCGGTCTTTACTATCCAAAATAAATAGCAAGGAACCCAAAACACTTTCCTGGAGCCTTCCTCATGGTAATTCTATGTCTATCGATGAACGAGCTGCGTTCACCCTACCTATAAATAATAAATCACTAACCTCCTTTCGTAGCCCATATTATGGTACTATGGTTAATAAGCTTTGGTGTGGTATTGAGTCAAATTCTTTTCGCAAGCGAGGAAATACGGTATATACAAATACATGATTGTCTCAATACATGGTTTTCTGGATGTAATATGAGAGCAGCAAAGTCTTAGAGCTACGGTTAATTTGAAGTTCAAGCAGCACTGACGCAGATAACTAACTAAATTGTTTAAGCATCGTGTAGAAAATGTCATCTTCAAACTTTTTGGATACCTAGAGAGCTTTTTCACTTGCCATAAGGAAAGTCTTACACGCAACCTGCTCAAAGCCATCCAGACATTACTACGTTATGCAAAACTGACCACTACATATGACGGGAGTCAGACCCGGCAATGTACGAGGGTGGTTTGAAAAGTTCTCGGTGTCACTACGAGAGGTCAGCGCTAGCGCAACGAGTTGTTGACAAGATATTCATTGGATTGTTGCCTGTAAACACGTGCCACGTCAGTGCTCTTGGAAGAGAGCTGTGGCGCTCACGTGGCTCTGTTATTGTTGCCGAGTGATTTGCGATGATGGGGAAAAAAATCGAGATTCGAGCAGTGATTGAGTACATTTTAAAGAAAGGTATGAAAGCAAAGGACATGCATGCCGATTTCCAGAATACACTGGGGGACTCTGTTTCTTAATATTCAACTGTTGGCAAGTGAACAAACGAATTTAAATTTATTCGGGAGAGCTTAGATGATGATCCGCACAGTAATCGGCCAAGATGTTTCACTACTCCAGAAATCACTGAAAAAGTGCACAAAATAGTCATTTAAAGTGCGTGAAATTGCTCACGATTGCCAGAGCGTATATCGCATTTCAACTGAAGTATTAGAAATGAAAAAATTATCTGAAAGATGGGTGCCGCGTCTCTTCATGTGCGCCCGCACACATGTGCCGACGCCATGACAAAATTACAGGAGCTAAGGTCTGAATTGTTGCCACACCCACCTTATTCATCTGATATAGCTCCGTCAGACTTCCATCTCTTCCCAAAACTGAATTTTTTTCCTGATGGACGAAGATTCACTTCAAATGAAGAATCAATAGCCAGAATTGACAACTACTTTGCAGGCCTGGAGGAAACTCATTTTCGAGATGGGGTCAAGGCACTGGAACAACATTGGACCAAGTGCATTAATCTACAAGGAGACTACATTGAAAAATAAAAAATGGTTCAGTGTTGTAAGTACATTTTTCCTATTCCGTTCCGAGAACTTTTCAAACGACCCCAAAGGATGTTGTCGGTAGAGACGAAATAAGAGCAGAGTGGGTCGGTGAGGAGAGCTCACTGACTTAGAATGTGGACCAGTCGCTGGATGTCAACTGAGTAAAGAGAGCAGCAGGTAAATTTTACTCTTCCTAAAGCTGTTCCAAGTCGACTGTTGCTGATGTGATTGTGAAGTGGAAAGGCAGAGGAACAACCACAATTAAACAAAAAACAGGGAGACCTATTGTACTGGCGCACAAAGACCGTCGTACATTTCGTAGGATATTTACAAAAATTCACACGAAACTATGGAAGTAATCAACTCTGAGTTCCAAAGTGCTACCAGCAGTCCACCTTACACAATGTCCGTACGTCGGAGCTGAAAGTAATGGGTTCAGTGGTCGAGCACCTCCTCATGTCAACGTTAACCGACGCTTGAGTGACGTAAAGAGCAACGCCAGTGGACAGTGGATGACTGGAAACGAGCTATTTGGAGTGATGAATCACACCACGCCCCGTGACAATCCGATGGAAAGATTTAGGATGGGCGAATGCCTGGAGAACGTTACCTGTAGTGCCAACAGTGAGTCGCGGTGTTGGTGCTACATTATGGCAGGGTATCTGTGGTTATGATGTGGTGCCCTTATTCCGTTTAGTAAGACGAAGAATGCTGACGGACATGAATATATTTTATAGTACTGTAGACTGTGTACAGTATAGGAACCGTTCGGAGATGAATTTGTGAACACCCTGCCATGAAGCAGCAGCTCTGAGGTGACTGTCAGCCTTGCTCGTAGTCTCGACCTGAATATCTTTAAGGAGAGTTAGGACGTCGATTTCCTTCCCAATCCCAGCGTCAGACATCGCCGGCTTTTCCCTTCATCTACTCATTTACATGTACGTGATTACTCTGCTATTCACAATAAAGTGCCTGCAGAGGGTTCAATGAACCACCATCAAGCTGTCTCTCTACAGTTCCACTCTCGAACGGCACGCTGGAAAAAAGAGCACTTAAATTTTTCTGTGCGAGCCCTCATTCTCTTATTTTATCGTAATGATCATTTCTGTCCATGTAGGTGGGTGGCAACAGAATGTTTTCGCAATCGGAGGAGAAAACTGGAGACTCAAATTTCATGAGAAGATACCCTCGCAACGAAATCGCCTTTGTTTTAATGATTGCCACTCCTATTTACATATCACGTCTGTTACACTATCTCCCCTATTTCGCGATAATACAAAACGAGCTGCCCTTCTTTGTACTTTTTCGATGTCATCGGTTAGTCCCACCTGAAGCGGATCCCACACCGCACAGCAACACTCCAGAATAGGGCGGACAAGCGTGGTGTAAGCAGTCTCCTTAGTAGACCTATTGCACGTTCTAAGTCTTCTGCCAATGAATAACAGTCTTTGGTTTGGTCTACCCACAATATTATCTATGTGATCGTTCCAATTTAGGTTATTTGTAATTGTAATCCCTAAGTATTTAGTTGAATTTACAGCCTTCAGATTTGTGTGACTTATCGCGTAATCGAAATTTAGCTGATTTCTTTTAGTACTCATGTGAATAACTTCACACTTTTCTTTATTCAGGGTCAATTGCCGCTTTTCGCACCACACAAATATCTTACCTAAATCATTTTGCAAGTCGTTTTGGTCATCTGACGCCTTTAAAAGACGGTAAATGACAGCATCATCTGCAAACAATCTAAGATTGCTACTCAGATTGTCTCCTATGTCGTTAATATAGATCACACTTGATGAAGAATGGCCTACCATTCCTCCACAGACGTGCAGACGCCTCATTAGAAGTGTTCCCCGCAGGTTCAAGCCAATGTAAGAGGCATCCCGACCACTAATGTAAGTCCGAATATTTTTGATCAAATAGTGTATGCAGATAAACATAAGATTAGGCACATAAATCGATAAAACTTCTATTAAATCATTAACAATGAACGTCTGTGGCCCAACCTGCATTAAGCTCACATAAAAATAGAAAGTAGAAGGAAGTGATGTACGGGGTACTTCAACACATTAAATAACAAACAAACAAGAAAGAAAAGGAATGAAATTCAGTGCCGTGCTCTTCACTTTGGATTGCACCCATTTAGTTCACATGCAAGCGTTATGAAGATATTCAGGGAATTTAAAATAGCATTACTGGAAAACGGGCTACTTTCTTCTCACAAGCTGCTATTGGATAATTTAGAAAAAAGGAATTTCTAACAATGGTTTCATCAAATTCTCCTAAGAACCGTATGGAAACTTAAGAGCTACATGAGAGCGCACAGACTGAGACAGGGTACTAGAATTGCCGCTGAGAGGCGAAATAAATTAATTGCACGAAGTACTCCCCACCCAGCACTGAAAAGTAATGTCTGGAATAGCTAAGGACGCGCAGGTAACGTGATAAATTACAAGACGTTGCCTGCAGTGGGTACAACATTTTTTTTTTTTTTAAACAGGAAACAGGATTGTTATGAACGTTAAGAAACAGTGAATGGAACAGTAGGTGCAGTACAAGTCTGTGACTAGAGACGTCTAGGCGGTTACGTAAGTTCGCCTGCAACGTTCCAAGGTGAGTAGGGTAGCCAGCAGCTGTCGTGACGCGGAGCTGCTGAGATTCGTAGCCGCCGGCTGCAGCCTCTGATCCTCCTGTAACTTCCAGCACCACAGACTAGATTCAGGGAACCGAATCCATATGGTGTGAGGTTCTGGCACCAAGCTTAGGAACCTTTAGGCATTCGGCACGTTCCCTAATCATGGTTCTTCTAGTAAAGCTATTCCGAAACTGGGGAAAATTACGCCTTGTAGGTAGTTGTTTTAATGACGAAAAATTTTACGAAGAATAATTTCTATTATCGGTATTTCATTAGACTCCGATACTTTTCAAACCTTTATCGTTTATAATCGTTAATTTATTTAACCTTTTCCGTGCGACCGTGAGAGCCAAGAACAGCTCGTGAAAGGACGCGTCAGTACATAGTTTAAGCAATGCTAATCAGAAAATTTATGAGCAAAAGATTTATGAGACAAAGACAGAAAGGAATGAATAAAATAGGAGGTGTTGTGAAAGAGTGTATGAATAAATTGCACAATACAGAATGCGAAGAACTCTAGTACGTAATAGACCGTGTGTGCCAGACGATAACTTTTAAACTCAGATTTTAAGATTGAGCGTTCATGAAGCAAATTTTCTTTCCGTTGCGCTGGAGGGCAATTGCAAACGAAACATGCTGAATAGTGCACATCTTTCTGTGTAGTGTTTAAGGAAGTGTCATCCAACTTGAATTCCACTACGGGTTTCAGCAAAAAAATCGTTAGAGATTTGCACCATGTTCTACGTGTTCCACACACATTAGGTGATCGTTTCGTTGCAACCCAGCAATAACTTCCGTTCCCCATTTTCCGTCAGTTCCCTTGGCTATATTCCTCTCCCACCTCCATTTCAAAATGGTTCAAATGGCTCAGAGTACTATGAGGCTTAACTTCTGAGGTCATCAGTCCTCTAGAACTACAAGTTTTTAAACCTAACTAACCTAAGGACATCACACACATCCATGCCCGAGGCAGGATTCGAACCAGCGACCGTAGCGGTCGCGCGGTTCCAGACTGCAGCGCCTAGAACCGCTCGGCCAGCCCGGCCGGCCCAACTCCATTTCCTCTCGAATACTGTCATCACAATCCTACTGCACTAATCTGTACTCTGAAACATTTGTTTAGTTTCTTGGTCTCCTAGTGTTACCCAACATACTTCTATCCCCTGCTAGCTCAGTAACGCTAAGAATCCTCACGGTCTTCATATCCCACGTTTCACCGTCATTCGTCAAAACACTTACTGAATGAAATATTTGAATTTCATGAATACTCAGGGCTAAAGGAATGGAGAGGAAACGGGATGGGAAAGAGATAGGAAGGAGAAAGTAACTTCCAGCAGCACAGGGCACTGCGTCTATGTGGTGGCGTGAATTATAAATCCGTGCCGCAGCGGGACCCGAACCCCGATGCTCCACGTCTCTTGAATGGTTGCCTTAACCACCGCGACCACCTGGACACGCTGTCCGTTCACCCCAAATTCTCAACATCCCACCCGCCGCAGCGCGACGACTCCCGGCCGTTAACTAACAAGTCGCAGATTTCTGATTCCCGTAGGAATTCGGACGTTGGTTGTATATCCGCACTGAAACGTTTTCATCAAACAGCCGTCGCGGCCACAAAATTACAGATCTGTGTGGCGTCTGTTCTGTCGGACATCTTCGGAAATCAATCTGGTTCCCCAAAAGCACGCCAGGCCATTTTACTGTTCTTTTTACTACATCCAATAGTCAGCATTTGTCAGTAGTAATGAATTTTATTAGAAACTATTTTCAGATTTCAAAACTAGAAAAGGAATGGGCTGGATGCAAAGACAGTTTTCAATGACTGAAGGAATATTTTGAGATAATGAAATTCGCACCAAAGTAAAAATTCGTAGAACGTGCGAATACAACTGATAAATGTCACCATTTTGATGTAAGGTTGGTGAGGACAATCTATTACTTTTTCAAAAAGTCTGAAGAATAATGATTCAGTTCCCTACCACAAATATCTATGAAATTCGATTGTCGACTGTGGCGACGATGACAACAAAAGCGAGAAATAGAATTAACATCGGGCTCGAGAGTAATGTTTTGGATAACACCAAAGCATATGTAAAGAAGACTGCTAGAAGTAAACAGTACAAACCGTCTCAGTGACCCGTCTTTAGGGAAAAGACTTCCTCGGGTGGTCAGCCGAACGTTTCAGTGAGTGTCGTACTTTGCCTGAAGATCTGAAGATGATGCGTACTAAACTGATTGAAAAGTTGCAACAAGACGACATCAACACTCGGACGATCACCCAATATACTGACGGAAAAAATTGCAACACCAAAAAATAACTAACGTAGAGTAATGAAATTTCGGGAAAACGCTAGGTTAACATTTAGATGATTAACATTAGAGGATGAAAAACTGCAAATGTGAAATACTCCTACAATAACAACCTTTGTAACGGCCGTAATATTGAATGCAAGCATGCAAAAATGCATGCATTGTGTTGAATAGGTGATGGAAGTCGGTATCTAGGATGGGGTTCCACGCGTTTTGCAATTGGTCGATGAATGCAGGGAGTTGTCGTCCGATGATGTCCCATATATGCTCTAATAGAGACAGATTTGGTAACTGAGCAGGCCAAAGCAACATATCACACTCTGTAGAGCATGTTGGGTTACAACAGTGGCATGTGGGCGAGCTTTATCCTTTTTGGGAAACAGCCCTGGAATGCTATTCATGAATGGCTCCACAATAGGTGGAATCACCAGGTTGATATACAGTTTTGCAGTCAGGATGCTTGAGATGACCACGGAGAGTGCTCCTGATGTCATACCAAATCACACCACAGACTGCAACTTCAGGTTTTGGTCCAGCGTGTCTAGCACACAGACAAGTTGGTTACGGGCCCTCAACTAGTCTCCTTCTAACCAACATATGGCCATCGCTGGCAGCGAGGCAGAACCAGATTTCATCAGAAAACACAAATGAACTCCACCCTGAACTCGAATGAACTGTCGTAAATGGCTGTGATTTGGTGCCCGGCGAATGCACAATACAGGGTATCTGGCAGATTTGTAACAGGTCGTTGTGTTACTACGTTGTCAACTGCTGCTAAAATTCCTGCTGCAGATGCAGTATGATGCGCCAGAGCCATAAGCCGAACTCGATGGTCTTCCCTCGGAGTAGTGCCGTGTGGGTGTCTGGCCTTCTCGCGACCGTACATTCATGCGACCACTGCCGCCTACAGTCATGTGTAGTGGCTACATTCCTGGCAAGCGTTTATGCAATATCGCAGAAGGAAAATCCAACTTCTCGTAACCCTACTACAGGAACGCAATCAAACTCAGTGAAGTGTTGATAACGGCGTCTTTGTTCCCTTAAAGGTGTTCTTGGCTATCATAATCTCACGACGTCCAATCTCAAAGGTGACTAACCGCCATGACCGTTACAGCGTTTAGTTGAAGCAGATCTGATCTTCATCCTCACAGTGGCGCTAGTAGAGCCAGTCTAAAGCGACAGGCGCGAAATTTGAACAGACATCATCTTCCAGATGTAGAAACACGCCTGCCAACTTTTGTTTATGTCACACAATCCCTGCGTGATGCAATTTTTTTACGTCAGTGTATATATATAAATTGCTTTATCAAAACACCAGAAAATGGACAAAAAGTTTTTAGTATTTTAATCTAAGGTCCAGTTAAGTATTAAACTGTGTTGGGCGTATTAGTTGATATCCCTTCTTGTCATATCTGTTCTGTTAATCATTGGATACCTTGTGACATTCTTTATTACATCAACTGCTTTCTTAGACAGCCATCACATGTCATTTATTTAACAAATTGTAAGCATCACGAAGGATAACGTCTGAGCCCCACGAAACTCTACATTGCTATCTTTTTGTAATTTCGAAGATTCCCACGTAAAATCTCCATTAATGTAACTGTCGATACGTCACAAGGCCCTCGTTAGCAGCTTCCTCTTTCGCAAATGAGTTGGAATGACATCGTATCAGCAGGTGTCTCACGGCCTGTGATCGAGCCGATGCTCACGACCACATCCTGGAGGGGACAGCGGAAACTGATGAGGACCCGGTTACGAACTGGTCTCCGCGGGGCCGAAAGCGATGGTCCCGTGAGCTGAAAACGTGTTTAGCATGTACCCCGCCCACTGCTTCTTTTACACTGCACTCCTGGGTACGAAACTAATTTGCCTAATCAGTGAACAGATCTTCTATTTAGAGCCCATTTGGCACCATATAAGTTCTCACCACAATCACGATAGCTTCTCCGTGCTCTGGATTTTCGATTTTTTTTTTTTTTTTTTTTTTTGCGGGATATTGCAGACGTCACGTAGAGCTATATACACCACATCGTGTGTGTTGAAAAATGGTTCGTCCCTGTGAATACTGCAAGGAAAGCAAAACACAGATTTTAAATTTTGTACGAATTCTGACATTTACCCCTGTAGTCTATCCACAATACCGTACGTGGCGGAGTATACACGTCGTGTCAGTCCTTTCATCTAAGAGTGGCACCCAACATCTTTATTTATTCGTTCGATGTATTCAGATCTCTGTCTTCTACAGTTTTTACCCTGTATGGCTCCGTGAACTACTTTTAAACTTAAAACTGCGAAGGGAACTGCAAGCGTTGTGTATTTAGAGTCACGTACCTCACAAAATGCCATTACTTACAGTAGTACAGTAAGCTGATGGCAATCTTCAATGGGCCAAACAGCGTAGAAACTGAATACTAGCTGACTGGAGGCGTGTAGCGATTTTGAAACACAATTTTGAATCTGTTCAGCTGATGCGTGGTGTGGAATGGACAGATGGCATGAATGAGGTGTTTAACCCGCAGTGTGTGGAGAATGTATTCCTGTGCAGAGGTGATTCTTTGATATTTGGCGAGTGTTTTCTCTACCATGACACCGACCCATTCATTTAAGTTAGCGTCAACATGAACCACGAGATTTATATCAACATTCTCGATGATCAGGTGCTACCTTTCCTTCTCCATCAGGAATATGCGGTTGAGACAACAACCGTCTTCACAGGGTTGCGCATATACTTTCCTGGTTTGACATACCCACAGAAAACGTCCGACACTATTAGTAAGGATTTAACGTAGCAATCAATACCCTAGCTTTTTTCCCACTCTGTGTGATACAGTCATCAGTGAGAGGCTTCAGCAGGATATGGCATACCTGAAAGAAGCTGAGCATGATCTCCTTCGCCACGTTGACGTATTTATCAGGGACAGCAGTTATGATACTTGGTCGGGGCACACATTTTCAGCTGTCCCCATCAAGGTATATCAACAACACCTGTCGGCATCTGAGGGTTTCAATTAATTATTATTTATTCTAGAGAAGCTGCCCGGTCATCAATGGTATCTGCTCTTTCGAGAACAGTTGCTATCTTCATATATATTTTTAGCATTGTGCCTTAAGCGGTTTGGACAGTTATTAAGTGTAATTAGCGGTTTGATCAGTTGATGTTATTGAACTGTAATGACTGTCTGTTAACAAGGATCACGGTGTGACAATTGATAAGTCTTGCTGATACTGCTTAGTATTTTAAATTACTTTAGGAATTTTATTTTTGGCCTGCCAATACGAGGCGAAGTTGGATTTTTTAAACCATCATCTTGCATTTATGCACTTCAAGAAAAATGTTCAAATATGTGTGAAATCTTATGGTACTTAACTGCTAAGGTCATCAGTCCCTAAGTCTACACACTACTTAATCTAAATAATCCTAAGTACAAACACACACACACACATGCCCGAGGGAGGACTCGAACCTCAGCCGGGAACAGCCGCACAGTCAATGACTGTAGCGTCTTAGACCTATGCACTTCAAGAACTGTGTTTGTTGATGTGGTGAGCCTTGGCTTTAACCACTTTATTCACTAGTTAGCAGTACTCTCACTATTAAATTGTATATTTTTTAATTGTAAAGAGTTTAATTGTTTCGATAATAATCTGCTGTTCAACTATACATAATTTTTTACTCCCAGTACCTTAGCACTTCTCACCCGCTTAGTTGGGGTTGGTTGGATTGTTTTGTGGGAAGAGAGCAATCTGCGAGGTCATCGGTCTCATCGGTTTAGGGAAGGACGGGGAAGGAAGTCGACCGTGCCCTTTCAAAGGAACCATCCCGGCATTTGCCTGGAGCGATTTAGGGAAATCACGGAAAACCTGTATCAGGATGGCCGGACTCGGGATTGAACCGTCGTCCTCCCGAATGCGAGTCCGGTGTGCTAACCACTGGGCCACCTCGCTCGGTGGCAAAGTACTTGGAAAAGCAGTTGCAGGAACGGATCTTATCGTGAAAAGATATTGTAAGATGGGTAATGGAAAGTAGCGAAACTGTATCAAGCGATACTGAGAAAATTAAATTAGTAAATGACCAAACGTTGTGGAGTAATTTTTTGATCAGAGATTACGTAAAATGCTTTTGGTTCGTGCTCATTTCAGTGGTGGAAAAACGATATGGGAGAATGCAGGTGAAAGTTTATGTTATATATACTCTGAGTGAAAGACTTTTATTTTGTGTGTATCAAGTAATCAGTTAAGGTTCAGAGACAGTTGTACATGCTCATGACATTCCTGAGGAAATCGATAGTACAAAGTGAAGTAATTCTTTCCTGTATTAAAGTGTTACGGCACTCCCTTGATCTTCTCTTAACGTATACTGAAGAACGCACCATTATACCGATAAGTGTATTTTCGTCTGGTACAACACAGAGAAGCATCAAACCAGTTTTCGGACTGGACATTACATACAGTTCGTTCTAAATGGTGTTTAGAAACTTTAGTTCTATATCATTTGTTTAAACAACTTCACATTCAAAGGTCACATTGGTGGATCAGTTAAGAAAATGGAGCAAGTATTTAAACTATTGCATGTTATACATTGATGCGCCAAAAAACTGGTATAGGCATGCATGTTCAAATACAGAGATATGTAAATAGGCGGAATATGGCGCTGCGGTCGGCAACGCCTATGTGAGACAACAAGTGACTGGGGCAGTTGTCAGATCGGTTACTGCTTATACAGTGGCTGGATATCAAGATCTGAGTGTGTTTGAGTGGTGTTAGGGCAGGAGAGATGAGATATCCGAGGTAGCGATGAAGTGGCAATTTTCCCGTACGACCATTTCGCTGGTGTACCGTGAATATCAGGAGTCCGATAAAACATCAAATCTCCGACATCGCTGCGGCCGGAAAAAGATCCTGCAAGAACTGGACCAACGAGGACTGAAGAGAGTCGTTCAGTTTGACAGAAGTGCAACCCTTCCGCAAATTGCGGCAGATTTCAAAGCTCCACCATCAACAAGAGTCAGCATGCGAACCATTCAACGAAACATCATCGATGTGGGCTTTCGCAGCCGAAGGCCCACTCGTGTACCCTTGATGAGTGCACGACACAAAGCTTTGCGTCTCACCGGAGCCCATCAACACCGAAATTGGACTGTTGACGACTGGAGACATGTTCCCTAGTCGGACGAGTCCCATTTCAAATTGTATCGAGCGGATGGACGTGTACGGTTATGGAGACAACCTCATGAAACTATGGACCTCGAATGTCAGCAGGGGATTGTTCAAGCTGGTGGAGACTCTATAATGTTGTAGGGCTCGTGCAATTGGAGTGATATGGGACTCCTGATACGTGTAGATACGACTCTGACAGGAGACACGTACGTAAGCATCCCTGTCTGATCACCTACTTCCTTTCATATGCAGTGTGTAATCCGACGGACTTGGGCATTTCCATCAGATTAATGCTACTCCTCACACATACAGAATTGCTACAGAGTGGTTCCAGGAACATTCTTCTGAGTTTAAAGGTTTCCGATGGCCACCAAACTCCCCAGACAAGAACGTTATTGAGCATATCTGGGATGCCTTGCAACGTGCTGTTCAGAAGAGATCTCCTCCCCCTCATACTCTTAGGGATTTATGGACAGCACTGAAGAATTCTTGGTGTCAGTTCCCTCCAGCACTACTTCAGGCATTAGTCGAGTCCTTGCCACGTCGTGTTGGGGTACTTCTGCGTGCTCGCGTGGGCCCTACATGATATTAGGCAGGTGTACCAGTTTCTTTGGCTCTTCAGTGTAGATGTATCACGCCTAAACAGTTTTATGTAAATTACCTTATAGAAGTTAATAGTGGTACAACGAGCCGTTGTATCAGGTTCGTATCTCTGATTGCCTCTTTATCTACATATACACACATCGAGCTACTGAAAAGTGCATGGCGGAAATTACTTTGTACCAGTGTTAATGAGCCTCTGTGTTGCTCCAGTGCCGTATTAAGCGACATAATATGCGACCTAATCTCTGTTATATTTTTCTCGTGATCCGATGCGGCTGTAGAACCGTGATACAACTTTCCTCGAATATCGGTTCTTTAAATTTACCCGACAGGATTTCACAATAGTATCATCGTCTTTCTTGTAATGATTCCCACTGAAGCTATTGCATAGTAACATACTGTAGGTATGTTGAGTATGTATGTCTCTAGACATGTGAGTTTCTGTTCTTTTTTTGCTGCCATTCCAAAATGAAGTGCTTTTTCACTGTCTGTAATTACGAGTTGTAGAGTAGGCATCGTTATTACAGCTACCTTTGATTTACTATTACTCTTACGATCTGTGTGTATTACAAATTAGATGACAGCATTTCTGTGATTGATAACAGTCACCTATTGCTGAATCTTGAGAAACTGGTTTGAGCTGTTATTGTATTCTTTTTCGTTATGTCCGTGGGGTAAGCATTTTCAGCAGTTTAGTTTCTGATCTCAGCTACGCTCAAGAGGCTGTTACAATATTATCGACGTTCTCCCTAGATTGCTAAATAACATTATTAATAATATAGTGCATTAATACTGTGGTTTGAAATGTTGGACGACAGAGACGTTGCAGTTGTGGTAATTTCTCTATTTTCTTGCAAACAGAGAGAAGGGGTGGATGACAAATTGGTTCCATGAGCGTCACACTTGTTGAGAGAATTGAGGTTGGAAAAAAAGATTAACGTTTTGTGTGATGATGTCCAACGTTTGATACATTACTGGAAATGATTCTCCCCAAACATTGTCGTCTCCGCATCAATACAAAGGTATTTATCCCCCTCCCCACCATCAAAGAAACAAAATAATTCAATGTGAGACGCTCTTCCACCAAGTCAGCTCTTATCTATTATGCTACGATAGCTTGATACTGAAATTCTTTCGAAGACTTGTAGACATAGTTAAAGGAAATGTGCCATGCAATAATAGAGGCACTAAAGGATTGTATTCGTGTAAGTAATGTATACACGCAGATGCAAATCTAAATAACCTTTTGCTCATAACTTCACTTTCATTTAATTGTTTAAAAATAACTTCACTTCCTGACCGTTCCCTATAATTCCTGAACAACAAATCGTACCGTTAAACATTCTTAACGCTTTTGTTTTTGTACTCATCTTTCCTAACATCCCACAATGCCAACACTGATTTATACATTCCGATACACTCTAAAAATAACGCTGTTTCATTTTGTTTTGAACTAATTTGTCAACACAACCACAACAGACCTAATCTAATCTCCTTGTTCTGTGTAGCATGCGGTAGATTGAAGGATATCAATATTGTCCGCAGACAGCAACAATATTTCCAGGCAGCATAATATATTTCCAAAGGTTTTGATGTTCTCAATATTACTGCACAAACTCTCACACAATCCAAGACAGTCAATATTATTGCGCAACTGGTAAATATTGTGAATATTATTGACCGTCTAGGAGCCGCTTTAGTCTTATTTCCATTCTTAGCGGCAAGATGGACTACATGTCTCCCACCTGTGATTTAATTACAAACGTAAGCGGGTATCGAAAATATTTTATAGCGTGCAGACTTGAATAATAAGTTCATATTGGACACCAGTTATAAAACTTTAACGGCTGTGGTACAACCGAACAGAGTATCGCTTACAACCTGAGAAACCATCTGATCAAATGGCCGCTGCGGTTTCGAGATCCGACATTCAAAAATGGTTCAAATGGCTCTGAGCACTATGGGACTTAATATCTATGGTCATCAGTCCCCTAGAACTTAGAACTACTTAAACCTAACTAACATAAGGACATCACACAACACCCAGTCATCACGAGGCAGAGAAAATCCCTGACCCCGGAAATCCGATATAAGCGGTGGAGGCAGCACTATGTACCCACATCTCCTGAAAACTACTCCAGACTCAAGCAGAGGCGCGCTGGTACGTGGAAGTGCCATGAAGAGGACACCACTTCTCAGTTTCGTCACGCTTTATGAGCACTATATTAGTATCAACTGCCTTTTACCGTTGAGTCGCGTGATGTTTTGCATTGTAATCGGACTTAGCACGTTTGTTCTGCCCCGTGTAGTTCCTATAGTCAGTGCTGATTCGACACCAATTGTAGTGGTACATTGATTGGGAAACAATTTGTTTTCGGTACAAGCGGTTTTTAGACCCGTCCAGCCCTATGTGCTTACATTTATTTCGCGGACTTACTAACTACATTCAGACGTAGGTTCCTTCAAAATGACTATGATTACAGATTCCATTTGGTCATCATTGTACTGAGCTTATGTGTTGTATTGCGTGACGCTAAACAAGAACCGTTCCTAACGGATATCATTCTGCGTTCTGCTACTACGGCTTCTGATACAAAACTCAACTCCATTCCCACAAACCTCGAATGCCCAAAGGTACCGACCGACCACCGTGTCATCCTGGGGGCAAAGGCGTCACTGGGTGCGGATGTAGAGTGGTCTTCATATCATGTACACACATCGAAAAAAGTTTTGCATCACCCCGGTTCCCAGAACTCCTGAAGATAGACGTTGTCTGTGGATATTGTATCAGAGGCACAGTTCCTATGACTGTTCAGAAGTGTCACTAAACCTGCCCAAAGATATACACTACCATGCATGAGCAGCGCCTATTAGACGGAGGGGGTCCGACAGCCAATGACTTGCAGTCATTCCAATAAGAAGGAGGTACACGGCTCGTGTTGTCTGTCGTTCAACCATGCTTAAATGGTCAATACTGCGGTTCGATGGCGTCCGCATTGTTACTTTGTGCCAGGAAGGCCTCTCAACAAGAGAAGTGTCCAGGCGTCTCGAAGAGAACCAAAGAGATGTTGTTCGGACATGGAGGAGATGCAGAGAGGTAGGAACTGTCGATTACATGCCTCGCCCAGGCCGCCCAGGGGCTACTACTGCAGTGGAAGAACACTACCTACGGATTATGGCTCGTAGGAACCCTGACAGCAACGCCACCCTGTTCAATAATGCTTTTCGTGCAGCCACAAGACATCGTGTTACGACTCAAACTGCGCAACTTCAATCCCGATGTCTACAGCGAGGACCACCTTTGCGACTACAACATCATGCAGCGCGGTACAGAGGGCCCAATGGCATGCCGAACGGACCGCTCAGGATTGACATCACGTTCTCTTCACCGATGATTGTCGCATATGCCTTCAACCAGACAATCGTCGGAGACGTATTTGGAGGCAACCCGGTCATGCTGAATGCCTTAGATGCAATGTCCTGCGATTGCAGCAAGGTGAAGGTTCCCCGCTGTTTTGGGATAGCATTACGTGGGGCCGCCGTACGCCGCTGGTGGTCATGGAACACGCGGGAACGGCTGTACGGTACGCGAATGCCATCCTGTGAACCATAGTGCAACCATATCGGCAGCATATAGGCGAGGCATTTGTCTTCATGGACGACAATTCGCGGCCTCATTGTGCACATCTTGTGAATGACTTCCTTCAGGATAACGACATCTCTCGACTAGAGTGGCCAGCATGTTCTCCGAACATGAACCCTATCAAACATGCCTGGGATAGATTGAAAAAGGCTGTTTACGGACGACGTGACCCAAAAACCACTCTGAGGAATGTACGCCGAATCGCCGTTAAGAGTGGGACAATATGGACCAACAATGCCTTGATGAACTTTTGGGTAGTATGCCACGACGAATGCAGGCATGCATGAATGCAAGAGGACGTGCTACTGGGTATTAGAGATACTGGTGTGTACAGCAATCTGGACCACCACCTCCGAAGGTCTCACTGTATGGTGGTACAACATGCAATGTGTGGTTTTCATGAGCAATAAAAATGGCGGAAGCGATGTTTATGTTGATCTCTATTCCATTTTGCTGTACAGGTTCCGG
This sequence comes from Schistocerca serialis cubense, assembly GCF_023864345.2. Taxonomy (NCBI): domain Eukaryota; kingdom Metazoa; phylum Arthropoda; class Insecta; order Orthoptera; family Acrididae; genus Schistocerca; species Schistocerca serialis. Next base: position 442,173,367 of record NC_064641.1, on the reverse strand, counting down.
AAATCTCGGAATCGAGATGATGCAAAACTTTTTTTAATGTTTGTAGTTGGTGTTGTTATAATCGAGTATACTGAGGCACTAATTCCTAGCAAGTGTTATTGTTTTATTCCTGACTTTCTGAGTTGCAAGTTCTTAGTAATACGTTTTATACCGCGGTTTTGGGAAAACTCTTGCGATCAGCTCACGCAATTTTCAACCAAACACTTCACAAAGGCGTGGCTTAGCTTCGAATCCGCTTCACCTTAAGTGGGTACAGTGAAATTTACACAACAGAGCACAGCTGAAACTACACATTTCAAGTGTTTGGAAAATAAATAGCATCCTTTTTCATTTGTCCATACTGTTATAATGATGTGTATACTCATATAGTCTTGAATAAGACTAAAAAGGCAATGTATTGATGTATGAAAAAGCTACCTGTCAGTTGTTAAACAGTAGAAGTTTGTTGAGGGAAGAAGCTCCTTCCCGTTAATCGCTCACGTTTTTCCCGCCTTGTGTCTTGGCAAATCTTGTGCTTCTAACTGTTCTGAATAACAACCTGTCATATATATAAAAGTGTTTATATTTAATGTAGTCTCCTATAGATTCCTTATATATAGAATACCAGACGTCATGGAGTTGGCTGCATTCCACGATGATATGGACGTGTATGGCCGATGCTTCTTGCTACCCACAGGCGTAACCGTGCTGACTTATATTCTGTCTCACAGGCCATGCTATATGCTACACAGCTAAAAGTCCTTAAATGGCCGACCGCGGTGGCAGAGCTGTTCTAGGCGCTTCAGTCTGGAACCACGCGGCTGCTACGGTCGCAGTTTCGAATCCTGCCTCGGTCACGGATATGTATGATGTCCTTAGGTTAGTTAGGTTTAATTAGTTCTAAGTTTAGGGGAATAATGACCTCAGCTTTTAAGTCCCATAGTGCTTAGAGTGGCCGAGCGGCTCTAGGCGCTTCAGTCCGGAACCGCGCGACTGCTACGGTCGCAGGTTCGAATCCTGCTTCGGGCGTGGATGTGTGTGATGTCCTTAGGTTAGTTAGGTTTAAGTAGTTCTAAGTTCTAGGGGACTTATGACCTCAGCAGTTGAGTCCCTTAGTGCTCAGAGCCATTTAGTGCTTAGAGCCATTTGAAGTCCTGAAATGTTACGATTCCACGAGTGTTTCCCGATTCCATGAGTGATCTGTTCCGCCTTGCAAGAGCAAATTCGGGGAAGCTACTAAATGCCTAGCGCAGACATTCTAAGACGTATTATGTGATCGAAAGATTTACTTAAATCGATCTGTTTCGGGCGCATAATGGGCCACAGCCGGATAAGGGACAGTGAAAATACTGAACCAAATCGTCAAAAATGTGCAATGATGCCATCATTGTACTGTCATTTTCACACTGTGATTATTACTGTCGGCTTGTAGTTAAGGCATACCGCAATGGTCGTCTTTACGTACTGAGGACATTTAAATTCTAAGGAACTTGATACTGGACTACCCAACTCGCACCCCTTACAAGGGGTGTCGGAAAAAACACAGTCAACGTTTAGTATGTTGTTGGGAAGGCAGACTGATCGGTTTTTAAGAAAGTCCCTATATCTGGGAACGCATGGCTCGGGTGCTGGAGACCCTCTGACAGCGACGGTTGTGGCCGTTTGTAATGACTCATTTTGATCTCTGAGTACGAAAGGTATCAAGGTATGCTACCACTTAGCCATCTGTGTACTGCGGATGGACGACTGAGCCTAATAACGTTCCTGCGCATGCGTTACGTTCCTCCACAGACCCTCTGTGCTTATCTTACTGCCGGCCTTGTGTGGTCTGCCAGTGACGTAATGTTATTAACAGCAGTGCGACATGTTCCAGTACTCAGCTGCGGAAATGTCGCCATGATGCTTGTATACGGCATAGCGGATTCAGAGGGAGAGCTGCTGCAAGATAGTACGCTGAACGTTTTTCAGACAGACGTACCCCACATCACTCCACATTCGCAGCCATCAAGAAGCACCTCAGAGAAGGCGGAAGTAGCACGTAGGTATTTTCTGCCTGAGGTGTATCCATTGCACAGTAAAGTAGTAGCACTTTGTGCTTGGTACTTGTGAATACTATATCCAGTCTATTGTTTGTCCTCTGGCAGACGGCGGAACGTGATGCGAGTCGTCCGCTCTCGGTTTCACCAGTACAGCTGGAGGAAAAGGTGTGGACAAAGTTCGAACAGGACCCAGCCACCAGCACTCGGTAGCTGGCACAGGCGCCGAACACGGTTAAAAGTGCCTTGTGGCGTTTCGTCCGTCAACATCGGCTCCATCCATACCATTTGCAGAAAGTCCATGCATTACTGAAGGGTACAGTTTGCACAGCTGCATTTATAAGAATGCTTGCTCCAGCCATTACTCCCGAGCTTGGCGCTATTCATGGATGAACGGAAATTTACAGGAGACAGCATATCAAACATACATAAAATCCATGTTTGAGCGGACTAAAATCCACGTGTGCGCAGATGATCACCAACACACAGTCAGTGTCAACATCTGGGCCACATCTATTGCCAAAAAGACTAACAGGACAATCTACCTCACATTTATTAGAGTCTATTGGATGTAGCGCCACTAAATATTTGGATGACATGTGGCTGCAACACGATGGTGCTCCAGTATACTTTGATGTCGATGCGCTGAATCCCCACAACGTCGCATATCACAATCGATAGAATGGTAGCGGTGGACGAGTTCCGCGGCTAGCAAGGTCGCCAGATCTGATACCTCTCGGATATTTTCTGTGGCGTAGTACGCAGTGTATGGTGTATAGCACACCTCTAACGTCAGCGGAGCACCTTATTGCTCGAGCACAAGGAGCGATTGAAGTATTTGAAGGACAGCAGCATGTGCTGGCTCATGAGCGATAGGCTCAGTACCACCGTTGTAGACTCTGCATTGACGTAGGAACTACGCAGTTTGAAGATCTTTGTAATGTAAACAGCGCGATGTGCAACTCACGTTGGGTTTATTGACTTAATGACATAACGCTCTCCAACGCTCAGGCTTGCGTTTCTAGGAAACCGATCAATATGCCTTTCAGCGCAAGTTAAGAAGCGCTGTCGGCGTTTTCTGGGACACCATGTATAATACCTCTTCTCCAATGTGATTATCATTACTGACTTGCAGTTAAGGCAAAAGAAGAATGATCGATGTGAAATAACTTAGAAGTAATAATGCTGCGTATTCATCAGCATAAATCGTACCTCACATGTTTTCTTAATTCTACTCTTAAGCAGAAGGAAATTGTCACCATTAACAGCTTAGGAGCAGCTCACATGGCTACCAACAAAATGAAACACATCCTAAATTTAATATCGTTTCCGAACTTCGATTACTGTCCAGTTTAAAAAGACATCCTAAGTGTTTTTTAAGAACATGTAAAATACAAAAAGAACTTTATATGAACGACAAAATTATTTATAACTTCCAACTCGCATTAATTCCATTCGTTCTTTATTTTTATTACTTCATGGAGAAATGTAACTTCGAAAACTGCATTATTCTATGTCTCTACATTCATGGCAGCAAAGAGTGTAACTATTACTTTTATAAAATTTCGGTTTGATCTCGCCCTTTGTATTTCATGTTTTTGAATTTTGTTCTTGGTTGTATGGACTATTGCCTGAAGCTGTTTTAAACGTAATATAATATTTCGGCGTGTCACGTGACCAGTTTGTTGCCAGATTTCGTGCTCGCCGTTGGGGTGACAGTCATGGGTAAAAAATGAAGAGTCCACGGGAAAAAGGGGGTAAGTCAGTTCTTCTTAATTTCTCAGGAGAGAAGATTTTAACACCAAACCTTCTGTACCAAATGCTGTTTTTAGCCAATCCTCTAGAAATTTATGTTTAGTGTGGCCTTGCTTATAGTCGTTAGATACCTCTGCAAGGTTTTTGTGTAAACGTAATGTAACAACCTAAAGAAAATGTTATATCGAATAACTTCAATGTTTCGTAGGGGAAAAAGGGTAAGTCATTATAAAAGGGGAAATGTCAGTAAATCTCACCACTTCGTTAACTTTGTTAGACTTGGTACAGTTAAAACTAACTACAAGTATTATTTAAGATGCCAGAAAAATATAAGAAATGAATGAGCAAAAATTTATTAGTTACGAAGAAACCACAAAAGTCATAAGATAGAAAGTTATAGACTAGCGTTAATTCTTTATAAACAGAACTAAACTTTGTAGGACCAAACAACTTCTTTGTAAATTATGTCCATTCATTGTTTATTTATTTCCGCTCTGGGTTTGCTTCTTAGTACTTCCACTTATTGGTTTTGGAAAAATAGTGTCATCTTGACGACACAGTTTCTTGTTACGGTTTTGTCCGTTTTCCAGCATTGGCACCTGGGAAAAAACTACCTAGTCTCTTCTCCGCAGAACATCTTTAACTTTTGTAGGTCTGCATACTTTTCGTAAGCAATAGGTCGTGCACCTACAACGAAAACATCTTCTTGTAGATCTTTTAAAAAGGAAATTTTGATGTTGTTGTTTACAAAATTTGAAATAAAAACTGTTTTAAGTAAGTAATACAGTAAAAATGATGACAAAAATAAGAATGAAACAAAAAACACTCACCCTTATATGCATAGTCAGGTAGAAAGAAATCTCCTTGAGGCTGAGGTGGTTTTGTTGGAACCCTAAGGCTTGTTCATAACATGGCGATCCCATTGGCCATGGAATATACTTGTGTATTCCAAGAATTGGGGTGCTCTTTTGCAGCCACTAATTCTTTTATTGGGCTAGAAGGAAATGGGCATTTCTTGAAATATAACTGACGAAGGTGTGCAGATCAATCTCTTACAAACTCTCTGTCTACTTCGACAACATGAAAAGATGAGGGCTTTGCTCTTTCACTCTCTACTTTCTCTATCCAGTATTTGGGCAATTCAACCCTTTTTTATGCTGGCCATGTTACGATGACATTCGAGATAGGAGTGGCCACGGATTGGAAGCCACCAAAATAAAACAAAATGAAAGAGACCTCGTTAGACCCTTTGTAGGCTACTGTTTCATCATACACGAAAAAATATGATTCATCGGTTGACAATACATGAATATTTAACATGTACAACGTTAACTGTCTCTTGTAGTACACGTCGTTAGTTGAGATAGGGATAGGTACGTTCTTCTACAAATCCACAGTAATACTGTCACATTCTTTTGATGCCCTGCCGTTTGCTTTGGAACTTCTTTTACGAACATAAAACGTCAGATTAGAATAAGTGAAGTTTTTTTCACCGTTGACAGTTGACTGATTTTTTTTCTGCACTCTCCCTTTCTGAGCTATTTTTCGGGTACGATTTCAAAGCATTTTCAACAGCTCAAATTTCGGCAGCATGCCTGTCAGAGTAACTACAAACGTCCATTCTAGGGTACCCGAAACCGACGCTATATTCTGTATTGAAAACAAGTCTATATTTTTCATACGACACAGGTTGAGTAGGCCATGACTTCTTAAATAACTCGTACATCTTACTGATGTTTGGATCTGGTAGTAAATAGTTTCTTAGAGGTTTTCAAGCTGTAATGGCTTCGTTCACCTTTAAGTGAACTAATGTGTTGGCGAACTGCGTCAAGTGCCTCCGATGTCACACCATCTTTCCGATTAGAGTGTTGGCCTCGACCATCCTTAGGATCCACACCTTGTCTCAAATAACGTTGTATTACTTCTAATTTTTTTTAGATATTCTATGAAAAGATGTAAAGGCTTTACAACAAACATTTACTTCAGTGATAGAATTCTCCCTCTTCACTCTTACACGATATGAATAACCGTTGTCACGAAATTTAGCTTCATTTTCTGGTTGCCGTAGGTCTCCTTTGCGATATACTATTTACATTAATTAGGTCTGCCAAGTAAGCATTCTGCTCATTCACAATTATGTTATAATTAGATACAATTTACCCATCATCTGCGTCAGTGGTACCCTGAAAACATTTCATTTTGGAACATTTACAATCTGGCCCTAATTCTCATGCCGAAAAGTCGACCTGTTCTCTTCCTTTTCTTCGTTGAATATGACAGTTGGCTGAAGGTGATACTTTCCTCGTCTTCATTTTCCATGTTCACTTTTACAGTTCAGTTAAAACGTAAAACAAACTAAACAATTCACACAGCACATAAAGCACTAACTTTACCTCTCCAACAGCACATGCTCAACATCTGATAATCATAGACAATGAAACGTAAACAGCAGCTGGATCAGTGATGCCAATTGAATAACCCCCTTTTTTTCCTAGTTTCACATTGATTTACCCGCTTTTTCCCGTGGACGCTATATTTTTAAACCCCTGTAACTTCGAGACTATCCCCCTTCTTTCCATGAAACAAAAACTGATAAAAGCAGCTTCTTGAAAGCTTTCTGAAACTGTAACAACCTAAACTTTCATTTTTTTGGATTTAACCCTTTTTCCGTTGACCCTTCAAATGCAATAGCGCATTTGACTTCTGACAGATTATGCGTACATGGCGCATAGGGCACTATTTAGTGCCTCTTTAATTGACAATGTTCAACGGTGTACCGTGAGTACCACGAGAGGATGAAAACCGCCACCGTAGAGGAACAGAGATTGCTGTCAAATTCCGCGGATAGCCAGGGCACAGCGCAGTAAATAGCACGACAATCCCGAGATAGACAATAGTAACAATGTTACTCTGTAAAGCCATTGGACAGTTATGAAAGATCCGTTGTTAACAGACAACGTTCAGATGTTGCGCAATGAACATAAACTAAAATGCAATAGGAGAGTGGAAGATGTATCAATTCTTCATATGAACTGTTTATATTCATTCATCTTTGATTAAAGCTCACGTTTGTGTCCATGTTTTCGAAGAAATACGTTTTGGAAAAGCGATGACGTCTTCCGTAAACATCATTTCGTTCTTTCTCACCCATATATGTTGAAGTGAAGCTCCATCAACACTAGTGGGTCCTTATTTTTCTGTCGAATAACAGGAAAATAATTGCGTGGTATTTGGAATATTGCGAATACAGCGATCACAGTGCTATAACTGTGTGTATTATCTTGCAAGATTTTATCTGCTATTCAGCGGAGAAATAAAGAAGAAAGTTGTGGTGACTCAAGGCATAATCCGGTTCCCAATCATATTTACTTTTGTTTAATATTTATGGTGACTCAACGCATAATCCGTTTTCAAATCATATTTACTTATGTTTAAACTATTTTATGCACAAGAGAGAAGTGCTACAATAAACCACGTTAATTTTCGCATTTCATTCCAGTCTATTCTAAACAGTGACTCAGCCGACTGCTTAACAACGTCTCCGACCTCGCGGTGGCGTTAATTAGTGAAATATATCCTGTATGAAGATTTGAAAAATCGTATTGCTACTCCAGTGAACAATATACCATTTTCAGTAAAAATTTCCTACACTCTTAAAGATTTACAGATATCGGAGACACTACTGATTCATGTTTGTGACAAACGGAAATATATGTGTGAAGATAAACGGGTTTTGATATTATTAAATGATCTTTCACGCCATTTGCCTTAAGTACTTGAAGGACAATTCGATTCACCAAAGCAGGATGGCCTGATGGCATTCGAACTCCTTTCCCTACGAGTAGAGGAGCAGTGCGCTCGGTATTTCAAACATTATTATATCCAGTAACGAATCGAATTCCGCAAGTTTACTGGTGGCTCTGGCCTGACAGTGTTTACACCAACTTTTTAAATTCCGCTTGTTCTGTCCTACAAACGTAAGGACAAGTATTACGCTAAAAAGTAACCATACGCTCTAAAATATATACATATCATTCTTGTTTTGCCACTGCTATCTGTTGTTGTAATTCGCCTACAGAACATTGAGGCCTCTGGAGCAATTAGTCCAACGGAGGTGATGTCAAGTGACAACGTAAGAAAAAAGGCTAGTTGTTAGATTAAAACTAGTTGGTGCTATTATATATTTAATAATAGTGGGGAGGCCACTTAATTTGTGGTGTTCCCTGATCGTCTCTTTAAAATTCGCCTCTCAAACAAATTCTGCGTCTGTGACGCAAATCATCTTGAGACCAGTGAAACAAATGTAATGGGTTAACGGTATGAAAGATTTCAATTGTTTCAAATACCTAATACCTCAATGTTTTTGAAGCTGCTGAGTACTTTGAAGCAACTGAGTACATGTACCTAATATTGAACCAGTTGCCAAAATCGTCCAGAATGCTTTCTGCATATACGACAGCTTTTGAAAAATTCAATATTCTGTTCGGTACCATGACATATGATCTAAAATGCAAATGAAATGTCAGAGTGCAGCAATTAAGCGTTCGTGAATAATATTGTGATATAGTGTCAGGGGCTACCGTAGTAATGTAAGCAGCAACATTCATGTTGTAGCAAAAGGATGTGTGTTTGCCGCCGAGGGAAGCAAGATGTGGGTTGTGAGCCAACTGTCTCGCTGTGGCACAGCTCCTTGTAGCCTCTACAAGACGTGTACTGCCAACTAAATTTCGAAATGGGCTAGCACTTTACCACATGGACACCTCGTACAGCAATGCCCAAACCAGATGGCGTGACAGGTGAAGGAACTCGTATTTTAGAAGAGTGGGTCTGCTTCCCTGTCCATCAATAATATTTTAGATTTTTTTCATTTCAGACACCCTGAGGAGAAGGTACTAGAGAAATCGGTAAAATGCTGTCCTATCTCCATGTGCTTCTTCCATTACAAGCAGCTTCAGTGGAGTCTGCCAGTGGTTTACGTACCATACTTATTACACCCTACTTCACTGATAAAAACTGGAGACTTTTCCTTATTTTGGTAACGATTGCAAAGTACTAAGAAACTCGTGATTACTTTGCGGACTTGCTTTTGCATAATATTATACAATGAGTATTATTTTTTTACCAGTATGCTCTTTATTATTCGAATATCATTTTCATATTTGGTTTCACTGGGTTTTATGTGTTTCGGTATCATTTAAATAGATATTACCCTTTTCATCATTATCCTTGATTTTTTATTTTCTCAGACATGTGTAAACAGATTTACAACTGATTCATTGACTGGAAACGCTCGACTGGTAAGTAGGTGTTCTGAATATTGTTGATAGAGAGAATACTTACACGGCAGTGGGGGAAGAAATAGCAGCACACAAATTCTTGTCTCCAGATGTACAGGCCCCCTAGCTTTACTTGTAATTATTTTAAGCAAAGTCTGGGGTGATATGGTACGACAATATATTAAAGAATTAAATGCAGATATTCACAGTCGTGTTAAAATTCAAAAATCGTTAGTCAGTCGGCTGGCTCCACGAAGTACAGGATGCATCAAAAAGAATCATCCGATTTGGCAATTCTACGTTTCTGAAACTAATAAACATAGACAATAAATTTGGTTTTCTGATCAACGGGAAACTCAGTTTTTTTCACGCCTTTTCATAGGTGTTCAATATGCCCTCCTTGAGATGCACAAATAAACAGTCTTTTATAAACCCCCACAAGAAATAATCACGTACAGTCATGTCTGGTGACCATGGAGGCCAGTAATTTAAGGCTGGATCATTTGGTCCAGTGTGACCGATCCATCGTTCAGTAATCCTTAGATTCAAAAATTCCCGCACTTGCAGACGCCAGTGTGGCGGCGCCCCATCCTGTTGGTACATGAAGTCGTTTGAATCAGTCTCCAATTGTGGGAAAAGAAAGTTCTCCAGCATATCGAGATATGTGCTTACCTGCAACAGTGTTCTCGGCAAAGAAAAATTGGACCATACACCTTTTCCCGTGAAACTGCACAAAACACATTAAATTTTCGAGTCCCTCTCGTACAACTTCATATCTTTGTTCTGTCCTCCATATTCTCACATTATGACGGTTCAGCTCCCTACTGATATGGAATGTCGTCTCGTTGCTAAACACTAAGCGTGGAACAAAACAGTCATTCTCCATCTTGCCAAGAACGAAATTACTGAACTCCACAAGATGTTTGTCACGTTGACGAAGAGCTTGCAGTAGCTGAATTTTGTATGGTTTCATCTGTAAATGTCGACGCAACACACGGCAGACGGACACCGGGGTGATTCTGAGCTGCACGACGAACGGATTTCTACGAACTCCTTGTGAAACTATGGCGGATGCGTCCGACGTCTGTGTCAGACACTCGGGGACGGCCCGGCGATTTGCCTTTACACAGACGACCTGCTTCTCAGAGTTGTTCGTGCTATAACGTAATGCTCTGTGCTGTAGGAGGATACACACCATACATATGACGAAAGTCGCGCTGAACAATTATTACTGACCCGCACTGCGCAAAACGTAAAACACAAAACTCATTCTGTTGTCTCGACACCATTTTTACTAGTACTGAAGTGGGCGCTCGCTGCTGCTACCTAGCGGGAGCCATGTAAAACTCGAGACTTCGTACTTTCCAACAGTACGTTGCTCACGCACATATCTCAAATAACAAAATAGTTATGACTTTTTTAAAATCGGTTGATAGTTTTTGATACACCCTGTATTAAGCGGACCAGGCGTCGAGGCTTGTAGCTCGTTGCGGAGGCTAGGGTCATGCGCGGAGGGTGTACAGCAGGCTCGACCTCGACTTTCAAGTTCCTTAACACTCAGTTCCGATGTGCTGCAGTCTCTTACAGAGGGTTAATGGAATAAAAAGTCAGAACTGAAGTTGCCCCCATCAGTTTCGTTGGTGCGGCTTTTCCTCTAATCTTCTGAATATTTCAAGTATTGCTTGTTTCAGTACGGAATAAAAACAGATAGTGATTCTTCTTGACAATTAACAACTCGTTAATCATCAGTCGGTACTAGGGACTACATTATATCACGTCTTTAGACTATCCAAAAACCAACTGGAGTTCTACTTCTATACGAAGTTAATGCAACATATTAAACAAGGAGAAAACACTTGGTGCGTAGTGCGCATATCAAAGCTAAATCGTAGCCACATAGAGTCTTTGATGTTTAAAAATTTAATTACAAGCGTAGTCACTTTTCACACTCAATGCCAATGTCATATCAGTTCATAAATGTTGTACAACGCAGAGAGAAATTGGAAAGGAATAGATCACGTGCAGCTCAAAACTTCCACCCTTCACCATTCGCATTTCATACACATCCATATCAACACAAACACAACAGCACTACACTTAAATAGATAGAAACAATATTAATATTAACATGTATTGTGTATTAGTGAAAAAAATCTGTACCTTACAAATAGAAATTAACTACTTATATGGCTGATTATTTATATCGGTTATCTTCAGATTACTTCAGTTTTGTTACAGGGTATTGCGCCAATTTCTTTGCAGACCCTGCTTCCACACAAAAATATGAAAACTGCTGAAGGTAGCAGAAAATGCCCTCAAACGAAAATCGTCCGTATTAAATCGCCTCTGTGACTGAAATAAAAGAATCGGGTATAGCTTTTCAACAGTTACTGCACCTCTCTTTACCATTATAATTAACTAAAGAGTTGTATCTGTGCTTGGGGGAAACGCCAGTTTATATAAACTAGTTTTTTTGTATATTACACACGGTGATACCTACTTCACCCTTTCTAAAAGGTGGGAGAAAATCGACAGCAAGGGAGAAAATCGACAGCAAGAAAGCTTTAGCTAGACCCTGTCCCCGTTAGCAATCCGTGATTGACGCATTGTCCTCAACGTTCAGTGACGAGTATGATGCCGAAGTGCCTTTTGGTACATGTTTTGCTGAAACAATTTTATCGCTCAAGTAGCTTGTCACAGCTTGTTATTTATTTGCACACTGGCGCTAATCACGTTGTTGTCAAGCGCCATAAACCAAACTACAGCAGCAGCCCGCAACAGTGATTAGCCATCTGGCAGCGGTTTCTATATTCAGTAGTTTGAACTCTGCGAACTACATTTTTATGGACGTATTTCGAAACCGCCATTCGGTCAGCGTTGCGTGCATTAAAGCACCAAGGAGTAGCCGGCAGATCACGTTTCGATATTCACGACCTTGAAGACGCTGCAAACGGTACCTTGTTTATCCACCCGACCCCAAGCCAGGACTGAATTACATGCGGAGAAACTGGCCCACGCGATACGGCTGCGAGAAATAACGCAAGACCGACAACTTTTTGACGTACTCTGGTGGGCCTCTTCGATGTCTCTCAAGTAGCAGTAAAAGAATAATTGGAGCTGAACCGCCAGGTAAGGGGACAGATAAGGGGAACGCATTTGGGCTGAGTGTTTGTGAAGTCGGCGTGTTATTGTACGGACTATGTCAGGGTGCGAAAGGCTATTTACAATTTATACAGAAACCAGATGGCAGTTGTAAGAGTCGAGGGGCATGAAAGGGAAGCAGTGGATGGGAAGGGAGTGAGACAGGGTTCTAGCCTCTCCCCAATGTTATTCAATCTGTATATTGAGCAAGCAGTAAAGGAAACAAAAGAAAAGTTCGGAGTAGGTATTAAAATCCATGGAGAAGAAATAATAACCTTGAGGTTCGCCGATGACATTGTAATTCTGTCAGAGACAGCAAAGGTCTTGGAAGAGCAGTTGCACGGAATGGACAGTGTCTTGAAAGGAGGATAGAAGATGAACATCAACAAAAGCAAGACAAAGATAATGGAATGTAGTCGAATTAAGTCGGGTGATGCTGAGGGAATTAGATTAGGAAATGAGACACTTCAAGTAGTAAAGGAGTTTTGCTATTTGGGGAGCAAAATAACTGATGATGGTCGAAGTAGAGAGGATATAAAATTTAGAATGGCAATGGCAAGGAAAGCGTTTCTGAAGAAGAGAAATTTGTTAACATCGAGTATAGATTTAAGCGTCAGGAAGTCGTTTCTGAAAGTATTTGTATGGAGTGTAGCCATGTATGGAAGTGAAACATGGATGATAAATAGTTTGGACAAGAAGAGAATAGAAGCTTTCGAAATGTGGTGCTACAGAAGAATGCTGAAGATTAGATGGGTAGATCACATAACTAATGAGGAGGTATTGAATAGAATTGGGGAGAAGAGGAGTTTGTGGCACAACTTGACGACAAGAAGGGATCGGTTGGTAGGATGTGTTCTGAGGCATCAATGGATCACAAATTTAGCATTGGAGGGCAGCGTGGAGGGTAAACATCGTAGAGGGAGACCAAGAGATGAATACACTAAGCAGATTCAGAAGGATGTAGGTTGCAGTAGGTACTGGGAGATGAAAAACTTGCACAGGATAGGGTAGCATGGAGAACTGCATCAAACCAGTCTCAGGACTGAAGACCACAACAACAACAACATGTCCCGGGATATACAGGATACTAGGGTTCGTCATAACCGACTATTCATATATCGTCTTACAAGCTTTCCAGATCCTTTTCCGCCCATCGAGATATGTGTTTTGCGTACCGTTCTGAAAATCCCGTCCCGCAAAGCCAATGTGATTCACACAAACACCCTACGACAATTTGCTTTCTATCCTTGTCTAATGCTGTTGCAAAGAAATTCTAGAGTAGTGTTCCAACGTGTGGAGTTCTTATTAAGTAGACACGATAGCAAACATCAAATGGATACAGAAAGGCGCTGATACGACGTAGCAGGTTGGCACAGCTCATTTGAAACTGTAGCACAAATCCTGGGATGATCTCGCGAAATCCAGTTAGATAAATTTTGACAACGTATAAAGAGGACTGGGCAATCATTATGCAGCGATCGACGTACCTCTCGCGTAGGGACCATGACAATGAGATGTGGGCACTTACGTAGGTAGATGGATAACCATTCATTCGCACTATGAACATGTGGATAGAGTATGAAGAGAAATCGATAAAGTTAGTACGACGTACCCTCCACCAAGCACTGGACAGTGGCTTGTGCAGTATATATGTAGGTTAGATATAATGCCAGAGATACCGACGATGATCCTCATTTTTTCTTTTACATAGTACATGTTGTGGGGAAGCGCATGTCAGATAAGTCTGACAGAAAATTGACACCTATATTTAATGTATGGGGTTCGCTTACACGAATGTTTGAGAATGGCCCTTGAATCTAGTTTATTCATGTGCGACCAAGTCCGGTCCATGGAATATGTAGAAAAAGTGTCAGGGAGAGACACCTCACAGGTTGGTCTAGTCATTTCTCTCAGAACACGTAAAACAGAAAAATAACACCACAGGGATTCGTCTTAACATTTGTATAGAAACAAATAAGAGTAGCTACCTTAAAGGCATAGTCACGCTACCTATAAACGTGGCATTATTTGCAAACGTATGTAGGCCTACGAATCCCCGAACCATGCACGTTAATGACGTCGTTCTACGTTTACCGTAAGAAGGTAACTTATTAAACAGAGAGTTTCCGGAGAGAAAATCACTGTTTATGTAATAAATATCGCACTAGAAGATAGACGTAGAAACTTAGTCTTATTTGCATCCAGAAAGGACGCTGAATAATTGTTGGGCAACACTTGTAATCTATATGACATTGCATTCGGATGATGGGCGGTAACATTCCGTCGTGTCATCCGTGCAGTAAACTGCCGTGTTCTTTTCAAGTATGCTTATTTGACTTGATCTTGCAGTTCGGCGTATGTTCAGAAAGCGATGTTAGCCCAAAGTACAGACAATAATTAGTCAAAGTGTATGAGGTAAACTGAAGTTCTGAGTCAGTGAGCGAGATGCGCTTCGATTCAGGACGGGCAGGGCTCTCCCCTTGGAGTGACCCGCGTTTGAACTCCGATCTGCAAGCACTTGTAACTAATCACGTAGTACAATTATTGTAAGAAAATACTCTACTTACAGTAAAAGACACAGTCAAACATAAATGCAATGTTTCGTGACTTTAAAGAACTTAGTTATTATATGGTAGCCTAAATTGATGGAACGACGTGCGCAGGACGAGAAAAAATGTGCTAAATGTGAGGTGAAATGAGAGCAGTTCCACGTTCATACCATTTCATTCAGGATAAGGCTGGGCAGAAAAATTCAGCCGTAGAGTCCTATTCTAGTTTTTCAAAGCGTTTTCCTTTGACCATGTGGTACAAAGTCTTCTACACTTTCTAGATGTAATGAGGTGATTAGCTACAAGAAGTTTTATCTAGGAAGGTATGATCAGGAACACACCGTTTCCACTTTACAGGGAATAAAAATCAAATCACGTTTTTCACACTTGCGTTGATATTGGTGTATCTCTGTTAGGTAGTTAACTGCAAAAAGTACTCGCTATGACGACCACTATTTTTATTGCAGCAACTGTAACTACGGACAAAGTTTTGATACACTTTATCAGAAAGTAGGTGGTGTACTGAGAATCATATATGCCGCTGCCCTAACACAGTGGAGTGCAATCTGTGAGTCAGCTTGTAAAAAGAGATTATTAGGTGACACCATGTGATAGTATCATGTTACCTGCCAATATGGTTAGACAGCTACAAGGAAAAACTACGAAAGGAACATAAATTGACTGCTTTCGTACTACATTTGCTGAGGGAAGAGTTGCGGTCTGAACCATAATGCACGTACTTGATCCTTTGCATACTGTCACTAGCCAGCAACATTGATTCCATGTCTTGAATATATTTGATTCCATGTCTTGAACATATAAAAAAAAATAAAAGGACCAAATCTTCCCACTTTACCAAATGAGATAAAATGTAAATAGCAGACTTGGCGTTTTAAATACAGTTTATTCTGAAGTTAGGACTTAAATGTGTGAGTCAGTTCTTCTTTTACTTTTTTATTGGCCTTCGGTTGCATCCATATAGCCGGTCCGAATATACAACGTCTTAAGGGGAAAAGGCTCCCTTTCGTTACATGGTGACTCCCAGTAACACACAAAAAATACGTCTTAGGAATACCTTTAACAAGTTATAAATATCTACATTCTTCGTAAACAGTTGCTTACGACCAACTTCCTCCTTGCTGTCTTGTTACTTAACACATTCCCCTTGGAAGTAATACAACCAGTATGTGTGGGTGTCAAACTTGCTGCCATCCTGTTTTCTTCTTTATAGAAGTATATAATATACTAATGCTGTCAACCTTCGCCATTCATTTCCATACCCGTCCACAACAATAATGTAACACAAGGCGTTACGTGACAACGGCTGAGTGGTCTACATCGCAGAAAGCAATGTACGAAGTTAACAAGAAAGATAAATTTATTAGGGTGGACAATGCATGGCTTGCGTTGCATTGTTGCCACCCCGGTCTGATCCAGCAGGCGGCAAAACGCCTGGGTATACACAACCATGGCAGGTCCCGCCTGGAGCTTCGCCAACGACTCGACTGTCTAGAAAACCTGCAGGGCCGAGCATTCGGTCAAGGCCAAGTCGGGGAAGAGTTGTGTAACCGGTCTCCTCGAGACAATTTAGTAGTTTTCTAGAATTCTCGCAATCCACTTTGCCACGCACAGTCGCCACCAAGTCAGGAGGAAAATGTACATGCTTTAAGGGGTGACAGTATTAGTGAGTTTGAACAAAAAACGTCATGTGAACACTTGTCCTGTATTTAATAGGTTCCGAAGTAACTAATGAAAACAATGGGTAACAGGCCAAATGCAGTTGATTAGTAAATGAAATATTGTGATCTAATATTTAACTTCATTTTGTACATTTCCTCACAAAAGATGTTCAGACATTGACTTTTCTCGATCTGTTCAACAACTTCACGGTCAACTGCTATGCATTTTGCAGCTCCTGTGATTTCCTCTCAGAGAGGTCACAGTTCGTAGTGATAGACGGTAAATCATCGAGTAGAACAGAAGTGATATCTGGCTTTCCGCAGGGTAGTGTCATAGGCCCTCTGCTGTTCCTGATTTACATAAATGACCTAGGTGATAATCTGAGCAGGCCCCTTAGATTGTTTGCAGATGACGCAGTAATTTACCGTCTAGTAAAATCATCAGATGATCAATTCCAGTTACAAAATAATCTAGACAGAATTTCTGCATGGTGCGAAATGTGGCAATTGGCACTAAACAAAGAAAAGTGCGAAGTCATCCACAAGGGTACTAAAAGAAATCCGATAAATTTTGGGTATACAATAAATCGCACAAATCTAAGGGCTGTCAATTCGGCTAAATACCTAGGAATTACAATTACTAGCAACTTAAATTGGAAAGACCACATAGATAATATTGTGGGGAAGGCGAAACAAAGACTGCGCTTTGTTGGCCGATCACTTAGAAGATGCAACAAACCCACTAGAGAGACAGCCTACATTACACTTGTCCGTCCTCTGCTGGAATATTGCTGCGCGGTGTGGGATCCTTCCATGTAGGACTGGCGGAGGACATCGAAAAAGTGCAAAGAAGGGCAGCTCGTTTCGTGTTATTGCACAATAGAGGTGAGAGTGTCACTGATATGATACGCGAGTTGGGGTGGCAGTCACTTAAACAAAGGCGGTGTTCTTTGCGGCGAGATTTATTTACGAAATTTCAATCATCAACTTTCTCTTCCGAATGAGAAAATATTTTGTTGACACCCACCTACGTAGGGAGAAATAATCATCATAATAAAATAAGAGAAGTCAGAGCTCGAACGGAAAGATGTAGGTGTTCCTTTTTCCTACGCGCCATTCGAGAGCGGAATGGTAGAGAAGTAGTATGAAAATGGTTCGATGAACCCTCTGCCAAGCACTTAAGTGGGAATAGTAGAGTAACCATGTAGATGTAGATGTAGATGTCCTGTAGACATCTGCTGTGTTGCTGATCTGAGCTTAGCTGTTGAGCACACGCATGTAAAATACGAGTGAAGTGCGTACTGAACTGGTCAGTAAGGACAACACCATGTAGCCTAATGTCGCTTTGATTGCACTCGTATGTGTAATCTGGTTAAGAAGGACATGCGACTGACGCCTGTGTGTTTCAAACAGCTGTATATCCGATACGGCAAAGAAAATGGCACATATTCATTTGAAGTCATTTGTTCAGAATAACCAATACTTTCACCCGTAAAATCATGTACCTTTCCTCCTGACTCACCCTGTATAAGAGCCTCAACCTCAAATCCGTATTTGTTACTATTTCCCTACTATTGTTCAGTGAACGTTTGTTGTTATTGTGGCGTTGTTGCAAGATGCGCTGATCGGTTGAAAGTCTTTCTGCATCTCGTAACAGATCATAATCGTGTCACGTCCCTGTACACAATTATTTTATCTGAGAACATCATTACAGGGTTACTGTCGTTACCCGATTCGTACTTCGTAGCCATCGCTAACAGTAGCGGCGGCATGACACTGTCATAATTTCACCAAATGCTACCATCGCTTCTGACGATGCCTCGCTGTCAAGTACTAGATACCAGGTTCTATTTACTTTCGCTGACCATTAAAACTGAAATAACACGAAGGATAGTATATCACGAAAATATATTTATTGTGCATAAACAGTATAATAGTGTAATGGTTTCTGTAAGTGACTTGCGGGCATGCAGGATGCCAAATGTGGTACACAGAACTGCCACCTCCGATTGTAACAATGGCTGTCACCCGGCCGCCTACTGAGTCAAAATGTGAATACGTGTCATTCCTTGGTGCTTCATCTCTACACCAGAGCCAATCAAGTGGCCGTCATGCCATTCTCCCAAAAACCCATAAGCGGAAGTTTTCGGTTAGGGAGAGATCTAGAATACGTGCTGGCTAGGGCAACAGTCGAACACTCAGAATCGAGGTAGGTCACGACAGCATGGGCAACATACGGTCTTGCGTACTCTTGTTGAAACATACTGTCACGGAGACTTCTAAGTCATGTCACTCCTGTGCCAATTGTTGCCATCGCGCTTAGCCCTCCAGTTAATATCTAGTTACTTCATGCCGGGGTTAAGTGCTTGAAACTGGATGTTTTGGAAGAAATGCAGATCTTTAAGCATCTGCAACATGCTAAAGATAATATCCTTAACGACCAACTCCTACTAAGAAATAGAAAATTTTTTGAAGGTTTGTTTTTCGTACTTGTAAATCTGATGATCTGGGGATTTTCACATGCGTGCGCTGATTGGCGAGCGCGGTTGGTCAAGCTGTTCATCTTCTTTCTTTTTATCCTCATTTTCCCTTTAGTATGAAGGTGACTTTAGCCCGCTGAACACCTCACGTTTTATCCCTATATCTTTATTACCACGATACCACGTCGTCTTTAGATTACGTCTCCTCAGCCCCCCCCCCCCCCCCCATCCACCCAGGTTAACTACTGGCTTTAGGTATAGTTTTTAAGAATTCCTCCTGTTGTCATAGGTAGCTTTATATATTTCTTCAATGGCATAAGCAACCGTGTGTGGTTATTTTTAGGTTTCATCTCCTATTTAGCTCGTCTCTTGTTCTATCCATTTCATTTTTTGATATACGTTGATCCACGGTTGGGAATATATGGGCTATTTAGCACCGACCCATTTATAAAGTTTCTCGTATTCGTATGCGCATTCAAGTAACTTCCCTTGTCTTGCGCATGTGCATAGATATCGGGTCAGGCTTGTAAGTGAGCGACCGTTTGTAGCTGCAGTTTATGGCGGGTCATGGCCCATCGAACATAGGCCGGTGTGAGGTGGAGCGTACACCATTAAGTTAAGTAGTGGTTTTGACTTTGTACGTATGTACTGTTTGTGTTTTCCTTATCTTTTTCGTTTACAAATATATAGCTGTGGTGTTCTTGTAATCATTGACAAAGGTCTTCTTAAGCACTTGTGGGTTTTATTGTTGTTCTGAAGAAGGTGTAGTTATCTACGCCGAAACCTGGGTTAACACATAACACTAGGTGCTTTTTCCGCAATCGAGGCCGGTTTTTAGTTTTTCAATATTTTAACCAACGATTGCTGACGCGCTATGATGTTGAAGGTTCTTAATAATATGTGTCTATACAAGATATTACATTAAACAAAATATTACATGACACTTAATATTTTTTGTGGGGGTTGGGGAAATTACCCACCTACTACATCCAAAAATTCATCTAATGAGTAGAAGGAGTTACCATTAAGAAATTCTTTTAATTTCCTTTTAAATGCTATATGACTATCTGTCAGACTTTTGATGCTATTAGGTAAGTGACCAAAGACTTTTGTGGAAAACATAATTTATCCCCTTCTGAACCAAAGTTAGATTTAACCTTAAGTAGCGAAGATCATCCTTTCTTCTAGTGTTGTAGCAATGTACACTGCTATTACTTTTGAATTCGTTCGGATTGTTAATAACAAATTTCATAAGTGAATATATATATTGTGAGGCTACAGTGGAGATCTCTAGCTATTTAAATAAGTGTCTGCAGGATGATCTTGGATGAGCTCCAGCAATTATTCTGATGACACGCTTTTGTGCAATGAACACCCTTTTACTCAATGATGAGTTCCCCCAGAATATGATGTCATACGAAAGCGAAGAATGAAAATAGGCGTGGTAAGCTAATTTACTCAGATGTATATCGCCAAAATTTTCAGTGACCCTAATAGCATAAGTAGCTGAACTTACACGTTTCAGCAGATCCTCAGTATGTTTTTTCCAGTTCAACCCCTCATCAATGCATACACCTAGAAATGTTGAATATTCTATCTTAGCTACCGATCTCTGATCGAAGTCTATATTTATTAATGGTGTCATTCCATTTACTGTGTGGAACTGTATATACTGTGTTTTGTCAAAGTTTAATGAGAGCCGATTTGCAGAGAACCACTTAATGATTTTCTGAAAAACATCATTTACAATTTCACCAGTTAATTCTTGTCTGTCGGGTGTGATAGCTATACTTGGATCATCGGCAAAAAGTATCAGCTTACTGTTGTTGAGTTCAATAACTGGCTTGGGAGCTGCTAAATGTCAAAGAGACCGTGACAATACGATCCAAGCCTCTTCCAACTACGGGCTGGTCCTAGACACTCGTGAAAGCATGAAACCTGCAGTACATCAACCAAAGTACACGCAAGAGCCACTTCCCACTTCATAATGCAACATAAACCTTATCTCCTCGAACGGTATGAAACTCGCGAGAGACTTCCAGAGAATTACGAACATGGAGATATCATCACAATAGATAACGAAACATTAAATTTTTCTCCGAATAGTAACAATAAGTACTACAACATTTAATTACTGTTTGATCAAAAGTATTCGGATACCTGTTAGCGGACGTCGTGAATGTGGGAGGGGGGGGGGGGGGCGGGAGGGCAGGGGACCATCCTTCACCTTTATGACTGCTTGAACTCTCCTGGGGACTCTTTTAGCCCCTCGACCGTGTTCGACGAACTTGGCTCCGGAGCCATTGCGGCACGGTCGTAGTTCTAGCCGTGCTCTCTTGCCGGGCGTGCACGTCGAATTGAATTCCCGCCGCCTATTGACGCTACGGTACGTGCTCGACGACGGCGTTCGGGCGAGCAGTCAGTCGCCTACGAAATTCATTTTGAGGTCTCTGTCAGCCGCTAGAGTCGCTCTACACAGTGTAAAGTTCTTTCAACGGAGGTCTCTGGCGGTCTTTTCAGTGAAACAATATATTTTGTGAGACAGTAGAATTTTCCAAGTACAAACATGTCGAAGCGCGCATCTTCTTCGTCTTTGCGTGATGAAGACAATGAACTATAATTAAACCAAAGCGATAATGAGTGGTCTAGTGACAGTTTTTCGAGCGTTGGAGAAGTGATAGTGATACAGAAACGTCAAGTGTGGAAGAGGACGTCTCCGAAGAAGTGCTGACCGCTGACACTAGTTCTCCAAGATCTGTTACACCTGCATGTAGCAGCATGTCTAAAAAAAGAACTGCCTACACAGTGGATCCGCCATACGGGACGTACTGATCAAGAATTGCACCACAGGCCTGCAATGTCGCCCGCCTTCACTTCATGTGACTTTTTCTGTTGCAGTAGAGAGGTTTGTGAAAACCCCTACCAACAAATGTGGGTGACCTGTAATGTCGCGTGGCACTGCACTAACTACTGATATATTCGTAAAAGTATTATGCGAGTGTGATTGTGTACAACATTTAACCTTGCAAAATATGACAGTTCTTTCAAAATGAGATCTTTGTAGTCAAATGCGTAAGGTGAATTTGATCGCAACTTTATGTGGAATATAAATCGGACGAATCTGTTTGAAACTACCTGTATTATACAATCTGTTCTAGGTAACAGGGAAGCAGATCAACTGATTTGACGACCTCAGTAAACGGATATCAGAGAAAACACAAAACCGCCATCAAACTCAATAGCCTAATCTGACGAACAGATAAGTGTCAACAGTGTCACATATCCTCACTTCATCTATGTGCCTTCTGGACCATCTTTTCAGAAATACGTAACATAGTGCTGTATTGTATTTCTCCTTTATTACAACCGGTTTCGATCCTCGTCCACAATCCAGGTAACTGTACTAACAAGAAGCAAAGAAAAAGTAACGTAGCAACAATGAATAGCAACACCACATGCAAAAATTTAATCATTTTGTTACTTACGAAAGATAACAATAAAAACTTCACATGTCGCACATAATTCCAAATAAGAGGAAGTTCTGAAATACAGTCAAACTTATACTGTATATCCATAAGAACAAAATTTTCAAAAGTGAAACATTATGGCCATCCAGTAGCAGAAGAATAACTAATGCTCAGATTCCAGGCACGACCACAATAGGAATAAGAGATACATGACCATAGAAATGGCCTAGGAAAGATACAAATATGATAGTTAACACATCAAAATAAGTAATGTCAGACAATAAAACAATAATACAATAGACATGAACAAAATGTGACAACAATCACAACAAAAATGGCAAAACAGAAATAATGACAGTATATATTGTTTTCTCAACAACACTGACTATTGTCAGGAACATTGTCCATACATGATAATGTTATAAAAATATACAACCTGCAATACACTACTCTATGCATAACACAAAGTCAAACTCACAATAAAACCATATCAAGTCTATGATATGAGCTGTTGCAATCACAAGCATACAATAAACATAAGATATTTGTAACTTAAAGATACAATGCAACAAGGTGAATATATATTACAATTCAGTTTACAAAAGAAATATAGTACAAATTTCCCTTATCTACAAATTTAATGTCACAAGTTTAAAAATAAAATCTAATCGATAGTCTTAAAGTATGTGGGTGAAGGGAAGTATGAAAGTAAATAATCAAAAGAACCTACAAATCTATTTAGTAAATAGCATATTGTTCACTTGCCCAATTTACAAGAAAGGGACAAGAAGAAAATATGTTAAATTCAGTGGAAGAGTGCGAGGAATTACTTCAGATTGTAAGTGAACAGCGCAGTAATAAGAGGAATGAATAATACAAAATTCTTTGTATAGTCCTAAATATAGATATAAAGCTACCCATCATTTTAAAAGATTTTTAAGCTTCAAGCAATGAAAAGACTATGTCTGTGACATGGAGTATTGAACAGTAGGTGACATTAAAACCATTATCAAAAACAAAGATCTGCAGGTAGAAAATTAGGGGTGAATCCTAGTCTGGGTAATGATTCAAATTCTAGACCACAAAATCGTCACTAGAGCATAATAAAGGTACATCACATACAAAAGTTAACAGCAAAAAGGCAAGGATGACAAGTACATATCTGCATAAGGAATAAGGTTTTGAATTACAGTGACTGAATACCAGTCAAGTTTAACAATCAATGTAAACTTCCAAGATTGGTTAAATTAAAAATGAGAGCACTGCAAAATGTGTGTGACATAGTGTGTGGGTCTAATAACTTAAAACACAATGACATACAAGTAGCTAGAAGGGAAGAGTACAGCAAAGGATGACAGACTTGTTGGAGGCATATAACAATAGGTATAAGAACTAAAATGAATTAAGATAAATAATATAACACCACTGACTGGTGTAACAGACACCCATCAGGACTGATAAG
This sequence comes from Schistocerca serialis cubense, assembly GCF_023864345.2. Lineage (NCBI taxonomy): Eukaryota > Metazoa > Arthropoda > Insecta > Orthoptera > Acrididae > Schistocerca > Schistocerca serialis. The sequence goes on along the minus strand of NC_064641.1, from coordinate 442,149,543 downwards.
GTGTAAAACTTGTTTGTGCAGTGGCCATAGTTCTGCAACACTATGTTAATTTGAAAACTTCAATGAAATTACGTAAATAAATTATGGTCCTTAAGTCAGTCTTTTCATTTAAACATGTTCAGGGTACGTAATTGTGTTATCAAATATTCTTGTGCTATATGTGTAGCATAACCATCTGATTAATAATATTACAAAGGGAGTGCTTGTGAGTTTTAAGATTAGTGCCTACCTAAGGATTATGCATTTTTGTGGTATGAGTGTTCTTTAAACCTAGTTTAAGCTTTATCCCTGTCTGGCCTATGTATATTTTGTCACATGTATATATTTTGTATTCTTCCAGTTGGTCACAAATGGAGTCATGTTCTATGTCATGGTGTAATGTAATGTAAAAGTTGCTACAAGTCGGAAAGGGGAAATGATACTTCTTTTCTTAAATAAATGCTTAAATCTATCTGAATACTTTCCACAGAAGGGTAGGACAGCATGTTTACATTTTTGTTAGTCTTTTATTTTTTGTAAATTGATTTGTTGTCCATCTTGTGTTTGGCTTTTACTTTTACTGTATGATCTAACAACTACCTGTGGCTCACAAACTGTTTTTACAGTAATGTATCTTAATGTACTGATTTCAGGCATTCTTCTAGAAAACACAATGGCAAAGATCATCATGTATAATCACATCTGTAGTTATTAGCTTTATGAAGATGTTGAACTGGTGTCTTATCTTCAGAAAATCTATAACTACTAATGTGATGATACAGAATGACTCTTCCCATTGTGTTACTTAGAAGCTTGCCTTTTCTCCTCTCAGTGTAGCATAATTACACTGACTTTCTAAAAAAATAATGTTACAGCCGAACTCAATATATTAATAATGATTGCATTAAAAGCTGGTATTAGCCACATGTTGTCAACAGACAATACAAAAATAAAAGCTAAACATAAGACAGAGAGACAGGAAATCACTTAACAGGAAAAAAGAAAGAAAGGTGAAGGAATCCTAAATCTGTCGTCCTTCCTCACTGTGGAAAGGATTCAGATAAAATTAAGCAGTTATCTAAGGGTAACAATATCATTGTTTCCTTCCAGACTGGTACCAACGTAGGTATCACTTTATAACACAACACAGAGAATGATTCCATATACAACCAAACAGGTATAAACTGTGACAAAATCTATATAGACCACACAGGGAGTGAGCTAAGAACAAGGTTTAAAGAACACTCTTACCCCAGTTATGCATCATCCTTAGGAAAACATCTGAATAATGTAGAAGCACCCCCTTAGTCATATTACTAATCATATGGATATGTTACATGAATTAGACCTGAATATTTGATACACAGTCTGAAAAGTAATCTTAAATGAACAGACAGACTTAAGGAGCCAATTTTATTTAAATAAATTCATTGAGCTTCTCAAGTTAATGTAATGTTGTTTAAGTTCATGACTTTTGCTCAATATTATATCTTATGGATGTCTGTTACATCAGTCAGTGGGCTGCACAGAGTAACCACACAGTTTGAGGCACCATGTCATGGATTGCACAGCCATCCTGCCGGAGGTTCGAGACCTCCCTCAAGTGTGTGTGTGTGTGTGTGTGTGTGTGTGTGTGTGTGTGTGTGTGTGTGTGTGTGTGTGTGTGAGTTTGGTCCCTTAGGAATGCACACACGTTTGAACATTTTGAACAACAGTCAGAGGTTTCTTATGTTATTGGTCTTCATTGGTTTTAGTCCCCACATGTATCTTTTGTTACATGACTAACAGGTCTGGCATCTTTTGATGCAAACTTTTATTCAGTTACTGTAATCCAAGAACTTATTCCATATGAAGATATACATTTTACAAAGATATATGCTGGTTAATTTTTCCTACCTTTGTTTTTTACCAGTTAACTTCTGATATAATATAACTTTCTTATGCTCTAGTAAGGGCTATGAGATCTAGACTAGGATTCACATTTAACTTTTTACCTATACATCTTTGTTTTTGGATAATATTTTTAATGTTATGTACTGTTCAATTCAAACACATATTGGAGAGGTAGACTTTTAAACTTGAAGCTTATAATCCTGTTAAAACAATGAGTAGCTCTTTATCACTGTATTTAGGAACATACTCAGAATTTTGTATTGTTAATTTCTCTTATTAATGCGTTATTCACTTAGAAACTGTAGTAACTACCTCCACTCTTCTACTGACTTTATCATATTTTATTCTTTCCCCTTTTTTGCAAAATGGTCAAGTGATCCCTATGCTATTTGCTAAATGATTTGTAGGTTCTTTTGATTATTTTCTTTTCTACCTTATTACTCACATGTTAATAGACTATCGATTATATTTTCTATTTAAACTTGGGACATTAGTTTTGTGCATTAGGGACATGTATACTGTATTTCCTTTTGTAAACTGAATCGTAATATATGTTTATCTTGTGTTGTATCATTATGTTATGTATAGTTCATTATGTTTTTTGGGTTCTAGTGATCACACCAGTTTCTGTCATAGACTTGACATGCTTATGTTGTGAATATTAACATTATGTTATGACTCAAAATAGTATATTGCACTTCACATATTTTCATGACATCATCATGGATTGACAATGTTTCTGGTTACAATCAGTGCTATTGAGAAAACAAGATATACTCTGTCATTGATATTAATTTACCACTTTTTTGTGACTGTTCTCACATTTTCCTCATGTCTGTTGTGTTATGGCATAACTGGTTTATTTTATAGCACCATTTATTTTGATGTGTTAACTGGCATATTTGTATCTGTCATAATCTCTTTGGTCATATACCTCTCACACCTGTTGTGGTCGTGCCTGTAATCTCAGAATCAGTTATTCCTCATCCACTGCGTGAGTCACATTGTTTTATTTTAGAAAATTTTAGTCTTTTGGATGTACAATATAAGTTGGACTGTATTTAAGAACTTCCTCTTATGTGGACTTATGTATGACATGTGAAGTCTTTATGTTATATTTCGCAAGTAACAGAAAATGATTAGATTGTTTCACGTGGTGTTACTGTTCGTTGTTTCTACATAGTATTTTCTTTGCTACACTTTGACGTAATTACCTGGATTACGGTCGAAGATCGAAATCGGTTATGATAAACAACAAATACATTACAGCACTGTTTTATGAATTTCGCAAAATATATTTTTTCGTTGTTTGCCACATTAAACCGGTTATAATAAACAACAAATACATTACAGCACGGTGTTATGACTTTCTCAAAATATATTTCTGCTGTTTTTTGCCCCCTGAAAAGGATGTTAGATCTTCTGTGGCATCGTTGATTTTAAGCACAGGACATCGGGCTGTACCATCTAATCAGGACTTCAGTCTACTATCTCAACTATTCTTCCTGGTCACAAATTGACGGTGTAAATTTCATGCGTCCTCATGATTTGAACAAGCTGTCAAACATCCGAGCGCCATTGCAGATGGATCCATCAGTGACTGTGGCTATACTGGCGCATGATCGTACACAGAGCCTCATGAACGACGACGTGGAAAATTAGAAGCGTGAACAGTTCCAAGAAACATCCCAACTTTCGCTTGAAACGACCTAAGCACCACCAACAGCATAACGCGAAATAGCTTGAAATCTCATTTCGCACTGCTGGCCAATAAATTGCAGCACCTAAGGCGGAAAGCGACAAACGTCAAATTTCCACTAAGTGTGTTACATACTTCGATAAATAAATTTTGGCAATTCAGTAGAATCACACGAAGCAGGCAGGAAACGACTGAGTCGAAAGTTATAAGCGGAAATCATTCTGATACAGTGGACTTCTCCTACTGCATCCTCCTCGCCTTCCTTATTTTGGGATGAGCTATTCTTCATCTTTATTATTGTGAAACACATCTCATCTAACGAACAAAATTCTTAAGTAAAGTGTAAGGTATCATGACCGGAAATGTCACAGTTAATAAACCCCCCCCCCCCCCCTCCCCCCGGATATTATGCCTTGGGCCAATGGATTCCCATTTAAACCAAAGGTTTCGCCTCCATCAATAGAGGACATTTTCAAGTCGTAGCTGTTTGGAGCATTCGATTGACATCCTGGCTCGCTACGTACTGCAGCAAAATTCCGTTTACATGTGCTCCCGCACAGTGAAGTGACGTCACATGCTTTGAATACCCGAAGCGCAATTGGTCGAGTTCGATAGCCGACATCAGCTGTTGCTGTCACCATGTGATGAAAGACTGGTACACATCTTCCTCAGCACTGGGGTCCTCATGTCATTCGATTTCACGCCCTCTTCCTTCCTACTGAAATTCCTGGGATGTTTTACAATTTGTATGGTTTCTGTATAGCCGTTCATTATATTCGATTGTGGCTTGGAGTACTTGAGTTCTACCAACATGAATGTCGTGGTCTCGTGGCTGCAAAGCATGTTCCGCAACAGCTTATCTGTCACCCTTCCCCTTTTTACAGTTGCCATTGTGATTTTCTAGTCGTTTTTTGACCGTTCGTTTTGCGCTACCCGCGTACACCTCCCAACAATTACTCGGAATCCTATAAATGTCTGCTTTTTCCATCGGTTTGGGAGCGTCCTTGGCCAAGAATAGGTGAACCTACAGTTTGTAGAGTACCGGGATTGAGGACGTTACTGGCCGCATAGAAAAAATCTTGAGAAAAAGGGACATCGCGTTAATTGGTGGACCCTCCAGGAAGAGACAGGATCACCTAAAATTGGCCAAGAATTCTCGCATACCGCTGAAAAAAACAGGAATTCAAAAAAATGGTTCAATTGGCTCTGAGCATTATGGGACTTAACATCTCAGGTCATCAGTCCCCTAGAACTTAGAACTACTTAAACCTAACTAACGTAAGCACATTACACATATCCATGCCCGAGGCAGGATTCGAACCCGCGACCGTAGCAGTCACGTGGTTCCGGACTGAAGCGCCTAGAACCGCACGGCCACCGCGGCCGGTGCAGGAATTCATAGCATTCCGCATAGCTGCGGATAGGTGTACACGGATACCATAAAAAGAACAGTCAAAATACGACTAGAAGAGCTGTTGCGGAACGTGCTTTGCAACCATAAGACCATTACATTCATTTTGATAGTACTCAAATACTGGCAGCCACAAGTGGATACTAAGAAAGGCTGTACAGACAGGCCATAGAGATTGTAAAACATCCCAGGGATTTCAATACGAAGAGTACATGAACCTGAATGATATTTGGATCCCTGTGCTGAAGAAGATGTGTACCGGTCTTGTACACTGCGAACGTCGGTAATCCAGAACGGCCAGTCGCGTTCGGGGTATTCAAACCATATGACGTCACACCACTGTGCGGGAGCACGAGAAAACAGAATTTTGCAGCAGTCAGTAGCGAGCCAGGGTGCGAATCGAACATTCGAAGAAGCGACGACCTCCCTCGAAAATTTTTGTACATCCATCCCTCTGATTGAAGGTGTGAGGGACTTCGACCATTCAGTTATGTAATAAAATCGTAGATATGCAGCCGTCCCTTCGATTTTATTATATAGTTACCAATTTCGGTGACTCAGTGCATCATCTTTTGGCCTTCACTGACGCTAAAGGGGTGAACTCCAATAGTATACACGATCCCGTCAGTGGCCAACATCTGTGAACTGCTTTCTGTAGGCTACTGTAATAGTGATGTGTCTGGAACCATCAACTGACTGGAGAAACATTCAGAATGTCTTCTGCAGATTGAGCCGAAACGTTGGGTTTAAATGTGAAATCCATTCGACTACGGCATAATGGCCTGGAATATTTTATTAACTGTGAAAGTTCTTAAGGCATTAATATTAGAGCACATGTTTACCAGACAACTTTTTCTTGTTTCATTGCATATTACTTCCTCTCAGACTACGGAAAGCAATGAACTTGCAATAGAAGAAGTATCAGAACATTTTCGTTCATAGCTTTCGACTCAGTCGTTTTCATACCGGGGTCTCTTACCCCAAATTGATACATTTACCCTTGCCCATCATCCTCATAAGTGTCTAACATCATAACGGAATCGTCCTGTAAGGAAAGGTAATGTAGAGGGTTACTCGCTCTGAAATGGAATTTGAATTTCCGTTGATTGTGCGGAAATTGTGTTAAGCGTCGTATAAAAAAGAGAAATTCTACTAGCAATTATGCAGTTCGACAACGGAAGGATTATGGACTGTTTAGACAGCTGTTTTTAATTACACCGTACTCCTGCTCGTCTTGGTCGTGATCTTATGACATACACGTGAATATGGCATCGACGGGTGCACTAGGGATATAATCAACATCACGCAGTATCTGAGCAGCCCCATGCGCCTAGTACATGAGGAGATAATTATTCGCTCGAACGTACAGGATCGTGTAGCCACTTCACATACCTTGAGCCACGAAATGCCCTTATTTGCACAAACGGACAGTGGGACGACGCCTGGAGCAGAAGGGACTCTCAGCATGGCAAACATTACAGCGGCTTGCTCTGACGTGTCGGCAAAGAGAGGTGCGTCGACAGTGCTGCTCCCAACGACAACACTGGAGACAGGAGTGGGACCACACAAACACCGCAGACGATTCTTGGTTCTTCGCATAGCATCACTATGGACGGATCTGCGTGTCATCGCCGCACTGATCCAACACCTGGCGTAATGGGAAGAGGTCTTATTGGGTACACAAAACGGTTGCGTATGGATCACTTATCCAGTGATCAGGTCAGCAGGCGGTACACTTCTGATGTGTTAAATCCGGTGATTGTGCTGTGTCTTCGATGCCTTAGTGAAATTTTTCAACAAAATAACCAAGACAGCATTTGGCCTCTGCTGTACGCCTGTTGCACTGCCCAGCACGTATTCCAGCTCTCTCTCTCTCAAAGAAAATCTCTGGTAACGGGTTACCGAGAGATTGGCAAACCACTACAAAAGAAAATCTCTGGCAATGGATTACCGAGGCATTGGCATCCACTACCGTTGATGAACTGTGACACAGAGTTCAAGCAGCACCGAAGGACGTGCTCCTACGTGTCATCAAAGCTCAGTTCGATTTCAGGTCCAGTCGTAGAATCAACTGACGAAACATACACAAAACTTGCTAGCTCACAGAATGTTCTCGATCGCAGCCATCGGCACCTACTAACATGCTGTGAAAGTCGTATGGGATAATCTAGTATCCCCCACTATCTAGTATCCCCTCCCCCCCCCCCCACCACTGCCGTCTAGTCTATTGGTTGTGGCCTAGATTCTTCTCTAGCCAGTGTAAGTCTGCAATAGGTTGGTTCATGCTGCTACTCGTTTTACTGCGTCACGGTTTCCTTCTCTGTATAATGACCTGAGAAAGTATCGTCCAATAAAGTGAAGTATAGATAAACTCATGAAGTATAGATAAATTCGTGAACATGCGAACAATCAGTGGCACTTCGGTGTGGCAGAATGGTAACTAAACATATATTTTCAAAGTGCGGAAAAATAAAACAATCTGCTTCACTGTTACATGCACCAGTTTAATGGAACATCGCAATTGCTGGAAGTCACAGAAAACAGACTCCATATTTGCACAGTATTACGTAGAAAACTACCACAGACATTCAATAAATGTCAAAATACTGTAGTTAGGATGGAGAGAACAAATTCTTTCTGTGTTTGAAATTTTATAAATTAATAACATAGCAACAGACGGCCACCTCTCCGAATGAACGACCAAACGGATTTGGTTTTCTCGCTATTTATGGATACTGCTAGAATATCTAAAGGAAAACCTGATTGGTTCTCCTCTTCCTCCGCTTAACCTGTGTTGCTCAGTTAGATAATATAAAATAAAAGCTCGAACATTGTCATTGTCGTCAGGTAATGGCATCTATATGCATTAACATATCTCATTGTCAGTATTGTGCAGAATAATTTTAAAATTTTTCACAAAATTTACCTTTATTGTCACAATGAGTAACGAATACAAGAAGAAACTAGAAAAAAAGTCAATTCATTTATTTTAAGTATGTGGTTGGAATATAATTTTAAAATTTTCACAATATTAACCTTTATTAACATAGTAAGCAATGAGTACAAAAAGAAACTGACAAAAATTAAACCATTCATTAAGTAGTTTTACTTTGGAACCACCAAGGCCTGAACAAGCAAAAATGGGCCTAAAATTTAATAAATTTTGAAAGAAAAAAATTACATAGTGCTCCATTGCTTTCATCTGAAACCACTCATAAAAGCAGCATTACAAACTCAGATTGACGTTACAATGTCTTTAGATATACTTACTTTCATTGCCAATCATCTTTTCAATACCGCCATTATAAAAAAAAAACACAATGCCATAATTTCCAGCAATCAAGTAGTGCAATCTCCGCACTAACTGTTGCTTTGAACGCTATAAGTGACTGCTACAGTACACTACATTTGTAGAAGTATCTCAGAGTACCAGTAGATGCCTCTGACTTGCAAGAGCTTCGGCGACTTCATACTAATGGCACTGGAGCTTCAAACAAAATTAATAAAATATTTTTTCCACGCAGAAACCACTGATAGTCGGAGGGGTTGATCCAATATCAAAAGTCGGCCGAAGTGGCCGTGCGGTTAAAGGCGCTGCAGTCTGGAATCGCAAGACCGCTACGGTCGCAGATTCGAATCCTGCCTCGGGCATGGATGTTTGTGATGTCCTTAGGTTAGTTAGGTTTAACTAGTTCTAAGTTCTAGGCGACTAATGACCTCACCAGTTGAGTCCCATAGTGCTCAGAGCCATTTGAACCAATATCAAAATTGTGTACTGAGAAGCTATAATTAACCTATCATCCATTCGATGTTTAACAATGTCTCATGTCATATATTAATTTCTTTGTTGTATATTGCAACATTTCGAGTTACCACTTAATTTCGTTGATGGGTGTAGATCGTTATTGCATAGAATACCAGTGCACGAAATGATATCTTTTATACAAAATTCGGAAAACCTTGGTCGTGTAAAAAAGTTTTCAAGATTTGCAATAACTTTCTCTTGTATAATAAAATAAATTGTAGTACCTGTCGTAATGAATCCATGCAAGAAATATTACTTCAGTAGTTCCATAGTTTCATAAACATCATGAATGTCAGCTGAAATGCCGCTAAAGTGGATTACTAGATGATAATTTGGTTGTGTGTAAGAATCACATAACGAATTCTGCTCCGTTCGCAACTCTCCTGTGTTGCGCAGCAGAGAATGAAGGCGTGCTGCTTGTTGTGTAAGGTGGCTGAACTGTTACATCACCCAAACCGCAGTAAATGTTAGTACCACGTATTTACAAATTCAGTCATACATGAATGCTGAGATGAGTGGCAAAATTTTAATGTTTAATTATTAAATGTATGTTGACTGGTCTGGCCTTGTAACAATAACCAAAACGGCCTTGCTGTGCTGGTACAGCGAACGGCTGAAAGCAGGGGGAAACTACGGCAGTAATTTTTTCCCGAGGGCATGCAGCTTTACTGTATGATTAAATGATGAAGGCGTCCTCTTGGGTAAAATATTCCGGAGGTAAAGTAGTCCCCCATTCGGATCTCCGGGCGGGGACTACTCACGAGGATGTCGTTATCAGGAGAAATAAAACTGGCGTTCTACGGATCGGAACGTCGAATGTCAGATCCCTTAATCGGGCAAGTAGGTTAGAAAATTTAAAAAGGGAAATAGATAGGTTAAAGTTAGATATAGTGGCAATTAGTGAAGCTCGGTGGCAGGAGGAATAAGACTTCTGGTCAGGTGACTACAGGGTTATAAACACAAAATCAAATAGGGGTAATGCAGGAGTAGGTTTAATAATGAATAGGAAAATAGGAATGCGGGTAAGCTACTACAAACAGCATAGTGAACGCATTATTGTGGCCAAGATAGATACGAAGCCCACACCTACTACAGTAGTACAAGTTTATATGCCAACTAGCTCTGCAGATAACGAAGAAATTGAAGAAATGTATGATGAAATAAAAGAAATTATTCAGATTGTGAAGGGAGACGAAAATTTAATAGTCATGGGTGACTGGAATTCGAGTGTAGGAAAAGGGAGAGAAGGAAACATAGTAGGTGAATATGGATTGGGGGACAGAAATGAAAGAGGAAGCCGCCTGGTAGAATTTTGCACAGAGCACAACATAATCATAACTAACACTTGGTTTAAGAATCATGAAAGAAGGTTGTATACATGGAAGAACCCTGGAGATACTCAAAGGTATCAGATAGATTACATAATGGTAAGACAGAGATTTAGGGACCAGGTTTTAAACTGTAAGACATTTCCAGGGGCAGATGTGGACTCTGAGCACAATCTATTTGTTATGACCTGTAGATTAAAACTGAAGAAACTGCAAAAAGGTGGGAATTTAAGGAGATGGAACCTGGATAAACTGAAAGAACCAGAGGTTGTACAGAGCTTCAGGGAGAGCATAAGGGAACAATTGACAGGAACGGGGGAAGGAAATACAGTAGAAGAAGAATGGGTAGCTTTGAGGGATGAAATAGTGAAGGCAGCAGAGGACCTAGTAGGTAAAAAGACGAGGGCTAGTAGAAATCCTTGGGTAACAGAAGATATATTGAATTTAATTGATGAAAGGAGAAAATATAAATATGCAGTAAATGAAGCAGGCAAAAAGGAATACAAACGTCTCAAAAATGAGATCGACAGGAAATGCAAAATGGCTAAGCAGGGATGGCTAGAGGACAAATGTAAGGATGTAGAGGCTTATCTCACTAGGGGTAAGATAGATACTGCCTACAGGAAAATTGAAGAGACCTTTGGACATAAGAGAACCACTTGTATGAACATCAAGAGCTCAGATGGAAACCCAGTTCTAAGCAAAGAAGGGAAAGCAGAAAGGTGGAAGGAGTATATAGAGGGTCTATACAAGGGCGATGTACTTGAGGACAATGTTATGGAAATGGAAGAGGACATAGATAAAGATGAAATGGGAGATATGATACTGCGTGAAGAGTTTGACGGAGCAGTGAAAGACCTAAGTCGAAACAAGGCCCCGGGAGTAGACAACATTCCATTGGAACTACTGACGGCCTTGAGAGAGCCAGTCCTGACAAAACTCTACCATCTGGTGAGCAAGATGTATGAAACAGGCGAAATCCCCTCAGACTTCAAGAAGAATATAATAATTCCAATCCCAAAGAAAGCAGGTGTTGACAGATGTGAAAATTACCGAACAATCTGTTTAATAAGTCACAGCTTCAAAATACTAACACGAATTCTTTACAGACGAATGGAAAAACCAGTAGAAGCCGACCTCGGGGAAGATCAGTTTGGATTCCGTAGAAATACTGTAACACGTGAGGCAATACTGACCTACGTTTCTAGCATTTGCAGACTTAGAGAAAGCTTTTGACAATGTTGACTGGAATACTCTCTTCCAAATTCTAAAGGTGGCAGGGGTAAAATACAGGGAGCGAAGGGCTATTTACCATTTGTACAGAATCCAGATGGCAGTTATAAGGGTCGAGGGACATGAAAGGGAAGCAGTTGTTGGGAAGGGAGTAAGACGGGGTTGTAGCCTCTCCCCGGTGTTATTCAATCTGTATATATTGAGCTAGCAGTAAAGGAAATAAAAGAAAAATTCGGAGTAGGTATTAAAATCCATGGAGAAGAATTAAAAACTTTGAGGTTCGCCGATGACATTGTAATTCTGTCAGAGACAGCAAAGGACTTGGAAGAGCAGTTGAATGGAATGGATAGCGTCTTGAAAGGAGGATATAAGATGAACATCAACAAAAGCAAAACGAGGATAATGGAATGTAATCGAATTAAGTCGGGTGATGCTGAGGGAATTAGATTAGGAAATGGGACACTTAAGGTAGTAAAGGAGTTTTGCTATTTGGGAAGCAAAATAACTGATGATGGTCGAAGTAGAGAGGATATAAAATGTAGACTGGCAATAGCAAGGAAAGTGTTTCTGAAGAAGAGAAATTTGTTAACTTCTAGCATAGATTTAAGTGTCAGGAAGTCATTTCTGAAAGTATTTGTACGGAGTGTAGCCATGTATGGAAGTGAAACATGGACGATAAATAGTTTGGACAAGAAGAGAATAGAAGCTTTCGAAATGTGCTGCTACAGAAGAATGCTGAAGATTAGATGGGTAGATCACGTAACTAATGAGGAGGTGTTGAATAGGATTGGGGAGAAGAGAAGTTTGTGGCACAACTTGAATAGAAGAAGGGATCGGTTGGTAGGACATGTTCTGAGTCATCAAGGGATCACCAATTTAGTACTGGAGGGCAGCGTGGAGGGTAAAAATCGTAGAGGGAGACCAAGAGATGAATACACTAAGCAGATTCAGAAGTATGTAGGTTGCAGTAGGTACTGGGAGATGAAGAAGCTTGCACAGGATGGAGTAGCATGGAGAGCTGCATCAAACTAGTCTCAGGACTGAAGACCAGAACAACACGTTTCCTATTTCGAAAGGTGCCGTATTGCAAGTGGTTGCGTCGTTTGCGGACTGTTCAGTGGACTGAACGTGATAATACTGAGTGCACAGATCTCAAGGTTCGACATGGCGACTCCAAAGCACAGAGGATTTTCTCGAGCCTCAAATTCTCGGCTCAACTCGCTGCCACCATTGTAACACCGCGCCCCACTATTTGCTAACGTCGGTCACGTGATATCAACACGTCCCACTACTCAGTGGACTGTGAGAGCTACATGATTGGCTGTTACGGAATGGCGCCACTATACTGGATTCGATGTAAACATCGAATTTATTAATTTCGAACAATTTTGACTTATACAACAGTGAGCACTAAGTTACTAAGTTCGTTTTGAAAGTTTCCAGACAATGTTCTGCACAAACAAAAATGTTTTAATTCCATCAGTAATCCTAATCACATTACGGATATAAGAAAACAGGAGTTGTGAAGCAGACAACACTGGAATTGCTCCTCTGGGAACATCCTTCACCAATATTTCGAAATTCGGAGTAATACCACGTTTCTAATGAACTCCTTGTCGATGGAACTTTCCTTGCGCGACTGCTACGGTCGCAGGTTCGAATTCTGCCTCGGGCATGGATGTGTGTGATGTCCTTAGGTTAGTTAGGTTTAAGTAGTTCTACGTTCTAGGGGACTGATGACCACAGATGTTAAGTCCCATAGTGCTCAGAGCCGTTTTTTGAACTTTCCTTTGCTGAATATTACTCACAGTAACATTGAGAAATGTTTATGTAGTGCAATAGAATTCTAAAGCAGTATGTTGAAGTGGACGGCTGACGTTATTGTATTTCTTGTCAACATGTTTCGTGAGGTATTATTTCTGTGCTAATATACGCCACAAAAATAGACGGACAAATAAAATTTACTATACATGATTTCCAACATTCTATCAGTGTAGAAGCAATCCAAATGTTTCATGTGAATTACAGTACGTAACACAAAATCGACTTTGCACTACGCACAGCTTACATTTTGTCTTTCCCTCACGAAGCATTACATACAGCAGGGTATAGTCAATCGATAACGCTTGAAAGTAAATAAAACATAAAAACTAGGTAAACGCAAAAATAGAAAGAAGTAATAAAACCAAAAGTAAATTCTGGCGTCATACTTGTCACATTTTTTCGTTATTTCATTTATGTGAAGGTGCTATGCAGATATATCTTTTAGTTGCGCCCCACTTATATCCCTACATTTTTCAAATGAAATCAGTGTCAGGCTTTTCTGTATCAAACGACCCTCACAAAGTGCTTCACGTTCTTTCCCGGCAGCATAAGAGCATGTATGTAATCTTTGCTTTTAAAGTTAGGATACGTCTCGAGATAGTGAAAATATTGCAACAGTCAGCGCGAAATATTTGGCGTAATTGAATGAAAATGCCTGACGAAGGTTACAAAACTGATGACGGTAAGATGTTGCCGAAACGTTTACACCGAAGTGCACTGCAAGATGCAGCAGGCAGTGTTAAATTTTCATCATGTAAAAGAGAAAACTGTCATTAATATTAGAAATCATAGGTTCGTATGACAGAGACAATATCTCTGTGTCTAATTAGTGACGCCCGACGATAACTATATATAGAAATGATAGTAATGAGATGAAGTCTAAGCACAGTACACGCGGTAAAAAGCAGGTAATGGCGACGGAACAGTTGCGTCACTTTATCTTTCTGGAAAATAGTTGCAGCAGCTACGTCACTACACGAAGCGACAAGTTAAGGTTCCATTGTTGCTCAGCTATTTATTGTGACACTTCGTAACCCAGATCTCGCACTGTCATCACGTCATACTCCTACACTGCGTACTGTTATGACGTACGTCACCGAGCAGTGAAGAGACGAGCAGAAGCCTTCCCCGGCTAGGTTCAGTGGCCCACCGTACCTTTTGCGAGCTGCCGCTGGCGGTGGCGACGTCTCCCCAGGGCGTGTCCATGGTGTGCAGCTCTGCCGCTCTCCCGTAGCGGACTATGCCATCCGAGGCCGCGCCGCCGCCAGCAGCAGCACCAGCGACGGCAGCAACAGCCGCACCGGCGGAACAGCCGGGGTGGCGGCCGGCCCGCGGAAGGTTCGCCAGACAGGGAGGGGGGCGCCGTGGTCTGCAGCCAGCTCGCTGGACGCTGCGCTTACGTAAGGGCCGCCGCTGCACCACGAGATGCGGCGCCGCCGTAAAAACACCCAACGGCCAACGGTACGACTAAAATGGTAACACTGTCTAGGAACAAACGGCTTTGTTCGCCAAGACACGAGCCGTGTGAGAAAAGTAATTAGACTGATTCTTATCTACCAAAGTTTTTATTTTTTTCCGACAGCAATACTCTCCTCTTCAGAGTAGTTCTCTTCGGCAGCTATACACCGGCGGAGTCGTTGTTCCCAGTCCCGGTAGCAACGCTGAAAGATTTGAGCTGGTACAGTGTTTAACATGTCCGTCACATTCTGCTGAATGTTCTCCAAAGTTCCAAAATGATGTCCATTTAAGACATTTTTCAATTCTGGGAAAAGAAAAGTCACAAGGACTGAGATCAGTTGATAAGGGGTGTCTGTGGAACAACACTCATATCTTTTGAGCTCAAAAACTCTGTGTTGCAAGTGTCACAAGATGTGTTGTCATGATGCAGAATCCACTCCGATGTCCGGTCTTATTCTATATACCCTTTTCCTGTGTCTTTCAAGGACATCTCTACAAAAACACGTGATTGACACTTTGTCTTGGACGAACAAATTCTGTATGCACGATACCCCTATTGTCAAAAAAGCAAATCAGCATTGTTTTGATTTGCTTATTCGAGCTTCACCGTGTTTTCGGCCTTCCAAACTTATTTGTGCCAGCAAAAACCTTGTGCTCGTGATACGGAATGTGCCCCATAGGGCTGTTTCAGCTTTTCACAGGTCACACTTGTGGATACCACAAGTTTAACACAGAACTTGATGGCATAACTTTGCTCTTAATTCCGCTGTTACATTTTCGTAACACACAACAGTAGCACAACTTCACTGATCACGTGACGGATGTACGGAGCTAAAACTAGGACTGAGCATCTGGAAGGGATGAACATAACGGTCTACACAAGTAGAACAACACTGCGTTGCCAGGTCGCTCGCAGCATTGCCAGTCTAACTACTTTTCTCATACACCTTTCACTTGTTAGGAACCTTGTAATTTTTAAATGAACTCATCAGGAGCGTTCTCATGTCAGTTTATATTCTGTTTCCAGAACGAATATTTCACTCTGTTCTGGACTCTGCACTGTTTGTAAACCTCCTGGCAATTAAAACTGTGTGCCGAGCCCGTGCTCGAATTTGGAACCTTGCCCTTCGAGGGCATTGCGCTTACCGACTGAGCTATCCGGGTATGACCCACGACCCGTCCCCAAACGAAACGGGAGATATGGGACGAAAAAATTAGCCACGTACAAGTAGGAATCGCGCTGTGAGTGTGCGTACAAACTTATTCACGTATATAGTTAGTTCACCCTTCCCGGGCAAGATACCGATCCCAGTGATTCCGAAACTTCCCGGAATGTTTTAATTTCACGTTTGAAGTCGGGTAACAAATGACAAGGGATATAATTAGAAATTTAAAATTTTCCGAGTTTTTTCCTTTGGTTGTACTGTGAAGCCTTGCTAGAAGCAAAATTTGATGATACTACGTCAACAGGAATTGATGAGTGAGCTTGATAGTATCATAATATGTGACATAAACGGCAGTATCATTTGATTGCTTTGACTCAGAAGCTTTAATTTTTTACTTAATAAGTGACATAAAGTCCAACATGATATGTCTACATATTCATGGGAAAACGGGTTCTTAACAGTTGGACAGACTGACCGAAAGACGGACAACAAAGTAATCGTATAAGGGTTTGTTTCTACCAGTTAAGGTACGGAAGCCAAAAAAAATCGTGAAGAACTCCTGGAACCTTTAAAGTCGGTCCATCCTAGCACAAAACTTACGGAGGGACTAGAAAAGGATACCAATTGAATTGTGAGTTAAGAGATTAGCGGAGAGATCCCTGGCTGACAGCGTACATAGAAGACCCACATACACTGACCTCCACCTACAAGCCCCGAGTCATTCTCATCCAGTACAAAAAATTCAGCACTAAAGAGTCTGATTCACAGAATGCTGACAGATAAGGAGAGCTTCTCAGATGAATTACACATATGAACAGCGTTCCGAAGGAATGGGAATTCACATGTCATACCAAAAAACTGAGCCGGCGTTGCAGTCAAAATTAGCAACACTAGAGGAATAGGCTAAGTCTGGGAAAGAGAAATAAATGTCAAGAACAGTTTATATGACTTGTATTCGCGCATTCTGCGGAAATACTCTACAGACCCCTACGGTAACATAGCATCGAGTCAATTTTCTAACGCAATGGTCGCTGCACGGCGTCACGTAGTAGGTTAATGTGCTTGCATCTGGTTCACCTTGAGCAGAAATAGCGAAACTCTCTGGTGCAGGCCCGTCGCCGGGCTATTGGCCTGGCTGCAACCTACGATATTGCAGTGCCCGTGTCGTTCAGAAGTTCAATGCAAAACATGCATGCGTGAAGAAGCAACATGCACTGCGGCAATTGCAGCTGTTATGAAACACATGAAAGGTATTCGCATTTGGGAATACGGACACCATCTGCTGTTTAACGGTATGAAGACAATGAAAATCTGCACCTGAACGAGACTCGAATATGGATTTCCCGCTAATAGCGATCTGAGGCCTTGCCGTTAGGCTATCCGATCACGAGGTGAACTAAGTGTCTGTAACCCAACGTGTACATTTACTATGTACATTCCTGTACAAGCATGCATCACATTTATCCCCGGATACCGGTAAAGCATGTCTTCGCTGTACGGGAATAAACATGATGAATCTACGAGTGGAGGTTGTAGACACATGGCTGACGACATATGAAAGTTCGGGTCTGGCAGTGAGTCGCGCTCAGATAGCCTAATAGTAAGGCGGCCGCTCGCGATAAGCGGGAAATCCGGGTTCGAGTCCCAGTCCGCTGCAAATTTTCATTCTCTTCAGTCATTAATCCAAATGCACAAATGTGAATACATCTCGTGTAAGACTGCAACCTTTCTGCGCCGTTGCATTAGGACGGAGACTGTGGCCACGTTTTACCCTCGGAAAGTATCCCCGGTAATCATTTGATAGCAAGCTGAGTAGACTTGGCGCCGTCGTGAAGCAACTGGATCAATTAGAATTCCCGGCCTCTATCCGGGATTGAAGCAGAGACCTTCAGGACTGGAGAGTCAGTGTTCTACCCGCTACATCACAAAGTTCGCTCACATAGCGAAGCCGCTCAAGGTTAGCTTTCCAATTGAAAATCTCGCCAAATGTGAAATCGTTGCTGCAACGCGATGTTTTTTTTTTTTTTGTGAATAAACCAGGAAGCTTTTGAGTATTAAGATGTATCCGTTAAATTTCGGTTACACGATAAAGCACACAAATCTAGAGACTGTAAATTCAACTAAAAAACCAAGGAATTACAGTTACCAACAGCTTACACTGGAACGATCACATAGATAATATTGTAGCGAATGCTGCAATTGGCAGAACACTTGGAAAATGCAACAGGTCTGCTAAAGGGGCTGCCGAACGTACGCATCTGCTAGAGTACCGCTGTGCGGTATGGGATCCTTACCACATAGCATTGACGGAAGATATCGGAAAAGTCCAAAGAAGGGCAACTCGTTTTTTTGTTACCGTGAAATACAGAAGAAATTTCACGCGTGTGACAAATGAGTTGGGACGACAATCTTTGAAACAAAGTCAATTTTCGTTGCCGCGAGATATTTTCAAGAGATTTCGGTCACCAACTTTCTCTTTTGAAGGCAGAAATATTTTATTGATGCCATTCTGCACAGGTATAGATGACAGTTATATAACGCAACAGAAATCAGGGCTTTTACAGGAGATTTAAGTGTTCATATTTCCCACGCGCTGTTAAAAGAGTGTAAAGGTAGAGACAGTTAGAAGGTCGTTCGGCGAACTTTCTGCCAGCAGGCACTTAAGTGTGAATTGCACGGTAGTCATTTAATTACAGATATAGACATTTATTACAAAATTTGTGTACGGATCGAATGCAAGGAGTGAATGCATTGTGCATCAGTAATGTCATTTAAGAGTGGAAGGACGAATTTCATAATGACGACGGATGAGGAAGTCTGTTGTAGTCAGCAACTAACCAGCACAGAAAATCGACGGAAATATTCGTGAAATCAGAACTTTTAGATTTCTCCGGATATTTTGTGTTAGAGACCTTAATTAAATAGGATACCACAAGTTCTATACCCGTTGGGTCCCTAAAATCTCAGGCGACAAAACTTTTGGGCCCTGGGCATTTTACACTACGTTAACAGACATGCTACGTGCTTAAATCTGTATGTTTGTTATGTAGAGGACTAACGTAAGGGGTAGTTTTAATATTCTTCCAACAAACTTGTTTTAAATATTAAACTATTTTGTTTATAACATGATGGAAGGTACTTTCAGTGTAGTACTTGTACACAGTGAGCCAGACGTATATCGCAGGAGCAAACGCTTTAAGGTGGTTCATTTTTAGATATCCTGATTATTACCTGTAGGAAACCTTGAAAATCTTCAGAATGAAGCTTGTTTCAATCCCTTGAACCGTATATGAGATTTTTTGAGAATCATATACAGTGAACCATCCCCAACCTACAACGGCAGACACAGTGAAGTGATTCCCTGCGCAATATGGAATAGACAACTTTATAAGAAACACACATTGTTCAGTAACTCGTGGTACCAACCCTTGATAACCGACACCTCTACGATTTCAACCGCGTGCCTGCCATAATTGAAAGAGCAATTCGATAAATAATGTTTGTGCAAAATTATCTCCACAATTGACCTCCTAGGTGGAGAAAAGTAGCTTGAACTAAGCGACCGATGTAGCTACACCGTAGTGCACTCGCTCATATGTAACGTTACGGTTTCGTTTGTGTACATCAGATGTATGAAATCTTTAAAGCCAATAAAACACCCTAACAACATTACTCGCAGGGTTGATAAAGGATTTTCAGCAACCGCTATTTAGATTTTCAAGTATATTTTAATGTGGAGAAAATTATCTAGCAACTTCATTCATTTCATGCAGACTGTCAGTGAAAATGACTGGAGATGACGATCGTGTAGTATGGATACAGCAATTACGAATTACTGCGAAGTACAGATTGTACATATTCTCTATCACATTTCGCACGTTGAATCACCGCATAGCGTTTCTACATATAGTTCACAAATAAGCTGTATGTATAGCTGGATTGAACAAAACCGTAACATTCCTAATACTTCAAAATCTGTTGGAGGTGTAATACTGAGGCTTATGGTGAGTCACACTACGCATATGTGAGTATATTTTACTATGTGGTTAATACTCTAATATTAAATAAACTTTATCTAACTAAAATAACTACACATTTTTACCGAACGGCTCACTTTTTTAATAGTATTTATTACCTAATTAAAACAGAGTAACAACGATGTATAGTACGTGTTAATGTTTACCACCACACTCTTCGAACAAATAAAAAGATAAAAGTGTTACACATCAATGCGAGTTTCCCTGGCTTAGTGATGCTTCAACATTGCTCCCTCGTAAACGTAACCTGAACGGAACATAAATGCTCTGTGCTCTATGACCTCGCCCTCAAATTTAATACGTTTCTCATCTTTCATTCTTTCACTGTACCTTGCACTATAAACAATGACACGTGGCGTATCAATCAACTCGTCGATTGATTATGTAGCTATCCAGTGACACTGAAATTTGTACCTAGTTAGGTTTACAAAAACATGGTTGCCTCCCTACTACGAAAGTTAAATACGTTGGGACCGGTAATTTTAAACGTACCTCAAAATACTCGCCTCTTTGAATACCATCGTTACTGCAAATGTTCGTTCAGCTATTTTCAGTTAATGATGAAATGTAATATGTGTTCTGGCTTTCCTGTTTCAGAGCGTGTAACACTTCCGTGCATCACCTGAAAAAGTTACAGATCTGATTTCATCTACACGATTACTCACAACTTGTGTGTCTACAGTGTCATAAGTCTGGCAATTTATGTCAGTATAATACAGAACTATTCCCTTTTTTTATAAAAAAAAAGCTTGACAAGGTTCATTGCCTCTGCCATTAATTGGTTTTCAGGCCACTGTAGGCTTACAGTCAGATGGAGGTGTTACAGCAACGTTATCTGGACCAAATGTAGCTGGAAGCCTTGATCATGGTGCTGGCGGAAGGAACGGAAATTTATTTAACGGTAACGAAAACTTTGGAGAAATGAGACAATTGTTTCGTTTTGGAATACTTACAGTTCACTTAAGTTTGATTTCCTTTTTTCAAAAGATCCGTCTAGAATCATCGATTCTATGTTTCGCCCTGAATATAGTCAACTACCAACAAGTACGAA
Organism: Schistocerca serialis cubense; assembly: GCF_023864345.2. NCBI lineage: Eukaryota > Metazoa > Arthropoda > Insecta > Orthoptera > Acrididae > Schistocerca > Schistocerca serialis. The sequence continues at coordinate 442,128,659 of NC_064641.1, read as the reverse complement.
CTATTGGCTGACTTATTACCTAGAAACAGTTGCATCCAGAATCCGGGCTACATGCTGTGCAAAACATAGCCTGATGAATCTAATTTTGTACAATATGGCAATAAAGCTGAAATTCTTCTCTCTCCTGTCATAATCACCACAGAAATGTTCTACGCTATTTGACTTCTGCCTCTGTTCCCTTCGTTTTTATTCCAGTTAAGCATTTCTCTTTTTAATTTTCGTGCATTTGCAGTACTTCGGGTCGCACTCAATTTTTTCATTCTCACTCATAATAGTTGAAGCGTATCGAATAAAAGGGAACTTTCAAATTCCTGTTACGAAGAAATCATTATCCTGCAAGAAACTCTTATGCCATAAAATCTAATAGCCGTGACTGAGGAACAGATGTTAGTTGTAACTCACAGATAGTATGCATTAGGGGTGGTTAGTAGCCTCTCGAGTGATACCTATTTGATCGAAAAAATAAAAATTTAATTAATGTATAATGGTGTCTGCAATTATTGTAGAAAGCTTTTGCTACTACCAATTTGATTTTATTTGGTGATTTTGTACTTTACAGGTAGACGTTTCAGGAAACTGTGCGCACATTGAAGGCCATACGACCGATTGCTTATCGCGTCGTGTGCTTAAGTATTTTACTCTTCAAACGCCGAAGCCGCAGATCTATTTCTTACGAGGTGTGAATTAATATTCATTGCCGCTTTTTACGCGGTAGTCACTATAGAGTATACTCACGTCAACGAGCCTCCAATGATTATGCTCAATAGCCACAACGGCTTGATAAATCAAACTGTTCATGTACGAAGGCTTAAGGATCAGATGATGGCGATTCAGTAAGGTATAAAGTTTGATTATATCTCGATACTTGTAATGTTACTAACCATATTGTGCCATCGCACTTTCCCGAGGTTAACCTTTATTCATTTGCTGCTTATTTTTATGAAAATTTAAATATTTGTCTCACTTTTATCTGCCAGAAAGGAAAGGTACGTTACATAGTTCCACCGTATCAGAATATATGAGAGATCAGAAACATACTACAATGAACCTAAGTCAAATAGTGTTCTTTGTAGTTCCCCGCTTTGCACTGAAGCTGAGGTGGATTTAATGAAGTATATCGGGCTCACTCACCTCCGTCAAACGCTGACTGAGTGCTGTTTGCCTGGAGCCACCAATCACTGTTCGCTCACTTGCCATAATGTTGCGCTATTTACGTTAACTTGGTCCCGTTATTGTCTACTTTTCGTAACGAGCTTTTAAGCAAACAAATACCTCTTCCACGTTACACACGTACGCACTGCCGACCTTCCTTCGTGACGAAATGCTGTTCAGACTGTAGTGCATGCAGTATTAGAACTATCCTTCGGCCGCTTCCAGAGCAAACGCGCGGAGCCAACACCTCTGCTGGTGAGGGCTGCAACGTCAAGCACTACGCAGTCACTCAGCTGAGCTGCCCGCTGGCGCACGCCGTGCGAGTGCCGGCACAGCCTGCCACTGACTGCCGCTAGCGCTGTCATCGCGGCAGTCGCGAGAGACGAGTGCTCAGAGGGTGCACGCCGAAGGCTCTCAACTACTGTGTAAGCACTCCAGAGTAGCAAACAAGTAGTTCTGCACTGCAGTAAATAACTCAGGTACTTTAAATTCTTCACTTGTGTGGCCATAGTGTCCGTATTTGCTTTACGATTCTTGAGGGTATTTTGTTCTGTCATTTCAACTACACAAATGCATGGCTTTTCTCACCAGACGCGTTTCGCTTCATTGAGGTAAAGTGTTATCAGTCGTGTGTAATTAAGTTATTTAGATTTTGATTTGCTTTTAGATCGAAAAACAGTTCGTTAAGAATTTGTTGATCTGTACTTACGGCGATTTTTGATTGATTTCTCGCTTACATCGGGAAATGACGTCTGCTAGCACATCGTTGCTTTCCTGCGTTAGACACTGATAATTTTGATCTAATATTTAGTTTTTCTGCAGCACCATGCATTTCTTATGTTTTTCACAACACACTTTCATGCACACCGCTGTATTCTGTTTGTTTTCGTACTTCTAAGGATGTGTTGTGGTTTGTGTTTTGTGGTGTTGCCAACATAACCCTTCCACTACTTTGTCTTTGACATACAACCTTTTTTTATTTATTTATTATTGTATTGTGTAATTCTATTTCATTATGTTTCTGTGTATTTAAATACCGTGTAAGAGTAGGGAAGAAGTAGTCATGGAGGAGACCTTTTTTCTTTTTTTCAGTATAGGGCAGGAAGAAACCATGATGAATGGACATAAGTGTACAGCGTTGTGATCGAGTGTGAGTTACAGGAGAACGTGTGGGGGCGGGGGGCAAGAAGGTAAATGAAACTGTGAGTGCCGGGGGGGGGGGGGGGGGAGGATTGAAAAGCTCTTTTTCATGTAGTTTCAACAATCATTTTGTGTAGTGTCTGGTTTCCAAAATTTATTTGGTCACTGAGCAACTGTTCACTTTCTCTTAATGCTTTTCGTATGTGTAAATTTTCTTGGAAATGGAGAAGGTGTCCGTCTTTAGCGATTTTTCTGATATTCGTATCTGTTTCAATATTGCTTTGTCTGTGGTGTTCTTGTTTTAGATGATCTGCAAATGTTGAATGGTCTGTACCATATTTAAATGCTCTGATGTGTTCTTTATATCTTGTGTCGAATGTTCTGCTAGTCATTCCAATCTCTCCAACCGAGCTGATAGATACCAGATTGTTGATATCTGTCTGGTTTTGATTTCAGTTTTTTGATGTGCTTCTGTATTGAGTTCTTTGTTTTGTAAACAATGTTTATGCCTTGCTTTTTGAATATGTTACTTGTCTACCATTGTTTCTTTGTGTCCATTTTTAATGCAATTTGTTTTACAATGGCTACCTCTTTCTGGTAATCAAAAGTGTTTAGGGGGATGCTGTTCAGCCTGTTTAACATGTACCTGACTGCTGCTTATTTGCATCTCTGCAGATGGTTTCATGTTGCATTTAAAAAAATGTCACTTGTTGTCGGTTTCTTGTATATGTCTAACGTGTGTTTATTATTGTCCTTCCTTATCGTCAGGTCCAGAAGGTTGAGTGAGTTTTGTTTTTATTTTTGTATTGTGAAATTTATGTTTTTGTGTACAGTATTTATATTTTGTGTAGTTGCTGTATTCTGTTTTTAGGTTCATCTACCATGCAGATGATCTGAAACAACACCAAGCAGTATTGAAACAGATATAAATATCATAAAAATCAGTAAAGACAGACACTTCCTCCCTTTCCAATAAAATTTCCTCATACAAAAAGCACTAACACAAAATAAACAGTTGCTCAGTGACCTGATAAATATTGGGAACCAGACTCTACATAAAATAACTGATGAAATTACATAAAAAAGAGAAGAGCCTATTCAATCCCCCCCTCATTCCCAACTTCCAACAACCCCCCTCCCCCACCTACACTCACAGTTTCATTTACCTTCTACCCCCACACTCTGTAACTCACACTCCATCACACTGCTGTACACTTATGTCCATTCATCATGGTTTCTCCCTGCCCTATACTGAAAAAAAGAAAAACAAAGACTCCTCCATCACTACTCCTTCCCTACTCTTACACGGTATTTAAATAAATAGAATCACGCAGATACAATAATAAATAAATAAATAAAGGTTCTAGTCAAAGAGAAAGTAGAGGAAAGGTTGTGTTGGCAACACCACAAAACACAAACCACAACAGATACTTAGAAGTACGAAAACAAACAGAACACAGTGGTGTGCATAAAATTGTGTTGTAAAAAACATAAGAAACACGTGGTACTGCAGAACAACTAAATATTAGATCAAAATTATCAGTGTCTAACGCAGAAAAGCAACGATGTGCTAGCAGGCGGCATTTCCCGATGTAAGCGAGAAATCAAGCGAAAATCACCGTAAGTACAGATCAAAAAATTCTTAACGAACTGTTTTTAGATCTAAAAGCAAATGAAAACATAAATAATTTAATTACACATCACTTATGACACTTTACCTCAATGAATCGAAACACGACTGGTGAGAAAAGTCATGCATTTTTGTAGTTGCAATGACAGAACAAAAATACCCTCAAGAAACTCAGATATTGTTTAGTTTAACTGAATCTAACGATAACAAAACAGATTTATTTTAATGTAACTGCACTACGTGATGCTCATGCAATCATTGCAGTGTTCGAAACAGAGCTGCCAACTCACTGTGCATCAACATCCATCGTCACATCGGCAGTTGTCCGTTGCAAACAGAGTACTGTAGAACTACATATGAGTCAAAAGTTAAACCCTGGAAGTCAAGATGAAATAGCCGACTGAAATAGTACGCAACAACGCCTTCTTTTTTAGTCATCAGTCTTCTGACTAGTTTGATGTGACCTTCCGCGAATTCCTCTCTTGCAACCTCCGTCCTCAATTATTTGCTGGATGTACTCCAATTACTGTTTCCTCCACAGTTTTTATCTTCTACAGCTACCTCTAATACCATGGAAGTTATTCCCTGATGTCTTAACAGATGTTTTGTCATCCTGTCCCACCTTCTTCTCAGTGTTTACCAAATACTGCTTTCCTTGTCGATTGTGCAGGGTACCTTCTCATTCCTTAGGTATACTTATTAGACTGTTCATTCCATTCAACTGATCCTGCAATTCTTCTTCACTTTGACTGTGGATATCAATGTCATCGGCGAATATTATCATTGATATCCTTTCACATTGAATTTTAATCCCACTCTTGAACCTTTCTTTTATTGACGTCATGTTTCTTCGATGTATAGGCTGAACTCTGTAGGGGCGAAAGACTAAAGCACTGTCTTACACAATTTTTAATCCGAGCACTTCGCTATTGGTTTTCCAGTCTTATTCTATCCTCTTGATTCTTGTATATATTACATATTATCCGTATTTCCCTATAGCTTACGCCTATTTTTCTCGGAATTTCGAATATCAGGTACTGTTTCACATTGTCAGTCACAGTTGCACGCTCGACAAATCCGACTAACATGTCCTGATTTTTCTTCAGTCTTCCTTCCATTATCAACCTGAATATCAGAACTGCCTCCCAAGAGCCTTAATTTGACTAAAGCCATACTGATCGTCATCTAGTAGATTCTTTATTTTCTTTTCCATTCTTCTGCATATTATTCTTGCCAACAATTCGGGTGCATGAGATGTTAAGCTGACTGTGCGATACCTTTCGCACTTGTCGGCTCTTTCCACCTATCTGCTCCCTCCCCTCATCGAAGGCTGTTTTGTCTTTTCTAAATATTGAGTCAATGCTTACGATAATCGTTTCTTTTTTGGATGTCTTCACATTTCTCATGCAGCCTTAGCTTCCCTACACTTCCCATTTATCTCATTCCTAAAATTTCCTTGAAAATATTTGTGTTTCTTTCGTCCTTGGATCAACTGAAGTATTTTTCTTCTGTTACCTTCCCTGTATTTATGTTTCTCTTTCCAGCTTCTGTGATCTCCTTCAACTGAACTGCCTACTGAGTTATTGCTTATCGCATCATCTACAACCTCGGAGAACAACAAGCGTATCTCGTCATTCCTTAGTATTTCGGTGTTCCACTTCTCTGCGAACTGACTCTTCAGCCTGTTCTTCACCATCACTTAATTGTTATCTGAATCTATACCTGCTCCTGGGTTCGCCTTAAGTTCAATATCTGATTCCGGAATATAAGTCTTACCATGAGGTAATCTAACTAAACACCACCCGTATTTCCCGGCCTTTTCCGTGTATACCTTGTAACACCATAACTCAGACGCTACATACCTTTTGCTGATTTATTTTGCCTTTTGGTTTTATTTAACATTCTGTAGCTAAACTGTTGTAAATATTATTTGACTGTATCGATACTATAAGAGTGTTTCCTTTTTTCCTTTGTAAAAACTTAGATGTCATGGTTTGATCCTTTGTAAGGTATTGTCTGTATCAAAGTCTTTGCCTCATTTGGAGGGAGACAAAATAAATCATATATAATTGTAATTTTTGTGTGAATAATTTTTTTGTAGAGATGTCAATATGTGTAACTGATCTGTTTTGTTCAAAATCTTTGTTTGTAACTGTGTATATGCTGATCTCATTTAGGGTTCTTAGTTCCTTATATGTATAAAAGGTGTTGTGGTTCCCCTCGGGAACGGAATCATGCAGTCCGTGCAAAATGTGGTAGGCATAAAGGAAGAGGTGAGACAACTAGTTAGTCGGACACGAGCTACTGAACCGCCAACAGCTCATTTAACACCAATGGATTGTGCTGGTGCCGAGAGAGGCTTTTTGTGTCGTTTTCCAATGTGTCAAAGCCTAGGATGGATGGATTAATAAGCTAGCTCTGTTTTGGAAATGGTATCTATCATCGCCACCAAGAAACGACAGACCTTTATCATTATCAACTGTTGATCCACCTGCCAGTACGTACTCGCCACCACGTTGCGCAATCACCGCAACAGAAATAAGGAGTTGTAGAAATGTAAAGTGAAGGATCAGATTATGTGGATGTTTTATTTATTTCAAATAATAATACATAACTACTTAGGACCCTTTCCATGCTAAACATGCTTACCGGGTGTCCATGTTTTGAAAATATTAAAGCCCAGTTGTTAAGTAAATAATGCCACTTAAATATAGTAAGAAGAAAGTAATTAAATTCAAAGTCAATGTAGCAGAAGTGTGTGAGATATTAAACGATGTTTGCTGAAGGTATTTTTGCAACTGAAACTGCCTATTTCAATGTTTGTGGGCTTTCAAAAAGCATAAAGTGAATAATTGATTTTAAAGTAATGAAATAGAAAAAACAGATATTAAAACAATTTGCTGTCAGTTTCAAAAGTAAGCGTTTTTCAAATCTGTGGCTCATAGTGTTTTGCATAGTAAAGAATCATAGTGCAACCTGTTGAAAATTGCAAAAAGGTGAGTCACTGTCATATAATTATGTCAGTTTGTGTCCCAGTGCAGTAAAGGTTAAAAACTATCACTGTTGAAAGTTACATATTCATATTTGCTAAATTGTCGGTCCCTATGTGTGTTAAAGAATATATTGCCAGTTTAACAGGATCCATATTCGGTCCTTTGTGCTCACTAATAGAAAATTATTAACAGAAAGAGCTTTACCTACAAAAATAGTAACCTCTTTTCTTGAGGGAACTGTGAGAAATTGTTAGTTAACTCTGTGGTGTCACCGCCAGACACCACACTTGCTAGGTGGTAGCCTTTAAATCGGCCGCGGTTCGTTAGTATACGTCGGACACGCGTGTCGCCACTATCAGTGATTGCAGACCGAGCGCCGCCACACGGCAGGTCTAGAGAGACTTCCTAGCACGCCCCAGTTGTACAACTGACTTTGCTAGCGATGGTTCACTGACAAAATACGCTCTCATTTGCCGAGACGATAGTTAGCATAGCCTTCAGCTACGTCATTTGCTACGACCTAGCAAGGCGCCATTACCAGTTACTATTGATATTAAGAATAATGTACCGTCAAGAGCGACGTTCACCAATTTGGGATTAAAGTTAAGTATTCCACCAGCTACGTCCGTTTTCTTTTCGAAAGTCTAATTTCCTTGTCCTGTTCCAGACCTCACACCAGGCTGCTTGAGCTAAAACGCGTGCCTTTCGGCTTCCTCTCATAGTGGGTTGGCTCTCCTGCCAACCCACAACAAACTCTATTCAATCTTCATGTCACGTAGAAAAGTATTTGGTAAAGGATTAAATTCATGGCCAATTTTATAATTCTACAGTAAACTTTGAAAGTAATGTTATTGAAACTATTCGGTTTGACTAAACCCTGAATGCAAAAGTGTGTGTCATTATATGTCGTGCTTATGCTAATAGGTTTGTTCTGCTATAACTTTCAGCACTCTCTTTACGTTAAGACATGCTTGTGGTTGGTTTCATTGCACTCTCGTGTGGGAAAGTATAGGCTGTGTCTATCCTTTTAAGTTACTTAAATCTATTTTTTGTACAAAGTATGTTACACATTCTTATGCCTAATTAGGCTGGCGACCGTATTCTTTATCATTAGAGCAATTTGATTAATGAAAACAGTTTCTAAGCAGTATCCGTTTCTAGTTGTGTATTTACATAATTCAAAATTTCATGTCCGATAGGCAACCTCCTTTAGGTATTTCACGGTCAAGACTACAAAAATCTTTACAGAGGGTAACATCGTACTGCTTCTATGTACCATAATTATAGTGATGGGGAGCTCGTGAATGAGTCGTTCAAATGAACGCTTCACTCCAGTGAAGTGAGAACTAACCACTCAATTTCAATGAGCTGGTACTTCAAACTCTTCACAGATAGCACACTCCACACTTTTTTCTAGTTCAGTCACTCGCTTCCCCTCTCCCTTTCCCACTACATCGGCACTACGTCACTCATTCTCCCTTCACTTCAGTCCTCCATCTACTGCCTGTCGGTGAATCGCGCGGTGTTTGTGCGGAATGATAGGTTTAGGAGGGGTTGTGTTGGTGAGGGGCGAGGGGAAGGCAGCGTCAGCTGCTTCCTGCAGTGCAGTTATACTTCGCGTCTACGGGTAGCCAACCGTTGGCAACGCTTGCTGACAAATGAACATTAAAGATACAAACGAAGAGCCAACACGAAAATACAATGCTTACCTTGTGAGTCGGGAACTGAAGCATGCGTGGAATCCACGCTTGAAAGATAATCGTTCATGTAGGAATGTTTATCTCGTACATGTTATTGAAATAATTACACTAAATGTCACTTGAGGATTGTCCTAATTAAATTTTTAAAAAATACATATATATTTATGTATTAACATCAACGGATTTGGCGAACGTTCAGATATTTCCGTTTAAAAACATGATTTGTTCCACTTTTTTTCCTGTCAGGCGATTTCTTCTGTCAGTTATAAGGTGTCCTGCCTTCGAGAACACTCTTTCACATGGCGTGGAGGTTGCAACCATACACAGTCGTGTTTTTGCAAGTACAAAGAGCGAGGTGTATACTGACAGCCGTTCAGGCCACCACTGAAGTGTATTGCCTTGTCTCTGTAGCAGGGGCTCTTGTAAATATTTGTCCACTTCCACTATTGCAGCAGCTCTCGGGTGTGGATTACTCTGCAGCCTGGAAAACACTTCATCAAATTCGAGCCAGAGACTAGAAGTAAATTCAGTGGTTGGAATTGAGATTGTTGCAGTAGCAGTGCCTGATCAGGTTTAATTTCACCTTCTCAGCAGAATTTTTATCAGAAAAACCATGTAATTTGAACCGGGGATCCAACGAAGTTGCTTCTGCGAAAATGAAATTTTCCTCTATATTTCTAAACCGTCGTTTTAGGTCTTAGCTAACTTTCTGGCCATCTGTTGCACGTCTACATGAATTTCAGTGTTATTAACCTGCAACATCATTTTTTCAACGAGCGACTAAGAAGTATAACTTTAGAAGCAGTGGCAAATTTTCACTTGACATTTCCTCGATGCAGTCTTTGAAAACTTTCAAGAGGTCACAGGCTTACGTTACACTTGCAATGTCCTCTGCAGTTACATTTGGAAGATCCGGATAATTCATAGTGATAACTGTCATTAGGGAATTCTTAACCTCGATTATTCTTCGCAGCATATCATAGGTTGAATTCCATTTTGTAATAGTGCCCCATTTTAGTGTCAGAACTGGCTCTTTTAACTGTTCCTGCATCTTTTTCAGTTTCGTGCAGGCCTGCGAACTTCTTTTAAAAACTTCAACTTTTTTTTTACTTTATTCAGAATGGGTTGAATGTGTGGAAGCCCATTCTGAACAATTAAACCGAGTGTGTGTGCAAAGCAGGGAATGTGTTTCCAGGCTGTGAGTCTTATAGCTGCCACAATATTAGCACCATTGTCGCTAACAACACACACGACTTTTTCTTGAATGCCCAATTCCCTTGTGACACGTCGCAGTTCTTCGGAGATTTTTTCTGACTTTTACCTCTCGTCGTATTTAAAGCACTCTAGGAGGGAAGACGCCAGTGTGCTGTCACCGACAAATAACTCTCATTTGTGATTGAGGTCCAGCTATCCATTGTCAGCACAACCGCTTCCGCAGAATTAATTTTGACTCTCACAATTTCTTTCGTCATGGCGTACTGCTATTGTAGTAGTGCATTGGAAATGGTCTTCCGAGCTGGCATTCTGTAAGCACCATTCAGTTTGCCTGCAAAACTTTGGAAATGTTTGCATTCCACTATGTTGAAGGGCAAATAATCCTTTACAACAGTCTCCAGAAGGGCGAAATCTATCTCCAGATTTCTTTTGTTCGAAAGAGGTTTTGGAAAATACGTAGGTAATGTTCCGTGATACTGATGTTGCTGTCTGATAATGAAGTGATACTGTTATTTTCTGGCACCGACTCCTGTTCGCTTCTGGCAATTGCTGATGTTGGTTCCGGATTGTCCGAGTTATTTGTCCAAGAAATATCGGAAGACGCAGGTGCAGGGGGGCGCTAAGCGCCTGACTGACAATGGCACTGTTGGATGCAGCACTCGAACATGACGCGCTAGACTAAATGTATTTCCTCCTTTATATGAAATACACTTAGAACCACCGTTGCACTTTGCTTTCACATCACCTAAATCGTCGAAGAAACCCCAGATTTCACTACTTTTACGCGATCGCGAGTTGCTGGCCATTGTATAAGAGTGAACAGACACAAAAACCGCTTTCCGAATAAAATAAAGAGGGATTTTACCTGAAATCGTACCAATGACTACAAGTGACAGTTTACGGTTTGAATTTGGAGGGTTATTATTCTCAACAAAAGTAAAATCTACAGGAAAACGTCTGAATAATAACTTAACGTACGTATATAGACTTTGTGACAGTGGTAAACATACTCATTCTATTTTGGATTAAATTTTAAAAGGAACATGAAATTGGACTTCATTCCGTTGGTAGCCCTAGTTTTCAGTCCATGAATGCAACAAATAAGGTTTCACTTGGCAGATAAAGACTTTTTTTGGGTTCTTCATGAGAAAATGTGGAGCAAGATTAAATGTAATACCTTCTTTATATGTGACAGGCTGCTCTGTTTATCTTTCCTATGTCGCCTCCGACCATGGTCTATTTAAGTTAACTGAGACGTTGTAAGAGGGTAAAACATTGTGTGCACGTTACTGCATAGTTCGGTCATCTGTTGGTAAAATTGTGAAGTATTACGAAGCTTTATTGTGCGAGCGAGGGGAAGTGAGCGTAGCCGCGGCTGAGCGGCGAACAGGCTTCCGTACTTCATGAATGAACTACTTCATTTGAACGCTTCACGGCAAAGAGTCAATTGAATGAAATAGTTCACGGGAATGAACGAGTTTGACCCATCTCTACATAATTGGTTTAGAAAAATTCGGGAGGCAGTGATAAAGCTATTCGTCGCGTTGCGTGACAGAACGTTGGTAATTGTAAAGCAACAGACTAAAAAAATTATAAGTATTAAGCATTTTACAAACGTAGAGTGAACATAAAACATCCAGCGGCACGAGCCTGTAATCTATTTGACAGAACGGACAGTGAAAGGTCAGATAATAATGAAAGTAAAAGATATCAGAACTTAACAGTAACTAAAATGGGCAGGAAACTAGAAATGAATTCAGACAAACAAGAACGGAATACGACTGACAGTAGTTCGAGCGGCGCACCAAGAGAGGCCACTAGGCTCAAATTGGATTACATACAATTTCACTCAAACGTGAAAGAGCAGATCCAAGCTATGAATGACGCGCGTACTAAACAAGATAAGATAGGCAGTGCAAATGAATCGAGGGATATGTTTGAAACACCAAAAATAGAAAGGGAAGTAGTATTTGAACACGAAAGTACAGTAAAACCTAAAAGTGAAAAGGCTCCAGATATGATAGATTTGCTCAAAAGGTTGTCTGCCCAAATAGAAGCACAGGGTAGTGATATTAATAGGCAAATTAAAAATCTTGAAGAAAAACAAAGTAAACAAATTGAAGAAGTCAATTCAAGGGTAGGAATAGTTAGCCATGAAATCAAAAGTCTTAAAAGCGAAGTCAATGTCATTAATGGCAATACTGCCAATGTACAAGGACGGATCGATGGCATCAATGAAAGATTTCACACAGAAATAATTAAAATTCAACACCGAAAGAAGTAGATGAAAAGGTATTCGGTATTAAATCCGAAATACAAACAGAATGTAACACTGAATTTGCACAGATTAAACAATCTGTGACAGAAACAGGTAGAGAACTAGTCAAAGAGATCGTTACTTGCGTAAAGAAGTGTGACCATAACACTTCACAAATCCAAGGCAGAGTGTGTGACATGGAAAGAAAATACAAGCAAGACCTACACAATTTACTGAAAGAGTACTTTACAATCAAATATTAGAGGACGAGGAAAAATTCGATCCTGCAAAAAGGCATAACGGATGGCACCCTTTTGATTTCGTAAAGAATTGTGAAAGAAATTTTCCTGAATATTTATCTGGCCAGGAAAAGATCAATGTAATGATTAGTGCATCAACAGGATACGCGAAAAGGTGGGGATTGAATCTGGATACTAACCAGATGTCTTTTGAAAGTGTCAGACAAAAATTTATTGACGAGTACTGGTCAGAACAAAAACAAGGTCAATTATGGCGTGAGTTCATAATGGCAAATTGTACGATGTTAGAGGGAGGCAGACCAGGAAAGAGTTTTGTGAATCGTGGTATAGGAAATTAATACACCTGAAAATCAGACGTACTGAAACTGAAATAAATTGGGAACTTTGGAAGAAATTACCACAGGATTCCAAAAGATACGTGGGTAGTACCCATAGAAATTTTGCAGCATTCTTGGAAAAGGTCGAAGACGAAGGCCATTGGCGAGGAAATCGCGAGGTTTGTCCCAATAATAATAACGATTACTCGCGAGAAAATAATAACCAAAACGAATGATCCGAGCATGGTAGGTTTCATATAAACACAATTCAAAGAAGTCGCGGAAGAGCAAGGGGAAATTTTGCGATGCGCGGAAGAGGATTCATGCTGCTGAATTTTCAAAATAGGCATGAAGTGGAAAATTAACAACCGCGTGTGTTAAGGGACAGATTCACGTGGAAATCAGTTTTGGACCCAGAGTAAAGATGTCAAATAAAAAGTCGGAGAGGGAAGAATGCAAAATACGGGGGAGAAAATTTAATAATACTGCTTTAATAAACGCACACGGAGCCATACATAATGACATGCACCGATCAGAATCTGGCAGTAGTTCAAGTTGCTGCCGCTCACATTCAGGCGGTACTGGACGGGAACTTAGGGAGAAGGTTAAATGGTCAAGGTCAGAACAAGATGGCTGCCCTAGAGAGAAACAAAAGAGTCAGAACTGGACACATCCGTTGGCCGGTTTCAGTAATAGATGAATGTAAAACTGAAAATAAAGTTAATATGTCATATAATAAGGATAACTCAGTATCGGAATCGTGCGAAAAGGCATTACTAAAGAATAAAAGAAAGCAAGACAGTACGATTGGGAAGGAAGATATTTGTACTGGTAGTAATGTATATGAGAAAAAGGACATAGACATAAGGGAGATTAGGATGAATGAAGATCAAAAGGAAGTAGATTACGCCATGCAAATGACGTGTGCACAATTAGTAAGAAATGAAAATGCCGGCCGCGGTGGTCTCGCGGTTCTAGGCGTTCAGTCCGGAAGCGCGCGACTGCTACGGTCGCGGGTTCGAATCCTGCCTCGGGCATGGATGTGTGTGATGTCCTTAGGTTAGTTAGGTTTAAGTAGTTCTAAGTTCTAGGGGATTGATGACCACATATGTTAACTCCCATAATGCTCAGAGCCATTTTTTGAACCAAATAAAAATGATGTAAAAGGACGTTAGTAAATATAACGTTATATGAAGTGCAAAAGAACTTATTGTTGATGAAAAGATGTTTTGTGATTCAGATACAGAAGTCAGGTAGGAATTTCACACAGTTAGCTGAAAATTATTGTAAATAAAACAGTGAAATGAAGGTTATCGATGTATATGACGATTAAACAAAGTATGAAATGAATGCTGAAATCATTCAAGATAATACCATGGAAGTGCCTGAGTGTCCACACTATGTGCAATGTGTAGAAAATAATTCAAGAAACAAAGTGGCTGAAACATCTGACGATGAATTGCCCCACTGTCTCAAAGCTGCATTCATGCTCGAATGTGATGACGAAAATGAAATCAGTGATAGTTCAGATGATGAAGGGTATACGAATACAGATAAGAATGAATATACTAACTTTCCCTATTGTTCAAAAGTCGCGTACTTAAGTGAATGTGATGGTGAGGAAGGAAGTAGTGGCCGGCCGTAGTGGCCGGGTGGTTCTAGGCGCTAAGTCTGGAACCGCGCTTCCGCTACGGTCGCAGGTTCGAATCCTGCCTCGGGCATGGATGTGTGTGATTTCCTTACGTTAGTTAGGTTTAAGTAGTTTCAAGTTCTAGAGGACTGATGACCTCAGCAGTTAAGTCCCATAGTGCTCAGAGCCATTTGAGCCAAGGGAGTAGTGATGTCTCCAGTGAAGATGAATTCTCAGGAATAAACGAAAGTGAATGTACTTTTACTGAAAGAGGGTACGAAAAAATTAGTGACATTTTTCCAATGCAAGATACAGGAAGTAGAACTGGGCCAAAACTGAAAGAATTATTAAGTAATGTAGCACAGGGGCATAATCTGCAGGGACCTCCAGATGATACTATACTTGGACAAGCCTTAACAAATGTTTTGAAAGAGTGTGAGTTTTAGGAACAAAAATAACCACCTGATGAAACGATAGCAGAACAGGAGCTCTTGCATATTACTAAAGACTTTGAAAATTCAAAACCTAAAAACCCACCTGATGAAACAAAACGTTGGCAAGATCTGAATAGCTCAGTCACAGATGTAGAAAATAGGAGGCCTAAAAAGCCACCAGACTTAAGCGACTGTTTAGTGAATCATAAAAGATTGCCTTGTTAATAAAGAGACTGCCCCAGCAGGGCGTTGTAAATGTGTGGCTAATATAATGCATGAACTTATTTCTACGTTACTGAGTTTTTCCTGAAAGTGAATTACTATTTTGTTGATCTTGAGACCTGGGGCAGGTTGTTGTTTATTTATTTTCGTGTACTGTTTGACTTTGCTTAGAAACTGTTTATTTTCATATGCATGCTTTTTATGAGATTTTAAGTATGAGGATTGAAGTAAATTATTACCAAATTTTGAAAACTTTATGAATAATGGTACTTATGGTAACTTAATTGTAGTGCAAAGAACTCCACCTGCTAATGTTTAATTGCTAGTGTAGTCAAAGATCAGAAAGTGTTTATGAATGCATTATGGTGTATACTTTAAGGCGCATGTCCATAGGAATATAGATGAACCAATAATTAATGAAATATTGAACCCTCAGGGGACATGCACTCTTTGCATTGTAAGATGTCTGACGAACACCAGGTACCCCAGTCGTTGCCAAAATTGCTTCCATTTCTTTTCGTGTTGTCAGCCTTCCTCTTCTTCATTCAGAGCTTTGACTATGTTCTTCCTTTCTTCCCTTTTAGATTAAATCATGTAGAATCAGAAAGGAGAAAAATGAGGAAAAAATGAATGTTTGTGAATAGTATGATGAAATTTTTATTATTCCTGAGTGTAAATTTAACTTTGGAATGAAATAACCTTCGATCAGAGTGAATTTCCAGCTTGAAGTAATTTGTCAGTATCATTGTTCTATCACCTGAAGTAAGTTTGTTGCTTTTTGTGAATTTAAATAATGGTAAAAATTTCAATATTACTAAATTTACCTTGTATAATATGACTAAAGGTGAATGTTTTTGGAATGAGAAATGGATAAATAATATGGGTGCACTAGAAAATGACCAGGTTTGTTGTACATAAGGTGTGTACTGTAATGAGGAGTAGAAGCATAAAATGGAAAATGACTTAGCAGAAGAGTGTAGTTGTAAATGTTTTGAAATGGGTAAAAATGGTGATGAGACATGTCTGTGTCAAGGATCAGCTCAATTGATGTTTTAGTGCGCTCAAATATAAGGTTAAGTATACCTGAAAAAAAAGATAAAGGGAACAGGTTTGCGAAATGTATAAAACAAATAGGAAATTTTGTTCCAGAAATCACTTGAAATGATTTCCATAATGAATAATGATTTCTCTCATAAACTCTAGATAATAATTTTATCACGAATATGATGTTTAAATTTTTCTTGATTAATGATGTGTGTACTACCCATTGTTGTCATTTGGAAACAATTTTTTTTACCAGTGTCTGACATATGTATTTGAGTTTCAGATTCAATGTAACATAAAAGGATGTACTTGTACCTAATGTATAACATGTTCTGGAGATGATGGAAAGACAACTGCCGTGATAAAAGTACTGCAGTTCGAAATGAACCAGAATACACAAAAGTTGTACTGATAGGTAACAAACCAATCTAATGAAATGCCAAGTAGTTGTGAAGCAGAGAACTACCTAAAATGCTATGCGAGCGATAACCAAAGGACTTGCCACTGTGGGGCAGGGAGCAAATACATTATCATGAACTGCCAAATCTAAGCAAGGGGCAGTGTGTCATTTAAAAAAAAGTGTCCTTGAATTCTCTATATAGAAAAATGTGTTGAAATATCTGTACCATGGACTGCAAGTGCTGAAGCATGCAGTGAAGTAAGTTAGGTTTTTCGACCAATGTGTTATGGATTGACTATTCTTATTGAAGTGAGTGAAAAGTTATTATAAAATGTATAAGCAATCTTATTTAAATAGCTGTAGATGTTTTCGAGACTAGTTTTTCTGGTGTAACTTAAAATTTTGGACTGTCTTGTTTTAAAACACAGCAGTGATAATTAAAGCTAGGTTCTGAATATGTTAGTGTGTTTATACACAACAAACATTTTGGACTGCTATTGATGAAGAGCAGCTATAAAATTAATAATTTTTTAAATATCTTGAAAAGTTAATTTTGAAGAGTTAGTTGGAAAATATCCTTATAAATGTTTGTGAGTATATGTGTTTAGATGTAAATGCAAGGTATTTGAGTATTTTAAAATTTTCTGAAAAATAAAAAATTTATGTGATTTGTTAACCCTCCATCACTAATGCGAAAATTCGTGACATGGTCACTCACGCAGATGACAGGCGTCATCCACAAAGCAAGCTATTTGTATACTTTGAGCGGCCTTTATGGCTGATTTTATGATTTTTTATTAAATCTAAATATAACACATTTAATATTCGTACACAGTACAATATATTCTAACGTTTGAAACAGTTCGACCATTTGAAGAACAATATCTTCAGCTGAATTACTGGCATTACATGGTCCCTCCGGTTGCTTACCGACGTACCGTGTCTGCATCAACCACAGCAAACACTTTTAACCCATACTTTGCTGGTTTGCTAGGGATATATTGCCTGAATGGAATGGGCAGTTTCCTCTAAATGCCAAAAACTTTTCGTCAACAATAAGATATTCACTAGGTGAAAAATATTTTTGCCAATTGTTCGTGAATAGTTCCAGTACCTCTTTGATAGGAGCCAACTTGTCAGTCTCTCTGCAAACACCACTATCACGGATATTACCAAAATTAAGACATCTCAATAGAAACCTGAATCAGTTTTCACTTATGCATAAATGACATGATTCAAGTCCATTTCCCTTTGAGTTATCCCACAATTTCGATATACTTTTCCTAGAACATCTAAAAGATCCACACAGATATAGCAAACCAATGAGAGCTCTGATATCTGTCGCATCTGTTTCTTTAGCATACCTTTCCCTAGAAAAGTTACCATGAACTTCACTGATGGATATATTAGTGCATGTTGCGATAATGCTTATTATGTTTTCATCCAAGAACAAATTCAGAATTTCTGTTTCTGTCTTTGTTATACGAGCTTGATTTTTTGGTGCAGGCAAGTGCGTAATAATATTACAAGATCTGCTTCCCACAGTAGTAGGATCCAGAATGAGATTTTCACTCTGCAGTTGATGTGCGCTGATATGAAACTTCCTAGCAGATTAAAACTGTGTACCGGACCGAGACTCGAACTCGGGACCTTTGCCTTTCGCGGGCAAGTGCTGTACCATCTGAGCTACCCTAACACGACTCACGCCCCCTCCTCACAGCTTTACTTCCACCAGTACCTCGCCTCCTACCTTCCAAACTTTACAGAAGTTCTCCTGCGAACCATGCAGGACTAGCACTCCTGAAACAAAGGATATTGCGGAGACATGGCTTAGCCACAGCCTGGGGCATGTTTCCAGAATGAGATTATCACTCTGCAGCGGAGTGTGCGCTGATATGAAACTCGGGTTCGAGTCTCGGTCCGGCACACAGTTTTAATCTGCCAGGAAGTTTCAATGGTAGGACATTTATTTTTCCCCCGTTTAGTTATTCCATCTTTCCCTAAAAGAAATACATCCTCTTGAGTTACTTCTTCCTATGACTCATATTCATCATTCTCTGGCACTTCTTGTTCTGTTCCTGAATCATGACTGCTTTCATGAACACAGTCCTCAGTCTCTGTCTGAGTCTGTGCTATTACTGTGAGCATCTTCATCACTGAGCTCATTGAACCATTCCAACCATACATTAGGAACTCTACTAAACTCTGAGGTTTTTTGCTTTTGAAATTTCTTCCACAGTCTAAAAATAAATAGAATACTAGGTAACACGGAAGATAACTACAGTCAGTTTTGGTAAGTCCAAATTTACGCACATGAAAGATCGATTGAATCTAGGAAACCAATAAAGTGATACAGACTTACTTTGTTTCAGCTTGTGGAAGCAGAGCTCGCGCGGGTGACTGGTGTCCTCCTGACTATAATAATGTTTAGTAAACAAAGTATCCTTCGTAACTGTAAGTCAGCAATGATTGGAGCTAACTGCTGGAGAGTTAACCGAAAGGTACTGAAAATGGCGCGATCTCAGTCCTGCCCTACCAGACAAAATTGGTAGGAAATTCATGTGGATGACGAGTATCATCCGCGCGAGCGACGGAGGGTTAAGTTAAAATGTTCCTGTGCTGTTGTATAAGCATATTTACCATTTTTCTATAATACTATACCTGTTTTACTAACGTGCAGATTATTTTGTATACTGCTTATCTGTCAGTGATATAGTACATATGTGGAAGAGACAGAAAATATTAATGTATGCATTGTGTAATGATGAAAATTTGTTTCTTTAAACTAGTGTGAAAATGAAAAATACTGTAGATGTCTTATTTTGAAAATTTTTTGGAAATAATATATGAAATTTCTTAGTGTATATACTGTATGTCTACCATATGTGTATTTTTTCCCCTAACTGAAGTTGAATAGTATTAATTTTTTTTGATAGCCAACACAACTTAGGTGTTATGGATGTTTCCCTGAAGTATTCCTAATGGGAAACCTCAACCAAACATGGGGCATGTGTAACACCATAGCTCAGACGCTACATACCTTTTGCTGATCTATTTTGCCTTTTTGTTTTACTTAACATTATGTAGTTAAACTTTCGTAAATATTATTTGACTGCATCTATACCATAAGAGTGTTTGCTTTTTTCCTTTGTAAAAACATAGATGTCATGGTTTGATCCTGCGTAAGGAAGTGTCTCTATCAATTAAAGTCTTTGCCTCATTTGAAGGGAGACAGTATTTATCATATATAATTGTAATTCTTGTGTGAATAATTTTTTTGTAGAAATGTCAATATGTGTAACTGATCTGCTTTGTTAAAAGTGTTTCTTTGCTACTGTGTATTTGCTGATCCTCATTTAGGGTTCTTAGTTCTTTATATGTGTAAAAGGTGTTGGGGTTCCCTTCGGGAACGGAATCAGGCAGAGCGCGCAAAATGTGGTAGGCATAAAGGAAGAGGTGGGATAACTAGTTAGTGGGACACGAGCTACTGAACCGCCAACAGCTCATGTAACACCAGTGGATTGTGCTGGCGCCGAGAGAGGCTTTTTGTGCCGTTTTCCAATGTGTCAAAGCCTAGGATGGATGGATTAATAAGCTAGTTCTGTTTTGGAAATGGTATCTATCATCGCCACCAAGAAACGACAGACCTTTATCATTATCAACTGCTGAATCACCTGCCAGGACGTACTCGCCACCACGTTGCGCAATCACTGCAACGGAAATAAGGAGTTGTAGAAATGTAACTTGAAGGATCAGTTTATGTGGATGTTTTATTTATTTCAAATAATAAGGTAAACCAAAAACTATACTTCGAAACCTTACCGTGAATTATCCCCAGTCACATAACCACTCAGGAGCCTTTCCATGCCAAATATGCTTACTGAGTGTCCATGTTGTGAAACTATTAAAGCCCAGTTGTTAACTGAATAATGCTACTTAAGTATAATAAGAAGAAAGTAATTTAATTCAAAGTCAATGTAGCAAAAGTGTGTGAGATAATAAATGATGTTTGCTGAAGGTATTTTTGCAATTGAAACTGCCTATTTCAATGTTTGTGGGCTTTCAAAAAGCATAAAGTTTATAATTGATTTTAAAGTAATGAAATAGAAAAAACAGATATTAAAACAATTTGCTGTCAGTTTCAAAAGTAAGCGTTTTTCAAATCTGTGGCTCATAGTGTTTTGCATAGTAAAGAATTATAGTGCAACCTGTTGAAAATTGCAAAAAGGTGAGTCATTGTCATATAATTATGTCAGTTTGTGTCCCAGTGCAGTAAAGGTTAAAAACTATCACTGTTGAAAGTTATACATTCATATTTGCTAAATTGTCGGTCCCTATGTGTGTTAAAGAATATATTGCCGGTTTAACAGGATCCATATTCGGTTTTTTGTGCTCACTAATGGAAAATTATTAACAGAAAGAACTTTACCCACAAAAATAGTAACTTCTTTTCTTCAGGGAACTGTGAGAAATTGTTTGCTAGTGAACTCTATTCAATCTTCATGTCAGGTGGAAAAGTATTTGGTAAAGAGGGACTAAATTCATGCCCAATCCTATAATTCTACAGTAAACTTTGATAGTAATGTTAATGTAACTGTTCGGTTTGACTAAGAGCTGAATGCAATAGTGTGTGTCACTATATGTCGTGCTTATGCTAATAGGTTTGTTCTGCTATAACTGTCAGCACTCTCTTTACGTTAAGACATGCTTGTGGCTGGTTTCATTGCACTCTCGTGTGGGAAAGTATAGGCTGTGTCTATCCTCTGAAGTTACTTAAATCTATTTTTGTTCAGGAACGTTACACATTCTTATGACTAATTAGGCTGGCGACTGTATTCTTTATCATTAGAGAAATTTGATTAATGAAAACAGTTTCTAAACAGTATCTGTTTCTAGTTGTGTATTTACGTAATTCTGAATTTCATGTCCGTTAGGCAACCTCCTTTAGGTATTTCGCGGTCAAAACTACAAAAATCCTTACAGAGGGTAACATCGTACTGCTTCTATATACCATAATTGCTTAAAAAAATTTCAGAACATAAACGAGAGGCAGTGATAGTGTTATAACCTCCTCTTCTTGTGATCCTTGAACAGAGTGATGGCTGTTACCAGTTAAAGTTTACTGAGGAACTCAGTTGTGCGCCTCTCTCATTCCTATTACAAAACACACTTTTTTGTTTAACATTTCTTCTACTCTTTCCCCCACAACCGCATATCAGTCCCCATGACTATTAGTTCTCCATCTACCTTTACATATTGCTCTACGCTTTCAGTACACTCATACACTCTCTCTGTCTCTTCATCTTATGTTTGCGATGGTGGCATGCATGCTTGAACTACTGTTGCTTTTCTGTCGATTCTGATGAGAAAACCCTATCGTTAAACTGTTCACAGTAGCTTAATCTCTTCCCCATAGCTAATACTACTCTCGTTATACCATTTTCTGATGCTGTTAGTATTATCCTATACTCATCTGACCATAACTGCTGGCCTTCTTTCCATTCCACTTCACAGGCCCCTGCTATAACTAGATTGAGCCTCTAAATTTCCCTTTTCAGATTTTCTGGCTTCCGTACCCCATTCAAACTTCTGACATTCCACGTCCCAACTCGTAGAACGTTACCATTTCGTCGGTTATTCAATCTCTCTCATGACCATCTCTCCCTTGGAAGTCGCCTCCCAGAGATCCGAAAGGGGGACTAGTCCGGAATCTTTTGCTAATGTAGAGATGATCATGACACTTTTTTTGAGTTACATGGCACGTGTTCTGTGGATACACAATATATGACTTTAATGCAGTTGTTTCCACTTCCTTCTTCATCCTCATGCCGTTTATCATTGCTTGTACTTCTTCCTTTTAAGAAATTTTTTTAAACAAGGCTGCTTGGTTCAGTGACCGTTTCTAAAGTAAAATTGAAATAAATGATCCCTCGGTCACTATTATTTTTAGTCTTATTGACCAGGTTTCAAAACTTCTAACAATGCATTGCTTTAATCCTGTTGAAGGCACTCTTAAAAGTGTTGAAACCTGGGCAAGAAGACTAACAATAATAGTGACCGAGGGCTCATATGTTTCAATTTTCTTTTAAGGAGAGTTTCCCATCCCAAGGGCAAGAAAGCGCCCTGAACCTCTGTCCACTCGTCCGCCCTCTTTAACAAGGCCGTCGGCAGAATGACGGTAACTCTTTGTGCCGGAAGTCTTCGGTCGCTACTGCAGATGATTTTTATTCAAAATATAAGCAGTCGATGAGTGCGAACTCGGAACCTAGGTCGTTTGGTTTCTAGTCAAATATGCTACACACAGATGACGGGTGCAACAATTAACAACACTAAGTAATGAATAGAAAAAAAACCCAAAAACTTCATTAGTGTATAATTTCCCTTCAATGTTATTGTCATTTGATGCAGCTCTCGTCGTTAGTCTCGCCTACGCAAGCCTTTTTATCTCGACTTAACTACAATCTACGTCCATTTGAACCTGTCGACCGTATTCAAGCCTTGGTCTTCCTGTAACCCTCATCATCACCCCCCACCCCCCCCCCCCCATACACACACACATCTCGCCATTGTCAAATTTCCAATTCCTCGATGTCTAAGACTGTGTCCTGCAGCCGATCCCTTTGTTTGGTCAAGTTGAATCATAAATTATTTTTTCCCCCAACTCGATTCAGTCCTCGGTAATAGTAATACTATCAGTCCATCTAATCTTCGGTATTCCTCTGTAGCAAACACAATTAAACAGCTTCTGTTCTCTTCTTGTCTAAATTGTTCATCATCCACGTTTCACTTCCATACATGGTACACTCCTGGCACATTCAGAAAAGACCTCCTGACAATAAAATTCATATTTAGTGTCAACAAATTTCTCTTCTTCAGAAATGCTTTTCTTGCTGTTGCCACTCTAAATTTTATATCATATCTACTTCGACCATCGTCACTTATTTTACTACAGAAATAAGTTAATTCGTCCACTAATTTTTGTGTCTCTTTTCCTCTTTCAATTCTGTGAGTATCTCCTGATTTAATTCGACTTAATTCCATTATCATTGTATTACTTTTCTTGATGCTCATCTTATAAGTACAAACTCTTTTCAAGTCTATACGTTCTGAAACTTCCTGGTACATTAAAACTGTACGACGGATCGAGACCCGAACTTCGTCTTTCGCGGGCAAGTACGACTCAAGACCCAGCCATACAACTTTTCTTACGGCGGTACCTCATCTCCTACCTTAGAGAGTTCACAGAAGTTCTGCGAAACTTACAGGACTAGCATTCCCGCGAAAGGTAAACGTCCCCAGGTCGAATCTCGGCCAGGCACAGTTTTAATCCGCCAGGAAGTTCCACATCAGCGCACACTCCATTGCAGAGTGAAATTTTTATTCTGAATACTATTCATTCTGTACAACTGCTCTTCTAAGTCCTTTGTCTTTTCTGACAGAATTGCATTGTCATCGGCAAACCTCAAAGTTTTTATTTCTTCTGCCTGAACTTCAATTCGCTTCCCAAATTTCTACCAGGTGTTATTTAACGCTTGCTGAATGCACAGATTGAATAACGTCGGGGATAGGCTACAGTCCTGTTTCGCTCCCAATACCACCTTAGTCCTTCGACTCTATATAATTACAGTTTGGTTTCCGTAAAAGCTGTAGACAGGCCTTTGCTTTCTGTCCTTTGTTGCTTCAGCCTTCATGATTTCAAAGAGAACAGTCAGTCAATATTCTTAAAACTTTCACAAAGTCTACAAACAACATAAATGTAAGATTTCTTTTTTTTACCCTATCTTCTACGATAACATGTAAGGTTATTCCCTGAGGTCGCGCTCTGCCAGTTTTTCCATTCCTTGTAAATAATTCCCATCACCACTTCGTAACCATTTATCATACTGACTATTCAGCGATATTCACATCTGTCAGCGCCGCTTTATTTGGAATCAGGTTTACTACACTCTTCTTGAAGTCTGAGTACGTTTCACCTGTCTCATATATCTTCCATACTAGGTGGAAATGTTTTCTTTTAGTCGGCTCTTCCAATTATCTCAGTAATTACGAAAGAACGTGGTCTCCTCAAAAGGCCTTTCTTTAGTAAAATGATTGTTCTACCACCGCTAATTCTCTAATTGTTTCACATAGTTCACAGTACACCTCTGATTGATCTTAAACGGTGATAGATATTGTGATGTGATAGGCCATCACTCGCTGTCTCGCTCCACAAAGCGTTCTTCAAACTTCGTGAAAGTGAACCAGCAAAAATCTAACATCAGTAGCGCATTTCGCTATCAGATTGCCATTACATATTTAGCCCACTATGGTGGTAGGGCAAGACAAATCTTACATGCAATGAGTAATAACGCAATATATTTCCCATACTAACACTTAATGGACATGATCAGTAAGACTGACGATTCTCAAACGTATACATTGTTTCCTTTGGAAAACTGCCACACAAAAATGTAAAATAACAGTTCATAATGATCAATAATTTAACTTCCGCTACTATATAAGGAAATCTTACACATTCCAAAATGTATTGCGCTATACAGCGTCATCCATGTGCCCCTGCATCGACCTTCATCTGTGTGTTCCCTGTTTCTTCGTATTCTACACAGAACTGCATCTGCATTAGTACATCAACTTTCTTGGTAGACGTCGCATTCACGTCCAATTAATTTTCACTAAACAAATTATAATCTCGTACACTCCCCGAGCCTAGTAATGCCCATCGTGAATCTGTACCTCTTTTATCACTCTCCCACTTTTAATTAGTTTTCGCATTTAAGTACATGGCTCACTACTGCAGTTAAAAAAAAATAAATGATATCTTACTCTGCTAGTGTGAACCTCCCGTTTGAAAATCATTGGAAGTTTAGTTCCGAAAACTGTTTTAATTTAATTAAAACACATTAGACAACTTCACTCACCCGTTTATTTCTTTCGTTGCCTATCCAATCGTGGTCTTCAGTTACCCTGATTACAAAAGTCTTCAGCTGGTCCTTTGAGTTTATTCTTTTTTTTTTTCAATCTGTTACTTACACGTTATGTTAGCCTCATTGAAACTGTTACTGTACCGAATGATGTAGATATATTGGCCTCATGGTAGTGGAAAGCCCAGAATTGGAGGAGTTATCCGGTGAAATTCGGTATTAACAAAGACATCCCTACAGAAAGTTTAAAGATCTGTAAAAAACAAAGGCATATGCGTTAAACGAACATACATGAAGCACGCTGAATTCCCTTCTGACATTGTACTTTTTGCGTCTACTGCAGATGTACTTCAACAGAAAATCTGAGGTCCTCATAAAGCAATTTACAACGTATGTGCAAAATAGCAGGTGCTCTTCCCAAATTGGGAAACATAAAGAGGAAATAACCGGACACATCACCAGAAAATTAATCATTTCGCAACCAAATTAAATTTCAGTTCTTACTTGAATCATTTCTACATACACTAAAGAATTTTATACGTATATCGACACAATGTGCAGGGATACACAACACTGTCCAAGACTTGTAGTTATTAAAGAACAAAACAACTAACAAAAATTAAATTTGCACAGTAGTTACTGTTTGTAAGTGTAGTCATTTTCTTCGACAGTTATATAAATGTTCGTATAATAAAACAAACGCTTTTTTCTTTTTGAAGCAAACACGTTATAAAACTTAATTGCTACGATATTCTTTCTCACGCATTGTACATCCTTTCTAGGCTGCAACTTTTAACAGAATCACGAAAATACCAAAATTATACTCCAAGAAATTCATTATGTTCTCTAGTACATATTCTGCTACAGCTGATAACACAGTTGTTTAATGAAGACGAGGTCAAGTATCATGCCCTAATCATTCATTCAACTAGAAAATATTGTTCATAAAGTCGTAGTTTACCGATGCGTTAACTTGCTTAATGAAATGGAAGGAATGTAAGGGTTTAATGTTCTGTCAAGGATGGAGTTGTTGGATATGGATTCCAAGCTCGGATAGAGAAAGGTTGATGGGGACACTCGGCAGTGCCTATTTCAAATAAACTATCTTGGCAATAGCCTTAAATGGCGTAGATAAGGTACAGGCAGTGTGGATGTCCAGACAATAGTTTCCATACGAATCCTCCTGAACTCGAGTCGAGCACCGTAACGTCTGCTCGACCTGGCCCCATTCTGTATGGTATGCAGCCCTGCATACGGTCAGTTTAGCTAACAGATGTGACAGACATCGGCTGCGGGAAAGTTTTTGCGAAACTGAAGTAGTCTTAAAGGACAGATCCACAGCTGTGCAATAGACTTTTCGAAGTTATCTGTACAATAATGTAGGTTAAGATCCCAGGTATCACACACTGGAGCCATTCAACCTGGTGTGCCCTCATTTGCGAGTAATTGACTAAAGGAAAGTTCGGAATCTTGTGTGACACTTAATAACTCTACAGAAATTTTCATTACGTGGTGTGGTTTCGTGGTGTAATAGATATGATAACAGCTTCCTGTGCAGGAGGCTGTTGGTTTGAATCTCGTCAGGTGTACAAATTTTTTTAAAATTTTAAATCTTTATCGAAATTAATTTAGCCTTTTTTTATTAAGTTAATTAGTTTATGTGTAATTTTTGATTTCTATTCAGTTGCCGCATCATTTTAGTCACCGTATGAACTATCTCATTTGTTTCGTTTTTGTCTTTTTATCATTCTTTTTTAACCGAAATTTTTGTGAATATGAATATAATTGTATTTATCTATTACAATATTCAATTAATTGAAAATTCCGATCTATCATTTAAATGATAAAAGACGAAATGATCTATTTAAATTTCTGGTGTGAAAAATGTATTTTCGTTACCAGATGGTAAGTGTCATACAAACATTTAAAATAAAACCTAAATACCTAGTGCGCTACGGGCAAAATAATGCAACGAAAATTTAAGTAAAACGGAAATCAAGCAAAATGAGAAACGGATAATGAACGCACTAATGTGGGCAAAAAGGAGGATGATCAAACAAAAGAAATTACATCGAAATTAATACAGAAAATTAATTAAAAACAAATGAACAACGATTTGATGCGGAGAAAGAATGGTAGGAAGAAAAATAAGATCAAATGAAGAAGTTGATGTTATGATTAAAATTATGTGACACGGGACTTAAAAAATTACATTCAGTCCAATTAAAGGAATAACATACTGTACGCAAAGCTGATATCCTATCCGTTGCACCAATGGTTTCTTTAAACTCTATTGAGTGTCACACAAAATTCAGGATTTTTTTTCGTCAATTACTCACAAACTAGGGCCCACCCAGGTGAGTGGCCTGAGTGTGTGATACCTGGGAGCTTAACATACATCACCGAATAGACAGTTTCTAAAAGTCGATCGCTCCGCCGGGGAGCGAGACAGAAATTGCTTCTAAACAAAATCTACAGCATGATATTCGTCTGATCTCTCAAATCTATATTGGAGTGGACTGTATCTGGGAACAGTAAGAGTACATATGGATAAGCACTGCAAATCGTTGTAGGTTTGTTAGACTTGCGCGAAGACGTCGAAGAAATTCTGGAAAACTGGAGCATCTAAAACTGCGCAGTATTGTGTGGAAGTTCTTTATACCGTTCTCGTAGATTCAGTATAGGTGAGAATAGACTTTAAATAATTCACACAGAATCGTACAAGCTTAGGAGAAAATGACAAAAACCGCTATTCATACATTTTTCACTAATTTCGAGAGTTTTTCTTAGTTGTCAGTATAGTACAGAATTCTCCCTTTTTTTCCTTGTAACACACTTAAGGAAACCTTTCCTCCCCACAGTGCGTCTGCGTAATGTCATGTGGAAGTTCCAGACTTCCAACGAGAAATATTCCGATGTCAGTTCAGTTCATGCGTACATGACAACTGGCGCTGCCATACCAGTCGTAAATCAGGTGAACGCAAATAAATTCCACAAGGAAAACAAAAGCAAAACTACCAACCAATGGAAACGTGTAATGTGGCCAGAGGAGTCTACTTCTACACTGCTAATAACGCAAGTGTTCTGCCCAACAGGAATCAGAATCCATCAAGTAGATAGTATGTTTGTATGTTTATAGCCGAGGTGACAATTCCATTACGAAAAAAAAAAAAAAGATTCGTCAACTTAGCAGGCAACTCAAATGAATCAACCACTTCCAGATAACATCAGACATTACGTACTTTAAGTCGATAACTGTGTTTCAAAGACAGCGGAAATATGCCTTGTAGTATTATGGGCATGAATATTTCACTACACATATCAGAAACACCGGGTCTAAATAATATCACGATATTCTGGGCTGTGAAAATACTTAGATGAACCTGACACTCCTACAGCATACCTCGACGTGTAGTATAAAATCCCAATGACCACTGTTTAGGATTCACACATACTGACTTTCCGAAGAATTCAAAGATTAGCTAGGTCTTCATGCTACTAATCCAAACCGCGAATAACCACGTTGTTGTTTGACACTGACAAATTGGAAAATAGGCAATATAAAATCCTTTTTTGATTACTAGTTTCAGTTCGTTGCCAAGCCATCTCCAGATCGTTGATAATTCTTCCGGGTTGTATGGCCGTGGTCCATGGAATTTTTCTATTCCTAACGTTTCGTCCAATACTACGTTGGACATCTTCAAAGGTATGGCTGGTCCTGCTGAGTCCTGCCGACTAACGAGTCGGTCGTCGGAGAGCGGCCTAAATACCGAGGAAAGTGGGCATGGTCTAGCTTGCACATAGCAGCAGAGAGAAATCTAGTCAAAGATAAAATGTAACTATCGATAATAGTCCGTCATAGTTAAAAGTCACTTACCGATTCTGTAACGGCACTGTCCATATCTCGCATAACTTCAAGGCCTCTTCTTTTCTATTAAAATTATCTTCATGTTTATACATTTCAATAGCCTCCCTATACAGTCGTGGATAACAGTTCGTGGTAGCACTTAAAACTGTAGTTTCAGAAAACTTAACTACATGGTCCCCTGACTGAAGTGCATGTTCCGCAACGGCCGAGTTATCTACTTTTCCCAGTCGGCAACGACTTTAATACTCCTTTACCCTCGTATTCACACTTCTTTTCGTAGTACCAATGTAGACCTTGCCACAAGTACACGGAATTTTATACACACCGATAGATGATAATGGTGGCCTTCTATCTTTAACAGAACGAAGTACTTGTCTTATTTTTCTGGTAGGTTTGAATACCGGTTTCACTTTATGTTTCAGCAAAATTTTGCCGATTCGATCTGTAACCTTACTAATGAAAGGTAAAGACACCGTGTTCTTCCGTTGCTGTGTACCATCCTTGTCCTTTGGACTGCTGTAATAAGGTCTTAAAACTCTATTAATTTCTTTGTTTGAGTACCCATTCTTTTCGAAGGCCTGTTTCAGATGATTCAGCTCCGTATCCAGATGTTCCGGCGTACAAATCCGTTTTGCCCTGTCTACTAAACTTTTGATTACACCTCTTTTTTGTTGTGGGTGATGATTGGAGTTCTTATGTAAGTACCTATCAGTATGTGTGCTCTTCCGAAACACTTTATGTTTTAGACTGCTATCGGTCTGTCTCATGACTAACACATCGAGAAACGAAATAGCCTGGTCTTTTTCCACTTCAATGGTAAACTGAATTTCAGGGTTTATGCTATTAAGATAATCAAAAAATTCGTCTAAGGCTTTTTTACCGTGTGTCCAAACCAAGAATGTGTCGTCTACATAACGATACCAACAACATGGTTTCTTATTTGCTTTATTCAACGCTAATTGTTCAAATTTCTCCACGTAAATATTGGCAATCGCAGGGCTCAACGGGTTACCCATGGCAAAACCATCCACTTGCTCATAAAACTCCTCATCGCAATGAAACTGGCTAGATGTGAGACAGTGTCTAAACAGAGCGGTCAAATCTTCAGCGAAAACTTCCGTTATGTAAACCATAACTTCATTGACCGGAATAATAGTAAACAGAGATACAATATGAAAACTGACCAGAATGTCTTCAAGAGCCAAGGTTAGACCTTCAATTTTCTCAATAAAATGACGTGAATCCCTCACATAAGGGTCAGTCTTACCAATGTATGGTTGTAGAAGAGTAGCCAGATACCTAGATATTTGATAAGTAGGGGAATCAATCGCACTAACGATGGGTCTCAGAGGGACATTTATTTTGTGAACTTTAGGTAAACCATATTTTCACAGTCGGAGGAGAAAGTTGGCGATTGAAACTTCGTGAGAAGATTCCGCCGCAACGAAAAACGCGTTTGTTTTAATACATTCACTCCAAATCCTGTATCATGTCAGTGACTCTTTCTTTCCTATTCCTATAAAAAAAAAATGCTGCTCTTCTTTGAACCTTCTCGATGCACTCCGCCAAACCTATCTGGTAAAGATACCACACCTCGCAGCAGGAGTGACGGAGAAGCATAGTATAGACAGTCTCTTTAGTAGATCTTCTAAATGTATGCCAATAAAACGCAGTCTTTGATTAGACCCCCCCCCCCCCCCCAACAACACTTTCTATGTGTTCTTTCCAATTTCAGTTGCTAGGGATTGTAATTCCTAGGACCTGATAGTTTGTGTCCGCTAACTAGGTACGTACCATTGTTTCCTGTTCCAAGCATGAAGTCTCAACCTTGTAAAAAAAAGGAGTACGTGCGAGGCTAGAACTTGTGGAAAGCTGGATTCGTTGGGAAAAATTAGGATCTTGAAAAACGATTGGAGACTCGTGTTGAAGACGAACCACGAATTGTAAATCAGACTAGAAAGTATGTCGGCATCAGTAAAAAACTATATCCTCTCCACTCGCCTGCAGAATTGATCAGGGCAGGTTAGGCATTAGGTGCTGCCGTTTCTTGTGATTTGGAAAAAAATGTGAGTCCAGGAAACAGGGATTGTCAAACAGAAAATCAAGGTTTCCACAGGTTTCCAGGGCAGAAACATGACCAGAAGGAAACCATCGTTGACAGAGGAGAGAAGGAGGTCATAAGCTGTGAGACTGAGAAAAAAAAAAAAAAAAAAAAAAAAAAAAAACTGTTCAGGAACAATGCGGCTTGCAAATTGCCAAATTATAAACAATAACAAAAAATATATTCTCTGTCTCATAAATCAAACTGATTTCCAGAGTACGAGATTAAATATACGACCAGAGAAAACGTTACTAGGACATAGGTGAATCTTAACTCCTTCATATTATAAGTTTGTAATGTTCGATGGTGCCATAGGAGGAAGAAAATGCGTCCAACTACTAGAGATAAACACAGACTAGGATTGAGAAAGGAAATCAGCTGATGTCTTCTTGATGAAACCATTCCTGAACTCACTACAAAATTTATTTTCATTCAATGCTTACTAAATTGTTTAGCGGCTATACTAGTGTCGATTTTCTAGTCATAACTTTGCTTGGTCGAAGACTGCGTCAAACCATGCTAGGAGCCAATACTTCGCTGAGGTTCAATACAGTGAGTATTGAGTGAAAGACGTTTTTTAGTTTTAAGTGATGTGATCGCTAATGTCCTCAGTCAGCCAATGACGTGGTAACAATGAACGTTCCAGAGTTCTACTGAAGTTAGTTGCAAGGCCACGGCCAACGTAAAACAGACGGGAGACTTGGACTATTCTCCTCTCGATTAGAAGGCCAGAGTCTGCCTTAAGCGGTGAACTTTCAAATACCGTAGAAAGAAAACAAATTGTTTTGATACACAATATCTATCACGTGTCTCAGTACGTACAGCTATACAGCATCTGCAGAAAGGGCCGACCTGGGCACGAAGTCGGATGGTTACCAAGTTCAGGACTCACCAGGTCCCTTCCGGCGCCTGGAGGTACTGCTGCATGTGGCATGTCCCATTCTCTCGTTGCGAAATGCCGTAGTTTCCCGCAGCTGTGTTTCAATCTTACATCCGAACAGTGGTGTCAAGTGGACGGGGAATTCTCTTGCCACCAGCTCCACAACTGACTCGTATGTGGCTGTTGTACAGCATTTACTTATTGAGGTAAGTTAAAGCAGGCAAGGGATTAGAAAACATCGCAATAAGGATTTAAAAGCTATGAGGTGGCACTTGGGCAGTGAAGAAGAGTGTTGTAAAAGTAGTAACGTCACCTATAAGTGAATTCAGGCAGTCTTCGCAGCGGAAACCAGTGAACACGGTCTCCAGAAAGGAGACGTCTGCGCAGCGCCCGCCTTCCAGTGCAGTCAGCTGATTGGCTTCGCTGGTACAACTAGTGCAACACGTGGCCTAAAGCCACCGAAACTCCGGAATGGAAGAGCCTGTCAGAATGAAAGGCATGGCAAGACGTCACCGAGAAAGTTATCTCATTTGAAGATGTGTCACGTAGCACGCGAGTTAACCGGTCTTGAAGGCAGTTTAATAATTGATGCAAGATGCATGCGTCACATCAGAATGGACATTATACGAGAATTCGTGTTTCCGAGATCGACAGTGGTTAGGTTGGATCTTCAGCACCACAGAGACGGTGTTTCCATACGTCTTCCAAGTCATGGGTTCGACTTGACTTTCTCATGGCAGTTAGAAATGTAAACGCAAGTTAACCAGAGTCGCTATAAATATACTACTCTCAATATTTGATAGTAATTAGCACTTTTGTTGATAAACTTAATTCGTCTCTGTCAGTACGATTTTAATTCCTTCGTTTGTCGAGTGAACTTCACTAAACTTCTTTTCCACATCACGAAAGGCTTTCACCTCTTATGTTGTGACATTTCCAGTTTCCATGTTTATCAATTCACTGTCTTCATTTACACGATTCGTCAAGAGGTTCGTCGTGTTTTCGTTAATTTTAAACCAAATTCAGTTCTTTGTGGCTTGTCCAATCGATTCAGTACTTGTTAGTTTTCCCCGCTTAGTTAACAGTGATGGTAATTTCCAAAGCTACCTTACGCGCTTTTACTTCGCGATTATCTTTGAATACCATATTTATTAATTCTGTTTGTCTTTATTTTAGACAGTAAAGCGGAGTCGTATGGCATGTATGGGTGGGAGACCCCGAAGAGCAGGTTCAGCCACTTAATGGGAAAGGCTTTACCGTATCTTTCGTGCCCACGGGCACCTTTCCTTTGTGTACTTTTGAGGGCTGGGAACGTTTGTGTATCTTCGGTGTGGGTGACTGTAGGGGGTGTTTGCGTGTAGTATAGGTTATTTTAGATTACTCGCCTATCTGTAAACGTCCTTTGCTACCTTATTCCATTTTACAGTACTAAACGCTTGTTCTAGGTCCACAAACGCATTTTTCTTGTCTTTCCTACGTGTAAAATCAAAATTAATTGTATAGTTTCTTCACTGTCTCTGCAGCAAAGTGAAGATCAGAAAACTTTTAATTTGTTATTGGTGTAACCTGTATACGAACAATAAAAGAATATGGGTTCAGGGAAGTGGAACGCACTGGAGGTTTACTGAATATCAAGAGGTACTTTTTAAACTACTTATTTGACATCAGTAACTCAAACAAGAATCAAACTTTGCTGCACAGTTGTACAGTTCTACCGTTTTACCTAATTCTTAGCAAAAAGATTAATCATTGAGAATACTGAAACAGAAGTAAATTCTCTTTCCAGTTTTATGTAGAAGACCAGTTAATAAAAATTGCAGCATCATAAAGTAAAAACTTCGCGTTTTGTTACGTGTCTTACTAGGCTTTTACAAATCATACTGAGCTTTGAACAATTACCCTCTAAACACAGCAGTTTTACATTAAGACAGAAACGATAAGGCAGAAAAGAGCTATTCTTGTGATTAGCAAGCCTATATACCCATTTAAAAAAAACTAATCAAATGTACTCTCGGCATTCAACTTAAACCAGATACTTAAAAGCGATTTATTTCTTAAGCAGTACCACTCCTTTGACCGATCTGTTCTCAAAACTTCATACGTTACTCTTCCTCTCCAACTTTAGGTGATCAAGACAACAAAACAGAACATAAATAGCCCGCATCTCGTGGTCGTGCGGTAGCGTTCTCGCTTCCCACGCCCGGGTTCCCGGGTTCGATTCCCGGCGGGGTCAGGGATTTTCTCTGCCTCGTGATGGCTGGGTGTTGTGTGCTGTCCTTAGGTTAGTTAGGTTTAAGTAGTTCTAAGTTCTAGGGGACTTATGACCACAGCAGTTGAGTCCCATAGTGCTCAGAGCCATTTGAACCATTTTTTGAACCAGAACATAAATTAGCATGTTGCCTAAGGTCAGCTGCAGTAGAGTAAGGGTCCTACTTCACAGACAGTCAGATTCTACATGTATTGGACAGACCTGTGACACCCTTGATTTGTGCTCGCGAGCACAGTCACATGGCAAAAACGTCGCTTCACTGGTTACTAAATCCGTCGATTCTCCAGGTTCACATATCGTCTGTCTTATAACGTAGTCGAACACCAGTTGCACGATCCTCTGTCCTCGCTGATGCCTTGCCAGCCCGCGCACGGTGATACGGGATAGCCGAGCAGCAAGTAACGGACACAACTTCCGTCGCCGCGCTGACCGCCTCGCCACGGCTGCAGAGCCCGCCGTTCTCCACTCTGCGTGTGTCAGTGCCCAGCGGTACCCTACTGCCGGTTTCGATGCGCCCTCTCTCGGCGACCACAGTTACTTGAGACAGCCACGCCACGGTCACCCTCATCGCTCTGTCCGCAACTCAGCCCCTCAACTCAGCGGCCTCTGCTTCCCATCTACAATAATCAGGTATCGATTATACAGACCAGCTGCTCTGAAAAACAGTTGAAAAGCTACGGCTCGACCTCCGATCTTCCAAGGTCGATACTTCGACATGGTTCTGTGTACTAACCTCCAGTTAGCACTTTACATGATAGAGACCCCTGGTATTATCCGATAATTTACTCATTTACCCAATCTTACTTTCACCGTTAATATCATGACCTTTTGTTCAAATCACGTGATGAACCAGTCATATATTTTAGGCATAATATGTCATCGATCTTCTAATTACAACTGCCACTGAATTTAGAAAATACGGAAACATCTCTACGGTGAATGCTGATTTCTTGCCTTTGTCTATTTGAGTTGTTGTTGTTGTGGTCTTCAGTCCTGAGACTGGTTTGATGCAGCTCTCCATTCTACTCTATCCTGTGCAAGCTTCTTCATCTCCCAGTACCTACTGCAACCTACATCCTTCTGAATCTGCTTAGCGTATTCATCTCTTGGTCTCCCTCTACGATTTTTACCCTCCACGCTGCCCTCCAATGCTAAATTTGTGATCCCTTGATGCCTCAAAACATGTCCTATCAACCGATCCCTTCTTCTAGTCAAGTTGTGCCACAAACTTCTCTTCTCCCCAATCCTATTCAATACCTCCTCATTAGTTACGTGATCTACCCACCTTATCTTCAGCATTCTTCTGTAGCACCACATTTCGAAAGCTTCTATTCTCTTCTTGTCCAAACTAGTTATTGTCCATGTTACACTTCCATACATGGCTACACTCCATACAAATACTTTCAGAAACGACTTCCTGACATTTAAATCTATACTCGATGTTAACAAATTGCTCTTCTTGAGAAACGCTTTCCTTGCCATTGCCAATCTACATTTTATATCCTCTCTACTTCGACCATCATCAGTTAGTTTACTCCCTAAATAGCAAAACTCCTTTACTACTTTAAGTGTCTCATTTCCTAATCTTAATTCCCTCAGCATCACCCGACTTAATTTGACTACATTCCATTATCCTCGTTTTGCTTTTGTTGATGTTCACCTTATATCATCCTTTCAAGACACTGTCCATTCCGTTCAACTGCTCTTCCAAGTCCTTTGCAGTCTCTGACAGAATCACAATGTCATCGGCGAACCTCAAAGTTTTTACTTCTTCTCCATGAATTTTAATACCTACTCCGAATTTTTCTTTTGTTTCCTTTACTGCTTGCTCAATATACAGATTTAATAACATGGGGGAGAGGCTACAACCCTGTCTCACTCCTTTCCGAACCACTGCTTCCCTTTCATGCCCCTTGACTCTTATAACTGCCATCTGGTTTCTGTACAAATTGTAAATAGCCTTTCGCTCCCTGTATTTTACCCCTGCCACCTTCACAATTTGAAAGAGAGTATTCCAGTCAACATGTCAAAAGCTTTCTCTAAGTCTACAAATGCTAGAAACGTAGGTTTGCCTTTTCTTAATCTTTCTTCTAAGGTAAGTCGTAAGGTTAGTATTGCCTCACGTGTTCCAACATTTCTACGGAATCCGAACTGATCTTCCCCAAGGTCTGCTTCTACCAGTTTTTCCATTCGTCTGTAAAAAATTCGCATTAGTATTTTGCAGCTGTGACTTATTAAACTGATAGTTCGGTAATTTTCACATCTGTCAACACCTTCTTTCTTTGGGATTGGAATTATTATATTCTTCTTGAAGTCTGAGGGTATTTCGCCTGTCTCATACATCTTGCTCACCAGATGGTAGAGTTTTGTCATGACTGGCTCTCCCAAGGCCATCAGTAGTTCCAATGGAATGTTGTCTACTCCCGGGGCCTTGTTTCGACTCAGGTCTTTCAGTGCTCTATCAAACTCTTCACGCACTATCTATTTGAGTGTTCAATCGAATTTCGTCACAAGTAATCCACCACTTATTATCTTCTCATAATGAAATTAATAAGTTTTTATTATTGATAAATGTACAGATAATTATTCGACTCTCACACCAAAGATCCACATGAAAAGTATTTAACACTGACTGACAAAAGAAGCTTTACGCTCTTTGTTTATTAGTTTTAGAATTAGTTACCTTTCGTTGTTCTCATATCCTGGTGATAAGATGTGCTGCGTGATTTCTAGTGAAATTGTGCTAAATAATAAAATCTGCTTATGAAACAGTACAACTTTCTGATTTACGATACCATGGACCCCAGCTCCTCCAACTCTGGAAGATTATTATTATTTTAATTTTACATGGAGAATTTAGATGGAGGCGACGATCTTCATGACGGTGCTGTTCAACAACAGAGGTACGTGAATGTCTTCATCTCTTTCCCTTCGTGGCCGCCAATGTCAATTCCAATATATTTGCCGCGACATTCAGAGCCTGCAATCTTTCTTTTCATTAAATTAGGAAGTCCGATTATTTTCTTTTTCAGGTGAATAAATGCATTTTAATCACAATTCTTTCTTTTTAATCAGGCCACAGGGAATGATAGTATTTAGAACGTAAGTGCCTCTATCTCGATCGTACGTCCGCATACAACTGAGTGTTACCTATGTCACTATACTTACGACCTATTTCCCTTACAGTAGCCTGCCGGTGTGGCCGAGCGGTTCTAGGCGCTTCAGTCTGGATCCGCGCGACCGCTACACAGTTTCGAATCCTGCCTTTGGCATGGATGTGCGTGATGTCTTTAAATTATTTAAGTTTAAGTAGTTCTAAGTTCTAGGGGACTGATGACCTCAGATGTTCCATAGTGCTCAGAGCCATTTGAACCATCCCTTACAGTATTAATTTTTATTTTGAACCACTCACTGGCGAATGTACCTGCCCTTATATTTTGACTAGTCAGTCGGGAGTATTCCTTCATAACATTACTTTTAATATTCACTGGCTTAGTTTGCAAAACTGATCTTTGCCTGTGTCGCAACGGCGCTTCACGCGAAATACTTACTACGCAACATTCATAATAACTCTCATTTCAAAATTACGACACCGGCTGACTAAGCACCTAACAATTTTAACAGGGCGGTTGTAAGTTCCAAGAAATAAGGAAAATGCACAGGTCGTTCTCACATTCAGTAACGATCGTCAAAGCTGACTCAAATGTCTTGTAATATTATGGTGGTGGTGGTAAGTTCGAATGGGACCAAACTGCTGAGGTCATCGGTCCCTAAGCTCACGCGCTACTTAACCTAACTTAAACTAACTTACACTAAGGACAACGCATACACCCATGCCCGAGGGAGGACTCGAACCTCCGAAGGGGGGAGCCGTCAGAATCGTGGCATAGCGCCCTAGACCGCGCGGGTACCCAGCGCGTCTTATATAACTATGGATAGTGTTTTACGATTTCTTATTATGACCACCACGAGGACCAAAAATCTCCTCCACAGATATCGACATGGATTCCAAAAACAGCTATCTTCTGAAACTGAGCTCGCTCTGTTTGTCCGTTATGTCTAAATGGCAGTGAACATTGGCGTCCAGGTTAATGATCTGTTCCTTAGTTCGTGGAAGGTGTTAGATATCTTTCGACAAGGGCAACATATTCCTCCCAGATTGTTACTGTATTCATATATCTTAAATTAGGATTCCCAAGCAAACAGAACCAAGCACGTCGTTTTAAATGGTAAATATCATTATGCTATAAAGTAACTTCGTATATCCTCAAAGGAAGTGTTACAGGAAACTTACTGTTCATTATGTCCATATATTATTTGACCGATCTACATCTACATCTACATTCATAACCCGCTAGCCACCGTACGGTGCGTGGTGGAGGATATCTGTACCACTACTACTCATTTCCATTCCTGTTCCTCTCGTAAATAGAGCGAGGGAAAAACTACTATCTGTATAACTCCGCATGAGCCCTAACTTCTCGTATCATATCTTCGTGGTCCTTAAGCAAAATGTGTGTCGATAGCAGTAGAATCGTTCTGCAGTCAGCTTCAAATGTCAATTCTCTAAATTTTCTGAGTGGTCTTCCTCGAAAATAAGGTCTCCTTCCCTGCAGGAATTCCTATTTGAGTTCCCAAGCATCCCCGTAATACTTGCATGTTGCTCGAACCTACCGATAACAACTCTAGCAGCCCGCCACTGATCTGCTGTTCCAAATGACCGTAATCGACAGTTGGACTCGTTTAATTTGGGCATACAGTCGAGTGCAGCAGGTACTCAGCAACTCCACTGTTGATCGCCTTCTGGTATACAGTGCATACACACTATTATACGAAAGGTATTTTAAATAAATAAAATAATTACTGTTGTATAAAGAAAATGCCGAAAAATTATAAGATTTGTAATACATGTTTGGCAGAAATATGGATACTCCTACTAAGTACGTAAATAAACACGCATGAAAGAAAGCTTTTGCTTTAAACAACAGTCACATTACTTAGCTTTTAAACAGTAGTTAGATATGGCATTTGCAGAACCATATGTCTTCCTCGTATGAAGCCCAAATAACACTGATTGACAAAAAAAAAATGCTCTCTTCTTTTACACTGGTGGTGAGCTATATTCAAGCCTCTAGCGAGAAATGCCAAAAGAGGAAGAATTAACAGCTTACATTCGTGGCTTGAAGTAACGTCGTTACTTCAGCAGTATTTCGCATCCAGTATAACGTATCTGGATTTAACATAGTGCGGTAGGTTACCCAGCAAACACTAGCTTAGAACTGGCTACTAATTGCAACCACTTCTTTTTCCGTGGATTATCGCTGTTTAAATACATTGAGGAAATATGAGTTGTCCATCAGACACTACTCTTGCTAATAAGCTCGGAATTCTACCACACACTACTATAAGTACTCCTCAGTCAAAAACTGCTGAAGATTGAGTGCAGAGACTTCTTCTAGAACTACCTCGTGATATGAATACTGGGCGATAACTTTGCCGCCTAAACGTATCCACGGGAATGCACCTAATGATTCTGACGGAACATTGAAGTCGTCACCATGTACAGTAATATTTATATAGCATTTTAATGTTTCAGATAACAAAA
The DNA here is from genome assembly GCF_023864345.2 of Schistocerca serialis cubense. Classification (NCBI taxonomy): domain Eukaryota; kingdom Metazoa; phylum Arthropoda; class Insecta; order Orthoptera; family Acrididae; genus Schistocerca; species Schistocerca serialis. The sequence continues at coordinate 442,088,621 of NC_064641.1, read as the reverse complement.
TCTCTCTAACGAAATATATAAAACAGTACACAAACAACTATTTAAACAGCATGATGCACCAATACACATATCAGTTTACACTACACAGTTACTCGCTTAGTGGCAGCAGTTTTCAGTGCCTGCTTAAGGCACTGCTACGTGTACTATGTTGGCTTTTTACTATTGCCACTATATGGCATATGCTTACTTTAAGGCGTTCTCTGCTGCCTCTATCACTTCTGTTAGAAGCCAGACGCTTAGGTGTTGCCAAGCATTGTAATGAAACTATTGTGAAAATGTTTGTCTGAATGAAATATGATGATATAAGACGTCGAAAAGATATTTGTGTCATTACTGTCTCCCTTTAAATGGACCTGGTGTGGATCCCAAAGACTCGAAAAGGTCGTGCTGGGGTCCTCTATGCGGTCTCCTCTGCAGATGAACCACACTTTCCAAAAATTCTTCCAATAAACCAAAGTCCACCAGTCGCTTTCCCTACCACAATTCTCACATGCTCGTTTCATTTCATACCGGTTTCCAACGCTACGCCCACATATTTAAACGACGTTACTGTATGAAACAGGATCATTACGTGTTTGTTTTCCTACTCGTCCGCTTTAAATTACATTTTTCTAAATTTAGAGTTTGCTGCCATTTTCATACCAACTATAAATATTGTTTAAGTATCCTCCTAAAGTCACTCAACGACGACGCTGTACCCCACAGCATCTTCAGCAAACAGCCACAGATTTCTGCCCACCCCGTCCCGCAGGCCTTTTACGTATATAGAAAATAATAGCGGTCCTGGCACATTTCCCTGGAGCACTCCTGACGATACCCTCGACTCTGATGAGTATTCGCCGTGGAGGACAACGTACAGGGCCCCGTCACTTAAGATAATTGCGATAATCTCGGAAAAGAAGAAAACTGAAGCATTTGAGATGTAGTGTTACTGAAGTTTGCTCCTTATAATCGTTGAGGAATGTAATATATCGAGAATACTGTCTAGATGAAGTGACAGCATGATAAGCCATTAGGCAACAGATTCCATGGTTCAACAGGAAGACTTACAGTGTGTGGAAAAGTCTGTTACGTAAGACAGCGATAAGAATATAGCCAATATACAGGGTGTTACAAAAAGGTACGGCCAAACTTTCAGGAAACATTCATCACACACAAATAAAGAAAAGATGTTATGTGGACATGTGTCCGGAAACGCTTAATTTCCATGTTAGAGCTCATTTTAGTTTCGTCAGTATGTACTGTACTTCCTCGATTCACCGCCAGTTGGCCCAATTGAAGGAAGGTAATGTTGACTTCGGTGCTTGTGTTGACATGCGATTCACTGCTCTACAGTACTAGCATCAAGCTCATCAGTACGTAGCATCAACAGGTTAGTGTTCATCACGAATGTGGTTTTGCAGTCAGTGCAATGTTTGCAAATGCTGAGTTGGCAGATGCCCATTTGATGTATGGATTAGCACGGGGCAATAGCCGTGGCGGGGTACCTTTGTATCGACACAGATTTCAAGAACGAAGGTGTCCCGACAGGAAGACGTTCGAAGCAATTGATCGGCGTCTTAGGGAGCACGGAACATTCCAGCCTATGACTCGCGACTGGGGAAGACCTAGAACGACGAGGACACCTGCAATGGACGAGGCAATTCTTCGTGCAGTTGACGATAACCCTAATGTCAGCGTCAGAGAAGTTGCTGCTGTACAAGGTAACGTTGACCACGTCACTGTATGGAGAGTGCTACGGGAGAACCCGTTGTTTCCGTACCATGTACAGCGTGTGCAGTCACTATCAGCAGCTGATTGGCCTGCACGGGTACACTTCTGCGAATGGTTCATCCAACAATGCGTCAATCCTCATTTCAGTGCAAATGTTCTCTTTACAGATGAAGCTTCATTCCGACGTGATCAAATTGTAAATTTTCACAATCACCATGTGTGGGCTGACGAGAATCCGCACGCAATTGTGCAATCACGTCATCAACAGATTTTCTGTGAACGTTTGGGCAGGCATTGTTGGTGATGTCTTGATTGGGCCCCATGTTCTTCCACCTACGCTCAATGGAGCACGTTATCACGATTTCATACGGGATACTCTACCTGTGCAGCTAGAACATGTGCCTTTACAAGTACAACACAACATGTGGTTCATGCACGATGGAGCTCCTGCACATTTCAGTCGAAGTGTTTGTACGCTTCTCAACAACAGATTCGGTGACCGATGGATTGGTAGAGGCGGACCAATTCCATGGCCTCCACGCTCTCCTGACCTCAACCCTCTTGACTTTCATTTATGGGGGCATTTGAAAGCTCTTGTCTACGCAACCCCAGTACCAAATGTAGAGACTCTTCGTGCTCGTATTGTGGACGGCTGTGATACAATACGTCATTCTCCAGGGCTGCATCAGCGCATCAGGGATTCCATGCGACGGAGGGTGGATGCATGTATCCTCGCTAACGGAGGACATTTTTAACATTTCCTGTAACAAAGTGTTTGAAGTCACGCTGGTACGTTCTGCTGCTGTTTTTTTTTTCCATTCCATGATTAATGTAATTTGAAGAGAAGTAATAAAATGAGCTCTAACATGGAAAGTAAGCGTTTCCTGACACATGTCCACATAACATATTTTCTTTCTTTGTGTGTGAGGAATGTTTCCTGAAAGTTCGGCCGTACCTTTTTGTAACACCCTGCATAATTGAGTACTTTGATGATTGGCTATTTGCCTGAAGACCGGTCTAGCAAATTCTGTTATGGTATGAAGAGGTTATCACAGTAGAGGAAGCGATCACATCACACGCGTCAGAAGACTGATTATACAATGAACGATTTCACGACCGGATGTTTCAACTGACGAGAATTCTTCCGGGTTGTATGGCCGTGGTCCATGGAACTCTTCGGTCCCTGAAGTTTCGTCCAAAGCTACACTGGACATCTTCGGAGGTGCTCCTGGTTGTGCTGAGTCGGCAAGAGTGCTTTATACAGCACACTCGTAACGCCGTAATGCTGCAATGAAGTGTAGGGACGTGTTCAGACACTCTACGATTGGAAAAAGACTGGTAGCTAAACCTCATCACACACGTAACGTATAGTGCATAAACAGGCACGAAGGAACATTACTGTTCCATTACTATTGGCGACAAATCGAAGGAAACTGTTCAAATGGTTCAAATGGCTCTGAGTACTATAGGACTTAACTTCTGAGGTCATGAGTCCCTTAGAACTTAGAACTACTTAAACCCAACTAACCTAAGGACATTACATACATCCATGCCCAAGGCAAGATTCGAACCTGCGACGTAGCGGTCGCGCGGTTCCAGACTATAGCGCCTAGAACCGCTCGGCCACTCCGGCCGGCCAGGAAACTGTAACCACCGTAACATCTACATCAGTATGTACATCAATAATCCACAAACCGTACGGTGCGCGGTGTAGGGTACCTCGTACCACGACTAGACGTTTCCTTTCTTGTTCCACTCTCAGAGCGAGGGAAAAACGACTATCTATATGCCTACGTATGAGCCCTGATTTTTCGTATCTTATCTTCTGGTCCTTATGCGAAAAGTATGTTGGCGGCATCAGAATCGTTAGGCAGTCAGCTTCAAATGCCAGTTCTCCAATTTTCTCAGTAGTGTTTCTCGAAAAGAACGTCACCTTACCTCCAGGATTTCACATTTAAGTTCCCGAAACATCTCTGTAACACTTGTGAGTTTGTTAGAACGTACCGGTAATAAATCTAGCAGCCCGCCGTTGAGTTGCTTCGATGTCTTCCCTCAATCCGACGTGGTACGGGTCCCAAACACTAGAGTGGTACTGAAGAGTAGGTCACATCAGCGTCCTGTATGCAGTGTGCGTTACAGATGAACCGTACTTTCCTAAAATTCTCACAATAAACCGAAGTCGATCGTTCGCTTTCCCTGTCACAATCGTTACATGCTCGTTCCATTTCATATCGCTTTGTGACGTTACGTCTAGATACAGGGTGTTTCAAAAATGACCGGTATATTTGAAACGGCAATAAAAACCAAACGAGCAGCGATAGAAATACACCGTTTGTTGCAATATGCTTGGGACAACAGTACATTTTCAGGCGGACAAACTTTCGAAATTACAGTAGTTACAATTTTCAACAACAGATGGCGCTGCAAGTGAGGTGAAAGATATAGAAGACAACGCAGTCTGTGGGTGCGCCATTCTGTACGTCGTCTTTCTGCTGTAAGCGTGTGCTGTTCACAACGTGTAAGTGTGCTGTAGACAACATGGTTTATTCCTTAGAACAGAGGATTTTTCTGGTGTTGGAATTCCACCGCCTAGAACACAGTGTTGTTGCAACAAGACGAAGTTTTCAACGGAGGTTTAATGTAACCAAAGGACCGAAAAGCGATACAATAAAGGATCTGTTTGAAAAATTTCAACGGACTGGGAACGTGACGGATGAACGTGCTGGAAAGGTAGGGCGACCGCGTACGGCAACCACAGAGGGCAACGCGCAGCTAGTGCAGCAGGTGATCCAACAGCAGCCTCGGGTTTCCGTTCGCCGTGTTGCAGCTGCGGTCCAAATGACGCCAACGTCCACGTATCGTCTCATGCGCCAGAGTTTACACCTCTATCCATACAAAATTCAAACGCGGCAACCCCTCAGCGCCGCTACCATTGCTGCACGAGAGACATTCGCTAACGATATAGTGCACAGGATTGATGACGGCGATATGCATGTGGGCAGCATTTGGTTTACTGACGAAGCTTATTTTTACCTGGACGGCTTCGTCAATAAACAGAACTGGCGCATATGGGGAACCGAAAAGCCCCATGTTGCAGTCCCATCGTCCCTGCATCCTCAAAAAGTACTGGTCTGGGCCGCCATTTCTTCCAAAGGAATCATTGGCCCATTTTTCAGATCCGAAACGATTACTGCATCACGCTATCTGGACATTCTTCGTGAATTTGTGGCGGTACAAACTGCCTTAGACGACACTGCGAACACCTCGTGGTTTATGCAAGATGGTGCCCGGCCACATCGCACGGTCGACGTCTTTAATTTCCTGAATGAATATTTCGATGATCGTGTGATTGCTTTGGGCTATCCGAAACATACAGGAGGCGGCGTGGAATGGCCTCCGTATTCGCCAGACATGAACCCCTGTGACTTCTTTCTGTGGGGACACTTGAAAGACCAGGTGTACCGCCAGAATCCAGAAACAATTGAACAGCTGAAGCAGTACATCTCATCTGCATGTGAAGCCACTCCGCCAGACACGTTGTCAAAGGTGTCGGGTAATTTCATTCAGAGACTACGCCATATTATTGCTACGCGTGGTGGATATGTGGAAAATATCGCACTATAGAGTTTCCCAGACTGCAGCGCCATCTGTTGTTGAAAATTGTAACTACTGTAATTTCGAAAGTTTGTCTGCCTGAAAATGGACTGTTGTCCCAAGCATATTGCAACAAACGGTGTATTTCTATTGCTGCTCGTTTAGTTTTTATTGCCGTTTCAAATATACCGGTCATTTTTGAAACACCCTGTATTTGAACGATGTGATTGTGTCAAGCAAGATACTATTGATGTTGTATCCGAACGGGTTTATTTTTCCTAGTCATTAACATTAATTTACATTTTTCTACACTTAAAGGCAGTTGCCATTCATCACACCAAGTACAAATTTTGCCTAAGTCATCCTGTATCATCCTGTAGTCACTCAACTTCGACAGCTTCCCGTAAAGCACAGCTTCGTCAGCAAACAGCCGTAAACTGATGCCCACCCTGTCCCTCAAATCATTTATGTATGTAGAGAATAACAGTGACCCTGGGGAACTCCTGATGATGCTCTTGTCTATGATGAACACTCGCCGTCGAAGGCAACATGCTGAGTTCTGTCGCTTAAGAAGTCTTAGAGCCATTCATGTAGCTGAGAACCTATTCGGCATGCTCGTACCTTCGTTAACAGTCCGCAGTGAAGTACCGTGTCAAATGCTTTTCGGATATCTAGAAATAGGGAAGCCACCTGTTTCTCTTCACCCATAGTTCGCAGTATATCATATGAGAAAAGGGGAAGCTGATTTTTCTAAAGCCGTGGACATAAGCTTACCGGATTCTACGAAATTTATTAAGTTCCAAACCAGAGTATGTTCTAGAATTCTACAGCAAACCAATGTTAAAGATACTGGTCTGTAATTTTTTGAGTCCGTTCTTTTACCCGTCCGTCTTTTTAGCCGTCCACAGCAATTGAAGGAGATACAACCACATAAAACTCTAATGGTAGACGCCTCAAGAGAAGCCACCTGCATCAGGGAGAAGTTTATTGTTAAAATTCCGAGTGCGAAAATTCCAAGAAGACTCCGGTAATATATTGCTTTCTCCGACATACCTCTCGCAAAATGACCACAATGGAAAAACTGGAGAAATCAAATCTCATAAGGAGGTCTACCGAATGCCGCTGGCACGTGCACAGTTTGCAAATGAAAGAGGAATATCGGGGTATGATGGTGATAACATAAATCTTTGATGTGGGCCTTCAGTGTTTATATCACTCATGATGGGCAATTTACCTGTATGCCTGTGTGGCAAAGCAAACACATTTGAAATGCAGGTCATGGTTTATGACAACTTGTCCTTCACTTCTACAAATCCGTCTTGATCACGTAAGTTGTACAATTAACAACTACCGGTTTCACCTATTGCCAGCTTCAGATCTTCTACAAGTAGAAAACCAGTGTTGCGACAAACTAGAAATGACAGTAGTAGTATTGGTAGTAGTAGTTTTATTCATTTTTAAATCTCTTTGACAAGGATATTGGTCAAATCTTGTTATTTCAATATAAGAATAACAAAAACAAAGTAATACACATTGAATGGCGTAGTTGGTTTTGGTACCTCTTCCATTCATTCTGGATCTCGTCAACCTAAATAGGCAACTCCAACTGTGTAATATCAATGCCCAGAGGAAGTATCTGGGTACCTTGCGTTGTACTTTACTTTTGGTGCCGTTTCTGATCAGCAAGTTCTACTCTGTGCCTGTTGCGTGAAAATATAAGTTCATCTGGGTGTTCGGAAGTATTTCACCTCTGTCTTGGTGGAGGAGGACAGATACTGTCCGTTAACTTTCGTGACATATTGGCAGGATGGAGGTGCTAAAGAAAAAAAAGGAACGAACATTCCTGTGAGGCCTTCTCGTACAACGCCCGCAGGTACAGAAGTGGTCTTCCCACCAAATTTTCGGCTGAGACTTCTCATTGGCTTCCCAAATTTTTCGGGTGGATTTTCTAGAAGTATCTGGTAGCTTCCTATCTGCGGGAGGGTGCCAAAAGGGTGTATTCCTACATGCTTTGCTAGAGGTCTGATTGGACTAGATCATCACGCGGAAAAACGTGGCAGGGGTTTGTTCAGCCAGGACTGCAAAACACGCGGGCATGGAGCCCCCTTTTCCGCTGACGAAAAGCCAGATACACTATGTGATCAAACATATCCGGACACCCGGCTGAAAATGACAAGTTCGTGGCGCCCTCCATCGGTAATGCTGCCGAATTCAATATGGTGTTGGCCCACCATTAGCCTTGATGACAGCTTCCACTCTCGCAGGCATACGTTCAATCAGGTGATGGAAGGTTTCTTCGGAATGGCAGCCCATTCTTCACGGAGTGCTGCACTCAGAAGAGATATCGATGTCGTTCGGTGAGGACTACCAAGAAGTCAGCATTCCAAAACATCCCAAAGGTGTTCTATAGTATTCAGTTCAGGACTCTGTGCAGACCTGTCCGTTACAAGGATGTTATTGTCGTGTAACCCCCCAGCCACAGGCTGGGCATTATGAACAGGTGTTCGATCGTGTTGAAAGATGCAATAGCAATCCCAGAATTGCTCTTCAACAGTGGGAAGCGAGAAGGTGCTTAAAACATTAATGTGGGCCTGTGCTGTGATACTGCCACGCAAAACAACAAGGGGTGCAAGCCCCATCCATGAAAAACACGACTACACCATAACACCACCGCCTCCGAATTTTACTATTGGCAATACACGCGCTGGCAGATGACGTTCACCGGGCATTCGCCATACCCTCGCCAGCCATCAGATGGCCACATTGTGTACCATGATTCGTCACTCCACACATCGTTTTCCCACTGTTCAATCGTCGAATGTTTACGCTCCTTACACCGAGCGAGGCGTCGTTTGGCATTTACCGGCGTGATGTGTGGCTTATGGGCAGCCGCTCGACCATGAAATCCAAGAATCATCACCTCCCACCCAACTGTCATAGCACTTGCAGTGGAACCTTATACAGCTTGGAATTCCTGTGCGATGGTCTGGATAGATGTCAGCCTACTACACATTACGACCATCTTCAATTGTCGGCGGTCCCTGTCAGTCCCTTCACGTTTCCACTTCACTATCACATTGGAAACAGTGGACCTAGGGATGTTTAGGAGTGTGGAAATCTCGCATACAGACGTATGACGCAAGTGACACCCAATCACCTGCCCCGGTTCGAAGTCCGTGAATTCCGCGGAGCGCTCCATTCTGCTCTCTCACGAGGTCTAATGACTACTGACGTCGCTGATTTGGAGTACCTGGCAGTGGGTGGCAGCACAATACTCCTAATATGAAAAACGTATGCTTTTGCGAGTGTCTGGATACTTTTGATCACACAGTGTAGCTTTGCGGTCTTGGAGAGAGCAGTTCACATAGCCATGCGTCTCGGAGTGTACAGTGAGATAGCTGCGTTATTGTATAATGTTAGACTGTGTTATGGGGCAACAGACACTATTATGAAGAACAGCTTTGATGCAGGGTATAGTCAGGTAACAGTCGGAATTAACAGGGACTATTTTTACACAGAGTATCAGACTAGGCGCTGCATAAGCTAGATACACACACAAAAATGTTTTACATCACCCCGGTTCCCAGAACTCCTAAAGGTAGACGTTGTCTGTGCATATTGTATCATAGACACAGTCCCTTTGACTGTTCAGAATTGTCACTAAACCCACCCAAAGATATAAACAACCATGCATGAGCAGCGCCGACGAAGGGGATCCGACAGCCGATCAGTTCCAGTCATTCCACCAAGAAGGAGATACACGGCTCGTGTTGTCTGCAGTTCAACCCTGCCTAGACGGTCAATACTGGAGTTCGATCGTGTCCGCATTGTTACTTTGTGCCAGGAAAGGCTCTCAACAAGTGAAGTGTCCCGACGTCTCGGAGTGAACCAAAGAGATGTTATTCGGACATGGAGGAGATACAGAGAGACAGGAACTGTCGATGACATGCCTCGCTCAGGCCGTCAAGGGCTACTACTGCAGTGGATGACCGCTACCTGCGGATTATGGTTCAAATGGCTCTGAGCACTATGGGACTTAACATCTACGGTCATCAGTCCCCTAGAACTTAGAACTACTTAAACCTAACTAACCTAAGGACATCACACAACACCCAGTCATCACGAAGCAGAGAAAATCCCTGACCCTGCCGGGAATCGAACCCGGGAACCCGGGCGCGGGAAGCGAGAACGCTACCGCACGACCACGAGCTGCGGACTGCGGATTATGGCTCGGAGGAATCATGACAGCAAAGCCACCATGTTCAATAATACTTTTTGTGCAGCCACAGGACGTCATTTTACGACTCAAACTGTGCGTAATAGGCTGCATGATGCATAACTTCACTCCCAACGTCCATGGCGAGATCTATCTTTGCAGCCACGACGCCACGCAGCGCGGTACAGATGGGCCCAACAACATGCCGAATGGACCGCTCAGGATTGGAATCAGGTTATCGTCACCGATGAGTGTCGCATATGCCTTGAACCAGACAATCGTCGGAGACGCTTTTGGAGGCAACCTGGTCAAGCTGTACACCTTAGACACACTTTCCAGCGAGTGCAGCAAGGTGGAGGCTCCCTGCTGTTTTGGGGTGGCATTATGTGGGGCTGGCGTATGCCGCTTGTGGTCAAGGAAGGCGCCGTAACAGCAGTACCATACGTGAATACCATGAATACCATCCTCCGACCGATAGTGCAATCATATCCTCAGCATATTGGCGAGGCATTCGTCTTCATGGACGACAATTCGCGCCCGCATCGTGCACATCTTGTGAATGACTTCCTTAAGGATGACGACATCGCTTGACTATAGTGGCCAGCATGTTCTCCAAACATGAACCCTATCGAACATGCCTGGGATAGGTAGAAAAGGGCTGTTTGTGGACGACGTGACCTTTCTAACAACTCTTGAGGGATCTACGCCGAATCGCCGTTGAGGAGTGGGACAAGATGGACCAACAGTGCCTTGATGAACTTGTGGATAGTATGCCACGATGAATACAGGCATGCTTCAATGCAAAAGGACGTGCCACTGGGTATCAGAGGTTCCGGTGTTTACAGCAATTTGGACCACCACCTCTGAAAGTATCGCTTTATGGTGGTATAACATGCAATGTGTGGTTTTCATGAACCATAAAAAGGGAGGAAATGATGTTTATGTTGATCTCTATTTCAATTTTCTGTACAGGTTCTGGAACTCTAGGAACCGAGGTGATGCAAGACATCACACAACACCCAGTCATCACGAGGCAGAGAAAATTCCTGACCCCGCTGGGATCTGCTCCATTCTGCGACCTGAAATGATAAGAAATGCGTAATTGTAGGCGTGCTTAGCAGGGAGTTTTAGGCCACAGTGTAATTAATTCCTCGGTATATTAAATTCGTTCTCCAGGAGGTGATGTAAATACTGAGTAAATATAGAGTCATTATTTCAGCTTGCGTAAGTGTCCGGTCTGCTCTTTGAAAAAACCGAGGTGCTGGAATAGGCCATCCTGCTATTATCTACGAAACTTTTAACTAGCGTTGCTCTAACAAGCAATTCTGCCATTGGCTCGCAGCCAGTGCCTGTAATGCCTTTGTTCGTAATGGTTGGCGTATCACTTATATGGAACAATAACGTAATAATTTTCCATGATTTGTAATCTGATCCAGTATTAATCGTTCTAGAGAATATCAATTAATGTCGTAGTTCACAATGATCATTTTTAATTACTAATTTCTTAGTCCCATCGCCATCATAGTCGGTAGTATAAATCAGAAACGTACAAATTACATTCAGTGATCAAGCTTTCGTCTCAATAAATCTGTACCGAGTTAGGATCACCATGCGCAAGGTTAGACTGAGAATTCTCTCTCTTGAATTCGGGTTTAGATGATTCATTTTGGATAGAACCCGGTATGGCTACTGCACTTATGGTTGATTACCAATGAAAACGGTAAAAGGTGGGACATCTAGTGATACAAGTTGCTAACAGTACAGGAACGATCACATATTACTAATTCGCAATTATATCAATTATAAGCATATTTCCAAAGATTTATGCTGCCAGTAGTCAGATTAAATCAACAAGTGCCTTTCAACATACACGAGCATTTACGTACTTACAGATCTAGTAAGAAAAGATGGGACAAGCAGTCGACCGTGGCCTTATACTACAAACTGTTACGGCATTTTCCTGAATTAATTTAGAGAAAGCACGGAAAACGTAAATCAGAATGGCCGGATGATGACTGGAGTCTCCACCCTCCCGAATACAAGGCCGCTGTGTTTAGAACAGTACTGCCTCATTCGGTTTACCCCTGAAGTACATTGCTGTATCATAAATAAGTTATTTAATAACATAAAAGTCTAATGCTACACTGTTCATTCATTTCGCACTCCCCGTCGCTACACACACTATACATACATTATATCATCACACTACACACACTATCAGCTGATATTAGGACGATTTTGGGTATCGCAACTTCCCATGAGTCAGCTGAGTCAGCTTCTCTCTATAACGAGTGACATGTTGAACTAAGAAGATGTGGTGTTACTGTTCTGCATTGTTTACCTTTAGGAGTAAGATTTTCAAGAAAAGAAAAAAAGAGGGAAAAATATAGTGTGAAAATGTTATGTGGAGTTATACATGTTTTATTGTCATAATTATTATTTATTTGTCTCCCATAAGTCCAACCCCTCGTCCAAGTCTTGGGAGATGGGCAACGGTACAAAGTAGGGGACTGCCTATAGGGGCGATGTACAGCGGGGACTTCGTATGCCCCAGGACCGCTACGGTAGCTGGGAAGGCCCTATGGGAACCCTGAAACGTGACGGCTAACGGGGCTCTGGTGAAGCTGCGATAGGCCTAGCAAGCCAGTAGTGGGTAAATCAACTGCTTTCAAAAAGGGAACATACCTCGCATCACGGAACGGATTTAAAGGAAACTGACCAAGCAATGGAAAAGGATTATGAGATGGTTTACGACTGGGCACCTTAAACGTAAGGACTCTAACTGGGAAGTTAGAAGAAATTGTAGAAATGATGGAAAGGAGGAAATTGGACATCTTGGGACTTGCTGCGACTAGGTGGAGAGGAGTTGGTGAAAAACCACTAAGTAAAGGATGTAAACTGTACTGGATAGGGAATGAGAGGGGAAGAAATGGAGTGGCAATAGTGGTCAGAGAGGGTCTGCAGGAGGAGGTGGAAGATATCAATGATCGAATGATAAAAGCCAGAGTACGAGTGAAAGGAAAAAGCATTGAAATCATCCAAGCATATGCCCCACAGGTGGGGTGTACAAAAAAGGAGAAGGAGGAATTTGAAGATGACATGCAAAAGCAGCTAAATGGAGGTAATCAGATTATAATAGGGGACCTCAATGCACATGTTGGCACAGACAGGAAAGGATTCGAGGAGATAATGGGACCAGAGGGCTGGGGGAACCGAAATAGAGAAGGAAAATTGTTGCTGGAATTCTGCAAGAGGAATGGGCTGGCGATCGTAAATTCCTGGTACAAGAAGAGAAGTAGCCACAAAATAACTTGGTACAGTGGAGACTGGTCCCAAACTTCAGTAGTAGACTATGTACTAGTGGATAGGCAGATGATGAGCAGCCTCACAGATGTTAAGGTCATTCCATCTGAGGCCTTAGACAGTGACCATCGGCTGTTGGTAGCCACCCTGAGAGAGAAAAAAGATAGGAGGGCAACAGACATACAGGAGAAAAGGTTGAAGACATGGATGCTGAAAGAGGATGAACGGAGGACCCAGTACCAGACCCTGATCAGGAAGAAGCTGCCAAAGGAAGATCAGAGAACAGTGGAAGAAGAATGGGGAGATTTTAAGAGGGCTCTAGTTGAGGCAGCTGAGACTGTGTGCGGAAGAACTAGCACAAAGAGGAGAAGTAAGGAAACCCCATGGTGGAACAACATATGTAAAGAGGCGGTACTTCGAATGAACAAAGCCTTCAGAGAATGGTTCCAGACCCGAACAGATGAAGCTAGGGTAAAATATAAGGAAAGCAAGAAAGCGGCACAGACCATAGTAAGGGCGGAGAAGAAGAAGTGGATGGAAAAATGGACAAGAATGTTAGAAGAGGACAGTGAAGGGAACAAAAAAGTACTTTACACCATGGTAAGAAATAAGAGGAACGACAGAAGCGAGTGCCTGAGGATCATGGATAATAATGGAAGAGTTGTGGAGGAAATGCATGAGCTCAAAAAGATTTGGAAGGAGTACTTTGAAGATCTGTTGAATGCCGCCAAGCGGGTAACTAACAGCGATGGAGAGCCTAAAGCAGCAGACGATTATAATAGTGGGGAAATTGATGATCTAACTTGGAATGAAGTGGAACAAGCCATAAAGAGGATGAAAGGGGGCAAGGCACCAGGTTGGGACGAAGTAACAGTGGATATGATACGAGCAGCAGGAGAAGTAGGAACCCAGTGGCTATGCAGAGTGCTGAGGGTGGTGTGGAAGGAGAACAGAATTCCTGAAGATTGGAAGAACGGAATTATAGTTCCGATCTTCAAGAAAGGGGATAAAAGGAGATGTGAGAACTACAGAGGAATCACACTGCTATGCCACTGTGGAAAAATCTATGAAAAGATCCTGGAGAAGAGAATAAGAAGCAGTATTGAAAGTAGACTGCAAGAGGAGCAGTATGGTTTCAGATCGGGAAGATCAACAACGGACCTCATATTTGCGGTAAGGCAACTGCAGGAAAGGCACTATGAGTACGGGAAGGACTTAATCATGGCCTTTTTAGATATTGAGAAGGCGTATGACAGTATCTGTAGGGACAAGCTCTGGGATGTGCTGAACGCAAAAGGGATAGATGAAGAGATAACACGAAAAGTCAGAAAAATGTATGAGGGAAGTGAGAGTTGTGTGAAAGTGGGGAGGGAACGTACTGCATGGTTCAAGCTGGAAAATGGGCTGCGACAGGGAAGTGCACTTTCGCCTTTATTGTTTATTATTGTTATGGATGAAATCCTACAGCAAGTATCAGATGCAATTGGAGATCATAAAATGAAAGCAGTGCTTTTTGCCGATGACCTGATGTTATGGGGAAATTGCGAGAAGGAGGTGCAAGAGCAGTTAGATGTATGGGAGGCAACGGCAGCACAATATGGAATGCATTTCTCTGCAAAGAAAAGTGAAATAATTGTCACAACAAGGAAGAAGAATAGGCCAAATGTGGATATAACTTGTGGAGGGGAAAAACTACAAGTGGTAACTTCAAGTACCTGGGAAGCATGATTGAAAGTAAGGGGGGAAACGCAATGGAAATAAATGAAAGGTGCAGAAAAGCAGGGCAGTTCTTCAAATGCATTAGGAGGCTTATTTGGAGCAAGGAGGTGCCACAGAAATCCAAGGGAATTATATACCGAACCTACTCTGTCCCCATATTGGCATACGGAAGTGAGACATGGGTAATGCACAAAAGCGACAAAAGTAGAATACAAGCTAGTGAAATGAAGTTCCAGAGGAGCAGGTTGAGTGTAACAAGACGAGACAGATTGCGAAATGTGTATGTGAGGGAAAGACTAAAGGAGGAACCAGTACAGGACAGGATAGAAAAATCAAGACTGCAGTGGTATGGACACATGAAGAGAATGGATGAGGGAAGAATTCCAAAGAGGATGTTTGATCTGCAACTGGAGGGGAAGAGGCCCAGGGGAAGACCAAGAGATAGATGGGTGAAGGGAGTGAAGGAATGTGTGACGAGAAGAGGAGAGAACTGGACGAAGGTGGAAGAGGGGGAATGGTGGAAAGACAGAACACGATGGAGAGGCTTGTGTTCCCGACAGACCCAGCCAGTGGCTGGAAACTGTCCAAGACGATGATGATGATTATTTATTTGTGTTTTACTAAACCTTTACTTTACATTCAAAAAGATTTCGGGCTTGCAGCCGGTCGTCGTTAGCTTCCATCCACGATATTTCGACTGGGCAACTGCCAGCCATTCTCAGGTGAGCCATCGAAGACAGTCTTCGATGGCTCACCTGAGGATGACTGGAAGTTGTCCAGTCAAAATATTGTGGATGGAAGCTAACGACGACCGGCTGCAAGCCCGAAATCCTTTTGAATATTCAGTTCGCCGGGAAAATTTTAAATTTCACACCCTTGCTTTACGTTATCTAAGTAATCTAATGTATAGAATGTAATGCTTAACAGGTAATTTTTAACTACAATTCTAAATACGATTGTTTTAGCAATTTCTTTCATCTCTTTTGGCTATTTGTTGTGCAGTTTTATTCCTTGGTAGAAAATCCTATTTTCCGTTTTATGTTTATTTTTTCTTGGTGCAATAATTATTATCAATGTTATTTTTGATGTGTACAACTGACTGGTAAATATAGTCACATTGTGTAATTAAAATCCCCTGTTTTTTGAGCATATCTTTACAGTGAACTTAAGCACTATTTATAGTTATTGTTCTTATGGCCCTTTCCTCCAGTTCGAAAACTGTATTCGTTCAATGTAAATCTTTTACCCAGAAAAGAATTTAATTATATAATCATTGCCTTGTTAATTATATTCCACTTGCACACATGTTTAATTGCGTTGTTTTTTCATACAACTTTTGTTCTGACTTTTATACAGTGATGTGTTTTTACTTCACCAGACTAGGAGCTTTTTTTGTTAAATGGATTTTAATTTCATATATAGAATGTCAATTTATGTTTTATTTTCAGACACTGTTTTTGCTATATCGAAGAATATTAATTAATGACCATACATATTGCATTTTAACTACCGAATTTACGATACTGATTGCGCATATACTCTACCATTAACGCCCTCTGCAGGGTACAGTTATTCATACCAGTACAGGGCGTCTCCATGGCATCACCAGCGCTTAATACATACCTAGGAGTGTAGATATTGACGTTGAAACTTTTATCAGAATATTTTTATGGTATGTATGGTTGGTATGCATGGCTTGCTCTTAATTATGCTACTATTTTTATTTATTGTGTATTCCTGGTGCTTTGCAGATTTAGCCCTTCCTAATGCAACTTAGTTTGTCACGCCACAGTTTTCCTGTTTGTAATGTGCCTGAAGACGGCAATAGTCGAAACCGGTAATTGTGAATTGTACAGCTTATATCATCAAGTCGGACTTGTACAAATAAAATCCTATAACATGAGCGTGGAGTCATTTACAGACTTTGTCTTCAGTTGACAAACAAGGTGTTTTTTGTATTGTAAGGGGGTTTGCGTATGAAGATGTAGACGACAACGCTCGTTTCAGCAAACCGCTTTCACGATGTACTCGAGAGTAATATTACTTAAATGGAAAAATCTACGTATTTGTCTAATCAAATCAAGCTGAACGCGGACGGCGCTTGACCAGGAATCATGTTACTCCTGGAATACAACCACTTTGATCACCTCTTAAGCAAACGAACGGAACAGAGAAAACTTTGAACAGTTTATTGGAGAGTGTACTAAACACATAAGGAACATGTACAGCGGACTACAGTTTACGTATTAGTTACTGATTTGTAGAAATGATAGACTAACTAAAATTATCCTTTTAATTACAATGTTAATGTCCTGAACATTTTAAATAGAGAGAACGTACACTCTAAACAAGTAGGTTGCAGTAGCAATTTCGAGATGAAGAGGCTGGCACAGGGTACTGCAACAAAAGCAACGCTCTATAAGTCAACGTGCTATTTGAAACTCTCCCTGCGAAAGCATATTTTAGTTTTATCTCTTTATTTCTTTGACAGTATCTTACGTCTTAGGATGCTGCCTCTTTTTATTCATTGCTTTGAGTTTCAAAATTTTGTCCTCTGCTAGGTTATGAACCGCATAAATTTCATTTTTCTGTTCTGCGCAGTCGAGGTGTTTGGTCTCTATATATTAATCTAATCACGATAAAGACTTGTTGATAGAAATCTTGTGTCTGGGGAAACAAGGAGATAACTACCACATTTGCTACATTACTAGCATGTTCTTGTTGTTCTTTATGGACTAAATGCTTGAAGAGAGCAATGTAATAATGAAACAGGTAATTATCTTACGTGTTACTGCGACCAAGATGATTAATAATGTTCCATAAAACAAATATTAGTTGGGTTTGATTTCAGTAGCTACTAGAATAACTTGCCTATTATGTAATAACGTATTTATATAATGACCTTCCCGCTCCTTACATTAAACTGTCTGTTGCTACGATTGCAGTTTGAACTAGATTAAACTCGACCTTCTGATGAAAGACATTCTGAAAGGAAATTATTATATAACAAAGTTATGGACAACGTTAGCGTGTAGAGTACTTCAAGATTTTCACCTGAACTGCAATGTTTTCTCCATTATCCCGTATTTCTAACTTTCTGTTTGTCGCTGTAGCAGGAACACACACATAAAGAGACATTAAATAGTGTGTGACAATTGGAGTAGATGGTGTAGTTGTCTCACTATTTGTAGTGGATCTGGAGATCATTAATGAGGAAAACTAAGTAACAAGAAAGTTGAAACTTATTCAGGTTGTTCTTACAACGAGTATTTTCTACCTGCTCTGAGTATCGATAAGTCAAAGGGTATCCACGAAAGACGAACGCAGAAGAAAGGTGCCCACATTATGAATATTAACTGCAAATCTCTTTTCACGAATGTCTTAATTTTACAGTGCAAAATATTAAAGCCATACAGTAAAACGTACTAGCTCTATGGCAGATGTAAAATTGCTTCCAGAGAAACTCTCAGTCATGTCCATAAAAATTATGAAATTATTTTATACCCAGTGTGAGATGTAAGAATAATACCGTCTGTCAGTATTCTACCAGAAATATCTTTTCCCAATAGTACATGTCACTGAAGTGAGCTGTTAATTTTTATATTTTCACGCACGTAATGGAATGAGAGGTAAACTTAACATATGGTTTAATGTTTCACGTACTTTATAGTGATTTATAGAGTACGAGAGAGTATAAATGTAGGTGTTGGCGCCTAACCAAGTTTCAGTCAAGCTGTTAAATGGTCAACAGGCTTTCTTTAAATCTAAAGACTGCATGTTGTCCTCAGAAAATAGATGCATAACCTCGAAAGATGTGCAGTCTAGTTCTAAGTAGCTGTAGGTATTGGGCTTCTCTGTTTGGGCACTATTAATTTCTAGGGCATTTTGGTCACAAGATAGAAACTGCCTACAAGCAGTCGGTCTTCAGTGTTAAATGGTCTTCACCGTGAATTTTTCGGAGTTCGAGGGTGTAGCTTCGATTTTGTGTGTGTGTGTGTGTGTGTGTGTGTGTGTGTGTGTGTGTGTAACAAAGGGCACTTAGTCCCTCGACGTTTCACTGTTGTTCTTCACATATCGTCTAATGGTGACTACACAATATATCAGAGACATATATCATACCATTACAAGCGAGCTTGAAACACAATCATTCTTTGTGCCGTATATTCCAGTGTCAGCTGGTATGAACCCACTTCCTGTTAATGGTTCTGCAATGCAGGCGGTTTTTGTTAATGTTGACGTGAATTCGTGATTTATTCCATTGTGATATGTCTTACAGATCAACATCAACAGAATTAGTACTAACATCAGCTGTGCTGAGGCGATGGACCTAATACTGGCGTGGGCCGTGGTAACCGAGCGGTTCTAGGCGCTTCAGTCCGGAACCGCGCGACTGCTACGGTCACAGGTTCGAATCCTGCCTCCGGCATGGATGTGTGTGATGTCCTTAGGTTAGTTAGGTTTAAGTAGTTACAGTTCTAGGGGACTGATGACCTCAGATGTTGAGTCCCATAGTGCTCAGAGCCATTTGAACCATTTGAAGCTAATACTGGCCAGTGGTGTGCTTGTATAAGAATTATTTTTGATATTCCAACGCAAATGAAGTTTGCATGGAATTTCTCTAAGTAACCAAATAATGCAAGCGCCTTCTATGACACAGAAGGGCACAGTAGTGGGAGGGGGTTTATTATAAAGTAGGACGCGCTTGAACCACTACTGTTCACTGCCCTCGTCCTGAAAAACCGATGCCAGATGAACTTTGACTTGGGTATCTATTAGTTTCACTCAGTGTCTGAACTGTTGTCAGTAAATCTTTAGTTACAATCGATGTGAGCCCGACAGCAGTTGTTGCCGTCAGTTAATGCCACTCTATCTCAACTAGCTTCCCAGTGAGTATTGTGAAGGGAGCTGCATGCAGTGGGGATTTGGAGTCGAAAGAAAGATGAGGATTTAAAGTCTCGTCGACGAGATGGTCACAAGAGAAGGAGCACAAGCTCGGATACTGGAAAATTGGGAAAGAAAGTCGGCTGAACCATTTTAAAGCAACCGTCTCGGCGTTAACATTAATCGATTTGGAGCTACCACGTAAAATCTGACCCTCCACCCTTCAGAATGCGAATCCATGGTGCTGAACATTGGGCACTCTCACTCGGTAAGTTGGGGTCGGTTACGTAATAAAAACCCATTTCTCACATAGGTACAAAAAGCTGCTCGTCTTAGATGAACCAAAGAACATAGGGAACCAGCCGCTTATAGGCGTGTAGTGCGTTACGGCGACTAGTCTTGATTTCACCTGATTTCAAACGATGAAATGTGCCCAGTGGACTGATGACACAATGACATGTTTAACTCACACTGTGCCGACAGTGCCGTTCAACGTGGAGGTGGTTCTGTGATGTTTCGGAAATGTTTATGGAGCTCTGCTCTGCAAAACTTAATGACGAGCTAGATAAAGTATCATAACGTATTATCTACTCAGTAGAAACGGATGAAAGTGTGGGAGCAATTTACCAGAGATCTCCCAGTCGGGAAACTGGGAGGACGAAGTGAGACGAATATAGAGGTGGCCGAGGAGTGCGTGGTGAGCGCTCCGAAGCACAGGCACTGCTACCCGGGGTGGTTGACCACAGTCAAAAAAAAAAAAAAAATGGTTCAAATGGCTCTGATCACTATGGGACTTAACATCTGTGGTCATCAGTCCCCTAGAACTTAGAACTACTTAAACCTAGCTAACCTAAGGACATCACACACATCCATACCCGAGGCAGGATTCGAACCTGCGACCATAGCGGTCATGCGGTTCCAGACTGAAGCGCCTAGAACCGCACGGCCACACCGGCCGGCTGACCACAGTCAACTTCAGCAGCAGATGACCGCTACAGCGTGCAACAGGTAAGAAGAGAACTAAGTCAAACAGCGGGTTCAGTAGCAACCGCATTTACCAGGGCTAGAAAGCACGCAATCTCACGATCCACGGTGGCACAGCAACTGCATAACGGTGATCTGTCTGGCTGACGACTAGTATGTTGTGTTCTGTTGACACCCGCCCCTTGAAGGCACTGTTTGCGAATGTACCAACAACATAGAAACTGGATCAGAGAGTAGTGGGTCGCGTACTCTACTAGAAGGAGAGCAGATTCAGTTTGAGTAGTGATTCTGGACGTACCGTCATATGACGAGAGGTGGGAACACGTAGTGCACCCATGAACATTGTCCAACATGATCGTTCTCGTAGTCCACGACTTAGCGTGGGGAGAAATAATGTTGTATGAGCTTACTGACAGCCACGTGTTTGAACACGGTACACTTACAATTCATCGTTGTTGTGATACTGCACTCCTTCTCCATGTGTTCCTTTTCAGCGATTCATGCTCCATCAGACAGATATCCGATGGCATAAATGGTGAGAAACGTCTGACAGAAAACTGGGAGAGAGTGTTATGGTCTAGAGAATGTTTTCGTAGCTTTCACTGAGTGATTTCCTCGTTCTGGAAGGCGTAATTCATATATCTCTCTCCTTGGGGACCACATCCCGTCTACACGCAGTGTGTTTTTCCTGTGAAAAGTGGCTTCTACCAACAGGCAACTGCAACGTGCCACACAGCGCACGGTGTACGTGCCTGTTTCTAAGAGCACCAGGATGATTTTACCATACTCACCAGTTTCAAACCCAATCAAGAACCTGTGGGACTACTTCATTCGCGCAGTTTGCGCCAGGGATCCTCTACCGAGAACATTATATGAATGAGTGGTGTCTGTTCTTTCTGACATGTAAATTGAAAGTGGAGGGGAGAGAAAGCAAAGCAAAGGGGTAACTGACGTCAGCTGCACCGGTATATGGCGCAGAATCAGCGGCGACAAGTGGATATCTGTGCTGGACTGGGATTCGAACTCAGGATCTGCTGCTTAATGGGCAGTTGTGTTAGCAACTGCGCAACCCGCGACAAACAGCTGCACCGGCTGGGGCATAGTGTTCACCACAATCGCGCGAACTATCTAGACTGACCCACATCCACACCGAGCGCCACCTATCTGCAGTCCCTGTCCCATTTCCTGCATGCTCTTTAGTTTGATATCCGCCGGAGATCGGACGTACTTGTGCATCCAGACTGAAGGAGGTGGCTCCATTACCTATTTGGCGAACGAATTATATGAATGTGTGGTGTCTGTTCTTGGGCGGATGCATAAGTACGTCTAACTTTGTTATGGTAATAACATTGGATTTTCTGTAATTTCGAAGTTTCACCTGTAGCAGAAACGAAATATATTTTTGTATTTGATGTGATTTTTGTAAAACGAATTTTACATCACCTTTTAATTTTATGTAAATTATTGTTACACTGCTACTCTGCCAATAGGGAAACGATAGGGGACGTTTGATGTTTTTGTCTACTTGGCAAAGAGTCAACTGAAAAAGTGGGAACACCCCTGGGCGCTGCGTGTGTTACGTCAGAGAATGCGCGAACAGGACACATCAGTATTAGCAACGAAACAGTAAGAAAATCTGTAATTCGTGCAAGACGAGAAGGTGATACGTACGTGGGTAGATGAATTACGCTCCAAATAGCGTCCAGATCGTCCTCCATTATCGTGCTGTCGTAATAAATGGAGCTAATGGAACATTATCGTATCAGCGGCATCGACGACGTGTAAGACTGTTCACATTCGGATTAGGTTAACTTCTGTAAAGCATGCCCAGTAAAACTGCTTGTTCTATTTAACGATCAGAGGCAGCACGTATAATTTCAGTTGGATGAGACAGTTAGTAAGGTAAATTCAAATAAAATAACGTAGCAAAACTAAAACCATCATTTTATGAAATAATCATTTCATAATTATTTTGTGAAATTGTTATCTGTTCGGCTTGGTGGTTCATATTCTAGCATTGCTACTGAGTTGAATCTGACTGCTTTATTTAATGTAAACATTTTCAAATTACTTATAAATTAAAATTGTATAAGTTTTATTTGGGAAGTTATTGAAATTACCCTCTGTATCTAAACGTTACTGTGAGGTAACGCAGTT
Organism: Schistocerca serialis cubense; assembly: GCF_023864345.2. NCBI lineage: Eukaryota > Metazoa > Arthropoda > Insecta > Orthoptera > Acrididae > Schistocerca > Schistocerca serialis. The sequence continues at coordinate 442,066,054 of NC_064641.1, read as the reverse complement.
TTGAGTATAACAGAGAGATTTCACCGCTTGAGGATTCTCTGCAGACCTTTCCAAATGATTACATCTGTTTTTCTTTGGTAAATTCAAGTAACAGCTAACATTTCACTTTATCTTCGTAAAGTTTTCTGTCGATGACGAACGTTACGTCAGAAAGCATTCTTCAGACTAATTACGTAATAATTAATTCCCTGATAACCAACCGGTTTTCCGCGCAGGGTAGCCATGCGGTCTGAGGCGCCTTGCCACGATTCGCGCGGCTGCTCCCGTCGAAGGTCCGAGTCCTGTGTGTTTTGTCTTTGCGTAAGTTAGTTTAAGTTACATTAAGTAGCATGTAAGCTTAGGGACCGAGGACCTCAGCAGATTGGTCCTGTGGACTTATTACCACCACCACCCACCGGTTAAAGAGCAGACTTTGTCCAGTTGTACTGACGACCATATTTATCAATAATTTTGTTAACTTTCTGAGTGGTTTACCAAAAAGCTTTCTTTTGTCCTCGTTTTGCAGGACTTGCAATGTTTTATAACAGTTATTCAAAAGTGGCGTAAGCTGAAAGTGGAGTAAGTTATTTTTAAAACTAATTTATTGTACACTTTTCCCCATTAATCAGTTATTTTTTCGGTAACGATGGCGTTAAGAGAGAAGGCGTGTACAAATGTGACGAAAAATTTCATTTTTCCATTTTGTTTCCATTCATTTGTAAAATTTATTGGCATCTATTTCCCAGAGTTTCATTCTCTAAATTACACGGGAAGTGAAGAAAAAGAATCTACCTTGTTTGATGTATTCCAGTCACGCTCACTCTCGCAGCTGTCGCCCACTGACAACCTCTACACCGCAAGAAATGATTTCCTCGATGTGTAATATATGCTACCAAGCCCACATTCAGATTGCTGGCAAATCCTGACCTACTAAGAAAGTGTATTCATGTCAAAACTCAACACTCAAAATCCAAATGAGCCTCGGAATACGATTATCTGGAAATGTACAGCTGTAAAACTTGCAGTGTTTGATGTATTTGTTATGTATCTCGGAAACATATCAAGAGTGAAAGTTGGGGTTCAGGACAAGTGCAATCACTCTGACAGTTCTTAAGAGACTTGACATCTGTCAGTTGTCTATAGCTGAAATGCTTATTCAGTATCTAGTTCAGAAAACAAGACAAAAGAAAAGTAGTTACAATGCAAGTCTTGAGGACCAAGACGATCCTGGATACAGTGCTGGAGCATTTTGAGAAGATACAACAAGATAATATGAGTTTAATCTTTAAACTAGTTTTCTGAGAAACTTCATGTCCTTATGCTTACGTACCTTTTTCTCAGGGCATCTGTGATATTATGACATGATACTTGGCTCTTACGTTTCTCACAGTGTAACAAACGAACACACGGAACTAAACTTCAAATGTTTTGTCTGAATGAGATATACAGGCAAATGTGCTGAAATTCCTATATCGATTCCTACCTGAAAAATGTACAACGTTATAAATTTTTTTTATCTAAGGTATTCAAAATGGTTTATGCATAATAATTGTTTATACTGGTGTAAACATAACAAAGTTCAACTTTGGCAAGGATTGGTTTAATACATTATGAAGAAAAGGAACGTTAATAATTCTAGATGTATTAAAATTGATATTCTTATAGTAATTCCTAAATTCGAAGAAAAATTGTGAAAAAGATTTTAAATTTGCGTTGCAGTATTCCTAACCACCACATAAAAGTTTACTTTTAGATTGTAGTATTTAGGCATACTTTTTAATAGCGTGAGAGTAAACGTTTCATGCATGTATCCGCTTTAATTTTTGTGATATGATTATTCTCATACGATCACCGTCAGTTATACATAATCAGTTATGAAAGGAGCAGGTTACAGGACATGATCTATTGAGTCCCTCTCTGAGTTTTCCACTAGCTAATAAAGACTATAGTACCAAGTAGATGACGTTGGACCATTTAGCTGTACTGGAGAAACAGTGTGTAGTCATAAGGCACTGTTGGGAAACGCAACGCTGCAGATTTTCCAGAAGAGATCACTTGCGGGAGCTAGGTAGCGGTTCGTAGCAAGTAGCCTCGCAAACTGTCTTACGTAAGTGCCTCGAGGGAGGCTGCTTATGTAACAGTAATTCCAGACTCTCTGCACTGATATTATTTGGGGCTTCACTTCGTTCCCTGGCCTGTAGTTCCAAGCAGAAAGCACAAAAATTAAAATCGAACACAATCTGCAAACCGCAACGGAACGCCATATTGTTTTCTTTTTCTGGAAACTGGTACCGTGTGTCAGATGTCTCAGATACTATTGTTGAGGAAATTTTCTGAACGGAACAATTAAGCATGCCGTTAAGACATTTTAATTGATCTGTTTCATTTTTATTTCCTTGGTATGATTAACGTACTACAACAGAATATCCATAATGGAACATACTTATGTTGAACACTAAATTACTAAAGTATTACTGGCAGTAGCGAAAAATAATTATTGTGTGATGATCTGTTGCATGGAAATGAATGTTAGGATTATTGTTGAACGATTTAGCAGACCATATCTGTAAACCATTTGAAATATAAAGCAACAACTGCTGTAGAAAAACGCTACTGTCAACCAAGCACACTTTTCGATTTGATGACATTCGTCCTCATAAATCTGAGGAGTTTAGCCTCTCTAATCTTTCAAAATATTAAGCGACAGAAAATCCTAAAACAGGTGGCTATGAGATACTAGGTAATTTCGTGACAATATTCTTCCAAGAAGATATCTCCACATCACCGGCAACGAACACACTGCCATATGGCTGTAGGAAATCTGAAGATTGGTGTGACAAATTAAGAGCTTATGAAATTTTGAGCAGTATACACAAAAAGGAGTGAAAGGAACTGATGTCCTCCAATAACAATCAATCCATTACCATCGGTAAAATTGAATGCTAAGGTGTCAAAATTGCAGGAGAGTTCCGCTATTAAACGTAGGGGAGAGAGTGGAGAGAATACTATGAAGTGCTCTATGTTGGAGAGTAAATGTGTGATGACTTGATAGAAAAAGAAATTGAAGTCGATTTGGAAGACGTAGGGGATCCAGTACAGCAGTCAGAGTTCGACAGAGCTTTGGAAGACTTGAATAGATAAGGCCAAAGGTATAGATAACAACCTTTCGGAATTTCTAAGTCTGATGGAATGTCTCCAATTCAAAATTCTACACACCGACTTGAGTTGTCGTTTGGTTACCATTTCCCTTAATGATTTTAGAAAATCCGAAGACTGGAGACATTTCATCAGACTTTCGGAAAGAAAATCAGCCACGCATTTCCGGAGATAGTAAGAGCTGACAAGTGCGATACTTGTCGTACAATAAGCTTAACAGCTCATGCATCCAAGTTCTTGACAAGAATAATATACAGAAGAATGGGAAGTAAAATGGAGGATCGGTTAGACGGCAATCAGGGTGCAGCTATGGCGTTTCGATTTGTAATGGAAGCAAGACATAGGAAAAATCAAGTCACGTTCATAGGATTTGCCGACGTAGAAAAAGCCTTCAGAGTGGTGAATGTTCGAAATTCTGAGGAAAATAGGTTCAAATGGCTCTGAGCACTATGGGACTTAACGTCTGAGGTCATCAGTCCCCAAGAACTTAGAACTACTTAAACCTAACTAACCTAAGGACATCACACACATCCATGCCCGAGGCAGGTCGCGCGGCTCCAGACTGTAGCGCCTAGAACCGCTCGGCCACCGCAGCCGGCTGAGGAAAATAGGAATAAGCTGTATAAAAGATGAGCAATATACAATTTGTGGTAATATGCAGCATGTGGAAAACTCTGACAAGACGAACGTGTAGGTGTTTTAAGATAGCTTGTAAAATATGTGTGCTCCTGGAAGGTGCTGTAGAGGATAAAAACTGTAGGGAAAGATATAGTTTGTAATATATCCTACAAATAACAGAGGACGTTAGGTGAAAGTGCTGCTCCGAGATGAAGAGGTTAGCGCAGGAGCGGAAGTGGTGGCGGGCTGCATCAAATCACTCAGAGGACTGATGGCCAAAAACAGATAAATTCCCTGATAATATTAACCAGCGAATGACAGGCTTCTGCCTTTCAGATGATTACAGTCTGTCTCATACTAGAAACACAAGTATAATAAAGCAAATAACTGTGCAGAATATATGACGTAATTTGAAAGAAAAAAAGGAACATGCGTTATTCAGACGAAGTGTAAGAAGACAGTTGCCCCAATTTAACTTTACTAGTGTGTCTCCTGTACCAGTGTCACATTCTGTAATCTATGGTAATATTGCAATAACATTTTTCTTTACTGTAGTTAGACTCATAAAGAAAAATGAAACAACTATATTTATTCAAATTGATCATTAATCCAAACGTATTTTATTTCATCTTTTCTGGAGAAAGAATTCCGAGCCCAGAAAACTGATAGTGCATGGAGCACTCGCGACGTGGTCTTGAGCGAAACTGTCCAAATCTCCCCACCGGTCAGGACTACCGGTACCCAGCAAACGGCTTCTCAGTTCTTTGTTGGAGGACACCGTGTCATGGCGCCCTAGAAGACCGGTCTTTGGCCAAGCGAGTCCCACTTAATGCAGTCTGCGAGACATCCGGTGAACGCGTAGGCGCGGGCAGGAACGGTATTCGCTGTTCACGGAGACATATCTGGGTGATGGGACCAACATGCTCTCAGGTTCATAGTGCTGGAAGAAAAATACATCAAGTATTCTCTATAAACTACTTATACAGGAGAGGGAGACGCTACAACGATTATTTGGTGGGATCAGTAACGTCACCTGCAACCCCTGCTCCAGACGTTAGTCGAGTACGACGTTGCCACAGACAGGTCCTAATATTTTGTTGTCAATTCGCTGTAAAACTTGTGTTTCGAAGAAGGAATATTGATAGCACTGAGAGAAGTCAGGCTAACCAAGTGTGGCTAGCATATTTTCCGATTTCTGATTCTTGTTTTTTTTTTTTTTTTTTTTTTTTGTATTTGTAACATTGATGACAGCTGCGCTATTAGCAGAAATCTAGGTCTGCAATAAAATAAGGATGGTGCTGCCCGTCTTTCTCTCCTGCATTACATCACGGTCGTGAGGCACATTTATTCCCATGGAATCAAACCCGTTATCAACGGATTCATCCCGTTATCAAAGAGGTCACTGAGAATGGGGCAGAAACTCAGAATGTCTTTCGAAAAAAGGACCATACTAATAATTGTATGAAGACGTCTATGGATCCTAAGGAAGCCTAAAACGAGATGGCCGAACGAGATATGAACCGCTGCCCGGTTTCTTTACCACTGCGCCATCTCTCTTGCTGTGTCCATTATTTTGAAAAATGTTCGGGAGATGTCTTGGAAAAAACAATTAGATGTCAGCAAGCTGGATACTTAAATACACTGGCGCGCATAACCCAAGTACCAAAGCAAGTTTCGATGTGTCACTGCAAAGTAACATTGATCGACGAAACTTGGACCACACATAGAAAGAATTGCTTCTGTAAAACAGACCTGAGTACATTTACGCGGATTTATTTTCGGAATTTTTTAATTTTTTGTTAGATTTATCGTGTCTAAAATTGTTCAGTATTATACCATGGTTATTAAATTATAGCTTTTCATACATACTTCTAACTCAACATTACATTTAAGAGAGCAAAATAATGTTATGTAGATTCGAGTGCGTATACTTGCTACGGGTATGGAGCAAGTTCGCGGAAGTGTGGGAGCACGTTTATATACACTCCTGGAAATTGAAATAAGAACACCGTGAATTCATTGTCCCAGGAAGGGGAAACTTTATTGACACTTTCCTGGGGTCAGATACATCACATGATCACACTGACAGAACCACAGGCACATAGACACAGGCAACAGAGCATGCACAATGTCGGCACTAGTACAGTGTATATCCACCTTTCGCAGCAATGCAGGCTGCTATTCTCCCATGGAGACGATCGTAGAGATGCTGGATGTAGTCCTGTGGAACGGCTTGCCATGCCATTTCCACCTGGCGCCTCAGCTGGACCAGCGTTCGTGCTAGACGTGCAGACCGCGTGAGACGACGCTTCATCCAGTCCCAAACATGCTCAATGGGGGACAGATCCGGAGATCTTGCTGGCCAGGGTAGTTGACTTACACCTTCTAGAGCACGTTGGGTGGCACGGGATACATGCGGACGTGCATTGTCCTGTTGGAACAGCAAGTTCCCTTGCCGGTCTAGGAATGGTAGAACGATGGGTTCGATGACGGTTTGGATGTACCGTGCACTATTCAGTGTCCCCTCGACGATCACCAGTGGTGTACGGCCAGTGTAGGAGATCGCTCCCCACACCATGATGCCGGGTGTTGGCCCTGTGTGCCTCGGTCGTATGCAGTCCTGATTGTGGCGCTCACCTGCACGGCGCCAAACACGCATACGACCATCATTGGCACCAAGGCAGAAGCGACTCTCATCGCTGAAGACGACACGTCTCCATTCGTCCCTCCATTCACGCCTGTCGCGACACCACTGGAGGCGGGCTGCACGATGTTGGGGCGTGAGCGGAAGACGGCCTAACGGTGTGCGGGACCGTAGCCCAGCTTCATGGAGACGGTTGCGAATGGTCCTCGCCGATACCCCAGGAGCAACAGTGTCCCCAATTTGCTGGGAAGTGGCGGTGCGGTCCCCTACGGCACTGCGTAGGATCCTACAGTCTTGGCGTGCATCCGTGCGTCGCTCCGGTCCGGTCCCAGGTCGACGGGCACGTGCACCTTCCGCCGACCACTGGCGACAACATCGATGTACTGTGGAGACCTCACGCCCCACGTGTTGAGCAATTCGGCGGTACGTCCACCCGGCCTCCCGCATGCCCACTATACGCCCTCGCTCAAAGTCCGTCAACTGCACATACGGTTCACGTCCACGCTGTCGCGGCATGCTACCAGTGTTAAAGACTGCGATGGAGCTCCGTATGCCACGGCAAACTGGCTGACACTGACGGCGGCGGTGCACAAATGCTGCGCAGCTAGCGCCATTCGACGGCCAACACCGCGGTTCCTGGTGTGTCCGCTGTGCCGTGCATGTGATCATTGCTTGTACAGCCCTCTCGCAGTGTCCGGAGCAAGTATGGTGGGTCTGACACACCGGTGTCAATGTGTTCTTTTTTCCATTTCCAGGAGTGTATATTGTAGACCACAATAACGGGTAAACAAAGCAGACTACTAAAATTCTCAAAATATGTTTTATCGACGGTAAACAAAATTACAGGCTTGCTTACACCAGTTAAACATGTTAAAATACAATAATTTTCTGGTAGTGAACCAATTTTTTGACAAACTTCAACCTGTTAGTATAATAATGGTCCACATAGAATCACCATCACTGTTTAAGTTGTACTTTATGTATACAATAAATAGTGTTTCCTACGACGCTGTCGTCGTGAGCCAACCTTTTGCATCTGGGTCACTGGACTCGTTATTGACTTCTTTTTGATTGGTTGTATCGTTTCAAGCAATAAACACAAAAGCAATTTTCTTCTTCTTTATCAGACTGCTGTAGGTTATAACAGGAAGGAATAAGAACTGGATGGTACATTCGTTGAGACGGGAGTGCTTGCTAACATCCGCTTTGGATGGACTAGTTTGCGACAGAGGAAGGAGGAGACACAAAATGGTAGACGACGTAAGGGGAAGCGAAAATTACGCACACCTGCAGTGGATGGCAGAAAACACTAATGATGACATCCGAAGTAGACCTATTCACATTTTTTCCTGTTTTTGGTTTTACCAATTTCTTGCCTTACCGATCCTTACTATCACGGAATTAATTCTTTCTGCCTGAGATTTATTAGGTTCAGATAGATTTTTAAAAAAATTTCTACCTTCAATCTCCTGTGTCTTCATGTTTTTAGACTGAGTTTATAACTGCTGTTGTCATAAAATTTCCTTGGTCGGCTTATAAGTTACTACGGCAGTTCAAATTAGAGTGTAATGTTCTCCAGCAGAACTTCGTAAACGTGCCCCATCGCCATGTTTGCATTATTTTCGAAAGTACAGTTGAAACTGTGAGGCTTTCAAATTATACAAATGTACCTGGTAAAAGCTAAAGGGCAGTCAAACGAAAAACCACCTCCCGCCACAAGGGGACCGCGGAACGGTTCTATTTGAAAGTAATCACCACACGGGTTAAGGCATTTATCCCACTGGGAGACGACACGATCAATTCCTGTTTCGTTGATACAGGTCGGCCGCCGACGGATCCACAACTGAACTCATTCTCGCATTTCCATGTCGGATTGAAACCGACATCCAAGCATGCCTTTCTTCATGTTGCCAAAGATGTGAAAATCATCTTGTGAAAAATCCGAGCTGTACGGATGATGTTGCAGTATTTCCCAACCAAATCACTGAAGCCTCGCTTTCGCCCTGTGTGGGGGCGATCGTTATCGTGCAACAAGATGCTTCCTGCGCTCGTCGAGTTGCTCGGGCGTGAAACCGCAATCAACGAGCAGCGCTATGAAGACACTGTCGAAACTGAGACGAGCCGTAAGGTCAAAACGGCCAGGAACGCTGTCGGACGGATTCATCCTCTTGCAGGATAACACCAACCCCAACAACGCAGATCGGACGAATGCTGCGCTCCAGCGATTTGTCTGGGGAACACTGCAGCGTCCGTCCTTCGTACAGACCAGATCTTTCACAGTGTGATTTACACATGTTTGTCGACATCGGTCTCATTCGGACGAGGAAGTGCAAAAGTGGTGCGATTGTGGATCCGCCAACGGCGGACAGCTTACTACGAAACATTTTGTCTCCCAGTGGGATTAATTTTTTAGCGCGTGTGGTGATTATTTTTGAATGGAGCCGTTCCGTGGTCCCGTTGTGGCGGGTGTTCGGTTTTATGTTCAAATGTGTGTGAAATCTTATGGGACTTAGCTGCCAAGTTCATCAGACCCTAAGCTTACACACTACTTAACCTAAATTATCCTAAGGACAAACACACACACCCATGCCCGAGGGAGGACTCGAACCTCCGCCCGTACCAACCGCACAGTCCATGACTGGGTGTTCGGTTTTAATTTGACTCCCTCTCACAGAATCCTGTGAAGGATGATATATTTATCTGTTTTCATTTTTAAAACAGTGGCTCTCTAAAGTTCCTTCAGACGGGAATGATGTTGCCCACAAATCAGCTTGGTTTTAGAAAGCATTGCTTGTGTAAAACTCAGCCTGACCTTTCCTCACAAGATGTCGCACAAACCACGGATGGAGGGCAACAGTGCAGATGCCACATTCATAGATTTCCTGAAAGAACTTGACCCGATACCCCACTGCAAACTGTTGATGAAGATCAGAGCACATAGTTAGGTTCCCTGATGTGTGAGTGAGTCGAAGTCTTTTTGAGTAATAAAACTCAGTGGCGAGTGTTCATCAGCGACAAGAGTGTCGTCAGGAGTGTCCCTGGCATGTGTGATAGTACCACTCTTATTCTCTACATACATAATTGATCTGACCGACTAGGTGAGCAGCAATTTACGGCTATTTGCTGATGACGTTGTAGTGTACAGGAATTCGTCAAGTGTTCAAACGCGTGTTAATTCCTAAGGGACCAAACTGCTGAGATCATCGGTCCCTAGACTTACACACTACTTAAACTAACTTACGCTAAGGACAACACACACATCCATGCCCGAGGGAAGATTCGAACCTCCAGCGAAGAGGGGCCGCGCAATCCGTGCCATGGAGCCTCTAACCGCGCAGCTACTCCTTGCGGTGGGAATTTGTCGCCGTTAAGTGGCTGTAGGAGGATACAAGATGACTAAAACATAATTTTTAATTGATGTGGTGATTGGTAGCTTGCTCTAAATGTAGAAGAATGTAAATTAATGTGGAAGAGTAGAGAAAACACTCTTGTAACGTTCAAACAAAACATTTATTAGCAATGCGCTAGCCATGTCTAAGCCACCTGCACGCGATATCGATAGCAGCCGTTCTGTAGAAACTTCTCCGCCAAGTTGCTGGGTAACCAGCAAGGAGGCAGCGATGTGGCGCCGGGCAACAGTATATTAGCGTGCATGGCATACGTCAGAAGAGGCAGAGCATGCCGTTCGGGGTTCGCATGTGTTTACTTTACTAGTTCAAATGGCTCTGAGCACTATGGGACTTAACATCTGAGGACATCAGTCCCCTAGAACTTATAACTACTTAAACCTAACCAACCTAAGGACATCACACACATCAATGCCCGAGGCAGGATTCGAACCTGCGACTGAAGCGCCTAGAACCGTTCGGTCACACCGGCCGGCCTTTACTAGTGGGCTGATCATTGGGGCAGAAGTGGCAGCCTGGCCTGTGGATTGTTGATGGACACCTATCTGAATTCGAGCCAGTAGCGATTCAACTATTTGACAGACAGAAACCTGGCCTGGAGTTACTTCTCGCTGAAAACTGTTGGAATCCTTATGGTGAGCGTCTACCTTCATCATAAGGAAGTGATTAGTACGTGTTAAACAAACGTCCTGAGCCACCTTTATCCTGGTTATGTCGCACTCTTGTCGCACTTTGCAAGTTCGTTTTCTGTGGCTTGCATGCTACAGAGTGAAAGTTCATTCGTCTGTTTATTGTATTAGGCTCTCTTGGCCGTTTTTAGCATGCATTTGGAATTGCTCCCTGTGTGTGTGTGTGTGTGTGTGTGTGTGTGTGTGTGTGTGTGTGTGTGTGCGTTCTGTTTGATGAATTCTGTTGGTAACTGCATCATGTGAGTTGTTGCTGTACTTTTTGAAGGTGTATAGTTCATTGGCGCTCGTGGAAGCTTCGTGTGTTGTGTTGTTATTCTTTTAGTGAGCTGTGCTCGTAAGAGATTTGCTTTAAAACTTCCTCACTGGCTTGCTTTTTATTTTCTTGTCTACGCTCTCAAACTGCTATGTGTGCATGTGTGTGTTTTTGTTTGTGTGTGTGCCTGTATTAGTAGGAATTTTATTAATATAATTTCGCATGTTTCAGGGAAGTATAGAATTATTATTATTATTGTCATTGTATGTACAGGGTAAAGATACCCAGAAAGGGGCTTTGCTGTGTAGTCCAACGTGCCTTCTGTCAAGCACCTCAGTGACCAGTAATTCAAAACAAAGAGCTACATTGACGTACTATTTAATTTCTGAATGCAGTGGCTAATAAAGTTTTACAATCGACCTCAAATGCCAGTTCTCTAACTTTTCGCAATAATGCCTCGGGAAAAGAGCATCGTCTTCTCACTATGGATTCCCATTTGGGTTCTCCGTAATATTTGCATGCTGGCCGAACCTGCCTGCTACAAAACCAGCAGCACGCCTCTGTATTGCTTCACTTTCTTCCTTTAATCCGACCTGGTTGGGTTCCGAACACCCGAGCAATACTCAAAAACAGGTCTCACTTGCGTTCTTTTCACCGTTCCCTTATACATGACCTACAGTTTCCCTTAATGAAAGCAGCTGGCTAGTTATTTGGGCTTCTTATATGCTTAATTATATGTGGCCGTTGATGGTGGCTGATTCTGGTTGAAGAAACTAAAATAAATATTTTCTAGTACCATCGAAAGGGGACTTTTTAGTCTCTATCTTGTAACTAGCTGTTGTCACCGAATTGTGACTTTAAAAAATTTTTCTTACACTCAGTGGGCGCCACTGTATTCCAGTCTGGGATTCTATGTATGTTAAGTACATTTCTGATACGCTCCATTTACTGCAACCTTTTAATTGGCCGCTGCCCTAAATATTATATTTTTAATTATTTCTTATTCATTTGCAGAAGACCTTGGTAAATTTTAAAATTCTGGATTCTATGTTCATTTTAAAAATTGACGTGAGGCGTTTATATTGTTATTAAGACTGTATTTGTCTTTGGTGCTAAAAAAACGGTAACAAACTGTCTCTCTAAATCACTTTCGTCGTGGAGAATTTTAATATTTATTTATTTTGTCTTGCAAGCCGCTTTCTCGAGAACCATACGAAATTTGTGGTACGTTCCTTTGGGACCAAACTGCTGAGGTCATCGGTCCATAGGCTTACGCCCTACTTAATCTAATAGGCTTACGCCCTATTTAATCTAACTTAAGGTAACTTACGCTAAGGACAACACACACACACACATGCCCAAGAGAGGACTCGTGCCTCCGACAGAGTGGGGGGAGGGGGGCGGGAGCCGCGTGAACCCTGGCAAGGCGCCTGAGACCGTACGAGCTCCCGTATTAAGTGTTTACTACTTTTGTATATTTGGTGACTCTTAATGTCGATAAATTACTATAAGAGCTCTATATGCTTTTACTGGCCCAGCACCTTACCGCTCATCATAGCACGTCAAATGGTACTATACCGACACAGTCACATCGGTTATATCTAGACGTAACGTTGAAAAGCTATATGAAATAGAATGAGTACGCCTGGCTGATAGTAGGGAAGGTGAACGTTCGATTTCGTTTTATTGGGAAAGTTTTGGGAAACTGTAGCTCATTTATAAGGACACGGCGAAAACAACTTTAGTGAGACCCATTTTTGAGTACTGCTAGAGTATTTGGAACCCCACCTGGTCGGATTAAAGGAAGACAGCGAAGAAATTCAGAGGCGTGCTGTTAGTTTTGTAGCAGGCAGGTTTAGCCAGCACGCAAGTATTACGGAGATGCTTCGTGAACGCAAATGGGAATCCATGGTGAGAAGACGATGCTCTTTTCCCGAAGCATTATTGCGAAAAGTTAGAGAACTGGCGTTTGAAGTCGACTGCAAAATGATGGTACTGCCACCAACATCACATTTTCAGTAAGGACCACGAAGGTAAGATCAGAGAAATTAGGGCTCACACGGAGGCTTATGGACAGTCGCTTGCCCCTCCTCTGTTTGCGAGTCGAAGAGGAAAGAAACTGACTGGTAGTGGTACGCGGTACATAGTATCTTCCGCCATACACCGTACGGTGGGCCAAGAACCAGATGCCCCATAGGTAAATTCGACATGTGCTTCTGTCATTGGCATTCCGTACTGTGTACACACACGTCTAGCGGTTCGGTAGAAACCTGGCCAGTGATACCTGAGTCTGTTTCTGTTTGGAGACTAGCTGTAGAGCGTTACTGAAATACTTCAGGATAGCTGGCTGTAGATGAGGTGCGAAGACGAGAAAGCATTTCCGCACCGATGGAATATAGTCCCTCTAATATAATGCGTCGTTTGTTAATTGTAAACCTTTTTTGGTCGATTGGTTTTCATAAGTGCTGGATCTTCCGCCTTTTCAGCATCAACGCCTTTTACTGGAGAGATTAATATAGTTCCTCTTATATAATGCGTCGTTTGTTAATTGTAAGCCTTTCTTGGTCGATTGGTATTCATAAGCGCTGGATCTTCCGTCTTTTCAGCATCAACGCCTTTTACTGGAGAGATGACAGATTTTTCGCTGCTGTATTCCGCCAAAAGAATCCTTGAAATGTAGCCAGCATCCATGTTCTCTCGCCCGCTTTTGTATACCACAGTGACGTCGTACCCCTGACCCCTCAGTGCCCATCTTTCCAATCGACCCGACAGACCTTCCAGGCAAATCAGCAAGCGTAGGTAATCGATGTTCCATCACAATGATGAATCGCTTGCCAAATAAATATGGCCGGAACTTCATGATGGCTCAAAACACTACGAGACACTCTTTCTCGGTTGTAGAATGGCCCATCTCGGACTTGGACTGCATGTATCCCATAACAGTCAGCTTCACTATTAAGTTTCCAACCCGGCGTACTCGTCATACGATGCTAGAACCGAACAAAATCTTAATGTCTCTTTAAATACAGTGGAAGATCTTCTTGCATATCATTCTAGCAAAATTTGGATCTCCCTGCAGTATTTTTTGCAAGGGCTCAAAGGTTCTTGATGAATCGCCGGTAATACGAGAACATTCTAAGAAAGCTTCTCACATCATGAATGTGCCGAGAATTGGAAAATATGCGACTGGTCTTATTTTCTCTGGGTTGGGGCTGCATGTCCATTCACTGGACGCTCCTAGATTTATATTTCTTGGCCGACGAAGAGGCATTTTTTTCGGATTCAGGCAGAGGCCTGCAGAATAAACACACTTCAGTACTATTGTCAGGCGGGTTATTCAAGTGTCTTAGAAATGTCTTAGAAAAAACGACGGTGTTATCCAGATAGATAAGACTTCTTGTCGATTTTGGGTGTCCAAATATGTTTTCCATCACACGTTTGAAGGTGGGTGAGTCGTTACACAGTGTAAACACAATAACTTTGAACTCTTAGATGCCATCAGCAATTATGAAGCAGTCTTTTCCCGGTAAACCTCGACCTGGCAACATCCTATCTGCATGCGCATTTCTGAGAAATCTGTTTTTCCTTCCAAGCAGTCCAGGGTGACATGAATGAACGGCTGTGAATAGACATATTTCTTCGTAAATTTGTTGTCATTGGTAACTAACGCAGAACACCACGTGCCGTCACTCTTCTTCACAAAGACCATTGCAGGTGACTAGTGACTCTCTGAGGGATCAATAATGTCTTTCATCATCCATCTCCTCTCAGTTTATCCGTCGTCCATCTGGTGACACACTAAAGCACCGCTGGCTAATTAGTGGATGTCCACCGGGGTTCATACAGCCGCCGACTGCTGAGGTGCCATTTTGTGTGATGTTGTGGAGGCTGGGTTTGCAAGTGTGCCATCTACTGATAGTAGCCAGCTGTGATTCCTAATCGGTGATACCTGACATAGATTAGATGTATATCTGAAGATGCATCTGAAGAGATTATTAAATAACCATCCTTGAGCCGGAGACTAATTTATTTATAACTGCAAATCATAAACGGCTGCTTTCTCAGTATTATTTTATAAGCTTCCCAACGTTAAGAACATGATCAAAACAGATTTACAACATGCCGTGTATTGTCAGCGAAAGCGGTATTGACACCTTAGCTTCTTTCAGACTCCCAACTTTGACAAGATAATTTAGGAAGATGTAAGGGTAACTGATGATGCTGACCAACTGCTCAACACGAACTCGCGTTTATTGGTTACATTTCAACCAAAAAATGTAAGAACATTGGAGAATTCCTATGTTACACAAAGATATTTGTCCACCATGGTGTAATATGGAGCATTTTAAGTTATTGACACCAGATCTCGGCAGCTGCGTGAAAAGTTAGGAAACATTGAGATGCATAATGTAATGTAGATGAATATTCTTAAGAGTCGCAATGAAACCCACGTAGACGGGTTCACTCTTCAGAAGAATGACATTACCGATTTATAGTCGTTAATTCGGTGTCCAATTCTTAATTCAGAAAACCACCCATTATTGGCGAGACAAGGCAAAAGGCAATAAATAATCAGCCTCATTTACCGGTTTTGTCTGTGACAATAAACCTTATGGAAGGAACACGAGTCAGTAGTCCGGTTTTCTCCACACAATCAGACTCACGCTAACCGGTTCAATACTTGTAGCACAATGGCCCACCTTTACGACTGGAGCACGTTATATAAAACTGATCCCAATTTTTCCTAACAACAAGACAGAGTAAAATCTCCTTTGTATGTTCTTTCCCAATTCGATGACAATCGTCTCTGGAACTTTACTCATTTTTTTTTTTTTTTTTTTTTTTGAGGTACCTCATCTGTTGACTTGAAATACTTGTTATGCAGAAAGTGTTCTTATATTGCTATGTTCAGTTTTCTCCACTGTCATTAGAACTGAAGAAGTAAAGTAAATATGCATTCCATCTCCCCCCCAACAGCTCCTTCCCCACCTGTGAACAAACATGCACGCAAGCACACACACATACACACACACACACACACACACACACACACACACACACACACACACACACAAATAAATGTACTGATTACTTACAGTATCAAATTTTCACTTTGGCATCGGAGTTTGAGCTGATATAAAACTTCGTAGCACATTACAACTTCGTGTCTGATCGAGAATCGAACTCATGACCGTTGCCTTTCCTGGACTAGTGTTCTACCGACTTGAGCTACCCAAACACAATTTACGATCCTTCCTCACACTTTTATTTCCACTAGTACGCCGTCTCCTTCCGCTGCAGAGTGAAAATTTCATTCTGGAAACATCCCCCAGGCTCTGGCTAAGACACGTCTCCGCAGTATCCTTTCTTCCAGAAGTGCCAGCCTTTCAAGTTTCGCAGGAGAGCTTCTCTGACGTTTGGAAGGTAGGAGAAGATACATCGGCAGAAATACAGCTGTGAGGATGGATCATGAGTCGTGATTGGTAGGTTACTTGTTGGAGCACTTTCCCATCCACAAAAGGCAATGGTCCTGAGTTCGAGTCTGGGTTGGGCACACGATTTTAATCTGCCTGGAATATTCCGTTTAAGTCTAGTTTAATGTTTTCTCAACTCCAGCGTAAAGACACTAGCAGACAATCCCTGGGTGGAGGGCTTCTTCTCTTTAAACGAACTGTCTATCTCGATACGCTTCATATTTTGATTTTACTTCCCATATGATAACTCTACGCGAACGAGTACTTTCGCTTGCCGTAGGATGACGCTACACACCTCATCCCTCGAGATATCTTGGGGCATCTGAATCAGATTAAATTGGAATGATCAATAACTCGGAGATACGGTTCAGTTAGCATCAGTGGTCGGGCCTAATGTTGCTTAAATTTTCGTTCAACGAAGGTTGCTATGCTTGTCTCACTAAGGGAATACCTTTCAACTTACGAAAGAACTTGCGAAAGAACCTGACAGTAAACATTTAGAATATGCACATTCAAACGGAAAGTCAAAATCAAGTTATAGGCAATTTTCTACTGACGTAAATCTACAGGAACTAAGGTCTGAATGTAACATTCTTATTTTCTGTTAAAGTGTGTCTGTGTCTTTTGATTACTCTGAACATTGTGTCGACCGGTTCTTGACATTCATACTGCCCCAGTTGTGATCAGCACAGAACATTACAAAGAATTTTTAAAATTTTATTTTTGTGGGGGTCCATGGTCCAGATAGGCTGTACTGACCAAATGTTGAAACTCACCAATGCCATTGATAATAAAAAGAATATGATCTACATGGAACATGTTTTCATCCTCAAAAAATTAAAAAGTTACAAGACTTCGTCATTGGAAGTAATACCGACTACTGCAGAGAATATTGTGCATATCTTCTGAATCATTCGCTTTGTCTGCTGTCATAAGCCGACAGCGTCATTCAGACGTTCAATATATGCAAGTACTAGAGCATTCTTAAAATGTTAAGGCAATAGTAATAGTATTCACTTATACTTTGCAGACATTTTGTTCGGTCAATTGTTATCAACATCAGTATATTTGTTGGAATACTCCTACGAGTATTGAGGACCACAATGGTGTCTTATAACTCAATTTATTCATCTCTGGTTTCATTCATAAGACTAGTATCATAGTGATGCACACGTAAAACGAGGCCAACTGTAATTTGACGATTTATTTGGTAATAAATATGCAATCAGTCACTATTTCAGCTTTTTAACACAATTTATTCTACCATAAACATGTTTTCGAGTAACTGTTGGTTCATCATCAGATGGAGGTGTTACAACACCATTATGCAGTAGACCAAGTGTAGCTAGATGATGTGCTGATGCCACTGGCGAAAATTACGTTTCTGGAACCATATACTATATTGTGGTATCTATATCAAATCTTTTCTTATAAACTACATTATCAAGCGAGGCACACAAATATACACAGTATTTAGCTGCACTTGGTTTTACACTGATTCACAGAAAGTAAACACTGGATGTTTATACAAAGAATATGGATATTATAGATATTACACTTTACTACACCATGGTCTTTGGCATGAAATACATTGCATTACAGTACAAATATTTCTATTACAGATATTATATTGAAGTAAATTTTGCTAGCTGCATGAGTGTTTTTATTATAAGTTACAGAATGCCATAGTTGTTACATAACCAGGAGAACAAAATTTATAGAGGAAGATGATTATGTGTTATTATTGTCATTTTTGATGTTTTGGTGCCAGGTGTCTTGGAAATTCTGGAGGCAAAAGTTATGTGTTGATTCAGTTGTGCGAGTAATGGTTTTTTTGAGGCTATGTTAGTTTGTGGATGTTAACCTGTAACTGTTCAAGGAGGTCCATCCGTACTCCTTTTTCAGCAGTGTGCAACATAGAAAGATTGACACTGATAGCACTATCAGAGTATTCGTGATGACCAATATGAGATGCAAAGGTGGACCTATTTAGGTTTTTGAGTTGAAGGACATCCATGATTTCTTTGTAGTGGGCAGCAAAATTTCTCTCTGTTTGACCTACATAGAAACAAGAACAGGAACATGTGAGTTTGTATATGCCAGAATTTTCATGCCAATCTCCAGTGAACTTATTATTGTGAACAATTTTATTTTGTACAAAAGTAATAGCAAAGTGAAGTACAACACAACTGGGAAGTAGTACCATCATGTAAAATTTGGTTCTGGTACCACATATAAGCATAGATTTACTAAAAAGAAAAACACTTTCACACATAGGCCAGCTTTATATAACATTGTATTAAAATTTTATCAAATCATTCATGTATTTAAAAATGTACATATAAAAATTTATGAGAACATAACAAGAACACATGGATAAAAGGAGTATCAATAGTATTCCCTATATTAAGCCAATATATGAACAAAATGTAATCATTATATAAAAATACATTTTCAGTATATGTCTAGCAGGGATTAACTAAATTCTCCTAAAGTATGTATGTAATTAAAAGCATTGATATGATCCATCAAAAGAAATCAATATTATATATTAGATACAATAATTTCATTCAAAAACATTATAAAAATCGATATATGGAAGGTATATGGAAAAGTCTGAGAAACAGGAAACAAGAGTATGTGGCCACAAGCAGAGGAAGTATAAATTCATTTATCTTGAACATGATATATTTACTATGTAAACAATAATGTATATAAACACCCTACAAGTGTCAGTAGAAAAGATTTTTCCAGCAGTTTGTGTCTGTCAGGTACTTGTTAGTAACTATCTTAATTCAAATAAAATACAAGTGATATAAGTTTAAATTATTCGTAAAACCATATAAATCTTGGAAGATGAAATGACATGTAAGTCTAAGGATTTAAAAGCAAAGGCAGAGGTGGACAGTTTCTTCCTACCAGGAATTTGGAAAAGCAAAGGCAGAGGTGGACAGTTTCTTCCTACCAGGAATTTGGAAATAACTAACTTAACTCATTTACAATAAAAGGCATATGACCTGAAATTATTTATAAAACTATAGATAATTTAGAAGATAATATGGCATGTACGTGTAAGGATTTAAAAGTGTAGGTGGGGCAGGTAAGGTGTGTGAATTACTATAGTAGTATTTATCCCCCATTTAAGCTGTATATACCACAGCAGGATTAATATGTGATTTAGATAATGTGTGTAAATGATTACGATGTTACATCAAATTGAGATGCAAAGTGATATGTCATTCAGTGGAAATATGAAAGCAGAAATATGAAGTTCTGAACAGAGTTATCATTTGTAATTCGTGTAATATAAACCAAACAATAGGAGGAAGCTATGAGAAGATATCAGCAGTATATGAACATAAGTAGTATTAACATTATGCATTACTTTTAGCCAGATGTGAACAAAATATCCAAGGCTATGAAACATACAATTACATACACAGTACAATATCTGTAAGGGATCTATCACTATCTATCTTTGTTCTCCTTGTTGTTGTTGTGGTCTTCAGTCCTGAGACTGGTTTGATGCAGCTTTCAATGCTACTCTATCCTGTGCAAGCTTCTTCATCTCCCAGTGCTTACTGACCTACATCCTTCTGAATCTCCGTAGTGTATTCATCTCTTGGTCTCCCTCTACAATTCTCACCCTCCACACTGCCCTCCAATGCTAAATTTTTGATCCCTTGATGCCTCAGAACATGTCCTACCAACCGGTCCCTTCTTCTTGTGACATTGTCCCACAAATTTCTCTTCTCCCCAATTCTAGTCAATAGCTCCTAATTAGTTATGTGATCTACCCATCCAATCTTCAGCATTCTTCTGTAGCACCACATTTTGAAAGCTTCTATTCTCTTCTCTATCTATTTATCGTCCATGTTTCACTTCCATACATGGCTACACTCCATACAAATACTTTCAGAGACGACTTCCTGACACTTAAATCTATACTCGATGTTAACAAATTTCTCTTCTTCAGAAACGCTTTCCTTGTCATTGCTAGTCTACATTTTATATCCTCTCTACTTCGACCATCATCAGTTTTTTGCTCCACAAATCGCAAATCTTCTTTAACACTTTAAGTGTCTCATTTCCTAATCTAATTCCCTCAGCATCACCCGACTTAATTCGACTACATTCCTTTATCCTCGTTTTGCTTTTGTTGATGTTCATCTTATATCCTCCTTTCAAGGCACTGTCAATTCCGTTCAACTGCTCTTCCAAGTCCGTTGCCGCCTCTGATAGAATTACAATGTCATCGGTGAACCTCAAAGTTTTTATTTCTTCTCCATGGATTTTAATACCTGCTCTGAATTTTTCTTTTGTTTCCTTTACTGCTTGCTCAATATACAAATTGAATAACCCACCAGGGAGAGGCTACAACCCTGTCTCACTCCCTTCCCAACCACTGCTTCCCTTTCGTGCCTCTCGACTCTTATAACTGCCATCTGGTTTCTGTACAAATTGTAAATAGGATTTTGCTCTCTGTATTTTACGCCTTCCACCTTCAGAATTCGAAAGAGAGTATTCCAAATCAACATTGTCAGAAGCTTTCTCTAAGTCTACAAATGCTAGAAACGTAGGTTTGCCTATCCTTAATCTTTCTTCTAAGATACGTCGTAGGGTCAGTATTGCCTCGCGTGTTCCCATATTTCTACGGAATCCAATCTGATCTTCCCCGAGGTCGGCTTCTACCAGTTTTTCCATTCGTCTGTAAAGAATTCGCGTTAGTATTTGGCAGCTGTGACTCATTAGACTGATAGTTCGGTAATTTTCACATCTGTCAACACCTGCTTTCTTTGGGATTGGAATTATTATATTCTTCTTGAAGTCTGAGGGTATTTCGCCTGTCTCATACATCTCGCTCAGCAGAGGGTAGAGTTTTGTCAGGACTGGCTCTCCCAAAGCTGTCAGTAGTTCTAATGGAATGTTGTCTACTCCGGGGGCCTTGTTTTGACTCAGGTCTTTCAGTGCTCTGTCAAACTCTTCACACAGTATCGTATATCCCATTTCATCTTCATCTATATCCTCTTCCATTTCCATAATATTATCCTCAAGTACATCTCCCTTATATAGATCCTCTATATACTCCTTCCACCTTCCTACTTTCTCTTCTTTGCTTAGAACTGGGATTACATCTGAGCTCTTGATATTCATACAAGTGGCTCTTTTCTCTCCAAAGGTCTCTTTAATTTTCCTGTCGGCTGTATCTATCTTACCCCTAGTGAGATAAGCCTCTACATCCTTACATTTGTCCTCTAGCCATTCCTGCTTAGCCATTCTGCACTTCCTGTCGATCTCGTTTTCGAGACGTTTGAATTCCTTTTGTCCTCCTTCATTTACTGCATTTATCTTTTTTTTTCCTTTCATCAGTTTCATTCAAAATTTCTTCTGTTACCCAAGGATTTCCACTAGCCCTCGTCTTTTTACCTACTTGATCATTTGCTGCCTTCACTACTTCATTCCTCAGAGCTACCCATTCTTCTTCTACTGTATTTCTTTCCCCCATTCCTGTCAATTGTTCCCTTATGCTCTCACTGAAACTCTGTACAACCTCTGGTTTAGTCAGTTTATCCAGATCCCATCTCCTTAAATTCCCAACTTCTTGCAGTTTCTTCAGTTTTAATCTGCAGTTCATAACCAATAGATTGTGGTCAGAGTCCACATCTGCCCCTGAAAATGTCTTACAATTTAAAACCTGGTTCCTAAATCTCTGTCTTACTATTACATAATCTACTTGATACCTTCTAGTATCTCCAGGATTCTTCCACGTATATAACCTTCTTCCATGATTCTTGAAATATGTGTTAGCTATGGTTAACTTATGCTCTGTGCAAAACTCTACCAGACGGCTTCCTCTTTCATTTCTTACCCCAATCCATTGTTCTCTTAAACTGTCAAATTACAGTACCATATTTGTCAGTAAGGTCAGCAGAACACACAGATAAATTCTACGTATTTAATTAATACTATAACTCAGATCAGTCAAAAGAAATCAAGATTTTATATCATGTATCAAAATGTCCTACAAAAACATTTAAGTATAGGTCAATTGTTACACAAGTTATAAAAAAAGGCTAGGAAAAGAGATACAAGACTGTCTGGACATAAACAGAGAAATAATAAATTTTGTAGCTTGAACAGGAGAAACTGACTACATATAGCTCACAATGTGACAATGTTAATAAATACTCTTTTAATTATCAGCATGAAAGATTTTATCAGCTGTTTGGGTATGTTATAGATCTGGTGTAACTAACTTAATTCACATAAAATACATGCAATGAAACCATAAATTATTTATAAAACTATATAAATCTTGGGCGATAAAATAAGATGTATCCATAAGGATTTAAAGCAAAAAAGGGGATAGGTGTGTGAGGAATGCTACAATACGCTACATGGCCCAGGTAAGCTGTGGTATAACAAAGCAGGTGTCTTTTATGTCATTTAGATCACTTGTGAGTGATTCCAGTCCTACATTCATGTTGCCATGAGAACTGATAAATGTCCATCAAAGGAAATAACCGATTTTAGCCTACTGATTTGTGTAATGATAAAACATTGGGGATTGGTAACCAGAAAAGTGAAAGTGGGAGGAGGGAAAGGGAAAGAGCTAAAATATTTTTAATTTATTTAGAAAGGTCCACTTCAGTTGTACAACTGAAGCAGAACTTTCTAAGTTAATTATTATTGTACCTCTCAATTGTGGATGTCTTATATATCAAACCATGTTTGAAATATTTTTGTTTTATGACATAGCCAAACTTTTACAAATTACAAATACGCTTTTGAAAAATTTATTAAGTTGTTCATGTAATTTTTGTCTTTAAGTGAGTTTGTTCATTGGTAACTCGATCTGAGTTTGAAATCAAATTTGCAAAAACTTCAGTGTCTTCTAATTAATTCACATTAACGCGTTTATCAAATTTGTAGAATAACTCCATCTGATTTGTGATATTGCCTGGAAGTGATTATGTGCTTTCAAGTGGTTACCTAGAGCAGATTTATTGCTAGGATATGCATGTTCTTTGTAGCTTATACCCATCTGACCTGTAAAAATTTTGTCACATGCCTGATAATTGATTCTGTAAACTCGAAACTGATCACATTGAGACTCTTGCACAGAGGCGTGATGTAGTTTTTTCCAACCAACTATCAGTCTCTTTATTTGTATAAAAATGTATATAAACTATTTAAACTACTATCATTGCTTCATTAGTAGCTTATTTTTCAACGATTATATCCTCTCTGTGATAATGATTTTATACATCACTTTATCCTTAGTTTGACTTTGGTCATATGAATCTTTGTTTAGCATCCTGGTTTGGTAGTTCACTATATTCTGTTAGTTTCGTTTTATGTGTACAGTACTGTGAAAATGGTCTTATGATTGAAACCAGTAGTGAGTAAATTGAGTTATGAAACGGTATTGTGCTCATCATGCATTCAACAAGTATACTTGTGCTGTTAACATTTACCTGGATTACTGGTGAGCACAGAACAAAGGGCAACATCAATGTACCAACACAGAACATTTAAATGAATGAAGTGTAGGTTTGCAAATAGATTCATCAAACAATGCCAATCAACTTGTACTGAGTCCACATTCATCCAATTTAAAATAAAGCAAAGACTTGTTTGTGTAAGGAATTGAAAGAGTGCTCTGATAAAAGCTGTTGAAAGGAGATCTGAAAGTGAAGTACAGTTGGGAGGTCACTCTCATTAAAAAGTTGTTCCACTTTTTACTGAACATAATGCTAAGTGGTATTATTCCTTCAGTCAGTGTGTAAAACAGCTGAAAATTACTATTTTGTTCATGGCAGTAATTTTCAGCGACTGTTATATTTTTTCAGGATAAATTTCAGTCACAGGTGTAAAATAAACTTTTATTAACTTTACCAGTTTTGCCAAATCAATTTGTCATCTTCAGAAATCTGAAAAATCGGGGGTATTATAAATCCTTAGACCTTGGCTATATATTTATGTGAAATATAAAAAGTATGTTGCAGAAACTTACTTTGTTTAGCAGATACATTAGAACTATGTGTTATGTTTTTTCAAATATGTTATATTCCTTCTTTATATGCCTTAGGTACATTTTTTATATACACTGTTATATATGTTGCTTACTGCTATCACAACAGATATGTAGTTATGATTCAGTTATTATAAACTATCAAATGATGTTTAAAACAATCATATGTAATGCATAAAATTCTGAACATACTATGGCATTATCTCTCTATGAAGAAGATATTACCTGTCTGCTAAACTAAGTTAGTTTCTGATATATACTTTTTATACTCCACATAAATGTGTAGCTGAGATCCAAAGACTTATGACTTCCATAATTTTATAGGCTTCTGACTATGACAAATTAATTTGTCAAAACCACTGAAAATAATAAAAATTCCTTTGCAACTGCTGACTGAAATTTATCCTGGAAAAACAGTTGAGTTTATACTGATTTGTAAAGACAATTCATTAGTGATAAACATAAAAAGAAAATTGAAAATCTAATTTGTATCAGTGTTTATATACAAATAATACTGTATCAGAATTCCAATTTTATGACAGAGTAGAATATCTAACAAATATCGTGCTCTCCAAGAAAGAGGTCAAAGTGTTACAAAAGGGGATAAAATATGATCTAATTCCTTCAGTTAATAATAAAAGTATTAACAGACTAGTTGCAAGTATAAAAATGTTAACTGATCAAGCTGAGCATTGGTTACCACAGAAAAATCATGTAATGTAAGATGGCCAAATTTTTCAAACCATATGTACAAGGAAATAGAGAAATAAAGTTAATAAACCAAAGAGCTCATCGCAGGGCAAGCTTTAAAAGTAAAACCAGATGAAGGCAACTCTGTAGTTGTTTTATATATCAGTTACTACATTAGTATGACACTTGAATTTGCTGAATCAAATATTACTGAATTAGAAAATGACCCTGTACTCTTTCCAGCATGCCTTAAAAGAAAAAAATAGATGTTATCCCACATTTATGTCATGAATTTCAGGAAAAGAATGACTTGTAATGAAACAGAAATCACCTTGGCTTAGGGCGCAACTGAAGATACTCGAAAGTGGTATAACATTTAAGCCAATTGTCTCAATATATCTCAAGGTTACATACTTGGTCAAAAGCTGAACTGCACCATTAATAATAATTATGCCCTTCATGAAAAATGTATAATGGAGAAATGGTTAGGTTTTTAAATAAGGTCGATGTGTCTTATTATAATACCTCATGCTCTTGTGATGTATTGAATTTATGTACTAATGTATCAGTTTATGAGTGCATTAAGTTAATTAAGAAGAACCTCCAACATCTTGTCTCATAATTATCTTTCTTTTAATGAAGAATTTTATAAATTTACCAAGGGGTGTTGCCAGGCATGCACCTATACCAGTAGTTTTTTTGGTAGTATTGAAGATAAAATATTTTTGAGCAGGAGATCTGACACTGTTAAGAAAAGAATTTTCTATAAAAGATATGTAGATAACACCATCATTTTGATAGGTGTAGATACTAGTGATTGCCAAATATCACAGAATTTATTTTATTATATGCACTGTAGTTTGAGATTTACTGTGGAAACTGAAATAAAAAGGTATTTAATTTTTTGGACATTATAGTGGAAAGGTGTGATGGTAGACATGACTTAAATGTTCACAGAAAATCGACCACTACCGATAGTCATTAATAATAACTCCTGTGACCCAAGAATGTACAGGGTGTCCCAAAAGTTCATTAACATTTGAAAATGCATAAATTCACAGAATAATGTATGTAGAGAGGTAAAACTTGACACAAGTCTCAAATGACATGGGGTTTTATTGAAACCAAAAATGAGTGCAAATAGCAGCCAAAATATGGCACAGGACAACAACACATCAGCGACAGCACATGAGAATCATGCATGAAATGAACGGTTAACCACCAATATTATGACTTGGACAGCATTTGCAGTGTGGACTATTTCAAAAAATGGGGAACATATCGATTGGTTGTCAAACACATTGAGGACTGATGAGGCCCATTTCATACATGAAGACTGTGTCAGTACTCACAGCTGCAGAATTTGGCCTACTGTGAATCATAGCACACTCTGTGGGAACGCCATTGTGTGATGAGAAAATCATGGTGTGGCGCGGATTTACGCCATCAGTCCGCGTTGGACCCTTTTTCTTCGAGAAAATGCAGGGTGCTGCTTTTCAAACTATGAGCATGATGGATGTGAGGTACACTACTATGTTGCAGAATCACATTATTGTTAGCCTGGCTGGCAAGCATATGATATATGATACAACTTTTACACAGGATGGCGCTCCACCCAATATTGATACATGTGTGAAAGATCTCTTGTGCACATCATTTGATGAGGACTGCATGCTAAGCCACCTCTTCTGTCACACTTGATCTCCCAGGTCCCTGGGCCTCAGTCCATGTGATTATTAG
The DNA here is from genome assembly GCF_023864345.2 of Schistocerca serialis cubense. NCBI lineage: Eukaryota > Metazoa > Arthropoda > Insecta > Orthoptera > Acrididae > Schistocerca > Schistocerca serialis. Next base: position 442,039,369 of record NC_064641.1, on the reverse strand, counting down.
CTGCGATGTTACCTGAAGTCACAAGCCTTCCACAATCATCCAACCTCATTACAGAATCCGAAAGACAACATCTGATGGCAAGTTCTCAGCATACCTACCGATATGCTATACAATGCTATTCGCAACATTGTCCCTTGACTAACAGTACTGTTGATGAATGATGGCCAACATGATGAGCATTTGTTATAATCAACCTCATCTTTTGTAAATATCAGTTGTTATGCTAATTATTAATTTTGTGTCATGTAGCATCTGTTGGTCATTCTCTTCATTTGTTGTTTTCAGTAAAATGTAATGTCACTTAAAGCAAGTATGTCAGTTTTTACCTCTCTGCCTACATCATTTCACAAAGTATTCAAGTTTCAAATGTAAATGGACTTTTTACTCATTCTGTACAGACATGTTTGTTTCATTCGATGCTTGACAGAATGATTAGGCTACCAGTATCAGAGCTCATGATTTGAATAGAAATTAATTCACTGAAGTATATAGCTGATAAAAAAGGTATTTGAAACCCACATTGTAATAATGTGAGTTAAAGAGAAGACTAATAATGGATGGTGTCACAATGATTCAAGCCTAAGCTACAAGGAGTAAATTTTACAGAAGGACAAAATATAGATTAGGTAAATCTATAAATCAAGTTAATAAGTTAAAATGTGCTTACTTTACTTAAACATCTCTTGAAAAAGCAACAAAACACTTCACTACTAGATGGGCATAGCTATACTCAGTCAATACATAGTGAAATCTTATTTTTGGGACATTGAGGCTTGGGCTTGAATAAGTCTGACAACTTCAATTACAGAATTACTTCAAAACTACAACATGACATTAGGCCTAAGTCTGCAAATGATCAGTCTGGAGTTTATAGGATCAGTTATCAGCAGCGTTCAAAATTTACACAGGTCTGATGGATGTAAGCTACAAAGAACACACACATCTCCAAATTCCGTCTGCTTTAAGCCAAGATGGAATTATTGCACAAAGCTGATAAAGGTGTTAATATTAATTTGTTAGAAGACGTTGAAATTTTTGCAAATCTGATTTCAAATTCAGAGTTCTTAATGAACAAACTGATTTCAAAAACAAAAATTACATGAATAACTTTTTAGACATATTCGAAAGTATATTAGCTACTTACAAAGTGTTAGCTACATCCTAAATCAATAAATGTAGTAGCTCTTAGATCTTTTCCTCCCCTCCCCCATTTCTCACTTTTTTTGTTACTGGTTCTTGATGTTTTATCATTAGGCAGATCAACAGAGTAAAATCGGTTATTTTCTTTGATGGACATTTATCATTTCTCATGTCAACATGAATGTAGCACTGGAATCACGTAAATACATAGTCTAAGCGACATAAAAGACACCTTCTTCAGTATAACCACAGCTTACATGGGGATATACATCATTATAGTTTGCCTCACACACCTTTCCCCCTTTTTCCTCATAATTTATTGTGCATTTTATTTTCCTATCTGCATACAGTTTTACGAAAAATTTAAGGTTATATCCCTTGTATTTTATGTGAATTAAGTCAGCTACTGCCTAACCCTTGACAGATACAAACTGTTGATAAAATCTTTTGTACTGGTAGTTATAGGGTGTGTATTCACATTGTCAAAATATAACCTATGTAGCCTATTTTTACATAGTCATTATCTCCTGTTCAAGCTAAATAAATTTATAATTCCTCTGTTTATAACCAGATCGTCCTGTTTGTTTTTTCATAGCCGTTTCTGTATACTTTGCATTGCAGTATACCTCTTTGTATATTCTTTTTTGAATGCTATTTTCATACATAATATAAAACCTTGTGTTCTTTGACAGATCGGATTTATATATTTAATTATGTACACCGACTACTTATTTTTAACTCTGTTTAATTGACTGAGAATATGGCATGTTTGTATCATCAACAGTATAGAGAAATGTAGTTAGTTGGTGGTAGATCCTTTACAGATATGTAATGTGAATGCACTTTTATGTATTGATATTAGAGACATTTTGTTCATATATTGGCTTAATATAGAGAATAATGTTGTGACCACTTATATCCATATGTTGTTGATCTCTTCTCATAACTTCCTCATTACATTTCATTGACACTAATGTATAAAAAGTTGTTATATAACATAATCCCTTGGCAAATCATATTCATCTTTAGATTTGTACTTAAATTTGACATTTGAAACTTACTATATATACTTCAAGACCTTTTCTGTTTTATGCAGGAATTTATTTTCACACTATATGAGTGATTGCTTTTAATGTTTGATAAAATTTTAATACAATGTGAAATGATGCTGAGTTACATGCCCAAATATTTTTCCTTGTAGGAAACCTATGCATAGATGTGGAATCAGAAACAAATTTTACATTGTGGCTGGTACCATTTTCAGAGTTGTGTTACCTGAGTAAGACTTACTATGATTTTGATCAAATATATGTTTTTATAGCATTATTTATATTATACTTCTTTCGATCTGAATTAAAATGTATATGAAAACTGTGTAAAATTATGACCTTTATTCAATTAATATCTTATTTTCCATCGATTATACGCCTCTCTGTATTCATATTTTCTTGCTATTCACTTTATTCTTCGTTTGATTTTAGCCATATGTCCCTTTGCTTAGCTTTGTGACCTCTTATATTGCACTTCTAATATGGGCTAGCAGTGGTATACTTGTTGTACGTTGAGGCACTGTAATGGTGAGTACTTATGGTTCTTACGTTTTTGAAGTCATTCAGTGTCCTTCTCGTCATGTTTAAAAAGTTTGAATGCGATGTGATATTGCCATTGTGAAATATATTTTTCGTAAGTATTTAAAATTCTCGTTTACAAATTCCCGGGTAAAAGGTCTTCTGATTTTGAAGATCACCATTTTCTTTCGGTTTCATTCTACATGTATATTACTGTGAAAATGGTTTTACGATTGAAACCACTTATGAATAAACTGAGTTACAACACAGTTGTGTTCATCATGCATACCAACAAAAAGTTTTCACGAAGAGGATGTAAGTAATACTGAACTTTTAAAAAGTTAAACCACTTTTGAGACAGATGGATGATCATCAGTTTTTTATTTAACAACTAGCTCATTACATGACATTGCCCATGTCCATACATTTCCGATCACTTGTCAAGTGTGTGAATATGGTCCACAAGATGTATGCTTTTGTTGATCCAATGTGCCTTCCAGAATGACGAGATTCCTCAGGGAATGTCACAAAAACATTCTCCAAACCATAAAGCTGGACTCTTCCTACGATTGTTGCAGGGTAACGCTTGACACTGCACACTTCAACTGCATGTGTCCAAAAGAGCATAAAAAGTGATTTGTCTTAAAAGGCCATCTGTATCCACTCATCAGGTGTTCCGTTGAAGTACTAGCGTGCTAATTCGGGCTTTCATCGCCAATGAGCAGCAGCCTGCATGGGTGCCCGACCCAGACGCCTGCTGTGGAGGCCCCTACACAGCAATTTTCGCTGAACAGTAGTTGAGGAGGGACTGTTTGTAGCACCATGGTTCATCTGGGCGGTCAGTTGCTCTACGGTTTGCACAGCTACTCGCCTGGACGCATCTCTATCTCTGCAACTGTCGTTCACTCCCGTCTGTGGTCTGTACTGCCCCACAGCTGCCTCGACGCCAGTTTCGGATTGCGCCATTTTACCATGCTTGGTACACTTCAACCATGGTCCATACAAACAGTTATTAACTTAGCCGTTTCAGGAATGCTTTCACCCTTGGTCTGAAAGCCAATGAAAATGTCCCTTTGGACGTCGGTTAAATCGCTCCATTTCAGTATCATGACAATGACTGTACTGATTCTCGCACCCCCGACAAGCTTTACATCTCCTCCACTGCTATTACCGCCATCTGCCGTCTGTACATGGTTATTACACATTGACGTCGAGCATAGATGTAAGTAACGGTAACGTGAGTTGACAGTGTTCAAACCAATGGAAAAATGCTCTGTAGACTGTGTTCCTCTTTCGAAGAGACTAACAAGAAAAAGTCGGAATCCTGCCGCCCCATTCCTATTTCCTCACCTATAATTTTTGGACATGAACATATTCACACTCTTTTAATACATAGCCACACTCCATTTATAATAACACTTTCATACTCACATCTCTCTCTCACTGTCCCTGACTACATACGTTTCCCACTGTCCCCCTTTTCTTCCATTGATTTGCAGTGTATCCCACTGCCACTGTCCCCTCATTCACTTATTCTGTTTCCTTTCGTTTTTCTTTCAAAATTGCACTGTTTCCACCATACCTCAGCAGCTCAAAAATTCTGAGGGCACCAACTTGTTTTCTCCCTGTTTTTCTGTACAAAATTCGATCTCTCCTGTAACCAGGTGTTGAAAGTTCGCCGGTCAGGGAGCAAAGCCTACACTGAAGCGCCAAAGAAACTGGTATAGGCATGCATATTCAAATACAGAAGTATGTAAACAGGCAGAATACGGCGCTGCGGTCAGCAACGCCTATGTGAGAGTACAAGTGTTGGGGAGGTTGTCAGATCGGTTACTGCTGCTACAGTGGCAGGTCATCAGGATTTGATTGTATTTGAAGTGGTATTACAGTTGGCGAACGAGCAAGTGCACACAGCATCTCGGAGGTAGCGATGAAGTGGGGATTTTCCCGTAAGACCATTTCACGGGTTTACTATGAACATCAGGAATCGGGTAAAACATCAAATCTCCAACATCGCTGTGGCTGGAAAAAGATCCTGCAGGAACGGGACCAACGACAACTGAAGAGAATCGTTCAACGTGACAAAAGTGCTACCCTTCAGCAAACTGCTGCAGGTTTCAGCGCTGTACCATCAGCAAGTGTCAGCGTGTGAACCATTCAACGAAGGCCCACTCTTGTGTCTTCGATGACTGCATGACATAAAGCTGTATACCTAGCCTGGGACCATCAACACCGACATTGGTCTATTGATGACTGGAAACATGTTTCCTGGTCGGACAGGTCTTGTTTCAAATTGCATCGAGTGGATGAAGGTGTATGGGTATGGAAACAACCTCATGAATCCATGGACACTGCATGTCAGCAGGGGATTTTTCAAGTTGGTGGAGTATCTGTAATGGTGTGTGGCACGTGCAGTTGGAGTGATATGGGGCCCCTGATACATCTATATATGACTCTGACAGGTGATACGTACGTAAGCATACTGTCTGATCACCTGCATCCATTCGTGTCCATTGTGCGTTCCGACGGACTTCGGCAATTCCAGCAGGACAGTGCTGCACCCCACATGTCTAGAATTATTACAGAGTGGCACCAGGAACACTCTTCTGACTTTTAAATCTCACACTGGCCACCAAACTCCCAAGGCATGAGCTTTATTGAGCATATCTGGGAAGCCTTGCAACGTGCTATACAGAAGAGATCTCCATCCCCTTGTACTCTTCCGGATTTATGGATAGCCGTGCAGGATTACTGGTGTCAATTCCTTCCAGCACTACTTGAGACATTAGTCGAGTCCATGGCATGTCGTGTTGCGGCACTTCTACGTGCTCGCAGAGTCCCCACACGATATTAGGCAGGTGTACAGTTTCTTTGCTTCTTCAGTGCATAAGCCAGGTAAGGTCCACCCTTGAGCACACCTTAAGATAATGAATCAACCGATCTGCCTAATTTATCGTGGCCTGGGTGAAGCGTGTAAATTTTAAATTTTGAGTCTTTATTTTGGTATGGCTTTATGCTGTGTAAGCTCTTCCCATATGTGTCCAAATGACCAAGCATTATCCAAAACAGTTGACCCCCTATCTCTGTGATCACTAGAATCCGAGATTTGATCCCCTGAAAAATTCATTTTCCCGGTTGGCATCATGGAGCATGTTGATACTGTGCACTGTTGTGTGCATACAGATTCCAATTTTCTGTTCATGTCTTCCTTCCTCCTTGTCTGTCCACATACTCTACCTGCCATTCGATGTCCATGTTCTCCTGCCCCTCTCCCTGTCCACTGGCGTTCCACCACTCTCACTAGCCGGCCGGAGTGGCCGAGCGGTTCTAGGCTCTAGAGTCTGAAACCGCGCGACCGCTATGGTCGCAGGTTCGAATCCTGCCTCGGGAATGGATGTGTGTGATGTCCTTAGGTTAGTTAGGTTTAAGTAGTTCTAAGTTATAGGGGACTGATGACCTCAGATGTTAAGTCCCATAGAGTTCAGAGCCATTTGAACCACTCTATCTGCTACTCTTGTACATCTGCTTCCGCCCCTCTGTGCGTCTGCAGCTCCCCATCTGTTTGCCCCACACCATCTCAATTTCCCCATCTCCTCCTCCTCCCTCTGTCTCTCTCTCACCACATCTAAGACTTCTCCTCCTCCTCAATTTCTCCATCTCATCCTCCTCCTCCCACTGTCCATCTCCTCCTCCCCACACTCTTAGTCCATCTCATCCCCTTTCCTTTCTCTGTCCACCTCCTACTCTAGATACATACTTACATACTCTGCAAGCCACCGTACAGCGTGTTGCGGAGGGTACGTTGTACCACTACAAATCATCTTCTGACGCTGCCCAAGTCTCTGATAAACACTCGCTGTCCGGTCCTGGCCACTTATTTCTTGTCAACTCTTTCAATTTCTTTTCTACGCCAGTGATGTTTATTAATATGTCCACCATAAGGTAGTCTGTGCGATGCTCCAATGACACTGTGTATCTACGTTCCTCCTGCGTGAACGATTCCTTAATGGTGAAATTTAAGACTTCAGCTTTCTTTTTGCTCTCTTCGATTGCCATACTCTATTGGTGAACGAGTGCCTTCACCCCTCTTAGCATTTTACGATGGACCAGAATTTTCTCGGGTTCTCAGCTAGATAATTTGTTAAGGTATGACTGTTTTTGTTGTTGTTGAGTTGTTATGGTTCACGCATCGATCTCTTTAAAAAAAGACAGATAAAAATCTACTAACGTTTGCGCGCCCTCTTCCGAAATGAGAGTGCAACAGTCTTCGCTTCCTTTCTACTCGCTCTCTGCACGTCCCCACCGCTTCCATTTCTCCGTCCATTTCCTTCTCTCCCACTCTCTGTCCATCTTCTCTTCTCCCCCCTTTCTGTCTATCTCTTCCTCTCAATTTTCTTAGTGCATCTCCTCCTAATTCCTTTCTCTGTCCATCTCCTCCTCTACCCTCTCTTCCCTTTCCCCTCCATCTCTTTCTGTCCATCTCCTCCTCCGCCTTATCTGTGGCCAATGCAAATAAAAAGAAGGTTGTCGTGCTTGAAGATTTTTGAAAGTAGAGTGTTCAAGATTATTCATCAAAAAACTTACGCATGACTTTGTATAGGTCGTGGTAACAGTAAGATCTGCTTTCCAAGAGGATCCTAGAGGAGATACAGAGCTTCCACGTATTTTGCTGCAGCCTTCTTTTAGGCTCATAAGGATGCTACGGAAATCTTGGTTCCGATATCTGTAACAGAAGTGGCACCTCGCCATACACACACACACACACACACATAAACACAAACACACACACACATTCACATACATTTTTATACGTACACACCGGAAACGAGACAGGACTTTCCTGTTTCGCATAGACCTCCAGCGAGGGACGAGGCGCCTCCAGGAAAACGCCTTCTATTGGCTCCCGCCGAGCCAATCAGCGGCACAGACTACTCATCGACTCCGCCGGTCACATCGCGGGGCTAATGATGTAATAATACGGCCGTGAGATCCGACGAAGGCGAAACTTAGCCGCGGCCGTGGAATCCCTGTCACTCTCTGTGCCCTCGATGACACTACGATCAGAGCGTACTCCTTGAATGCTTGCGTAACACGAACATTTTATGTGAACTGTTCTTGTATTCACATTCTTAATTCGTACTGAGCTCTTCATATCCGTTAAATGTAAGGGGAGAACACGGTCTTACTGCAGTGTAACAAATACACTTGCAGCGCCATATCTCGTTTTGACTTTTGTATTACGTAACAGTGCACTAAAAGACCAGCAAGTTGCATTGTCGACTACGGTACCTGGTGAACGCGGATCACATGAACGGTGTACTTCCAGGTGTTCAGCGAGTTTTTTTTTTTTTCGTTTTACTCATCAAACGGGAACAACAACTTGGCTGGAATCCCGACAGTACTTCGTTAGTCAACCACGCCAAGAAAGTAGAGAGATCACGTATCACATTTATTTTAAAAATTGATTTAACAGTAAGACAATACTACTGTCGTTTTTAGATTTTCTAAAGCCCTCAGAAGTCATCAGGTTTGAGAACCCTGATAACAAAAGAGCGATAAACAATAATTGACGACATAGGTCCTTTACCAGCATAAGCACATGACGCCAATAATACCAACGGCAGAAACTCTAAAGCTGTTTGACTAGCCATAAAATCAAATCCTTTGTTTCCCTCCTAACTTGAAAAAAAGTAGTTCTGTGGCCTGTTGGCTTCCATTTGTCAAAACTTTTGGTTTGACAACTGTAGTTAGTGACCCTCTACATTGGTTCCATCTGCATCCAAGGAATACTATGACAAAAAATTGATTGCAATTGGTATTCTGTCCTTATAATCTGCCATTTTCTCTCTAAAATGGGTTACTTCGCTATATAGGTGTGATTTCATTTTGGCCTTATCAACATTCTCTCACTGATATCACTGAAATAATAGATCTTACTTATATTTTTAGGTTTGAATTCCACTGGTTTATTCTGCGATCTCATCTAGCCATGTGTTGCTGTCAATCCACATGGAGTTCATGGCATATACCTAATTGGAATTCTGAATTGAACACAAGTATTTTTTCCCCTCAAAAACTAATTTCTGTACGTCTCTTTGTTGACAGTCGGTATGCTTTTACCAAGACACTCAGTTGATGGGTATGCTGTAACAGCTGAATACGACTTTTAGTTTAGCATGTTATCAGTGTATTAGAGCAAAGTTTGCAACATATTTCTACTCTTAATCTGGTGCACGTAGTACAACGCTGAATAATAATAAAGACGAAAATTCTTTTTTATTAAAAGAAAACGAATTCTCAATGATTACTGTTGTTGTTGTGGTCTTCGTTCTGAAGTCTGTTGTGATGTATCTCTCCACAGTGGATTATCCTGAGTAATCTTCTTCATCTCTGGATAGCTACAGTAACCTACGAGTACATTCGCTTGAATTTGCTCTCTTAATGAAGCCTTTGTCTCCGTCTCCAATGTTTAGGACCTACACTTCCCTCCATTACCAAATTAACGCATTAGGATGCGTCCTATGCAAATGGTTCAAATGGCTCTGAGCACTATGGGACTTAACATCTCAGGTCATCAGTCCCCTAGAACTTAGAACTACTTAAACCTAACTTACCTAAGCACATCACACACACCCATGCCCGACGCAGGATTCGAACCTGCGACCGTAGCGATCGCGCGGTTCCAGACTGAAGCGCTTAGAACCGCTCGGCCACACCGGCCGGCGATGCGTCCTATCAACCGGTCTTTATTTTAGTCAAGTTGTTGCATATATTTCCTTCTCGCTAATTCGATTCAGTAACTTCTCACTAGTCATTCTATCTACCCATCTAATCTAACGTAACGTAACTTTTTTTTTTTTTAGATCTTAACACATTTCTTTCTTTGTGTGAGATGCCTTTCTCGTTAGCTGCAGTTTGTTTTTTATCTTCTCCATATCGGCTATCATTAATTATTTTCTTGCCCCTCACCTCGCCTTCCGCCCCATGCCATCACAAAAGAAGAGACTCAGCTGGCGTGGTTCCAAAGGTCACATCCAGTGCCGAATAAGCTGTGACTTTAATACTTCGGGGAATGACTGCGAGCAAATCTTACTCCCACGTAAGAAAAGGTGAAAACCGCGTAGCCCTTAGGCAATGCCCTCTGTCTAGGAATATAGCAGACGGGAGTGGGTGAAAGGCGAGCTGCTGCCGCTTTAACTGGGACAAGAAATATCAAGAGGATCAGGAGACCTTACGGAGGCAGCCGCACTGCTTGCCTGTCCTGGCAAGCCTGGTGTCCTCTTACTGCGGAAAAAGAAATTCACGCAAAAAGCCAGAGGAAAAAAAAAACCGACGGATGTACCTGATAATAACATAATTATGAACTGAAGCAGATGAGATGAGCTCCTTGAGGTTAATTCTTGGACTAGTGCTAAGAGAGAGAGAGTGCGAAGAATTGATGTAAGACAACAAGAAGACGTAAAACCAACAATGAGGGATGAAGGGATTGTTGTTGTGGTCTTCAGTCCTGAGACTGGTTTGATGCAGCTCTCCAGGCTACTCTATCCTGTGCAAGCTTCTTCATCTTCCACTACCTACTGCAACCTACATCCTTCTGAATCTGCTTAGTGTATTAATCTCTTGGTCTCCCTCTACGATTTTTACCCTCCGCGCTACCCTCAAATACTAAATTGGTGATCCTCGATGTCTCAAAACATGTCCTACCAACCGATCCCTTCTTCTAGTCAAGTTGTGTCACAAACTCCTCTTCTCCCCAATTCTATTCAATACCTCCTCACTAGTTATGTGACCTACCCATCCAATCTTCAGCAGTCTTCTGTAGCACCACATTTCGAAAGCTTCTATTCTCTTCTTGTCTAAACTATTTATCGTCCACGTTTCACTTCCATACATGGCTACACTCCACACAAATACTTGCAGAACGACTTCCTCACATTTAAACCTATACTCGAGGTTAACAAATTTTTCTTCTTCAGAAACGCTTTCCTTGCCATTGCCATTCTACATTTTATATCCTTTTTACTTCGACCATCATCAGTTAGTTTGCTCCCCAAATAGCAAAACTCCTTTACTACTTTAAGTGTCTCACTTCCTAATCTAATTCCCTCAGCATCACCCGACTTAATTCGAATACATTCCTTTATCCTCGTTTTGCTTTTGTTGATGTTCATCTTATATCCTCCTTTCAAGACACTGTCCATTCCGTTCAACTGCTCTTCCTAGTCCTTTGCTGTCTCTGACAGAATTACAATGTCATCGGCGAACCTCAAAGTTTTTATTTCTTCTCCATGGATTTTAATACCTACTCCGAACTTTTCTTTTGTTTCCTTTATTGCTTGCTCAATATACAGATTGAATAACATCGGGGATATGCTACAACCCCATCTCACCCCCTTCCCAACCACTGCTTCCCTTTGATGTCCCTCGAGTCTTATAACTGCCGTCTGCTTTCTGTAAAAATTGTAAATAGCCTTTCGCTCCCTGTATTTTACCCCTGTCACGTTCAGAATTTGAAAGAGAGTATTCCAGTCAACATTGTCAAAAGCTTTCTCTAAGTCTACAAATGCTAGAAACGTAGGTTTGCCTATCCTTAATCTTTCTTCTAAGATACGTCGTAGGGTCAGTATTGCCTCGCGTATTCCCATATTTCTACGGAATCCAAACTGATCTTCCCCGAGGTCGGCTTCTACCAGTTTTTCCATTCGTCTGTAAAGAATTCGCGTTAGTATGTTGCAGCTGTGACTCATTAAACTGATAGTTCGGTAATTTTCACATCTGTCAACACCTGCTTTCTTTGGGATTGGAATTATTATATTCTTCTTGAAGTCTGAGGGTATTTCGCCTGTCTCATACATCTCGCTCAGCAGAGGGTAGAGTTTTGTCAGGACTGGCTCTCCCAAAGCTGTCAGTAGTTCTAATGGAATGTTGTCTACTCCGGGGGCCTTGTTTTGACTCAGGTCTTTCAGTGCTCTGTCAAACTCTTCACGCAGTATCATATCTCCCATTTCATCTTCATCCACATTAGACCTATCAAAAGTAACTGTATGACCGCTTAAAAGGGATGCAATTAGAGCGCCAGGAAGGCAAGCGTTACATTTCACCCAAACTGGGAAACGGGGAGTAGAGTGGCCAGTGAAAGGGATGGAGACATCTGTTCCGTTAAATTACTTTGGTTTCGGAATGGGACAACACCAGCTCCCTGAAGCGGAAAAAGAAGGAGATCTATTACTGTTAAAGGCTCATTTCTCAATATAATTTCTTCAGCATCTCCTGTTTTAATTCGACAGCACACCGATACAATTCTCTACTTTTGTTGATTTCCGTCTTGCAACCACCATTCAAGATATTGGACTGAGCATGACCACCTGTAACAAACCTGAATAACCACCTTTTATAGCACGGACAGCTGCGAGACGTACAGGAACGGAAACAATGATGTTACGGAAGGTACAGATAAGGTTGTGAAGCCATGCCAACTCCAGTCTCGTGATCACCTGCGCTGGGTTCCTCAGTTGGGAATCCACGGTGCGAGCAGCCCGATCGATTTGGTCCCATAGATTCTGGACTGAATTTAAATCCGAGAGTTTGGTGGCCGGGCCAGAGCGGTAAACTCATTCTGGTGCTCTTCGAACCAGGCTTTTACCGCGAACTGTGTGACACGTGGCGTTCTCCTATTGGCAGATGCCATCGTGCTAAGGAAAAACAAAGTGATTGTAGGGGTGGACATGGTCTCCAAGCATAAATGCATGTGTGCGTTGATCCATAGCGCCTTCCAGAATGACGAAATTATCCAGGAAATTCCGCGGCAAAATTACCAACATCAAAACACCTGCAGCGTGTTTGCTTTCAGACGTTTCAGATCGTATACGCAAACGGCCGTTTGTCCGATGGAGCATAAAGCGTGATTCATCTGTAAAGGCCACCTGTCGCCAAGCAGTGGACGTGCAGTTGCGGTACTGGTGAGGAAACTCCACCCTTCGTCGCCGATGAACAGCGATCAGTATGGGTGCATGAGCCAGGCGCCTGCTGCGCGGGACCATACGCAGCAACGTTCGTTTAAGGAATTTTTCGGAAACACAGTTGGTAGCCCCGCAATTCATCTGGGCTGTCAGCTGCTCAATAGTTGCACGTCTCTTCGCGCGTACACATCTCTGGAGCCGTCGTTCACCCGTGTCGTCTATGGTCCGTGCTATACCACAGTTGCTTCGTTACCGGTTTTTGATAGTGCCGTTTTTCCATGCCGCCACCACGGCGGCACACGAACAGTTTACGAGCGTAGCCGTTTCACAATATATATAAATGACCTAGTAGATAGTGTCGGAAGTCCCATGCGGCTTTTCGCGGATGATGCTGTAGTATACAGAGAAGTTGCAGCATTAGAAAATTGTAGCGAAATGCAGGAAGATCTGCAGCGGATAGGCACTTGGTGCAGGGAGTGGCAACTGACCCTTAGCATAGACAAATGTAATGTATTGCGAATACATAGAAAGAAGGATCCTTTATTGTATGATTATATGATAGCGGAACAAACACTGGTAGCAGTTACTTCTGTAAAATATCTGGGAGTATGCGTGCGGACCGATTTGAAGTGGAATGATCATATAAAATTAATTGTTGGTAAGGCGGGTACCAGGTTGAGATTCATTGGGAGAGTGCTTAGAAAATGTAGTCCATCAACAAAGGAGGTGGCTTACAAAACACTCGTTCGACCTATACTTGAGTATTGCTCATCAGAGTGGGATCCGTACCAGATCGGGTTGACGGAGGAGATAGAGAAGATCCAAAGAAGAGCGGCGCGTTTCGTCACAGGGTTATTTGGTAACCGTGATAGCGTTACGGAGATGTTTAACGAACTCAAGTGGCAGACTCTGCAAGAGAGGCGCTCTCCATCGTGGTGTAGCTTGCTCGCCAGGTTTCGAGAGGGTGCGTCTCTGAATGAGGTATCGAATATATTGCTTCCCCCTACTTATACCTCCCGAGGAGATCGCGAATGTAAAATTAGAGAAATTGGAGCGCGCACGGAGGCTTTCAGACAGTCGTTCTTCCCGCGAACCATACGCGACTGGAACAGGAAAGGGAGGTAATGACAGTGGCACGTAAAGTGCCCTCCGCCACACACCGTTGGGTGGCTTGCGGAGTATAAATGTAGATGTAGATGTAGATGAAATGCTTCCACCCTTGGTGAGGAAGCAAATGATCATGCCCTTTTGGACGTCAGATAAATCACTCTGTTTCCGCATTACGGCAACGAGTGCACCGTTTTCTGCGTCTCTCCTACACGCTTTATACACCCTCCGTTATTAGTACTGCCATCGGCCATCACTCAATGGGTATTGCACGCTGACGTCGAACACAGACGGTTGTCACATTAATGCAGCTGAACCGTATATCCATCCCGTTAAATAGATCCTCCAAGTCTTTTGTCGTATCTGACCGAATTATGGAATAAAGTTTTATTTATTTCTTGACACAATCACTTTTTTATCACACAATGACCGTTTCTAGACGCTAAAAGCGGCATTTGTCGAATCATGCACTGTGACCTAGCATGTGCTGAAATACCAATTTTAGCATCTGAAGACGTCCACTGTGGCCGAAACCGGTTATGACTGTGTCATAAAAACCTGGTTTTTTTTCAATAAGTAAACCAAACTTTTTAGTATGACAGTAGCCGTCACTTAAGCAAAATGTTGTTCTCTCCAAGCATTATAGTGTCACTGGCAATTTTTCTCCTGAACTTTAATTCGTTCCCCAAATTTGTCTTGATATCCTCTATTGCTTACTACGCAGAACAGTTGATATCTTGTTCCATTTCACATGTGCTATTCCTCCATGTGAAATAGTGTGTTCGCATTCCCTTTGTAGCAATAGAAAAGCTATAATTACATTCTGTTTCGTAAATATTTCGTCATGAATATCTTACAATCTATATCGCCTCATTTGTACTTTTTTGCCCTATTTATGGTTATCTTACGAGCAACAAAATCTCCTCATAATAGACAAACGATTGAGTGACAAAATTATAATATCTAAAATGAAATAGAAACTGTATGAAAAATAAACATCATTCTAACGGTGTACACGAATCCTCACAGCTTTGAGAGTAAGTGGCGCTCCATCTGTCAAACAGTAACAGCTTCTCCAGCAACGAGTGCTAGATGGTATCCTTTCTGTGCTGACGAAATGTAGTCTACATTGTCACGTTTTCTTGCCAAACCGTCAATTCCTACCCCGTGATCAGGAGAGTGCGTGTCTGAATCACGCCTCTGGCACAGATGTGCCTTTTTAAATGAGTCATAATTGCGTGTCTTATACTGGCGAAGGATTTAACATTAGAAAATCATTATTCAAAACCAAGTCTTTCAATGCATCAGAGTCTGAACTGCAACCAAGTTAAAAAATTCGCGTATTAGAATGTAGCTGAATGGATAATGTCCAAACGCCAATTAAAAAGAAAATCTATTATTACTTTCAATGAGTTATGGTAAGTGTGGACAAGAAGGCAGAGGGCGATCTGTATGCCAGTACGTAGCTAACAACGGTAAGAGAAGCAAATCACTGTTGGAAGCGCTTGTTCCCTCGGTAAGAAGACATACCTCAGGCATTTGAATGATTACCTTACGATGGTGATCTACTGAATATTTGAGGCACGATATTCTATATCGTCCCTTAACATCAATATTATAAACAGAATATTTCACATTCTTTACTCGCTTTATCGGATGTTCAATATAATCAGTCACAAATGTATCTGAAGTTTGCATTTTACTACACAATAAACGGTTTCAAGTTTTCAGTGGTTATCGGTGCAAGTAAAGCGTTCGTAGAGGCACATGACAAGCCTCATGAAGTGTCTAGACACCTTGGAAACAATGTAAATTTATTTACTCTGCTCGCTTCGAAGTATGAATATTTTGAAAGTTCTTGTCAGCTACTCTGACACTCGTACTATGATCAGAGTGAGTAAATTGTTAACGCAGTTCACTAAGACGAATACTAATCCACGTTTAGTAAGACTCGATTGCAAAGAGTCGCTCCCTCTTTTCCTCCATAGCGCGTTCAGTGACTGTCAACTGTGTTGGGTGCTTTGAAATGGAGTATGAGCTATAGTCGTAATGTGGATTTCTGAATACTTAGACGAATAATCGTACTTTGCTTAATACTTGTAGCTTTAAGTACCTCAATTTAATTACTTTTTTCTTAATTCGTGAAAACTGCGATCATGATAGGAAGATTTTTATGCATTATGCGATGATAGACGAGTTTGAAAGGGACATGGCTTAGTTGTAAACCTACAGCTTTATTATTTGTTAATTTTCATTCAGGAGAAACTTTAACCCGCACTGAAGACAGATATTTGAATCTGTGAATTTGAAGAAGACATTGGGTACAGAAATTAGTAGCGTATAAAGAAGTCCCAATTTGTTTTGTACCGTGAAACAAGGGATGCAGACTTTACTCTCGAAGTAGATTGGAAAATGAGGTGAACAAGACTGGAAATTCATAGAGCGAGCATAGTTGGTTTCATAAATGGGAGAAAAGGCTTTGAAAGGTTGAAACGGGCTTGGTGTAGCAGTTATGCAGCCAGCATAAAATGGTTGGAAAAATAGAACAAGTCATATTATCATTAACAAAGATAAATAATCAAGTAAATGAACAACTAAATTAAAATAGTAGACAGTCGATATTGAAGTGTCGTTGATGTAGGCTGAATGAAAGAACTGCGATGAAAAATAAATTGAAATAATTGTGCGAAGGAAAGCCTCTCCTCGCGGAAATAGAAATCATTCTGCTCGATAACAAGTCCCTCCTGTCAACCACTTAACTGTGTTGCTCGGTATTAACGTTCGTGCCCAAGTGATGCCTTCGGTATAGCCAGTTATGCGGCAGACAATAGGCTCACACACACACAAATCACTAGCGTGTGCACACGATACTATGGCCAAAGCACCTGCGATGTGATAAATACTCTTTTATTGAGCGAGATAAGCGTGGACGAATACCTGTACGGCAGATGCTACGCCAGTGTACCTCTTTTACAGTAGAGAGTATCCTAACAAGTGAACCGTCATGTATCGTTACCAAGTGCGCGCGTAAGCACAATGAGCAGTGACTATGAGGGCACCAAGTGGTGCACGGAACGATGCCGGCGAGAACTTAAGGAATGCGGGCGTGGGCGGACTGGCGCCGGCTCCCAGCGGCAGGGACAACGGCTGCCGCCTGGCACGCGAGGTCCTGTTCGGCACGCGGTACACGGCCACGCCGTTGTCTGAGGGCAGGAGCCCTTCAGCGCAAGGGAACAGATGGTGAGAGCGCAAATGTTTCTTGTTGTTGAGTCATGACAAGCCACATGCACTCGAGAGTATTCGGGATCTTTTTGGTCGACATTGATGAAGTGATAATCCTGAATGTATACTGGCACAGTTCAGCATTGGCGTTTAGTGAATAATAAACCAGCTTAACGAGTATCGGACCAGATTTGTGACTGGATTTACGGTTTCCTAAGGGACAATAAGTTGTTCTTAACGGGATGAAATTCACAGATGTACAATTTCTCGATTAGCCCAATGGAGTGCTGACTGATACCTACTCGTGCTCCAGCTAAACATCCTCTCCGAATTGTTGTATTGAAAGCGAGGCTAGTGTTCGTCTGCGTGAAGTAAGTCTCAATCATTTAATTTTATGAACTGATTAGCAATTAAATCGTTGACACTTGCTCTGAATCACTGAGATCTTATCTCTAACTAGTGTTAAATTAGATTCTGAATAAAACTTTCCTGTTTACACGAAATAAATCACTTAAAAAAACATTGAATCAAATCAGATCATTCTGAGGGAGCCAGACTAAAAGTGGAACGGATTACACAAGGGACATTACGGGCACAACTTAAAAAAAATTAATTCACTAATCAAATAATATAAGAAGACCAGCTATGAACAATAATTATCACTAAAGGAATGCTTGATACTGTTCATAATACAGTAACTATTTCAATAATTATTCCATAACTCGTCAGAAAGCCTCGGTTTGGTTTAAGGAATTGTTCATCCTAGTCACATACACACACACATTCATCTCACAACACACAGACAGAAAGAGAGGAACATCAGAATAAATTTATTCTCCAGATTGGAACACGATGGGCCAGGTATCAACCACGTAAATGGCAGCTCCCGTAGAAATTATCCATTTCGGAATACGAAATAGACGGAAATATATAAGATGATGTAAAATTCGCGTACAGTTCGAAATTTAAGTTGCACAACACGCTTGAGTGAATGCTAACGTTGAGCTGAAGCTCTGTTTTAAGTGGAAAGGCACGTGGTCTAGTTTACCTAACCATCACAAAAAAACACCGAACTCACGAAATGGATTTAAGTTCGAAACATGGAAAAAGAATTCTAATGCGAAGAGCGGATAACATGAGAACAACGCATTCACACGTAAAATACAGTAAGGCGTGACACAGATTGAAAAAGCACTCTCTTATCGTTACGTAACGGTAGAAACGCGTTAAATAACTGACATATTAATAAGCATCATCTTGCTCCAGAACTCAAATACATATTCCATAGTGATTTACACTGATACTCTTCTGAAAAATGCAGTAGCATCTCGAACGTAACCAAATCCTTACAGATTAAAACTACCTAAACTTACAGAATAAGAGATGACCATAGTTGACAACCTCAGCTTCTGGCGTACCAGCGAACAGAGTTCCTCAGGTAGAAGCTACCAATGGGCAGAGAAAATACGTTTCGGCTGCCTCTAGCAAATTACACAATAGCTGCTCACCAGCCTGTCCAAGTGTTTGTTTGGACCGGCAGAAGTTACTTAGTCTGTACACAAAAGTTGGCTAAACTGCCATTACCACTCAAGGAATTCCTCCCCAAGAACCAAAGTGCATGGAAGCATCACACACAGACCTTCACGAACAGAAATACAACATGAAAAGGTAATAAAAAATGCGAAAAGGAAGCACAGGGCTATGTATACACTTAGTACACCTTTAGACGTATGAAGTGTAATACATAAATTGACAAATGACAATATTTGCGTATTAAAATAGCACAGTGTCTGTCATCCTTGTACCCAGAATCGAAAGCTCTATTGTATGGACCAGCAGTGGCGCAAATAATCACAGAAAGGCTGAAGGCAACTCAATACAGCCAATGTAACGACTCACAGTGAGATGTTTCAGTGTCATATGGCCGTTACTGTTTACAATATAAACTAACGATCTAGTGAATAACATCAAATGCCCCATGAGGCTTTTTTCAAACTATTCTGTTACCTATAGGAAGGTTGCAACACAAAAAGCTTTTAACGGATTGAAGAAAGACCTGTAGAGCGCCATGACTACTGCATGGACTCGCAGTTGACCCTGAACGTAAATAAATGTCACGTACTGTGAGTAAATGAGTGAAGACTCTATTACTGTTCCATTATACTGTTGGCTGCCAACTATTGGAAGCAGTAGCTACCTAGGAGTAACCATACGGACTGACCATATTGGAATAACCGCACAGTACGAATAGTGCGTATGCATCAGGGGCCTGGTGCAAGTGTTTTAACTGGTTGCCAGTTCGGCGACTTGCGTGTCCTTAACTTACCCTATCCGGCCTCATAAAAATGGGCTTGCAGTTTAACGTGGAATTCAAATGAATTGTCTTTTCTGGAGACTCCTCACATCGTTGAGACGTCAAGGCCAGGTTAAAACGCATCCGCAGGTCGAATGGCATCTCAGGCACCCGTATTTGGTGTCTTATTTCGTACCGCTAGACCACCAGGCTTGACTTCTGAATGATAGAAAGAGCAAAAGCGAGACTGAGATTAAGTGGAAGAATCATAAGAAAATTTAGTTCGTCCACGAAAGAAGTGAATCCTTCAATATTTCTCATCATTCTGGGACCCTTAAAATAGGAACATTAATAAAAGAGAGAGAGAAAATCCGACGAAGAACGACGCATTTTGTTAACAGTTCGTTTACCGGCGCGAGAGTGCTACGGAGATGCTCAACGAATTTCGCTGGCACATGCTACAAGGTAGACTTTGTATATCACGGATTGGTTTATTGTCGCAATTTCGAGAGCGTACGTTCCAAGAAGAGTCGGACACATGCCTCGCAAAATTATCAAGACGAGAAAATCAGAAAATTAGATGTCTTTTAGAGTTGTACCTAAAATCATCCGTTCTTCACAGTGTTCCTAAATTGAACATAAAGACGGGAAAAACAGAAGTATCCTGCAGCCACACACCACTGAAGACTGTTGCAAAAACTGGCAGTTGACCCTGAACGAAAACGCACGTAACATACTGCGCTGAAATAGGATAAGAGATCCGACACTGTTCGATTACGCTACTGATGAAAAATCACAGGAAACAATAACAACCGTAAATTACCTACGAGTCACCGTCCGGAGCAACCTAAAGTGATGACCACATGAAACAAGTTGTAGAAAAAACAAATGCGAGGCTGAAATTCATAGGAAGAATCCTACGGAAATTCGGTTCACCCGCGAATGAGTGGGTTTCAACATTTGTTCGACCGATTCTTCAGTACTGTGCGATCTGGAACCCTAGGCGAGTGGGAATAACAGAAGAGACACAACTACACTGTCCAGACACACTGATGTGACCACCGCCTATGGTCAGCGTCAACGTGCAGTAACGACTCACAAGCGGCATGTGGCAGTACTAGCAGTGGAGGGCGTATGAAGCGTATCGAGGGGACGCAACCGCTGTCGCACTCCGGAAATGCAGCGATTTATACGACGTCCAAAACGTCATGATCATCAGCTTTAGGGCTAAGAGTGGGCTTTTCCTAAACGGCTAAGTTCAGGCAGTCGCTATAAGAGAGGTGGTTTGTATCTCGAAGAAGGATAGTGCTGAAGTTTCGAGAGAGTACGTTCGAAAAACAGTTGGGCAACGTGTTATTCCCTCCCATATAAATGTCTCACGAACTGCCCACTACGAAAAAAATCTGAGAAACTATGGATCATACGGAAGCGTATCGACAGTTGTTCTTCCCCCGCACCTTCTGCGAATTGAATAGAATAGTGAGTAAATGATAGTGTCACCAGATGTAATCCTGTGACTTGCGGAGCATAGATGCAGATGTAGGTTACATGCACAGTAACCCAATTTCATTACTCGTCGACTGATAACGTCATTTTTTACAATTATTCAGTCGTTAAACAGTGTCCAATCACATCCCTGTATCATACCTCGACTCAGTACAGGTCATTTTAATTGCAGCGTTACCTTGCACAGAAATTCACGAGCTGCTTTTCTGGCTACAGTGAACGCTGACTCTTCCGTATTGCATTAAAATGTATAAGAAATTTCATTTAATTACAGTAGTTTTAGAGAAACTGTACAACTGACAGCAGCGGTTAACTAGCAAAACGAATGTTTCTCTCTTCTTTTTACCAGTCTTCCGCCTGGTTTGATGCATCCCGTCATGATTACCGCTCTCGTTCCAGTTTCTTCATCTCAGAGTAATAATTATACCCGACGTCTTCAGATCTTTCTTCGATATATTACAATTTCTGTCATTCCCTATAGTTTTTGGACTTTCCGTTTTGCGTCTAACAACGTGAAAGTTATTCGCTGATGTCTTAAGACGTATCATCTCACGTCTTATTCTAGTAACGTTTTCTACTAGCATATTTTTCATTTCCTCGCCAAGTAAAAGAAGTTATCAGTTCACAGGGCACATTCTGATACATCTACAAATAGTCAATCAGATAATGTAGTTAAGTATGAACGAGGGACTGGGGTTAGAACTGTGTAGGGCGCCCATGGCTTGACTATATTAGGAAGCTAAGAGTGGACGTAGGTTGCAATAGTTTTGCAGAGATGAAGTTTGTACAGGGTAGGGTTCTGGAAAGTTGCATCAAGCCATGTTCGCACGCAAGGCAACAAACTACACACACAGTACCCGGCTGCAAACCGGTTACGTCGCCCCATGCGATTTTCACCGGATCGCACGCTGTCATCGACGTGTACCACGACTCAGTAGTCCAGGCCACGTGTTGCCATGCTTCTAGTGTCCAATGGAGGTCATCCTGTACCAAGGTTGTTCCCTCTAATATGCTGTGGCAAATATCACATGTACGAAGCGGCAGATTCTGTACTCCACAACGAGCCAATTATACTGCATGGTGTGGATGATCACAGGTTGTTCAGGATGGAGTTCGTATGTAATCTGTCACACTATTACCCATCTAATCGCTGTTACAACGCGCTATAACCAACACCGACTCCGCAGTGGATTACGGCGGTAACTTCCTCTGAGTCGAGGTACTCATAATACGCGCTTGACGCCTACATCTACGACAGTACTCCGCAAGCTGTGTGGGGGAGGGTACTTCTGGTACCACTAACTGATCCCCCTCCCTGTTCCTCTCGCTAGTACCTGTCACTGGAGTTGTTGAGCATGTCCGTAACGTTATACCGTAACAAAACGCGCCGCACTTCTATTAGTCCTGAACAATACTCAAGATTACATCTCCTTAAATTTCTCCCTACGACTTTCAATCCGCTGTCGACTTTTTGTTTTATGTGGTCATCCACTTAGGATCGCTCTGTATAGTTCCTCTTAGATATTTTGCGGTGAATGCATTTTCCACTAATTTGTCATCAATAGTGTAGTTGAACTGTAGTGGGTTTGTTTTCCTATGTGTGCTGTGCCGATGGTTGGCACTACTGCAATCGACAGCTCCTGTGTCAAAGATATTGCGACATCAAGTGATGTCTTTGACATGTTATGTGAGCAGTGAAGAGTGATTCACAGGCAGCGAACGGAGGTGGACGTCCCGACTCATAGCTGACACGACAAGACGTGAAACGTCTACTGCCTGCAGAATGTCGGAAACGGAGTGTCATATGCGTCGCGGATCCGCAGTCGGGCCACAGACTAAAGCGTTCATATCGCTGGTCCTGCATATCCTGAGACTAACGGTCTGTACAAGGCCTGTAGGTTTCCCAGTCACGTGATACAATCAAGTATTCTATTCTCCGTGGCGACAGAAGCATTCTTTCCTCAATCCGCAATTACCTCTACTTAAACTGTTCATGGGAGTATAAGAGATGACGAATTTAGAATTCCAAAACGCTTGTATAACGCTTTACTCAAGTGATTGTATACAGCAGATAAATATTTAGAAATAAATCATTTTTGTGCCAGCACCTGTAAAATTTTACCTATTCTGCACTTTTTTCTGTCTGTCTACCATCCTCATACCAGACGAGATAATATAAGTAGGTGACTTCCTACAATCTTACGACATAAAAGTAGGTGCAAAATTTTTTAAGGCATCGGATATTCACATAATGCATCAGTTTGTCAAAAATACATCTCTGCCAAATACAGCAACATCAAATATAAAATTGACGAATTATCACAATAATTGTCTCATTCATTAACACTGTAGCAGATTTACACAATCTAAGAGAGATAACAGGTGCACACTTGAACGTAACATCAAATAGCCACCACAAGCTCAGTCAAAACACGATATATACAAGAAGACAGTATTTCGTTGACAAGTAGTATACAAGTCATAATACGGTCCAAAGATAAAATGGTGATATTAAAAAGAAGACGTTACATGTTCATCAAAGAACGTACACAGTAAATACACAGATCATAATACAGTACAAAGATACAATCACAATATTAAAATGTGAACACATGACATGTTCATCTAAGAAAATCAGGCCGGGTGATACGGGAAGATTTAATTTAGATTACATCATGGTCAGATAGAGATTCCGAAATCAGATACTGGTTTTTGAGGCACACACAGGAGCAGATATACGTTCAGGTCTTAACGTAGTAGTGATGAAGACTGGACTGAAGTTTAAGAGATTAGTAATGAATAAACAATGCCCGAAGAAGTCGGATACGGGAGTGCTAAGGAACGACGAGATACGCTTTAAGTTCTCCAAGGCTGCAGCAACAGCAATAAGGAACAGCTCAGTGGACAGTATAGTTGAAGAGGAACGGACATCTCTAAGAAGATCAGTCATTGAAGCTGGAAAGAAAAACAGGTACACAGACGGTAACTGCGAAGAAACCATGGTTAACAGAAGAAATACTTCAGCTGATCCATGAAAGAATAAATTGCAAACATGTTAAGAGAAATTCAGGAATACAGATATACAAGTCGCTGAGGAATGAAATAAACAGGAACTGCAGGGAGCTAAGACGAAATGGCTGCATCAAAAATGTGACGAAATCGAAAAAGAAATGATTGTCGGAAGGACTGACTCATCATATAGGAAAAACAAAACAACATTGATGATATTAAAAGCAAGGGTGCTAACATTAAGAGAGCAATGTGAATTTCACCCTCAAATGCAGATGAGAGAGCGGATACGTGTAAAGAGTACATTGAACGCTTCTGTGAGGGGAAGATTTGTCTAATGCGACAGAAGAAGAAACAGCAGACGATTTAGAAGAGATAGGGCATCCGGTGTTAGAATTCAAAAGAGCTCTGTAGGGCTTAAGATCAAATACAACAGAAGGGATAGATAACATTCCATTAGAATTTCTAAAATCGTTGGAAGAAGTGGCAACAAAACAACTATTCACGTTGGTGCGTAGAATCTATGAGTCTGGGTACATACATCTGACTTTCGGAAAAATATCGTCTACACAATTCTGAAGACTGCAAGAGCTGACAAGTGTGATAATTAGCGCACAATCAGCTTAACAGCTAATGCATCCAGATTTCTGACA
Source organism: Schistocerca serialis cubense (assembly GCF_023864345.2). Lineage (NCBI taxonomy): Eukaryota > Metazoa > Arthropoda > Insecta > Orthoptera > Acrididae > Schistocerca > Schistocerca serialis. The sequence goes on along the minus strand of NC_064641.1, from coordinate 442,014,912 downwards.
AGGAAAATATAAAGAAAAATGGAAAATAAAATTTACAGGTGTTAGATGACGATAAGGCACCAGAGAGGCAACTCTGAAGCTGCGGTTGATAATGGAGCAAGACTAAAGAAAAATTAGGACACTTTCATAAGATTTGTCGACCTGGAAAAAGCGTTCGACAATGGAAATTGGTGCAAGATGTTAGAAATTTTGAGAAAAATGGGGGTAAGTGATAAGGAGATACGGGTAACACACTAGATGTACAAAAACCAAGAGCGGAAGACGAAGGACGAAGTGCTCGAATTAAAAGGATTTAAAACTGGGATGTAGACTTTCACCCCTGTTTTCCAATCTATACACTGAAGAAGCAATGATGGAAATAAAAGAAACGTTCAGGAGTGGAATTAAAATTCGAGGGGAAAGGATATCAGTGCTATCATTCGCTGATGACATTGCTATCCTGAGTGTAAGTCAAAAAGAAGTACAAGATCTGCAGTATGGAATGAACAGTTAAATGAATACAGAATATGCATTGATAGTAAAACGAAGAAAGTCGAAGGTAATGAGAAGTAGCAGAATTGAGAACAGCGAGAAACTTAACATCAGAATTGATGATCACCAAATAGATGAAGTTAAGGAATTCTGCTAGCTAGGCAGCAAAATAACTAATGATGGACGGAGCAAGGAGGACATGAAAGGCATATTAGGACTGGCAAAAAAGCCATTCCTGGCGAAGAGGAGTCTACTAGTGTCAAACATAGGCCTTAATTTGAGGAAGAAATTTCTGAGAATGTACGTTTGGAGCATTGTATGGTGGTGACATATGGACTGTGGGAAACCTGAGACAGAAGAGAATCGATGCATTTAAGATGGGATGCTGTAGACGAATGTTGAAAATTAGGCTGACTGATAAGGTGAGGAATGAGGAGCTTCTACGTAGAATCGGAGAGAAAAGGAATATGTGGAAAACACTGACAAGGAGAACGGACACGATGATAGGACGTCTGTTAAGACATCAGGGGATGACTTCCATGGTACTAGAGGGAGGTGTAGAGGGCAAAAACTGTAGAGGAAGACAGAGACTGGAATATATCCAGGAAAACATTGAGGATGTAGATTGCAAGTGCTACTTTGATTCAAAAAAAGTGACATCTATTAGTACTTGTGACAAGGACACATTACCCAAAAATGTATGCCACATTAGCATACAAAACTAAATAAGCCCTCAACATAGGTATTTTTCAATCCCAAAGTGGAGGTATCTACAGTAATTAAATATTCCATATGTATTATGTTTTTACTGTGTTACAGGGCACTATACCAAATTCGTACAGCAACAAGTTTTATATATAACAACAGTAAAAGTATTAGGAAGTGTCATATTCATAATATTTATCCAGATCATCTATGTTCGTCGCTGGAACATATTCAAACTTATTTTATTTCAAATTTCACCTTCAGATCTTTTTCGTCTCATTTTTTAACGCAAACAAGACTTCAGCTACCCCATGGTACCATTATTTGGTGTGCATTTATTTAGCAACAACAAATACAAAAAGTAAGTAAGAGACAGTCTACTACATATTACTGTTGTTGGTGCACTCAGATTATTGGTCTAAGCTGACATAGTCATGAGATGTATATAAAACGGAACTACCAAGTTATTTTCTAATCAAAGGAGAGAAACTTGCTTTCAAGTGTATGTAATATTTGCCCCGGGAAATTATAAAACGTAGGAGCTCAGATTGCCTACACACTATGCCTGCACACTATGGAAATAGGGTCAAATATATTGTGTGTTGCAATATTAGTTATTTACATTGCTGAAAAAGTTGAATTTCATTGCCCTATTAACAACACGGTTAATGTCAAAAAGCGACATACAAGAAATCAGTGTAATCTTTTACATATAATGAACAATTGCCTATCCTAGAAAAAATGTTGTCTTTTTAATAAAATTATCAGTTTTGGAAAATGCTAGTACTGTATAGTATCACGATTTTTTATGTTGAAAATGCCCACATTAATATCTGTAATTACTCATTAAAAGAAATAAACTGAAATGGCAAATGGGTGCACAAACTGTCTTCATCTTAATGACATAATTTTTACGGATGTTAATTTCTAACACATATATGGACGTGTACAGTACTGTATCATTCAGTCCATTTATAAATCGTCCCTCTCACTACAGGTCAGTTATATAAAAATAAGTTGTAGATGGACCAAAATACAATCAAGCATTCTCTACATTACCAGAAAATCCATCTTAACCAGTCTAGGTGGTCACATTAAGTTTTACGATATGTATATAATTCTTGAGAAAATTTTTATTCTACAGTTCTTTCTGCTCATTCAAGATGTCTTTTTTAGGGTATAATGTTAGGTGGCAGAGCATTTCTATTTTTTCTAATTGGTCCACGTAATTTCCTTTATTAAATGTATGTAGTAATGTTAATTCATATCTGCTTGAGCTGCAGCGTGCATGCGTCTTCTCAAGTGTATCCTTAGAACAGAACTAATGAATTGCTGTATATGTATGTCAGACCTTGTTCTCAATTGTCTGCTTCACATTCATCACAATCAGTTCTCTAAATCCAGCTCCTCCAATTAATGGTTTTCTACCTAACATGTAGTATAGACATTATTTTCTGTGTGAAATACAATGGAAACATTACATCCTCAGAAGATTTGACATATTTTGTATAGTCTTGTACCAAGGAAGCAAGGGAGAGGATTTGGTTATGGTGGCCAGTATCCTCTTTCTACAACACAAATGCACACATGGATTAACACAGTTCTTTTTTTACGTGAGCAGATAGCTACTACTTATCTTTAATAGACAATGTATTGTGGTACAAGCTCATCTGTAATGGTCCTTTTGCAGACAATATCGGTAATCTTGCTATTACAATTCTGATTTGTATGTACTGTCATAGCCTGAGTGAGTCAGTGAGGCGAATGAGACCCTCCAGTCAGTGGCGGCCTAAATGCTTGCTGTCGAGAGGGCGTTGGCAACATGTTGCCAGTAGATGTGTCTCTGGTCTCTGTCTCATGATAGGTGCGCTTGATCCAGCGTCTACTATCCATCTTTGCACTACATCTTTGCCCACCAGTGCACTGGCGAAAGCTTATGGCAGCACATGTATCATCTGAAATTTTCTCAACTTATGTAAAGCTGACACATAAATCTTTCCCTTTTGCCTTACCTTTGGAATGTGTAATTTCATCATTAGTTTTGACTTTCCTCAACCTAACCTTTTTCCCAAATAACCTATCTGCTAGATTGGTGTCATAATCACTTCTTGTAGCTACTTATTTCAAGGTGCCTAACTCTATATGCAAATGTTCATCTGACATTGATATCCTCAATGCTCTATCAATCGTTGAACGAAAGTATGCATATTTGTATTGAATTGTATGCCATGGCTGTTTTGAATAATTATGTCTGTGGTGGTTGAATTCCTGAAAATGATAAAGGAAAGATGGCTGTCAACAACAGATATTGTCAGATGCAGAATATTTATTTTACCCTCCTTATTGGTTTCTATTGGAAATTCTTATGTGTGATACATACTGTTAAATATTGAAAGCGAATCTTGTATATCGTCATCATTACCAGTAAATAAAACAATTGTCATCTATATATCTTCTGTAATATATTGTTTTCAATAACTTCTGATTCTCACCTCACAATTCTGACTACAGCACAACCCATGAAAATATTTGCCACAGTTCCTGTGAGACAGCAGGCCATGGGAAACTTGTGCAGTTGTATGTTGAGACCTATGTTGAATGAGATCATATCAAGTCTGTCAAATAACTCATTAACTATAGGTATTGGGAAACTATTGTGAGCAGTTAAGCTTCTAACAATCTCCATAGATTCAGTTACTAGTACATCAGTATAAAGGTTTTCTACATCCATTAAAAGAGTCATATTACCTCAGAGACAGTGATGATTTACACTGCCAGTCTGCTCATTTGCATTTTTTAGAATGTAAGAATTATGAAAACATGCTGTTCTCTAATAAGTGGATCAATTTTTTTGCTAAGCAGGTAACTTGAACAGTTTATGTAATTCACAGATGGGCAAATCAGAATTTGTCTGATTAGAGGCTTAGGTTGGGCCCATAGTGTTGGATTCACTGGGTTCATAGCTGCAAACCGTTTCTTCTTCCATTCATTGAATAGGAAATAACACTGTTTACACAATCATGGATTCTTTCTTGAAAATTAGTGCTGGGATTTTATCAAGATTAATAATATTACTTGCATTAAAAAACTGGTACTTACGAATTGTAACTTCTAAATATGTAGCCACAGATGATACAGATTTACCTCCTTCAAATAGTGAATTACCATTAACTTCTAACTTCACGACTGCTTTCACAATCGAGATCGAAATAATATCTCCTTATTAACAAATTTTGGCTGATGTACAGGCTATCTTCAGAATCTTTTGGCCACTATGGCTGGTTCTGGTGGATCCTCGGATTTCTCATGATACCATGATTCGAGTTTACAATCATAGTGTCACGAGAAATCCGAGGAGGTGCCAGCACCAGCCACAGTGGGCTGAAAGATTCTGAAGATGGCCTGTACATATGCCAAAACTGGTTATAAAGAAATATTATTGTGATCTCAGCTGTTCATTTTAACTTAAATATAGCATCAGGTCGCTGCTTTGTGAAGACAACATTGCCAAAATTTAAAAACAATATTTGTCATATCTAATAGTCAGTCATTAAACTGAATAAGAGGGGTGATCTGTTCAAAAAGAGCGGAAGTTCTTTCCTTCCTAACTTACTGACTAACTTTTAGCCTGTGTTTCTCAATAACTACATGTTTTTCTCAGTTCACAAAATCATCAACAGTTTCAGTTAAATTGTTCACTGCACAATGGTCAACTAATTCCATCATTTGTAGGTGAACCAAGTACGTTTGTCTATCTAATCCTGCCAAAATCCTATGCTTTTCCTTTAATTCCTCTGTAAGCCATTTCTTTTGAAAAACTTTCACTTTATTAGTGACATTCCTATGAGACTTTATGTTCACTTTAGCAAAACTGGAACTCTACTCTTCCGAAGACACTCATTAATTAACCACATTCCCTGTGTACACTTCATTAGCTTCAATCTGCAATGTTGATAAGCAAACACCACTTTACATGCCTGGCCACGCAATGATAATGAAGTTTTCTTCAGGAGGTTCTATATTTGTAAGGAATCAGTTATATTGGCTGTAGATAACTACTTGAAAAATTCCTTAGTAACATTGCCTGTCCATGCATATAAAGTGGAGTTTCCTCACTGATGTTGCAAAGTGCTGGTAATGAAGTGTACATATGTGATGTGCTTCATTTATGTGTGTATTAGGAAGAACAGTCCCAAAGTTTGCAAAAGTGATGATCAAATCTCATAACAATGTCGCTAATAAAGCGAACATCTTTAGTCAAAAGGAATGGCTTAAACACTAATTAAGGAGAAAATGTAGGCTTTTGGCAGGATTAGATATATAAACTTACGTGGCTCACCTACAAATGGCAGGATTAGTTAACCTTTGGGCAGTGGATAATTTAATTAATGATTTTGTGAACCGATAAAAATGTGTAGCTACTGAAAGACACAGACTAATGGTTAGTAGCTAAGTTAGTAAGCAAGGAAAATTTTGCTTTTTTTGAACAGACTACCACTTATTTTCAATGTTGTGACGGAGTAGTGAATTTGACTGATATTCTTTCTTCTACAGATGAAATGCATTTCCAAAAAAATTCAATTACAAAAGTATTAAGAGGCGCATCTCCCACATATATTTCACCATCAATTAAATAAGTTGCTCTGTGGCCGATAAGGAATCCCTAATGAACAAGATTGTAACGTTTATTAGTCAAGGCACCAATTATAATAGTCAAACAAAATCTAAGACACTGGTAGAGCATGACAAAACGGAGGTGAATGTAGTGAACAAGAAGTTAGAAGGTAATGATAGTATGCTACTAAAAACATGTAAAGGTAATTTGTACGTGGTCATGTATTTAGAAGATAGAAATCAATTATTTAACGAAATAACACAATTAGTGCTCTTAAATACCCACAACGAAATTTCTAAGGTAGTCAGTACTGAAACCTATAGATAATAAATAAAATTGTACAGTTTTTATAACGGCCTGAAGGTAGGTAGTTTGTAGGCTCAAGAGGTCCTTATTCGAGGAATGTGTTACTTGAATGAGAATTTATGGTTGTAGCGTGCACAAACTGCATTTATCTACAGGATGGCTGTAATTAAACTTGAGGTAGCACCCCCCCCCCCCCCCCCCACCTCCCATGACAAACGAGTGATCGTAGGACGTTGAAATTTTGAAATTTGTGGAAACGTTCGCAAGGACACAAGGACATGCAGAAGAGAAATGATAAATGACGAGTGAAGCATTGTAGGAAACACATTTTTAATTCCAAATGAGAGGGTAACGTCTGTTAATTGTGTACCAGGTTACAAATGTTGCTCAATGTGACGACCATCCACGTCCACAACAAACTGGAACCGCCCTAGAGTTACCATTTTGAAGTGATAGGTGAGCTGCTTGGAGAGTGGAAAGGCACTGGGACCACAAATTAAGTGTATTTTGATCATACTTTATTAAAAATAAACGAAATCTTCACAATAAAGGTATTACAGTAAGCAAAAATGTTGCGAAGTTTTAAAAACCTGAAGCGCAAGCAGTTAACAAAGAATAGATCAAGAACAACCAAATAAAATGGCTTAAGAGCAAACGACAAGTCACTTTGCACACCGAAGCCGAAATTTAAAATTTCTAATTTCAGCAGTACAGTGACTTACTAAACAAATTATTAAAATATCAGAACGGATCCAACCCTCAATGTTGGGGCCAAGCAGAAACCAGCAGTAACCGATAAAATACACGGATAGAATGAACAACGCCCAGCTAGTTCGAAAAATAGCAAATCACAAGCAATATGCACCTGATGCAATCAGATGGACAGCTACCATACAAAAATAGATCACAGAACCAAGTAAGTCATACTGTAAGCTCCCTGATTAATAAGACATTGGATAAAGACTTATCTGTCCTGTACCACGCACGTATGGACAAAATTAAACATTCTTCTAGCCAAATTAGAAACCAATGCGTAAAATAAGTAAGCATCTGGGAAAAATTAAACACTCTTGTAATGGAATTAGAAAACAATGCGTAAAATAAGACTGAAAGCGTAAATCAGATTTCAAATAACAATTGTATACTCTAAGTGCTCACTGGAAGGTTTGTTGTACATAATTACATTGTCTAGGTAGTCGTAGACACACTTTAATTATGAGTCACCCAGCACTGAATCTAATAAACGCAATAATACAGCTGCTCAGGAAGCCAACCAAACGGATCTCGGCTATATTCAAGAAAGGTTGTTAACCGAACAGAGAGCAGTGAGAGGCCTGGATTCCTCAGTAAGAGGCACCTGGTGGTAGTCCTGATTCAGGCCAAGAACAGTGAAATATTGAGCACTTGAAAACCAAGTTACACATTTATGAATGTCGGACAGTGGTTTTGATTCCTGAACCACCTTTTCATTCAGTGCCCTAAAATCCACAGCTTACCGTACACTTCCCCACTGGGCTTGGAAACAAGAAAAATAGGCGTTTCATATGGCAAGACCTATGCTCAAACAACGTCATCAGCCAAAAGCTAATCAACAATTTCCATTAATTCCATCATATTCAGCGGCAACAAAATGTAGGGTGACTGCCAAACCGGCGTCTGAACCGTTGCCAAGATCTTATACTGGATTTTGTTGGTAACCTGCGATCTATCTTTGAGGATTTCGGGATGCCATCCCAAGACTTCCAACGAGGCAAATCCCTGCCTTTTACTCAAGTATGATGTACCAAATAGCGACCTCTCTGTCCGTGCAGAACAAACTCCAGTCTTGTGCTGGTGCCTCCACAAAAAATGCTTCTCTCCTTGCCTAAATTAGAACATAACAACTTTTTCCACCTAATTTAATATGCATCCACTATGTCTAAGGAAATCGCACCATAGGAGCACTTCAGTGCTCAAACTTGCCTTAACGGTCAGTTCAACAGGCCAAGGAGAGCCCTGATTTCAAAGAGGTAATCGGACGTTGCCCACCACTTGTAACGTCATCACTGTCTCAGTGTGGCATATCATATCGAATTTTGCATAACAGGCAACTTATAAGTACTGGGTACCTCGCTGTGCCAGTGCCAGTTCACAAGTGACATATTATTACCAGAGTTTAACAGAGTGCAAACCGGTTCAGAACATTAATGAAAGCGGACATGAAAGGTAAGTCTGTCCGCACAGTTAGTCTTTACCTTACCGCAGATTTCATTAATCCATACAGACTCATACAGGGGCCTGTGCATGAACAGTGTCAATTTTGCCGCACTGGGCAGTGCCGTACCAAGTTCCCGACTTGGTGGCAACGCAATCATGCTCCCTGAATATTAGATGTAACATTGAGTTGTTCATACTGACTGGGTGACCTTTGCTCACAAGTATTATGGACAAATGACGCCAGACCACGCTTCTCTAACAACTGCGCCATACACAGGCGTCTTACACAGGCGTTGCCGACCGCAGTGCCGATTTCTGCCTGTTTACGTTATTTTTGTATTTGAATACGCTTGCATATACCAGTTTCTTTGGCGCTTCGGTGTGTTACATGTTCAAGAGCTAACAGGAAACAACAAGACTGGAAGACGAAGAACGAAGTCGTCGGATTTAAAAGAAGAAGAAATGACGGAAATTAAAAAAAAAAGTTTGAAGAGTGGAATTAAAATTCAAGGTTGAAAAGATATTAGACATAAGATTCGCTGGTGACATTGCTATCTTTAGTGAAAATGAAGAAGAATTACAGAGTCTGTTGAATGAAATGAAGTGCGTAATGAGTAAAGAATAAGCTCTGAGGGTAAACAGAAGAAAGATGAAAGTAATAAGTAGTAGCATAAATGAGAAAATCGGGATATTAACATCAGAATTAGTGATCACGGAGCAGATGAAGTTAACGAATTTTGCTACCTAAGTAGCAAAATAATCCATGACAGACGGGCGAAAGAGGACATAAAAAGTTGACTATCACTGGCGAAAAGGGCATTCCTGGCAAAAAAAGTCTACTAATAGTATAAAACATAAGATTTATTTTGACAAAGAAATTTGTGAGATTGTCCGTTTTGAGAACAACATGTAAGTGAAACGTGAACTGTGGGAAAACCAGAACGGAAGAGAATCGAAGCATTTGAGATGTGGTGCCATAGAAGGATGTTGAAAATTAGGTGGACGGATATGGTAAGGGATCGGTGAGGAAAAGAAAGTATGGAAAACACTAACAAGTAGGGACAGGGTGTTAGTGAGATGAAGAAGTTGGCACAGGATATGAAATTATGGCGGGCCGCATTAAACCATTGAGAGGACGGATAAATTAATGAACAGTCGATATTACAGCAATAAAACTGACATTTAGCTCATAGCTAAAGTATACAGAGAAAAATATGCTATTTTGTAAATAATGACCTGCTAATTTGTTGAATTATTACATTTTGGTATAACGATCGTACGTTAGGATGGTTAGGGAAAATAGTAACATACTCAAAAGTTTAGAAAACGCCTTGAAAGCTAGGTGGTACTGTTCGTATAACAGTGCTGAAACAAGAAGACAATTCAGTTTATTTGATATATGATGTGTCGTGTATTATTTTCTACAAAGGAAGATAAAGTTCACAGATAATGAAGCAGACGAGCTTCTGCCATACAAAAATGTTACTCTACCTGAGAATGCTTACTTGGGAAGTTACAAATAAATACGTCGACTAATAAATAAATGAATTAAGGTAGACTGAGTGGAGCGTATTCGCACTACCTCTCGGTGCTGTTTGATTGGTGGTTTTCGGAACTTGTTGACAGTAATGGCGTCCAGAATTATCACTCTAGAGACAGTGAATATAGTAGAAGGTCGCGACTTAATCAACGCTGAAAGCGGGATTTCGGTTTTCGATTCTGTCTCGATGCTAGAGGCTCTTGAATCGGAACTGTAAGGGGAATAGGCGTCCAGGCAGATACGAGCGTTTTGCTCCTTCTGCTTCCGTTTGATACTTTAGTTTGTAGCCAAGGCAATAACGGTAAAAACTATGTATGTGGTCCAGCCACCTCTCTGTGGCGGACACCAAGTGAGAAGGAAAATGTACCAATCCAGCAACATACAACATTCCATATATAAATGGTTTACTGCTGTCGGCTAATCGTACAGGAAGTGTCTGAGTGTTCGTTAGGAAACTTAGCGTGTATGAGGAATTCCAGCAATAAAACATTTTGCTGCCATACTACGCGGCCAGATGCAAGAGCCGTTTGCTAAGGAACTGTCAGTAAGCTGAGTATACTACAGTAATTGTCAAACATTTGACAAATGACAACTGTATAACGATAGTGACATGTTATATCATTTGGAGCATACAGAACTAACCGATCAACTTAAGTTTCCAGTCTTTCAGTTCAGGCAATAAATTCTTTTCTTCTTCGCCAATGACTGACAGTAATTTAAAGAACTGTCCTCAAACGCCAGTGGTACGATAAAAACCAAAGGTTATGTGCAGTAAGGTACGGCAAGTTAAGCAACTATTACTTCATCTGTTGCAAGCGAGTGTGATCGTTACAGAGCTTGTGAGTGTGATATGGTTACTAATTTCTAACAAAAGAGCTGTAACGTTTTTCTCCTCTGTTACCGGTCCAACCGCAGCGCAGCTACTTATCATTCTGTCGTCAGACTAGGATCTGACCTCGCAGCTCCACATTTACATTCTTCACATCTACACACTCCTGATTAACGTGAACTAACCGACAGAAAACACTTTTTGTACCTATAGTTTCTTCCACAGAAAGACCGTGTGTAGGAGCAATTATACTAACCATATTTCGAAATTTGACCATTTGTAACAGAACTATGATGTCACTGCCCCAATATAATATTCCTTTCCCGTGTCCATTTTGGAGGTACTGCTCATCCGCTTCTTCCACTGCAGAGTACTAAAACTGGACCTACTTCTCTCTCGCAGCCACAAACACGTTCACATACGTATACACACACACACACACACACACACACACACACACACACACACACACACACACACACACTTTACATCCTTGCCTAGGTTGAGAAGGTTAATTAACGCCCCTACCTTCAGGTAAGATTTAATATTGTCATTTTGTTTTTGATGGTTTACTGAAAGCAGGCGCGGCTTGTAATGTATGATGCAGTGACGAAGATGATAGGCAATGGTAGCTATCCTTGAGGTACTTCCGTGGAGGATGGAAGATGTGAGACTGGGTGGTTGATGGTGATAAGAGAGGTGCAGTGTGTCAGAAAAAAGCTGTAATATGGACGTAACTGACTAGTGGTGCATATGAATTCGTAGAAAAGAAATTTCCTGAACAAAAAAAGTCGTTCACGCCAGAACGATGTTTCTTGAGAGAAGAAAATCCTTTTCTTACTTGATTTGTCCATTAGCTCTCGCTCTCCAAACGACACAAATTTAGTCTACTGCCTTATTCTGCAGTATGTACCTTGGAGGTTGTTGTTGTTGTTGTTGTGGTCTTCAGTCCTGAGACTGGTTTAATGCAGCTCTCCATGCTACTCTATCCTGTGCAAGCTTCTTCATCTCCTAGTACTTACTGCAACCTACATCCTTCTGAATCTGCTTAGTGTATATATCTCTTGGTCTCCCTCTACGATTTTTACCCTCCACATTGCCCTCCAATGCTAAATCTGTGATCCCCTGATGCCTCAGAACATGTCCTACCAACCGATCGCTTCTTCTAGTCAAGTTGTGCCACAAACTCCTCTTCTCCCCAGTTCTATTCAAAACTTCCTCATTAGTTATGTGATCTACCCATCTAATCTTCAGCATTCTTCTGTAGCACCACATTTCAAAAGCTTCTATTCTCTTCTTGTCCAAACTATTTATCGTCCATGTTTCACTTCCATACATGGCTACACTCCATACAAATACTTTCAGAAACGACTTCCTGACACTTAAATCTATACTCGATGTTAGCAAATTTCTCTTCTCCAGAAACGCTTTCCTTGCAATTGCCAGTCTACATTTTATATCCTCTCTACTTCGACCATCATCAGTTATTTTACTCCCCAAATAGAAAAACTCCTTACTACTTTAAGCGTCTCATTTCCTAATCAAATTCCCTCAGCAGCACCCGACTTAATTAGACTACATTCCATTATCCTCGTTTTGCTTTTGTTGATGTTCATCTTATATTCTCCTTTCAAGACACTGTCCATTCCATTCAACTGCTCTTCCAAGTCCTTTGCTGTCTCTGACAGAATTACAACGTCATTGGCGAACCTCAAAGTTTTTATTTCTTCTCTATGGATTTTAATGCCTACTCCGAATTTTTCTTTTGTTTCCTTTACTGCTAGCTCAATATACAGATTGAACAGCATCGGGGAGAGGTTACAACCCTGTCTCACTCCCTTACCAACCACTTATTCCCTTTCGTGCCCCTCGACTCTTATAACTGCCATCTGGTTTCTGTACAAATTGTAAATAGCCTTTCCCTCCCTGTATTTTACCCCTGCCACCTTTAGAATTTGAAAGAGAGTAATCCATTCAACTTTGTCAAAAGCTTTCTCTAAGTCTACAAATGCTAGAAACGTAGGTTTGCCTTTCCTTAATCTTTCTTCTAAGTCGTAAGGTCAGTATTGCCTCACGTGTTCCAACATTTCTACGGAATCCAAACTGATCTTCCCCGAGGTCGGCTTCTACCAGTTTTTCCATTCGTCTGTAAAGAATTCGCATTAGTATTTTGCAGCCCTGACTTTAAAGTGATAGTTCGGTAATTTTCGCATCTGTCAACACCGGCTTTCTTTGGGATTGGAATTATTATATTCTCCTTGAAGTATGAGGGTACTTCGCCTGTCTCATACATCTTGCTCACCAGATGGTAGAGTTTTGTCAGGACTGGCTCTCCCAAGACCGTCAGTAGTTCTAATGGAATATTGTCTACTCCCGGGGCCTTGTTTCGACTCAGGTCTTTCAGTGCTGTGTCAAACTCTTCACGCAGTATCGTATCTCCCATTTCATCTTCATCTACATCCTCTTCCACTACTATAATATTGTCCTCAAGTACATCGCCCTTGTATAGATCCTCTATATACTCCTTCCACCTCTCTACTTTCCCTTCTTTGCTTAAAACCGGGTTTCCATCTGAGCTCTTGATATTCATACAAGTGGATCTCTTTCCTCCAAAGGTCTCTTTAATTTTCCTGTAGGCAGTATCTATCTTGCCCCTAGTCAGGTAAGCCTCTACATCCTTACATTTGTCCTCTATCCATCCCTGCTTAGCCATTCTGCACTTCGTGTCGATCTCATTTTTGAGACGTTTGTATTCCTCTTTGCCTGCTTCATTTACTGCATTTTTATATTTTCTCCTTTCATTAATTAAATTCAATATAGTTCCATAAAAACACGGGAGAAGTGCCGGATATCAGTAACGTTCTGCCACGATATTTCGGCGCAGAGTCTTCTGGCCATCTTCAGGTGAATGCCACTGTAGTAGTACTGGCGAGTACGCGCTGAGCTCCGCTATTTAAAGCCTTCTGAGGTGACATTGCGCATGCGCTGCTCAGCGAGGGCGTTCATAACGGCTCCGTGCGCTGCGCCTCGCGCCCTCCACTGTGAAAGCCATCTTTATGCAGATAACTACGTCGACTACGAAGTTTCTCTATAACAGGATTCCAAGCAGTGTTTAGCTGATAACCGCTGTCTCGATTGATGAGAGTCTCGTTGTCAGACAATCTTATTTCCACAGATTCATTGATAATCGAGCTCCAAAAGTTTGATGTATGGGCCAAAATTTTTGTGTCGTCGTAATTCATAGAATGGTCTATGGAAATACAATGTTCGGCGATTGCGGACTTGGTGGGTTGGAGAAGGCGAGTATGCCGTTGGTGTTCCACAATGCGTTCCTGCACAATTCGTGTCGTTTGCCCTATATATGATTTGCCGCATTCACACGGAATTTTGTAAACACCTGGTTTACGCAGGCCCAGGTCGTCTTTAAGGGATCCCACCAGTGATGAAATTTTGGAAGGAGGACGAAAGATGACTCTCACTTGATACTTTCTCAATATTCTGCCTATCTGTGAAGAAATATTCCCAATAAATGGTAGATAACCAGTCGACCTGAAAGCCTCTTCCTCTTCCTTGTTCCGTCGTTTGTAGGTCTTCATCACTCTGTTCACTTGCCTAGGTGAAAAGCCATTCTTCAAAAATACTTTTTGCGGGTGTTCCAGTTCCGCTTGAAGACTGTTGGCGTCAGAGATAGATAAAGTTTACCATGGAGATAGATAAAGATGGTTGTCTGCCATTTTTAGACGTCTTGGTGCGACGGAAGAGTGATGGCACACTTGGTCACTCGGTGTACAGAAAGCCCACTCATACAGACCTATATCTACAAGCTACTAGTTGCCACCATCCAGCACAAACAATGGGCGTTCTCAAAACCTTGGTCCACCGTGCCCATACTATCTCTGACGCCGACAGTCTTCAAGCGGAACTGGAACACCTGCAAAAAGTATTTTTGAAGAATGGCTTTTCACCTAGGCAAGTGAACAGAGTGATGAAGACCTACAAACGACGGAACAAGGAAGAGGAAGAGGCCTTCAGGTCGACTGTTTATCTACTATTTATTGGGAATATTTCTTCACAGATAGGCAGAATATTGAGAAAGTATCAAGTGAGAGTCATCTTTCGTCCTCCTTCCAAAATTTCATCACTGGTGGGATCCCTTAAAGACGACCTGGGCCTGCGTAAACCAGGTGTTTACAAAATTCCGTGTGAATGCGGCAAATCATATATAGGGCAAACGACACGAACTGTGCAGGAACGCATTGTGGAACACCAACGGCATACACGCCTTCTCCAACCCACCAAGTCCGCAATCGCCGAACATTGTATTTCCACAGACCATTCTGTGAATTACGACGACACAAAAATTTTGGCCCATACATCAAACTTTTGGAGCTCGATTATCAATGAATCTGTGGAAATAAGATTGTCTGACAACGAGGCTCTCATCAATCGAGACAGCGGTTATCAGCTAAACTCTGCTTGGAATCCTGTTATAGAGAAACTTCGTAGTCGACGTAGTTATCTGCATAAAGATGGCTTCCACAGTGGAGGGCGCGAGGCGCAGCGCACGGAGCCGTTATGAACGCCCACGCTGAGCAGCGCATGCGCAATGTCACCTCAGAAGGCTTTAAATAGCGGAGCTCAGCGCGTACTCGCCAGTACTACTACAGTGGCATTCACCTGAAGATGGCCAGAAGACTCTGCGCCGAAATATCGTGGCAGAACGTTACTGATATCCGGCAGTTCTCCCGTGTTTTTATGGAACAATCAGTACGCCGGGAAAGCTTTAAACATCACAACAAATTCAATATTTCTTCTGTTACCCAAGGATTTCTACTAGCCCTCGTCTTTTTACCTACTTGATCCTCTGCTGCCTTCACTACTTCATCCCTTAGAGCTACCAATTCTTCTTCTACTGTATTTCTTTCCCCCATTCCTCTCAATTGTTCCCTTATGCTCTCCCTGAAACTCTGTACAACCTCTGGTTTAGTCAGTTTATCCAGGTCCCATCTCCTTAAATTCCCACCTTTTTGCAGTTTCTTCAATTTTAATCTACAGTTCATAACCAATAGATTGTGGTCAGAGTCCACATCTGCTCCTGGAAATGTCTTACAATTTAAAACCTGGTTACTAAATCGCTCTCTTTCCATTATATAATCTATCTGATACTTACTACTACCTCTAGGATTCTTCCATGTATACAACCTTCTTTTATGATTCTTGAACCAAGTGTTAGCTATGATTAAGTTATGCTCTGTGCAAAATTCTACCAGACGGCTTCCTCTTTCATTTCTTAACCTCAATCCATATTCACCTACTATGTTTCCTTCTCTCCCTTTTCCTACTCTAGAATTCCAGTCACCCATGACTATTTTCGTCTTTTTATCTCCTCACACATTTCATCAATTTCTTCGTCATCTGCAGAGCTAGTTGGCATATAAACTTGTACTACTGTAGTAGACGTGGGCTTTGTGTCTATCTTGGCCACAATAATGCGTTCACTATGCTGTTTGTAGTAGCTTACCCGTACGTCTATTTTCTTATTCATTATTAAACCTACTCCTGCATTACCCCTATTTGATTTTGTATTTATAACCCTGTATTCACCTGACCAAAAGTCTTGTTCCTCCTGCCACCGAACTTCACTAATTCCCACTATATCTAACTTTTACCTATCTATTTCCCTTTTTAAATTTTCTAACCTACCTGCCCGATTAAGGGATCTGACATTCCACGCTCCGATCCGTAGAACGCCAGTATTCTTTCTCCTGATAACAACGTCCTCTTGAATAGTCCCCACCCGGTGATCCGAATGGGGGACTATTTTACCTCCGGAATATTTTACCCAAGAGGACGCCATCATCATTTAACCATACAGTAAAGCCGCATGCCCTCGGGAAAAATTACGGCTGGAGGTATAAGCAAATAACTCGCCTTGAATGCCGTTTCGGGTATTCTTTGGTTCATTTTATTTTAATAGAACACTGCGCGAAGTCTCTTAAAACGCAACAAGGGCAACTACCTGCTGAGGTTTTTTATGTATTTCAAACGTCTAAACAACACTATTTTATATCAGTAAGTAGTTTTAAACTTCTTTTGTCGTGTGTATTGGACTCTTTGGTGAACAACTTCAGTTACTTGCTTCTGATTACTTTCCGATTTTGTATCCCTTCAACTTTTATTTTAAAGGGACACCACTCAGTGTTCTTGATATATTTATAACGGTGTTTGCATGCTAATACATTTGCATGGATGGCAGCCTATGTGTTGTACCAGTGAGTTAGTTTGAGTATTTTCCTTGGTAGAATGAAATTTTCCTTGGTAGTCCAAAATTCTACTAAATCGAGCCATACCATTTTTAAGAAAAGTTTTTATTTTCTTTGTAGACGAGTCTGAAGAGACCTTAAACTGGGTGACACGTGTTAATCGCAAAATATAAAATAATAAATCCTCTTTTGCAGCCAAAACTGTTTACTTCTTCAAAACATTTATCACCTGTTACTATATCATCCCGCTTGAATTGTAAAAAGTTCTACAAATGTTTCAAGCTGCCTTCACGCCTTTATTAAAATGAAAGTGCACAATATGTAGCAAGTGCAAGGCCTTTACCACTTGTGACTCTTGTTTATAACACTTAAATAACATTCATATGATTCAAGTATGCAACATTCAATTCGTAGCTGCAAAAGAAGATTTCGATCTTCAAATAAGAAAATGACATTTGATATACACCCTCATAGAAACCTACTCATGTTGTATATATGCATGGCGTTCACTCGGTTTATCGAAGTTACTTCTCGCGGTAAATCAAACTACATTGAGAAACAATTTTATACACGTGAGTGTGAGAGCAGAAACGTATCCAAGACACGCCACACCCCATTCACCTTTTCTGACGGCGGCCGCTGGCCGCTATAGGGCGAGGCAACTCTCGAGCATAAACCGTTCTGATCTAGGCGCAGTCACGAGCTCTTTGGCGGAAGGTTTTGCTATTACTGGTAAGTTAGAAAGCGAAGCATAATACCTTCGAGGTTCCATCAGATTGAGACCTTCAGAAGATAGGCTAAAAGTGGTTAAAAATTAACGGAATGAGTGGAACTGAACTCGAGACTTTGCTTGTACATTGCCCAAATTTTACCATTTTTTTAAAAAATTATTAAAAGCGCTTACTGACTGTTATACTTATATTGGGAAAAAATGACCACAAAAATGTACCACAAAGTCTACGATCAAACATCTGAGACACACACGACATTTCGATTTGGCCATTAAACAATTTTTAAAAAAATATTTACGTCGTATCCTAATTTTTAAACTTTCGTGTCATCATCTGCAAATGGTTCAAATGGCTCTGAGCACTATGGGACTCAACATCTGAGGTCATCAACTATTTAAACCTAACTAACCTAAGGACATCACGCACATCTTCGCCCGAGGCAGGATTCGAACCTGCGACAGTAGCAGCCGTGCACTTCCGGACAGAAGCGCCTAGAACCGCTCGGCTACAGCGGCCGGCCATCATCTGGAAGTACATTTAAACAATGAGGCATCGATAGACTATGCACTGTTGCTACAAAACAGAATATGGACGCCTGCCAGGGTGGCCGAGCGGTTCTAGACGCTAGTCTGGAACCGCACGACCGCTACGGTCGCAGGCTCGAATCCTGCCTCGGGCATGGATGTGTGTGATGTCCTTAGGTTAGTTAGGTTTAAGTAGTTCTAAGTTCTAGGGGACTGATTGAAACGCGTATGTATTCAGTAGCAGCGATGGTGAGGCATGACAGAATCTCTGACCAGAGAGTCGTTTATCGTTGTTAGTCTGCGCTTGACTGCACGAGAGTTCAGTTCCGAGTTGGATGCAGTTGCGAGAAAGTTGTTGTACGTAGCGAGTCGCGAGAGCATGTAGTTCAGTTGCGAGTTGCGAGTCGGAGTTGTTTGTGAGGAGTCGGCGGACGTCGACATGGGTATCTGGTCAAGGTTCGGGACGAGGTATATTGTTAAATAAGGTAATGAAGCAGCATTGCGCACATCTGATAAGGTAATGTATGTTAATTGCAATTAATTTGTTCAAGAAATGCCCCAATAATAATTTTGTTTTCAATGCAATCGTTTTTAAGAAAAGAATCATTCCAATGAAACAATATTTCCTATGCTTTTCCTCCCAGAATCAATATATCAGATTAATTATTGCACAGGGCCTAAGGTCAGCGCAGCTGCCCTTATAAAATTTATCAGGTTGATCTTAGCGTTAATTTTGAGGGGACTTAACATTTTTGCACATTTTTATTATCATTGACTTTTATTACCGTGGGAAGCTAACATTTGGCTCTATTCCCATTAACATTTAACTATCGTCTTTTCAAAAATTCTCCGGTGAAATTACACTATTGTCTTTACAAAATTCTCCGGCATGTTACACTTGGCGACATCCAGTCCAGGATCGTATTTCTTTGAGAATCTTCTGAAAAGTAGCCAGATATCAGCTCTTATTTACTAAAATATAATTAGCATTTGGCGCAACGCTTTTACTAATTTTGTGACTTTCTTTCCTCAGATCATCGGCAATTCGTTGTTCTGTTGTATTTGTGTTTGTTGCTTTTTGCATTGTGCTTATTTCTTTTGTGAATAATTGTGACTATTGTAAAAATGCCGCGAAAGACTGTGAATAGTGTATCGCGAAGTATAATGAATGAAATTACCGACTTAAACAACTTTACTGATAGTACATGTGACACGCAGTGTAATGATGACAATCCTGCGTTCACTGACAATCAGTGCGTTCCAACCACTAATGATGATTTTTATCTTAATGATGAACAAACTAACTCAATTGTCTCCTGTGTTAATTTGACGACAATTGATGACGCGGGGCGCTCTATTGTAATGAGCGCTGCCCAGCTTAACACAACCGGTTTACTAAATTCACGTGACGAACACACAAATTTGTCTAATGAAAATGAACAGGATACACAAAGTAGGACGGATTTATTTAATTCCGAAATAGTGACCGGCAGTGTACATTTGACTGGCAAACAATTTTGTAAATTACAGAATGACCAAATGGTCACACAGAACGCGACAATCGCAGGTACGGCACTAAACAGCACAGAGAATAGGAATGCTGAATTTGGGTCGGATCCAATTATGGCATTGTTGCTACAAATGACTAAGCAGTTTAATGAAAAATTTGATAACAATTCCAAACAACAGAGTGAAGATTTCCAACAACTTAGTGAGTAGAACAAACAGTTTAATGAAAAATTAGACAACAATTCCAGACAGCTTTGTGAACAGATCAAACAGCTTAATGAAAAACATGACAGCCTTAATGAAAAATTAGACAACAATTCTAGACAGCTTAGCGAGCAGATTACAGCCGTTGCCGCGCAGTGTCATGATACTAAGGAACAGTTACGCTAGGAAATTGAGGCTTGTTCAAGAAAAAGTAGCGAAGAAATTAAATCTGTTGCTCACAAATTAAGGGATATGCAAACAGCTACAACAGAAACACTTAGAGAGGAAATTAGCGCAGTCGGTAAACAATGCTCTGAAAAGGCAACACAATTACGCGACGAGTTTAAATTAATGACAGCAGAACTTTGGCGCACAATGGACGCGAAGATAGACGCGAAATTCGAACAACAGAACACTCAAATTGACGAGCGCTTTAATCACCACATACAAAACAGTGATACGCGTTTCCGCAAATTTATACAGGATCAAAATAAAGTAAAACGTCAAGTCATGGAAACAATCACTGTACAGAGACAAGAAGATAAACGTAAAATGTTTGCGAAGGCAAAAACATACGTAGACAACAATATTGCTACAGTATCGGACAAAATTAATACCATCGAACAGTTGAACACCGAATTACGTGATGAAATTTCTGATCTTAAATCAAAAACAGATACACACACAGTAGATATTCAAACAGTGACCGACGGACTCGAACAATTAGAACTAACACAGGATTCTGATGTCGTCAAAGCTGACGTTAAAAAACTGAACGAAACTACACGTAAATTGCAAAAACAGATTAATGCCTCTGACACTAAAACCAATGATCAGGTAAAAATACTGACTTAAAAATATGATGAATTGGCCAGTCGTATTGATGTTATTGAAAGTAATAATGACAACAAATCAGACGATACTGCACCGATTTCGTTTAACCAAACACCTGAATTCCAAAATCTACAACAGACAATCAATGAGATCGATTCATCTAATAACACATTACGCAGAAAATTGTCAAGTTTACAGCAAGAGGTAACAGAGATAAAAAATGTTTCAGCGTTTAACACATCACAGCAGACGCCACTTCGTGAACGTATGTCAGACTCATGCAGCGCGTATAATTTGGGTAATCTACAGAGAGTACGGGACTTAGATTCCGAACAGACACAGACAAATAGATTCTCTTACAATCATGAACCTGTTCCATCATACAGAGACGATAATTTTGATTACAAACATTTTCTGTCAGTGAGAAAATTTAAAGTGTTTAAAAATGACAGAACACAGATTCATCCACTAGATTGGATACAACCATTTAGCTTTGCTTTTCCACCGACTTGGCCCGTAACACACAAACTTGAATTTATTTGCAGTTTTTTGGAAGGCGAACCAGCAACTCGTATGAGACCGATCGCGAGACAATGCTATTCGGTAGAAGAGTTTCAGAATGCTTTTCTATCAGCGTATTGGTCGAAGACGACACAGCGCGGGATTAAAGATCAGTTAATTAGTTTACCGAATTATGAGAACACAAATTTTCCCAGTATCACGCAATTTTTTGAGCGCATGGTCCAACAAAACCAGTACTTAAGTGAACCATATAGTGAATCTGTACTGATGCAATTATGCATTTCTAAATTACCACGGTCATTGAGAGTGTCACTTCTAATGGGTCAGCAAAAAGAAAACGTTTCGGCATTCAGAGATCTGTTGCAGCTTTTAGAAGTGCAGCAATCAGATTATTCTTTTGTAAACAAAAATTTTTCATATAACAACCAAGACCAACAAACGTACAGCAATTACGATCAGCCACATAATTTCAATAGAAAAAGTAACAGACGCTTTAGGAATGACAACCACCAAAACTTTAATAACAGACAAAATTCTAATTATCAATATCGTCAAAATTTTCAGCAACAGGAACCACATTTTAGTAACAATAGACGTTTTTCTCCGCAACAACATCAAAACCAGTCGGTTAGCATACCTAACCAACAATGTAATGCACAAGATCAACCTAACTTTAATGTTTCGCCACGTGAACGTATAGTCCCTGGTACAACAAATAGTAACGCACGGCAGCAAAGGAACAACTACGTACAGAAAACACAGTATTTCAATTCTTATCGCAATGCACCGTATAGGAATGACTATCACGACAGACGTAAAAACAATGAGCATAATTACCAACATACGTTTGCTAACAGTCGGTCTTACCAGCAGCAAAATGATCGGGAACAACATATTCTCATTAATGAACCCGACAGTAGGTATCATCCAGAGCGTAATACGTCTGGAAGAAATAATAGAACAGTTCAAATAGTAGAAATGCCACAACATCCTCCAGAAAATAATAACACGTCAGATAGAATCTGACTAGATAGTGTAAAGGTTACATCTTCCAGTAACACAAGCACTACTTTAGACAAGCAGAATGTTGTTCACGAAAATGTTATTACTTTTGACGACATCCGAGACACTCTTTAGCAGAAAAGACCAGTTGTTCAGAAAACCATTTCACATCCTGTCATCGAAGTTAAAATTGGTTCATCGAAATTTTCAGCAGTAATCGATTCTGGATCACCTATGTCAGTTATAAATGAAGAAACTTTCAACGAGTGTAACAAAGAGAATACGTATCCTACATTACCATTAGGCAAAACGAAAGTGAAAGGAGCAGTATCGAGTAAAGGAGTAGATGTTAAATTACAGACGCATTTATCATTTTGTATTGCATGTCACACATTTCACTCAAATTTTTGGATTGTTCCTTTATTGACAACAGACATTATTTTAGGTACTAATTTTCTCGTACAACACGACGCAGTTACTGATTTTCAGAATTCCTGTTTAATGTTGAAGGATGAAAATGTGCAATTGGCTTTAGAATTTCAGCACTCTTTATCGGCAGAAGAAGAAACAATTAATTGTACAGAGGTCATTTCCGTATTACGTAACATAGACTATAATTCCACATTGTTCACGGATACGTACGTACATAACTATAATACTCCAGACGAAGTTGACTACGACGTAATGCAGATGATTTCTGACAAAGTTAAACAAAGTAGTGTTAATACAGACGACGAACGCACGCAACTACACAAAATTCTTTTACAGCAAGCTCCAGTTTTTGACAACATTCCTGGTACTATGTCCGGTTTTATGTATGAATTTCAAGTTAAACAACACGACACATTTAAAGCTAAACATTATCCCATTCCATATATCCATAGAGAACAAGTTAAAAAAGAATTGCAAGATATGCTCGACCAAGGAATTATTGGTTAAGTTAATCCGTACATAAACCCGCTACATATTGTTAAGAAAAAAGATGGCTCACTTCGCCTCGTACTTGATTCACGTCACATTAATGACATAATTATTAATGAAACAGATCGACCACAGACATTAGAGGAACTTCTACAGAAATTTCACGGTACTGCTATTTATTCTACATTAGATTTGAAATCGGGATTTTGGCAAATTCAACTTCATCCGAATTGCAGGAAGTATACAGCTTTTCTCTGTTTTGGCGACTGTTATCAATTTTACAAATTACCATTCGGTTTAACTATTTCTTCTGCAGCTTTTATTCGCGGTTTGAACACAATACTTCCGACAGAACATAAAGGCAGAATCACGACGTACGTAGATGACATTCTTATTGCAGAAGCTAACTGGACTGAACACTATCTGATTCTAGAACAACTGTTACAAACTTTTCGTGCACAAGGACTCACAGTTAACCTCAGTAAATCGCACTTTGGCAAAACTTCTATAAAATTTCTTGGACACGTAATTTCAGCAGAAGGACTGCGCCTGATCCGGAAAAACTTCAAGCTCTAAGTGACATTACTGTTCCTACAACGAAGAAACAACTACGCAGTTTTTTGGGCTTAATTAAGTTTTTTCGTAAATTTATTCATCACTCTGCTTTAGACACACCTAGATTATGCCAATTGACAGGCAAAAACACTATTTGGTCCTGGGATAAGCAAGCACATTCTGAATTTATGAACCTGAAACATGCTTTGTTGAATGCTTTACTTTTATCGCAGCCAGACCTTACCAGAAATTTTTCCATTGCCACCGACAGTTCTAACACCGCTTTAGGCGTACATATTTTTCAGGAAATTGAAGAAGATGGCTCAACAGTAATTAAAATCATCGCATTTGCAAGTCGCATTCTGTCACCTGCTGAACGAAATTATTCCGTTACCTAACTGTAAACATTATGTGTTGTTTGGGCTTTTACGAGATTTCGGCATTTTCTTTATGGAAGACATACTACCGTTTACACAAACCACAGAGCGATACAATTCTTACTTTCAGCTAAATTTACTCACGACACATTAAGCAGATGGAAACTTTATTTACAAGAATTTAATTTTACAATTGTTCACATTCCCGGCACACAGAATGTTATAGGAGACGCACTATCGTGTTCTCTCAGCAACAATCAGCAAGACGTCGCAACCAACTTCTGCAAAGCAAATTTCAGCGTCATGTACATTCAGCAAGTTGCATTTGAAAATTTTATTTCATCGTCATTACAGGACATAGCAAAAGAGCAAAATAAAGACAATGTGTGGAAAGAAATTAAACACCTTTGGCAAGATAAGAATAATGTTACAATTAGGAACCATTACACTGTACGCAATGACATTCTGTTTCGCCGCTCTCACCCTGACAGCAACAATTGGTTATAATGCATTCCTGACGAACTGGTTAACAAATTAATATGGTATACTCATTTAAGTTACGCACATTACGGAGCCAGAAAATGTTTTCTTATACTGAAACAGAACTGTTATTTTACCAACATGGAGAAACGTATACGACGAGTTTTAGCATCATGTAAAATTTGCCAGAAAGCTAAGTCAGACACGACTTCACACATTCCTCCATTATATCCCATTGTACCAGTTAAATTAAAACACATGGCCGCTGTAGACATTTTTGGTCCGATTCCCAGAACTAATAGAGGTTTTTGCTATATTTTTGTCGCTGTTGAACTCACTTCAAAATTTGTTACTTTCACTCCGTTACGCAAAGCTACTGCTAAAACTGTTTCGAAAGCATTTGTAAAACATTTTCTATTTCATGTAGGGCATGCGACGAAAGTAATTTCTGACAATGGATCACAATTTCGTTCTGCTATATGGACACGCATGTTACGAGCTAGAAACATTTCTCCGATCTATATATCCAAGTACCATGCTTCTTCGAACCCCTGTGAACGATTAATAAAAGAAATTGGTAAACTGTGTAGAATATACTGCCACAAAAGACATATTGATTGGGATACACACATATTCTCATTCCAAGATGTAATTAATTCCATTCCAAATGAATCCACTATGCTATCTCCGTCTGTTATACTGAAAAACGTTGAACCACCTAACAAAATTAAAAAATTAGTAACATTTCCTACATCTCGTCGACTACGACATCGTGAAATAATTGACATTGCACTTAACAACATCAAATGTGCCGCAGAGCGCCATAGAAGACAGCAAAAACAGGTTTGTACACGCCGAGTCTTTCACATTGGACAGAAGATATTAGTACGTACACACTGTTTATCCAGCAGAATAAAAGGTAAGTGCAGTAAATTTGAACTTCTATACGCAGGTCCATATCGGATTCGCAGCATTCCTCACCCCAATGTAGTACATGTCGAAACTCTGAGAACCAGAAAAAGTAAAGGCAACCACCATGTCTTTAACATTAAACCCTTTATTGAATGAAGTCACTTTATGATTTAACATGCTATGATGCCATTTACACATTTTATGACTACTTATGCAATTATACTCACATGACTACTTATTGATGACTAACCTTTTTTTTTTTTTTTTTTGGCAAGTGCCTGGCAAGGTAAGGTTAGCAGGTCGCTCTTCTTGTCGTTACACATCAGACCGTGCACATTTTTCCAGATGAACTTACACATTTTATGACCACTTATGCAATTATATTTATGTGACTACTTATTGATGATTATCGTATTTTTTCTTGGCAAGTGCCCGGCAAGGTAAGGTTAGCAGGTCGCTTTTCTTGTCGTTACACATCAGACCGTGCACATTTTCCATTTTTTTTAATGTATGTACTATTGTTTTCATGTTTTGTTTGTATGCACTGTGAAATAGCTAAGATATAACAATAACACACACCGGTTGACTTTCACATTTTTTTTTGCCCTATGACATCTCAAGATCGTGACTGTTTTATATACTTTTTTCTTTTTTTTTTTTTTTTTTTTTTTTTTTTGCTGCTGCATTGTGATATTCTGTGTACATTTTTGCATCTGAACACTGCCTATGTCTTTGACATATTACGTTTTCTGTCATGTTATACTGTATGCCTAATTATGTTACCATAAACCAGTCATTATTTAATGAGTATATGATGTAAATGCACGACATTAATCTTTGTTCATCATTTTCATAAAGAAATAACGTGTAAAGGAAATAAAACAGAAATGGGAATTTCACCTACGGAATAAACGAAAGAAGATGCAAAAACCTTATGAGGAAGAGTAAATGGATCAGAATTAACAAGCATTAACAAGAATATACTATACACATCGTTGAATAGCAGTCTTAACTAATTTTTTCTTTCAGAATACGAAGCGATTGATGCAGGCTATCAGACAGAACTACACATCTTAGTTTTAGTGATGAAATATGCTAGAGATAAGGAATAGTTGTGTAATGAGTAATGAAGTGATTTTTTGCAGATGATAATGAATGCTGATAAATAATGATGAAGAATATGCTACTATGGATAATGAAATTTTTCTTTACAGGTGATGATAATAATGGAGTTATGATGATATAGATAATGAAGTGATGGATAATGAAGTTTTTTCTTTACAGATGAGGATATTGTTGAAGTTATGTATTTATGCTATGTAGTTATTTAAGTATTTGTTGCAGTTTGCTTTGACAGCAGGTGTTATATTGCATAGTATAATGTCGGAACGTTTTGGAAAGGACAGCTATGGAACACATTTTATACACATTTCACTACCTGTTAATTCGAAGTTCACTACTTTTCAGCATAAAATGCATTTCTTCTTTCAGCTTAATAATACATTTTTTATATATTTTTGCAGGAGAAATTATTTATGAAATTAATATGCTATAAGCAGTTGTTCTTTAAATCTATGTCATCTATGAATGTGATTACATATACTCTACTTGTTTCATAATCTTGCCATAGCTGACTTATGACGAATGACGTTACACATTTTCATTTACACCAACAACCCAGAAGCAAATTTTTCTCTCTTGCTTTCCCCTATAATTACCCAACGCAATGCATTGCTAACAAAAAATGTATTACCAGTCCCAAATAATGATACCAGTTTAAGAGAGTTCTGAGTAATGCTGATCAGCTATGAATAATATGTCACTTGAATAATGAATGCTACTGATTATGCTTTGTAACTGGGAAAAGAATGCTACTGATTACTGTATTGAGAAGATTACTGTATTTAAATGACCAATGATTAATAATGCTTTGTAACTAGGAAATGAATGCTACTAATTATGCTTTGTAACAAGGAAATGAATGCTACTGATTATGCTTTGTAACTGGAAAATGAACGCTACTGATTATGGTATTGAAATGACCAATGACAATGTT
This sequence comes from Schistocerca serialis cubense, assembly GCF_023864345.2. NCBI lineage: Eukaryota > Metazoa > Arthropoda > Insecta > Orthoptera > Acrididae > Schistocerca > Schistocerca serialis. The sequence continues at coordinate 441,987,360 of NC_064641.1, read as the reverse complement.
GTCCGTAAATCAATTAATGAACAATTTTCTGTAATACTACATACATGGTACAGAAATGTTCAATAACTGGGCTATGAATGCCGCAAACTACTAATGTAATTCCCAATGAAGACTAGTATGTGACTTAATGTCCTTCACCTTCTGACGTAACTACCCTGAATTACTGTAATATCCATTTGCCCTGAATATCCTCTTGATCATGGAGCACTATATTTGGTTTTTGCACTAATTCTACGTTGGTGTGCTTTGTAAGAGCGTGGTGTTGACACGACATGCTGTCCACCACCGTGAGCGATGGAGACGTTATTATGGTCGCACTGTTTGGTGTACCTGATGTACTGCCAAAATGATAACATGGAATATTACTACGACATTTCAGTGTCTTGGGTACGCTGATAAATACTTCTGGGAAAAAAACTTCAGATTGTCTGACTTGGTGTTCTACTTCTGTGGAAAGATATGGACTTTCAGTGCAGCTGCGTGCAACCTAAAGTGATACAACCATGATGCAATCCTTCCCTTTCCTATCCTAATTCTTGTAACATAGTGAAAATCATTTTTGCTAACATGATTTATATTCATGGCCTATACATTTTTTTCGATTTGCTGAAATATTCTGAACTACAGTGCGTGTGCACTTTTGTCATTTTTCTAACATGATTTCTACTTATTGTATATACATTTTGTGATTTGCTGATATATTCTGAATTTCAGTGCGTGTGCACTTATGTCATTTGTTTTGTACTCATTGTATATATATTTTGTACTCGGTGATCTACATCTGAATATTCTGTGATTGTAAAGTTAATTAGTTAAGAAAAAAATTTGTTGCTCATGGCAAGTCCAAATGACTCACCATCGCTGCCAAATTTTTGCCCCCCCAGTGGAGGGTTATGAAACGCGTATGTATTCAGTAGCAGCGATGGCGAAGCATGACAGAATCTCTGACCAGAGAGTTGTTTATCGTTGTTAGTCTGCGCTTGACTGCGCGAGAGTTCAGTTCCGAGTTGGATGCAGTTGCGAGAAAGTTGTTGTACGTAGCGAGTCGCGAGAGCATGTAGTTCAGTTGCGAGTTGCGAGTCGGAGTTGTGTGTGAGGAGTCGGCGGGCGTCGACATGGGTCTCTGGTCAAGGTTCGGGACGAGGTATATTGTTAAATAAGGTAATGAAGCAGCATTGCGCACATCTGATAATGGAATGTATGTTAATTGTAATTAATCTGTTCAAGAAATGTCCCAATAATAATTTTGTTTTCAAAGCAATCGTTTTTATGAAAAGAATCATTCCAATGAAACAATATTTCCTATGCTTAATTAATTATTGCACAGGGCCTAAGGTCAGCGCAGCTGCCCTTATAAAATTTATCAGGTTGATCTTAGCGTTAATTTTGTGGGGACTTAACATTTTTGCACATTTTATTATCATTGACTTTTATTACCGTGGGAAGCTAACATTTGGCTATATTTCCATTTTCATTCAATTCATATCTTTTTAAAATAATTACGGGGAGGTTACACTTAGCAAGATGTCCATTCACATTTAATTATTTTCTTTTATTTTCACGGGGAGGTTGCATGATGACCTCAGAAGTTAAGTCCCATAGTGCTCAGAGCCATTTGAACCATTTTTGAAAATATGGACTGGAAAACATTCATTTCCTTTTTGGAGTGAACAGATAAACGCAGGACACTGGAATTGTTACATCCTCTTCTGTTACAACGAAAGCGCTTAGAAATAAATAGAGGTAATTAGCAGTCAGAAACAATAGAACCCATTTGACTTCCACTCAATCGGAAAATGGTTTTCTACATTCAATGTGATATTTGTGAAACAGTACAGTCCCCACAATTATAGTAACTATTAAAGTTGTCACATTAATCAGAAAAAGTTTGCCTGTAGTTCACATATTCATTTGAGTTCCGCCTCTCTTGGTGCATACCACATGCCATTTCAATGTTATCCATATCATTATGCGTTACAGTATCATGACTATCTACTGCACACCGGAGTTAGGCACCATGCGGTGAGTCTGCTGGTTTGGATGGCCACGGTACAACGTTTGTTTCCGAGCCTTTACGTGCAGAGCATGAAATTCTTTGACGTAAATTCAGAGATTGGAGCGATTTCATTGTCCTTCTTTTACATTTTATGACTCTTTTTTGTATTCGAGACTGGAGTTTTGGATCTCTCGTCTGAGCTTCTTCGCTGCTTGCCATATCTGTTTTCAGCAAGGTACTGTTGTTCGTTTGTTTTTGCGAAATGCAGATTTTGAAGACTGCCGCAGTGTGAAAGAGGTCTTGGTATCGTGACCATTTTCCACGGACTTTTTTCAGCACGGTGCCTTTGTCGATCATAGATTCGTCATCCCATTTCTTTTCTTTGTGTTCAGAATAACTACACTCCTGGAAATTGAAATAAGAACACCGTGAATTCATTGTCCCAGGAAGGGGAAACTTTATTGACACATTCCTGGGGTCAGATACATCACATGATCACACTGACAGAAGCACAGGCACATAGACACAGGCAACAGAGCATGCACAATGTCGGCACTAGTACAGTGTATATCCACCTTTCGCAGCAATGCAGTCTCCTATTCTCCCATGGAGACGGTCGTAGAGATGCTGGATGTAGTCCTGTGGAACGGATTGCCATGCCATTTCCAGCTGGCGCCTCAGTTGGACCAGCGTTCGTGCTGGACGTGCAGACCGCGTGAGACGACGCTTCATCCAGTCCCAAACATGCTCAATGGGGGACAGATCCGGAGATCTTGCTGGCCAGGGTAGTTGACTTACACCTTCTAGAGCACGTTGGGTGGCACGGGATACATGCGGACGTGCATTGTCCTGTTGGAACAGCAAGTTCCCTTGCCGGTCTAGGAATGGTAGAACGATGGGTTCGATGACGGTTTGGATGTACCGTGCACTATTCAGTGTCCCCTCGACGATCACCAGTGGTGTACGGCCAGTGTAGGAGATCGCTCCCCACACCATGATGCCGGGTGTTGGCCCTGTGTGCCTCGGTCGTATGCAGTCCTGATTGTGGCGCTCACCTGCACGGCGCCAAACACGCATACGACCATCATTGGCACCAAGGCAGAAGCGACTCTCATCGCTGAAGACGACACGTCTCCATTCGTCCCTCCATTCACGCCTGTCGCGACATCACTGGAGGCGGGCTGCACGACGTTGGGGGTGAGCGGAAGACGGCCTAACGGTGTGCGGGACCGTAGCCCAGCTTCATGGAGACGGTTGCGAATGGTCCTCGCCGATACCCCAGGAGCAACAGTGTCCCTAATTTGCTGGGAAGTGGCGGTGCGGTCCCCTACGGCACTGCGTAGGATCCTACGGTCTTGGCGTGCATCCGTGCGTCGCTGCGGTCCGGTCCCAGGTCGACGGGCACGTGCACCTTCCGCCGACCACTGGCGACAACATCGATGTACTGTGGAGACCTCACGCCCCACGTGTTGAGCAATTCGGCGGTACGTCCACCCGGCCTCCCGCATGCCCACTATACGCCCTCGCTCAAAGTCCGTCAACTGCACATACGGTTCACGTCCACGCTGTCGCGGCATGCTACCAGTGTTAAAGACTGCGATGGAGCTCCGTATGCCACGGCAAACTGGCTGACACTGACGGCGGCGGTGCGCAAATGCTGCGCAGCTAGCGCCATTCGACGGCCAACACCGCGGTTCCTGGTGTGTCCGCTGTGCCGTGCGTGTGATCATTGCTTGTAAAGCCCTCTCGCAGTGTCCGGAGCAAGTATGGTGGGTCTGACACACCGGTGTCAATGTGTTCTTTTTTCCATTTCCCGGAGTGTAGTTTCATTGTTTTTGAATTGTTCTTTACAGTTGCCTTCTGTCTTCTCCACATACTCTTCCACTTCCACTGATGCAATCTGTTGTTCCTGGTCCTGTACGCTGGCAATGACTATGAGAGCAGTTTCGTCAGTTGATTTCCTTCGAATATCTGCTGTCCAACTTTCCATTCTGCTCCGTTGCTCTGCGCCAGTAGTTTCACTAGCGCTCACTGCCATCTCCACATCCTGTTTCGCTTTCAAAGAGTAGTCCCTAATCATGTGTGTCATCAGTGACGCTGACATAATACTTGTCAGTTAATTTGGTCCCATTTTCAGTTTTATTGCCCTCTATTCGGTTCTGTTGATGGTCGGAGATGGATGCTGTACCTTCCTCATCTACATTTCTGTCACAGCCAGGCCATGATGTTCCCATAGTGGGGTCATTACACGCTGACACAACAGTTGCATATATAATTTTTGTAAATATGTTAGGAAGAGCGAATGAACTAGTAATAAAATATGATGCAGAGTATCCTTGTTCTTACAATAACACACTCTTAATCATATGTAGTGACTAGTTCCCACCGGATGTACATCATCTTTGGACCATATCTGTAATTTAGAGTACAGCAGAAAAGAAGAAACATGTAGTGTAATAAATATTAAGTTAAACATAACTTTTACGATGCTTATATCCAGTGATGACGCGTGGAGACGATGGCACTGAGCAAGAACTGTGAATACTATCCATTGATGTCGGCTGCTTAGTGTGTGGCGGTACCAAGACCGCTGCCCTTGCCTGTTACCTTACATCATATTTAGCCAGTGGGATACAACATACGCGATAAATGCCTCGTACAGCTTGAATATAACTTATACTATACTGCTATTATAGTAAGTTATATTTAAGTAACAATTTATATGTTATGCAGCTAACATTTTTCATAAAGTAACGTTAAGGCATTCATGTTACTAGACTGGCTTCTGCGGGACGTTGTGTAAACTAATGATGGGTAGGACGGAGTTGATTACTTAGCGACACGGACAGCTTATCAATAGGGATCAAGGATGCTATACTGCTGTAATACTGCATTCGGTTTGGCCGCGTATAATCTTCACACTTGCGTTGGCTGCAATTCATCCTTTATTGCCGACCGCCGTATTATTAGGGTGGTGTGTTACTGGCGATGCTGAACAATGTTTGCACTGCTTTTCTGCAGTACACGACACCGCATAAAATGTTGGCGATCGGCGTTGAAGGATGACTTGCAACTGACGCAGATATGTAGATCATATGCCGCCGAACCGAATGCGGTATGGCAGTGGTGTAGTATCTTCGATCGCTATCGATAAGGCATCCGCGTCGCTACGTAAGCTGCGGCGTCCTATAGCCTTTCTTTAGCGTACATAAAGTGTACTAACATGATGCCGTTGGCAAGTCAATTATACGTTTTAACGCTATATTATGCAAAATTTTTCACTGTATAACACACAAATTGTTACTTAGATATAACTCACCATACTACCTAGTATGATATTAGGGTTTATATTCATGCTGTACGACATGTATAGCATACATCGTATCACATTTACTAAAGGTGACGTACGGTGACGGGCAAGGGGCGGAGCTTTCGCTATACTCCAGGGCACCGCCAGTCGACATCGTTGGATGGTATCCACAATTCCTGCCCCGTGCCATCGTTTGCACACGTCATCACTAGGTGTAAACTTCGTAAACTTTCTCTTGAAGTTAATACTTTTTAAATTACATGTTCCTCTATTCTGCTGTACTCTAAATTACAGATTATTGTCCAAAGATGATCCACATAGGGTCGCAAATGGTCGCCACTGGCGATTAACAGTGTGTTATTACGCTACGAGACTGCGATGTTTCATACGGCATTGCTCTTCGTTGACTTTCTCCCGTACACAATTGTACAGGGCGGCCAAACTCACAGTTTTCCCTCAAGTGTTCAGTGGAATTACACATGGAGCCAGTGTAGGGTTGGTTTTCACACACAACAGACGCCTATGACCACATACAGTCAAATAAGAGAATATGTGCTTTTATATTCTACTTTAGCTATTCGACTGCCATCGACACTGCCACGTCAAAAAATTTCTGACTACACGTCTTCTCTGATACCGTAAACAGTGCCATAAAATCTAAGTATTTCTCTGATCTTCTTGAGCAGCACTTCCGACACACACTCTCACAGATCACAAGTCAAGATCAACACATGTTATTGATACTGTCAGAGATCCAGATCTTATCCATAGCATTCACAGAGGAAAACAACACTGAAATTCTTACTCTATAAACAGTTAATTGCACCATTACATTGCTTTATAAACCACCTGGTGCTGAATTCACTGTTAACAAACCACCCAATTTTCTAAATAAACATGTGTAGATTAGTGATTTCAAGAACCATAGTACCCTTTGGGGCTATGATCATGATGATGAGAATGGGACAGCAGTACAAGTGTGGGCAGAAGCAAGTCACCTGACTTTAATCCACGATGCAAAACTGCCTGGATCTTTACAGCGGCAGGTGTATCAGCCAACAATGTGTAAAACTTGTCAGCTTCCCAATACCCAACTCGCAGCATAGACCAATAATGTGTCGATTATTTGCTGCTATAAAAACTATAGAAAACTTGGATCTGAAAAGAGACGCCTAAACAATGATCCGACTAAGACCATTACACATCATAATATCACTGCCAATCAAATAGCAGATCAGTTACTGATGAACGGGAAGCCAACACACAAATCACAAAAACCGAAACTCCAGACAGAAGAGCAAAAGGAGAGCAATGACCTTACATCATAATTCAGCATGGAAGAACTACAGAAGGCTACCAAACAGAGTAGAAATGGCAAAATCAGCTGGCTTGGATGGTACACGAACGGAGAAAATCAAACAATTCTGCTTAAATACAAAGAAATGGATTCTCCAACTTTTCGATAACTATGTAAACAGTAACCAAATTCCAAAGATATGGCGGAAGAGTGGAGTGATTGCTCTGTTGAAATCTGGCAGAGAAGGAAATGATCCAAAGAATTTTAAATCAGTTGCACTAATTTGTCATCTTTACAAATTGCTGGAAAGACTGATTTTGAATCGCCTATCACCAGCAATTGACCCCTCACTTATATCTTAACAATATGGATTTGGTCCAGATAAAAGCTGCACTGGACAACTGCTAAATCTCACACAGTTTATAGAAGGTGGCTTTGAAGCTCGGAAGGTGACAGGAGTGGCATTTGTAGACTTATCAATGGCGTATGGTACGGTCAATCACCAGCTACGACTAGTCAAGGTCTACAACCTGACCAAAGACTTAGGTCTAACCAGACTCATCGCCTCCCTTCTGCATAATCGCGGGTTCTTCGTCGACTTTCAAGGACAGCGTAGTCGATGGAGACTACAGAAGAATGGCCTCCCGCAAGGAAGTGTTTTGGCTACAATTCTGTTCAATATATACACGAACGACCAACCTTTATCCCCAAACACCAGGAGCTTCTTATCCGCTGATGACCTCGCTCTAGCCACCCATAGCACAGATTTTGAATCAGTGGAGAACAACTTCACGATTGCTCTTGAAGATCTGTCCAGATACTACAACACAAACCAGCTTAAACCAAACCCTTCAAAGACCCAAGTGTGTGTTTTTCATTTGAGAAACAAGGAAGCCACTCGAAAATAGTATGGTCGGGAGTTGAACTGGAACACTGCGACACTCCAAAATACCTAGGAGTGGCACTTGATAGGTCTCTCACTTTCAAAAAGTACTACATGAAATTCAAGTCGAATGTCTCCACCAGGAACAATCTCCTACTGAATCTGGCCGGATCACAGTGGGGCAGTCAACCTGAAACAATCCGTACAACTGCAATGGCACTATGCTGCTCTGCGGCAGAGTATGCCTGTCCTGTTTAGTATAATTCAACTAATGCGAAACAGGTGGATGTAGCTCTCAACGAAACCTGCAGAATTATAACAGGTTGCTTGAAATCCACTCCAGTCGAATGGCTTTACCACCTCGCAGGAATAGAACCACCACCTGTTCGAAGAGAGATAGCTGCGAACAAGGAAAGAAAGGCAGTGGAACAGGAAATTACTCATCCTCTGTATGGGCATGAACCGCATCCGCAACGACTGAAGTCAAGGGAGAGTTTCCTTAGGACATCAAAGGAACTTAGAACCACCACTGAAAAAGCTGGGTTACAACTATGGAGGGCTACGGCCTGCCTTCCCCTTGGTTGGAAAAGGGTTGCTGAAGCTTTACTTCCAGGCCATGTCAGGGAATGGACAACTTGCAAGTCGCTGAATAGACTGAGATCCGGAGTTGGAAAATCAAAAGTTAACCTGGCTAAATGGGGATACACTGATTCGAATGTTATTCAGTGTGACTGTGGAGAAGAACAGACAATCCGGCACATGTTTCGGTTCGGTTGTGTCCAGTCTCCCTTTCAACAAGCAACAGAAAATGCATTGGAAGTGGCCACATTTTGGTCAAAAGTAATTTAATCATAACTGTGTAAAATGTATGTACGCGTACCTGTATGTTTCGGACACGAGAATAATAATAATTGGTACTGCGCTGACCGAACCGTCATTATGCTTAAATTTAACGCCACCAGTGGCCCCTAACTATTCGATCACAATCTCGTTAATAATACATTTGTTTGTCCGTCTTTAGAACGAAATGCATCACTGATTTTGCGTATCAGGGATTCGAAAGTTTGGTGGTAGGTTTGTTGAGGTATGTGACATTAGATATCTATGTACAGGTCATGTAATTCACGTAAATAACATGTCGCTGATTTGCGTACGCGGTTATGGCACCAGACAGCTATCCAAATTGGTCCCATAAGATTTACATGTGGCGAATTTGGTAGCCGATATATCAACATGTTTTCGTTACAATGCTCCTCAAACCACTGTAGCAACAGTCTAGCTCAGGGATCCCCAAACTATTTTGGACAAGTGACCCCTTCTCCAAAATGAACTGTTACCTCAGACCCCCATGGGCAAATTACCTACTTTTAAGATCAACCCCCTTTTTCATAATGGTCCGTTAACTTAAAACAGCTGCTACAGAGTGTTATTTTTCGTTCTGACTTAGGTCAATAGAAGAAGACAGAGTGATAATTAGCAATGCTTTAAGTTAGCAGACTATTATGAATAAGGGGGCCTATCTTTAGTTTTTTCCTATTGATACAAAATACCTAGGTACTAAGGTACCAATTGATCATGAATTCGTTCGTGTTAAATCGCGTAAGCGTCAAATAGAGAGAAAGTCAAAACGCGCCTGAAAGACGTACGCGCGAACTCATTATCTTGCACAAACTTGTTCACACAGACTTGCCGAGTTTTTCATCCTGTACGAACTTGAGATTTTACATTACTACAACAATGCTATTTCCTACAAAAAAATTAATTAAACGTAACACAACATAAAGAATACAGTACCTACCTATCTTGAAAGTTTTAAATAAGAACTTGTGTTAATTTAATAGGGGTCGATTTTTAGACCTCGTCGACCCCCAAAATCAGTTTTTGTTTATGTCGACCCCTAGGAAACCGATATCGACCCCAAGTGGTCGATATCGACTACTTTGGGAATCCCTGGTCTAGCTCCTACGCACGGACAATTACACTGTTGAAAGATGGCATCGCCGTCCGGGAAGACACCAAACATGAAAGGGTGCAGGTGGTTCGCAGCTGTCAGTGTGTCTTCCACTATCTACCACGATTACCATGCAAGCGCAGGAGAATGTCACCCACAGCATAACACTACTACCACCAGCCTGCATAAGTGGCACGTTGCGCGTTTCAAGCTACCGTTCACCTCGATGACGCCGCTTGTGGAGACGACCAGCGACCTAGTATAGGAAAATTATGATTCACCCGAAGAGCCGACAGGTTTCTATTGATCGACGGTCGAATCCTGATGGTTCCCTGCACACTGAATTCATAATTGACGATGTCATTGGGACAACATATAAACACGTAAGTGAAGTCTGCTGCGGAGCTCCATATTCAGCTATGTACGATGAACACGTGTGCGTGCACCAGCATTATGCTCTTTCCGCAGAGATGTCACAAATCACCATCGATCCTACTGTACAGAAAAGAGTGGACAAGCCCACTAACTGCGAAGAGTCGTGGACGTCCAACCATTTAGCGCCCAGTGTTATTTCACTCTCCTTCAACTTCTTTCCGTAAATGCTCACGAAAGTAGCACGTGAACATTCGACCAGCTCCGTTGTTTTCGAGATGCTCGTTAACAGCCTCTGCGTAATAACAATCTACCCTTTGTCAAAGCCGCGTGTCTCAGTCATGTCCATATGGACAACAGATGCCATCCAGTGTCACGCAGGGCAGCGGTCATAATGTTTCGGCTTATCGGTGTACACTACTTACATCATTATCAATCCAAACGCCTATCACGTCCTCAACAAACAACTTTACGTCATTAAGGGGGGGGGGAGGGGGGGGGGGAATGTTACATTGTTATTAAACCATTGTAAATTTTACAAGTCCATGTTTTATTGAAAGGACGTCGTAATTCATAGTTTATGCCCTAGTCACCGTTATTATAAGTTCTCCAACGATACGTCACATACAAAATAAGAACAAAATTATCTGTTTCACTCCAAATACTGACGATGCCATATTGGCAGGAATCGCGAATTGGCGCCAGCCTCAATCGTTAATTTTACGAGGGTTGATTAATTAGAGTTAATCATTGATTTCCGAATAGTGAGAGGAATAGGGCGCTTAGGGTTTCCATTCAAGAGCAAATTTCAAGGTTTGCCTCTTCCATGAAAACATGTTGCTTTCAGTTCAGCTGTCTCTCCATGCAGCACAAATGACACTCCACAGTATAGAAGCGCTCCGCTGCACACAGCACACGGCGTACAAATACAGATCACCACTGGACGATGAGAAGATACAGCGAAAAGGTCGAGCGAAGATAACATTTCCTCCAGAGTATCAGATCGTGGAGACGGTCGGACTTAGAATCCTGAGAGGCGGTTAATTTTTGTGTTGTCAAGTATACCTTGATTCGGATAATCGGCCGTTACGCTTATCACGTATTAACGTCTGTGGATCTGGCCTAACTTCGAAGTCTTTGTGACGTGATATTTCAACAAGATAACGCTGCATGTTTTCTGTGCTATCTTGACCCACCTCTATACAGAGGGTATCTGTCTCTTGCTCCGGACGATACATTCTCCAGATATGTCATCCACTGAAAACAATCGGGTCGCTGGTTGCCGTTAGATGGGTAAATTACTGTTCACCAGGTACTATACCCGTCTCTCTGTTATACTCGATTCCCAGACCGATTAAATCCATTGTTTTGCCAGGGGTGGCAACTGTTGGTATTAAATTATGCACCTAAAAATTTAATAGTGTGTTCCTGCTACTATATCGTCAACGTACAATATGTGAAGTTTCGTTACTTCCTCGTATTGCAATTTTAATGGCCAACAGTGTACAATGATTGAAACGCACTAGATTTTAGGTTGCCATTATGAATTGCTGTCACGTAGTAGCGATACTTTGGTCTTAAAAGACGACCCGGCACTCCTTTGGCTAGTACTCGATTTATATTTACCGTCGCAGATAAACTTTCCCGTCGGCGATTGTAGTTATTTGCTTTAACTCCATATTTGACTTGCTCTTACGTTTATCCCCTATTTACTTTGGCGGACTGGAGAACGTGCTACCTCACGATGACGTTGCTGCTGCAGCATAAGCCGCCAGTAGTACCAACTGTACGTTACAACATAGCGGTGCCATTCTGTCGCCTCCGTTTCCGCCGTTTAAGGTAGCGATTCACGACGGGGACATAAACCAGCATCATTCAAACTATCACTTCCGGGTATGTAGCAGAACTGATTATGAAATCCAATGTGCATTCTGGTACACTTCCAATTTATGAACTCCACCGTAAGTTAGCGGCAGTTGTTGAAACACATAGCTTACAGAAATGAGAAGTCTGTCGTTTTCTCAATCGATTCACTATCCAAACACATGTGGAGTAGCTACACGCCTTTTTGCGCTACGTGGTCGTAAGAAGGATACCCAGTGTATTTAACTGACGTATAAGTAACTCGAAGTTCAACTGCAAAGTCTCTAATATGTAACGTTGTTATTCACGTTGCTCCCTACGTCGAGGTTGAAGCTCTGACGTTCAAACCAATTCATCGTTAAAAGGGGTCCTCATAGTCTTGTAAACGCATAAAGTCTCGGCAGCGGAATTACGAGCTACGAACGACCTATCGCATACAGTTAAATTACGCGAGCTACCTGGTGCTACACATCTACAGACAGATGCGACTCAACAGCACTAAGAAACGTTATCATCCTCCGGCGATTCTGGCATCGTCTCAGGTGAATGGCAGGCATGCTCCTCTGCATTTTATGCTATCTCTCAGAGCCTAATTAGAAATCGGCAGCACCTATAAGTCGATATCCACCACACCTATCTTGCTTATAATGGTTATAAGTGTAGTAGTTTTTCAGATCGTTACTAATTGAGTCGACGCTTCCTAAGTGTACAAACTTCCAGCAAAACTTCAATCACATTCAAGTACTTCGCTTCCCCTCGTCGGTAGAGGCACCTACTTAATAAAAGGTCCACTTCCGTGGCTGAGTGGTCTGCGCAGCCGGCTGCCATGCACGGGACACGGGTTAGATTCCCGGTACTCCCAGGGATTTTTCCTTCGGGAGAGGACTGGTACAGAGTGCAATCAACCTCCTGAGACCAACTGAGGAACTACTGATCGATTAGTGGCGGTTCTAGAGTGAAAAAACCTGACAACACTCAGGAGAGCGGTGTGCTGACCACATGACCCTCCATATCGCATCCGATGACACTGTTGGCAAACGATTACATGGGGGCCAGTTGATCCGTCCAGTGCCAGAACGCGGAACTTAACATAACAAATGGCTCTCTGAAAGTAGGAGTAGAAGTAGTTTTGTTCATCCGTAGATCACTTATACAAGCGTATTGGACATGTCTTGGTATTACAATTTCAGAACAAAAAATTCATATCTTATTCATACTTACAGGTCTACTTTGGCAAGTATAAAACAGGTAATTGGCCGTGGCCTTATAGTAGGAACCATACTGGCATTACCTGAAGTAACTTGGGGAAAAGACAGAAAATGTAAATCAGGGTGGACGGATGAAGATTCGAGCTTCCTAAAGCCACTCTGTTCAAAACAGTGCTACCTCATTCGGTTTGTCCCTTGTGTACATCACTATTTTGCAAAGAAGTTATTTCATAATGTAAAAGGGTAGAGCTACGCCATTTATTTCTCGCTCCAAGTCACTACGCACCCTACACACAGTGTACGTACATACTTTCTACCAGTTTCGGAGTACGTTTTTCCATGAAAGAAAAAAAGAAGAAAAACATAGTTGTGATTGTTACAAGGAATGATTGATGTTTTATTATAGTTATTATTATTTATTTATATTAGATTTTTTACCGAACCTCTGCTCTGTGTTATTTAAATAATTCCTCAACGTGTAGAAAGTATTGCTTAACAGGCAAGATTTTTTTTAGTACGGTAATCTCTTTGGCCTCTTTGAGCAATTTATTGTACAATTAAATTGCTAGTTAACCACGGGAAATGCCTGAACTATAGTAATCAAACAATTTAATAGAAGCTCAAACTATAGTGATAGCTACATATAATAATATCGGCTGCAAAGTTTTCTAGTTGAAGTATTATTAGTGGCCTTAAATATATTTTGGTTTTCTACATTCGTCACTCCTTTAGTTTGGTCTCAGGTGCTGTATTTTTTCCATAGCGAAAACGGTTTATGCCAACAATACAGATTTGGGCCACCCAGGCTTATTTTGTGCAAGCACACTGCCTGAATAAAGAAGTGAATCACTCTGAACGAATGGTCAGATGTCAAAGTAACTTCGTACATGTAAACACCGTGGTCTGTTATGTTGGTGATTAGAGTTGACAGGTAGAATGGCCGCCAGAGGTCATTAGTTTTGTTCGCATTTAGTGTTGTTATCAGGTCTGGTTGGGTATATACGGACGTGAACAGCGTCAGATATTGAGAGATCACTGTGAAGGACGCGGAAATTCCGCGGACTCCTGTGACACAGTGTTATCAGCAGCTGACAAAGTTTGGAAAGGCTCTCAGTGTCTCCATTTCGCTGGATGGTCGAATCGGTATAGTACACTACATGGGTGCGCTAGGGCAGGCATATTCGTGTTCAAGATTGTGGTCGACCACGTGTGACCACCACAAGAGAGGATCGTCTTGTGCACCAGCACGTCATAATCCATTCACATCCGCGCCACTTATCTGAGGGCAGATTATGGACACCCTGCAACGTTCTGTGTCACCCAGCACCATTGGTCAAAGTCTTGCAGTACCGAGACTAGGGAATTACCGTCCAATGCGTAAGCTGCTGCTAACATCAAAACTCCAACGGCAGCGTCTGAAGTGAGATTTATTTATTTATTCTTCATAATTACAGCCTGTTATCTGAGAAGCTAAAATAGGCCAAAGAAAAAACAGTTCCTTGCATACTAATGAATCTGTATATTAACTATATATTTCTGATACTTGGTTTTTTTTCGGACTACAACTACTTCTACGAATACAGAACTACAATAAACCCCTTAATCAGTTACCCAACTACTAACTCTATCATAAGCCCTAAAGTCTCTTCTCTGTTCATTTACTTCGGTGATTTAATTTATAGATGGTTATTTACGCTCCTCGATCCGCACTCATTCTATCCCGTTCAAGAACCATTCCTTGGACGGTGGGCAAACATCTGTAGCGTTTCAAATACGGCAACCAATCCTACCCATCACTGTTATGTTTTAAAGTCCACACTTCTATGCTCACTTGTACCACCGCAATGTAGATTCTTGAGAAACTATTTCATTTGGTGGTCAATGACCTCAGTTATCTTCTCTCAGTCTTCTGAGTATGCTGTCTAACCTGGACTGATGATTGAATGCCTCGTGAAGTTTTCCTTGGTCTTCCTGGATACCACGACTGCAGTATCATCCAAGAAGGGCCAGGTCGACTAGCACTTTAGCGCTGCTTTGGAACTCAACAAACTTAATACCTGACGTCCATTACCCGCCACATCTCCATAGAGCGTGCAGACCCACAATGTGTGTTCTGATGTGCCCACACTGCCGCAGAAGCAACTATAGTTTTGTATAGGCAAGTAGCATACGAACTCGGCCGGTCAGGTAATGTATCAATCCACTCGATGGTTTAAGAAATATTATTTTTAATCCCTCCCTGATGTTAGAGAGAAATGAAGTGTCGTTTTCATTTTGTCACAGTTGTAATATGCGATCTCTTATTAATTTTTTCGAATTGACCTCAGTTCCAAGCACCCTTCCTACTTCCATTTGATTTCCTTTATTTAACCTATGAAATACTCCCATTTTCCTCATTTCCAGGTCCAGTGGGCATATTCTTAGAATTACTAACAAAATATCATTTGGGGCAGTGCAACAAAAACTATGGATCTTAATAAACCATACCAAAGAGAAAATTTGTCTAACGAGGATCCAGAAAATCAGAGGGGGTCAAGGGCAGCTGATAAATGGCGTCCCATGGTGTTCTGCGTTGAATTGAGGTTTCGCAGTACCCCGGCCACCCGGCGAGTAAGGCTGTGTGACCTGAGAGAAACTTCTATCCTTCCAGTGTTTTGGAGAGGTACAGCGGTGGTCGTGGTATGGCAGCTCGGACGTCAACTCCGTCCCAGTACCATTATCCAGGACATCGACGACCAATCACTACAGTTGTCGGCCAGCTTGCCTCACGAGAGGATAGGACGGCTTTATGACAATCTTTCCATCCGCATCAGTGCTTGCATCCAGTCCTTAGAAAGTGCAACGTCATCTAACAAGTAACCTCGTACTTCCAAGTTTTTTGTAAATTTTACTCGATTTTGTTATCAGTGAAATAACATCACATTCCTCTCAACGTGTGAAGTTTCATTTTTTTTTTCCTCCTCCCTTCCTAGTACTTTACTTTTTTTGTCAGGTATTGTAGCTCTGTTCCTTTTGCGTTCAGTCACACGTTTTTCGTGCTTTCAGAGATACCCTTCTCAAGAAAACAAATACGTACGTCGCTATGTAGCAGATAAATGTTATCAGTGACAGGTATAAAACTTGGAAAATGATTCCCACCGCTTTAAACTCCTAGCCTCAACTCTTCTGCTAGATTACAGGTACCATTATCATCTACACACTTACATCTACACAATTCCAGCTAGTTTCATGGCTTGAATTACTTAATGATCTACTCTTGCTACATGGAGTCTAAATAGATTGAGCTCCATTTCGTACTTTCGATTGACTTTCCGCCTCAGTATTATTCTGAGAAAAGCTAAATTCAGATAATTTTATACCTACTTATTTTACTTTCACTGCAACCCATTTTTTGGTTTCCCTTAGCTTGTAAACAATTACTAATACCTCATATTTCATTCGTTATGTTGTTAGTATTCTCACTAATCTGATCACTTACCTCTTGCAGCAGCAAACTAATTGATTTTTCCTGATCCTTCCTAATCTTTTCTAGCTCATCAGGAAGTACTGTTAATCTATCTCCTTCTACGGATTCTGCCTTATTATTAACCTCGCCATAGCTTTGATTTAACAGTTTACCTCATTTCTTAATTCATCTCTACTTTCCTTCTGACCATCGTTTATTTCCTTTCTTTAAGTCCTCCTGACCTCCTTCCTTCTGGCTCGCTAAAATTCGAGTTAAAATACCTGTAAGCTCTCCTTCCCTGTTTTAAACTCACACATTTATCAATAATTATTACAAACACCAACCATTTCTCTATAGATGCACCTTCTCTTTTGATCCACTTGATCAAATTCACCCCAACAACACTAAATTATCATTAAAATAATATTCAGGTTCTGTCACGACGGTTTCAGTCAATTACACAAAATACGCAAACTACTTACAACACCCCCGTAGCTGATGAGCACCGCATCAATCACATGACAGATGTAATTGTCCTTTGGTACTCAATAGTTTCCTCGTGACGCCTCCTCCTTATTCCCGTCATGTACTGTGAGATAGTGAAGCTCACGCCGAAGCCACTGCCGGTGCCGATACCGCTTCGAATGCTGCTGCTGTTTACAGCCTGCCTCTCGTTGCTTTGTTGGTCTCAGGATTTAAAATCAACACCACCTGGACAAATCTTAAAACTGTCAACCTAAGGCGTTACGCAGCTAAACTACTTATCAATCCACATTCCCAGTCGATTTCCTATTGATGAAGACTTTACATTCTTCCAGCGTTCATTACCAGTTAACATCGGTTAAATATCTAAATTTGCACCGTCGATGAATCAGTATTCATCGTTCAGGATACGGCTGCATTTAAACATGTCCTGGTCTCCAGAGTCCCCACTCTTTACTGTCTGCACTGTTCCTGTGGTTGTCCACATAATTTGATCTCTTTAAGACGCTTAGGCACGATCTCGTCCCAGCACCAGAGAAAATTGAGAAAAAAAAATAAATAGAAAAGTATGAAAATAATGTTGCTTAATACTAGTGGAGAAAAGTAGCATAGACGTATCTCATTTATCTGAAGTACATATGTAAGAATAAATCTTGAATCAATATTGGCAACACAACACGTAATACAGATGTTCTCTAAAATGGCGATTATTCCTCCCAGCAGTATTGCCGACCTCCGGATTAAATTGATATCCACTTTTTTGTGATTAACCTTCTCTGGCATAAAGTACCAATCAATCCGTTGCTATGGAGAAAACTTCGTAAACGTTGTTCTCGATACCGTAAAACACTTAAAAACTCTTTTAAGACGTATTTGCCGTACTACTAGAAATAATTGCATACTAACATGAATTATCTTGAATCGAGGACCTCCCTTTCTCCTTCCAGTGTTAATTACCAACAGCACATACGCGATCAGAGAAAACTGGACACCATGAACGACTAGAGTTAGGACGTTCATATTCACAGGACGTGTACATTAATATGGTCCGCAGAAATGATTAGCATTTCAGTCACCTTGGTTCAGCGTACGTCCTGTTCCCTAGTAGGCACTGAATCCGCCATGGGTCCTGATAACTTGTCCCATGCGCGATAGCATCGACGTGTATTAGGCGCGAATGGTGTTCCATTTTATAGCTGTCCATGCTGCATTCACCTGGTTCCAAAATTCATCTGTGGTGGTTGACGTTGGGCCATAGCCGTACAGCCGTCGTTTCATCATATCCCACACACTTTCGATTGGCCTCAAGTCTGATGATTTGGCGGGCCAGGGCAAAAGCTTGACATCCCGTGATACCAAGAAGACAGGTGTTTGTGCAGCAACAAGTGGTCACGCATTGTCTTCATGAAAAATAGCGTCTGTGGTGTTGTGCAGAAAGGGTATGGTTACAGGTGGAAGGACGCCATTCCCGTAGGTCACACTGATCACAGTGAACTGCACACTCACCAAATGTGATTCGTGGTTCTACCCGACAGCACCACACACTATAAGGCCTTAAGTTGGCGCTGTATGTCTTATGCGAATGCACTCGTTGTGATGCCACCCCCGCTGTCTACAGTGAACCAAAATGCGGCCATCATTTTTAAACAAAAAGAACCTGGATTCGTCTGAAAACACCATCTGATGCCACTTCCGTACCCAGTGATGTCACTCGATACACCATTGCCGTCTGGCATGTTTCTGCACATTCATCAAACGTAGGTGGAGAAATGGACGTAGCGCACGTAACCCATGCCATAATAAACGGCCCTGATAGTGAACAATGTGTTACAATATTATGTGTGAATCTTCTCGCGGGGCGGTCTGGGTGGTGCGACCTGCCCCATCTCTTCGTGTTCTACGGGCTTCTGTGAACCGTGAACCATGCCACTTCGTCTCATAAGAGCAGCATTTTCCCGGATGCATCACATTTTCGCATGCCAATAAACTCGCTGATCTGAAGGAACGGTTCCCGCATACATCTACGAGTTATCCTGCACATTTGCTCAAATGACACTGATCCATTGCCTTCGGTTTATAGTGACAACGAAAGCCACAATCACATTTTACTAATAGGTAGCGTTGAGCCGCAATACTGATGTTGACCTTGAACCCACGGGCCGACATGGTTAAAATGCTAATCATTTCTGCAAAACATACTAATATACATGTTCGGCGAATATGAAAATCCTGTCTATGGTAATTCAAGGTGTTCTACTTTTTTCTGAACACGTGTGTACGTATCTTACACGATACTTATTTCAACCAGTTAAGCTTATCTCCAATACGCCCACAGTAGCGACACTAGCACAAATCAGTACGTCAGAATACCTTTGTCGTTCAAATAAACGATTCTCACACACCGTAGGTTACCTCAAATGTTCAAATGTGCGTAATTCCTAAGGGACCAAACTGCTGAGGTCATCGGTCCCTAGACTTACACGCTACTTAAACTATATTAAACTAACTTATGCTAAGAACAACACACGCATCCATGCCCGAGGGAGAACTCGAACTTCCGGCGAGAGGGACCGCGCAATCCGCGACATGGCGCCTCAAATCGCGCGGCCACTCCGCGTGGTATAGGTTACTTATAACTCCCAAATTATCACGAAACTGTGAATATAGGATATTAATAGATTTCAGATAAAATGAGGCTCGACGTTTAGTCCGCTTCTACTCCAGAGGGAAAATAAGTAAAATCTTGGGAAAGACGGCTGTGACAGAGTTTCGTTAATCTAATAAGTACATTAATGTACTCTTATTTCAACTGCAGTAATGGAATGATATTAATTCCAGACTAAATGTTTCATTCTTAAGCAGCGTGTGTCGCTTCATGCTGTAGCAGTGTGTGCCGCTTATTGAACCTTTCTTGCATATTGTAAAAGTGTGTGTTGAAATGAGGCTCAAACCCGGAACATGGCCTATTGCCGTCTAGCCGTCTAAACAATTTCCTTTTATACTTTTGTAAATTTAACTGATATTAACTAGCTGTAGTCAAAAAAGAACATTTTATGCAAGTAACACTATTTTTATATTGTTAAAAAACAGACATTTTATGAAATGTGTCTGTGGTGCAATTGTAACGATTATAACGCATACAGCCATCCACAAATACGATTTAAAACATTTGTTTGTATTTAATCATTAACTGTTTCAGAATTTCTTTTTAAATATATCATGAGATGTTAAAAGTTACTTACATTTTTTTAAGCTGGTTTTTGTTAAGTCTCATGCTGGTGTATGGGACATGTGAGCGGCTACATGGCTTGACACATCAGTCATATACTCAAAACAAACCTGGGTGCCCTTCCGACACTCAGGGAAGACCAATATAAGATTTATTATGTTATATTATCACTCTTAGTAGAGTCTGCAAGTGTGAATGCGGGTCGTCTGCTGATGTGTGCGTGGGTGTCTGCTGTAGGATGTGTAGATGCAGTTTAGCCAACTATTGCATTAACTAGAGTGCGACTGCACTGGACCAGAGAGACATAAGTTCCCCGAGCGTTAGCAGGCCCTGTTAGGTTGGCAAATAGCCACTGTTCAGATTCTCTGAGCCACGGTAGCCGGACCTCAAACGAGAGGAGACGAGTAGGACTTCCCCGCTGAAACTGGTGAGTACGAACGCTCTGCCGGATGGCTCCTTTAGTCATCATAGTTAGGAGTGATACGTTGGATAAAATTGCTATTTTTATTTTGTATTACTGATGATGGGCCAGCTTTCCATATAATCGCACTATTAAGTAAAGTGAGTGGCTAAGGAGGATTTTCATGATTTTTAGGAAATAAAAGTTGTTGTTATATAAAACTCTTAACTTGGTTTCTCACAGCAACGCCATATTTCCGTTAGCATTCCAATTGTTACTCAAACTTTCAAATCAAAGTTAACCAATTAGAAGAAAAGGCACCTATATGTTTCGTGAAAGACGCCTACGACCGTTTACATGAGTAACTACCACTACACAAAATTTCTTACATTGATCTTGCCCGAAAGTCGGTAGGGCACCCACCTGTGTTTTGAGTATACGACTTGTGTCAAGCCATAACTTTCACTGATATTAAAACATCGAAATAGCGGTGCAGCGAAATTGTGTGAAACTTATGTAACAAATTGCGGAACCCAAAATAAATGGTACATCAAATAATTAGTCTGCGATAAAGCAATCTGATTTCAATGAAAGTTGACTGCAAAAGAAAATGACCCACATTAAAACGTTGTCCCTGAATATTGTTAATCTTTGCCTTTAGTCTTGCAAAAAATCAGTTTGCCAGAACTGTTACTGTAATCACATAGCAAATCAACATAAAAATTAACGGGTCTGATTTTCTAATAAAACTGTTTGAAAATTCACGAGACAATATTTTACTGATATCTTCTACAGGTATTAAGTCTCTGAAATGATGTGATATTATTTTCTCAAATAACCCTCTGACAATCACAGTGCGCTATAGTGGCAATGAACTCTGATGGTAATTAAATTTATTGGCCTACCTGTGCTCGCAAAACGATCGTCTGCTCTGCAACTTTTTGTTACAAGGAAAAATGATGTGACTGTCAAAAATCTGATTCCATTTTTGCTGTAGTTGCGATGTGCAGTGTAAGACGGTATCTTATCAACTTTCATAAAAAATCACATCACTAGCGATGTTCAATGAGAGTGTGCAAATAGAGTCATGGAAGTAACAATGAAAATGGGAAACAAATCTTAAGGGCTGATAAATACCAGCAAAGACTCCCAAGTTTAACTAGGCTTCATTAAGCCATGACAGTAAAACACTCTTTCATTAAGGTCTCATACCTAGACAAGTTAGCAAAATATTTCTTGATAACTCTGTTGTGTACAACTGCCTTCCTTTGGCATTTGTTTCAACAATAAGACAGGGCCATGGGCTTAATTATAAAATTTCTGCTACAAAGTTCAACCATACGCAATGTTCTAGCTACAAATATAAAAAAAATGTAAAACCTTAAAAGTTGACTTACATCATTCTTCCACTGATATAATCTCATTTGCTCAATATTTTTCCTCAAACCGTACTATTGCGAAATCACTCTTAAATAGTGATGCCTTCACAACATTGCAGGCCGGCTTCCATCCTTTTTAAAACAAGTACATTGCCAGACCGTCCACCACACACTGCTACTACACACTCTGATTTACTCTGACTAACATCTCTGGTCTTAAACACAGTCTTACAAGGAATATGATAATATCGATATTACGGAAGTTGACTACGTTTATCGAATGTGCAACTGCATTCACATTTATTGCCGTAACTTATTGAAAATCATCATGGCAAATAGAACAGATACTTTCCAATGTGTCTTACAAGCTTTCATGCCGAGGCCCAGCTTTGTGTATTATTGTATTTGTATTTGGTGCTCAAATATAAAACGAAATAAATTATGTAAACTTCATCAAAATAAAAGATATGTAATTTGAGGAATATGTGAGAAACTTTCTTAAAATTGGTTAATATACAGTTTGGAGAAAACTTACGCCACCTATCATCCTGAGCGATACAGTCGTCAAATATTTCTCCTGAAATTTTCTAAATTTTCATGAATTGTACAAGGACTATGTAGATGCTGTACAGTTTACCAGGTCCGAGATTAATAACTACTACTCTGTCTGTAGGGCACCAAACGCTATGATTGACATTCACAAAACGTGGCTAAGCTTTACGTGTGCATTGAAATGAAGGTTAGAGTAAATAGTAATATGACATATTGTACTACAGTTCAACATTCTAGTGCCAAATTCAGCCATTACTACCCGTTTCCTCCTCACCACGCTGCTACCAATCCCTCCTAACAACCTCCGCTGCACCCATCTGCCGAGCAAATTTAGGAGATGAACGTGTCTGCCAGCAGAAAAAACTCAACTGGCTGCCACGTGGCTAATTGAATTGTTGTCACTGCACGATTCGGCCGTAACCATGTTAACAACTCGCTCGTGTCATTCAAAAGTCTCGGAATTCGTCTTTACTGTCGAAATTAAAAATT
Source organism: Schistocerca serialis cubense (assembly GCF_023864345.2). Lineage (NCBI taxonomy): Eukaryota > Metazoa > Arthropoda > Insecta > Orthoptera > Acrididae > Schistocerca > Schistocerca serialis. Next base: position 441,964,503 of record NC_064641.1, on the reverse strand, counting down.
CCTTCATTTGGAAGTTTCTGAGTGATAAATATCACATTCCGAGTGTTGGAGATGAGCATGATATAAAATATTTCATAATGGAGACCAAATTCGCTCGTTAATTTTCAGAAATACGTGGTGAGCCTATTAGGTCAACCACAACATTCACATAAAAGACGGAAATGAATATTTCATGAACATCGCCATCAAGGCGGCGTTGTTTTTGTGGTCTTCAGTCCTGAGACTGGTTTGATGCAGCTCTCCATGCTACTCTATCCTGTGCAAACTTCTTCATCGCCCAGTACCTACTGCAGCCTACATCCTTCTGAATCTGCTTAGTGTATTCATCTCTTGGTCTCCCTCTACGAGTTTTACGCTCCACGCTGCCCTCCAATACTAAACTGGTGATCCCTCGATGTCTCAGAACATGTCCTACCAACCGATCCATTCTTCTAGTCACGTTGTGCCACAAGCTCTTCTTCTCCCCAATTCTATTCAATACCTCCTCATTACCCATCTAATCTTCAGCATTCTTCTGTAGCACCACATTTCGAAAGCTTCTATTCTCTTCTTGTCTAAACTGTTTATCGTCCACGTTTCACTTCCATACATGGCTACACTCCATACAAATACTTTCAGAAACGACTTCCTGACATTTAAATCTATACTTGATGTTAACAAATTTTTCTTCTTCAGAAACGCTTTCCTTGCCATTGCCATTCTACATTTTATATCCTCTCTACTTCGACCATCATCAGTTTTTTGCTCCCCAAATAGCAAAACACCTTTACTACTTTAAATGTCTCATTTATAATCTGATTCAATCAGTATCACCCGACTTAATTCAACTACATTCCATTATCCTCGTTTTGCTTTTGTTGATTTTCATCTTACACCCTCCTCTCACGACACTGTCCATTCCATTCAACTGCTCTTCCAAGTCCTTTGCTGTCTCTGACAGAATTACAATGCCATCGGGGAACCTCCATGGATTTTAATACCCACTCCGAACTTTTCTTCTGTTCCCTTTATTGCTTGCTCAATATACAGACTGAATAACATCGGGGATAGGCTACAACCCTGTCTCACTCCCTTCCCAACCTCTGCTTCTCTTTCATACCCCACGACTCTTATAACTACCATCTGGTTTCTGTACAAATTGTAAATAGCCTTTCGCTCCCTGTATTTTACCCCTGCCACCTTCAGAATTTGAAAGAGAGTATTACAATCAACGTTGTCAAAAGCTTTCTCTAAGTCTACAAATGCTAGAAACGTAGGTTTGCCTTTCCTTAATCTCTCTTCTAAGATAAGTCTTAGGGTCAGTATTGCATCACGTGTTCCAAAATTTCTATGCATTCCAAACTGATCTTCCCTGTGGTCGGCTTCTATCAGTTTTTCCACTCGTCTGTAAAGAATTCGCTTTAGTATTTTGCAGCTGTGACTTATTAAACTGATAGTTCGGTAATTTTCACATCTGTCTACACCTGCTTGCTTTGGGATTGGAATTATTATATTCTTCTTGAAGTCTGAGGGTATTTCGTGTGTCTCATACATCTTGCTCACCAGATGGTAGAGTTTTGTCAGGACTGGCTCTCCCAAAGCTGTCAGTAGTTCTAATGGAATGTTGTCTACTCTGGGGGCCTTGTTTCGGCTCAGGTCTGTCAGTGCTCTGTCAAACTCTTCACGCAGTATCATATCTCCCATTTCATCTTCATCTACATCCTCTTCCATTTACAGAAATTGTCCTCAAGTACATCGCCCTTGTATAGAGCCTCTAAATACTCCTTCCACCTTTCTGATTTCCCTTCTTTGCTTAGAACTGGGTTTCCATCAAAGCTCTTGATATTCATGCAAGTGGTTCTCCTTTCTCCAAAGGTCTCTTTAATTTTCCTGTAGGCAGTGTTTATCTTACCCCTAGTGACATAAGCCTCTACATCCTCTAGCCATCCCTGCTTAGCCATTTTGCACTTCCTGTCGATATCATTTTTCAGACGTTTGTATTCCTTTTTGTCTGCTACATTTACTGCATTTTTATGTTTTCTCCTTTCATCAATTAAATTCGATATTTCTTCTGTTACCCAAGGGTTTCTACTAGCCCTCGTCTTTTTACATATTTGATCCTCTCCTGCCTTCACTATTTCATCTCTCAAAGCTACCCATTCTTCTTCTACTGTATTTCTTACCCCCATTCCTCTCAATTGTTCCCTTTTGCTCTCCCTGAAACTCTGTACAACCTCTGGTTTAGTCAGTTTATCCAGGTCCCACCTCCTTAAATTCCCATCTTTTTGCAATTTCTTCAGTTTTAATCTACAGATTGTGGTCAGAGTCCACATCTACCCCTGGAAATGTCTTATAATTTAAAACCTGGTTCCTAAATCTCTGTCTTACCATTATATAATCTATCTGATACCTTTCACTATCTCCAGGGTTATTCCATGTCTACAACCTTCTTTCATGATTCTTTAACCGAGTGTTAGCTACGATTAAGTTATGCTCTGCGCAAAATTCTACCAGGCGGCTTCCTCTTTCACTTCTTAGCCCCAATCCATATTCACCTACTATGTTTCCTTCTCTCCCTTTTCCTACTCTCGAATTCCAGTCACCCATGACTATTAAATTTTCGTCTCCCTTCACTACCTGAATAATTTCTTTTATCTCCTCACACATTTCATCAATTTCTTCATCATCTGCAGAGCTAGTTGGCATATAAACTTGTACTACTGTAGTAGACGTGGGCTTCGTGTCTATCTTGGCCACAATAATGTGTTCACTATGCTGTTTGTAGTAGCTTACCTGTACTTTTATTTTCTTATTCATTATTAACCCTACTGCCGTATTACCCCTATTTGATTTTGTATTTATAACCCTGTATTCACCTGACCAAAAGTCTTGTTCCTCCTGCCACCGAACTTCACTAATTCCCACTATATCTAACTTTTACCTATCTATTTCCCTTTTTAAATTTTCTAACCTACCTGCCCGATTAAGGGATCTGACATTCCACGCTCCGATCCGTAGAACGCCAGTATTCTTTCTCCTGATAATGACGTCCTCTTGAGTAGTCCCCACCCGGTGATCCGAATGGGGGACTATTTTACCTCCGGAATATTTTATCCAAGAGGACGCCATCATGATTTAATCATACAGTAAAGCTACATGCCCTCTTGAAAAATTACGGCTATAGTTTCCCCACGCTTTCAGCCGTTCGCGGTACTAGAACAGCAAGGCCATTTTGGTTAGTGTTACAAGGCCAGATCAGTCAATCATCCAGACTGTTGCCCCTGCAACTACTGAAAAGGCTGCTGCCTCTTTTCAGCAACCACACGTTTGTCTGGCCTCTCAACAGATACCCCTCCGCTGTGGTTGCACCAACGGGACGGCTTTCTGTATCGTTGAGGCACGCAAGCCTCCCCACCAATGCCAAGGCCCATGGTTCATGGGGGGGGGGGGGGAGGGGGGGGCAAGGCGGCGTATGTTAATAAAAACAAACACCTCAAAAGTTGTCCACAAGCTCTAAAGAAAATAATAATAATGTACATCACCAGGCACAGCGTAATCCTCTATTCGGGTAGATTCAGAGATTATTAGGTCTTCAGAAAATATCTTTCCATCGTTTTTTGAATCTCTTCTTCCCTTCGATGTTCTTTTTGTTGGATTCCAGTTCTCGCTACCGTACGGAACCGCTTTCTTCTTGTGACTCAATATACATAAAACATGAAATCAAAGGTCAGTGCGAAACATCAGTGCTTTATAACTGATGTTACAACATTAACATTTTTGTGTCATCTGTGTAAATACTGTTGTATTATGATTATTATGTTCTCATTTGTACGTACTTTTTATCGAATGTTAATACGAAATATATTTCTTGTACAATTCAAATTTAAGGAACCATTTCGTAGCTTCTTTGATCCAAGCACATAAAATCGATAGCCATACTTGTAATGGGTAGAAAACTTACCCGTTTTTATCATCATCATAATCATCTTCATCAGTGATCTGCCGAAAGGAAGGTTTTTACATGAAACCCCTCCATGATTTCCAGTCTTCTGCCATCCTCTTCATGTCCACGTAATTTTCGCTCCCTTTATGTCGCATATCACCTTCTATCCACTGCTTCCTCTTAATCGCATCACACAAACTAGATCTTCCAGAGCGGCTCTAAGCGAACACTCCCGTCTGAACGAATGTCCTATCCATTTCTTCCGCCTTCCTCTCATGACCTGCAGCAGTTTTCTCTCCTCACCGGTCCCTTTCAACACTATTTCGTTAATTACTCTGTCCATCCAGTTTAGCCTCTCTATTCCCCTCCACATCTCCTCTTTATCTGGGAGTGTTAATGGATTGAAACGCAATAAAAAGGAGACCGTACGAATTTCTCCTCACCATTTGTATTCATGCTGATAGGATATGTAGGACATGACTAGGACTTTAGTATACACTGATGAGCCAAAACATTACGACCACCTACTTAATGGCTTGTTTGTACGCCTTTGAAACCAAGTACATCACCGAATCTGCCCAATAGGTATCCGACAGTCTGTTGGTATGTTTGTGGAGATATGTAGGACATGTCTACGCACAGGTCATGTAATTCGCGAAAACAACGGGTCGCTAATTTGTGTACTAGGTAATTGCGCCCGATTGTGGACCCAGGTGGCTTCCATAGGATTTACGTCAGGCGAATTTAGTTGTCGAGACATCAGCGTAAGTTCACTATAATGCTCCTCAAACCGCTGTAGAGCGGTCTTGGCTCGGAGACACGGGCAGTTGTACTGCTGAAAGATGGCACGGCCGTCGGGGGAGACAACAAGCATGAAGGGATGCAGCTGGTTCACAGATGTCAGCGTGTCTTCGATTACTGTCACAGGTACCACACAAGCGCAAGAGAATGTCTCCCACAGCATAATACTTCTCCCACCAGCCTGCGGCCGTGGCGCGCGGCACGTTTCGAACTGCCGTTAACCTCAGTGACAGCGTTTGTGGAGACGACCAGCGACTTAGTGTAGCAAATGTGATTCACTCGAAGAGCCGACACTTTTCCATTGATCGACGGTCGAATCCCTATGGTCTAATGCCCACTTCAGTCATAAATGGCCAAATCGTTGGATCAACATGTGAAGACGTAGGGGTTGTCTGCTGCACAGCTCCATGTTCAACAATGTACAATGAACGGTGTGCTCTGAAACACTTGTTCGTACGCCAGCATTGAGCTCTTTCGGCAGAGATGCCACAGATCACTATCTATCGGACTTTACAGAGCAGACAAGCCTCCGGACCCCACGTTTTCTAAAGAGTCATGGACGTCCAATCATTTAGCGCTTGGTGGTAGTTTACTGTCCTCCTACCTCTTCCCGTATATACTCAATGACAGTGGCACGTGAACATGCTAACAGCATAGCTGTTTGGGAGATACTCTTTCACGGGCACTGTGTAATAAAAGTGTACTCTTTGTCAAAGTCCCCTAGCTTAATGGATTTTCCCATTTGAAGGCCATATCTTCTCTCGTCCGTGTCTGCTCCGCTTACATACTTCTGTTACCGCGTCACGTGCCCGCAATACCACCAGCCGGCACCAAACGTCGCGGTGGGCAGTGATCATAATGTTCTGGCTTATCAGTGTATGTTAACGTGAAGACGCAATTCTCTGTCGTTTTCGAGAAAATGAAGTTTTAAAATTTTAGTTGTGCTTATATACTTCGTGTGTTCTCTAGTAACCAAGGATTCCGCAGTGGAGCGGATAATCTTTAAGATTCATAAGTGCAAGCTCTGTAAATCGAATTCCGCTGTCACTACATTTATGTTTCATTATTACATCATTCTAACTACAGGTATGCGTGGTACACTGTGAAATCACAGAATGGCCGACAACCGTTACGAATGTAAACAAAGTTCGTTTTGCAAAAGATACCTTGAGAAGTACAGCTAAAATCGTGTAATATTATGGGGAAAGTACATGTGTTCTTCCAGTCTATGAGTCTGACGTTGTTTGTAGAAAAGCGAACAGACAAGGAAGGAGAGAGAGTAAGGCGTTTCTGTTGAGGGGGGGGGGGGGGGGGGGAGGGGGATTATACTGAATTTTTAAAAAGAGTTTTGAGGGTGACTTAGGTCCGTTGATGTAAGAGAGAAGATTAGCTCTGGGTGTCGGGTCCGTTGAGAGAAAGAGCAGGTTGACGGTGCTTTCCTAAGATTGGAGAGCATTGGGGTATATAGATGCTGTAGGAACAGGAAATTTTTTTCGCATGCTGCAGAGATATACTGGATAAGTACACTGTTTTGTGTCAAATGTCTATATACTGTATTGTAAAGTTAATGTGGTATACATTGTGTAGCGTCTGTATATATGGTATTGTAAAGTTAATATTGTTTATGTTATGTGATGAGTAGAGAGGAAGTCGTAAGGACGGTAGAGATATTTCAAAAGTAACAGCGGTCAAGAGGGTGTATTTCCGATACTTAGCTCATTGTCGAATGCCAGTCAATTGAGACCGCGATCATAACATTTAACTGTAAGTATAATGACATCAATGACTTCGGTATTCGAGGGTGCGAATATCATTTTTTTGTCTGTTTGTTTCTAGTTACTCAGTGGTTTACAGGATGCTGTACTTCGAAAAATTTTGGTGTGTCCTTGTAGTCTATGAGTGTGGAAATGTTTCTAGAAAAAAAGCGAGAAGGCAAGAAAGAAGAGAAAGTAACGCAATTGTGTTGAGGGGAAGCGATCGCCGAAATTGTGGAACAATTCTGAGAGGGACTTCTGTCCGTTGATGTAGAAGGGCTGATTACCGCTGAGTGTCACGTGTGTAGAAAGAAAGAGCAGGTTCACAGTGCTTCCTTAGAAATGGAGAGCATTGGGGCATATAGTCGGTATTGTAAAATTACTGTGGCTTACATTGTGTAGGGTTTGTATATAATGGATTGTAAAGTTAGTATTGCTTATGTTATGGGATGAGTAGAGAGGATGACCGTGTGTATGTGTGTGTGTGTGTGTGTGTGTGTGTGTGTGTGTGTGTGTGTGTAAATTGAGGGGCTGTGTAGGTAATTTAGTGATATCTGTAAAAGTAAGCACAGAAAGCCTCAGAAAGAAAAGCAGGATGGTACTTCGATAACGGGTCCTTAGGAAATTAGGCCTGTAAATTCGATAAGAAGGAATAAGAATGATTAATAGGTTGTTCTGGGATATAGGAGGGTTGAGAACTTTTGCGTATGTTGAGGGCTGGAAGGGTAGGAGGTTAGGAGCGCATTCAGTATTATTTTCGTGAACAAGTTCTGTTAGGGTAAGAATTTGAATTTACAAATAAGCTGAGAAAACACGAAATCGAGCGTTAACTATTTCTGGGGGGCACTATACAATTTCGGAGAGGTTGACTGGGCTCTTATTTTTTTTACATAGTGTGATGATCGTTTTAGATTGTGAGGGGAGGGCATCACTGGAATGTGTGTGGACGGTGTGTATGTGAATTCGCTCTCGGCTGTTCTGACAACAGACGTGAAGGTGGAGATGTGTCGAAAATAGGCCAGCAAGCAATGGAATGCGGCCTTAACATGTGTGTTGGACCCCACTGAGTTAGGGCGGTGACAGACGACGCGCGAGGCCTGGCTTGGATAGTCATTTTCGGCGTCTAGGTGATATGAATTTCTCAGGTGTTAGGTGTGAATGAGGCTGTCATCAAGTCATGTTTGAGGGGTCGAACAGAAAACTTTGATTGAATTGAGAGCTGTCGGACGTGTGACTTAGTGTGGGACAGGATCAGTGCGTGCGTCTCTTGAGTTATTTTGCTATGCGTTATTTGGACAGATTACGAGTACTGATGATGTTTACAGTTATGTGTACTGCATTATTTAGGAGCAGTTTGATATTGTGCACTGAAATTAGGAGCTGTTTGCGTGTCTGCCGACTGTGCAACATGACACCAGGTCCGTCAGGGCGAGTGTTTTTTGTTTGAGAGTGATAGATATACTCGATGCATAAATAAAATGTACGCTAACTATTTATGGGACGATATAGAATATGACAGAGTTCGAGTTGGTTATTATTTTTTCTACTTGGAGGTTTTGTTAGATCAAATTGCTGAGGCAAGTTGCTACGAGAGCGCGAGGGATGTGATTGCTGCATATCTCCGTCTCTCAGCGATTAACTACGGGTGGGGCGAGCGATGTTCTCGGCTTAGTTACTGGGTGTGTGCTCTGGCCATGTCCTAGACCGTGTGGATTGAACAACAATATTCGGGCCATAGTTTAGCTAGAATATTTACAGAGGAGTATGTCCGTCACAAGCATAAAGGTCCAGGCTGTGACGTGGGCGGAATGGCGCTAGTGGTGTGTGAGAGAGGCAAAGCTGGCGATTTTGAATCATCACAGGTGACTTAGGTTAGTGGCTTCGTATGCCACAATTTTCCTGTGTTGGTAGCGAAACACGAACTGACCATCAGAATTCAAACTTGGCTTATTTGCATAGAAAAAATGTGATATACGTTAATGTAGGTTGGTGCACGTTAGTAAACGGCAGTACACATTAGTACATGTTAGCCGATGAACATGGGTCGGTAAGGGGCTGTGGTGGTCAGTAGGGACTTTAACTATTTCATTCCAAGTCCAGGTGGGTGGGCACTGGTGAGAGTTGATTCCCGGTCTAGGTGGACATGGAAGTTTTCCGCATCAGAGAGATTAATTAATTGATCAATTTAATTAAGTAGTCATGCGAACTTTGTTACATTCACTTGCGGAGGTACTAAGCTCGGCGCGCGCGAAGGCTCACGTGTACGGGCGTGTGTTTTCGCGACGATCTTAGGTAAGCGCAGAATGTGGATTGAATAATGAGAGTGGGTTGATCAATTAACTTAGCGAGAGACGTCGTGGCGAGTGCATGTGCTGGACCACTTGTTGTGAGGTCAAGGCGGATTCCACTCTCGAGCAAACTTTGGCGCCAAACGTGCGGCAGGGCATTCTTTGTCAACCAGGTGCTGGATCAACCGACCGACCGTTATGAAGGCTGCAGGTTCCAACCTATCCAGCGAACAGCTTTTGCGCCAACTGGTCGGTGGGGGCGGACTCCACTGTCCACGAAAACATGTTTACATCGCTGGACCAACGCGGGCCTGCGAAACGAGTAGGCTGTGACGTGAGCGACCGCTGGACCGGCAGCGGGAACTGACGCATCCAACGGCCGTCACGTGAGGCGACCGCTCGCTTGCCGGTGGCGCGCGGTCCAGTGCGGGTCGGCGGCGACCATATGAACTAATTCAGTTGGACTGGGGACCTCGTGGCGGCTGGACTGCGATCTCTTGAATGTGTACTAACTCTGTTGGAGAACAAGTGATGATAGTACTGTTTGAAATAAAGACTTCAGTCCTTTTCCCACGAATTCACAAGAGGTGACTTACGTTTGTAAAAGTGTATTTTATTATTATTTGACGCGATTTTCACAGCTTAGGAGTGAAACAATAAGTGACAGCAAAAAATTCAAACTTTGTAGGATGAGGTGAACTTAGGTTAGTGCATATGCCCCAATTGGTTTCTTTTTTTTCGTTGGTGTGACAGGTTATCGTGTTTGAATTTGAATTTGTGACAGATTTTTTGTTATGGATGTAAGGGAATTGGCTTTCTTGCCACAAAAATTGACCATCTTGAATAAATAATAATCAATAATAATAAATGATAGTAATGCTAATAAATAATAGTGAATAATAATAATAATAAATAGAAGTACGGGTTTCCAGAGATTATGGAGTGTGAATTTGAACATGGAGCGATTTTCTATGTTATTGGAGGTAGGCCAATAATAATAAACATTAATAAATGATAATAAATAATAATAAATAATAAATGATAAAAATAATAATAAATAATAATAAATGAGGAATGATAATGAATAACAATAAAGACAATTGTGGTTTTGCAGCCATTATCATTTTGGAATTTGAATTTGGACGGAATTTTCTAGTGGATGTAGGCCAATAATAACAATAAATAATAATAACAAATAATAAGAAATGATAATAAATGATAATGAATGGTAATGAATGTTAATAAATGATAATCAATAATAATGATTAATAATAATAACTGAACATAAATAATAATAAATGATAATAGATAATAATGAGAAGCCCGCCATTATCCTGTTGGAATTCAAACTTCCTGCTCATTTTTTCTGGAGGCTTAGGTTAGTGGATGTAGCCCAGTCGGTCTATTTTCCCGCCAAAATTCAAAATTCCCGCAATTTTTTCTGGAGGTTAGGTTAGTGGATATAGCAGAATTGGCGTATTTTCCGGCCAAAATCCGCCATCTCGGATGACGCCATGCGCTGTTGAAGTCTACATGTCGCCATCTTGGATGACGTCATCGCCGCCATCTTGAATAAATTTGGCAACAATGGAGAGTGGGGTGACACGAACCTTGCCCAACTACTCTCCATAGGCTACACACTACACAAGTCAGAAATGTAGATACGATAATATAAAGAAAATGACTATGTTGATTTCATGCAGAGTTCTTTTGTATCCTTTTTCTATTTCCAATCTCCTTACGAATTTTTTCTCTTTTTTTCAGGGTAACGATTGTGAAAATAACATATGAGTCATTCAATACTGATAATTTGCAGTCATAACAAATTTTTTGTTATAATTACGTGGGGTGAAAAAAAAAGAAGTGCAAGCATGGAGTTTCAATCCATGGGCCTCGTGCTTCTCTAACTAAAGCCATCGTGACACGTGACGAGCTGGTTAACGTGGTTTTACGCTCCTATCGCCGTCCAGCGCCCATTGTCGTCTTTATTTGGCTCGTAAACCATACAGTATGTTCACAAAAAAGGACGCGCGTAGGATTCCAATCAGAACGCACATTCCTTTCCTTACCATATGCCAGTCATGTTGTCCATTCTGTGGTACACATAAATAAAAACTTAAATATCCGTTGGCATGCAATAAGAAGAAAAGGAACGAATATGACCAGCCAGTAAGGACTTATAAAATTTCACCACATCGAACAAACTCACCCCTGACTGACGGCACACTTACATTTGCATAACGTCAGATATTACAGAAATTATTTCTATTAATATCACAGAGAGTCCCATAACCTCTTAGAAAGAGGCGGTGTTAAAAAAAAAAATTGCATGCGAGGTGAACCCTCACAGTGCGATCTTCTGCTCCGTAACAGGGAGTGTTTTTTTAAAGGAACCTTCCCGGCGACCGAAGTGCGTGGTTGGGGGCAAACAGGGCAGTGGTCCCAAGAGAGCCCTGGCCGCCATGTCCCGCCCCACCCTTCACCAAGCAAGGAAAGCGTAGGGAACATGGAGTGGAGGTACACTGAACATCGTTTATTTATTTATTTGCCTTTTCTTCCTTTTTTCTATGTTTTGTAACGTTAACACCACCCAGAATAACAGGAAAGGTAGCCTCAGCCAACTACGTTATGCTCCAACTCCAGCTCTAAGATACACTTACGTTACCTTACAGTTTTCTAAACGCTTTAATCCAGGGAATGTTACTAACTGACATTTAATTATAACAAATTATAACAAGAAACGACACTGTTTCATGAGTTTTCAATGGACCGTTCCCTTAAAACGGCTTAATCTCATAACATGCAGCTGTAAAAAGCGAAAATAATTAAATACGAAACATCTTAAACCACCAATACGACGTTTCTCGTCGTTTAATTACAACAAATCGTACCAATAACGACTCGTTCTAGACACATTCAGTGTGCTGGTACTAGGATGGAACAGCATATATTCATGAGATGTAAACTGTAACATAAAGAAACACTTAAAATGGGCTTCTAGAGAACACGACAAATACATTATGACGTGTTGGTTTCTGCTTGTGACGTAGGAGGCGTTCTTTCCTATTGGTTGCCGAAATATCGCAGACATATTTTGTGTTTCATGTGACGAAACGAGTGACGTCACAAAACTTCTAGAGCTCGACCTCAATGTTACGTGCCTATCCCGTGTGCCATCGGCTTAAGTGCTTACACGCTCAGCTGTGGTTACCGTGAATATCAGCAACCATACAAAATATACACTCCTGGAAATTGAAATAAGAACACCGTGAATTTATTGTCCCAGGAAGGGGAAACTTTATTGACACATTCCTGGGGTCAGATACATCACATGATCACACTGACAGAACCACAGGCACATAGACACAGGCAACAGAGCATGCACAATGTCGGCACTAGTACAGTGTATATCCACCTTTCGCAGCAATGCAGGCTGCTATTCTCCCATGGAGACGATCGTAGAGATGCTGGATGTAGTCCTGTGGAACGGCTTGCCATGCTATTTCCACCTGGCGCCTCAGTTGGACCAGCGTTTGTGCTGGACGTGCAGACCGCGTGAGACGACGCTTCATCCAGTCCCAAACATGCTCGATGGGGGACAGATCCGGAGATCTCGCTGGCCAGGGTAGTTGACTTACACCTTCTAGAGCACGTTGGGTGGCACGGGATACATGCGGACGTGCATTGTCCTGTTGGAACAGCAAGTTCCCTTGCCGGTCTAGGAATGGTAGAACGATGGGTTCGATGACAGTTTGGATGTACCGTGCACTATTCAGTGTCCCCTCGAGGATCACCAGTGATGTACGGCCAGTGTAGGAGATCGCTCCCCACACCATGATGCCAGGTGTTGGCCCTGTGTGCCTCGGTCGTATGCAGTCCTGATTGTGGCGCTCACCTGCACGGCGCCAAACACGCATACGACCATCATTGGCACCAAGGCAGAAGCGACTCTCATCGCTGAAGACGACACGTCTCCATTCGTCCCTCCATTCACGCCTGTCGCGACACCACTGGAGGCGGGCTGCACGATGTTGGGGCGTGAGCGGAAGACGGCCTAACGGTGTGCGGGACCGTAGCCCAGCTTCATGGAGACGGTTGCGAATGGTCTTCGCCGATACCCCAGGAGCAACAGTGTCCCTAATTTGCTGGGAAGTGGCGGTGCGGTCCCCTACGGCACTGCGTAGGTTCCTACGGTCTTGGCGTGCATCCGTGCGTCGCTGCGGTCCGGTCCCAGGTCGACGGGCACGTGCACCTTCCGCCGACCACTGGCGACAACATCGATGTACTGTGGAGACCTCACGCCCCACGTGTTGAGCAATTCGGCGGTACGTCCACCCGGCCTCCCGCATGTCCACTATACACCCTCGCTCAAAGTCCGTCAACTGCACATACGGTTCACGTCCACGCTGTCGCGGCATGCTACCAGTGTTAAAGACTGCGATGGAGCTCCGTATGCCACGGCAAACTGGCTGACACTGACGGCGGCGGTGCACAAATGCTGCGCAGGTAGCGCCATTCGACGGCCAACACCGCGGTTCCTGGTGTGTCCGCTGTGCCGTGCATGTGATCATTGCTTGTACAGCCCTCTCGCAGTGTCCGGAGCAAGTATGGTGGGTCTGACACACCGGTGTCAATGTGTTCTTTTTTCCATTTCCAGGAGTGTATAACAACGTGTTCAATTTTCTAACTCTATTTTCTCGGATACGGTTGATAGGTGCGTCTTCTGTTTACATATGTTGAAGCCCTGGTTCTGCTCTATAAATCCTGTCAAATGAAAAGAAATCGGAGAGAAAAAGTTCGTACGGTTTCCTTTTAAGCTAGCGCGCCAACAGTACGACAGTCAATATGTAGCCACCTATAGACGTATCCTTATCCTGGATTGGAAAGCAAGACAAAATTATATTATAATTGTTTTAAAGGAACCTCGGATGAAAGTTCAACTTCTATATTGCAAGGTGGCATAACGTGGAATGCTCTGATATTTGACATCACCAAGAAGAAATTTAAGAGAAAAAATCGTGGGAATCACCACGATTGCGTAATACTATTCACTACCATCGACACAGCATCTCTTCGGTACTCCCAGGCCACGTCCAAACTACTCTGCGTCACTGCAAGAATAAGTAATTTTATTACAGTGATGCAATGTATGTGTGAACTTGCACGTATGTTGGAAGTATATCCTTCAATTAAGTCATGTAATCAGTATTAGATTCCAGTTCCTGGTTCTGTAGGTTTCTAAGTGTCTGTTGTTGTAGTTGTTGTTGTGGCCATCAGTCAAGAGACTGGTTCCATGCAGCTCTCCATGCTACTCTATCCTGTGCAAACTTCTTCATCTCCGAATAACTACTGCAACCTCCTTCTGAATCAGCGTAGTATATTCGTCTGTTGGTCTCTCTCTACGATTTTTACCCTCCACGCTTCCCTCCAGTACTAAACTGGTGATCCCTTGATGCCTCAGAACATGTCCCTACCAACCAATCTCTTCTTAACAATCCCTGGCTCCCTAGATCGCCGGATTTATCCATTTGTGATTTTTTCTTGTAGGGCTACCTCAAGAGCAAAGTCTACATGATTCGACCAAGAACCCTGGATGAGTTAAAACAGAGAATTCGAGATTCAGTTCACAGTATCCCAACAGACATGTTGCAGCGGTCAGTGACGAATCCCAACAGCAAATTTCACGAATTTATTCGTACAAGAGGACGCCATCTAAAGGATGTAATCTTCAAAAAATGATAAATGCCATCAATGTTTCGTAAATGGCAAAGTTGTAAGCTTTCAATTACTTTGAATGCAATTTCTTTCCTTCATCACTTCTAGTTTTATTGTATTGTGGAAATGTTCCCGTTTTTCTGTGTTAAGTAGTACATGTCACGCAAAATTATTTAAAAATAGACATTTTCGCCGTAGTAATTCCATTAATGTATTAGTCATTACAGCAAACTTTCTTCAAATGTGTGTTTTGTTTGTTACAGGATCAATTAAAGAATAATTTTACTCGCTATCGCTTTCTGTACTACAACAGAATTATTGTACACTTAATCAAAACAACTCCGTTGTAGGCTCATGGACTTTTCAGAAACGATACCGGAAAACACAGTTAATTTATATTCAAGATTGTTGTTCTTTCTTCGATCACCTTCGATGCGAAGTATTCCAGTGCAAGCAAGGGAACTAAGTTGATGCAGAATTAAAGAAAGTATTTTTCTTGAATCCTCCCTTGAAGTTATTATGACCTCCCTTTTCACTTGCTTCGCATCATGCTTGAAGTCTTTCCCAAGCAGTGATGGCACCTTTTTGCGGGATAAATGTCCGAGTCACAAGACTACAATTGTGGTCCAGTGGTCTGAGGAGCATAATCGTGAATTCAAGTGTTGCCTTGGCAACCAAATTCGCCTATCGTAAACCAGATGGAACACATCCGGGACACTACTGGACGCAGCTCGGCCTTTACAAACCATAGGCCCTAATTTACTAGAACTGCGTGAGCTGTGCGTAAATATCTGGTACATCATACCTCCACAGACCTACCAACGACTTGTAGAATCGATGCCACGCAGAATGTCATCTGTGTTGTATTCCAAGTTTGGGCCAAAACGGTATTAAGGAGTGTCATGTTTCAAGCCACCAGTGTATTGCGGGTGTGGTGGCCCAGCATGCGTCCGGCTGAAAAACAGCAGCCACAACTCTCCAGCGACATAGCTTGCTACTCATTCACTGCTGCAGCATCTCATCTTGAAGCGTTCTAACTCTACTGGGGTGGCCTTGGAGCGTTCTCGTGTGGCTCTCAGCGCCCCAAGGCATCGCCTTGGCGCTGAAGAGTCACGCAAGATGCAAAATACACTTCAAGAGCTGACAGTTTTCTTTGCTGAGTAAACACTTCTGTACAACGTGCTGCCGTTGGTGCCACGTACTTCACTAAGCTTCTCTGGCCTTAGACGTAACCAACTGTGAAGTAATATTTTGTACCTACCTCAGCACAAATTTGCTGTCGAATTTACATGAATATGTGAAATCGTGTGCAAAGCAGGGCATAAGGTGAAACGATAATAGCTATGAAATACACATAAATGGAATGGTAGCTAGAAAATTAGACGAGGCTCCATACATTATTCAAAGGCACCGGAACGTAGAAACTTTAATAGAATAAGTGGTAAAATGCGCTGGATAAACTATAAAACTATACATACCGAAGTCGCAAGCTGAAGATATAGAGGAAGTTATATGAGGATATTGAAAGGGTGAAATATGTAAACAAACTTAATAATCTTTTTTATTGATAGATGTATAGATAATTATCCAACTCTCATACCAAACTCATTTGAAAAGTATGTAACAGTGGTGGACAAAAGAAGATTTACGCTCTTCGTTTATTAGTTTTAGTAATAGTTATCTTACGTATAAAGGAAGTGCTCTGTAATTTCAAGTGAAATTGTGGTAAATAGTGAGAGCAACTTCTGAAACAATACGATTTTCTCATTTACGATACCATGGATCCGAGCTCCTATAACTCTGGACGATTATTATTATTTTAAATATGCATGGAGAATTTAGATGGAAGCGACGATATTCACCCCCGCGCTGCTCAACGTGAATGTGTTCATCTCTTTTCCTTCGTGGCCGCCAATGCCAGTTTCCATACTTAGATCATATCTGCCGCGACATTCAGAACCTACAGTCTTTCTTTTCATTTAATTACGAAGTCCAATTATTTTCTTTCTCAGATGAATAAATAAATTTAACCACAGTTCTTTTTACCCAACTTATAGGGAATGATACGACTTAAAACGTACAGGCCTCCATCCCTATCGTACGCTCGCATACAAATGAGTGTGTTATTTATTTATTTACACGTCAAGTTCAGTAGGACCACATTGAGGAGCAAATCTTCAAGGTCATGGAACGTGTCAGTACATAAAATTACAACATAAAAGTAATAACAGATAAAAAAAGTGTTCATGAACCCGTAAAAAGTCAGTCCATAAGTTTAAGTATACGCAGTCAACAATACAACGAGAATCAGCTTAATTTTTCAAGGAACTCCTCGACAAATTAGAAGGAGTGAACCATGAGGAAACTCTCCAGTTTCAATTTGAAAGCTCTTGGATTACTGCTAAGATTTTTTAATTCTAGTGGTAGCTTACTGAAAATGGATGCAGCAGTATACTGTACACCTTTTTGCACAAGAGTTAAGGATATAGGTTACTTTTCCAGCTCAGTATTATGTAAAAATCAACACTTATTTCTTTCAGGCACTGTTTATACTGTACACTCCTGGAAATTGAAATAAGAACACCGAGAATTCATTGTCCCAGGAAGGGGAAACTTTATTGACACATTCCTGGGGTCAGATGCATCACATGATCACACTGACAGAACCACAGGCACATAGACACAGGCAACAGAGCATGCACAATGTCGGCACTAGTACAGTGTATATCCACCTTTCGCAGCAATGCAGCCTGCTATTCTCCCATGGAGACGATCGTAGAGATGCTGGATGTAATCCTGTGGAACGGCTTGCCATGCCATTTCCACCTGGCGCCTCAGTTGGACCAGCGTTCGTGCTGGACGTGCAGACCGCGTGAGACGACGCTTCATCCAGTCCCAAACATGCTCAATGGAGGACAGATCCGGAGATCTTGCTGGCCAGGGTAGTTGACTTACACCTTCTAGAGCACGTTGGGTGGCACGGGATACATGCGGACGTGCATTGTCCTGTTGGAACAGAAAGTTCCCTTGCCGGTCTAGGAATGGTAGAACGATTGGTTCGATGACGGTTTGGATGTACCGTGCACTATTCAGTGTCCCCTCGACGATCACCAGTGGTGTACGGCCAGTGTAGGAGATCGCTCCCCACACCATGATGCTGGGTGTTGGCCCTGTGTGCCTCGGTCGTATGCAGTCCTGATTGTGGCGCTCACCTGCACGGCGCCAAACACGCATACGACCATCATTGGCACCAAGGCAGAAGCGACTCTCATCGCTGAAGACGACACGTCTCCATTCGTCCCTCCATTCACGCCTGTCGCGACACCACTGGAGGCGGGCTGCAGGATGTTGGGGCGTGAGCGGAAGACGGCCTAACGGTGTGCGGGACCGTAGCCCAGCTTCATGGAGACGGTTGCGAATGGTCCTCGCCGATATCCCAGGAGCAACAGTGTCCCTAATTTGCTGGGAAGTGGCGGTGCGGTCCCCTACGGCACTGCGTAGGATCCTACGGTCTTGGCGTGCATCCGTGCGTCGCTGCGGTCCGGTCCCAGGTCGACGGGCACGTGCACCTTCCGCCGACCACTGGCGACAACATCGATGTACTGTGGAGACCTCACGCCCCACGTGTTGAGCAATTCGGCGGTACGTCCACCCGGCCTCCTGCATGCCCACTATACGCCCTCGCTCAAAGTCCGTCAACTGCACATACGGTTCACGTCCACGCTGTCGCGGCATGCTACCAGTGTTAAAGACTGCGATGGAGCTCCGTATGCCACGGCAAACTGGCTGACACTGACGGCGGCGGTGCACAAATGCTGCGCAGGTAGCGCCATTCGACGGCCAACACCGCGGTTCCTGGTGTGTCCGCTGTGCCGTGTGTGTGATCATTGCTTGTACAGCCGTCTCGCAGTGTCCGGAGAAAGTATGGTGGGTCTGACACACCGGTGTCAATGTGTTCTTTTTTCCATTTCCAGGAGTGTATATGTTTTACAGATTTTTTGTTGATATCAGGTAATGCAGCACACTTTCTAAACAAATCAGAAGTATTTTGAATATTTTTGGACCTGCTTAGGGTTATTAAAAAATTACGAATAAACTGGTGCAATTTTTTCCCAAATGCTTCCTCAAATAGAGGTAGCGTTTTATCCAACGTTATACATTTGAAGGAGACCAGATTTTTACCAGATATGCATGACGTGATGGATGTGGTACTAGACCTACTTAATTCCACCTATTATGTATATTATAAGGATATAAAATATCACATCTTTCATTTCAATTTTTAAATTTTTTTCCTAATAAAATGTTATTTTTTTTAATTTAGTTGATTCTGCAATAAAGCTTAGGTCTACTATATAAGTATGGACTATTTCAAGTTACAGATAAAAATTAGAGCAATCCTTTATAAACTTTAGGAAACATTTGTGCCCAAATTCTGAAAAATAGAACTTGCGTAAAATTGCAAATGAAGATATGAATCCAATTAAACTGTGCCTCAGAACATTCCTGAAGCATAGTCTTCGTCCTGCAACATTTCTTCATCTTCAAGCTTCCTCTTGGCATTCCTTTTAGCACTTCTTGCTTCTTTGGTACCTTGAAGAGCGAATCTTTCAGCTTCATGCAGCCGTTGTCTGTCACACGCAAGCAATTGATCTTCCATATTAAAGCAACATTTTATGCCTAAATTTCTCAGGACTTCCAACCTTCCTATTACTCCATCATTGAAACATATCACAGCATCTATTGCACCAACTTTTAATGTATTTAGTCCTACGAAAACATTCTTGGGTAATCTTTCCCATATGCAATGGTTGAACCTTTCGTTAGTATTCTGAGTGCCCCCATGAAGAGATTTACTAAGCAAAACAGGGTTACTCAGGTCTCTAAAAATTGGTTTCATTTCATTCATAACAGGCTCAGGATGAGAATGCTTATGATGGTATATTTGACGCTTTTTGGTACCCACGTCAAGAATCTGCTCCTTTAGGGTAAAGTCCGTGAACAGGGTGATCATCTGTGGACAACTTATGAAAGTAGGTGGCCCATACAGCTTTTCTCATTGCTATAACATCATTGAGAGCTGCAGTTCGTCTAATGGCCAGTCCATAATAACTCTGAGGAATGTCTATTTCAGTTTCTGTCAATCTGCCTCGGACAGAGATTTTCCATCATATAGCAACTTTCCTTTCATTTCTCTTCGTAGCTTCCTCAATCTAGCACCCATTCTGTTTTGCACATGTACACAACATTCCAATTTTGTTACCGGTGTATCACCATAAACATTGAACTCATTAATTTTATTGAAAGCTTTAGTCCCCATTCCTTAGATACTTCGTATATCTAACATTATAAACGGGTACCGACCTCTGAAATATTTGTAGAGCTCCATCACACTCCATACCTCCACTGGAACCATCATTGTTCTTAGAACACTGATGTTCAATATGTCGTTCAATGTTACCATGGCAGGTGTGGCACTACTTAGATAAGCACTCAACATCAACAACTTTTCCATTTTCCAGAGAAGTAGCACTTCAAACACCATTCAAGGAATGATGTCCTCGACGTTACCATGTCCCATCAAATCCAACAGAAACGTCCCTGGTTCCACTAATATTTACAGTTTCTCCTACTGCACGTTTCATAGATGCTTTAGACACAACCGTCAAGGCACGTAAAAGTATTTTTATGTACTTTCTGAACCTACTGGGAGGAGGAGGAAGGTCCATTAAACCGCAAAACGTTTCGACAGCCTTCTTTTCCTTTTCCTATTGCACGCACTGCATACAATAACTTCAAATTCACATCATATGAATCATGCACAATGTTCGAAGTTATTTTCGAGGTAGATTTATTGCACGATCTACACAGAACAACTAATTTTGACGGTAAAACCCTTTCTGCTACATTGTTGTTCAGTCATTTCCAGACAGCCTACACCATTACATTGTTTACATTTCGCCACTTCCTTTATCAAAGAAGATAAGATGTCCACAGCAACAACAACAAATCCACTACTATCAGCGTCACTGTTAACACAAAAATTTGAATTAACAGAAGGCGTGCCATGTGCGACTTTCTTCCCTGAAGAACTGATACACAGATTACTTTCAACAGTGTGGCTTGTTTTGTGAACTGGTTACCACGGAATTTCCTTTTATTGAACTTCTTGCAAAGATAATCATTTACAGACACTAAAAACCTGCTCTGTTACCAAGAAATACAATGTATCATACATATAATAACTGGAAGCAGAAAGTTCACAGTTATTTTCGAAATAATACTGGTTTCTGTAACAGAAATAAAGGGGTCGTGGCGGTACATGACTGTAAATTTAAAATTTGGTATTTATAGGTCCTTTTTCATTTGCATCCCTATAATATATATATATATCAATGTAACCAGGAGAGACTATAGAATGTAATAAAGTCATGAAAAAATTCGATTTTTCCACCATTTATAAGTACCCTGTATCCTTAAGGAAGTCTGATCCAAATGCAGGTTTGATTTCTGCCGAGTATTAACTGAGTGAAACCTTCTTATTCTTGGGAATAAACTAATATTGTTAACAAGAAATAACGGTAAGGAATGTATATATTGAGAGGTCAGTGTCAAAATACCCAGACTCGTGAAGAGGTTCGTGAACTTACACCACATATTGCCCGACGTAACTATACTTATGACCCATTTCCCTTCCAGTATTAATTTGTATTTTGCATCACTCACTCACGAGTGTATGTGTCGTCATATTTTGTGTAGCCAGTCGGGTGTATTCCTTAATAACGTTACTTTTAATATTCATTGGCTTAGTTTCCACAATTAATCTTTTGTCACTGTTGCAACGGCCCTTCACGGGAAGTATTTATTACACGACATTTACACTAATTCTCATTTCAAAATTACGACACTGGCTGACTAAATTTTTAACAATTTAACAGGGCGGTCACAATGACGACCTTGACACGATCTTTATTCCAGAAAAAATTAGTACAAATTTTAAGTTGAAATATTTAAGTTTTTTTCCATCCAATATTATGACCATAACCAATCGTTTTCGTTACACGTTACCCTAACTGCGTACCAGACAAGAAAATTATTACCGAAATCAGTCCATAAAACGGACAAACCTTATTCCAAAAAATTTGGAACAGAAGAAAGTTATTAACATGAAACCTTCCACCAAGAAAACCGACCGGCAAAAGAGAATGCGTAAGGTAAGGGCAATAGCACTACTACGCGTTTGGTTGATCGTAAATGTGGGATGGAATTTCATTTTTGCGACACCTGCTGCGTAGTATGCATTTGTCTCAAAATTTCTTTTTCAGATATTTTTGTAGGTTTTTGTAAATGTATTGTAGGTGAATGTATCACAAGATGGCGGAAAACTGTTGTAGTTGCTCGCGGGATTCTGGATCGTCACTCTACTGTTTGAGCAGAGAAATATTTTACTGAATTGTTTTAAACGAACAACTTTACGTCATCTGTGATTTGTTTACGTGTTATACGAATTACTGTCATAGTGAAGCTCGGTCATACATTGACTAACGAGTACAGATATCGATGGTGAACGTTAGGTCTCAGACTAACACAATGGATAGTTCATCGGACGACGAATCTGTTGCTCAGCCTTTAATAAATCCTGAGGGAAGTAGAAAATGTACACTATAGCGACACCACGGTCACAGCCACTAGTGGTTCTGTGTCGCAAGCGGCAGGCGATAATACGCCTACGTTAGAAACCATACCACACTCTGCACTTACGCAGGTTCCAGCAGAGCCAAACTTATTAAAATTGTTCTAGGCTATGTAAACTGACCTGTTGACACAGTTTGCAAGTCAGATAACCGCACAAACGGCTACACAGACGATCAGTTTAGAAGCTGATGTACAATATCTTACAGAAATGCAAAACAACCTGACAATACAGATAACACAGAAACCGAAATGGATGCTTGGGTCATTGAAGTAATACGGGAAGATTTAAATAATATCAATAAGGACATTAAAAACAGCGTTAAAAGATATACCTGACCAAATAATAAAACTAACTGAAGACTTAAATGCTATGCACTTACAACAAACACCACTTATCACAAAAATGCAGCAAGCTGTCGCTCAAGTTGAAGAGGTAACTAAGAAACAGGAGCGGCAGTTTGATGAATTTTTGCAGGAGAAAGATATTCATATCAACCGCACTTTAAAAAGAGAATTACAGAAAACTGTAAATAACACAATGGAACAAGTTTACACTAAACAGAACACATCTGTTACAAAATTACAGAGGGACATAGAGCAAATTAACAGGCAACTTCATGACATTAGGGTGCAACGTAGAGACGGAGATGAAGAGGAAGAACCAGAAAACATGCATGCTGGTAAGGACGAAAGTGAAGACCGTGACTGTCTCAGTAGCAATTTTAATGTGTATTCGCCTAGCTACGAGGGGTATGACACTCAACGACACCAGCATGTGAATAGGAAACAGACTAGAGTAGAACCAACTTTGTCGACTGCATTGCTCAAAGAGAGTCTTATAAAACATCGGCAGTTTCAGGTGCCCCTGAACGCAAGTCAGTACATCCCGTTATTTTTATCAAGTCATTCAGGAATGTATTGCCCAAGGCATGGTCCGAAGAGCAAAAGATTCAGTATGTTACCGGATTCATTGAAGGCGACTGTGCGCTGTGGGCGACCGAAATGTCTGAAACTCGCCAACCATCAGAGCAATTCGAAATTTTATTTCTTTCTAGGTGCTGGTTGCGTTGTGTACAGGAACGATTGAGGAAATCGGTGTTTGCTACTGAACAATACAATCCAAAGTTTGGATCTTTATGAAAATAATACGAAAACTATCTAAACAAAACGCTTTTCTGGGATGAACCAGTTTCACACTCTGATGTTATACGGATTTTGAAAGCCAGACTGCCCGTTAACATTAGGGAAAATCTTGTACAGGTGCCTGAGAGCAATTTGGAGCACTTCTTATGGATCTTAGATTCCATAGACTTGATTTATGAAGACGCGAGGCTCAACGGTAACAGCCAAAATACTTATAGTGAGGGTGGCAGAAATCGGTCTCTGCCGCAACAAGCGCAATACGGCGTCAACAATGACGAGAGCGCGGCTGAACCCACGATGGGCTTTTGTCGATCCAGCCTCTGCAACGCAAATGCAAAACCCGAATTCGGGAGGCAATTGTAATTCCACTTACAATTCTAATTACAACCAAAACTTTAAAAGAAAGAGGAAGAATGGTGATAGGAATTACTCTGCCTATTCTAGCAACGGGAATCGAAACTGAAATAGGCAGGATGGTAGAAATCAGTGGGGAAACGCTTATAATCAGTGTCAACCACAGCACAATAGCAATAACCAATAACAACTTAGCCGATCCCAGAAATACGCAATGGCAGAATTCACAAACGAACCGACCGTTTACAATTTCAGGTACGCCTGTGAACTCGGGGCCAAATAGTGACCGAGATGCACTACGTATAAATAACGCACCGACCGTAAATATTATCGAACTGACGAATGAGATAGCAACCAACAATGAGGCGTTAAACTAAAGGTGGTCACATTGTGCCCTCCAATGTTGACCATGGATATTCGTGGACGCAATCTATGCAATCATCATAATAATTTAGTGAGATACCAAGATGAAATTGACATACGTGATGTGTTGACAAACGATAAAATACCCTGTTTGTACGAGGAGGATGGCATAGTTCAATCTAGTATACAGGCATTACTAGGAAAAATACCGACCGCTATCTTACTGGACATTGGTGACAAGGTTAGTGTAAAATTGGAAGCCCTTTTCAAAGAGACTGACAGTCACAAGGTCTAACAACCTACCCAGTACTAAATTGTAGATGGCAAATCCAAACTGATTAAAGTGCAAACCTTGATTGAAGTGCAGATTGAGATGGCATTCCAGTCCATTTTCCTCGTAGTCGAAGGGTTGACAGAACGACGTATTTTCGGACTGGATTTCCTGAGGGAAAAGTGTGCTAAAATTTGTTTAGAATCTGGGGAGTGTCATAGGTTTATCAATGATTAAAACTGTGTAATAGGTTTAATAACTGTTAAAGGTAGGACTGGTAAGCCTTGTAAAAATATACACATTCAGATTTTGAAGGTCAACACGTTTCACTGCCATGATTTGAAAGAACAGTAGTGCCAACAAGTGGAGCGTGATGAAAACGAAAATAAGGTAGAAGAATGCACAGAGATTTCTTCGCAACAAATATGCAAGTGTGTTCGATAAAAGACTCGGAGTTATTAGAACACATCGGTACCACATGGATATTGGGTCCCACGACACGTTTTGTAAAAACACATATTCCATACCATGGTTGCAAAGAGAGGCGGTAGCTAAGAAGATAAAAAGGATGTTGTCTTGGAATATTATTGAGTCTTCGTTATTGCCATACTATAGCTCGCTATTCGTCATAAAAAAAAGCAGATAACACAGTAATGCTCGTTCTCGACGCCAGGGAAATTAACAAAATTAATGTCCTGGTAACCACCTAGCCTGAAAATTTAGAGGAACAATTATAACGGTTTCATGGTGTGCAGTATCGGTCCAGTGTTGACCTCCGGAGTTCTTACAGGCAGATCGCACTGCCCTTTAATTTTGTATGCAGATCCTACCAGTACTGCGGTTTACCCTTTGGGTTGAACGTTAGTGCTGCAGTCTTTACAGCTGCACTTGACGCTGTGTCAGGGCCTGATCTGCTACAAAAGCTCACTGTGTATACCGATAATATATTAATCGCAACATCTACACAGAATGAGCATTTAGAATTATTAGAGGGAGTGCTACAGAGATTTTCGGCAGCTGGGGTAGCGGCGAATCTTAAGAAATCAAAGTTTGTAAGGAAGAACGTTAATTTTTAGATCACATAATTTCACCTGTTGGACAAGAAGCCTGGCCCTGAAAGATTGCTGGCGATTAAGAATTTTCCTGTACCTTGCACAAAACGACAGCTAAAAGCGTTCATAGGTTTGTGTTCTTTCTTTCGCCGTTTTGTACCTAATCAGCTGCTAAATAGTACCACCTTGTTAGGATTGTTAAAGAAAGGCAGGCAGTGGATTTGGACACAACAGAGCCAAACCGACTTCGAGGACATAAAACATGCCCTGGTAAACTCTTAACATTCTTGGTCACCCACACATGAGCTACGACCTTTGCATCGCTACCGATGCATCATTTTCAGGTTTAGGTGCCTGCCTCTTTCGGATGAACGAAAGTGGGGGGCACCGAAGATTTGAAAGTGATCAGTTTCGCTTGCAGGACACTTAGCTGAATGTGAACGCAGGTACTCAGCAACAGAGTTGCAGGCTCTCTCTATTGTGTCGGAATTTAAGAAATTCCATTATTACCTGTTTGGTAAGCATGTGCGAGTATTCCTTTACATCAAGTACATGAATTGTACAATGTAACTATTCATGTACTTGATGTAAAGGACGTTGTAGTAATATTTGTGTGTAGAATGAAAGTTAATGTAAATTTTGTGTATCCTAGTGTATATGTTTTCATTGTTATAATACCATAAATGTACAGTATACGAGAGAAACGAATTTTACAAGTGACTAGCTAATTGCCAGGGCCGTCACCAGAACTACACTCCTGGAAATGGAAAAAAGAACACATTGACACCGGTGTGTCAGACCCACCATACTTGCTCCGGACACTGCGAGAGGGCTGTACAAGCAATGATCACACGCACGGCACAGCGGACACACCAGGAACCGCGGTGTTGGCCGTCGAATGGCGCTACCTGCGCAGCATTTGTGCACCGCCGCCGTCAGTGTCAGCCAGTTTGCCGTGGCATACGGAGCTCCATCGCAGTCTTTAACACTAGTAGCATGCCGCGACAGCGTGGACGTGAACCGTATGTGCAGTTGACAGACTTTGAGCGAGGGCGTATAGTGGGCATGCGGGAGGCCGGGTGGACGTACCGCCGAATTGCTCAACACGTGGGGCGTGAGGTCTCCATAGTACATCGATGTTGTCGCCAGTGGTCGGCGGAAGGTGCACGTGCCCGTCGACCTGGGACCGGACCGCAGCGACGCACGGATGCACGCCAAGACCGTAGGATCCTACGCAGTGCCGTAGGGGACCGCACCGCCACTTCCCAGCAAATTAGGGACACTGTTGCTCCTGGGGTATCGGCGAGGACCATTCGCAACCGTCTCCATGAAGCTGGGCTACGGTCCCGCACACCGTTAGGCCGTCTTACGCTCACGCCCCAACATCGT
The DNA here is from genome assembly GCF_023864345.2 of Schistocerca serialis cubense. NCBI lineage: Eukaryota > Metazoa > Arthropoda > Insecta > Orthoptera > Acrididae > Schistocerca > Schistocerca serialis. Next base: position 441,937,756 of record NC_064641.1, on the reverse strand, counting down.
GCAGCCCGCCTCCAGTGGTGTCGCGACAGGCGTGAATGGAGGGACGAATGGAGACGTGTCGTCTTCAGCGATGAGAGTCGCTTCTGCCTCTGTGCCAATGATGGTCGTATGCGTGTTTGGCGCCGTGCAGGTGAGCGCCACAATCAGGACTGCATACGACCGAGGCACACAGGGCCAACACCCGGCATCATGGTGTGGGGAGCGATCTCCTACACTGGCCGTACACCACTGGTGATCGTCGAGGGGACACTGAATAGTGCACGGTACATCCAAACCGTCATCGAACCCATCGTTCTACCATTCCTGTATCCCGTGCCACCCAACGTGTTCTAGAAGGTGTAAGTCAACTACCCTGGCCAGCAAGATCTCCGGATCTGTCCCCCATCGAGCATGTTTGGGACTGGATGAAGCGTCGTCTCACGCGGTCTGCACGTCCAGCACGAACGCTGGTCCAACTGAGGCGCCAGGTGGAAATAGCATGGCAAGCCGTTCCACAGGACTACATCCAGCATCTCTACGATCGTCTCCATGGGAGAATAGCAGGCTGCATTGCTGCGAAAGGTGGATATACACTGTACTAGTGCCGACATTGTGCATGCTCTGTTGCCTGTGTCTATGTGCCTGTGGTTCTGTCAGTGTGATCATGTGATGTATCTGACCCCAGGAATGTGTCAATAAAGTTTCCCCTTCCTGGGACAATGAATTCACGGTGTTCTTATTTCAATTTCCAGGAGTGTATATAACCACAGTGGTGATGAGAAATCCCTTAAAAGACACGAACAGTGCAATTCAAGTACGTGTGTAAAGGAGTGAAACAATTACCATTGTGTAAAGTGGTTGGGCTCATTGCCCATAGTTTGACATTTCCTCGGACAATTTCCTCGGACAATTAGTACAATGGGACAATGTAAAGAAACTTAATAATCTTTTCTTTTCTTTTATTTTTTTCTTTTTTCTTTAATAAATACCTTTGCTTCGGTCGCAAAGGCGCTTCATGGGAAATATTTATTACGCGACATTGACACAAACTCTCCTTTCAAAATTACGAGCCCGGTTGGCTACGTTTTTAACAATTTAACAGGGCGGTCACATACAGAACGTAAAGGGAGATGAAAATCTAATGCTAATCGGGGATTGGTGTGCAGTTGTAAGAGAAGGAGTAGAAAGAAAGGTTAGAGGAGAATATGGGCTTGAGACAAGGAAGGAGAGAGGAGGAAAACTAATTGAGTTCTGTAATAAATTTCAGCTAGTTATAGCGAATACCCTGATAAGAATCAAAAAAGACGGTATACTTGGAAAAAGGCCCCGTGATACGGCAAGATTTCTGTAAATTACGTCATTGTCAAACAGAGATTCCCAAATCAGATACTGGATTGTAAGGCGTACCCAGGAGCGGATATAGATTTAGATCTCAATGTAGTGGTGATGAAAAGTAGGTTGAAGCTTAAGAGATTAGTCGGGAAAAATCACTACATACCGAACTGGCATACGGAAGTAGTACTAAGCCATGACGAGATATGCTTGAGGTTCTCTAAGGCTATAGATACAGCAATAAGGAATAGCTCAGTAGGCAGTCCAGCTGAAGGGAAATGGATGTCTTCAAAAAGAGCAACCACAGAAGTTGGGAAAAAACATAGGTACAAAGAAGGTAACTGCAGAGAAACCACGGGTAACAAAAAATACTTAAATTGATCGATGAAAGGAAGAAGTATAAAAATGTTCAGGGAAATTCAGGCATACAGAAATGGAAGTCAATTAGGAATGGAATAATTAGGAAACTCAGGGAAGCTAAGGCGAAATGTTTAGATGAAAAATGTGAAGAGATCGGAATAAAATGGTTGTCAGAAGGAAAGTCAGAACTACCTTCGGTGACATAAAAAGCAAGCGTTGTATCATTAAGAGTGGAAAGGGAATTCCATTGTTAAATGCCGAGGAGAGAGCTGATAGTGAAAAGAGCACATTGATGCCTCTTTGAAGGGAGAACATATATCCGATGTGGTAGAAGAAGAACCAGGATTCGAATTCGAAGGCATAAGGGATCCTGTATTAGAATCAGAATTTAAAAGAGCTTCGGAGGACTTAAGATCAAATATGGCAGGAGGGATGGATAACATTCCATTAGAATTTCTAACATCATCGGGGAAAGTGGCAACAAAACGACTATTCACGTCGGTATGCAGACTGTATGCGTCCGGTGAAATGCCGTCTGACTTTCATAAAAATATCATCCACACTATTCCCAAGAGATGACAGGTGCAAGAATTATCGCACAATTGGCTTAACAGCTCATGCCTCAAAGTTGCTGACAAGAATAATATGCAGAAGAATGGAAAAGAAAATTGAAGATGTGTTACATGACGATCAGTTCGCTGTTAGGAACGGTAAAGACACCAGAGAGGCAATTCTGACGTTGCAGTTGATAATGGAAGCAAGATTAAAGAAAAATCAAGACACGTTCAAAGGATTTGTCGTCCTGGGAAAAGCATTCGAGAAAAAGAATTCGACAATGTAAAATTGTACAGGAAGGTCGAAATTCTGAGAGTACTCGGATCAAAAAATAGGTAAGAGAGGGATGTAGTCTTTCGCCCCTACTGTTCAGTGTGTACACCGAGGAAATGAAAGAAGGGGTGAGGAGTGGAATTAAAACCCAAGGTGAAAGGATATCAGTGATACTATTCGCTGATGACATTGCTATCGTGAGTGAAAGTGAAGAAGAACTACACGATCTGGGGAATGGAGGAACAATTAAATGAGTACAAAATATGGATTGAGAGTAAATCGAAGAAAGACGAAAGAAATGAGAAGTAGCAGAAATGAGAACAGCGAGAAACCTAATGATTGATGGTCGCGAAGTAAATGAAGTTAAGGAATTCTACAACCTACGCAGCAAACCAATGACGGACGGAGAGAAGAGGTCATCAAAGGTAGAGTAGTCTACTAGTATCAAACATAGGCCTTAATTTGTGGAAGAAATTTCTGAGAATGTATGTTTAGAGCACAGTATTGTGTGGTAGTGAAACGGGGACTCTGAGAAAACCGGAACAGAAGGGAATCTAAGCATTTCAGATGTGGTACTACAGACTGCTAAGGTACGGAATGAGGAGGTTCTGCGTAGAACCGGTGAGGAAAGGCACATGTGGAAAACACTGACAAGGGGAAGGGACATGATGATAGGACATATGTTAAGTCATCAGGGAATGATTGACATGGTACTAGAGAAGTTGCATAAGGCAAAAGCTGCGGAGGAAGACAGAGATTGAAATACATCCAGCAAATTATTGAGGACGTAGGTTGGAAGTGCAAATCCTGGCTCAGAATTCAGTGAGTCGTCAAAAGCCTATAAAAGCTTTATTGAGCGACAGTTCGGCCACCGCCCGGGACTTAGAGAGATGAAAAACATCCAAGGTGCTCTCACTCCTCTAGCAGACGTGTTCAAATGGTTCAAATGGCTCTGAGCACTATGGGACTTAACTTCTGAGGTCATCAGTCCCCCAAAACTTAGAACTACTTAAACCTAACTAACCTAATGACATCACACACATCCATGCCCGAGGCAGGATTCGAACCTGCGACCGTAGCGGCCGCGCGGTTCCACACTGAAGCGCCTAGAACCGCTCGGCCACTCCGGCCGGTTTACGCAGACGTGTTCAATACTATTTAGGCCAGGTTACATCAGGGGCCAGGCAAACACCATCGCACCCGTGTAGCGTCAATGGAACAACTCTGAAGTACGATAATTATTATAAAGTAGTCGTATGATTTACTGTCCGTCTAAGTATGAAGGTAGCCAGACGATGACAGAGATCAACTTACCTGCGTTCGGCATCCTACATGAATCGCCTGGATGAGTGAAAAATTAGCAGATGTTTCCTTTAAAGACATATTTTGTAAATTGTCCTGAAATTTTTCCAATTGATTTGGCTGTCACAAAATTTTTGCGTCACTCCTTATCAATAGATCTTGTTGTACGGGAGAAGTGTAATAAGCAATGGTTACAGTAACTATGAACTCAAAAATAACGGCTACTTTTGTCATGGTACATGTGGTTATCTGAATACTTCATGCATTTCATAACTTCAGCAGGGTTCCATGGGGGTTCAGTGGCATACAGTTCTCAGTGTTGACAGCAGTTGTAGCGAAGAGATGCATGCGTAAGATACGAGTAGATAGTTACATGTGAACTCTTCAGCTTTCATGTAGTTATATTACTATTGCCCAAGATTAACGAAGATCTATTTGTATGGAACAGAATCATCAGATACAGTGTCTAAATACTGAACTGGATAGATTTTTGATAGATTTCTGCCCAGAGTATGTGGTACTGTTCACTAAAGATATTTACAAGCTGTAGGTTAATTCTGTCCACAAGTAATGCATTGTAATCAATCCTTAATGTTTACTTTTTTGCGGTTGTCGTACAAAATAGACTATTTAAATGGACTCTTTTCTAGTAAATATAACATTTGTTTATTCTGCCGTAATATCCCACGTAGTTTATTGTGATCTAGATGTAGCGTCTTTGACCAGTAATCGAAAAGTACGGTGTTCGAACCTAGCCACTGCTTAAATTTTGAATAAAAATCATCAGTAATGGAGCCGAAGACTTCCGGCTTACAAAGACATCCTCATTCTGCCAACGGCCTTGTCAAAGACGAAGGAACGGTCAACGGTTCAGGGCCCTTGGGATGGAAAACTTTCCCTAAAAGATGGAAGAATCAACAATGTTTAACGGCATGACGATGCGGAAAAGAAAGGAATTCACTGAATTAAAGATACATAACGTATATCCACAGGATTTGTGGCCTGTAATTGAAAAAGAGTCATGATGATCTCTCCGTTGGCAAAAGACTCCGGACTTGTACCTCATCCCCATTCGGATCTGAGGGAAGGAACCGCCAAGAGGAAGGTGACCATGAGAAAAACACTGGATAAGCAACGAAAGGGTAACGGTCTACGATTTGGACGTGGAATGTCAGAAGTTTAAACATAGTACGGAACCTAGAAATTTTGAAAAGAGAAATTCACAGCCACACTCTAAGTGGGTCAGTGAAGTGAAATGGAAAGAAGACGAGGAATTCTGGTCAGAAGAGTATAGACTAATATCAACATATCAACAGCAACAAAAAATGGTACAAAGGTAGAAGGATTCGTTATGAATAGCAGGTCAGAGAGTGAGTTACTACAAACAGTTCAATAATAGGATCGATCTCATCAGAATCAACAGCAAACCAACACCGATAACAATCGTACAGGTACAAATGCCGACGTTTCAAGGAAAGAAGGATGAAGAGATAGAGAAAGGACGTGAAGGTTGTAATACAGTACATAAAGGGAGATGAAAATCTGATAGTCATGGGGAACAGGAATGCTGCTGTAGATGAGGAGACGAAGAAAGAGTTGCGGTAGAATATGGGCTTGGTGCTAGAAATGAGAGGGAAGAAAACTATTTGACTTCTGGGATAAATTTCAGCAAAAAAAAAAAAGAAAAAATCGAATTCTCTGTTCAAGAGTTTCGAGAGGAGGAGGTATGCTTGGAAAAGTCATTGAGATACGGAAAGATTCGAGTTAGATTATATATGGTCAGACAGAAATTCCGAAATCAGATATTGGATTTAAGTCATACCCAAGAGCAGATACAAACTTAGGTCACAATTTGGTAATGATGAAGAGTAGGCTGAAGTCTAAGAGACAAGTCAGGTAGTATCACTGCGCAAAGAAGTGGTTCTGAGGCTATAGAAACTGCGGTAATGTGTACCTCAGTTGGCAGTTCAGTTTAAAGAGCCATGGCTATTTCTAAAGACGGCAGTCACACACGTGGGAAAGAAAAACCTAGGTGTAAGGAAGGTAACTGTGAAGAAACGATGGGTAACAAAAGAAATAATCGTACTTCACTTGAAAGACGAAAGTACAAAAACGTTCAGGGAGATTCAGGAACACAGAAATACAAGACACTTACGAACGAAATAATTAGGAAGTGCAGCGAAGATAAGGAGAAACGGCTGGATGAAAAATGTGAAGAAATCTAAAAATAAATATTGTCAGGGGTATTGATTCAGCGTATAGGAAAGTCAAGACGGACATCAATGAAATTAAATTCAATTCAAAGAGTTCAGTGGAAGTTCCACTGTTAGCGGATATGTGGAAAGAGTACATTGAAGGCCACGACGGGGGGAGGGGGGGGGGGGCGGGGGAGACATGACGTGGAGTGATGTGACGCGAGATAAAAGAAGAAACGAGTGTCGGCAGGGAAGGGAAAGAAACCAGAATTTAAAAGGACTTGGGACAACTTAAGACCAAATAGCGCAGAAGGGTCAGATAACATTCCATGCCAATTTCTAAAATCATTGTGGGAAGTGGCAAAAAACGATTATGTAGAATGAACAAGACTTGCGATATATTAGCCATACAACTCCGAAGATTACAAGACCCGACAAGTGCGAGAATTATCGCACAATCAGCTCAACAGCTCGTACATCCAAGCTGGTGACAAGAATAATATTGTACAATAGAACGGAAAATAAAATCGAGGATCTGTCAGATTGCTGTCAGTTTGGCTTTAGGAAAGACAAATGCACCAAAGGGGCAGTTCTGACGTTGCTGTTGATAATTGAAAGAAGACTGAAGAACAATTAAGACACATTCGCAGGATTTATCAATCTGGATAAAGCATTCGACAATATAAAATGGTGCAAGATGTTCGAAATTCTGAGAAAAATTGGGTTAAGCTGTAGGGAAAAACGGATAATATGCAATATGTATTAGAACCAAGAAGGAACATTGAGAGCGGAACACCAAAAATTAAGTGCACGAATTAAAAATACTATAAAGCAGAGATGCAGTTTACTTGAGTACAGAACATGGATTGAAAGTAAATCGAAGAAAGACAAAAGTAATGAGAAGTAGCAGAAACGAGAAGAGCGAAAAACTTAATATCGGAATTGAGGATCGCGAAGTAGATGAAGTTAAAGGAATCTGCTACCTCGGCACCAAAATAACCCATGGTGGATGGGGCAAGGAGGACATAAAAGCAGACTGGCAAAAAGAGCGTTCCTGGCCAAGACAAGACTGTTAGAATCAAACATAAGCCGTAATTTGAGGTAGAAAATTCTGAGAATATACACTCCTGGAAATGGATAAAAGAACACATTGACACCAGTGTGTCAGACCCACCATACTTGCTCCGGACACTGCGAGACGGCTGTACAGGCAATGATCACACGCACGGCACAGCGGACACACCAGGAACCGCGGTGTTGGCCGTCGAATGGCGCTAGCTGCGCAGCATTTGTGCACCTCCGCCGTCAGTGTCAGCCAGTTTGCCGTGGCATACGGAGCTCCATCGCAGTCTTCTACACTGGTAGCATGCCGCGACAGCGTGGACGTGAACCGTATGTGCAGTTGACGGACTTTGAGCGAGGGCGTATAGTGGGCATGCGGGAGGCCGGGTGGACGTACCGCCGAATTGCTCAACACGTGGGGCGTGAGGTCTCCACAGTACATCGATGTTGTCGCCAGTGGTCGGCGGAAGGTGCACGTGCCCGTCGACCTGGGACCGGACCGCAGCGACGCACGGATGCACGCCAAGACCGTAGGATCCTACGCAGTGCCGTAGGGGACCGCACCGCCACTTCCCAGCAAATTAGGGACACTGTTGCTCCTGGGGTATCGGCGAGGACCATTCGCAACCGTCTCCATGAAGCTGGGCTATGGTCCCGCACACCGTTAGGCCGTCTTCCGCTCACGCCCCAACATCGTGCAGCCCGCCTCCAGTGATGTCGCGACAGGCGTGAATGGAGGGACGAATGGAGACGTGTCGTCTTCAGCGATGAGAGTCGCTTCTGCCTTGGTGCCAATGAGGGTCGTATGCGTGTTTGGCGCCGTGCAGGTGAGCGCCACAATCAGGACTGCATACGACCGAGGCACACAGGGCCAACACCCGGCATCATGGTGTGGGGAGCGATCTCCTACACTGGCCGTACACCACTGGTGATCGTCGAGGGGACACTGAATAGTGCACGGTACATCCAAACCGTCATCGAACCCATCGTTCTACCATTCCTACACCGGCAAGGGAACTTGCTGTTCCAACAGGACAATGCACGTCCGCATGTATCCCATGCCACCCAACGTGCTCTAGAAGGTGTAAGTCAACTACCCTGGCCAGCAAGATCTCCGGATCTGTCCCCCATTGAGCATGTTTGGGACTGGATGAAGCGTCGTCTCACGCGGTCGGCACGTCCAGCACGAACGCTGGTCCAACTGAGGCGCCAGGTGGAAATGGCATGGCAAGCCGTTCCACAGGACTACATCCAGCATCTCTACGATCGTCTCCATGGGAGAATAGCAGCCTGCATTGCTGCGAAAGGTGGATATACACTGTACTAGTGCCGACATTGTGCATGCTCTGTTGCCTGTGTCTATGTGCCTGTGGTTCTGTCAGTGTGATCATGTGATGTATCTGACCCCAGGAATGTGTCAATAAACTTTCCCCTTCCTGGGACAATGAATTCACGGTGTTCTTATTTCAATTTCCAGGAGTGTAGTTCTGACATTTTCTGCTTTGTATAATAGTTCATCAGCAGGGCTCCTGATTCAAGTTGCATTTCAACATGTTTGCAGCATTAGCCTGTGGCTCAGCTGAGAGTTTGTTTTTGTATTTTCTCTTCGGTTTGTTTTGCTGGCACATCATGCTAAGATATTTTCTGCTTTGTATGATATTTCATCAGCAGGGCTCCTGATTCAAGTTGCATTTTAACATCTTTGCGCCATTAGCCTGTGGCTCAGTTGAGAGTTTGTTTTTGTATTTTCTCTTCGGTTTGTTTTGCTGGCACATCATGTTAAGATATCAGTGTGCAATGAAAAAACGTCAAGCTTTACAAAACATTGACAAAAATCTTCTTACTCTTCCATATTAAAAGAATTCTTTGCAGTCGATTAATAAAGACTACAAAATATTTACGACTTATTATTGAACCTTGTCAATGACATCGACAACAATCAGCTCACAAGTATTTAAGAACTAAGTTTCTAATACCTTATGAAGAAAATATAAAAAATGCATTCTTATAAATAAACAATATAACCTTTGATCCAAGTTTTTTTAATTACTACTTCAAATATCAGTTTTTATTTCTTTTTCGTTGTCAAAAGACACTATCTTAATCAGAAAAATTATTCCAGCTTTTTAAAGATTCTCTACAAACTGTACTCGCATCTCATGCACTGCTTGCGTTTAAATAGTAAACAGCTAGTACTTCTTAGCATTTACCGTACAGAATTGGATAAACCTTTAATATATTATAAACAATTTTCAAAATTCGAAGCACAGATTCATATCCTACTTTGCTTGGAGGCTTCTTAAAACAATATAATCATTGACGAATTAACTAATCGAGCTATTTATTAGTTTATTTTTTATTTAACGAATTTTTTCATGACTCAACATTGCCTGTGATAGTGCACTGCTGTTATGTTCACTTTACATTGTTCTTTTCTGTTTATAAACTTCACACTTCTTGACATTTGTCACTAGGAAAATTCAAAAGTTAATTGAGTTTCATTAACCAGCAAATGAAATCTACACATTAGGATATATTTGTGAGCTAGTAACTACAGTTATTGTATGAAATGAAAAGAATAATATTGTTCAGGGAAAGTTTTCCCATCCAAAACATCCACTAGTCTCATGACGATCGATGCATAAAAGTCATGAATGTTCGCCAGTGGTATTTTGTATCGCTCCTCGGAAACAACTGTTCCTGTCCTTAACAGATATTGGGTGTGCAAACTTTTATGACTTAACCATATTCCAATGCGAAGTGTAGAGAGGTCGCGGGAACTCTTTTTTTCATTCCAATCATAATGAAACTTATTTGAAGAAATAATCCTCTGCTGAGGAAAATACTTGTACTACTGAGTGAAACAGACTTCTACCATATTGCATAGGTCTTGCGTGTTATCTTTTAACTGTATACGGTTCTTGAGCTTACTGCCAAATTTTGTTCGACCCACATATTACGCTTCACATTTGTAAGTATATAACCCGGATTGTCCGTGAGCTCAAATAATAAGATATTATTTACCCCCTTAAAACAGCACAGTGGACTCTCTGGAGCGCTGTAGCTGGCGTCCCAGGATGTCAAGTGGTGGGAGCCACAGGGATTGGGCGTCAAGTCCCACCAACAGGATTGCACCCCAAGCGGAGTAGCGCAGCCATTTTTGTGTCATAAAGTATGATAATTGAGACTAGGCTAAACGCATTAGATCATAAATTAGACTTGTGTAAACGTAACTAAGAGCATACATTCATCAACCGTAAATTTATGACCACCCACCTAATAGCCGCTATATCCACCTTTGGCACGGAAAACAGCGGCGATGCGTCGTAGCGTAGATCCAATGAGGTCTTGCTAGGTCGCTGAAGGGAGTCGGCACCACATCTGCACACACAAGTCACATAATCCTCGTAAATTTCGGGGGAGGGGGGGGAGGAGGGATGAGCTCTGACGCCACGTTCAATCACATCCCAGATGTGTTCGATCGTGTTCAGATGTGGCGAGCTGGGGGACCAGCACATCTATTGAAACTGGTGACCCTGTTCCTCGATCCACTCCTTCACACTCCTGGCCTTGTGACATGGCGCATTATCTTGCTTAAAAATGCCACTGCTGTCAGGAAACGTGACCGTCTTGAAAGGGTGTACTCGGTTTGCAACAGCATACAATTTTCCTTGCCCATCACGATTCCTTGCACCAGCCCATTGGATCCCATGGATGCCTACGCGAATATTTCCCAGAAGTATAAAGGAACCGTCGCCAGTTTGTCCCCGTCCCGCAGTGTAGGTGTCAAGGAGCTGTTTCCTGGAGGACGACAGATTCGCGCCCTCCCGTCGGCACGATAAAGAAGGTATCGGAATTCATCACACCTTGCTACGCTCTGCCACTGCGTCAACGTCCAGTGCCGATAGTCATGTCCCCATTTTATTCGGAGCTGCTGATGTGGTGTTCGAGTTAGCATATGCATTGGTTATCGTCTACAGAGACCCATTGTTAGGAGTGTTCGGTGCACTGTGTGTTCAGACACACTTGTACTCTGTCCAGTACTGAAGTCTGATGTTAGTCCTGTCACAGTTCGCTGCCTGTCCTGTTTTACCAGTCTGCCCAGCCTACGACATCCGACAATTATGAGTGGTGACCACACAACCCTACGACGTCTGCATGTGGTTCCACCTTGGTTTCGCTACATGTTGAAGACACTCACCACAGCACTCCTCGAACACTCGACAATTCATGCAGTTTCCGAAGTGCTCGTGCCAAGCCTCTGGGCCATAACAATTTGACATTGGTCAAACTCAGATAGATCGCACACCGTTCCCATTGAAAGCTATTAGTCATACAGAAATAAATGAATAGTACCTTTTTGTAGGAAATTTAATGTAGTAAAATTTGGTGGTGATTTGCGTTTTCGTTGGCGGCCACAGTTTTCGAACTATTCGAGAAAAACGTACAAAAGTGACTTTTAAACGCACGTCCACCCCCTCACTCATTTCCCGCCTGTCACGATTTCTAGTATGTTGTTCGTGGCTCTCGTTCCTATGATTGAACAAAAATTGCCGACTACATACAATATTCCCGATATTCGACCTTTCTGGACTCTACTGACTGGGTTATTACGGCACCAGTATAGTCGGCTCTTTCTTTAACATTATTAATTTAAACGTGCCCTTGAGGGTAATGAAAGGAAAACGAGTTTTGTAAACGTTACGCAAAAACTAATTCTTCGACAATTCGATCCAAACTCATTCATTACAAGCATAGTAGTTTCGTGGCCAGGTGTCTGACGAATACAACGATGTAATAGTTGCCTTTCTGCAAGGTTCGCAGGAGAGCTTCTGTAAAGTTTGGAAGGTAGGAGACGAGGTACTGGCAGAAGTAAAGCTGTGAGTACCGGGCGTGAGTCGTGCTTCGGTAGCTCAGTTGGTAGAGCACTTGCCCGCGAAAGGCAAAGGTCCCGAGTTAGAGTCTCGGTCGGGCACACAGTTTTAATCTGCCAGGAAGTTTCATATCAGCGCACACTCCGCTGCAGAGTGAAAATCTCATTCTGGATGTAATAGTTTATTTTGCACTGTTAAAATTCACAAAATTGTTAGATAAAATTTATACACGTCCATTTTACAATTTGTAAATGCTCGACTAAGCTCGTGGCGTAATAAAGCCGTCAATGAAGACCGGAAAAAAAAGGTGAGTGCGGGAAATAATTCGTGCAGTCGCAAATGTTTGTACAGTGTTATGAGGGAATCCCATGAACAACATACTAGAAATCCGACAGGTGGGGGCTGAATGTGGGAGTGGAGGTGCGTTTGAATATCACTTTTGTTTGTTTTCCTTAATAACTCGAGAACCACAGCCTCTAGCGAAATGGTATCCCAGCAGAAAATTTAACTACACTAAATTTCCTCAAAAAAAAAGTTCCTGTTTTTATCCGTAGGATAAATAATTTGCGCATAGCGAGAGAGACAATATGAAACTCGTCACATGCGTGGTTTTCGAAGGCCAGATATAAAATTACGGGTTGCTTGAAACACCAGTAAGGTCAGCTGAATCACCCTACATGTCTCCGGCTTCGTCAGGAGCTATTGCATTTCGCTTGGGCAACAATGGACTGGCTGTGGTAGCCCTGTTCAGTGTGCAAATCGTCACCAGGTATGACACTAATGGACTTCCTCTTCTCGATGCACGTGAAGGGCCTTGCTTAGAAGACTCCGGTCTCATGTATACCTGGTTGCTATGATTGTCGCTGGCCCAGAAGCAGCAAGCCCAAAACCTAAGATGTTTGAACACGAGAGACAGGTGGTGGTGCGTCGCTGTGCTCTCCGTAGCCGTCATGGTGCTCGACATTTTTGCACAGTACTTATAAGGCAACAGTTCTTCATTGGTACTAGCTGTTCAGTGACAGGACAAATTGAACACACTGTGTTAAAAGTGTACGTGTTTCCTCTGAGGGTTAATCTGTCTTGTGTGCTGTGGGTTGCACGTTCTAGGTTTTTATATTCCAGATGTCTTCACTGTTGTGAAGGTATTATCACAGAAACAAGGGTAATTCTAGTAACAAACCGAATAAATCGTACTCTGTAACAAGCCGCTGCAGGCTGTGGGTCTATTTCACCGGAGTACTCTGGCCGCATCCATAAACAAACTCTGAAAATTTATCGGTGGAGTTCTTGTTCACCCTGTATACACATTTCAGCGTGGAGGAAATTATGGCAATTAGTGGGAGGTGAATGAGGTTAAAAACTTCTAAAATGTTTTGACTTGGACACACGTGAGAGATCTTTTACTACTTACGCAACCCGGAAAGGTCTAAGGTCCTTCAAGATGAGTCCTCTAGACAAGATATTTGGAATTCGAGAAGTGAAGCTCCGATTTCTGTGGTGTCTTTTGGTCACACTGGGTTACTGGAGTTGGAAATGATTTACGTGACAGTCCTACTACAGCTGGAGCCTATATATTATGTAAAATGTAACAAACAGCCAACTGGTTGCACACAACACATTAACCAGGTTTCGATAGCTCTAACACTATCTTCTGAAGAAGGTTTTCGGCATAGTACCCTTGGCTGCACGTGAGGACTGAACTGGAAATCGCGCACCAAATGTTACCGATCGGAACTCCGTCTTCCCCACTACCAGCTTCCCTCGTTATACAAGGTAATTATTGAAATAGCTTTTGATGTCGCCACGAATATCTTGCCCTCAGCAAATTTGCAGATTTTATCCAAAACTTATTATCTCAACACAATGCATTATGTTGTGGAGCTAATTCAATCACAGCTTCCCCGATATTAGTGCCTGATTACAGTCGGACTGGCAGTTTCCTAACCAGTTTCGCTCTGTATAAAAAAAAAAAAATTACGTGATGTAGTAGCGACCCTTCTATTAATAATAAAAGCTATAGAGGATAAATTTCGTTTTTTTTCCAACTCAAATAACTACGCTATTAGACTCGGCGACAAAAAACTTAGTTATAATTACGATTCCCAGCACTGCAAATAGCCAGCAGCTGAAACAGTTCAGACTAAAGCAAAAATAAAAATAATAGTCATCATACCCCGACCTTTTACTTTCGTCTGTTGACCTACAAAATAAAGAAATTAAATTTCCATTGTGGATTTTGCAACTACCGCCTGTAATGAAAGCTTGTATGTAACTTACGGCTGTCTTAAGCATGAGCTTTCGCTATGACGAAGTGTTTATATGCGTGCGTGGCTCCACCATAAACAGTAGGCCAAAAATGAAACAAAAAGTAGCGGGATTTATATCGTTACATGGACTGATACAAAACTTCGTATGATCTGTCATTGCCAAATAAATAATAAAGCTATGAAATTTTTGCCATACACAGAGAGAGCTACTACGTTTGCGTACTTTCGTGGGAATCCTGTAACACTATTCAAGAATGACTGTGGATTGAACTTAGACGCAGATGTTTCGAAGCCAAAAAAGCGTATTATCCTATTAATTCATGATAATTTGAGATACTTTATTTCATTAAAAAAGACTTTTTGAAACGTCATCAGGAGAAGTTGTAATTCATTTGTATTGATAGAGTGCATACTAAACACCGCTTTCTCGTTAGTTTATTGAACATAGCTGGTCCTATGTCAGATAAATCGTGTCTCAGATAAACCAGGAGTCACTATTAAGTAAAGCCGTCTGGTCCACAACGACAACAATAACTTACTATTCGCTGCGTGGACCAGGGCTGCAGCCTCTTGGCTGTTTTATCCGCGAATAAACTGAGCAGATCCATTTCCGCCAGTAAGAGCCTTAATCGCTATCCATTCCACACCTCTATAAGAGAACAAGTGGAATTACAGTCTTCGTTAAACACGTCAGTGAGAATTTATAACGTCAGTCGAAAACGATTCTGAGGCTGTCACGAAAGGTATAAAATAGGGAGTAAGAGACAAGACAAATATTGACACATCTGCTGAAATCACAGACACAAAGCTGAATTGAGGCAGGATCATTAACTCAAGAAATGAAAGACAGAACAGTCAGTACCCTGTATGTATATCTTTCGAGCCTTCTATCACTGTGTTGGAGTTGCACCACGTATTGTGTCTGCTCCTTTGAAAATTTTCTCTCAAGCATTATATGACTCCTTCTTTAAATGATGGAACACTCCATCTACCAGACGGTGCTACGACGATTACACATGATGGCTCGAGGCGGATATTCGTTGTTCCACAAAAACACACACGCGAGTCGACCTTTTCCGAAACGATAAATTCAGTATACTGCAAAACTGACATTTCATGTGTGAGACACCCATCCATTTCCTCAATTCGATTATAGTGTTTTCGAAAATACGAGAGCTCATTCGCTTGACATGTAGTGGTGAAACCTTAATTCATATTCACACACGAACTTCGTATGATGAAAAAATTTAGATTTACTTAAGATATAAAATACAAAAGTCCAACGAAACACATACTTCCATCAGAGAATATGCAGACATGTTTAAGTTATGAAATAAAAAGCTGCCATGAACTCCTGACACCGTCGCTTCCAGGTGAGGAACAAGACAAATGGTGATGTGGAAGGAATATGAAGCTGAATGTTTGTTAAACTCTGCCACTTAAGTATTCCCGCTCACGTAACACCAGTCTCACGTGTCGTACGTACTAATTAGTACACAGTATGAAAGAATACGTTGAGCTCTTCGGCGAAGTCTTTGTTATGAGCGGTCCAATTCTACACTTGTTTCAAGAAACGGAGAAACAATAACCAATACAATGGTTTAATTTAAAAAAAAAACTTTTAATTGTTTTTGTTGGAGAGCCTGTTCACACAAACTGTATGGTAAATTCCTCTCAATTCCAGTGAAAGAAAACTCTTTTGTAATGCTACATCGAGACGGAAGCGGAATGCGCCAGCTGTAGACCAATTTACAGATAATTTTCTCCTTAACGGGAAGGTAGACTTCTGTATTTGTTTTGGTAATAGTAATGGAATAATGACATCGACTAGTTAGTGACAAGCTATGATTTATATTTCGGCCATTTGTGTGCGAAACAAACGCCAACAGAATTAATGTTGATTATTTTTTCCATATTCGTTAGGTAAAACTTCGTGATTTTTTTGTAACAGATAATGAAGTAATGATAATAGGCAGTCACTAATTAACATTGGTAATGCTTCGGCAAACCGATAGCCAGAATGCTGTTATACTTCCTCGACTTAACGCAGTTTCTTTTTTATTTGTAGCAACTTTTGAACTTGCACACCAGTTTGGAGTGAGATGCTTACATTGCTGTTGTAGTTGTGATCTTCATCCCGAAACTGGTTTGATGGAGCTCTCCATGCTACTCTATCCTGTGCAAACTTCTTCATCTCCCAGTACCTACTGCAACCTACATCCTTCTGAATCTGTTTAGTGTATTCATCTCTTGGTGTCCCTCTACGATTCTTACCCTCCACGCTGCCCTACAATACTAAATTGGTGATCCCTTGATGCCTCAGAATATGCCCTACCAGCCCATTCCTTCTCCTAGTCAAGTTGTGCCACAAATTTCATTTCTCCCCAATACTATTCAATACCTCCTGATTAGTCATATGGTCTACCCATCCAATCTTCAGCATTCTTCTGTAGCAGCACATTTAAAAGGCTTCTATTCCCTTCTCGTCCAAACTATTTATCGTCCATGTTTCACTTCCATACATGGCTACAATCCATACAAATACTTTCAGAAACGGCTTCCTGACACTCAAATCTATACTCGATGTTAACAAATTTCTCTTCTTCAGAAACACTTTCCTTTCTATTGCCAGTCTACATTTTATATCCTCTCTACTTCGACCATCATCAGATATTTTGCTCCCCAAATAGCATAACTCCTTTACTACTTTAAGTGTCTCATTTCCTAATCTAATTCCCTCAGCATCACCCGACTTAATTCGACTACATTCCATTATCCTCTTTTCGCTCTTGTAGATGTTCATCTTATACCCTCCTTTCAAGACACTATCCATTCCGTTCAACTGCTCTTCCAAGTCCTTTGCTGTCTCTGACGGAATTACAATGTCATCGGCGAACCTCAAAGTTTTTATTTCTTCTCCATGGATTTTAATACCTACTCCGAATTTTTCTTTTGTTTCCTTCACTGCTTACTCAATATACGGATTGAATAACATCGGGGAGAGGCTACATCCCTGTCTTACTCCTTTCCTAATCACTGCTTCCCTTTCGTGACCCTCGACTCTTATAACTGCAATCTGGTTTCTGTATAAATTGTAAATAGCCTTTCGCTCCCTGTATTTTACTGCTGCCACCTTCAGAGTTTGAAAGAGAGTATTCCAGTCAACAATGACAAAAGCTTTCTCTAAGTCTACAAATGCTAGAAACGTAGGTTTGCCTTTCCTTAATCTCTCTTTTAAGATAAGTCTTAGGGTCAGTATTGCCTCACGTGTTCCAATATTTCTACGCATTCCAAACTGATCTTCCCCGAAGTCGGCTTCTACTAGTTTTTCCATTCGTCTCTAAAGAATTGGCGTTAGTATTTTGCAGCCGTGACTTATTAAACTGATAGTTCGGTAATTTTCTCATCTGTCAACGCCTGCTTTCTTTGGGATTGGAATATTATATTTTTCTTGAAGTCTGAGGTTATTTCGCCTGTCTCATATATCTTGCTCACCAGATGGCAGAGTTTTGTCAGGAATGGCTCTCCCAAGGCTGTCAGTAGTTCTAATGGAATGTTGTCTACTCCCAGGGCCTTGTTTCGACTCAGGTCTTTCAATGCTCTGTCAAACTCTTCACGCAGTATCATATCTCTCCTTTCATCTTCATCTGCATCCTCTTCCATTTCAATAATATTATCCTCTAGTACATCGCCCTTGTATAGACCCTCTATATACTCCTTCCACCTTTCTGCTTTCCCTTCTTTGCTTAGAACTGGGTTTCCATCTGAGCTCTTGATATTCATACAAGTGGATCTCTTTTCTCCAAAGGTCTCTTTAATTTTTCTGTAGGCAGTATCTATCTTTCCCCTGGTGAGATAAGCCTCTACATCCTTACATTTGTCCTCTTGCCATCCCCGCTTAGCCATTTTGCACTTCCTGTCGATCTCATTTTTGAGACGTTTGTATTCCTTTTTGCCTACTTCATTTACTACATTTTGATATTTTCTCCTTTCATTAATTAAATTCAACATTTTTTCTGTTACCCAAGGATTTCTAGTAGCCCTCGTCTTTTTACCTACTTTATCCTCTGCTGCCTTCACTACTTCATCCCTCAGAGCTACCCATTCTTCTTCTACTGTATTTCTTTCCCCTATTCCTGCCAATTATTCCCTTATGCTCTCCCTGACACTCTGTACAATCTCTGGTTCTTTCAGTTTATCCAGGTCCCATCTCCTTAAATTCCCACCTTTTTGCAGATTCTTCAGTTTTAATCTACAGTTCATAACCAATAGATTGTGGTCAGAGTCCACATCTGCCCCTGGAAATGTCTTACATTTTAAAACCTGGTTCCTAAATCTCTTTTTTACCATTATATAATCTATCTGATACCTTTTAGTAGCCGGCCAGTGTGGCCACGCGGTTAAAGGCGCTTCAGTCTGGAACCGCGCGACCGCTACGGTCGCAGGTTCAAATCCTGCCTCGGGCATGGATGTGTGTGATGTCCTTAGGTTAGTTAGGTTTAAGTAGTTCTGAGTTCTAGGGGACTCATGACCTCAGATGTTCAGTCCCATAGTGCTCAGAGCCATTTGAAACTGTTAGTATCTCCAGAATTCTTCCATGTATACAAGTTTCTTTTATGATTCTTGAACCAATTGTTAACTATGATTAAGTTGTGCTCTGTGCAAAATTCTGCCAGACGGTTTCCTCTTTCATTTCTTCCCCCCCAATCCATATCCACCTACTACGTTTCCTTCTCTCCTTTTTCCTACTACCGATATCCAGTCACCCATGACTATTAAATTTTCGTCTCCCTTCACTATTTGAATAATTTCTTTTATTTTATCATACATTTCTTCAATTTCTTCGCCGTCTGCAGAGCTAGTTAGCATATAAACTTGTACTACTGTAGTAGGCGTGTGCTTCGTGTCTGTCTTGGCCACAATAATGCGTTCACTATGCTGTTTGTAGTAGCTTACCCGTACTCCTATTTTTTTTATTCATTATTAAACCTACTGGTGCATTACCTCTATTTGATTTTGTATTTAGAACCCTGTATTCGCCTGACCAAAAGTCTTATTCCTCCTGCCACCGAACTTCACTAATTCCCACTATATCTAACTTTAACCTATCCATTTCCCTTTTTAAATTTTTTAACCTACGTGTCCGATTGAGGGATCTGACATTCTACGCTCCGATCCGTAGAACGCCAATTTTCTTTCTCCTGATAAGGACGTCCTCTTGAGTAGTCCCCGCCCGGAGATCCGAATGGGGGACTATTTTACCTCCGGAATATTTTACCCAAGAGGACGCCATCATCATTTAACCATACAGTAAAGCTGCATACCCTCGGGAAAAATTACGGCTATAGTTTCCCCTTGCTTTCAACCGTTCGCAGTACCAGCACAGCAAGGCCGTTTTGGTTAGTCTTACAGGGCCAGATCAGTCAATCATCCAGGCTGTTGCCCTTCAACTACTGAAAAGGATGCTGCCCCTCTTCAGGAACCACACATTTGTCTGGCCTCTCAACAGATACCCCTCCGTTGTGGTTGCACCTACGGTACGGCTATCTGTATCACTGAGGGACGCAAGCCTCCCCACCAACGGCAAGGTCCATGGCTCATGGGGGGATGCTTACATTATGTCATGATAAACCAAACTATAAAAATAGTACATAATTTCTTTACCCATACGGAGAATTTTGGATAGTAGATATAGGTGTAAAGCCCCAGGGTATATGCTTAAGATGATTTGAATCCACAGGCAATGCCAGGTATGATGCAGTTTGTTAATATTCTAATAATTAATGTACATTACCTATTTATATACAATGATGAAATGTGGTTCTGCCTTGAGCAAACACAGTTTTTCTTGTTTCACTATCCAAATATGTTTCGGAGAAGTTTCTCCCTCTTCAGCGGGTTTTATTTATCATCTTATTATTACTATTTGGTGTTCACATGTCTGTTTGGTATTTGCAGCACAGCTACAATTATTGCTTCCAGTACATCATTTTTTGTAGATCTCAAGTTTTCGAGCTTAAGGGGTGTTTGAATGGAGCTTCCTGGCAGACATTGTGTCACTGTTTGTGTGATGTTTTATTTGAGAGGATAAAAAAGTAACAAATAAATAGTAAAGCCGTCAAACTGCAACATACGTAGAGGAGACTACGTAACCTATGTATAATAAATAGAATAAAAGGTAAGTAACCACTCATATGTTAAACACACCTAACAGGTTCATCACGCACATTTATTTTACTTCATTTAAACAGTTATTGTCAAAGAACATACGAAATGAAAAACACTTGCGTGATGACGCATTCCGCAGTTTACATCTATTTCAACTGCATGTTTATATTGAGATCTTTCTCTTTAAATACACTGAAGCGCCACAAAAACTGGTACAGACATGCCTATTCAAATACAGAGAAATGAAACAGGCAGAATACGGAGTTGCGGTCGGCAACGCCTATGTAAGACAAGCGTCTGGCGCAGTTGTTAGATCCGTTACTGCTGCTACACTGGCAGGTTATCAAGGTTTAAGTGAGTTTGAACCTGGTGCTCTAGATGGCGCACGAGCGATGGGTTGCAGAATCCCCGAGGTACCGATGAAGTGGGGATTTTCCTGTGCGACTATTGAGTGTACCGTGAATATAAGGAATCCGATAAAACATCAAAAGACCCTGCAAGAACGGGACCAACGACGCGCGAAGAGAATCGTTCAACGTGGCAGAAGTGCAACACTTCCGCAACTTGCTGCAGCTTTCAACGCTGCGCCATGAACAAGCGTTATCGTGCGAACCATTCAACGAAACATAACCGATATGGGCTTTCGCAGCAGGAGGCCCACTCATGTACCCCTGATGACCGCATGACACAAAGGTTTATGCCTCGCTTGGGCCCATCAACACTTACATTGTACTGTTAATGACTGAAAACTTGTTGTGTTCTCGAACGAGTCTCGTTTCATATTGTATCGAGCGGATGGACATGTACGGGTATGGAGACAACCTCATGAATCCATGGATGCTGTATGTCACCAGGGAACTATTCAAGCTGGTGGAGGCTCTATAATGATGTGGGGCGTGCGCAGTTGGAGTCATATGGGCCCCTGATATGTCTAGATATGACCCTGGCAGGTGACACATACGTAAGCATCCTGTCTGATTACCTGCATCCATTCACGTCCATTGTGCATTCCGACAACATAAACCTACTGATGTATGGTCTACCGTCCGTTAGTGTCAATTCAAGCATACAACACACAGTTGAGGAAGCAAAATTCGCCTTGCCTGGTTTGTTTATGACTTACCACTTCAGGCCATTGCACATTTATCGACACTCATCCAGATAGAGTGTCTTCATTCACAGGTAGCAAAACATACTCATTGCAGTAGAGCAGAAGTGGCTGAAACATAAATAATGTTATGAGCAAAGTCAGTTTGGCCGAGCTGATTGAAACGTTTAACACTAATAAATCTGTTGATTAGACAGTAAACAAGGAGTGTAAAACACAAATATCTATGGCAAGACGTGACCCTTCTGGGATAAACAAAAATCTGAAAATTATCTAGGAGTCATTCTGCTTACAGATGCTACAAGTGGGACATTATTTAAGGAAACTGTCAGTATCTTCTGTGACAATAGTATTAGTAACGTACAGAGTAGTAGAGTAGCTGTGGGCATATTTATTTACATAGAAAACGCCAGCTAGTTGCCCTGGCCTAATTTCAAGACCCTTAAAAAATGCCGCTTACTTGGGTTCTCGTTCTGCTTATTTAGAACGATATTAATGGTCGAGAACTGTCATTATAATCACAACTAATGGCGTATGTCATTAAAATTACCATAATTTATAGCCAACATGGCGGTTGAGTAGCGCACCTGCATTCGTGTTTATCCAGGCGTTAGTGGACAAATGGTTTTATCGTTAAGTAAAAACTGTCATCATGAAGACGGTAATTTATGACTCAAAAAATTGCGTCTCCTATCCCCATCCACGGTAATGTGTTCCTATTGGTCCTTCCCTCACCATCACTGTTGCAGTCTCCTCCTATTGGTCCTTCCTACACCATCACCCCAGGTAGTGTCCCTAGTATCCTGAGAAGTAACTTGGTGTTCTCAGTCTGTACTTTATTTGAACAACAGCACCTTGGCCATGAAACATAAGAGATCATCCACTGCCTCCAAAGCGAATAGAAAGAAATGTTTTATTCAAATGTAAGTATCACTTCCTCTGTCTCTCACATCATCATCATTTGTCATTTTGTAACATTTTCTTTCTCCTGAAGTGCAGCAGATTCCTCATGATAATGCAGTCGACCAGGCTGTTTTATGGAAACCATTCGATTTTTCACTGTACTTACCAGATTGGAAAGGCTTCAGGTTCCCATCAACTGTTTCGTTCAACTCTGATCCTCCGGGGAGCAGCAGCACCAGCAGCAATCAGCCAGTGGCGATATATCACTGGACGATCATCTGTTATCACTATCACCTACACCTGCACAACAATCCATGCAGTCACAATGGCATAACAAATGCATTAAAGTGTTTCTGTTTACAGTTATGTACAGTCTAAATGTGAGTGGTAGCAAATATATTGTTGTGCGCATGTCCTCTAGCCATGACTTCAGTATCCTAATTAGTGTTCACAATCCTCAGATTGTGCAGTAAGAACATTATCCTGAGTTATTGAGTTGTCACTCAGTGTGTGACAGTGACTACTGTAAAATTATTAAAATTGTCAAGGATGAGGATAGGTTACAGTACATCCATTTACCAAAGGCGATGTTTAGAACCTTGGTAGATGGCAGTTCAGGAACCCAGTGCACAGTGAATGATTGTGTTGGATAGTGGAATTATCTTTATGGCTTGTTTGACTAATGATAACGCTTCTGAAGATGTATTGATTAAGAATTTTTATATATGTTGTGATTTATATGAGCATAAATGGTGCATCACCACTGCCTGATGTGGTCGAACAAATCTGTGCATACTTATGGATGTTTCTCTTTTCCACATTGTTATCTGAAATTAAATGAGAAAATAAATGACACATAGAAAAAATAAATTTTTGTACTTCATTTCAAGTGAAGAGTCAATGCCACTGTAACTTGTTTAGCAATGTACTTCCACTAAGAGAAAAATATGAGTGTGCCTCCATTACTACATGAGTCTAAGTTACATAATGACCAGGCAGTTTTACATGTAACTGAACTACCTAGATAGATGTGATATGCTGCTTTTTGTAAATAAAAATATCTAGAGTGAGCTACAAATATATATGATAATTTCTCGTTCATTCACTAGATGGACACTAATTCTTTTGTGTAGAGATAAATAGCTTTGACAACAAAGTACGGAAATATGTTTTTCTTTGATTGATTCCCTAATAACCAGATAATACAGACATATATTTTCTTTTGGTGGATGCCTAAATGACAAAATATTAGAAAGATGCGTTTCATATGGCCAGGAACTTTTTGAAACAACTACATTTCCCATGGCAGTCTAAAATAAAAGTTATATCTTTTTTTGATACAGTATTAGGCACAATAATTTTTGATACAATGTTACAGATTCCTTGTAATGCAGATATGGTCCTTTACAATAGACATGGTATTTACAGAAAAGTGGGAGACGAAAAAAGAAATACATACACTAATAATAGTGGAACGGTTTTCAGCACATGAAGGAATAACTATACCCAATACACATACACACATAGATTCAAATGTGTACATAATACACAATATTAAATGTATAATACACACACACACACACACACACACACACACACACACACACACACACACACACACACAATTTACAAATGAATACCCATTCCCACACTTAATCACTCAAGTGAATGGTGTAAGTAGGGGAGAGTCTCGACCCGAAACGCACATATGAATCATTTGTTGTCATGTCGCGACTGACTGGTTTTACGTCGTGAAACAGTAATAACTCGATGGTCCCAGGTCAAATGGTCGCTTGGCACACTATACACAAAGAAGAAGAAACATCTTCACCAGATACCAGGTATTGCAGGTAATCATCAATCCTGGGAGCCACTGAGGCTGCAGGACGTGCATCCTTAGCCTCCCTGTGAGTAGCACATGTTTCTGGATCTAAGACCCAAAAACTCTGCAATCTGCGACCTATTCGCCTTGTTTACCATCAGGAAGACAACCTTTTTATTTTAAGGTATAAGACAATAAGTTTTATCTGCTGCATATCCATATGTCTCAAACTCTTTGGGATTGTTCCTGATTACTGTATATGGATCGTAATCTTTCCCTCAGTAGATGGGACCTTCTGTATCCAAATAAAGTAATTCTGGATCAGTGAAACCCCTGGCACTGTATAATAGAATAAAGGATGCATAATGTATGACCTCAGGCAAACACTCTGAAATTTTTCGAAAATATTCACTAGCAACTGTACATCTGTGCCCGTAATTTGTGTAATCTCCTAAATCACAGATGTTGAATTTCTGCCAAACATACACTGCATGCTTGAAATCCGAATCCAATATGGCCGGACTTGGCTAGTACTCAAGTTGGGTGAGAAACTGCAAATTATTTCGAAGAGCTGTAGAGTGTTTTGGTCTTCTGAATCTTTTTGGCATAACTTACAAAGAACTGACGCTCAAAGTTTTTTGTAACCCTTAAGACGTTTTGGTGAATAACATCTTTCATTACATTGAAACTAAAATCTAACTTGCTACATTCAGTATTCACCACATAGTTTCTGTATCTGACCCTCTCGAATCTTGTCTCTTGAGGTTATTTAATCGCTCTGTGGAAACTAAAATTGTCAGACAGTTTAGCAGCGAACTATGTACATCGGGTAATAGCTTAAAAAGTTCAACATTATCAGCTTGTAACAGGCAATCACAAATAGGACTATTTTCAATAAATGTTTTAAAAACAGAAGCTGTAACTGATTGGGTTTTGGTAAAAGCATATAGGTAGATGTCGAGCGTTATAGGTTCCTTCATTATCTTTAGCCAGTTTAAAGTGAAGCTAAAAGACTCTCATTGCTCTAAAATTCTGGTGATGGCTCCTATGCAAGGCAGCCAGAACCTTCCTGACAGCCTGTCTGTTTTGAGCGGCTTCTTTCAGACCATTGTTTCACGTAGCAGAGAATATTCAATTTACCACTTCATACTTTACGACAACCAGTTGTGAACTTCTCTAGCGGTGTATTTTAAATGCGGAGGTAATGCTTTGCAAGCGTTTTCTGTGGCAAGATGCAGTGAGTGTGACACATATTTGACAATGGTAGGATGAGATAGAGATTCTTTCTAAAGTGAAGAGAAAGAATGGTACTGTCGTACTTTAATCTTAGCGCCCTCCACACAAATATACTTATCAACTCATTTAAATCAATGACATCTGTAGCTAGCTGCCTTTTAAATGCGTTAATACGATTCAGCATCATCACCTTCTATTTTCAGCAGTCTATAAAATGTTGTTATTATCTTTTTCGTGTTTCGGCTAAAAAAGCACTTTATGATGCACAACATTTTAGCAGTGTCAGTGGACATGCTCTCATCTATTATCACTGAATAAGGATTGTTGCTAGTGTCTTTACAGAGGTTCTCAAGCAAACACTGTGAAATCACATTTTTAAGCAGCTATGCACGTTTAGTGAGACGCATTAGCACTCCACTGAGTACACTAAATGACTTGTCCAAGGTTGGCAACAGAGTTCTTAGGTAAGGGATGGTCAACTTCTTTATACATACCGTCTACTTTTCTGTTTCTGGTAGTAGTAAAGTCTTCTAACGGGTCACTGGCTCCACAGTAACGGAGTGTACGTCTTCGCAAATTACCGTTACAGACTTATATGACTTGCAGAGCTGAGCGAGTACATAGTTTTGAATGGGAACCCATGTCCAGAAAAGTAGTATTTCCGTTCCCAGACCATTTCAGTTCAGCTATGTAACGCGCCCACGTCTACTGAGGGAAAGGGAAAAGTCTCAGAGTCGCTTGTTCTAATATGCAATAGGATAGACAAAATGTCATGTACTCTTATGGACTAGTTCTTGTGAGGTAGTAAGCAAATTTTAATTTCCCAGACTCCTGCAGAAACAGAAACTGAATAGACACCACTACCTGGGATGGAGACTGTGTACCAGAAAATGTATCAGTGCTACAATGGCTGTAACAACGCATCGAGCCTCCGTTGTAATGCGTCAGTACTGTTCTGTACGTACAGCAGGCTGCGTTCTTTTTTGTTTTGGAATAATGTAAAGACGTAATGTAAGTGTTAATGGAAACAAGTAAGTTTAAGTGGCAAATGATTGTTTCATAATGCTTGCTTTCGAATTGTTATCTAATAATTGCACTAAATCACGCCTAATTCAATTTCTCAAGCAGAAGTGTGTGTCTCAAATATGTGAACTGAAAGAATCGTAGCACGTAAATGGTACGCTTCAAAATATGAGTTGCTATTGAAAATATTATCTAGTCACTCACCTCTACAAGTCATAGTAGTTTTTAACAGGAATTTTTCGATACCCTGTATAATGTAAGAAAGTATCTTTATAAAATTTATAAAGTAAACTTACAGCAAGGTGAAGCACACGTATAACAATAATTACCTACTAAATGCTTTATGTCCAACTTTCGATGAGTCTGGCAGTATAAAACTTTAAAACAAGTTTACAGCGGTAAAATATGTCTTTTTATTTAAATTTTACATATCTCTACTTCAAATATTATGGAAGAGAAAATTTGTATGTTGTACTGGTGTATATTTAAGAAATTCAAAAAAATTATATTATGCCACTGTTAAGTTCTCACTAAGCCAAAGGATAGACCTCTCATCTGCTTCTAAAGTTACTATGTAATCTAATAGTAAAACAGTAGAACAACCGATAAATCGCAAAGAAAACACATTTAACGTCCCCACAGCAAGTGTTTTTTATTATTTTGTTATTTTTCTGGTCGGACTACGTGTTTTCATTTACAAATTACAACTTTTAGTTAAAGAAGTTTAATTTTGGTATGTACGATAATTTTAGGGCCTTGAACGCATAATTACACCTCTTCAAGTTGCCAACACTGACAATAAACAATATTTTGTAGGGGCAGGTGGGTTTAAGGCATTCGGGACGTCCCTATTGTGAGGCCCCGATGGTCCTGGGAGCGGCGAGTACAGCTTGACAACCTCTGCTATAGACAATAAAGCCCTACCAGGAGATGTGAGTAACTGGCGATATGGATGGAAGAAATGGCATAGTTTAGAAAAGGTTGCTTTGACACAACTGAGTTTAAAGATTAGTGCCTTTGAAAGTCGAAACAGTTGTTTGCTACACTATATTTGAGAAACTCGACCGATGTGCCAAAATTAGTTAAAATATTTTTTCTGGGAGATATATTTTTTTTTTTTTTTTGCAGTTGAGTTACGCCCTTATTCCATATTCTCGAATTTTTGTTTCAAATATTGAATTTATTGTCATAATTCAGTAACTATGCAAATGGTTTACTAGTGAAAAATCTGTATTCGATAATCACTCTGTTGAAAGTGAACCAGTTCCAAAAACTAAGTTCTCTGAAAATTTGTTGCAAAACACACACATTGGCTTTCTCTTACAAATTTAAGGTATTCTTTAACATTTTTGCAACGCTCCTACAATTCCTGCCTAAGGAATTGGAATTCTATGCACCATAATGGTTAGCATCTTATACAACTTTTCGTGTTTCATTTATTAGCATCACCAGAA
This sequence comes from Schistocerca serialis cubense, assembly GCF_023864345.2. Lineage (NCBI taxonomy): Eukaryota > Metazoa > Arthropoda > Insecta > Orthoptera > Acrididae > Schistocerca > Schistocerca serialis. Next base: position 441,909,843 of record NC_064641.1, on the reverse strand, counting down.
TCAAAAGGAATGCAACAAACACAATGCAACATATCAAGAGCAATTTATCCATGGTCGTCAGTAAATGCAGACACACCACCGAATGAAGAGAACCAAAAGTATTTTTAACCCACAATACAGAATGTGTATTTCTAATCTCGTATTTACTGGTGACACTGTAGTGGGTGACGTCACGACCTATTGGGTGTTCCTATTCGATGATCAGCCAGTTCAGTCACGATAATGAAACCGAATGACCTATCACTGCGATGTTATCTTAAAAAGAAGTATATAACTATACTATTTATCCAACCAATGAAATAAACCTTCGTCGAGAATAATGCTGTTCAAGCATTAAGCGTATTGCTTTGTCATGAAGTGGGTCTTGAGTGGAGTAGTTTTAACTCGACTAGCGGTGTTACATCTCGTATTCCTTGTGCTCACAAACATATAGCATTACCGTTGTGTAACACTGTATATTTTTTTCCATGTACCAGACGTAACGGTTCGTTGTGCGGCCCACATTATTTCTTTTTTTCTCGTATAAAGTTCCTGCCTCTTGCATGACTTAACTCAGTATTTTTTCTGGGTGTCGACACCTATATAAACTGCCTGTTATTGCTTCTATACCGTTGACAGTGGCAAGCCATTGCAGCAAGGACAAACGTCTTTCAACAGTATGGCCAAAATCATAGTGCGAGACGTTATACATCTGTGCTGAACAAACGTGTTCCCATTAAGTGACAGTCAGAGGAATACTTGTGTACAGCTCTCTTCGTTTCCACGATAAAACGCAATAAGTATATATTTTTCTTTGTGGATATTACACTGACTAAATGAGATGGCATGAAAATTTGGATTATTATAAGAAGTACGGACTTTTTGCTCAAATACTGGGTAACGTGTATCGTTATTTAGTTGAATGAAAAACCAGACGCATGTGCTGCAGCTATCAGCCATTATGTTTCTGCTAACCTGATTACAAGGGCACGTACGGCTGGGGTAGGCAGACAATTTCATGAATTTATTATTTGCGCTGGAATTGGTCAAAAAATGCATTGTGCATCCAGTCATTGTCAGCTCTTTCCTTTATTTCCATTCTGTGAAACGTCGTGTAATTTCTTGAGTTCTTTTCAAAAGTATTCGTGGATTTTGTCTTTGATTAACTTGCACCACAACACGAAAGTCTGATACTGTAATTGACGACGGAATTGCTATAAATAAGTGCATAGATACGAGAAATAAAAACTGTAATTGTACAACAAATATGCCACTAAACAAGTGGCTATTAAGACAGTGTAAACAGCAAATGTAAGTGAAACACTCTATTTAATTCGTTCAAACAAACAAAAATCAGCTAAGAACATGCAGAAACCTATTCTTTCCACGCATAAATCAAGTTAATTATTCGTAAGAACTACTCACTTATGTTCGTACGTGCTATTAAGATTTCTTTACGAGAGAACAAACTGCAATAATACTGACGCAAAAGGTAAAGGGTGTCTAACCTGTTTCTAGGACAGGAAATTATGGGTAGTTTGTTCTCCTGAACCTGCACGTGTGTTTATAGGGCTACGTGTGTGTGTGTGTGTGTGTGTGTGTGTGTGTGTGTGTGTGTGCGTGCGTGAGAGAGAGAGAGAGAGAGAGAGAGAGCGAGAGAGAGAGAAAGGGAGTTGTAATGATCTTTGGTTGACGACCTTTAATCTACTGGATCCATTGATACCCGCTTTCGCAACTGAAATTACCTTTACTACTTTAGTAGCTAAGCGATTATGTCGATTCTTAGCGATTTTGCTTTCAGCCATTAGTATTCCTTCGTTTTATTTGAAGTTTATTTGAGCGTTTTGTATATGTTCAGAAGTAATAATTCCGAAAAAGTTAGTCATCCAGGGAGTCTTACTTGCAGTCAAAACGTAATTGGTTGGTATAATAATTGTAAATATTAATACAATTTATATTTGCAGTAGCTCACGACTTTCTACTTTTAATGTACCAAAAATTATTATTGCGATTTACATTATAACAGCAATGTGGCATCTTTGAAAGTCGTCTGTCTGCTATTATTGTCTTTGGTAGTATCTTGGAACCAAGTGTTTCGGTGAGGGTTGTTTGGAGTTGCAGGTAAGTCACGTACTGTGTCGGCAGCGTAATGAACTTGTAACGAACAGTTAATGACAACAAAGTTCGTAATAAATGGTGTGGTATTTTTTTAGCAGAGTAATTTACGGGCGGTTTCTGATTGGAACAATTTATTAATACATTAAACAAGCTACATGAATTACACACATAAGGAGCTCAATACACGGAATAAAACAAATCATAGCGTCCGTAGTTGCCCATAGCAACACAAAAGGTATTCACACACCAGGGAGGCAGAGATTCTAAAATCCCACACCCCCTCTTATTATGCCTGCAAAAAAACTACACACACACACACACACACACACACACACACACACACACAACAAAAAACTACTTTCTCAGTCCAAAATCTTGCAGCACCAGATCATGTCGCTCCTTCGTCAGGGATTTTGTCATCATATCTGCCAGCATTTGGTCTGAAGGTATGTGCTCCATAGTAATTTGAGCTGACTCCACGTTTTCCCTTATGAAGTGGTGTCTTGTAACTATATGTTTGGTTCGACTATTATAGCCGCTAGTCTCTGACAGGTCAATTGCTGCCTTGTTGTCACACAATAGTTTGATAGGGTCTTTTTTGGGGTTTGGTGATATTTCACTGCGTAGCCTGTGAAGCCATAGAGCCTCCTGACATGCTGAGGTTAGAGCCATATATTCTACATCAGTTGTAGATAAGGCCATTGTTGGCTGTTTCTTACTCTGCCAAGATATCACTGCTCCTTGAGATTTAAAGAGATATCCAGTTATTGACTTCCTGTCTTCAGAATCTCTGGCTAAATCTACATCACAGTAACCTACTATGTGGCAGTCCTCTGATTTAGAAAAGTTTCATATCCTTAGTACCTTTTAGGTATCTGAAGATTCTTTTGACTGCTTGCCAGTGCGGTATGCATGGATTATTACGAAAACGGCTAACAATTCCTATCGGAAAGGATAGGTCTGGCCTTGTTCGTAATTGAACATACATTAAACTACATATTGCTTCACGATAGGGTATGTTCTTCATAGCTTCTTGCTTTTGTTCTGTTTCCGGACACATGTCATGAGTGAGCATCTGATTACTGTTCAGTAGTGTACAGATTGGGTTACACTCTCTCATATTAAATCTGTTGAGAATTTGTTCCACATAACGTGTCTGACCCATCCATAAATAACCTTCTTCGCGGTTCCTAGTAATTCGGATGCCTAAACAGTTTGTAACTTCACCGAGATCTTTCAGCTTAAATTTTTCTCTGAGTTTGTTTTTAAAAGCATCTCTGTCTTGTGAATTGTTATTGAAAATGAGCATGTCATCCTCATAAACAGCAACTATTAAAATGTCTGAACTTTTATTTTTATAATACACACAAGGAACAGCTGTTGACCTTCTGAAGTTGAGATTCAATAGTGCACCATCTAATTTCAAGTTCCGGCAGCGACCACCTTGCTTCAATCCATGAACTGCATTTTTTCAGTCTTCCTACGACAGTATCTTTTACTGTCTTTGTAACTGAATCTACTTCTGGAACTTTCACATAAATCTCTTCATTTAAGTCACCTGGTAAGAAAGCTGTGACAACATCTAAGTGATTAGTATCAAGATCATATTTAGCAGCCATAGAAAATAAATACCTTAATGAGTTATATCTTATGACTGGTGCATATGATTCATCATAGTCCAGGCCTTGCTTCAGAGCACAATCTTTTATCACTAGCCGTGGTTTATAGCATACAATCAGACCTTTCATACCTTTCTTCTTTTTAGATACCCTTTTTGCTTTTAATGGCCTTTTATCTGGAGATAAATCAGCAGACTCCCACTGGTGGTTCTATTTGTGAGATTGTAATTCATCTTGTATTGCCTTCAGCCAGTTTTCAGCGTTGTCTGACACCATGGCTTCTTCTAATGTCAAAAGATCAGAGACAGTTGACTGTTTAGACTGATAAGTTACAAATTCATGCAGTTTCTTTGGCTTTGGAATTCTCGATGACCTTCGTATTTGCTGCGGTTGCTCATCATCATTAACTGGATCGTCTGGGCTTGTTTCGTCACTGCTGCCAGTATTCATTGAACTGCTACTTTCTGATACACTCTCAGGTTCAGATTCAATTTCTTCTAATTCAGTTGTAGTTACTTCAACTTGCTTCTTATATGTCAGTGGGAGAAACAGTCGACTTGGTTCCTATGACTCAGTTCCCTCTTTACACTGATTCGAAGTATCTTCATCAAAAATCACATCTCTAGTTTTTATGACTGTCTGACAGTTAGGTTAAAAAAGTCTGACGCTTTTGAATCTTCGCAGTATCCTACCAAAATAAGCTCAACACTTCTTTTTGTCCCATTTTCTTCTGTTTGTTCTTGGAATGTGAGCATATGCCTTACTTCCAAATATTCTAAGATGCTTAAGATTCGGCTTCTTGTTTGTCCAAGCTTCCTCTGGGGTCTTGTTCTTTAGTGCATTAGTCGCGGACCTATTAATTAAATAAACTGCAGTGGAGACTGCTTCTGCCCAGAATTTATTTGGCAAATTTGCTTCAAAGAGCAGGCATCTCACTTTTTCTTGTGTTGTACGGTTGTAACGCTCAGCGACTCCGTTTTGTTCTGGTGTACATGGTGCTGTAGTCTGATCTCGGACTCCTTCCTTTCTGAAAAATGTTATCAGATTATCGTTCTCATACTCTGTACCATTATCGGTGCGTAGAGTGCAGATCCCTTTTCCAGATTGCCTTTCTACTAGATTTTTAAAGTCTCGTAACAGTTGTGCTACTTGATGTTTATTTCTGAGGAAATACACAAATACTTTTCTGGAATAGTCATCAATTAGAGTAAGGAAGTCTTTGGCTCTTCCAATTGATCTAGTTTCCATCGGCCCACACTAATCTGAGTGAACTAGCTCGAGAATTTCTGCGGCTTTTGAGCTAGATCGTGGAAAAGGAAGTCTTGCTTGTTTTCCGTCCAAGAAAATTGCGAAGGGAGTATTTATTGTTCCTTTATATGATATTCCACTAGCCAGTCCATTACAAAGTGCATCCATAGCTTCGGAATGCAGATGACCTAGTTTTTTATGCCACAAGTCTGCACTATTTGCCTGCAATAGGATTTTTCTTCTAAATTTCGAACATATGGTTGATCTAGTCGGTACATTACGTTTGCTAATGACGCACTAGCAACCATATTTTAGCATGCGTCGTAAGTGTTGTGACTTGGCAAGACAGCCAAGCCACTATGAGATAGACAAAAGGCACGCGTTTAATCTCACGCAGGCTGGCGTGAGGTCTGGAACAGTTAAAGGAGTTGAGACTAGTTAAAAAAGGTACGTAGCTTCTGGAATACTTAACTTTAATCCATAATTGGTGAACATCGGTCTGACGGTACATGCATCACAAGATAAATAGCAATTGATAATGGCGCCTTGCTAGGTCGTAGCAAATGACGTAGCTGAAGGCCATGCTATCTATCGTCTCGGCAAATGAGAGCGTAATTTGTCAGTGAACCATCGCTAGCAAAGTCGGCTGTACAACTGGGGCGAGTGCTAGGAAGTCTCTCTAGACCTGCCGTGTGGCGGCTCTCGGTCTGCAATCACTGACAGTGGCAACACACGGGTCCGACGTATACTAACGGACCGCGGCCGATTTAAAGGCTACCACCTAGCAAGTGTGGTGTCTGGCGGTGACACCACAGTAAGTACGACAACCTTGTTTGACAAATAAAACCGAACGACCTTTTTCTACTATTTTACTAACAGACAGTAGATTTGTGCTTACCTGAGGCACATGCAGAATATCCTCTACTTTAATTCTAGCTTTCTTGTTGCCAATGAGAACATCTGCAAATGAAGATCCTATACCTTTTACCGGTAAGTTTTCAGTATTTGCTATTAAAACTTGCGAGCCTGTCAATGGTGAATGCTTCAACACTATTTTCATTACGAGGATGTTTAGACATGTACGCAGATGAGCCCGAGTCTACGTACCATTCTGTCCGTGTATCTTTACCTGCAGCTGCTGTTGTGAGAAACGTCTGGTAGCTGCCTGTGTTGGTCGAAGTTTTTTCGTCGTTTTTCTTCTTGCTGCAACAGTTTGTAGCCAGATGCTCGTACTTGTTGCAGTTATAGCACCTGGTACCCTTTTTGAATATTACATCGCTATTTTTTTTGTTGACTCGCAGAGCAGCATCGCTAATCGATTGTTTATTACAAGCTTCATCGTTTATTTTTTGCACTAATTTATTTTTTATGGAGTCTCCTGTGATCGGCACGTTTGAATTTTCTAAGCTCATAACCATAGGTTTATATTCGTCTGGTAATTCTGCAAGCAGAATACACCCAATCCATTCTTCTTTGACTTCAAAATTCAATCCATTTAATTTCTGTGACGTGGAAATTATCTTTGACACATATTCCTCTACTGACGAACAATTCTCCAGTCTGGTTGACAGTAACGTTTTTAATAACCCTATCCATCTGAAGAGACCAGAATCTTCGTAGACTTGCTTTAGCTTGTCCCACGCTTGTTTTGCTGTAGATGTATCTTGCAAGTGAACATAATATCGACGGATGGACAGAGAGTATAATTTTTGCTGTACAAACTTAAGTTGCATCCTGTACTTCGTCTCTGACGCATCCCCACTATTGTTCGTATTCTAAATATGTTCGCATAGCGAACTGCCAGGTACTGTTGTTTTCTCTTCCTATCAGTTTTTCGATCGTAGGCAATGAATTGGTATTTACTGGCACCATGATTTTTGCGATTACTTCGTTCCAAATTACCGAACGCTGCTGCTAATTTTCCCGAGCCGGTGATCTAGTAATTTTATTTTTTAGAATATTACGCCGATTTATAATCCTGGACACATAACCTGTTAGAGTAATTTACGGGCGGTTTCTGACTGGAACAATTTATTAATGCATTAAATAAGCGACATGAATTACACACATAAAGAGCTCAATACATGGAATAAAATAAATCATAGTGTCCATAGTTGCCCATAGCAACACAAAAGAGCCGGTCGCTGTGGCCGAGCGGTTCTAGGCGCTACAGTGTGGAACCGCGCTGCTGCTACGGTCCCAGGTTCGAATCCTGCCTCGGGCATGGATGTGTCTGATGCCCTTAGTTTAGTTAGGTTTAAGTAGTTCTAAGTCTAGGGGACTGATGACCTCAGATGTTAAGTCCCATAGTGCTCAGAGCCATTTGATTTGAACAACACGAAAGATATTCACAAACCAGATAGGCATAGATTCTAAAATCCCACATATTTCAAGTAAAATATTTCAGTCATGTCATAGCAAGCCCGAATCTCATTTTTAAGCATCTGAATGGAATTTAGCTGCCCGTGGACACTGACACCAAAACAACGTAAGTTGATCTTTCTCTGTTTGCGTCCACCGCTACTGTTATGATACTCCGGATGTTGCAATTAAATGTGGTATACATATAAATCGCAATACTAATAACTGTTCTACACAATTCACTATTAATTACTGCTCAACAGTAGTAGTTTCTTTAGTGAGTCAAGTGTCGCGTCCCATCACAGGCAAAGTATAATTATATGACGTTTATAGGTTTGTTACCCAGAGTTTGACAGTGTTGCCTACAGTCACACAGAACATCAGACTGCACACACACATAATATGGTTTGTCCTGCGCAATATCAGAGCAGGATTTCAGGTTGTATCATCTGAAATCCGTTAGCAGAAGTGATTTTTTTTCTTCTGTTCCAACTTAATCTCCAATAATTGTACCAAAATGTATGGCTTTATTGAATTTATAGGCTACTATTAATTTTTTTATTATTCTGATACACTACGTACCCTCCATCACACATGCTACACTGTATTACAGAATACTGAATCATATGGTGTTCCAGTAAGGATGTCCAGGATAAATTGGCCGCTATTTTCGGTCAGATTCGTATTCAATGTTTACTATTACTCTTTTGTGGTCTAAGCAGGGGTTTTCAACGAGTGCGCTGCGGTTCTCAGAGGTGTTCCAGCATTGTGCAGTGTGGTTGTTACATAAAAATTATAATTTGGTTTATTTGCTCCCTGAGTGAAGAAAAAACGTGTGCTCCAGTAGTGGTATCTAATGGGCCGACAAGTAAGTGTTGTTAGTTGGCAGGATGGTAGAATGAAAATGAATCATACTATATGATTTGTTTGCTCACACTACATTATTTATTTTCACAGTTTTAAGGTTAGTTTTGTCGAATGCAGATAGGTTTTAATGATTGCTTGTTTTCTGTGATTTGTGTTTCTCTGTCAGCATGGACACATTTATCAATTTACGTACAAAAAGTGATATTTGAAATATTTCATGCAGTTCTAATGACATGAACAGATGAAAATGCAGGAATGGTGACGAAAATTACCTGAATTTTGATTTTATTAGAAATGAAGAACGTACACATATTTTCATATGTTTCAAATTCTTAGCTACTGGAAGCATGCTTCTTAACAAAATGAAACTACATTTAGAGTAAAATCACGGATTTCAGTAAACAAGCCACGAGAATTCTTTTCCTACAAGATAAAAGAAGTGGCAGAACAAAAAAAATCACTAAACAAGCTACGATTCCTAAATAGACTCTTCTAGCACCTAACAAAGTTGCCTGCCGGAAAGCAAAGAACAACATACCTCACACTATAGCAGAAGGCCTAATTTTAGCAGTTGCTCTGGGCATTGTATCTGTTACGATGGGTGAATCACCTGCCAAGCAACTGGCAGGCACTGTCAGTGTTCATGACTGCATAAATTGTTAAATAAGCTGGTCTTTACTTTCAAGGCTTGTCAGGTAAGAATAGTTAAAATCCAGAAATAAAAACAATCAAATAAAATGTCTGTTCACGTTATGAGTCAGTGTTGAGAAAATATTTTCGTCAGACAAGCGTCAGATTGCTATGTTATATGGTGTTTTTCCGATGTGAAAATTTCTGAAGAAGGCTGGTTTACATCTGACGAAACCATGGTCAAAGGTTTAAGAAAATCACCTTTTTTGCAATTGGTTGGCTGCTTTGTATTCATTTACTTATCTCTAACTGTTGCTGAAGCGCAGCCATCTTCAAAATATTAAATGAAGAAGGTACTCATTAGGTTTTTCCTGCTCTTCAGATAGTTTTAGAAGACAATAAGCTTCAGTTCAGAGAATAACTGAAGTCCTTGTATTGTAGATCAGTCAATTGAGCTCCATGATTGCTTTCTGAATTACTTTCTAGAACAAGCTGATTAACACAAGTGGATAAAAGACCGTTTCAGCACAGAACTTCCATAAAAACTTATCACTGAAGAACAAGAGAAGCTCATTGATGTTTCATCAGACTCCACATTCAAAGATTAGATTAGATTAGTTTAGATTAGTACTTGTTCCATAGATCATGAATACCACACTTCGTAATGATGTGGAATGCGCCAGGTTAATAAAAGGTGTCCATCCAAGATATTACATCACACAAAATATTACATGACACTTAATGTTTTTAATTTCCTTTATTGGATGGGGAGTTGAGAATTTACCCATTTACTATATCCAGAAGGAGATGCCATTCAGAAATTCTTTTAATTTCCTTTTAAATGCTATATGGCTATCTGTCAGGCTTTTGATGCTATTAGGTAAGAGACCAAAGACTTTTGTGGCAGCATAATTTACCCCCTTCTGAGCCAAAGTTAGATCTAACCTTGAGTAGTGAAGATCATCCTTTCTCCTACTGTTGTAGCCATGTACACTGCTATTACTTTTGAATTCGTTCGAATTGTTAATAACATATTTCATAAGTGAATATACATATTGTGAGGCTACAGTGAAGATCCCTAGCTCTTTAAATAAGTGTCTGCAGGATGATCTTGGATGAGCTGCATCAATTATTCTGATTACACGCTTTTGTACAATGAACACTATTTTACTCAATGATGAGTTACCTCAGAATATGATGCCATACGAAAGCAGAGAATGAAAATAGGCGTGGTGAGCTAATTTACTGAGATGTATATCGCCAAAATTTGCAATGACACAAATAGCATAAGTAGCTGAACTCAAACGTTTCAGCAATTTTCAGTGTGTTTTTTTCCAGTTCAACCCCTCATCAATGCATACACCTAGAAATTTTCAATATTCTACCTTAGCTACCGATTTCTAATCGAAATCTATATTTATTAATGGTGTCATTCCATGTACTGTGTGGAACTGTGTATACTGCGTTTCGTCAAAGTTTAATGAGAGCTCATTTGCAGAGAACCACTTACTGATTTTCTAAAAAACATTGTTTACAATTTCATCGGTAAATTATTGTTTGTTGGGTGTGATAGCTATACTTGTATCATTGGCAAAAAGCATCAGCTTTGCATCTTCGTGAATATAGAATGCCAAGTCATTAATATATATTAAGAACTGCAGAGGACCCAAGACCAAACCTTGCGGCACCCCATTCTTGGTTCTTCCCCAGTTTGAGAAATCATCTTTTTGCATATTATGTGAACTGCTTATTTCAACTTCCTCCACTCTTTCAGTTAGGTACGATTTAAACCTTTTGAGCCCTGTCCCATTCATACCACAGTACTTGAGCTTATCTAGAAATATTCCATGATTTACACAATCAAAAGCCTTTGAGAGATCACAAAAAATCCCAACAGGTGACTTCCAATTACTCACAGCATTTAATATTTCATTAGTGAAAGTATATACAGCATTTTCCGTTGAAAAACCTTTCTGGATACCAAACTGACATTTTGTTAAAACCTCTTTTTTACAAAGGTGTGAAGCTACTGTACAATACATTTCTATTTCAAGAATTTTGGATAAGGCAGTCAGAAGAGAGATTGGGCAGTAGTTATTGACGTATCCCCTTTTTTATGCAGTGGTTTAACAATGGTATACTTCAGTCTATCTGGGAAAAAACCCTGCTTCAGAGAGCTATTACATATGTGGCTAAGAATCCCTCTTATCTCTTGGGAACAAGCTTTTATTATCCTGCTGGAAATGCCATCAATTCCATGTGAGCTTTTATTCTTGAGAGAGTTTATTATCTTCTTAGTTTCAGAAGGAGAGGTAGATGGAATTTCAACTGTATCAAATTGTGTGGGTAAGACTTCTTCCATTAACTGCCTGGCTTCTTTTAACGAACATTTAGATCTTATTTTCTCTACAACATTTAAAAAATGATTATTCAAAATGTTTTGGTCTTCCAGCTTGCTGTTTGTCAAGTTTCCATTAGATTTGATGTTAATGCTGTCATCCTGTACTCTCAGTTGCCCTGTCTGCCTTGTAATAATATTCCAATTTTTTTTATTTTGTTATCAGAAGTATTAAACTCAAACATGATGCACATGCTTCTGGACTTTTTAATAACCTTTCTTGATGTAGCACAGTAGTTTTTACAATATTTGGCTGTTTCTGGATCATTACTCTTTCTTGTTGTTAGATACAGTTCCCTTTTGTGGTTAGAAGATATTTTTATTCCTTTAGTAAGCCAAGGTTTTTTGCATGGTTTCTTATAATTAGATTTAACTGCTTTCTTGGAGAAACAGTTTTCAAATTATCTTACAAGTGTATCATGAAATAAGTGATGTTTTAAATTAATGTCAGGTTCCTTGTACACCTCATCCCAGTCTAACTGCTGAAGATTTTCCCTGAAATTTCTAATTGTTGAGTCATTAACTGAATTTACAACTTTCAGGGGTAATTTCGAATTACTGAATGGAACTATGTCATATACTGTAACTAGCTGAGCACCATGATCAGAAAGGCCATTCTCAACAGGACCAGAATTTATGTTTTTAAAGTTATCTTGGACTATAAAAGTGTTATCTATCAATGTGCTGCTGTCCTTTACTATCCAAGTAGGAAAATCAATGACAGATGTCAAACTGAAAGAACCGAGGAAGACTTCCAGGTCATTCTTCCTATTACACTCTTTCAGTGAATCAACATCGAAGTCCCCACAAATAATAATTTGCTTTCCCCTATCTGACAGATAGCACAAAAAGGCATCAAAGTTTTCCGGAAATAAATGAAAGTTTTCTAAAGGGGACTAATATACTGTTACAATTATAAAAGAGCCCTCCTTCAGTTTAAGTTGACAGGCACATGCTTCTATATGTTGCTCTAGACAAAAATTTTTTGTATCCAAGCTTTTTACACAGTGATAACTTTGTACATATATGGCAACTCCTCATCTCACCTTATTCTCTCTACTCATATGTGCAGCTAGTTTATAATCACTGATATTTACCTTTTCCATATCAGACACAATGTGATGCTCAGATAGGCATAGTATATCTATTATACACTACTGGAAATTGAAATAAGAACACCGTGAATTCATTGTCCCAGGAAGGGGAAACTTTATTGACACGTTCCTGGGGTCAGATACATCACATGATCACACTGACAGAACCACAGGCACATAGACACAGGCAACAGAGCATGCACAATGTCGGCACTACTACAGTGTATATCCACCTTTCGCAGCAATGAAGGCTGCTATTCTCCCATGGAGACGATCGTAGAGATGCTGGATGTAGTCCTGTGGAACGACTTGCCATGCCATTTCCACCTGGCGCCTCAGTTGGACCAGCGTTCGTGCTGGACGTGCAGACCGCGTGAGACGACACTTCATCCAGTCCCAAACATGCTCAATGGGGGACAGATCCGGAGATCTTGCTGGCCAGGGTAGTTGACTTACACCTTCTAGAGCACGTTGGGTGGCACGGGATACATGCGGACGTGCATTGCCCTGTTGGAACAGCAAGTTCCCTTGCCGGTCTAGGAATGGTAGAACGATGGGTTCGATGACGGTTTGGATGTACCGTGCACTATTCAGTGTGCCCTCGACGATCACCAGTGGTGTACGGCCAGTGTAGGAGATCGCTCCCCACACCATGATGCCGGGTGTTGGCTCTGTGTGCCTCGGTCGTATGCAGTCCTGATTGTGGCGCTCACCTGCACGGCGCCAAACACGCATACGACCATCATTGGCACCAAGGCAGAAGCGACTCTCATCGCTGAAGACGACACGTCTACATTCGTCCCTCCATTCACGACTGTCGCGACACCACTGGAGGCGGGCTGCACGATGTTGGGGCGTGAGCGGAAGACGGCCTAACGGTGTGCGGGACCGTAGCCCAGCTTCATGGAGACGGTTGCGAATGGTCCTCGCCGATACCCCAGGAGCAACAGTGTCCCTAATTTGCTGGGAAGTGGCGGTGCGGTCCCCTACGGCACTGCGTAGGATCCTACGGTCTTGGCGTGCATCCGTGCGTCGCTGCGGTCCGGTCCCTGGTCGACGGGCACGTGCACCTTCCGCCGACCACTGGCGACTACATCGATGTACTGTGGAGACCTCACGCCCCACGTGTTGAGCAATTCGGCGGTACGTCCACCCGGCCTCCCGCTTGCCCACTATACGCCCTCGCTCAAAGTCCGTCAACTGCACATACGGTTCACGTCCACGCTGTCGCGGCATGCTACCAGTGTTAAAGACTGCGATGGAGCTCCGTATGCCACGGCAAACTGGCTGACACTGACGGCGGCGGTGCACAAATGCTGCGCAGCTAGCGCCATTCGACGGCCAACACCGCGGTTCCTGGTGTGTCCGCTGTGCCGTGCGTGTGATCATTGCTTGTACAACCCTCTCGCAGTGTCCGGAGCAAGTATGGTGGGTCTGACACACCGGTGTCAATGTGTTCTTTTTTCCATTTCCAGGAGTGTATTATCACAAACCAGGAGCTCATCTACTTTATTCTTCAATCCTGGAATACTTTGGTGGAAAATGGTAATATTGTTTTGTACTTTAATTTTGTGAGAATTCACTTTTTTCTTTAATCTACCAATATTTTGGTTAAATATGGTAAACCAAATAATATACTGTTGTGAGAATCTTGTGAGTTTTGGACCTCTTTAGCACCTTCCATCCTGAACTTCTCATTGGACACTGATATTAGTCTAAAAAGAGGTACATCCATGAGTAGTAGTGTACCCCCTTATGGGTTTCGCTAACAACCTTGCCAGCTCACCCTTCCCTTTCCTATTGAGGTGTAGGCCATGCGTGGTCTAAGACGCTGCAGTCATGGACTGTGCGGCTGGTCCTGGCAGAGGTTTGATCCTCCCTCGGGCATTGGTGTGTGTGTTTGTCCTCAGGATAATTTAGGTTAAGTAGTGTGTAAGCTTAGGGACTGATGACCTTAGCAGTTAAGTCCCATAAGATTTCACACACATTTGAACATTTTTGTAGGCTATGCCTAGTGAAATTCCCCCTATCAATAGCCTCGATGGGAACCAATCCAATGTCTGACAGAGTGGCCGCCCTATGCAATTGATTCATGTCTGCCCTCCTGACAGAGCGGCTCAACTGGGGCTGATCATGTCACACAAAAGCAGGCACCAGCCCAACATTGGTATGGGTAGTTGCAGAGGCTATTTTCACCAGGTCACACTCAATACTGTAGCCCTGATCACTATCAATACTGTTTCCCACTCCACCCACTATCATCACATGATCCTGCTTTGAAAAACCCCTGCACAAGGAACCTATATCCTCTACCACCTGGCTAAGACATGCACTTGGCTTGAAAAACTTTGTGACCTGGTACCTGTCACCTAACTTTTCCTGCAAAATCTGGCCCACACCTCTTCCATAGCTGCTATCTAGCAACAGAACTTTTCTCTTACTTTCTACTTTTTTGTAACAGTTGGTTTCCTAGTGAGATTCTGTTGCATCTTAACTACATCTACTTCTACTGGAGCCTCTTCCTTACTTAACTGTGCTAGCAAGGCAAATCTATTAGTTGTGCCAATTGGGAAACTGTTAGACACGGTTCTCTTTCTGTGGCCCCTGTTCCCAGCTACCACTTCCCACCACCGTTTACCCTCCTCCCCCATTAACCTCATCAGTTCCTCCCTAGCTCTGTCCAAATCAGCCTGAAGGGCTCTAATTTTCTCCTCCTGTTCAGCTATAATCCTATCTCTTGAGCAAACCATGCAAAAGAATGGAAGTGTCTCGTTTGCTTCCCCAATTCCCACGCCGCTACAATTTCCCCAATGAAACCACCTATCGCAACAGCTGAACTAACTTGCCTACTGCAGCTCACACACTTAATATCCATGGTAGTTTGGAAATTAGTTAAGAGATTTAGTAAATGATAAAGATAATATATTAAATACAGATGTAAAAGGACACTAAATATGTTTTGGAAACTAATATGTAAGTAAATTATTACCAAATGCACTTAATTTGTGGTATAACGCTAAATATGCACGTTCAAAAATTAGGCCTAAACAGCCGAATGTAGCCAAAACGAACTTTTTGCGATTACTGGTAGAATACGCAAATGAAAGAAAAACCTTTAATGGCAAGATTGAAGTGCACACTAATGAACTATTTAATCAGTTAATCTATAGCAAATGCACTTAAGATTGCGGTACGTAACGCTAAGTATGCACGCTCGGAAAGTAAGGCATAGCCGCGAAATGTAAACAAAAGGAAATTTTCGTGATTATTGGGACAATACGCAGATAATAGAAAAACCTTTAATGGTGATCTTTAAAAGCACCCTAATGAAGGTATTTAATCAGTGAACCTATAGCAAATGCACTTACAATTGCGTTATAACAGTAATTATGTACACTCGAAAAATTAGGCCTAAGCAGCAGTCAGTAAACAAACGAACTTTTCGCGATTACTGGAACACTAAGCAAATAAAAGAAAAACTTTTAATAGCGACCTTGAAGAGTACACTAAAGAACCTATTTAATTAGTTAAAAGTGTTCTACTACAATTAATTACAACCTAAATTACTTATGTTTCACGAGAGCTCTGATTCCGTACATGCGGCCTTTTGCAGGGCTAGCAACCAGTTGTAGTGCATTTACTGATCACTGCTTGCATTTTGGAAGTTGGCAACGTAGGAGTATCTGTAAGTAATAAGCTCCTACATGTTTTTATGCCTGTTCTAACAACCAAGCAATGTGAGGTAGATTTACCAGCATTGGAAATCATATACACGAAATATAGATTTCGAATGAATCTGGAGAAACTGACATGATTCACAATTTGCAATCGTATGCTGTGATTTAAAAAATCAAGCAAGTAGATCTTTTTCATAGCCTTCCTTGCGAGAATAAGACGTGAAAACATTAAAAGTTTATTAAAATGTGTTACATCAGCAATTAGTAAAGAAATAAGTATACTTATTAATTTTTTTCGAAACTTAACTTTCTTTACCCACACTCTCTGTTGGATGTCATATGCAAAAAGAGCTGCAAGTGTTAATGTTCAAATTAAATCGCAGGAGCTGTGCACTCAAAACATATAAAAGCCACTGGTTTAGAGTCGTTGTGGCTAGTGAAAATAAATCAGTCTACTGTGGAACAATATGTTGTCATCTTCAAAATTTATTACAAATAAAGGGAAGTGACTTTAAAGGTAATTCACAAATGGTTCAAATGGCTCTCAGCACTATGGGACTTAACATCTTAGGTCATCAGTCCCCTAGAACTTAGAACTACTTAAACCTAACTAACCTAAGGACATTACACACATCCATGCCCGAGGCAGGATTCGAACCTGCGACCATAGCAGTCCCGCGGTTCCGGACTGCAGCGCCAGAACCGCACGGCCACCGCGGCCGACGGTAATTCACATGTTATGTACCTGGTCTAGATACAATTGCATGTTAATTGAAAACTTTGAGGAACGTCATTCAACTACTGATGATAATACACTAAACTGACAGTACCATATGCTGTGCTGAAAAATATTGCCTCCTTAAGTGAAATTGTAGCTGAAAGTCCTCTAAACCTCAATACACCATCAATCACGAGAACTCAAAATTTAGAGGAGCACCATAGTAGTAGTAGGTATGCCAACTATCTAACATACTTTCTTCACTTACAGACTCCCAGGTACATGTGACTGAGGTCATTCATCTAGCGATATCACCAGTCTTATAAGTGATATTATCGCTATTATCACTGTTATCACTATCCTCACCAGTTGGATGCCACATCCCTTTGTCCTTTCTGCCTGTACTACCCCTGTCTTCCCCCACCACTACCCCTAGCCCTGCCCCTCCTTATCTCCAACCAAACATAGCACAGTTTTAAAAATGAAAGAACCAATCATAGAACCGATGATAATAGAACTAACTTATTTGTGTCAGTGTGAAATTAAAAAGCCCTTTCCCCTTCCTTATCTCTACCCAATAAAAAAATTCGAAATGGGAAATAGTTCAATTGAACTTTATGACCAAACCTACTCTCCCTATCTCCAGCCAATCAGAACAAAGCAATGAAACTGAAGCTGCCAGTCACTAACCCAAGGAGGAGAACTAGGTTAGTTATGCTTCATGCTACTCCATGCTCCCTCTCAGTCCTCTTTCCAGCCAGTCAGAGTGTAATTATAAAATGAAGTGCTAAAATGATAAAAAGTTGCATTATTTCATGATATTTATGTAAAAACACGATCTACAATGTATCACCTCTTTCCCCTCCAATCAGAGCCTAGTATTTTAGCTGCCATTGAGATGAAAGAGCCAATTATAGTCTAGTTCACTTATTCTGTGCTCAGAAATATTCAGATAACCGGAAATATTTATTAAAAACATACATCACAACTATATGACACAAACTACTTTCAATCCCAAAACATAGTTTATGCATTAACTCAGCAGTTGCATTATAAATTTCATAGATACAGAGTTCGCCATGGAACACTGGATAAAGCATATAACATGCTCTCTATAAATAATTAGAAATCAACATTTGCCTCAAATATGTAATTAATGAATTACCAATATATAGTAGCTGGAAATGAGTTTTGCTTTAAATACTATTCTGCAAAAATGGAAAAATGGAAAAGGAAATCAACTTATGATTTGTACCCTGTTTGCTTAATGTTAGTGATGGATGTCTGCACTGGTGAAAATGTTAAAAGTTCTATATGTGTACCACATGTAGTTTAAAATACAACATAGCCATAAAACTATTAATTATTTTTCACATCATGATGCCTGTCGAATGTCACAATACTCTTTACAACTCTGCAAAAATTCATCAACGACACGAAAAGTCCAATGTTTATATTAAATTCGTGCAGTTTTTCTTAGCTCTAAGTAAGTACCCCAACCTATTTTCATACCTATACACATGTGGTCTGCTAAACATGTTGATGAGAATGAGTGTAAAACATATTCTCCATAAATAGATAAAAGCCCACATTTACTTTTGATACATAATTATCGACTTTTTTGTCAAATATGAGTTTTGCTTGGAACACTGTTCTACAAACCTTCAAAAACGTGAAATAAAATCAACTGCTACATTAGTTTCTCATCACCAACAAGTTGCAACATTATTACTTCTATCTGAATACCACACTTGGTTTAAGACACAACAGAGCCTCAGATTAATTATAATTTTCGACATCTACGATGTTTCTGAAGCGCCAAATTGCTACAAAATGTCTGCAAAAATATGTCAGCAATGCATAAAAGTGCAATTTATGCAACATGTATCGCAATTTTATTTTCCATATACACACATCTTTGTCAAACTAGTGCATAAAATATAACTGCCAACTCTTAATTAAGTACTCTAGGGCTCTTCCCATGAGTAAGTAGTTAGTAACAACATTGTAAACTAAGTTGGCATTGGAAGTTAGACCTAACGGATCGATATCATAAAACCAATCTGACAAGGCTTACAGCTGCAGAAAGTACATGTCAGATAAAATACGACGCTAAGCAGGCAAGTACACAAATAAATAAAAAGTCTGATTTACTGGAAGAATGTAATTATTTAGGCCTAATCTTGATGTAATTCACAATATACCCTAAAATGAAATATTAACATACATAAACTGTTCTCAAACGCTACTTTAGGAGGGATAAAGGTAATGCTACATTAAATTCATACTTGTTCCATAGATCATAAATACATTTCTTAACAATGTGGAATGTGTCAGTTTAACGTAAGTTTCTTATACAATAAAATTAATATTTTTACATTTATTACTTCATATCTAATAATTCCTCTATTGAGTAGAAAGAGTTGTCTTTCAGAAATTCTTTTAATTTTTTTTTAAAGTCAGTTGGCTATCTGTCAGCCTTTTAATGCTGTTTGACTTTTGTGGTAGCATAATTCACCTCTTTCTGTGCCAGAGTCACCTTCAACGCAAAAGAGTGAAGATCATTCGTTCTTCTACTGTTGTAGCTATGCACTTCTCCATTTTTTTAACTGGGATGTGTTACCAATAACAAATTAAAAACAATAAGTGAATATATGTGTTGCAGAGGTTCTGTGATATTCTGAGTTCCTTCCTTAAGTAAATATCCGCAAGTTGATGTTGGCTGGGCTCCAGCTATTATTCTGGATACATACATTTGTGCATACTTATGAACTCTTAATGATGAATTATCCCCAAATGTGATGTCATATGAAAGCAGTGAACGAAAACAGGCACAGCAGACTAATTTACTGATATGTTTATCACCAAAATATGTAACAACCCTAATAGTGTAAGTAGCTGAACCTAACCATTTGAGCAGATCATCAATGAGTTTCTTCCAATTCAATTTCTCATCAGTGTATACACGGATAAATTTTGAATATTCTGCCTTAGAACAGACTTCTATTTTTATTTATCAATGGTGTTATGTACTGTGTCTTCTAAAAATATAGTGAGAGACCATTTGCAGAGAACCTCTTACAAAATTTTCTGAAAGAAATTATTTACAATTTCCTCACTGATCCCTGTTTGTTGGATGTGGTTACTATACTTACATGATAAGCAAAGAGAACTAGTTTTGCATCTTCATGAATAAAGAGAGGAAAATCATTAATGTATTTTAAGAACATTAAATGACCCAAGAATGAACCCTGTGGGATACCATTCTTGATACCTCCTCAGTTAAAAGACCCTGCTGATTTTTGCAGTGTATCTGTACCATTAATTTCAGCCTTCTGCACTCTTCCAGTTAAATATTAATTAAACCGTTTCTGCACTGTCCCACTCAGAACACAATACTTAAGCTTGCATAGAACAATTTCATGAGTCACACAGTCAAAAGCCTTCAAGAGATCTCAAAACGTCCCAATGAGAAATGTTTGATTATTCAAAGCATTTAATACTTGATCAGTGAAAACATATCAAGCATTTTCGGTTAAAAAGCCTTTCTGAAAACCAAATAGACATTTCGTTAGTACTTCACTTTTACTAATATGTGATGTTCTCTTGAATTCATTACACCTTAGACAAATATAATCAATGTTAGTGACTGACAATCTTTGCTTTTGTTACAAATGACTTTGGTCTACTACAGTAACAACCCTCAAAGAAGTCTGCAATATTTACCAGTCAGAAGTAGGGGACCAAAACACTTTAAATATTTATAGACTTTATTTCCGACAATCACGTATTAAGTAACACTATCATTTAACGAAAATACATGATGTGAAAACTTCCATTCACACATATAATCAAACTGAACAAACGCCATGTGATGAAGGTAGGAAGAAACAAGGTGTTTTTATCACTTCAATTTTTGGAAAAGAGAAGGTGTTTTAATATGAGTTATCATTTTACTTTTAGAGCTACAGGCTTTCTTTATACACACTCACAAGCCGCCCAAAGACGGTGCTACAGAAGTGACATACTCAAAGACAAAGGCACAGTCGATATCTCGGAATTAAATAAAATTATTTATCATTTATTGTGTTACATGTAGGAATTCACACACTTTGCAAGAACAATGGAGTTACAGATTGTCTGTATTATGTATTAAAATGCAGGCAGCTTGCATATTTGCACTACTGATGAAACTTTTGGATGATGCAGCAGTCCTTCAGGAGGAAAATTTCGATGGGCGTAGCACACTTGCAAGACCTATGGACGTAAAAAATACTAATTTTCTCTTCTAAATTGTCTGCATCATTTATTAAAATACACGTAACATGAATACTTATCGTAATACGATCCCAAGAATGATTCATGCAAATTGTCTGTAATTTACTAAAGTTCACAAAAGATTAAATTCGTGTAGACCACCATTGCGAATCTATCTTACAGTTTCCAATAATACGATACTGTTTAGGAGCCAGTAACTGACACACATCTGGTTTAGAATACCATTTAAGACACAGTAACACCTAACACATATTGCATAATGCGTAACGCCTAACACCAAATGCATAAACCCTTTTGGCTAATGACTGATGACTAACACCTAATGTGTAATGGCCAGCGCATAACACACAATTTCCCCATGCAACAACATTATAATACGGTACATTACAGACGAAATGTAGTTTTCCAACCAATAGCTCATACCCATTGCAAAGACACACCGTCAGATATGGGGGTTGTCACGAACTGGTGGGGGAGGGGGGAGTCATTGACTACTATAGATGTTAGCAGTTGTGGTTGTTAGCTTTACCTTAACCGGTACTGTACCAGCAGAAGTTGAC
Organism: Schistocerca serialis cubense; assembly: GCF_023864345.2. Lineage (NCBI taxonomy): Eukaryota > Metazoa > Arthropoda > Insecta > Orthoptera > Acrididae > Schistocerca > Schistocerca serialis. The sequence goes on along the minus strand of NC_064641.1, from coordinate 441,888,296 downwards.
AGTGGGTGCTAGCTGTTGCATTTGAAGCCAAGGCTATGATTGACAAGACGTTTGTGAGTTAGGAATCCTTACCAGACTTTTGCTGGACTGTCAATAAGTCCTGATCTCTGTAAGGCTCTAGTACTTGGTTCTATAAACGTTAATGTATTGAATGGCTTAACTACAATTACTTTTTAATGAAGCATGTCTCCTGTATTGGCTGAGCCAGTGTGAATGCACAGGTCCTTTTGAGATAGTGTTTTTTCGAAATGAAGAAGAGAGAGATGAAGCTACATACCTGGAAACTAGTGGAGATAAGAAATTCCACAGTTAAAGTCCTCCCACCACTCAGCTTTTTTTATGCACAGAATATTATACATGACATACTTCTGTATAAGGCTTGGAGTCCATTACCACACAAAAATAATGTAGATACCTCAAAAAAGGTAAATTGTAGGTTTGACTTCCGGTCAACGCCAACTTTATTATTAAACTCATATTCTCATTATATTGATGGAAATTTGGTCAATCGTTGTGTGCCGCTCCATAATTGACTGTCGAAGGTTTCGGGCCGCATTCGAGGTCGCGCTACCCTGCTACCTCGCCAGGAAGCGACAGAGTTGCGACTCTGCAAAATAAAGGAGCACGCACGACCTGGAGAAATGGACTCTAGGTCCCGTCAGCGAGCAATGTTCTATGTGACACGGGGCAAGTGGTGTCTGCCTAGGCGAGTCTGCTGTTCTTCCGGTTTGAGGGAAATTGCTGTGGGTGTTGTGCAGTGGTGCCCTTGGAGTTGGATGCATAGTGTCCTTCCTTCGCCGAAGTAGTGCACCTAGCAGTGGAGTTACCGTGACAGCCATAGTGAATGGTTATTGGATGCGGCCTATTAATAGAGGTATTGCACATCAGCGATCATAAACATCATACCTAGTGTCAGCCACTCGCCCTATTAGTCACCTGCTGTGGATCCTTTTCGAGCTCTGTTTGCTGATGGAGAAAAAAGCAGCACTTCAGTGCGTGGTGAGCGTCGCATTAGGATGTAAATAATTTTTTCACTGTCATTAGGACAAGAGGCTCATTTTTTTCTCTGAACGTTTCGGTGTGTGTCTGAACTTTGAAAGTGCTGAATTTAAGTAGGCCTAAGGTTGTTATTAGTTTAAGAAATGGTTGTTTTGAGAATAGAAGTTAAACTGTTTAAATTTTATTATGTGTTTATTGATACAACAAATGTTCTTTCTGTGTGTCCCACTTGTTTTAGTGTTGTAAACTTCCTGTTTTTCTTTTCGATTTAAATAATTATGATGCTTGAAGCCAGCTACAAAACATATGGCTGGTTTGTTATGCCTTGTGGCTCTCTGTCAGTTGGTTAGTCTGAGCCAAACAAATTTTACACAAGTTACAAGTGTTAAAATTGTACCTAACAACCAAGTGCAAATTCTGTTAAAAATTTTATTTAGCGCTCCTGGCCACAACCCTCTTACTGAATATTAAATTTTGTTACTGGTTCTTAAACTCGTCTAATTGAATTTGATTTTTACCCTAAGATTGGCAACGTAATTTTCAAGTACATTTCCTTTAATTACATGGAATGGTTATTTGCCAGTATCCATTTCGTAAGTTTTTCAGTTTTTTCTCTGAAGGCAGCTGTCAGCAAGGTTGTAGGGGCTGTCTATTTTGGGGCTATGCTTTTCGTTATCCGTCGCTGTCACAGTCATTTGAAATTTTTTTAACTATTCAAACTGTTATTGGCTGCTAATTGACTGCTCAATAGATGTATGTAAGTTACGTGTAATTTTCAGTGTTTGTGCCTATGGTACATTCACGACAGAACTCAGTGTGGTTAATGATACGTGACACCCTGAGATATTCTTGTCTCGCCTTGTCTGATCTGCCAAAAATCTGTGGTTTGGCGAGGAGCGTGGAGGGTTGGCAGCACCTTGAAAAGAGGGCGTGACGGGCGGCAGGGGATTGAGTTTATACGGAGCATTGCTGCAGTGAGCTGGCACCGCGTAGGAGCTGTTGTGGCGTGGCTGTATTTTAACGATGCTGCAGGGGGTCTTCCTTGTATCGGAACTGTCCTGGGAATGCTGTGCTGCTTGCTTGTTTCTGCTGTTGCCGACTCGAGATAGTGTTAAATGTCGAGCTACCTTGCTACTACAGATCTTACCTTGAAGTGGGTTCATGCTCCACCCTATTTATGATGTTGAATTCTTTTTGCCCAGTAATAGTTGTGTTGCCGCCTTAGAGCCTCGTCTGGGGTCGTTGACTTACTCTGATAGTGTTGCAGTTGTTATTTGAACGTTGTGCTTGTATGGTTTAAAATTTTTAATTCTGTTACAACTAGTGGGATCTCGAAGTTTTAGTAGAAATCTGTCAGTCATGTTAAAGGTTTTTAATAATGTGCCAAACGAATGTACTCCTTTGGCTGTGAGGTCTCCTTGAAGTTAGTTAGTCGATTTCTTACAAGCAGTTACAACGTAAGTATCTGAGACTAATACTTTAAAGGAAAAAAGTTTTTATATTCAATCAAGGTTCACAACTATTTTTGAATATTAATATTACTAACGGTTATTTTAAGTGACTTTAAAAAGCACTGTCGTGGGTATATCATATGTATGGTATGCCCATGACAGTGCTTTTCACCTCACTTTAAATGGATTATAGAGTTGTTGAACTTGGCAGGCCACAAACAGCTTAGGCTGTTTAGTTAACTCAGTCACAGGGCCCGAGGCAGTGCCAGAGGCAGTACAGCTAGATTAAAAACAGCTTGATCCAAACACTGGAAAATGATAGTATTGAAAATGTCATTATGGCAACAGTAAGTGGGGAGAACTAAACACAGGCTTTTTTTCAGTACAGGTTGAATAATGTTGTTCAACATGATCAGTCGCCTGCTGTTGGTAAAGGGATATATTACCCTTGTGGTAAACCTGGGCATATTGTTAAGGACTGCCTGATTCCTAAGAGCAGAGGTGAGATAAAACTGATGCCAGAGGGAAAGGATACCTTTGGCATTGAGCCAGAAGCTCCTGACAGGTTATCATTGGGTGTGCACTGTAAAGTGTGGGCAGGCACCTTACTGGGTATGGAACCTGCGTATGCTTTGGCGTGTCTGGTAATAGCGTGCCCCTTCTTAATAATGCCTGATATAAAAGGTACAGACAAATAGCCAGGTGGCCTGTACTAGGTCTGGTTAACCAGTTGTCTCCTGATGGGCGTTCCCTCGATGTAGTAGGTCAGGTTTGCTTTAAGTTGAATATGCAAGGTTTTACATGGCCCATCCAGTGCTTGGTTGTAAAGACACTGTCTGCTAACAGTGTTCTAGGACGCCATTTTTTGCAATTAACTCAGTGTCTATTGGATTATGCTGGTGGTCAATTTTGCTTAATGACAGGCTGGGGGAAAGTTTTAAAATATCATGGTGCAGGTATGAAACCATGTGGAGTGGGCATTCAGTCTGCTAAGATGAATGTTTGCCATTAACCTGAAGATCAAGCCTCTCAGATATATTACACCGTTTAGGAGTAACCAATAAATTCAAATATCATATTCGGCTCACTGATCAGAACCCCATTTGCCAGACTCCTTTACGGCTACATTCTCTTAAAATAGAGAAATTGAAGATTATTGATCACCTGCTTCCAGATGATGTAGTTGGAACTCCTGTATGACCCTATGTATCCCCAATTTTTCTAGTTTTAAACAATATGGTGAAGTATTAAGACCTGTAGTTCACTACTGCACATTAAACCAAAAGACTGTTTTGGAATCTGTCCCAGTCCTGGAGTTACATAATTTTTTTTACGCTGTTTGTGGGATCTGAGGTTTTTATGGTCCTCGCTTTAAACTGTGGCTGTTATCAGATTCCCGTAGTGGACGAGTCTAAACCGATTATGACGTTTTCTACAGACTACAGTGTCTTTGAATTTAATGAAGATTTGTCACATATGTTGGATTCAGTCCTAGGCGACTTCAAGTTCCTTTATAACTACTTCGAGGACGTAGTTGTGTACAGCGCCAATGTTGAGGACCATTTCGATCGTCTCCACCAGTTTTTTGAACTACTTATAGAAACAGGTTGGATGGTAAGACGTACTGGGGTAACCTTGGCCCAGTACAAGATTTCCTTCTTGCGACACATCGTGTCTCAAAAGGGAGTCACTATTAATGAAGGCCAGACGAAGGCCATCCATCATCCCCTGTGCTATGGATTAAAAGGTCATTGCTTGTTTCATCAGTATGGTAAACGTTTTCGAAAATTCATACCAAATTTCGCCCAGTTGATTTCACCTATTAATTAGTTGTGTAGCAAAGGCGTGATATTTGTCTGATAGAAGTCACAGCAGGCAGCGTTCAAAAGGTTAAAGGGAGTCTTAAATGCCACTCTAATGGCAGGGATTCCGGATTTCAACGTTCCATTTCCTGTTCAGAGGATGTGTCCAATGTAGGAGCGGCAGCTGTGTTGTTGCAAGAACAGAGTTGGTTAAGACGACTTCTTGGTATGCTTCGTTGGCGTTATTGGCTGCTGAATCCAAATATTCCACATACAAGTTGGAAGCTTTGTCTGTTATTTTCGACAAGTCAAAATATAAACTTCACATAGAACATCGTAGGATTCGCCTCGAAACTGACAACCAGTCGCTGAGCTGGGTTTTGAAACATTCTCCTATGATCGGGTGGATAGCAGATGGGGATCACTGCCTTTCAGTTTGATGTTTTCCTTATTAGCGGTGGACAAAATCAAATTGCTGATGTGTTGAGTCGTACGTTTAAAGATGTTTAGGCTGTCAAAGAACCCGAGTCTCAAGTAGAACTCGAGTTGCTATAATGGTTTAATTAAGACACCATCCCTGTTTGCCAAATTTACAAGGAAGCAGCGACGAGATCTTGAAGTACAGAATATCCTTAATAGGTTATGTGGGGATGAGACAGTTACAGGACATTCCTTGCAGAAGGGCTTACTAAGCTTCCAAGTCTGTCGTGACAAGAGACCTAAGTTGTGGGTGCCCAGCAGTTTAATCCCTGTTAAGTACATTCATCAATACTTACGTGGGGGTCGTATTAAGGTATCACAAAATACGACTTAAGATTAGACAACAACTGACTTGGAAGGGCACAGACCATAATATTCGCAGGTTAGTGACGGAATGTTAGCCATACAACGCAGCTAAGCCAGATTCCGAACCTACGAGAGGTTTACTCCAATCCACTCGTGAGTATCAACCTATGGCCAAATTGTTTATTGACTATCTAGTATTGCCATCCCGAATCCAAACAGGCAGTCGCTTTATCTTGCTCGTGGTTGATGCTTTTACAATGCTTCTATGGTTGATTCCAAGAAGTGGTACCATGGCAGCTATCAGTACAGAGCATCCTAGACAGGTCTTTGCTAGCTTTGATCCTCCAAAGGCCTCAGTGACACCAACCCGGCATTTACATCCAAGGAATTTAGGAAGTTTTGTTTTGACTCGGGGATAACATATATGCACTACTGGCCATTAAAATTGCTACGTCACGAAGATGATATACTACAGACGTGAAATTTAACCGACAGGAAGAAGATGCTGTGATATGCAAATGATTAGCTTTTCAGAGCATTCACACAAGGTTGGCGCCGGTGGCGACACCTACAACGTGCTGACAAGCGGAAAGTTTCCAACCGATTTCTCATACACAAACAGCAGTTGACCGGCGTTGCCTGGTGAAACGTTGTTGTGATGCCTCGTGTAAGGAGGAGAAATGCGTACCATCACTTTTCCGACTTTGGTAAAGGTCGGAATGTAGCCTATCGCGATTGCAGTTTATCGTATCGCGACATTGCTGCTCGCGTTGGCTGAGATCTAATGATTGTTAGGAGAATATGGAATCGGTGGGTTCAGGAGGGTAATAAGCAACGATTTGCTGAATCCCAAGGGCCTCGTATCACTAGCAGTCGAGATGACAGGCATCTTATTCGCATGGCTGTAACGGATCGTGCAGCCACGTCTCGATCCCTGAGTCAACAGATGGGACCCTTGCAAGGCAACAACCAGCTGCACGAACAGTTCGACGAACTTTGCAGCAGCATGGACTATCAGCTCGGAGGCCATGGCTGCGGTTACCCCTGACGCTGCATCACAGACAGGAGCGCCTACGATGGTGTACTCAACGACAAACCTGGGTGCACGAATGGCAAAACGTCATTTTTTTGGATGAATCCAGGTTCTGCTTACAGCATCATTATGGTCGCATCGGTGATTGGCGACATCGCGGTGAACGCACATTGGAAACGTGTATTCGTCATCGCCATAATGGCGCATCAGCTTGCGTGATGGTATGGTGTCCCATTGGTTACACGTCTCGGTCACCTCTTGTTCGCATTCACGGCACTTTGAACAGTGGACGTTACATTTCAGATGTGTTACGACCCGTGGCACTACCCTTCATTCGATCCCTGCGAAACCCTACATTTCAGCAGGATAATGCACGACCGCATGTTGCAGGTCCTGTACGGGCCTTTCTGGATACAGAAAATGTTCGACTGCTTCCCTGGTCAGCAGATTCCCCAGATCTCTCACCAGTTGAAAACGTCTGGTCAATGATGGCCGAGCAACTGGCTCGTCACAATAGGCCAGTCACTACTCTTGATTAACTATGGTATCGTGTTGAAGCTGCATGGGCAGCTGTACCTATACACGGCATCCAAGCTCTGTTTGACTCAATGCCCAGGCGTATCAAGGCCGTTATTACGGCCAGAGGTGGTTGTTCTGGATACTGATTTCTCAGGATCTATGCACCCAAATTGCGTGAAAATATAATCACATGTCAGCTATAGTCTAATATATTTGTCCAATGAATACCCGTTTATCATCTGCATTCCTTTTTTGGTGTAGCAATTTTAATGGCCAGTAGTGTAACTACTACGCTCTACTACCGCCAGCCCCCATTTGCCGAACTGCTTAAAAGGAATCTCAAGTCAGCTCATTCTCAGATAGAACTTGTTTTTCAACCGGTAGTCCTTTGCTTTTAATACCATAAGCAAGATGAAACCACATTATACCACAATATGTCTGGGTTTTCCTTGACTTCCCCATTCTCCGATGTTTAGTCACCCAGAATTTCCTGCTGACCAACTAAATCTGGAGGACATCAGGCGAAAGTGGGAAGCAACCAGGAATGGTATCAAGCTGGCCATTACTGGGAAAGAATTAGGTACAATGAGGGCACGATGGACGCCTCAAACGCTGTGGGGGGAAGAAGTATTGGGGGCAGAGTCAAAGCAGCCATGGGATTCCCTAGGGGTTGCCGCCCAGGTTTGTGGGACCTTATGTGGTTAAGAGGCTCTCAGTAGTGAACTTACAGCTCTGCTATAGTAAGCCCGTAAAAAAAACTACTCCGCACTTGAGGAAGGTCAAGACGAGCTGCATGGACGATAGACCTAATCCTTCAGACAGTGGGGACTAAAAATTACCCTCCTCCAGTTCCACTTTAAGGGTAGGGTGGAGGATGGTTGAGCCATAACACCCTGCATTGTTGTGGTCTTGCCTTGAATTTATCTGCCCAAGTGCTGAGTTTAGGCGAGGAGCACTTTTTTTTTGTTAGGGTTTTAGGGCGCAAAACTGCTACGGTCATTAGCGCCCGCTCTGTGACTTAGGAAAAGGTAAAAAAATGAAACTGGAAACCAGCAGCAATGGGAACAAAACTCTAAAAATTGGAGAAACTAAAAACAGAAGGAAAGCTTAAAAAACCACTGTAGAAGGGGGTTGGTTGTCCCCAAAAAGAGCTTCGAATGACTGACATCATATCACTGGCACTAATAAACTCGAGAACGCGATCGGCTGAGCGCGTGTCATCTGCTAAAATGGATCAGGCGACAGCTGTAGAAGGGCGCGTAACGGAGTAAAATAGGGGCACTCTAGTAAAAGATGTCTTACCGTCCACAGCTGAGAACAGTGGGGACAGAGTGGGGGAGGATCGCCACTTAAAAGATGTCGATGGCTAAAAAGACAGTGCCCTATCCGGAGTCTAATTAAAATTACCTCCTCCCGACGGGAGAAAGAGGTCCAAGCATAGGGAAGAGCTTTCACGTCCAGCAATTTATTATTGGGAGGTGTCGACCAATGTGCATGCCATAAAAAGGCAACACGACGACATAAAACGTTCTGTAGATCGGCGAAGGGAATCATGCGAATAGCTGGCTGAAGAAGAGAGACTGCAGCCTTGGCCGCTATATCGGCCGCCTCATTTCCATAGATTCCAACGTGTCCTGGGATCCAGAGGAACGCCACAGAGACGCCCCCCAAGTGAAGCCAGTCCTGAATCCGGTGGACCAGAGGGTGGAAAGGGTAGAGAGCTTGGAGGCTGAGGAGAGAGCTGAGAGACTAACATACTGTATCCGCTGATGGCGACGGATGTATTGGACAGCCTGTAGAACAGCGTAAAGCTCCGCAGCATAAACCGAACACTCGTCAGGAAGCCCAAATCGATGTGGGGTGTCGCCAACAATATAGGCACTCCCTACACCAAACGACGTTTTTTAGCCATCAGTGTAAATAAATGTGGCTTCCTTCATTTGTGCACATAGAGCAGCAAATGCCTGATGATAAACAAGTGAAGGGGTACCATCCTTGGGAAACTGACAAAGGCCACGGAGCAGGCAGGTCCGGGGCCGGAGCCAAGGCGGTGCTGTACCCCAAGTTGTCAAGAAATTTTTAGGAAAGTGGAAGGAAAGAGAATGGAGCAGTTGACGGAAGCGGACTCTCGGTGGTAGTAGGGAGGAAGGGTGGCCTGCATACCCTAAATCCAAGGAGGTGTCGAAAAAAATGTCATAGGCCGGATTAGCAGGCATGGAAGACAGATGGCTATCATAACGACTCAGAAGGACAGCTCGCCGATTGGACAGCGGAGGTTCATCAGTCTCAGCATAAAGGCTTTCCACAGGGCTGGTGTAAAAAGCTCCAGACACTAAACGTAATCCACGGTGGTGGATAGAGTCGAGACGACGAAGAATAGACGGCCGAGCAAACTATGCTTCCATAGTCCAATTTCGAGCGCACTAAGGCACGATAGAGGCGGAGAAGGACCACTCGGTCCGCTCCCCAGGAGGTACCATTCAGGACACGGAGGGTGTTGAGGGATCGCAGACAGCGAGCCGAAAGATAGGAAACGTGGGAGGACCAGCTCAATTTTCTGTCAAACATAAGACCCAGGAATTTAGCGACGTCCGAAAACGGTAGGTTGACAGGTCCTAGATGTAAGGAAGGGCGAAGAAACTCGGTACGACGCCAAAAATTAACACAAACGGTCTTACTGGGAGAAAAGCGGAAGCCAGTTTCGATGCTCCAAGAGTGGAGGCGATCGAGACATCCTTGAAGACGTCGTTCAAAAAGGCTGGTCCGTTGAGGGCTGTAGTAGATCGCAAAATCGTCCACAAAGAGGGAGCCCGAGACATCAGGAAGGAGACAATCCGTAATTGGATTTATGACAATGGCAAACAGTACAACACAGCACAGAGCCCTGGGGTACCCCGTTTTCTTGGGAGAAAGTACGGGAGAGAGTAGTGTTCACCCGCACTTTAAATGTGCGCTCTGTCATAAATTCGCGAAGAAAAAGGGGCAGCCGACCTCGAAAGCCCGAAGAGAACAGTGTGCGGAGGATGCCTGTCCTCCTACAGGTATCGTATGCTCTCTCCAGATCAAAAAATATTGCTACTGTTTGGCGTTTCCGGAGAAAATTGTTCATGATATAAGTGGAGAGAGCAACAAGATGGTCAACTGCAGAACGATGCTTTCCGAAACCGCATTGGGCAGGTGTTAAAACACTGCGGGACTCCAGCCACCAAGCTAAACGTCAATTCACCATACGCTCCAAAACCTTACATACACTACTCGTGAGAGAAATGGGGTGATAGCTAGAGGGGAGATGTTTGTCCTTTCCAGGTTTCGGGACAGGAACGACGATAGCTTCCCGCCATCGTCTGGGAAAAGTACTGTCGGTCCAAATTTGATTATAAACGCAGAATTTGGTATGGTAAATGCAGCAACATTTGGATGTGGATACCATCCTGTCCTGGGGCGGAAGAGCGAGAAGAAGAGAGTGCATGTCGGAGTTCCCGCATGGAGAAAACAGTGTTGTAGCTTTCGCGATTTTGAGAGAAGGCAAGAGGTTGCACTTCCAATGCGCGTTTCTTCGGGAGAAACGCTGGCGGGTAATTTGAAGAGCTCGAAACCTCAGCAAAGTGTTGACCCAATGAGTTATAAATTGCGACGGAGTCCACTAACGTATCATGCGCGACAGTGAGCCCAGAGACCGGGGAGAAACTAGGCGCGCCAGATAACCGTCGAATCCGACTCCAAACTTCCGAGGAGGGAGTGAAGGTGTTAAATGAGCTAGTAAAGAAGTCCCAGCTTGCCTTCTTGCTATCGCGGATCACGCGACGGCATCGCGCACGAAACTGCTTATAGCGGATACAGTTGGCCAAAGTAGGGTGGTGTCTGAACACGCGAAGTGCACGTCGCCGCTCACGTATTGCGTCACGGCATGCCTCGTTCCACCAAGGAACTGGGGGGCGTTGGAGCAATTCGGAGGTGCAAGGTATTGAACGTTCCGCAGCTGTAAGAATAACGTCCGTAATATGAGTGACCTCGTCGTTGACGCTAGGAAAGTGACGATCATCGAATGTCGCTAGAGACGAAAAAAGTGTCCAATCGGCTTGGGCAAACTTCCAGTGTCGCGGGCTCATACATGGCAGTTGTGGCTGCAATGAAAGGACACATGGAAAGTGGTCACTCGAGTGTGTATCAGCAAGGGCGAACCATTCAAAGCGCCGAGCTAGCGGAACAGTACCGACCGAAAGGTGCAAATGAGAGAAATTTGTCGTGGAGGCAGACAAAAATGTAGGGTTCCTAGTGTTGAGGCAAACAATATCCGCTTGGTGGAAGACGTCTATCAATAGTGAGCCACGCGGACAAGGATGTGGAGATCCCCAAAGCGGGTGGTGGGCATTGAAGTCCCCAACCAGTAAATACGAGGGTGGAAGCTGACCATGAAGGAGATCAGCTCGTGCCATTGGTGTGGACGATGGAATGTTTACAGTACAAAGAGAGAAGGTGTATCCAGAAAGGGAAAGACGGACAGCGACAGCTTGGAAGGAAGTGTTTAAGGGGATTGGGTGATAAAGGAGAGTATCATGGAGAAGAATCATGAGTCCTCCATGTGCTGGAGTGCCTTCAACAGAGGGGAGATCAAATCGGACTGACTGAAAATGGGGGAAAACAAAGCGGTTGTGGGGACGCAGCTTTGTTTCCTGAAGACAGAAGATGACCGGCGAGTAGGATCGTAAGAGGATCGACAATTCATCCCGATTGGCTCGAATGCCGCTGATATTCCAATGGATAATGGACATAGGAAGGACAGAAAATGGAAGAATGTGACCAAGGTTTCCGTCAACCCAACGACTGCTCAGAGCTTGCGACCGACAGCGTGGAACGGCATTCAGCCGAAGATAGAAGATCCTGATCCATAGGTTGTTCAGGAGCAGCTCCTGCCGCCAGCGATCGGCCGGTTGATCGGCCGCCAGCATTGCGCCTCGGCGACACAGAAGACGGCCGAGGGCGGCTACCGCCAGGTGGTGCTGTAAATGAGACACGCCGTGGCGGAGAAGGAGAGGAACTGGGTTTCTTATTAGCCTTCTTGGAAACAGCATGTTTAGATGAAGGAGGAACCGATGATTGTGAAGTTGGGGTACGTAAAAAATCTTCACGAGTAGGCTGTTTTTTGGAAGTCTGGCTGTCTGACTTTTGGGCTCGAGACTTAGCAGAACCCTATGAAGGGTGAGCCATAGAGTGAGCAGGCGAAAGTGGGGAAGTTGAACGGGCGATCTTTGCGCTGGCCGATCTGATGACGGTGGCACTAAAGGTGAGATCACAAGTCTGCGTGGCCGCCTCCTTTGTTAGCCGAGGAGAGGCATGTATGGTGCTGTATTTACCTGTCTGAGGCACAGTGGCCTTTCGACTGGCGAATAATTTTCGAGCAGCAAAGATCGACACCTTTTCCTTCACTCTGATTTCCTGAATGAGCTTTTTATCTTTAAAAATGGGGTAATCTCTAGAGGAAGCAGCGTGGTCACCCATACAGTTGATGCAACGAGGGGATGGAGGTGGACAAGCACCCTCATGTTCATCCTTGCCACATGTAATGCATTTGGCCGGATTGGAACAGGACTGGCTGGTATGATTGAACCGCTGACACCGATAGCAACGCGTAGGGTTTGGGACGTAAGTGCGAACGGAAATTATCTCATAGCCCGCTTTTATGTTCGATGGGAGTTGAACTCTGTTAAATGTCAAGAAGACAGTACGGGTTGGAACGATGTTCGTGTCAACCCTTTTCATGACTATGAACAGCCGTTACACCCTGATCAGACAGGTAATGTTGAATTTCCTCGTCGGACAATCCGTCGAGGGAGCGAGTATAAACGATTCCACGTGAGGAATTTAAAGTGCAGTGCACTTCCACCCAGACAGGGAAGGTGTGGAGCAGTGAAGTACACAGCAATTTTTGTGCCTGGAGGGCACTGACTGTTTCTAACAACAAGGTACCATTTCGAAATCTGGAACAAGACTTTACAGGACCTGCAATTGCGTCGACACCTTTCTGAATAATGAAAGGGTTGACCATTTAGAAGTCGTGACCATTGTCAGACTGAGAAACATGAAGGAACTGTGGCAACGATGGAAGAACTGTCTGTGGCTGAGACTCATTGAACTTACGCTTGTGAGCAAACATAGTAGAAGATGAGGAAACCATTGCGGAAGTATCCCCCATGATTACCGGCGTCTCCGATGGCGCAATCCTCCCTTGTGGGGGCCCTCTCTGAGGGCACTCCCGCGTTAGGTGATTGTTCACACTCAGGTCACACATTCCAAGGAACGGACGGAGGGACCAATCGGCACTTTCCGAAGGTATCAGCTCGGGTAATCACCCCTCCCTGGGTCTGGCCGTTACCAGGGGCTACATACGTGTCCTACCTGTCTACCTGGGGTGGGGAATTACGCGTTACCCGTCACCGGCTATGCATGGAAATGCGTGGGTCGGCCTTCAGACACGCACAGGGAGAAAAAAAAAGGGAAAAAACAAAGAAAGGGTAAGAAAAGAAGAGGGGTCTCAAACGCCACAGAGGAGAAAAGGGTAAAGAGAAGAGGTAAGGAAAACGTAAGGGCAAAGTAAGGACGAAGACTTGCAAGCAGAGAAAGCGAAGAATGTGTTACATTTTCGAGCGTCCATCTCTGGACGTAGGCACAAAACATACTCCCAGAGGGGGAGAAAGGGAAGGAAAGAGGTGGAGGTGAGGGGGGGGGGTGAAGATGGGGGATGGGGAAGGATGCGGGAAAGGAAGGTATGCAGCCCGGAAAGGAAGGAGGGCCACATTAGCTCGAGGTCCTGTGCTCGCTATGCACGTATCCATAAAAGAGTTGTGGACCACCTGGGGGGCACTGGGGCTTGTTGGCCACAGCTTAAAGAGCGCATATGACGGGCCACGGGTGCATGAGTTGACACAGAGAACTGCTCCAGTGTGCTGGCACAGCAGAAGGGCAGTGACGGCATAGCTGTCTTTTACGGCACTGTGAGGACTCTTTCTTGTGGCAAAACTGGTATTTGGCAATAGTCACAAAGCAGATGCAGTCGCTGTTTGTGGGCTGTTTGTACATGCCTGCGCCCACCCTAACCTGTCCTGGGAATGGTGTCATGCTCGCTGTCTTCCTGTGCCTCTGCTATTGCCGACTAGGGATAGTGTGAGCAGACTTGATTCTGAGATGTGGAATGGACTTGACTAATGTCTGAAGTAGTGCTGGAGGGAACTGACACCACGAATCCCGCAGGGCTGTCCATAAATCCCTAAGAGTACGAGGGGGTGGAGAACTCTTCAGAACAGTACGTTGCAAAGCATTCCAGATATGCTCAATACATGTCTGGGGAGTTTGGTCGCCAGTGGGACTTTTTAAACTCAGAAGAGTGCTCCTGGAGCCACTCTGTAGCAATTCTGGACGTGTGGTGTGACGCATTGTCCTGCTGAAATTACACAACTCCGTCGGAATCCACAGTGGACATAAACAGATGCAGGTGATCAGACAGGATGCTTACGTACGTGTCACGTGCCAGGATCGTATCTAGATATATCAGGGGCCCCATATCACTCCAACTGCAACGACCCACACCGTTACAGAGCCACCACCAGCTTGAACAGTCCCCTGCTGACATGCGGAGTCTACTGATTCATGCCGTTGTCTCCATATCTGTACACGTCCATGCATTTGATATATCTGAAACAAGACTCATCCGACCAGGCAAAACGTTTCCAATGTTGGTGTTGACGTGCCCAGGTGAAGTGTAATGAAGTGTAAAACTTTGTGTCATGCAGTCATCTAGGGTACATGAGTTGACATCCAGCTTCGAAAACCCATATCGATGATGTTTCGTTGAATGGTTCTCATTTTGTCACTTCTTGACAGCCCAGCATTGAAATCTGCAGAATTTTCTGAAAGGGGTGCACTTTGAAAGATTCTCTTCAGTCGTCCTTTGCAAGATCTTTTTCTGGCGGCAGAGATGTCGGAGATTTGATGTTTTACTGGATTCCTGATATTCATGGTACACTCGTGAAATGGTCGTATGGGAAAATCCCCACTTCATTGCTACCTTAGAGATGCTGTGTTCCGTAGCGCCGACTATAATACCACGTTCAAACTCACTTAAATCTCGATAAACTGCCATTGTAGCAGCAGTAACCGATCTAACAACTACGCCAGACACTTGTCTTCTATAGGCATTGCCGCATGCAGCGCCATATTCTGCCAGTTTACATATCTCTGTATTGGAATACGCATGCCTCTCCCAGTTTCTTTGGCGCTTCAGAGTGTATATGAGACTAAGAATTCTGTCATAAGCCAGCAGACCGTTACCAACATTCTTGCCAAATACATACAAATACTTCAGCTTTGTAAATTAAAATCAAAACTTATAAGGACATTTGCATCATACATAAAATAACAGATGGTACTCGAAAAACACGTCAACTGTGCAATACAATGGTGATTTGATTGGAAACAGTTAATTGATTAAATAAATCTGTGGAAACACTCTGAGTGACTAGCATCACAAGTTCAATAAACATTTTTAAAAAAAAGACATTAAAATGTAAGCATTTCTACTGGTTACTCTGCTCTTATATAGACAAGATACAGCCATGTTGGCCAAATGCTACCCACGTGTAAAAACTAAACCAAACAGTAATACTGCAGTGATTGGCCACAAGCTTGTCGCACACAACTCAAGCAGTTACATAAACTACTGGGCCCCTAAAACGCTAATAAAATGATCATGACAATTGAAATCCTTTTTTTGTTTAAGAAACCAAGAAACGCAGTGCCCAGTTTGCCCAGATGCTTTCATTGCACACCCACAAGCTCCTTACTAATGGAAACATTGAGTAAATTACATCCTAATCCGTTGACACTCCCCACCACAGCTCGATACCAAAAGAATGACAACAAACTACTCAATTTGAGACTGGAATGGGAGGTCCACAGAAGCAAGTTTTGACCTACCAACACCTGGGAGTTATGCAATGATGGGAAAGCTGGCGAAGCTGAAGGAAAACGCGTCCCTGCCCCAGACCAGCAGAACAGCAATGCAGCAACCACTGCTGATACAAAGCTGTCAACATATACCAAACAACAAAGAGAAAATACGTTTGATCGAATTTTATACACACAGCAGTACTTAATCACCAATTAAAGATTATTTACAAGGAAATAAACTATTAAAATTTCGGTACAGGAGCGCCCCACTCATAAACATGGCACATTAACCCTCTTAGCAATAACAAGAAATGATGTACAAAGTCAGTTAAAATATACCTACATAATAATTAAAAAAATATTAAATAAGTCAAGGTATACCCCTAGTCTTAGGGACTAATAGACACTATAATTTGGGTACACACCACCAAATACCAGATGATGACTTAAAATGTGCACCTTTAACCTGAAGGTCTTCTCAACACAGAGTAAGAGAGTGTGCAAATACAAGCACAAAAAATGCACACACACACACACACACACACACACACACACACACACACACACACACACACACACACATGATCCACACATGCATTCCTTTAGGCTGAGAGCACACAAGAGAATTTGGTAAGGGTTTACCTTGTTTACTTTTTGATTTCTTTTCTGGAATTATTATTTTTGGTTCATAGTCTGTTTTCATTTAATTAGCAAAATCTTAAAGAGTAGTAAATTGGGTGGTAAGTCATCCATTCTCGAAAAAGATTTACTGTATCTCTAATCGATAGTTAAAAATAACATTGGACTGGTAGATTTACATACAACATTTCTGACTGCAAATATTGCATAAAAATAGTAAACTTTCCTGTTACACAAAAGCAATAAAAATTACTGTTTATCAACATAGTCTGAAGAGCCTAGAAAATTTTATTCACACAAAAAAGCTTAGTATGCGCATTAAAGCGCATAAAAACTTAAATCGAGTTGTTATTAAGAGAAATTATACTTTGATATAAATGTTAGGTTTTAATAATCAGACTACTCCTGCTAATGAAAACACAGTTGCTAACCATGCTTCTCAATTTATTCCCTTTGTGTTAATTAACATTAATTTTAATATAGCTGATAGAATGTTTGTAAAACGTACTGATCTTTTCAATGAGAAACTATAACATTGCTTCATTGAAGTTAAATGTTGTGTTTGGTACTATATTATTCATGAGACACATTATCCTGAATTTGTCCCAGTCCATGACAAAAATGACAATTTAAAAATAACTTTAACCAAATAAAACAGTAATTTGATAGACTTTGATGGTGCCAGTGTAACCAATGTCTTACAAAATAATTAAATTATTCCTAATAAAGTATAAATTAACGTAAATATTGTTGATGATTAGCTGCAGCCAAATCATGTTCAGTTGTTCATAAGGTTTAGATTTATTGAAGCTGATGGATCAGTTTACCCATCAAATGATGGAAAATCTACTAAAAATTAATTGATTTCTGTGTCCTTTAATGATATGATTATTACGAATGTTACCCAGTTACACTGCTCTATAAATGGTTTTTATTTTGTAAATTATTCACAGTGAGCCAATTTGGCATATTGCCATCATCAGGTGCTCTTACATGTAATATCATTGCTGCCACGTCCTGTCTGGTTTAAGAATTATTTGTTTCTCCTTAGATGTACACTGTATATGTGTATCTGATTTTAATTGGTTTTTATGTATACTATTTTTGTGTTGACAGTTTGAATATCACTGATCCATTGCCATACAAGCTGTCAAGAGGAAAAGAGCATACATTAAAACTAGCTAAAATCAGATACACATCTCCAGGATACCTCTAAGGTGAAACTAATAATTCTAAAAAAGACAGGACATAGCAGCAATGACGTTAAAAGTAAGAGCACCTGATGATGGCAATATGCCGATATGGGCTCATCACGAATAATTTACGAAATAAAAACCACTTAAACAGCAGAACAGCTGACTGATTGTCTAATAAGCATGGCACTAAAAGATATAGTTTGCACTGTGAACTCCAAACTACAAAAGTGACATCTATGTAGCAAAACCATTTGATTTTGTAAACACAGAAAAAGGGAATTAATTGTATCCAGAATAGAACATCCCTTTATTTCTTCATCAGTTTTATTAAATTTAACATCATCTCTTGCAGATAAACTTTGTAGTGATGAAATATGCTTAATAATGGCAAAATGAGGAGTCAGAAAAATGAAATACTGTATGTCTGGAGGATTTTTTAAAATTATAAAGAACTTACGTAGAAATGTGATATAATTCTAATTTTCACATGGCGTACAAGTGCAAATGATTTTACATTAGGTGGGATAATTATAATGATTCTGGGGTCAAGATAACTTTATCAAAATAAAATTCTATTTGAGTATACAGATATTCGTGTGCCAGTCGTTAAATATGAACCTGGAAATGAACTTCAAATACAGCAAGAAAGACTTAAAAACCAAAATATACCAACCTCTTCCCATGAATTGCAAACTACAGAAATAACTGAACTGTGTGGTAACAATTTTAATCTAGATAGCAAGAATTACTACACCTCAGTAGAATTTGGTACACCTTTTCTTATTTTTATGTGTTTAAAACTAATAAAAAAATAATTTGTAGACTGATTGTTCACTATATATGTCCCATTTTATTGAAAAATGGATGAAAAGAAATAATTTTTTGGGATTTGTGGAATTTAGAGTCACCAGGTAATTCATTTTATAGCTTATGATTCATTTCGAGATTTTAAATGAGTTACAGAATTAAAAGGAGATAGAATGAAATTTTTCACTCTGCAGCAGTGTGTGGACTGATATGAAACTTCCTGGCAGATTAAAACTTGCAAAGGTCCTGAGTTCGAGTCTCGGTCCAGCACACAGTTTTAATCTGCCAGGAAGTCTCTTAGAAGGAGATGTTGATGTAAATCCATATAATTCTCTAACAAATCATCCCATTTATGTTATAAATATTACATGAAGAAAAAATGTGATTGTAACTTAGGAAACGATGTACTTAACTAAACAATTGTGTATAGAAAGAAGAATTTTACATGTGATGCTCAACACAGAATAGTAACTGAGAATTTTTAAATGATATTCTAATATTTTATTCAAGTTTACTGACTTATTCTGGAGTCTGGGAGACCAAAAAACATAGCTCCTGTTTCCAAAAGAAGGCTGGCAGAAACACCTGAAGAAGGAAGTGGGTGCAGTTCATGCAGCAGCTGTGCCGCCTCTCATTATTAAACCACATGATCCAGTTCGCTCTGCCTCCT
Source organism: Schistocerca serialis cubense (assembly GCF_023864345.2). Classification (NCBI taxonomy): domain Eukaryota; kingdom Metazoa; phylum Arthropoda; class Insecta; order Orthoptera; family Acrididae; genus Schistocerca; species Schistocerca serialis. The sequence goes on along the minus strand of NC_064641.1, from coordinate 441,869,451 downwards.
TATCTCTGTCATGCTTCTTCAGTTGGCTGTCATAGTTCCACGCAATGATGAAGCAGAGATGGTGTTGCAGCAAGCTCTGTCTAAATTAATATGGGTATATACTTCGTTGTATATGCAAAATATTGTTTTTTAATCTTATTTGGAGTGTTTACATTCATACCTACATGCAATTTATAATTAGTCTCTTCTAAAAATCGTAAATATGTGAAGGAAAGAAAGAATTTACATCCAAAATAAACTGCAGAAAATCCAGCAATTTGAATGGAGTTTAGCTTGCTGTAATTTAGCCAATATAAGATTTTCGAAGCAATTTTCTTCATCAAACTCTACACAAGTGAGCTGATTGAAGAATCTTGGCTTTTACCTCACAGATTCATACAGTGCATGTGTGAGGAGAGCTAACCATCTCACAAAACGTTTTCTATCCTCACTTCTGTATGACTCCTCGCCATTACCTGGGTTTGATTGAGGCCTGTCCTAAAGAGGGGGTGGAATCATTCACCCTGAATAAATGGAACACTTCTGTGAATTCAGAAGTTACTTTCTACAATGAGCTGACATACAGGAGATTGGAGGTCAGAATTTCGGTGTGGAAGTGTGGCAGTAGGTGGTCACTGAGTGGAAGGTAATCGATAGACAATGTTTTACACTTCTGAATAATACCGTTTCACTTCATTATATAATTTTTCTGTATAGATGGGAACTCCACTGAAGATGTCCAACAGTTATAATTTGTTTGTTTTATATAACATTGTTACATGTGAATGTTTGAATACTATACATGGAGAGAAAATTTGTACAGAATTCAGTAATGAGTTTTAGATTATTTTGCCAGATAGATGCCATACACTAATTACTGATTGAGACACTCAATTTTTTGAAGATGGGAATGTTAAATTGAAAGACAGTGGTATGAAGAAACTTCAAAATGATAATAGTAATGACTGTCGCCATTGGGAATTTTTGAGTTAACGATTTTGTGTCTTAAAGTGTTATTCTAGTGTGGTTATATTTTTGTGGTTATTGGTTATTTCCCTGAAAGGTGAGCTCAGAAAAAGTAGGCCCATGAATAGTCCCCTTAGTGCATGCAACATATCGGCATACAACTATTATCAGCATGTCACAAATAAAATACCACACACTTAAAGTATACGAATATTATGCAGATTTTTTAATTACTGAATTAATACTGAAGTGTGACAACTGTGAAGCAGTTTATACTTACTCAACTTTATGATTATTGCAAGAGAAATGATGTATTGGAGTATTATAAGTTAAGAAATGATAATTTAATTAATTTAATAGTGTTACGTAATTTACATATCCTAGTTTCGAATATTAATCCAAATAATCTCAATACCACGAATTTATTAAGCTTTGAGCTCCAGCTAGAAATGGCAGTATTAGAGGTTACAGTAAATTAAAGAAGTCAGAGATAATTAATTCAATTATATTACAGGAGTTTCTTTTTCAAAATGAGTTACTATGAACTACTACCAAGATCAAAACATGTACATAATATGAATTACTTTCACAGTTTTGATGTTTTTGAAAAAACTCGACCATTGAGAAAAAGGAAAATATTTCCATTCACTAGTAAGCTATTTGAGGAAAGAAAAGAGGACAAGCAGTCAAAAAGACATTCACTGAGGTCAAAGAAACAAGTTCGAGATTTAATCATGAATTGAAAGTATGGTCTGTTGAGTATAAAATTATTTTTAATGATGCCAATGTCAAAAAACTAAATACTATTAATGAAAAAAGGGATTATACATTGGAAGCAGTCAGTTCTGTGGTAGAAGTAAACTAGACAGAGAACAAACTTCACAAAAGGAGATTAGTTGACTATAACAACCACAAATCAACAAATATTTTATGCAGTGTCCACAGGATATAGAGTATACAGTTATACTCAACAATCTGTTTGAGCTCAGTGCAATAACATCAGAGATGCACATCATCTTTTGAGTCTATTGATTTGATAGATGCCATATTTAATGTTCAGATGTCAGTAGTTCCTACAGGCAGCAGAGATAATAAAATAATGAATTCAGCTGATAGCAAAAATTCTAAAAGTTGTATTAAAAGAATTAATAATAGTGATAATCTGTTTCATCCTAGAGTGATAAGACTTGCTCTAACATATCACAAAATAATATCTAGTGTAGAGAACTGACTATATTTTAAATTAAGATAATCAGAGAAGGAGGTAAACATTAATTAATATACCATCGATAGTTAATTAAATTAATTAACCAGAGTATTATACAACCTATTAGGAGAATATGAATAAGGAGGACTTAACTTAGATGATACAAGAAATGTTGAGCGACTACTAGACATCCAAATATATGTTTAGCTGCTGAGAATTTCATACAGTTATGTACTGTGGTCCTGAGAAAGTAGGAAAGATACATCTGTATAAAAATCACAACAGTTTTGACATGATTATCACTATGTCAGGTTTCTTAGGAACATCATATATTGGTGACAAATGTACAAAGACATAACAACAAGAACAAGCATAGATGCAAAACAAAAAGAAAACTATATATTATGAAACAGGGAAGAACACAGTATTATGGAAAACAAAATTTATTGGGAAAACTGCAAATGACACTGTTATGATGAAGAACACTTAAACATTCACCAAGAAGTTTATGATACATTATATAAATGTGAAAAATTCCAGTACATTTGTTTGAGATATGAAGTGTATAAATGTGGTTTTGAATGCTGTAGAAACTGTCAAGTCACATTGAAAAGTAAAACCCATTAATGTGACACTCAACATAAAAAAGGTGGTTGTGTGTATGTGTGTGTGTGTGTGTGTGTGTGTGTGTGTGTGTGTGTAAGAAGGAATAGTGAGGAAAGTATAGGCAACGCATGTCAAAAATGGAGAAAAATGCATGTTCTAGTAATGGAGAACACAAAATCCTCGAAATTTAATAATATAGTTGTAGGTAATCAGTTTGAGTGTGATGGAGCTGAATTCGCAAGGAAAATTCTTTGTACTTACACTGTGGTTTGATTGTGATGCTCACAAGGAACTGGGATACATATTGCAAATCTAATAACAGTTCACAATTTCAGTGGTGACATTGTTTACAAATTCAAAACAAGTAATGAGTTCCATAAGTGTACGACAGCTAATAAACGTCACAATTGTACATTCACATGGTAAAGGTTATGATTCACAATGCCTTCTGAATTACTGTGTTGAAAATAGAATACAACCATATACTGTATGCACAAGAACTAAACTAATTTTATTGCCAATAAGGCATTAAGCTCTAAAAGTTATAGATACTGGCAATTGTGTACATGGTTAACTTAGTACCTTCCCAAAAGCATTTGATCTGAAAGAGTTAAAGAAAGGTTTTCCTACATTTGTTCAATATACATGAAAAAGGAAATTACTTAGGGCCTACTCATGACATCAAATGTTATTGTGCTGAAACTATGAATACAAGAGATACAGAAGTATTCCTCAGATGGAATAGTCAAAAAGTGAAAGAAAACTATGTATTCAACATGAGGAAAGAAGTTAATGATTATTGTAATTCTGATGCAGGTATATTGATAAGAGGTTGTTTACAATTAAGGAAAGAGTTCCTATAAATAGTTAATATTAATCCATTCCACTATATAACAATTTTTCAAGTTCTATAGCTATATACAGATCGAAATATTTGCCTTATGGAAAAGTTGCTTTGCTGGATAAAGAACATAAAGAAAATTGTAGTAAGGAGTCTATAGCTTGGCTGAACAGTTCAATCAATAATAATTTTCAATGAGCTCTTAATAGTGGTAAAGTAAGTACAGCTGGATATAAAGTATATGTTTTTTATAAAGAAACCAATACCATTTACCAATATCACTGTTGTTTATGGCATTTTTGTAAAAATGTTCTAAAACTGAAACGATTAACATTAATAATAATGTATCGATAGGTGATCTATATCAAAAGATATTAATAAAAGTAGAAAAATATGAAGTGCTGGGTATAATATAGTAAAGTGTGGGTATGTGATTGGATTAAAAAGAATGTACAAACCTTTATAAATTAAAACAGTTACTTCAACTTATAAAACCACTGAAACCATGAGATGCCTTTTATGGTGGTCAAACTAATACAACAAAATTAAGAGCTAAAGCAGGTGCTATTAACACAAAAATAAAGTACATCGACGTGTGTGGCCTTTACCTAACTGTACAATATTTCGATTATTATCCTGAGTAACATCCAACAAAAAAGACAGCCCAAGATATTATGCTAAAATGGCATGGGTTTATAAAATCTAAAGTACTTGCACATAGCAGATTGTAACATCCATTTTTCCAGTATGGAGAAAGACTGATAAACAGGAAAAACTATTGTTTCCTTTTTGTGTCATGTGCAAAAGAGAAAATAAGTAAATGTAATAACAATAACGAAAGAAATTTTAATGAAACTCGGACAAAGTATGCTGTAAATAAAGCTACAGAAAAAGGATAAAAGAGTTTAGATGTTTATGAAGCATGAAATTTTAGAAATAAAAACAACAAGTTGTTTAAAATTATGTAAGAGACTTTATGGAAACAAAATTAGAAACTAGTTCTCATGATTTTGAATCAAGCAGTTGTATTTCGAAACAGTGGAAGAAAGAAATTGGTATTGGATTGATAAGATAGAGAAAAATCCAGGAAAGCATGCTGTTGCTTAGATATGTCTGAATTCGTTAATGGGAAAATTAGGAGAATGCCAAAATATGAGTAGATACGTGTTTTTTACAGATTTACAACGACTTTACCAGATATTATTGGATGCTCGATTAGGTAATATAGATGTCAATTTCACTAAAGAGAACATAGTTAAGATGAAGTACTATTTCAAAGATTGTTTGTGGAAAATACCATATCTAGGTATATTTTTATAGCTGCATCCACTACATCCAATGGAAGGTGTAGGTTGTATGACATGTTGGATAAGCTAGGAAATGATTATAAACATTTTGATGGCAATTCTACCATATACAATGATGATCGTAAAAGTACTATGCAAACATTTTACACGCTGGGTACATGGACAGATGACAGGAACTGGCTGGATTATAAGTTGGACTTCGTGTGGAACTTGATTTAAAATTTCATCTTCACAAACTACAGATGGTGCAACATTTTAGGGCAACGATTAGTGGTTACGATTTGGATTCTTTGAACAAATGATAACAAAGATATCAAACGACAATGAATTTCTAAACAAGTTGTGGTTGTCAGATGAGGCACATTTTCATCTAACAGGTCATGTGAATAAACAGAACTGCCATTACTGGGCAAACACGAATCCTTATGACGTCCATGAGCGCTCTTTCCATGCTAATAAAGTGAGAGTATGGTGTGGTGTTTCATTACATGGCATTATCAGACCGTATTTTTTTTGCAAATGAACAGGGAAACACACTGTCTATGCTGATCGTTACGTGGAAATGTTACTAACTTTCATTACACCTGTATTGAACAACTTTCCAAACGTTCAAGAGGCCTGGATTCAACAGGACATCACACACTGGCAATCAGTGGCATATGTGTAAGAACTGTTTGGCAACCGTATGATCTCATTATTCCTTAACAACCCATGACCCCCAAGATCGCCAGATTTATGCATTTGTGATTTTTTCTTGTGGGACTACCTCAAGAGCAAGGTCTAAAAGACTCGACCAAGAACCCTGGATGAGTTAAAAGAGAAAATTCAGGATGCAATTCACAATATCCCAGCTGAGGTGTTGCAGCAGTCACTGAGAAATCTCAACAGCAGATTTCACGAATGTATTCATACAGGAGGATGCCATCTAAAGGACGTAATTTTTAAGAAATGATAGATGTCATCAGTGTTTCGTAAATGGCAAAGTTGTAAGGTTTCAATTACTATGAATGCAATCTCTTCCCTTCATCAATTCTAGTTTCATTGTATTGTGGAAATGTTCTTGTTTTTCTGTGCCATCCTGTACATTATGATAAAGTGTCATTTGGATATCAAATTTATTTAATAAATTAAAATAAGTATTCTATATCTTTTAGTGTAAAAACGAAATCTGTAATGAGAAATTCCTTACAATAATTACTTAAATGCACTAAATGTTATTGTATTCACCCTTGTCTAAATCTGCCTCATTTCTTTTTTAATGCTTTACACTCATAACTTTGATGATCATGGAAAAGTATCAAAATCAAGGTCTACAAAATCTTACAAATTCTATTGTATAATGTCCAGTGTTTTTAAATAAAAATAAAGCTCCTTTATTCCATTCAATTATTTTTCTAATATTTTTGTAACTAAAGTATAATTACTGTATAGATAATTGTATTTAGCACATAAAGGTTGTTGATGTCGTCTTAAGTTTTTTTGTTAATTCTTTTAAGCACCTGATCTATTCTTTCTGTTCTTTGTGGAAACAAGGAATTGCATTTTTTTCTATTTCTATTTTTCCCATCAGAGTTTTGGGGCACAATTCTTTTTTAAAACAGTTTACAATTGTAAATACTTTCTAACAGTTATTTAAATATTTTTGGTGGTTTTTAAAAATAATATAACGTAAATAATTCTATAGCTTGAAATTTATTAATTTTGCTAAAATCTTTGACATCAAGACTCACAGTTTTTACGCTGTTGTCCATTTATAATATACAAATCTTTTATGTTATTAGAATTTTTTGTGTAGATGTGGAAGCACTACTGAAGAAGTTCAATGATGCTAATTTTTTTAAAAAGATTAGTGACTAATAGACGTGGAGAGAAAATTTGTATGGAGCTCCATAATGAGTTTAAGATTATTTTGCAGATGGATGCCATAAATCAGTTACTGGCTGGGATTTTCAGTTTTTTAAGATGGAAATATTAAACTGAAATAAAGGGGAATGAAGAAAGTTAAAAATGCTAATAGTAATGAATCTCAGGATCTGGGATTTTTAGTTTAACGATTTTGTGCTCCAAATTTATTATTCTTTAGTGGTGATATTATTTTGGCGGTTTTGGTCACTTCCCTGGAAAGATGTGCTAACAAAAAGTAGCCCTAAGAAAAATCGCCGAGTTCCCTCATCATGCCCACCTACTACTGACATTTCCCACCACTTTTAATAACTATGTAATTCAACATATGTATAAGACTTTCAGTGTTCTAAAAAGTAATGTACAAGTACGTCTAACAAAATCTGATGATCATAGTGTAGATTTGTCGAAACTGATAACAGTCATTAATAGAGTTACTAGCGACTTCAGCAAATTCGATTCTTCAAGAATAATAAAGACAGAGTGGGGGATAACGTTTTTGTCACTTTGTGCAACACAGTCACTTTTTTAAATGTGTTACATATGTTTATTTTCTAAATATTTGATGTCGTTTGAATATTTTTGAGCAAAACTCAGGTGAGACTACACTGTGATTGGCTCTTTCATTTTAATGGCAGCTGAATAGTAAGCTGTGACTGATGGAGAAGGGAACGACGGATGCATTGTACCGTGTGTGATTACATAAATATCATGGAAATAATGTAACTTAGTGCGATTTTTCCACAAATACGAGTGATTTAGTTGTACCATATTGTATATTTTGATTTCCTCTTTTTCATACTATTCTGTGATTGGATGGAGGTAAGGAGTGGCGGGTGGAGAAGAGGGAGTGTAGAGGACAGAGAGTGGTGGTGAGGGCATGGGGCCAAGGAGCGGGGTTTCCCACTGACAAGGATGAGATTGTCACTGAGAGACTGATTGCGTCAGTGGTAAGACAGGTGATTTACTAGGTCATTGACGTCGGACACGCGATCTAAAGAACGTGTGCCGGGTAGATCGTATGTGAAGAAAGTGCGCTGGATAGTTGATACTCCTACTACTTCAGGAAGCCAGTTCTGACAAAGGTACTCCTACGTGCTTGCAAAGATCGACTAATGCCAACAGACCGTCTGCAATGCAGTTCTCGTCGCATTTTTATCTCACTAACAGGTGGAAATGGCCCTTGAGTTACTGCCTGCAGCAACGCAAGCAATGAAATATGTCTCTGGTCCGTCTCAGGATCATTTTCGTCATGTTGCGTGGCCACATGTGCTAAACTACTGCTTTTAACCACGTTGTACAGTTTGCCGTGAAACACCGACAAATTCAACTAATTCGCACACTGTATGGCCATGGGCACGGTGGAACATGATTGGCCCATTTTAGCACAGTGTCACGTCCTTACATTTACCCACGTTTACGTACTATGACAGTTTGTAAAGGAAATGTCTCACAATTCGCTACTGCCTTATGCTCACGTACATGCAGTGCGTGCTTGATTGAAGAGGTGACTCGATCGCAGCGCCGTCTGTAAGGGCTTCACAATTCTTCTGTCATTGCACAGTGGGGTGACAAATTTTTTGTCCAGTGAGTTTATAGACTGTCTATATATTCCTTCCCCCTTTCGGCTTTCCCTTCCTTGCTTAATCCTTGAGCGGGTGCGCCGTTTTTAGTAACACAAGCGGGCTCGCTGCGAACTTTGTACACACGTAAAGAATCGCTGTCTTTAAGTTAGCAAGGCAAACATGTATTAAATTACAGTTTAATCTTAGTTTAACTAAGCAGCGATAGAATAAACTAATATTATACGAACTGAATCACTGTTCAATTAATCAATAATTTAAAAAAAAAACATTTTACTGTAGCTGCACACAGGTGTCATTCCACACTAATGACCCCTTCGAAGCATTAAACAGCGCAGTATCATAAGATCCCTGCCAACCGCTTATTTTACTACCAATGATTTCATAGATAATTGCTTCATTGTGGGTTGTGCTACTAGCTCGTAAAATGTGCAATTTTCTTGAACGGATAGTAAATTTTGTCTTACCTAGTTTGCTGTTCATTTTATATTGCTGCTCCTCACTTAGGCGTATGACAACACAATTTCTTACTCCGTTAGTTGATACAATAATGAACGAATAGGTATGGGTTCGCAGTCGTAAAACAAGATTGGAATGGTACAAAACAATGTTATTTGTCACTGGCACACTTTATACACAGGCGCGCCCGCTGGAGGGTTAATACTGGTTTGCCATTAGAGCTCTTATCCAGGCAGCTGCTTCGCTTTCCTCCAAGGTCCCTTTAGTTTTCCTATAGGCTTCTTGCACACTATCTGATCAAAAGTATCCGGACACCACGACGCAACGAGAAAATGACCACAAGGCATCACGTAGAGCGGGGCTCCTTTTATTAAATTGTTAGTGGGGTAGCAGTAACAGCAGAATGGGTCGGAGAGGAGACCTCAGGGACTTATAACGTCGACTAGTCGCTGTGCGTCAGCTGAGCAACAGTTCCATCAGGGACATTTCAACCCTTCTAGAAGTGGACAAGTCGACTGTTAGGGAAGTGGCAGTGAAGTGGAAACTTGACAGAACAACCACAGCTAAATCATGGCCAAGTAGCGCTCATTTAATGATGGTCAGGGACTGTCGAGCACTGCGGAGGATGATTGAAAAAGTCGTACGAAAGCAGTGGAGGCAAATGTATGAAATCAGTGGAAGGAATCACTCATGAGTTCCAAAGTGCGACTAGCAGCACAGATAGGGCAATAAATATGTGTAGGGGACTAGATAGAATGGAATACAATGATCGAGCAGTTGCCCATAAGTAACAAATTTCTGTAGTCAGTGCTAAGCGATGCTGACAATGGTACAAGGAGCGACGCCATTGGACAAAGGGTGATGGGAAAAGAGCGGTTTGGGGTGATGAATCACGTTATACCATATAGCAGGCCGATCAAAGGACACAGATTCAGTGAATACCTGATGGGTTCGTGGTTAAGGTATGGTCCCTTTTTACAGGACTGTGTGCTGGGCATAACAGAGGGAGAGTTTGGAGATGATGACTGTCTCAGTAAAACATTCTGTCATAAAACATAATCTGCGAGACAATCGTTTATGGCCAGTAGCATCCCAGAAACTGACTGGCCTACAGAGTGTCGATCTACAGCCAATGGAAAATATTTAGGATGAGTCAGACGCCTACATAGTCCCATATTGCAGCATCCAATGTTACTACCAACCCTCGTTTTCGCTGTTGAGGAATGACAAGTCCACACTCGAGGTCACTGAGCTCTCCTGCTTGATCCATTCTGCTGTTACTGCTTCTCCTCTGATAACAGAACACTCCCCGCCTCCTTTTATACCTGCAGGCCCACTCCTTGTGAAGTCATGTGGTCGATTCCACATTGGATAATGGTGGCCAGATACTTTTGATCGAACATCCAGATAAGCTGAATGTGTCCCCAGCGCCACGATATCTAATGCCTACTGCTAGTGTAGTTTTTCTTCTTAACAGCATCCCTTTCAAGCAAACCAGTTGCATCTTCACCTGTATTTATTTGTGATTTAGGTACTTGGGCTACTGACGGCTCTGATTAAGAAGACTAGGCCGCTGTAGTCACAGACTCCAGCTGTGCACATGTGCTCTCATGCCGTGCAGCTAACTCGCTGTTGATAATAATCTGAAGCTGTAGCCCTGCAGTCAAGTAGTGCACAGATTGACTAGAATTGCTATTCAATAAAATTACAGGAATACAAAACAAAAGTTATTGAATAATGTAATAACAAGGGTCCTATTCTAATGTCTGTTATTCATGTAAACGCCAAAAAATTTTATTGAATGATGTTTATTCAAGAAACGACATCTCAAATAAATGATATCTGTTAAGACGATATTCAGTTAAAATGCAGACAGAAAACATCCATATCAATAATAATGCACGACCGCATGTTGCAGGTCATGTACGGGCCTTTCTGGATACAGAAAATGTTGGACTGCTGCCCTGGCCAGCACATTCTCCAAATCTCTCACCAATTGAAAACGTCTGCTCAATGGTGGCCGAGCAACTGGCTCGTCACAATACGCCAGTCACTACTGTTGATGAACTGTGGTATCGTTTTAAAGCTGCATGGACAGCTCTACCTGTACACACCATCCAAGCTCTGTTTGACTCAACGCCCAAGCGTATCAACGCCGTTATTACGGCCAGAGGTGGTTGTTCTGGGTACTGATTTCTCAGGATCTATGCACCCAAATTGCGTGAAAATGTAATCACATGTCAGTTCTAGTCTAATATATTTGTCCAATGAATACCCGTTTATCGTCTGCATTTCTTCTTGGTGTAGCAATTTTTATGGCCAGTAGAGTATTTAAATAAAGTTACAGGCAGAATAGTAAACTGTTCATTGAATAAATTCGCAAGTGTCACAAAATATGAGGTATTCATACTGTATTCATTTGTTGTGTAAAGGTGAAGTATACAATGTTCTGACAAACAATTGCATAATGAAAAGGTACAAAAACAGTAATAAATCGAGAAATAAAAGATACAGACACAATGCTTTCACAGATGATAGCTGTAGTGCAATCTTCTCATCTCAATACCGTATGCTGAAATCACATGAAGCATTTAAAAATTCTTAATTGAGCGGTTCATTGTGTAAATATTTAGTCAGAGTGAAATATTAATGTCAGCAGTTTTAAAGATACTAAAATATTGTTGCGTCATTGGATGTGCTTCATTTATCTGAGATGGCTGTTGTACTCAGATTTGCTTTAATACTTGACTGTCAATTATTACACATGCTCAGAGAGTTGTAAATTAGCATTTCTGACATTCTGCCATGTTTTGGTGCATCTCCTGCATAAAGGTCATGTGAGCAGCAGCCGTTAAAATTCCCCATACTGGCATTCCCAGAGCCAGCCATGATGCTCATCTTTGCACCTGGTTCAGCTGGAGCAACCAGCCTTGGCCCCAGGCTGCACAGTTGGTCCTCAGTCGCACAAGTAAATTCACCTCCACTTCTACCAAATCCAGGTTGCCAAATATATATGTGTAACATTACACACCACCACTTAATGTGGCACATTAGTTCACTAACTTGCCACATTAAGTAGCACCAAATTTGACACTTGCATGATAAATAAATACACAACAAAAATAAAGAGGATAAATTCTCAATTGTCAGAACAAAACCGTAAGTATACCTCTGGTGGTATACAAAGCAGCGTTTATCTCCTACGATATGTCATAATACATGTCATTTAAAAAATGTAAATGTCGTGTGACTGGGGCCTCCCGTCGGGTCGATCATTCGCCGGGTGCAAGTATTTTGATTCGACGCCACTTCGGCGACTTTCTCGTCGACGAGGATGAACTGATGATGAGAAGAACACAACACCCAGTCCCTGAGCGGAGAAAATCTCCGACCCAGCCGTGAATCGAACCCGGGCCCTTAGGATTGACGTTCTGTCACGCTGACCACTCAGCTACCGGGGGAGGACATGTCATAATACACTACTAAATCTAATTCATATTATAAAAATTATGGCATATTAATTAAATGTCCAAATAAACACATATCATACAAATTTAAGGAAAAGGTAGTGACAACTCCAACTTCCGCTCATTTAAAATCACAGTTTGCTTTGAGCACTTCTCTGTAGCAGTTCACTAACTCAGACACGGTAGACAATCGTTGTTCTGTCATCGACGTTTAGATCGGTTGCGATCCTGTCGCCTCTCCAGGAATCCGTTGCCCGCTTGGCCACATACTGTGCGGGAAAGTGCATCAATCTGCAGTCACAATCAATGTTGAAGAACGAGAACTGTCTATATGCCACTGTGGTGTAGTTACCAGTAATTATATGACTTCCCAAATCCCCATAGATTAGATACTGAACACCCTCCCAAGTGGAACTGATGTATTCACAGACAGGATAGCAAACAGAACCTGATTTATAGCGTAGGCAAAACACTTGATTCAGCTAGACATTTCAAAATCTTTGACCGTGTTCCTACTACAAAACACATCTTTTGTGCTGTGGATTTGTTCTACACCATAAATCAACTAACATTTTACAGTTTCTATACATTTTTTCTGTATCTAATTAAAAGCTTTAAAATGAATACTACACTGTGCAGAAATCGTCCATTCAACTTTCATTTTTAATTCCGCAGACGGCTGGATCAAAAATTCTGCAAATGTTCACTCTTATTTTCACTAAAATCTAAAATAAGAGTTAGGCCCAGAGTTTCTATACATAAATCTGTCAGAAACCCTTTCAAAAAGGAATGTATTTTAGAATTACTCAAAGAAATATATCCCAATAACTTTCCTCATACTTTACGCATTGCTACACTTCCTTCTGCCACAAGCAATTAAAATCTCTATGAGGTCTGATGATCTCCACACACCAAATTGTGTGTATACAATTATTACAAATAAACTGAACATATTACCTGAGAAACCCACACAATAAAGTACAAGAACACATAAATAATCTTTTGAAATTCTCCCCAACCCCCAAATTTATGTACAGTACGATTTCTATTTCACTTCCGTATATGTATAAGTTAATTATGTTGAGCCAACATCTATCTACTATGAGTTGTGCAACCAATGTATACTTCCTTCTTGCACTAAATTGTAGTTCCATAGTTTATCACATAGATATAAATTCAGCAACTCACCCAATACACCACACAGAAATAACACTACATGTGAAACACATTTATTTACACAACTACTAATACACATGCCATTCTTCTTTTACAATGTGCAACTCGGCCGCTGTTGTCTCTTGAAAAATTTTTCTCCCTACCTCTTAAATCTCACATTTTTGTGTTTTTCGAACAACTCAAACTCGAGGCCTTTTACATCCTTCATCAACAGATTCTTATGTTTACAGTCAAAACTTGTGACAGATGCTGGGACACCATTTATGGTTTCGGGAGACGCAAACTTTCTTTCTTCATCAACATTGTTGATTTCACTTACAGTAAGCGCATCTTTAACTTCACCCACAACATTGAGCCATCAAATACTCAGTTTCAACATTCCTTCCTTTACTTTCCACATTAATGGTACACATTAAATCAGACCCATCCTCAGTCTAATTATAACCATCAAAATATTCATTAAATACTTTCTTCACTCCAGTTTTGTCTTTCCTCCCTTCAAGACCTCTTGCTACTTTATACTTCTCCCGTGCCTCCAGTGAGGCAGTAATGCCTTCAATATTTTTCCATACCATCTCCAGTAATTTATACAGTGGTCACTTTCGTCCGTATTGTACCATTCAGTACTAGTATCATCAAAACAAATACTTTCCCCCTTATTAAAACTTATATCCTCCCAGTCCACATCTAAATCATCTGCAGGCTTTAAATCACCCTAAAAATCCTTCCCCTTTTCATCCTTGTAAGCACCATATATACTGTTCCCTTCTTCTGAAGTAACGATAACAGTAGCTGCTACATTCTCATACAGTAATGACCACGAAAATCAGAACTTTGTCTCCCTTACTTAAAACCTTCCTTATATCCCCCGAATCATTACAAACTTTATCACAATTAACTCCATTATCATCCACCGATAACTCACAAGATTCACTACTTAAAACATACATTACATTATAGAATTCATAACCAATAAGTCCGCCAGCCTTAGCCAGCACTACATATAAACTACCGCTTTTGCATCGCTCCGTATTAGAATTCACAGTACACCCTAATTCCACCAAAAACTGATCTACCTTTGTCATCGTCACATTTTGTCTACTCTCAGATTCAACTAACACTCTGTATTGTGATCTACTATCTAACACATTGCTTCCACATTCATCCTTCCACATCCACTCATAATTCATATTTCCACGAGCAGATATAAATGCAGTGATTTCTTCCTGCGAGATATCTAAATCAGCAGCTTCAGCTTTCGCATTTTCAGCACCTAAAACATCACCTTCACTTCCATTAACCATAAATCATACACACCGCCGCCAACATAATAAAATTCATCACTATCTGTTTGACGCCTTCATAAATACTTCCACATACTTCCGTCTTTACACAACAAAACTCATCTCTAGTTAACGAGACTACGCCTTCTCCACCTTCACAGATATCCTCACATGTTTCTGTCGATACAGTATCTGTACTACTGTCACCTATATTACTGTAATTGTTGCTACTAACTAGTGCCGCATAAAAATTCATCAGACTTCCGCCTCCACCAACTTCACCTCAGCTCTCTTCTGATACAAGACTTTCCACCAAAGAAAAATTCATTCCATCATCGGCTTCCCTTTCACAAACTAAATTCTTCAGTTATGGTTGTACTGCTTAAAATCACTCCCCATTTTATTTTTATTTCTTATAACCTCCGTCTCCAACATTTAGTCCTTCCTTCCCAAATTTTCTACACCCGTAGAAATTTTCAAAATAACATGTCATATTCAACACCGGTTTATTTCGCTACTTCCGGACCTGAGATGCGGCGCTCTCTGCTTTCCTGACTTCGTATTCTGGAGTTGCATTTCGTAAGGACCCTGTCCTTCAGTACCTCATTTCCGGTTATGATTTCCATTGTGAAGATTCTGATTTCCAATCCCCCTTTGAAATTATTATTATGATGATAATTATTTGTGTTATGATTATTATAATTATTTTGGATATTATTTTTGTACCTATTCTGGTACCCACTTCCGTGCCTACTGTTCCCAATACGTGGCCTGAATTTCAACGCCTGTTCAAGTTTCTCAATACAGTCTGTAGATTCATCAACGGAATCTGTCTAACTATGTACAAGATACCACTGTAAATGTTCTGGTAAGCGACTCTTGAGCATTTTAATCTCCATCAACACTCCCAGTGGACGATTTATATGCGTCAACTTAGCCAGTTCACACACACAAAAAAACCTGCATCATCCCACTTTCTTGTTTGAGACTTGGTCCGTTGAGGAACTCATTCTGCAGGCGCATTTGCTTTGCTTCATTACGGAATGTCTTCAGAAAATAATTGCCAGGTTCGAATCCTGCCTCGGGCATGGGTGTGTGTGATGTCCTTAGGTTAGTTGGGTTTAAGTAGTTCTAAGTTCTAGGGGACTTATGACCTAAGATGTTGAGTCCCATAGTGCTCAGAGCCATTTGAACCATTTTGAATAATTGCCAGACATATCATAGGTAGCAAATGAAGGAACTCATTAAATTTTTCCATCAATCTGTCTTTTCGAAAAATCAATTTTTGCCTCTTCTGACTTTCCTCGCCCAAAACTATCTCTACATGCAGCCAGAAAATCAACTGTATCGTATTTTCCACCATCTGCAAAATAATTTGTCAGTGCTGAATTAACCCGCGGAACACCTTTCAGAGTAGTAACCTGATTTGCTACTAAAGAATTTAATTCTGCCCACATATCTTTAATCTGCTATTCCTGCTGCAAAATTTCGTTATTGATGTCTGCTTCCGACTGTTGTCTATTTTTTACCATCTCTTTTTCACACTCTCCCACTCTACCGATAAATTATTAATAGACTTAGTGGTGTCTTCCTCAACCGCATTTTGCCTCAGCACACGATTCTTAACACCGCCACCCAGCTCATCCTGTATGTTTTCCAATATGTTCCTGAAATCTTTATCTGTAGTGTCGACTGTGGTGCTAACCAGTCCAATCTCCTCAGTAATTTTGCCTACATCAGCCCTAATAGCACAGAATTTGACTCAGTCATCCCTTCTATATCAGATTTAACTTTATTCAGCTCAACGTTTACTATTTCTGCTACACTTGTATCTACTGAACCTACCTCTATTTTTATTGAACATCCAGTACTCCCATTTTAGAGTTCAAATTTGTCAGAATTTCTCTCAGTCATGCCATTTAATCATCCGCAATTACACCTCCCTACTCTGATTCTGCACTATCTATCCCAGCTCGTATTGTCTCTATCAAGACTACCACGGTCAGATTTTGTAGTAACTGGCCAACTCACATTATCCAAACCGCACACACTGAGGGATTGCTTAACCATTGAAAGCTCCATTACTGACGATGACCCTGCGGGTTCACATATGTTAAGACTATCTGCACAAGTACTTAATTTATCGGTCATCGTGGCTGATTCTGCTGTGCTGCTGTTGCCCAAAGTGTCAATGTTGATGAACTCAAAGTCGCCGCCTGTGGCCTGAGCTGCCATTGCCACCACTGCTGCTTATACGCCATCGAACCCTCCATTTCCTTTTTAAATTCTCGAACCTTCCCGCCCAATTAAGGATACTTTTTCGTAAATAACATTGTGATATTGAAAAAAAACACGCTGATCTTGCAAAAAGCCGAGAAGTAAACTTCCTGGCAGATTAAAACTGTGTGCCCGACCGATACTCGAACTCGGCACCTTTGCCTTTCGCGGGCAAGTGCTCTACCATCTGAGCTACCGAAGCACGACTCACGCCCGGTCCTCACAGCCGTACTTCTGCCAGTATCTCGTCTCCTACCTTCCAAACTTTACAGAAGCTCTCCTGCGAACCCGAGTTCGAGTCTCGGTCGGGCACACAGTTTTGATCTGCCAGGAAGTTTCATATCAGCGCACACTCGGTTGCAGAGTGAAAATCTCATTCTGGAAACATCCCCCACGCTGTGACTAAGCCATGTCTCCGCAGTATCCTTTCTTTCAGGAGTGCTAGTTCTGCAAGGTTCGCAGGAGAGCTTCTGTAAAGTTTCGAAGGTAGGAGACGAGATACTGGCAGAAGTAAAGCTGTGAGGACCGGGTGTGAGTCGTCCGTCGGTAGCTCAGATGGTAGAGCACTTTCACGCGAAGCCAAAGGTCCCGAGTTTGAGTCTCGGTCGGGCACACAGTTTTAATCTGCCAGGAAGTTTCATATCAGCGCAAACTCCGCTGCAGAGTGAAAATCTCATTCTGGAAGTCGAGAAGTGTTTCTCTGTCTTGTAGCTCTCAGGGGCACTCTGGGATACTCTATGTATGAGGCACCCCTGTGCTTCTCTGGGAGTCAGTCCATGAGTTACGTATGCCCAACACAGGGCCGTATGGTAGTGTTGTTTGTGTACCTGCTGCCTTCGCCTTACGCGAATCTATTTACTAGTCATGACCTGGAGAATGCTATAGTTTCGTTATACCTGGTAATGATGTTCTTCTGAGCAGTCCCCGGGTGGAAGTCTGAATGGGAGACTATTTTATTTGAGAGAATGTCAACATCATTAAACCACACAGTAGAGCTACATGTGCTTGGGAAAAGTAATGACAACAGCTGGAGTTTCCCTTTGATTTCAGCTGTTTACAGTTCAGCATACCAGCGCCATTTTGACTGATGTTATATGGATAGGTCAGTGAATCACACAGACTGTTAATCATGTAACTACTTATTGAATGAGTGCTATCCCTCTTCATCGACTACTGATTAGTGTGAACTCTCCAAATATACCACACCATTGTGATTGCACTTACGATATCTATCTTTGAGGTATGCGAGCCACCACACCACGGCAAGGTTCTTGGGGAAATCGTAACCGAAAGAAGAACGAGAACTATTTATAGATGTACATAAGCAGACTATGTGTACACGAAAGTTCATTGAGGCTTATCAGACTTTACCTTTATCCTTTTCGAATGCATCCTGTAATTAGGAAGTAGATCGAAAATTGTAGAATTACACTCAGAAGTTACTGTGCTTTCTAATGCTGGGTATTTTTCACATAGAATGCGTTGTATGATTCAAAGCATCAGCAGGTTGCGGATCCCTCGTCGTTTCACTAGGATTGCTATTGGGTGGGGAATTGTAGGACGCCCCTAGATAGGTCAGGAGTGCACTACACAAAGGAAGCGGCTATTCGGGTAGCAGAGTACTTGCGGCGTGCACATGGTTTTTTTTTTAGGCTAGGCAGTAGTGCGAGGTGTCCTGATGAACACTCACCAGTCGACGTGCAGCCAGGTAAATCAGGACGCGCTCAGTGTAAAGACACTTCAGCTATCAGACATTAGCAGTAAATTTTCAGAGTGTTCGGAATAAAGTTCCTGAATTTACTGCCCTCTAGGAAGGGTGTGGCGCGCATATTATTCTCGGGACTGAGACCTGGCTGAACCCTGAGATAGGAAGTTCTGAAATATTTAGTGATGGTTGGACGCGTATCGGAAAGACAGATTAGACACCGTAGGAGTTGGTGTCTTCGTAGCAGTTGACAAAAATATTGTGTCTACTGAGGTCGAGGTAGAGTGTGATTACGAAGTTATCTGGACACGTTTAACAGGTCTAGGAGAAATAAAGTTAACTGGTGGGTGTTATTACCGGCCATCAGGTTCCACCGTGACAGTTCTAGAATCATTCAAAGGGAGTCTACACTCTGTATCGCAGAAGTACCCGGATCGTGCTATATTGGTCGGAGGCGACGTCAACCTACACAGTATAGACTGGGATGTCTATGGATTCATTACTGGTGGTACAGACAAGCCGTCATTTGAATTACTTTTGAACACATTATCCGAAAACTGTTTTGAGCAGCTGAACCGACAGCCAACGCGTAATGTAAATATTTTGGATCTGGTAGCCACGAACAGACCAGACTTCATCGACGGTGTCGGTGTTGAGACAGGGACTAGTGATCATGATGTTGTCATTACGACTATGGTTACTAAAGTTAAAAACAAGGTCAAGAAGGCTAGGAGAGTATTCTTACCAGAAAGATCAGATAATCGGTTGTTAGCATCCCACTTAGTAAATGAATCGACTTCATTTGTCTCCGGTACGATGGACGTGGAAGAATTATGGGCAAATTTTAAACACATTGTAAATCACGCATTGGAGACGTATGTGCCGAAAACGTGGGTTACAGATGGAAAAGACCCACAGTGGTTTAACAACGCAATTCGGAGAATGCTCAGGAAGCGAAGACAGTTGCACTCGCGGTGCAAGAAAGATCGGGAGAATGAGGACAGGCAAAAATTAGTAGAGATTCGTGCTGCTGAAAGAACAGCGATGCACGAGGAATACAACCACTACCACAGTCATACCTTAGCAAAAGATCTTGCTGAAAACCCAAGGAAATTGTGGTCTTACGTAAAATCGGTAAGCGGGTCGAAGGCTTCCATCCAGTCACTCACTGATCAGTCTGGCCTGGCAACGGAAGACAGCAAAACGAAAGCTGAAATTTTAAATTTAGCATTTGAGAAATCTTTCACGTAGGAGGATCGTACAAACATACCGCCGTTTGAGTTTCGTACAGATTCCCGTATGGAGGACATAGTGATAGACATCCCTGGGGTTGTGAAGCAGCTGAATGGGTTGAAAATAAATAAATCGTCAGGTCCTGATGGGATTCCAATTCGGTTTTACAGAGAGTACTCCACTGCATTGGCTCGTTACTTAGATTGCATTTATTACGAATCTCTTGCCCAACGCAAAGTCCCGAGTGACGAAAAAAGCGCAGGTGACGCCCGTATATAAGAATGGCAGAAGAACGGATCCTCAAATTACAGACCAATATCCTTAACATCGGTTTGTTGCAGGATTCTCGAACATATTCTCAAATCGAATACAATGAATTTCCTTGAGACAGAGAAGTTGCTGTCCATGGATCAGCACGGCTTTAGAAAACATCGTCCTGCGAAATGCAACTGGCCCTTCTTTCACATGATATCTTGCGAACCATGGATGAAGGGTATCAGACGGATGCCATATTCCTTGACTTCCGGAAAGCGTTTGACTCGGTGCCCCACTGCAACTCCTAACTAAGGTACGAGCATATGGGATTGGTTCCCAAATATGTGAATGGCTCGAAGACTTCTTAAGTAATAGAACCCAGTACGTTTACCTCGATGGTGAGTGTTCATCGGAGGTGAGGGTATCATCTGGAGTGCCCCAGGGAATTGTGGTAGGTCCGCTGTTGTTTTCTATCTACAAAAATGATATTTTGGTTAGGATGGATAGCAATGTACAGCTGTTTGCTGATGATGCTGTGGTGTACGGGAAAGTGTCGTAGTTGAGTGACTATAGCAGAATACAAGATGATTTGGACAGGATTTGTGACTGGTGTATAGAATGGCAGCTAACTCTAATTATAGATAAATGTAAATTAATGCAGGTGAATAGGAAAAAGAATCCCGTAATGTTTGAATTCTCCATTAGTAGTGTAGAGCTTGACACAGTCACGTCGATTAAATATTTGGACATAACATTGCAGCGCGATATGAAGTGGGAAAAGCATGTAATGGCAGTTGTGGGGAAGGCGGATAGTCGTCTTCGGTTCATTGGTAGAATTTTGGGAAGATGTGGTTCATCTGTAAAGGACACCGCTTATAAAACACTAATACGACCTATTCTTGAGTACTGCTCGAGCGTTTCGGATCCCTATCAGGTCGGATTGAGGGAGGACATAGAAGCAATTCAGAGGCAGGCTGCTAGATTTGTTACTGGTAGGTTTGATCATCACGCGAGTGTTGCGGAAATGCTTCAGGAACTCGGGTGGGAGTCTCTGGAGGAAAGGAGGCGTTCTTTTCGTGAATCGCTATTGAGGAAATTTAGACAACCAGCATTTGAGGTCGACTGCAGTACAATTTTACTGCCACCAACTTATATTTCGCGGAAAGACCACAAAGATAAGATAAGAGAGATTAGGGCTCATACAGAGGCATACAGGCAGTCATTTTTCACTCGTTCTGTTTGGGAGTGGAACAGGGAGAGAAGATGCTAGTTGTACGAGGTACCCTCCGCCACGCACCGTGTGATGGATTGCGGAGTGTGTATGTATATGTAGATGTAGATTTGTTACAATAAAACGACAGGAAACTACAGACTGATAGGTAAAGGTTTCTTGCGGTTGATAATTTTAAAAATGGTTCAAATGGCTCTGAGCACTATGCGACTTAACTTCTGAGGTCATCAGTTCCCTAGAACTTAGAACTACTTAAACCTAACTAACCTAAGGAGATCACACACATCCATGCCCGAGGCAGGGTTCGAACCTGCGACCATAGGAGTCACGTGGTTCAGGACTGAAGTGCCTAGAACCGCACGGCCACCGCGGCCGGCTGATAATTTTAATTCCTAATAACGACATTTGTAGAAAAATTCTTTGGCACATGTATGCCATTTGCACAGCGTCAGTTACTGCGTCGATGATGTAGCACAATTTATGGTGACATGAGTTCTTGAATTGTGAAGCGAAGGGTAACGGGTTCGATCCACCCCCTTCCAACACCGTTTTTCACCTTTTGTCCCCTAGAAGATTTTGGGACTTTCTTATTCATTTAACAGAAGTGTTATCGCAAAAGTCGACGCTATTTATCATGAATAATGTTTTTGCTGCAAGTCTTCTTCAATGACTGAAATGTTCCTTACGAAACGAATTTCGATATTTAAATATATATTATGAAGTACGTCATCTCAAAGCGTTGGTAGGCAAAGCAACATCGGGAATATAGATATTATGCATGCACAAACTAATGCTATACACTATATTTATGTTCAATTTCTATTACAAACTGAAAATAGGATGCAAAATTCGGATATATATGTCCGAAAGAACAGATACTATCTTTATATATATATAAGGCTCACCGGTCATTTGACCATCTTCTGTGCGGATGCACAAACAGTGCCCGAACTCTTACGGGAATCGCCAGTAAAGCCGCGAGTAATGAGTGTGATGGACAGGGGCACTAGGAATATAGTGCGGGACAATAAGTTGGGAATTTGGGTCTCACGGGAGGCGTGCCAAAGATAAGGCCCTGCAGTCGCACTATTTTCTGTGTCCTCGGTGGCTCAGTTGGATAGAGCATCTGCCATGTAAGCAGGAGATCCCGTGTTCGAGTCCCTGTGAGCTCATACATTTTCAACCTTCCCCGTTGACGTAAATCAACGCCTGTATGCAGCTAGGGGTTTTCATTTCATAGTAAATTCGCGTAATTTAACGAAAACTTCTAGTACGTATCTCAACCATTCTACAGCATTATGTACCGTTCCTCTGCCATAAATTCGCTAGCAGCCCATTTTCGTGTCCGTCCGCAGCTCGTGGTCTAGTGGCTAGCGTTGCTACCTCTGGATTATGGGATCCGTGGTTCGATTCCCGGCCAGGTTGAGGATTTTCTATGCCCGGAGACTGGGTGTTTGTGTTGTTCTCATCATTTCATCATCATCATTCGTGACAGTGGCTCGATTGGATCGTGTAGAAAATTGGATTGTGTAAAACTTGAGACTTCGTATGGGCGTTGATGACCGCGCAGTTGAGCGCCCCACAAACCAGGCATCATCATCATAGCCGAGTCCAGAATCTTCGTGACATTTTCCACTGTTCTTTGACAATTGATAACAACTTTAATGCAGCTATTTAACGCGCGTCCGTTTTTGTAAAAAATGACTATGATTTGCAAGACCAAAACTGCTGACAACGGTCGCTGGAGAGCGCTGATAGCATAGATCACGTTAACCATCTCGTCCTGTGTGCCGCAGGCGCTGCTCTCGTGACGTCTGACTTCCCTCCCGCGTCCACGTCAACGTTAACTGCCTCGTCCCGTGTGACGGCCGCTTCAAACTGTATTTTGGACGACCTAAACGCTCTTTATTTTAATTTTCGAGGCTACGCCACAGCTGCACACCATCGCTAGCTGCGCTTTCGTTTTATATTGCATAAGGTTGCTTTTAGTTTGTTAATCGGAATTTAAGAAGAAAGGCGCTAAGGCATTTGTTACGTTAAAACGGTTTTATCTCTTAACAGTGATGGCGGATCACATTATTAATGACAATACAACCATCATCCTACAAATGTTTCACCCTTCTATGGATTTCAATTGGAGGCACGTTTTCTGCGGTAAGAAAATCGGGTACAGCACGCGGTTTTTCACGCCCTGACATATGTACGAGCACATTAAACACAGCCACGTTACACGCTGAGCCCATGAGCAGCAGATGATTGCAATTTGTGTCGTCGAAGCGGGAAGATCGACCGAGCAATATGTATGACGTGCTTCAATCGATATTTAGAACATAATAAATAATTCGGAGGCGTTACTTTTCAGCACTCCACCGCATTCAACTGTTTTAGACTCACGTTTCTATTGAGAGTGTAAACTCTTATCTGATGATTCCTAAGTTTAAGCAAGTTTCTAATAGAAGACATTGTATCTGACGTCACGTGTGTGTAGGTGAGCAATTTGGCAGCCTAAAATATTGATACGAAGGGAGGTGACGTTTTTTATGCTTCTGAGCGCTAATCGACGACCAGTAGGGGTGGCGGCACCGCTTCAGGCGAGCCCAGGTGCAGAAGCGACAGCTAATGGCCGGATGTGGGCAAATCCCCGTACAGGGAATTTGGACGATGGGCAAGAGCTTAAGAGGGTCGGCGACGCACAAGCAATGGCGGCGTGCCAAACAAGCTAAGAGACGGCTTCCTAAACCTCTGAGAAGTGCGATATTAAATCACATCAGATAATGAAGAAAATTGAATACATCTGCGATCTCAGAAAAAGAGGCACATCCACCCTTGAAAGCTATGTACCTGTGTTTACGTTATTTGATTTATTAGGTGTTTAATATTTTTTCATTATGCAAATGTGTATCAGAATATCGTATTCGCCACAGTAACGTGACAAATTGATGCAGCATTAACATCTCATGTCTTGTCATACTTGTGCATATATATATAATGAATACGTTATTATTTTTTCAGATATTTATTTAACTATTCATTACAGTTAGTAATACAAAATCATGATAGTTTAATATGTGGTCAGTCGCATCTATTAGCTCACATCACTACTGAAACGAAAACTAAGAGACACTTCTATTAAGCATACATAAATAATTGTTTAAACAATATTTAACTAGAATTTTTGTCGTGTGCCCGACCGAGACTCGAACTCGGGACCCGAGTTCGAGTCTCGGTCGGGCACACGGTTTTAATCTGCCAGGAAGTTTCATATCAGCGCACACTCTGCTGCAGAGTGAAAATCTCGTTCTAGAATTTTTGTCGTTTAACGTGAGTACACTTACGCAAGGGTACTAGCTTATTTATTTATGAACAAATCTTTCCGTTAACCTTCCTATTGTATTTCAAACAGAAACGCACACATTCTGAAAGAGTTTGTTAGACTTGCCACTTAAGAAAACATTATATATTCTTAAATGATTCTTCAAAATATATTTTGTATTTAGTTTTTTATGTAGAAAAACAGAAGTTTAAACTTTCAACATTTATTGAACATATTCAATACTAAAAATGTTTTATAAAATTGAAGTTTGAGAAACAAATGTTCATATGTGGTACTTCAAAATAATGTTTCTATCAGGGTTTATTCACATAAGCGCATGTTATAGCTTTAATTGTGTTATACACGATAATTATCTTAAAATCTGAATTTAATTATGATATTTGATTTTGAGGAACTATATTTAACTCAGTTTCTATGGGTATGGTATTAGCGTACACAATTATTGCAGTAAATATTTAGATGGTCTTGGCAGAGGAATGATTGATAACAGCCACACTTTTTGTTAGTCTTTCTATCTTTCTTCGGTCCACACTCTTTGCAATGGCCCCTCTTCTGTTCCTTTGCTCCTGAACTCATCGCAGCAACATTTTCCAAACTTTCTTTGATTTTGCTAGGAATATTTTTAGTCATTCTTTCCTCTCACATTGGTTTTGTTAGCTCATATCTCTTAGAAACAGCCGTGTTTTGTGTGCTTGTTTTGATTGTGGCCAGGATAGTGTGTACATACAATATATAAGCATTTATTGCAGCAATGTATAGCATGTTATAGAACAAACAAACAGGCCATATCTTAGTACAGCTTTTACAGGAATAAGTTGGAACGTCCCCTTTGAACAATTATACATGACTGTGCTTAAACTGACACACAATATTTTTTTTAATCGCAATGCAATCTGACTTTCAATAATCCCTACAAAAGAATGGCCCTGACTAACATTAACCTATACCTTTCACAAATCACTTACCTCACAAAAATCTTCGTTACTCGAACTACTGCAATACAGCGAGTGCCACTACTGCCAGCTAAATAAAAGATTCAAACTACGGAAGGCACTAACTACTGATAGGCATAGATAGCAAATGAAAGATTTTAATAGAGAACAAACAATGTATCTACCTTAATAGCCATAATATATATAGCAGTTCATGACATCCAGTCTTACAAATTTCAAAACTCCGCCATCTCTCTCCCCACATCCACCACTGCTGGCGGCTCACCTCCAACTGCGCAACGCTACACGCTGTTAACATCCAGCTGCCCAACACTACAATGGCAAATATTCCAACAACAATGCAAACCAGCCACAGACTGCACACAGCACATACAGAGCGCTACGTGGCGTTACCAATATAAAAACTTAAATAGCCAACTTACATAGCCCCCATGCACCCCACAAAATATTTTACAAATTGTTTTGGGCAGTAGCCAATACAGATTTGGAAAAATTTTCCATAATAACAATAACAAAGAAATCAAATGCACACACTTATTGATACAATGTTGGTCAAAAGCTAAAATTTTCTCACAGCCCATAAAGACAGTCCTGATCGTTCATCACTGTAAAATAGCAGTGTTTTTCTCAAACTCTGAGCAGTAGAAGAAAATGCACACGGAAGTAGTGGATTTCCATGCAGTCTTGAAGAAGTATTGTTGACCTTCCAACGAAAAGACAGTGCTGACTCATGACATGCAAACAGGTAATGGGCCACAACAGAGCAAACCCACTGCAGAGTCAGTCGAAGTTTTGAAGAATATTGGTAGGTAGGTCATCACAGAGTAGACCCACTGTAGTCCTTGTAGAGATGGCCAGCAGCCATCTGCTGCGACTGTGCAGGTGCACAGTCACCATCAAAGAGTCTTGCGGAGAATACAGCAAGTCCATAAACCACCACTTGTGCATTCACACAGTTTTTGGAATTGTCCTTAGAACCAGCAATGCTGTTATCCAGTCCCTTGCTGAATTATTAACACACATGCAAACACTAACAGTCCCTACTTCTCACATATTGTCCATATACTATGACCAACAGAAACGTGTGCAGTGAAATGTAACTTACAAGTTACTTAATTTAATGAACTGGTGTCAATTACAATTTTATAACATAAGAATACAATAACAAAGGTACAAAATACATAATTAAAGAACATAATAGTACAGATAACATTTGTAGTAAAACAGGGTTTACAAAAGAATAGAAATAAACATGCACATCAGTGTTACAAGAATTATGACATAAGTACATACATAAAGATCAGAATAACTTTTGAAACATCAACTTCACATATGAGTAAGAAAACAGAACAGATAAATAAAGTCTACACATCTTTACAAAGTAAATAACATAGTATTAGAAAAATTCTACAGTGTAACTCATATCAGCTAAACACATAAAGACAGGAAAAACACAAATATACAAGAGTACACAAACACATAGGAGAATAACACAAGAGGAAGTGGCAGGGTTTGTTTTCAGTGTAACATTTGGTACTGCAGTCCAACCTAAAACTTCATTCCATAGATCTTTCGTCCTATTTCAACATTTGTTTCCACCAAAAAAATCCTATCCAAGCATGCTTTCTGTATTTACATGTTCACATATTTCTTACCTCATTATTTATTATCCATCATCTTACCTCATCATTTATTTCCAAGAAAATCCTACGTAAACCTGTTGTCCCTAAACCCTACTTTTTTGCTCATATCCTCTTTCAAAATACTTTTTTGGCCAAACCATTTTCTTATAGCTTCTGAATGCATTTCTTCCAATTCATCACAACTCGTTCTCTCATATAGCCTACCCCATCTTGAGCTAACTTAAATCTACTGAGCTCAGATGCTAAACTAAGGAATGAGGCAATGCAGCAGCACAAAACAATTAACACAAACAGCAATGACAAAAAATACAAATGGCAAAGCAAGCAGCATAAATTAGCAAAGCAAATGCAATATTACAACTAATATAAGGCAATGTGCAGCAAACAAGAAAAATAAATCAGTAGTAAAACTAGATTAACAGAGTAATACAAAGTGAAATTTAATAACACCATGCCCGGCAAACAGCAGCAGCAAATGCAATAACTTATATCTAATCATGGAAAAGCTCAAGCAGAAAAAATATTACAGTAAAGATGGCCATGTCTAATACCTATGTCACATCTTAACACTAGAGTGATGCATCACTGTAACTTGCTCTAGCAGACAAGTTAGCAAGTCACTGATAAAAATTATGTATGCAATTCCTGTGAAGTGGAAATGTCTTTTTGTACTCCCTCATTTTTTTAGTACGTCCATCATAAAGTTATTTTTTACTGGATCTGTAGGAATAAAATATTTGTATTAGTACGTCTATAAAATTTTATTTTAACCAATGCTGCAGTGCAGCTAGGAACTAGACATTAAACTAAATAGGCAAAGCAAGGCGTGAAATGTCATTCACTAGCCATATGGCATTTCATAATGCAGTAAACAATCTTTCAACTAGCAAGACAATAGACATGAAATGTTTCTCTTCATTTCATTTCAGTAAATATCATAAATTAAGAACTCTACAGTGTAATCATGTTTCCAAGTTTGAGGGTGTCGTATTTACGATGCTTTCTACAAAGGAATGTCAATAGCGAGGATAATGGCCTCCCTCTTTTTTTTTACCTGTGCCTCTGAAAAGGCACACACTAATGGCTTTTTCTCCAGGCGTCTGACACTGCTGGCCGCTCAAGACGCATTACGTCAAGGTCACTTGGCTTTCTTACCGAAATATTTACGACACCAGTTTGCACTACTGTGACAGTCTCATATAAAAATTTCACGGTTCGAGAATTTGTGTTGCAAATCTGTAGAAACAAAATCCTATAAATATAACAGTGTCCAAAAAATATTCGTCGGCGTTGTGATACATTCATGCGTTTAGACACATTTCATAACTCTTAAAGTACAATTCTTGGTTTCCAACATACTTATTCACGAGTCAGAGTCCCTAACCACTATGCATTATTCCTTACTTTATTACACATATACATATTCGTCTACACTTCTTCAATATTTCATCATAATAAATATGTAGCATAATCAAATTCCTCATATAGCATCAGCTTATTGATCATAAACACGCCGCAACAGCATAATACACGTCGTCATCATAACATCATAAAACCTCAGCCAAATCTCAAAAAAGGCGTAGCTTTCTGCAATAATGACAAAACCTAAAAAAAATTCTCTGCTCATTTCAATAGTGTCATCTACCTCAAACGTACTTTAAAAATCATGCTCCCTTACCAAATATATCGTTCAAAGCTCTCATAGTATCACAATGGTTCCAAAAAAATATGAACAGTTCACAAAGTACAGACAAAATACAATTTCATAAGTGTGAAGTTACCCAACTGTTTAATTGCGTAAACATGTGTCACTGATGTAGTAAAAAAAATGTTTATCTCTCAGTTAAATGATCAGATAGCTGTTTAATTTGTGTGTTAGAGAAATACGGTACTGATGTGTAAAGTTGTATAAGCAAATATCATATTAGCTAGGGCTCCTTGTGCTTGCCAAACACATGGTACACAAAGTAAACGTGTACCCCCCTGACAATTAATGTAATTATACCCTCAGGTGTTACAGATTACAGCAATGGAATGAAATGTATCATGGAAAACTTTCTTTGTAATTCAAAAATCTTAAAAAAATAAATGTTTTAAGTACAAAATTAATCGCTCAAATACGTGTACTGTAGCGCTAAACTGTGCATCTTGTTGTAAGATAATCTCTGTGGAAGTGTCGTAGTTATCATCCTCTGTAAGCAAAAAAATTCTGCTCAAATCAACGTACTTACCTCATCATAAACGAAAGTGAAATGCTTTGCATATAGATATCATAGTTATTACGCTTATTGCTGTGATGAAGAAAGTACTGTGCTGTAACGTATTGTTGTGCTGCGGAAAAGGCTGTCTCATTGTAGCTATACCACAAAAGTTACTACTAAAACATGTTTTACTTTCCAGAAGAATTCAGAAAAACTGTGCAGATATAAAACAGATACACTGCAAAAGGAATAATATAAATTATATCACTCATTAGTAGCGTCGTGATATAATCGTGTAGCTGTCAAATAAACTAACCACTGTGTCATCTGGTATCTCTCAGAAAGTACTTTAAATCCAGAATGTATTTTCAAGTAAACCAAAATGTTGCATTAAAATCTCATTAGCAGTACTGGTATATGTTCTAAGTATGTGAGCCTTATAGTCGTTACATAATTATGCACTAACAAGCAAGAATGTACACACACAATAACACTGTGACGTCTGTTCACTATAATAATGCATTTGTAATTTCTGTTTAAATAAGTTCTCTTGGTTCTTGATTGGATATTTAACTTCAAACATTGTTGCATGGTAACAGTTTCTAAGTCTGACAATCCATACTAGAAATGTGAAATGAAAAGTTTTATGGCATAGACAAAGTTAAAAAGCAGATTATCTTTCAATAAAAGGTTTTACATGTGAAATGTGAAGTAAACCTTTACTCTTCCTAGTACGCAGAGTTTAAGCTTCGGTGGAATTATCATGTGGTATATGGTACATTGGTAAAGAATGCTAAAATTTTTCTTAAGGTTAGCGTCTATGTAATTTTTCCCTGAGCCAGCCGGCGCACGTGGCTGCCTGCGGTGCGAGTCATTGTCTGTCTCTTTGTTGGCGTGCGTCGTTATTGGGTTTAGGAGACCTAACTTCTACAAATTCACCCTGTCGAGAGTGCCCTGCTCTGTTTGAATCCCGCCAGTTCTGATGGAATTCAGGTCTGTCGTTTTGTCGGTAGTTTACATAGTTTCTTGTTTGTCGGTCATGTGATGGAGAATTTCTAGCGGAATCGCAACTGCGCGCTGAACTGTTGCATCTGAAGTTATTCTGTCTCCCTTGATAATAATTGTTTTTGTTCCCATATTGTCTGTTTCTACGGTAATCTCTGTCATATTCATTACTACGGAAATGCGATCTTTCTCTGTAACTATTATTAGTCTGCCAGTGGTTGTCATACGGATGGTGTCTGTTTTGGTCACGATTTACGTTGTAAGAATAGCCTTGTCGTGTATTATTTCTGTCATCGCGGAATTGTGACAGATGTGACCTGTAATTGTTGTGCTCCTGTTTTCGCGTTCCGCGATTGTCAGTGTCAATTTCCAATTCTTGTAACAGTCCCTGAAAAGCTTCAATGTCGTCTTTGCAACGTCCTGCTAAAATAATATGTCGTAAATGTTCAGGCAGTTTGTTTAAGCAAATGCGGATGAGTTCTGAGGGGCTGTATGGGTTTGAAAGATATTGATTCTTATGCAACATGTCTTCAAAATATTTGACAAGACTGGAAAATTCAGATTGTTCAACGTGTTTCATCATCATGATGCTATGTTTTACTCGGTCTTGTGTAGCTTGAGACCAATATGCTGAGAGGAACGCATGATAAAATTCTCCTTCACTGTGGCAATCGTGAATGACCGATCGCATTCGCACAGCTGGTTCGTTCTCTAAGTAGCCACACATAAATTCTCATCTATGCTCTAATGACCAGTTGGGAGGAAAACAATGAGAGAGTTGATGGAGCCACGCTTGTGGATGAATGTCGTTGTAAGAATTCTTAAATGTTTTAAATTTACGTGTAGTAATAAACAGCTTATAGTGAAAATCATGGTGTCGGTGAGTCGCACATCGCTCATTGTTACTTCGTTTCGGCGGTTCCATCTCAAAATCCAATGCGCCTTGCCAATTTCTTTCATAATTTCCGAAGTGTCCTGTGTTATTATTTTGTGGTTGCTCCGTATTTCTATGTCCCTCTTCCTGTACTGGAGCGCGAGTGTCCTCTGAAATATGTAATTCTTGTATTACTTGTGCCAACTGATCTTGTACTTCCCGGATTTCTCTTTTATACTGTGTATTGATTTGATTTTGATTTTGTTTGAATTTTCTAATTTGTTCATACTCTTCAGTGTCCGTGAAGGCTACAGGTCTTGTGTCATTCAGATCATCATCTACCTTTGTAGATAAGTTAGTGAACTGATCTGAAAGTTCGGCTACTTTATCCATTAGTGAAATCATTTCCTCTGTGTGTTTTTATGAACCAAGTTTCAGAGTGTCCATTTGTGTTGAAATCGTATCTACGGTGTCTTTTAAGTTTTCCTGAGTTTTTGCAAGCTGCATAACCGAATCTGTAGATGCAGCTGAGTCAATTTTAGCTTGCAAGATGTCGTGATTTTCATGAACAATAGTTTGCAGTTGCTTTATGGTTGCTTCGTGATTCTGTAATGCATTTTCATGACGCGAAAAAATAGGTTGGAAATGCTTACAAATTTGTGTTTTTACGTCGTTACAGACTTTTTGACATTTCGATTCGATTTTATGTAACTCAGTAGTTAAATCTTCACATGTTTGTTCAAGCGTGGTGTGAAGATTTTGTTCCATTGCGTCTAACTTTCGAAGATTTTGTCCCATTTGTTTCTGATTTTGTTCAAGCGTTGTGTCTAGCTTTTGAAGATTTTGTTCCATTGTGTCTAACTTTTGTAGCCTTTGTCCCATTTGTTGCATTAACTGTAATAACAATGCACTGGTGTCTGAAACATGTTCTTCAGTGATTTTCGGCAGTGAATTTGCACCGGCAACATTCACATTTTAACAAGCAGAAAATGTGTCTTGACTCATTTGAGAAAACGGTGAGAACCCAAAACCTGAGTCTACAGTATTTGCCATATTGTGTCCTGTCATTTTGGAATCCTGAGGCGAGCTGTTGCCGACCGATCGATTGATAATGCTTCCCTGTTCACTAATTGTTTCACTGTCTACACCATTATTTGCCGCCCGCTCCATTTCCGTATGCACAATTAGCAAATTACTACTTTGAATGTCTGTTAATTCATTACACAGTGGAGCTGATAAGCTACGCTCGTCGTCACTATTATTTCTCAGTTTACTTTGGAGCCTAGTGTTACGTTTTTCACACGCCATTATTGTAACAATATTTCACACACTAACACAGAAAAGCACAATTTGAAGAGCAAATATAAGAGAACACATTAACATAGCACTGAAAAAAATATCTAGTTAACTGCAAGCGCAGCTGCGAAATACTTGGTGCAAATTTACATGCGTGCCACAACTGTTTTACTGTACAACAATGAAAGACTGCAACCACAAAGGAGATTCTCTCTACAATTACGCGCTAGCAATAAACTAAAGCTACACTAATTACACAAACTACAAGAAAAAAATGAGAAGATTCC
Organism: Schistocerca serialis cubense; assembly: GCF_023864345.2. Classification (NCBI taxonomy): domain Eukaryota; kingdom Metazoa; phylum Arthropoda; class Insecta; order Orthoptera; family Acrididae; genus Schistocerca; species Schistocerca serialis. Next base: position 441,836,381 of record NC_064641.1, on the reverse strand, counting down.
AGTGAGGTATCCTCGGCTAAGGGTCGACATATGGAACGTCCCACTTGAACAATTATACAAGACTGTGCTTCAACTGACACACAATATTTTTTTTTATTGCAACGCACTCTGACTTTCAATAATCCCTACAAAAGAATGGCCCTGACTAACATTAACCTATACCTTTCACAAATCACTTACCTCACAAAAATCTTCGTTGCTCGAACTACTGCAATACAGCGAGCGCCACTACTGCCAGCTAAATAAAAGATTCAAACTACGGAAGGCACTAACTACTGATAGGCATAGATAGCAAATGAAAGATTTTAATAGAGAACAAACAATGTATTTACCTTAATAGTCATAATATATATAGCAGTTCATGACATCCAATCTTACAAATTTCAAAACTCCGCCATCTCTCTCCCCACATCCACCACTGCTGGCGGCTCACCTCCAACTGCGCAACGCTACGCGCTGTTAACATCCAGCTGCCCAACACTACAATGGCAGATATTCCAACAACAATGCAAACCAGCCACAGACTGCACACAGCACATACACAGCGCTACGTGGCGTTACCAATATAAAAACTTAAACAGCCTACTTACAAAGTGCTGGCAAGTTTATCTGTTGTGTCAACTCCGCCTTTGCTTTTGTTGTAATGTCGTATTACTTCAGGCTTCTTATGCTCTTCTGAAGACAAGTTACGATCATGGTGCATAGTAGAATGTAGTACTACCGCCTTATTCTTTTTTGGTACGTGTGAAACCAGTCTGTTCTTTCTGAGAGTCCCAACTAATGTCAGATTTTTCTTTAGAAGTTCTTTGGCCAGGATGTAATACGTAAATAAATAGGCGGTGGTTTTATTCAATACTTTCCACAAGCCTCAGTACAACATTTCGGCCTTGATTTGTTTCTCGTGGAACATTTTCCGGCTTTTCTGTATACACTTCTGCTACACAAACATACGCTATTTTCACATCGATAACAACAATAATTTTATTCCATATTTTCCTCTCGTCCACAGTCACATTTTCGTAAGGAACCAACATTTTAAGAAACTGTTCCACAAATATTTAAAAGACGGTCCTGATAGCTGCCAGTTTATCATGGCGTCGCCTAGCTGGTCGATCATCTTTGCTGTCAAATCTGAGAAATCTGCTGATTGTACGGAAACGCTGAAGTGACATCGTTGCACGAAAAACTGGTCGACCATTCATGTTGTCCTATAGTTCTCCAAGAAATTGTCCAGCAGATCTGTACACATCAGCCAGTATAAGAAGACACAAATAAGCCTTCAGTTCCTGATTTGTAATAGATGTGAATGCCGCATCTTTGACTTACGATACTCGGGTCATTTCCCTGTTGGTTTCATTCAAAATCAATGCCAACAGTGACGGAGGATACACTCGTTTCGTTAATTCGCTGAAGAGCAAACTGGGTAGGTCCTGGAGCAGGACGAAGAATGTTTCCAGCCCTAAAGAAATGGAAAATAAAATAAAAAAACTAGCTGAGAATTAACCAGAAACCAATAAGCTAAACTGCAAAGAATCACAAGAAAAGTACATCTGACATTAAGTAAAAAGTGAAGATATATTGCATACAAGACCCAAGAGATTATGGAAGATGAAGGTTTTCATCTTTCTAGACAATCAGCACATTGCCTTCCTCACCACAAAAATCAGCATCGGACGAACCGAGTTCGAAATCCGAGACCACAGTGGTGATAACTTACTGTGTCAGACACTTCCTTACGACGCAGACCTGTAATACTAAAGATATACTCGTAAAATTCAGTTTCATATAATGTATTTATTATTCTCCCTGTCCTTTGACGTAGCTGGAGGATTTGTAGACCATTCTGTACCATTACGTGACTTATAAACATTTCCAACTACTTTAGTTTCGATAGACAACGTAGCAGCACTTCATCTGCTTCAATAACTTCACTATCCTCACTTCCAGCTGATGCATTATCAACATCACTTGAACTATCAACAGAACCTTGAAAATCTGATTCATTGACAGGATAATCTTGTGTTTCGTCAGATGACTCATTCAGAAACCTTTTTATTGTTTACCGCTTAGAAAACTACTATCCATGATCGCACACAGTTGTTATACCAATCCTTAGAACAATATGAAATACCTCTGAGCCATGGGAGACCATCCGACAACAACCGCGTGTATTACAGACAATTTATTGGGAGAACTCAAATGTGTGTCAAAGCTATTTGTCTCAAGAGGTATTTCATATTTTGAAACAAAAATTAAGGATAACGTAAATTATTAAGTACTTGAGGATTACATAAGGTCCTGACACAAAATAAATATTATTCGTGGATTTATGTTAATTTTAGTAAGCGAACTGGGTCAATTAGAGCCATTCACAGTAGGAAGGTTATTTATTGTGAATTATCTTTATTTAAATATTATTGTGAGATATTAGTCTAGTGCAGAAGTGGTCAAGTAGAATCAAATCATGTCTTTAGCTCTTAAGAACGATGTATTTTTGGTGGAGATGCCCGTCAGCTTATGGAGAAACAGGTTGTGGGGAACGCCAGTGGTCAGAGACTTTTTTTCTAACGGCGCACTCATGGAAGCGATTCTAGACACTTTTACGTTCGTTCTCGAAGAAGGCAGATCTGCTGGCAATACAGCGAGTTTTTTCGGTTGAGTAGGAGATAGGTACTGGGCGGGGAATTGCCACTACAGTACTGTGACTTATTCCGATTGTATTATGGAGTTGCGAATACACAGAGTATGAGTTTCTACATAGTATTTCTCATATGTTAATTGGTAAATCATTATGTTGAATTCTGAACAATCTTGAGCTGGTCAATATTTCGTGTATTGGCATCATAAAATAGACTTGGTTTTCGCGCATGTTGGATGGGGATTCTGCTACCATTCTTTACTGCACTAATAATGTTATTTTCTGTATTTTAATTGGATATCGTAGGACCTCCTTACATTTGTTTGAGATGTACTTTCTTGTGTAAACATTGTTCAACATAATTTTCTGTCGTCTTCGTCAATCACAGATGTTAGAATAAAACCCTTTTACTACATTATTCATTTATCTTTTACTTTATATTTCTGTATATTTTATTAATTCATAATTCCAGCCAGTGCATAGACTTTATTTGCGGTACCACAGCTACAGATTTTCAGCGAGTTATCTGTCGAGGTAAAAGCAGAATGCGTGGCTCAACTCTAAAACTACGTCGAACAATACGTTTCAAGCAGAACCATACATGGCCCATTTGCCTGAGATGTGAGCAACATCAGGTAAAGTCACAACTGGTTTGCTTGTGTGGGATGCTGTTCAGAGAGCAAATATTCAGCAGAAAACCGTAAGGTAACATTCCAATTTAGGTTTTCTTGTTCGGGGTGTGAGTCTGGGACCTTCATTAGTGTAATTCTAACACTTCACAGTATTCTGTGATCAAGGTCCCAAATCTGTTGCATGATAGGCAGTTTGCAAGGGGGCTTCAAGAATAAGATTTTACAGCAGTTGCGTGCTTGGGAATCAGTACCAAAAGTTGCGTGTGGGGAACTTAGGTGCGGAACTTCAAGAAAGAAGAGGACGGCTAAGCAGAGGCGAATGGAATTACAGTCTGCAGCTGCCATCGTCAGCGGAGGCTTCGACGGCGGTGCGAGTACCAATGGTGGCCAGGGCAGCGCGAGCTACCGGCGGCGACTTCGATTTCATCAGCGTTGGCAACGGCATCGGCATCAGAAGCAGCAGTGCAGTAGAAGCAGCCAGAATGACCCATAAGTTAAGAGCATGCGGCGGTAGCGCTAATGTGTATGAACCTGCAAGAGCATCGTTAGTGACGGAGCTTTCAACCATCAAGTAATCACCCAGTCTGTGTGGTTCAAATAATACTAGTGTACCAGTCAGTCCTAAGTCTCAACACGGGAATGGCGAAATGGAACTCACTGATTGGGCAGATAGTTCAAAATCATGGAGGTGAACCAAGTCTTCAAACAATGTATTGCCATAATAAATTCAAATTTTGCTAGAAAGGAAGTCCAGTATGGGGTCGTTGAGAACGCTACGTTGTGTAAAAGCAGAGGTAGGTTTAATAGGGACAAAAATTGAGAAACTAAATTTATTATAGAGGGGATGAGCAGTTCAAAATTAACAATTATAAGGGCCGATGTGGGCAAGATCTTTGAGGAGGTTCGATTCAGTAGAGGAAAGATTCAGTAGAAGAAAGATTTAGGAGAGAAATTGGAAAAGATACAGGACTAGCTGGGTGGTGATGTTAAGAATTGTTTGCTGAAGTAAAATACACTTGGGCATGCGACAAATAAAGCCGGTTGAAATTTGTCAGGTAGAGTAGTAGAATGGGTTTAAAAATAGAGAACAGTTTGAATCAGTTGTAAATAAAGAAGCTGTGCAGCATGAACAGCAGATGAAAGATATACTTGCAAAATTAAATTTTTTGGCAGCATATCAGGCTACGAGTCTGACAGGTGTTCTATGGGGTAATTCAGGAATGGCAAAGTGCTTTGTAAATGATGTAAAATACCATCCAGTCGATTTCATTGCTGCATGCAGAGGCGGCTTTGTGGGAGAAATGTCAGCAGAGGCTAAAATGAAATTCACGGAAAGGCACAGTCGTGGGCAAATTTAGTGAGTGCTTCATTTACTACCTATGAAGTGTTCGAGAGTTGTTTCCTGAAAAATTCTGCAAAGAAGCACAGAAAATGCGACTTCAGAATGAGTTCCTAAATGTTCCAAGTTATTAAAATCGAGGTACGACGATGCAAGATTTTTGTGTGCATGGACTGGCTAAGTTGACGCGTTTAAATCGTCCGCTGAATCAACGGAGATCACGATGCTCAGGAGGTGACAACTGGAATTTTTCCAGTGGGACCGTGTCCACCGTCCGACAAATTCCATTCACGATCTTTTAGTTTTTTTTTTTTTTTTTTTTTTTTTTTTTGTTTTTTTTTTTTTGAGAAGTTGAAATTCAAGACGCATAATGGAAGCAGTATAAATGGAAATTGATACCAGAAAGGGGAATCGTAATAATCACCAAAATAATTATCGCCGCACGGGTGTCAGTAATTTTCAAAGAGGAAATGGAAAGGAATATTACCATAACGCAAATCAAATCTGCAGACAATTATGTGATATACAGGAGTCTCACGAAACGCAACGCAAGAATAAGAGGTCAGGGAACTAGAGATCGCCGCACCACAGGTCCGGAAGTGGCGAAATAAGCCAGCATTGAAAATGACACTTATTTTAAAAGTCCTGTGAGTGTCGAAAACGCAGAAAAGAAGCTCCAAATGTTATAAATGGATGTAGTAGAAAGTAAGAATCAAATGAAGAATAATTTTAAGTGCTGAAACCATAAAGAGGGCGCAATAAATGTTGTAGAACGTGTAAAGAAGGTTAATAATAATGATACGGGGATGAAAAATTTATTTTGTGAAAGTGAAGTGAATGATGGAATGTTTGTTGAAATATTCTGTATTCAAAAGAGAGGCGGCGGTAGATTTGTAATTGGTGGAGATGGAATGTGTGATGAATTCTAATGAGGCACTTGTCAGCAGCAACAATTATAGTGATAGAGGTGCACGTAATCTAGATGGTTTTGTATCGACGTAAATATGTGAGGTTATCTGCAAAGCGGGCGTAGCTGTAGTGTAGACAGCTAGAGATGAATTTTGTGGAGTATCGATGGAAATTGTGAGGACAGTATAGCAATGATCTCGTCAGCTGATGATGAATTCTATTACCTGTCGGCAGAAGTGGGTGGTTTATTGTTAAAGGGCGGTAAAAGTGATCATTTAGGTGCTACAAAGTGTTGCGAAAGTTGAAGTTACTGATTTAGATATCCCGGAGGAAATAATTTGCGCATTTATTTCAATAGATGGAAGTGAACCGATGACTCCTTATGAAAGCATGAATTATAAATGGATGTGGAAAACTGAATGTGAAACTAGCCCGTTAGGTAGTATGTCAGAGTGCAAAGGTGCGGATAAATCCGAGAGCAGAGAAAAAGTAACGGAGACAGAGGTAGATCCGAGTTTGGCGCAATTCCAGCGTACTGTGAAATTTATTGTGGAACATTGCAGCAGCGTCAATTTATATGGTATAACGGCGGAAGTTGACGGAGTTATTGGTGGTGATTTCTACAATGTGTCGAAAGATGTGATGGATATTTTAAGTAATGAAGCTTATGAATGATCGGTGAATGTTAATGGAGTTATTTGTAATAATGTCCATGATGATTTGTCGAAAATAAGTGAAGTTTTGTATAGGAAATACGAAGTCTTGTCAGTTTTGAGAATGTTTCGCCTACTGATATTATTAATTCGAAAGAAGGAGATAGTATGTTTCATTCTAAAGAGGTCGATGGAACGGCAAATTCTGCGAAAAATTTACGTGCTACAGATAACACAGGGGTAGATCGGGGGAGTATAGAAGTGGATAATGGGGTAAATATTGGATTAGGAGATGACGTTAGTACTGAATGGACAGCAAGGAAAAAGTGACAAATCAATTAATGATTGTGGATCGTATGGAAAAATATTGAATTTGTTACTAACTCACTGATGGGAGTGGGAGAAATGTAAATTAGCAAAAGGTCTTGAAGGGAGGAAAAATCAAACCTGGGTGAAGGAAGTATTTAATGAACTGCTTAGTAGCGAACATGAAACTAAGTGTTGGACTTATGTTCCATTGTGTGCCATAACTGTGGAAAAAAGGAAAGGGACGTTGAAAACGGTCCTTTGAGGTACCAACGTTTAGAGAGAAGTGAACTTATAAATGTGCAGCCTTTAAGTGAAATTATTGATGTTGACAAAGAAAGTAACTGCGACTTTTCAACTTTAAAAGTAGTGTTCCAGCGGTATTCACAAATTTTGTCTATAAACTTAAGAACCCGTTAGTGAACGAGGAAAGAGGGCTCGAATTTCAGCAGGTGAAACAGCAGAAAAGAGTGACACTCAGAAGATACACTGGCGAGATAAATGTTATAGGAGGTAATCGTAGAATAGTTGAACGTTGTGAATGATGAAGATAGTGTGTACTAATATCAGATTGAAAATAAATGTATTTTCATGTGTAATTTTAAAAATTTTATACTGGTTGAGTAAATTATAAATTTGGTTAATTTAATATTTATATGATAGACTATGGAAGCACAATTTAGTGCAAGAACGGAGTTAATAGTGGCCGCACAAGCTTTGGTGCGTGGTAGAACATAATTAATTTTTTCATTTACGAAAGTGAAATATAAATCGTACTGTACGTTAGGTTTGAGCGGATATTTCAAGGGGGAGGGGGGTCGTTTAAAAGTGTTACTTGTAGTATTTTGGTTGTCTTTCTCGAGTACTAGATGTAGTTTAACTGTAATTAATTTTCACACACAATTTAGTGCAAGGAGGTCACCAGATCTCATTAAAATGTAATTGCTTGTGGGGGTAAAATATGTAGTCTTGCGCAAAACGTAAGAAAAGTTTTAGGCGTATATTTCGTTGACTAATTCCGTAGTATATTTTATTTTGGAGGAGTGTTGAATGGATTTGTATAGGTAAAAGTTGGGGATAATTTCGTAATATCTTTAAGAGAATTATTCTAGGGACAAGTGTTTAATTATGCAAATAGGACATTGGTGAATTTGTAATGCGGTTTAGCTGCTGGGAAAAAGAGTTGTATGAGAGATTCCGCACATCGTAGTACTAGTTTGTTTTTCTTTTTTTTTTAGTTATGATTAGAGTCAGTAAAATCGTAAAAACAAAAAAGACAAAATTTTGGTAAATTTATGGTGTCAAAGAATTTTCATAGCACAAAAGACTTGTTTTCTGGTGGGATATGGACACAGTGTTTGAAATGTTATGCTGAAAAAAGTGTCTTTTGCCAGTGCTATAAATCAGTTTTTATAAATACCTGACATTGTCAGCTGGAAAGAGAGCAATTAACTCAGTGTAAAGAAAGCTACTGATACGAAGTTTTTTATTGGTTTGATCGCCAATATGTTCACTGGGTTACTAGTTTCGGCAGCTCTAAGCTGCCATCTCCAGATCTGCAAGGTTACAAAAATTACTAAAATATTAACACTGTGGTAGCTATAAAAATAAAATAACGATTTTACGTAAGTTCTTCTTGACATACTCGCAGAGTTCTGCTTATGAAATCGTGTTGTGCGATAAACAACAAATCCTTTTTCATACCATTGTACTGTGTATCTGAAATGAAACTAAATTACATTTACATAAGTTATTATAGTAAATAAACAAATTCCAGCATATGCCTAAGACAATATTACCTTACAACAGGAAGGAAGTAGTACATTAAAAAATGTAGGTGTGTCTTCGTGGAAAGGCAGAGTTGCACAAGTGTGGCACATTATGAACTGCCTCATGTATCTCCGTTGGCTGCTGGCTGTGTACTCCCAGATACCAATCAGTCTAATAAAGTAATACAGAGGAGTACCACCAGATGGCAGCAGTCTCATAAATAATAATACATGTTCGCCACTTTCCTTTGAAGAGGGACTTTTAACAGAGAATGCAAAGTGAATCAATGAAAATGGAAAGTTTTACAATGTTAGATATATAAAATGGAAAATACGCTATATAAAAATATTTCAACAATTTTCAAGAACGGAAAAATTATTTCCATCGGGGCAGTTAACATTAACATTTGTTGCAGGCTAAATGAGCGACGTATTTTGGAATCAATGTAGATAATAGTATGAGAATCGTTGATTTAACAGGATTATGGCACAATACCTACTTTTTTATAACTTGTAATATAACGTGTTATACTTTTCGTCTTACGGTAGACATCATACTGAAATTTACGATTATAGTGCCGCTTCACATTATTGTTTACTTCTAAGCGCGGCCTGAGGTGCCTTGCTACTGTTCAGACCGCGCGGTCCTGCCCCCTCCCTCCCTCCCTCCCTCCCTCGCCCCCCCTCCCCGGGAGGTTAGAGTCCTCCTTCGGGCATGGGTGTGTCTGTTGTCCTCAGCGTAAGTTAGTTAGATTAAGTTGTGTGTAAGCCTAGGGAATGATCACCTCAGCAGTTTAATCCAATGGGAATTACCATAAATTTAAAAAAAATTAAAATGCATACATCGATACACAAACATGGCATAAAAGTAATAGCATTGTGCATATTACAGTAATAGAAATCAGGTGCACCATACCATAATCCGACGTCTAGGTTATTAATATAAGATGGACACCAACCTATTTCACAATGAATGTTCACATACACGTTTTCTTACATAATGATAATAGTGTGAGATCTAGAGCAAGGAAATAATGGAAGACAATTTTCACCTGGTACTCCGATCGTATCAAGTGGCACCGCATGGGGTCAGAATCCATAAATATCTACTTGTGTTTTACTGGAGTACCGGAAAACGTTAATGAATGTACTATACGTCACTAGGACTTCAACCCAAATACCAATAACATAGGTACTCAGTACCTTTCATTAGTGGACAAAATAAGGTATTTTTCTTGATTGCTATTTGAGAATTGAATAAATCAATTTAAACATCGTCGTATAGGCAGTGTAGTTACGATGCGGTATAGAAGCCCGTATAGTAGTAGAAGACTCTCTGATTATGATTCAAAAGATTAAATGATGGTATAGAGCTGGGAGGAATCTCATATGAAAAGGTCCTTAATATCGCTACTGACTTCGCGTACGAAGACACTAGTGGGCAATTGTCGACGTATTTGCTGCCTACAAACCAGAAATTTTCAAGAAAACTTGTCACAAAATTATGTAATCGACGGATTATATAATTTGAGTACTTCAGGCCGTGTTACGTGACTGTCGACGGTTAATGTTATGAGGGGTACGACTGCCGATAGTAGTATGACGTAATCAGTCTTAATCGTAACTCGTCGCTCGTTCTCTGGAACATTCAGGGCTGAGTCCACATGATCCGGCAGGAGGCTGTGTCTTGCTGTTTCGTTCAGCACAGTCCAAGAGCTGCCGTACGCGCGCCTTTATGCGAGGCGTGAATAGCCGCTTTTCAGGTTTCGCGTCGTCGTATGCAGCCGAGTCATGTCTAAAAATTATCGATAGTTTGCAATAGTTATCCGTCGGATAATAGTGCGAAGCGAGTAATTAATCGGTTTATTCGCGCAGAGTGCATGTAATCACGCTCGTAATCGATGAACAATTCAGTACCGTCTTTCTTACCCGGTACCAAGTGTTGGCTGGCTATATTATTGTTTGAACAATGATGATCGAGAGCACGAAGTTTTATTACGTCATAGTTTAATACGGAATAGCAATACGGAAAAGGCAAACTTCACTGTGAAACTCGAACTGAGTTTAACTGGTATTATGGGCACGGTTGGGTCTACCCATTGTTAGTATGTGTGCCGCTTACGAACTGAGTAAGTGAAGTAAGCAGTATGAATTTTACTCCTTTCAAAACAGTATTTTCATTCAAATTGAAGAAATACTGATTTTAATAATCGTAAAGAAAATGTTTTCGTTTAGGTTACATGTTCAGATTTCCTACAAAGGGTGTTCTCTCTGTTAAGCACCCCTCACCCACGTCCGATCATCGCAAAGATAATTGCTTCGATTAAGAATTAGTGAGAATATAGGAGGACGGGCGTTACAATGTATCCATCGTAATGTCCCTCAGGCAGGACAGTAAATACGTGCTGCGGTGAAAACAATATAAAATTATTTTGTTGGAGGGAAAAGTGATAGCGACAGTTTTCTGTGAATCACAAGATATCATCATATTTCCTAATTGTAAAGGGAAAAATATATCGCTATTGCATGATGAGGCAGAAGAAACCATAATTTAGAAAAGAAAATAAGTTCTCTTGCAGCTGAATGAGAGCTTAGTAGTATAGGTAACCACTATCCCCTTCTACAGGGGGGTGGGGGTTGCTTCCATTAAGGGGTAGCGCCAACAACCTTGTAGATATTATGCCACCAAGCCGCATACACCCCCCGCCCCCAACACCCCCTGTCCCCAGACAAATACGGCACACCATTAATGAAAATCAAGATGGCGAAAGCAGTCCAATTGCATTAATGGAGAAAATTTAAAACCCCCTCATCTATCCTCAAATCAAACAGGGCAGTACTCCTTATCTCCATTTAATCATAATACGCTATTAAAAATATTAAATCATGGAAACCGACCAATTGTGTACTTTACAACCCATGACCCTCCTCTTTCCAAACAATCATAGCGTAGAATTACAAGATAGTGCTAAATATTCAGTAAAAAGTTACGTAACCTCAATTCGAATGTCAATGATATGCGTTATATACGTAAAATGGCGCTCACTCATTACATAGTGTTCCACCCCTTCCTTCTCTCCTCCAATCGGAGCGTAGTACTTCTACTGCAATACGGCCCCATTTGGCTGCGCTAAAATGTATCAGAAACATTTAACAAAAAACAGGGGTAGGCGCGAGTAGGACTTGCACACAAAGGGTTCTGTATAAACTTACTTGTTAGTTAAATATGTATATAGGTTTTCCATCCATCCCGGCAATCTAGAATTTCGATGATTTTTGCCTGTTTTGATTTCGATACCGGCAAGATACCAAACTATGTGATACAAATAGCCGTATCTTTTTGACTGCATCGACGTAGAAGCTAAACTTATTTCATTCCGCTGAGGGACTGTAGACATTACATGTGACATAAATTTCTACTTAACATATCTACCCGTTCCTGAGAAAAAGTGGTCTTAACATACGAACAGACAGACAGTCGACTAACATGACCCAAAAAAAAAAAAAAATCTGTTCGAATGACATAATTACAAATGAATGGTCATCGGATCTTTTCCTTTCTTGCACTGTAAAGTACTGCTTCTTGCCAAATTTCACGGTCTAGGTCAACGGGAAGGTGGCTTACCCTACAGGTTTTGATGAGTGAGTTTCCGAGTATCAAATATTTGTGACATAAATGGACGTATCTTTAGACTACATTGACTTAGAAGCTTCAGCTTTTTATACCTCCAAGGAGCGTAATACCTTAGTATGTGACACATATTTTAATTTGATACGTCTACATGTTCTTGAAAAAAAAAGAGGTCTTAACAGTAGCGCAGAGAGACAACACAGTGATTCTATAAGAGTTCCGTTGTTTTTTTTTTCAGTTTAGGTACAGAATACTAAAAACACGTCAAAGTATTTGAAACGCTTAAATACCAAAAATTTTGTCGACTGTGTTTGCATTACTGAGTTCCAAAATACTGAGTGGGTCACTAGAGATATCGGTTTTTTTTTCTTTATTGGTATTTTGAAACCTCATACAAGGCAGGCCGGCAGCAGCAAAACCACACCGCTCTTCGGCCACAGACAATACAATCAATACAAGTGGAGACATCGAGAACGAAACAACACGGTGAATAGACAACAGTAGATACACAAATTTAAAATACATGAAGTCGTTCTCAGGTGCAGGGTCCAAATAAAAACGTTCAGCACTCGGACACTAACAGAGATGACAGAAATGGCACACGTGAACGAAGGAGCACAGATGACGAAACACTGAATCACTAACACGACGGCACACACAAAACACCGGCGACGATCTCCGGCGCGCGAATGTTCACTGTATGTGTACGAGTCCGGGGACCTGCCAAAAGGGGTAAGGGTGGGGAAGGAGGGAGAGGGGAGGGTGTAGATGTCAGTGGCAGAGGAGATGGGAGGGGGAGGGGGAGGAAAGAAGGTAGGGGGGAGGGAAATCCCGGGGGTAGGAGGGAGGGAGGGAGGGAGGGAGGAAGTGAGGAGGGAGAGAAGGTAGAGAGCGAGGCATCGGTAAATTTCATTAGTAGTTATATCACTCACTGTGGAAAATTGAAACGAGTATTCAACATATTCCTCTACAAATAATTAAAAACAAGTATTTGCACATAAAATATAAAAAAAATTAATACATAGGTGCCGAACGTGAATTATAGCTTAAATATTATTCCATAAACACTGAAATACGAAATATAATCATCTGCTTCACAACTCAAATTCTTACTGTCACCAACAGATGGCTTCACTACTATAAAGCAACTCAAGTTCGATATCTGTACCACGAATTATTCTCGTTGTTACCAACATGTGTCTGTACTAGGTAAAAGTGGTCGATATTTGAGCAATGAACTACACTTGTAGATGACGCGCCAGAGCTTTAGACAGAATTGTAGTACATCTGAAAAATATTTCGGCAACAAATGTGATGTTTGTATCGATTATCTGGGAATCTAGGTGGGTTTAAATAATTAAAAAAAATAGCTGGAATGCTCAAATTAATTACTTTAAGTCATCTATATCACAATATTCTAAAATGCATCACAAAATATAATATTTACGTTGCAATAATATCCAAATACGTAAAGTGTCTTCCATCTCTACAAAAAGTGCGACTTGGATGCAGATTTTCACACTCTGTTCATGAAACCATTTTACACACATATCGGCGATGATTATGAACTATAACATATATGTCAGGGGGAAGGGAAGAGTGAAAAAAGATTACTCGAAAATAATCGATATCAGTTATTTCAAATGATTTGGACCTAGTTGGTGTTACGAAAAAGTTGTAACGCTTGGATTAATTGTTTTAACTTCTCCACGATGCCACAGTATCTTAAAATATGTAACAAAATGTATCTCTATATTGCAAAAATATCTAAGTATGTACAGTGCACTCAATCTGATAATGTGTACACTGTCACCGCCTGACGTTTGTTTTTCATCACCATTTTATGAGGGAGTGAAGATAATACATCAGAAGAAAAAATATAATTCATGACAAGTATTACAAACAAACTGCAGCTACTGCCGCTGCTGCTTCGTTAGAAATTATGGCTGGATAAGAACTTGTAATAATCTACACTAATATCTAATGGAAATATCAGCACACACACATATGCACACATTTACAAACCGATTTTCTTTAGAGAAGGAAGGAATGAGATGCTCCATTTTAAGAAGGAATGTCAGCAATGGTGTCCGGATAATTCCGGCTTAAGAAGTCATCCTCGGTCTACCAAACGTTTTGTCAAAGAGGGCGTAGGAGCGGACAGAGATTCGAGGCACCCTCCTTCCCTTGGGGCGAGAACATGCCCAAAAAACTACGAAGAATGAGCAATGATCAGCGACATGAACATGCAGAAGGCAGAGAAAACCAAGGCATTAGTTGTACCCACCGTGTGTGGCCTATAATTGAAAAAGTGTCATGAGATCTCTCCACTGGAAAAAGATTCCGGACTAGTCCCCCATACGGATCTCCGGGGAAGGTGAACATGAGAAAAAGACTGAATAACCACAGAAAGGGTAACGTTCTACGAATCGGAGCGTAAAATGTCAGAGGTTTGAACGTGGTAGGGAACCTAGAAAATCTGAAAAGGGAAATGCTAAGTCTCAGTCAAGGTACAGTGGGAGTAAGTGGAGTGAAATGGAAAGAAGGTAAGTATTTCTGCTCAGGTGAGTATAGGGTGATAGCAGCAGGAGATGGTACAATCTGCATAGGGCAGAGAGCGAGTAAATATGAGCAATTCAGTGATAGAGTGTTCCCATCAGAATCGGCAGCAAACCACCAATGACAACAAAAGTTCTGATATCTACGACGATGTCGTAAGCATAAGATGAAATAGAAGAACTATTTGAGGAGATTGAACGGGCAATTTAGAGCGTAAGGGAATTAAAATTTTTTGTTATGGAGGATTGTAATGTTGTTGAAGAGGAAGGAGTAGAAGAAAGGATTACGGGAGAATAAAGACTTGGTAAGAGGAATGAGAGAGGAGAGAGAGACTAACTGAAGTCTGCAATAAGTTACAGCTCTTAATAGTGCATACTCTGATCAAAAATGACAAGAGGAGGAGGAAGTACATTTGGAAAGGCCAGGAGATAAGGGAAGACACCGATTAGAGTACATCTTTGTCAGGCAGAGATTCTCAAATCAGATACTGGATTGTAAGACGTACATAGGAGCAGATGTAGATTCAGATCACAATTTAGTAGTCTAGAAGAGTATGTCGTAGTTTAAAAGAGTTGTCAGGAAGAATTAAAGCGCAAAAAAGTGGGTCACGGAAGTACTAAGGAATGATGAGAAATGCTTGAAGATCCCCAGGGGCATAGATCCTACAACTGATACACTACTGGCCGTTAAAATTGCTAAACCATGAAGATGACGTGCTACAGACTCAAAATTTAACCACCAGGAAGAAGATGCTGTGATATGCAAATGATTAGCTTTTCAGAACATTCACACAACGTCGGCGCCGGTGGCGACACCTACAACGTGCTGACATGAGGAAAGTTTCCAACCGATTTCTCATACACAAACAACAATTGACCGGCGTTGCCTGGTGAAACATTGATGTGATGCCTCGTGCAAGGAGGAGAAGTGCGTACCATCACGTTTCCGACTTTGATAAAGGTCGGATTGTAGCCTATCGCGATTGCGGTTTAACGTATCGCGACATTGCTGCTCGCGTTGGTCGAGATCCAATGACTGTTAGCAGAATATGGAATCGGTGGATTCAGGAGGGTAATACGGAAGGCCGTGCTGGATCCCAACGACCTCGTATCACTAGCAGTCGAGATGACAGGCATCTTATCCGCATGGCTATAACGGATCGTGCAGCCACGTCTCGATCCCTGAGTCAACAGATGGGGACGTTTGCAAGACAACAACCATCTACACGAACAGTTCGACGACGTTTGCAGCAGCATGGACTATCAGCTCGGAGACCATGGGTGCGGTTATCCTTGACGCTGCGTCACAGACAGGAGCGCCTGCGATGGTGTACTCAACGACGAACTTGGGTAAACGAATGGCAAAACGTCATTTTTTCGGATGATTCCAGGTTCTGTTTACAGCATCACGATGGTCGCATTCGAGTTTGGCGACATCGCGGTGTTCGCACATTGGAAGCGTGCATTCGTCATCACCATACTGGCGTATCACCCGGCGTGATGGTATGGGGTGCCACTGGTTACAAGTCTCGGTCACCTCTTGTTTGCATTGACGGCACTTTGAACAGTGGACGTTACATTTCAGATTTGTTACGACCCGTGGCTCTACCCTTCATTCGATCCCTGCGAAAGCCTACATTTCAGCAGGATAATGCACGACCGCATGTTGCAGGTCCTGTACGGGCCTTTCTGGATACAGAAAATGTTCGACTGCTGCCCTGGCCAGCACATTCTCCAGATCTCTCACCAATTGAAAACGTCTGGTCAATGGTGGCCGAGCAACTGGCTCGTCACAATACGCCAGTCACTACTCTTGATGGACTGTGGTATCGTGTTGAAGCTGCATGGGCAGCTGTACCTGTATTCGCCATCCACGCTCTGACTCAATACCCAGGCGTATCAAGGCCGTTATTAGGGCCAGAGTTGGTTGTTCTGGGTACTGATTTCACACTATCCATGCACCCAAATTGCGTGAAAACGTAATCACGTGTCAGTTCTAGTATAATATATTTCTCCAATGAATACCCGTTTATCATCTGCATTTCTTCTTGGTGTAACAATTCTAATGGCCAGCAGTGTAACTCAAGAGGCAGTTCAGTTGAAGAGGAATTAACACCTCCACAAACGGCAAACACAGAAGTTGGAAAGAAAAGCATTGTTACAAACAAGGCACCTGCGAAGAAACTATTGGTAATAGAAGAATTACTTCAGTTGATCGACGAAAGAAGAAAGTACATCAGGAATGCAGAAATACACTTGGGAATGAAATAGGCATTAGGTGCAGGGGTGCTAAGGCAAAATGACTACATGAAAAAAGTGACGGAAACGAAAATGAAATGATTATCATGAGAACTGTCTCCGAATACAGAAATGTGAAAACAGCCATTGATGAAATTAAAAGGAAGAGCGGCAACATTAAGAGTGCAATGGAAATTTCAGTGTTAAATGCAAAGGACAAAATGCACAGGTGGAAAGAGAGCACTGGAGGCATCTGTGAGAGGGAGTTCTTGTCTGATGATGTGATGGAGAAAGAAACAGGAGTCGACAGGAAAGGACAAGGAATCCAGTAATATAACCAGACTTTAAAAGAGCTTCCGACGACATATAAGGCAGAAAGGATAGATAACATTCAATTGGATTTTGTAAACCATCAAGGGAAACAACTTCTCACGTTGGTGTGCATAACGTATGAGACTGAGATAATACTATCAGGCTTCCGGGAAACATCAACCGCACAGTTCCCAATTTGTAAGAGGTGAAAAGTGCGGGAATATCGCACTATCAGCTTAACATCTCATGCATCCAAGTTACTGACAAGAATGACATACGAAAGAATGGAAAAGAAAAATTAGGATCTTATACGTGACAGTCACTTTGGTTTTAGGAACGGTAAAGGCACCAGAGAGGCAGTTCTGACGTTGAGGTTGATAATGGAAGCAAGACTGTAGAAAAATCAAGACAGGTCATAGGATTTGTCGACTTGGAAAAAGTGTTGGGCAGTTTCAAATGGTGCAAGGTGTTCGAAATTCTGAGAAAAAAATGGGTAAGCAACAAGGAGAGACCGTTAATACACAATATGTACAAGAGCCAAGAGGGAATAATAGGGGTGAAAGACCAAGGACGAAGTACTCGGGTTAAAAGGGTGTAACACAGGGATGTAGTCTTTCGCCCCGACTGTAAACCTATACAGCGAAAAAAGTAATTTCAGAAATACACTGAAGCGCCAAAGAAACTGGTATAGGAATGCGTATTCAGAGATATTTAAACAGGCAGAATACGGCGCTGCCCTCGGGAACACCCATATAAGACAAGTGTATGGCGCAGTTGTTAGAACGGTTACTGCTGCTACAATGGCAGATTATCTAGATTTAAGTGAGTTTGAACTTGATGTTATTGTCGGCGTACGAGCTATGGGCCACAGCATCTCCGAGGTAGCGATGAAGTGGGGATTTCACCGTACGACCATTTCACTAGTGTACCGTGAATATCAGGAATCAACCTAACATCAGATCTCCGACATTGCTGCCACCGGCAAAAAATCCTACAAGAACGGGGCCTACGACGACTGAATAGAATCGTTCAACATGACAGGAGTACAACTCTTTCGCAAATTGCTGCAGATTTCAGTGCTGGGCCATCAACAAGTGTCAGCGTGGGAACCATTCATCGAAACATCATCGATATGGAATTTCCGAACCGAAGGTCCACTCGTGTCCTCTTGATGATAACATGACACAAAGCTTTACGCTTTGTCTGGTCCCATCAACTCCGACGTTGGACTGTTGATGATTGGAAACATGTTGCATGGTCGGACGAGTCTCGTTTCATATTGCATCGAGCGGATGACGTGTACGGGTATGGAGACAACCTCATGAATCCATGGACCCTGCATGTCAGCAAAAGACTGTTCAAGGTGGTGGAGGCTCTGTAATGGTGGTTGGCTTATAACTCCTCACACATCTAGATACGACTCTTGACAAGTGACATGTACGCAAGCATCCTGTCTGATCTCCTGCATCTATTCATGTCCATTGTGCATTCCGACGGACTTGGGCAATTTCAGCAGGACAATGCGAAACCCCACACGTCCACAATTGCTACAAAGTGGTTCCAGGAATACTCTCCTGAGTTTAACTGCTTCCGCTGGCCACCAAACTCCCGAGACATGAACGTTTTTGAGCAGAATGGCTCAAAAGGTTCAAATGGCTCTGAGCACTATGGGACTTAACATATGAGGTCATCAGTCCCCTAGGACTTAGAACTAATTAAACCTAACTAACCTAAGGACATCACACACATCCATGCCCGAGGCAGGATTCGAATCTGCGACCGTAGCGGTCCCGCGGTTCCAGACTGTAGCGTATAGAACCGCACGGCCACTCCGGCCGGCTTTTGAGCAGATCTGGGATGCCTTGCAACGTGCTGCTCCGAAGAGATCTCCACCCCCTCGTACTCTTAAAGATTTATGGACAGCCTGGAGGATTCCTGATCTCAATTCCTTCCAGTACTACCTCAGACATTAGTCGAGTTCATGCCACGACGTGTTGCGGTACTTCTGCGTGGTCGGGGGCGCCCTATACGATATTAAGGAGGTGTACCAGTTTCTTTGGCTCCTCAGTGTCAAAGAAACATTGAAAAGCGATACTAAAATGCAAGATGGAAGGATATCAGTGATAAGATTCGACGATGACATCGCTATCCTCGGTAAAATTGAAGAATAATTACAGGATCTGTTGAATACTATGAACAATAAGCCCTAATATGGAATGAGAGTAAACAGAAGAAAAACTGACGATAAGTGGCAGAAATGAGAACAGCGAGAAACTTAACATCAGAATTAGGGGCCACGAAGTAGACGAAGTTAAGGAATTCTGCTAGCTAGGTAGCAAGATAACTATTGACGGACGGAGGGAAGAGTACATAAATAACAGACTAGCACTTGCAAAAAAGGCATTCCTTGGACTAGTCAAGTCTGTTAGTATCAAACAGATGCCTCAATATGAGGAAGAAATTTCTGAGAAGGTACGTTTGGAGCACAACATTGTATGATAGTGAAACACAGAGTGTGGGAAAATCAGAAGAGAACAGTATGGAAGCATTTGAGATGTGGTTCCACAAATGGACGTTGAAAATTAGATGAACTAAGGAAGGGGGTAAGGAATGAGGGGTTCTCTGCAGAATCATCGAGGCAACAAATATGAAAAACACTGACAAGAAGAAGGGACAATATGTCATGACATCATAGAATATTTTCCATGTAACTAGAGGGAGCCGCAGAGGGTAAAAGTGTAGAGGAAGACAGAGACTGAAATACTTTCAGCAAATAATTGAGGAGGTAGGTTGCAAGTGCCACGCTGAGATGAAAATGTTGGCACAGGAGAGGAATTCGTGCCGCCTTTGTGGCCGAGCGGTTCTAGGCGCAGCAGTCGAACCGCGCTACCGCTACGGTAGCAGGTTCTAATCCTGCCTCGGGCATGGATGTGTGTGATGTCCTTAGGTTGGTTAGGTTTAAGTAGCTCTATGTTTTATGAGACTCAGAAGTTTAGTCCCATAGTGCTCAGAGCTATTTGAACCATTTGAGGAATTCGTGGAGGATGGCATCAAACCATACAGAAGACGTACGACTCGTACAGAAGATTTACGACTCATAAAGCACTTTAACTGGGGAAAGTCATTGCTTGTTTATACACGGGAGATGACCAAAGTCGGCAACACTGAGTGATGTGATACCTTCAAAGACAATGTTAGATTCGATATCTCGAAAATAAATAAAACTTCGTATCGCATTACTTTTTTAAAATGCATCCAAGCTTGCGTGGTTATCGTAATATAAGCAAGTCTCCACGAAAATCCTAGCAAAAAAAAACTGCTTTATGTGTGAGATTTCTAACACTTTCCAAATGCAATACAGTATCAAATTAAACACTGTCACATCTAAATTAACTATCTTACTTATTGAAATACTCGCAGTTTGCATATTGGCAATACTCATATGAACCTTTAGGTTAAGCAGTACACGTTTACGATGAAACTTTCAACCTTGCAAGCTCTAAGGACCTTTAAACTAAATATTTTTCCTGTTCTATAGGTGTCTCATTAACATACACGCTGCTTGCAAGGTTATTGTAATATGCGAGGCTGAAAATTCGAGCAAAAATATATTTGTTTTACATGTGAGATTTGACACACTTTGCAAGCACAGAGAGGAATCAAATACGTCTAAAGGCTAACACCTGTTAGCTAACAGTTAATGCTTATTGCATAACGCTTCTAACGCATAACGCCTAATGCATAACACATAACGCCTAAAGTGTGACTTTGTAAGGAGTGGTCTAAACTGAGACGTTTGCTTTAAATCGGTTCAGTTATCACTGAGTACTGCACTTATCAAAAAGCTATCTCAATTATATTGGACAGAATATTAGTCTTACTGCTCTTACTACAGACACTGTGATAGATTGGAAAGCATTGGAGCGCTTCTGTGACGAAAGAAATAGCTAAAAGTTACGCTAGATTACTTTTAAAAAATATGTAAACGCCGAACAATAGAGGGAGCGACACTTCGTGCCTGTGACGCGCTACATGCACGTCGTGAAGTACACATTTTAACAGATGATCCCAACCCATTTTTTTTTTCAGTACCTCTATGCAGATGAACGTCCACTTCGACAAACACAGGCACTTTCTGCCAATTCTACGTTATTTACACCTACTGCTGCATCCAAATAGTTCCCCACGGACCATATTCCCCGGATTTTTTTCTATGTAACATTCTTCTGTTTCTTAAGCTCTAACGATGTCTTGCAGAGAAAAACGTAGACAAATAAAGTGGTTTTCTGCACTCTAAAAGAGTGTTCCTAGATTCTGAAAAAAATAGGCATTTACCTGGTGTAATGTAACGAAGCCCAAGATACGTAGTGAATCCTGTGATTCCAGCTGGTATCTTCGTTTACAAAAAGAAAAGTTCATATAAACATTTTTCGACTACAATTAATTGTTTCATGCTTAAATATTTTTATTTCATATTTTTAGGACAATGTTGAATTTTTTAATGTAAAATTTTCTAAATTCAGTACTTTTAAATTTTAATAAATGTATGCCAGCGACAGTCTCTGAAAAGATGAAACTCTTTGCTTTTATAGTATCATTGTATTTCTTCATTGTGTACAGATTGAACAGGAAGTTGTGGTGAATAGTGTCAAGTCATTTTTGTGAGACTGCAGAAAGCGAACGCATTGTTCGGGTTCTTAGTTCTAACTGTGTTATTATAATTTGTGAAGACTTCCAGAATACAAACGATTAAAGGTTCATATGCTTTACTTCATTTTGTAACTTGATATTTACCAGATACGCACAACCCTTACATCAGTTAATTTTCTAACATCTTGGCCATCCTGCGGATGTTATCATGCCTCTAAAGCAGACAATGAAGCAAACATCAAGATAATCACCTAAGTAAAAACTTCGTATCTTTGTTTTAGTTTTAGGATATGCCCTTTAATTCATCTCACTTCAAAATAATTACAAAAGTCCGGTGAGAGGAGAAGCCATTAAACATGAAGGGGTAATTGACACGCATCAAAAAATCTTAAGCGTATTTCCGCATTACTCACAATAGTCACTATGGACGTTCCTGTTGTATTTATGTAGGAAGTTGGTTGTGTACATAATGCGAAGTCGTTCTTCGTTCCCACTCTGCTTCATCATGGGCCGTGCAATCACGGCTTGTAAACAAACGCAGTACACCAGAGCTGAGGTTTTGTGAATGTACAGTTGTCCGTGTGCCTCGTAGTGCAGCACATTGCCTGGGCACAAGCTCTCTAATGGCATACCGTATCAAAATCATCGCATTTTTGGGACAAAACGTGAGACAAGTTGACATTGCAAAAAATGTTCATGTTAACCAAAGTTTTGTATCCAGACTGCGGAAAAAATTCCTGGTAACGGATTCAACAGAGGATCTAAAACGCGAAGGCCACCCACACTACAGGAGCTCAGGACCGGCATGTACAGATATCTCCACGGACAAATCCTGCAAAGCCGGCGACTGCTCTACGCCACAAGCTTCGAGAAGCCATAGGGGTTACTGTAAGTACCCAAACTGTGCGCAGCGTGACGGGGAGACAGCCGAAGACCTCTCAAGGTTCCACCTATCCGTGGACATCACGGGGGTGCTCGTGTAACATTGACTAGAGCACATGAACGTTTGGCACGAGACCAATGGACCAATACGCTGTTCATAGGCGAAGCGGGAATAGGCTCGCTCCGTGACGACAGCTCTTTTCGCATAAGGAGACGAACAGGTGAACGCAATCATCCCTCATTGACTGTGGAGCGGCACGGGATTAGCCGATCGGTCTAGGGCGCTGCAGTCATGGACTGTGCGGCTGGTGCCGGCGGAGGTTCGAGTCCTCCCTCGGGAATGGGTGTGTGTGTTTGTCGTTAGGATAATTTAGGTTAAGCAGTGTGTAAGCTTAGGGACTGATGACCTTAGCAGTTAAGTCCCATAAGATTTCACACACATTTGAACATTTTTTGAATGACTGTAGAACGTCACCAACAATCCGGTAGCTCAATCGTATTCTGGGCAGCTATCACGTATGGCCACCGCACACCACTCGTTCCAATTGAAGGCAACACGACTGCTGCAGTGTGTACAAAGAAGGAAGATCGTGTGGCATTTATTGGGGTTCGGCCGCCGTATTGTAAGTCTTCTGAGTTGACGTCACTTCGGCGGCTTGCGTGTCAATGATGATGAAAATGATGACGAGGGAGACACAATACCCAGTCGCCTGCCGGGAATAGAACCCGCGCTCCTTTGCGTGGCAGGTGGTAACGCTACCCCTGCGGTACAGAGACGGACTCCGACCCATAGTCAATAGTTTTACAGAGACTATGGGGGAAGAAGTCACTCTACAGGATGATAACGCCCGATGTCATCGTGCTTGCCGTGTGTGTCTGGCAGGACGTGAGATCCGAAGACTGGATTGGCCAACATGCTCAAAGGATGTGAACTGCATGGAGCATGCATGGAGCTTGCTCAGAGGGTTTCTAGTCGTCAGCATCCTCCATTAACGATTGAAGCTCTTAGTAATGCTGCCATTGAGGAGGTGGACGATACGTCTCAAGGGGTCTGCAATGAGTTGGTATTGAGCATACCACGTCGCATTCAAGAGTGTCTGAGGGTTCGTGGGGGACTTCACACGTTGTTGAAAATTGCACTGGACAAACCGTTTTATGTTTTTTGATGTTGTGGGACATTGCAACGCTTTTGTTTTTCCAGATAATGTTCCTATTCCATTTCATAACCGATTCAAAGAGAACATATAGAGTAGTGATCCTTTGCGTGATATTCTGTATTATCAAAAAATACAATATAAGACATTATTTCATTTCAGGTCTGCTGACTGGTGAGGCGCACACGACCTCGACTTTTAGCTTTACTTGCTTCAGTGTCGTAAAGATCGCTCGTACACCAGAGCTCTAAAGACCACGCATTAAATGAAGAACTAGTCATTAGACCATTGTACTTTCGAAGGCAAGTCAGAGAAATAAGTTTATAAATAAGTTAACTGTATGGATAGATCCCGTGAGATCAGTTATGTTGTCCAAACTGGATAGTTATAGTTGAAATCAAATACATGTATATTACAAATATTTCACAATTTTACGAACGGTGGCCTTACACAGTTGCGGATTCAAATGAAAACAAAGGTAAATAATAATTAATAGTGTAGCAGAGCAGCATAAACGGAACATGTGTGTCTGAAGTTAGTTTAAGAGCCCATTAATCACAAAATCAAAAGCAAACACTCGAAGTCCGAGAGAACTGTTTCTCACTATCAAGCGTGACATAAAATTGACCTTTTTTCTACAAACAAACAAGTCCAACACACATGAGTCTCAATATTGACTGCAGCTACCTCAATACGGGCGGTCAATCTGAACGATGTCAAATGTTCTATGTAACGGGAAAACCTCGGCACCCCACATCCGCTGATAAGAGTTTTAGTGGAAGGATTGGAACCCAGAGTTTTGGATCATCATTCACTGTTTACTGAACACAAAATGACTTATTCATAAAAGTTCCAGGATTTAAACAATGTCCTTTACATGAAAATATAAAGGTTCTCTAAATTCAAACACAGTTTACGGTTTTAAAACCACAGTTCGACAATAGAAAGTCTTCAGAAAGAAAAAGAATTATTTAATTTAAAGGAACTTCTAAATTTGCTTGAATGACTTTAACAACAAACCCTCAGTGGGAAAGAGATCAGTAAGTAACGCCTCATTTCACATGAACCAATTCACAATTTTAGCAGTTAACGAAGGGTTGAACAAATAATGACAGTTCCCAAAATCTATTTCCAATAGATAACCCCAAGGGGCAGAAACCGTAATAATAATAATTGGCCTTCGAAAGAACAAGATGACGGCAATAAAAGGCAAAAACTCGATACAGGAAAATGAAGATATCACGACCCTTTGAACAAGTGATAGTCGCTATTCGCGGGGACAAAACACTTCCATACTCTTTGTGAGTACCACGGCCGAATTTTTCATTCCCACCAATATTCTTAGGAAAGCATTAACATATCCACCTTTTTCCTTCAGAAATATGAAAATACAACATAAAAAATGTACCGCTTGCTACATACAACACAAAGACATCGTACTATACAAACATAAAACCCTTTTCTTTAACACAGAATTTAGTGACCACTTGGAGAGCGCAAGCTATTAAAGCAAACACTCCAGAATGGTGTCAAAGACTTTGTGGGGTAGCACAAAACGAATACAACTTATCTTGTGTGTCAATTCCACTCACGGAGTGGGCTGCGATTAGCCCCGTCGCACACGACGGTAGACAGAGAGAATGCCTTGCTAACGCTACCGCGCAACAGACGACGGAAGGACAAACAGTCTACCGATGGACTATGGGCGTGCAAAACAAGGATCACGGCCCCTTAACTAGGTTCGACCACTCATGCCCGCGCGTAGCAGTACAAAGCCTACAAGCGATGAAGTTCAACGGAGACACCTGGTTTTCAGAGCATACATTAGTAAATATTAAATTACGGACTCCTCCACCTCTTGTAAACCAAGTAAAATTAACAGAGCTAACCCCAGAACAGTCCAAGCAATACCTATGCAGTGACACAATTTCAACTTAGTGTACAAATATAAATCACGAACACATAGGAGGCGAGAGCCAAATCAAGTGAACAAGGAATTTAATTCTTAAAACGTTCGGGTCAAAACTACATCAAAATTGCCATAAAATTACTTCATCAACTAGCCTATTATAGATCTGCCTTACATTCATCGGCAGAAGCAACTCCCAAAACTCCACAGAAAATATTTGGCGGAATAACAAGCCTGTCGAATACGTCAGCTCAGGAATTCACAGTGCTGCCTGGAATAAAGTAAACGCCAGTACTGAGGGGGTAAAACAACAAATAGCCACAGTTGTCACAGATGTTCAAGCTGACAACACCAGTGCCTAAGGTTGGTATATCATTTTGATTTTTGTAATTTATCGATGCGCATATCAGAAAGAGAGCAAGTTATGATACTGTTAAACAATGATTTGTCTTGTTGTGGCACAGTCTTTGCCTCAGCGCAGTCTGATAGATAGTGTGGTAAGTGATGGTCATATTTAGTAGTGCTGTGTTATATTTTAAAACAAGACGTTTGAGGCAAGACTGCAGAACTGCGCAGCTAGTTTGTCGAAATGATCGTTGTCAGCTAGTTAACTTCGTTCGCTTGCCCGGAGAAGGACCACCCCACTTCCCTGAGTCATGCATTAACATATCAACTGATTAAGGTATTTGGTGTTTATAGAAATTTTTTGTTAACATTGTACCACTTTTAAACCATTATTCACTTGGTAAGCATAGTATAGTTCAGACAAATGTTACGTGTGAAGATCACGTGAAGTTTTATTCTGTCGTTTTGAATACACACTTCATTCTAAAACCTTTGTCTTGGAATATAATTTCATAGGAATAGTTACTCTCTCGATCCCACTGTTTAAAGAAAGTTTATCACTAAGCGTTATCACGTTGCACCACGTAATATTCACAGTTCGAATACTGTTAGGATATTTTATTCGGAAATACAAATTTAGCTTAGTCGCTGCCTGCTTGCTGTTTGTTGTTGTGCTTTTGAGAAATCTGCACCAATGTCACCAAGACACAATGTACGTCGAAATTTTCGTTGGTGACAGATAACTTGGTTCAAATGGCTCTGAGCACTATGGGACTTAACATCTGAGGTCATCAGTCCCCTAGAACTTAGAACTACTTAAACCTAACTAACCTAAGGACATCACACACATCCATGCCCGAGGCAGGATTCGAACCTGCGACCGTAGCGGTCGCGCGGTTCCAGACTGAAGTGCCTAGAACCGCTCGGCCACTGCGGCCGGCGACAGATAACTGTTTTGCTTCAGTTGCGCATTTAATATAACGACAAGTTGCATCATACCAGTTACAGTTCATTTCAAAATAGGTTCTGTTTAGTTAAAGGTTAGCATACGAATTCAAATTGAATAACAGTTTGTAGTTACATGATTTAGATAATGCGTAAACTTTTTATAGAGTGGGAGGGAATTACGGGCTAAATATCGTACAGAAGCATATAGTGGGGAACTTACAAGTGAAACAACTCATGTCCTGGAGTGTATAATATGAATTACTATTCAGTATGCTTAGTAAATCATGATAAATCATGAATATGAATTCAGAGCACAGGAGAAAACAGCAAACCGCACTTAAAACAACACTCTACAGATGTAGAGAGAAGAAGACACGTTCAAATAAAACGTCAGCACAAGAAAATCAGCATGTCTGACAGCGTAAATTTTCCAACTTCTGGTACATACAAGAAAACCAGGTCCACATAGCAACAGCCGTCAATGGCCTCCAAGCGCCTAGGCTCCCCGGCAAGTCCACATCGCACCGCAAGTTCTGCCGCGGCCGGGCCAAATCGACGACCACTTTGCGAGACACTTGCTAGACTCGTACCGCCCTCACCAGTCTCCAGCGAGCCCTTTTCTTTCCGCCACAGCACGCCACCTGGCGATCCAGTGGCAGCCGACGACCAAAGATCAAAACAGAGGGCAGAGGTCGACATCCAGAGAGCTGTCACGGCTCAGGGAGTTGGGACGTCCTATCTCGACAATGTTAAATTTAGTGACCACTGCAGCCATTGACCTGAAACTTTTACAGGACATTAATCTGTATGTTCTGAGTCTACTGAACTACAATAATTGCATTTCACTCACTGATTTCGGAAATGCAATTTTTTAATTACAAGGTTAAAATTTCGTGTAATTTTTTTGTACATTATACTAAATAATTTTAATTATACCTAACATTATATTCCTCTTTTAGTTCAATAGACTCAGAATATGTATGTTATTACTCCCTGAAAATTTGAATACTCTACTCGAAGTGGTTTCTGAGATTTGAGGAAAAATGCGACAGAAAACGTAAATTTTCAGGAACGGCTTCTGAAGTTTCAGAAGACTGTAACTCACTTAATATAAACTTAATTTTTTTAATTTTAGGCACTCAGAGATAGCCTGCAACATACTGTATATCATCCTCCTGATCTTTTTCCAAGTTTTTTCTTCTTTTTGTTCTTTCTGGACTCCTTAGTGGCCAACTGTGCTTTCATACTCTGCTTTATCAATGCGAACATTGTCCATCCATTCAATGTCTCTGATATAAGATTATTGAATGACTAATTGGGGTTTTGAATCTGACCATGCAGACACTTCTTCAGTAATTTAGGATTTGCCAGGTGTAGTAGAGTTTCTATATCTTCATCAGTTCCATTGTATACAATGAATGTGTCATCAATATATCTGCAGTAGTGTACTATTTTCTAGGTTATTATGTCGTTGTTGAGAAGTTTATTTTAAAGGTGGTTAATGAAAATTTCTCCAATGCTTCCAATTAGAGGTCTTCCCATTGCTAGGCCTACATCTTGTTTGTATATTTTGCCATTAAATGTGAAATAACTGTGTGAAAGAACAAGCTATAGCAATTCTATTAATTCAACTTCTTCAGCTGTGGATAGTCTGGACTTTAAATAAATAATTTTTGATTATATCTATGGATTCTTTGATGGGTATGCTGCTATATAAGTTTACTATATCAAGGGAGATGAGTTTTGCATTGGATGGGATATGAAGACTTTAATACTTTGAATTGCTTGGTAGATTTTAAATTTATATTGTTTTTGTAAAACTGAATGCAGCTTACACATAACTTCGTAGCCTGGATGATTTATAGCATTGACAATTGGTCTGATAGGAATATTACGTTTATGAATCTTAAGCTGGGTTCTTAGCTTTGGGGCTGTTGGGTTAATAATTGTTAATCTCTGTTTCTTTCCTTGTTAATAAGAAGCATGTTTCGTTCAACTGTTTCTTTAGTTTACTGTTGAATTTCTGTGTGAGGGTATGAAAGATTTCTTCTATATGGTTATTCTGAAAGGACTCGAGTGTTTTATTTATATATTCATGTTTGTCCATGATAACTACTGTATTGCCTTTGTCAGATTTTACTGCTAGTGCATTGCCCTCAATCAGGTTCTTGTTGATGTTTCTAAGTAACTGGTTCTCTTCTTTAGCTTCTTTTAGTGGATTATTTTACTCCATTGTTAAGGTGTTTCATTATTAATTTGTTAGTTTTATGTCCTATTACTGTTTGTTCATATTTGTTTAGTTGGCTAGATCTGCTGTCATTTTGGCTGAGCAAGTGATATCTTTAATGTTCAGCTGATTGAGTTCAGATTTTAGTTTATGTTTAAGGCCTGTGTCTAGTAGAGAGAGTTTGTTGTTGTTAAAATGAATGTCTGTGGAACTCTCCGGAAAATTTTTTAGTGGGAAGTCTGACTTTTGGTGTTGTAAGTGAGGTAAGTGTTTGGTCGTCTGAGTTGACCTAGATTCTTCGTATATGTTGCTTTAATTCTGTTGCGATTTTCGTTTAGAGCTTCATTTATGATATCATGGAAGAAAGGTACTTGAGATGGATGGGTGAGTAGCAGCAATTCTAAGTGCAATTTATATGCTACCACACTTAAGTGGATTTTCTTTTGTCAGTAACTTCACATGCCACATGACGAAGACAACTTTCCCTTTATTCGAAAATCTATTAGCGTGAAACCCACATTTCTTAAAAACATTTCGTTTTGGCGTCATGCTTTACTTTTTGAGAGATTTACCAATCAATTTGTCACTTTTCCTTGGGAAAATGTTAGCACTTTCACACACATTGTATGTTTACACTTTGAAATGATGCGATACTCTTTTCGATAGTGCTATCAATTCAGACACATAATTTAATCTTTATAACACAGCAATCCAACGGCTTCTATACAAAAAAGTTATCGATTTTATTAGATCTTGAAGTAACGCACTTAAAAATTTTGACATTTTCAACCAGTGTAGGTTATATTTAAAAAATAAAATAAAATACTTCCCATGTGGGTTTATAAGTGATATATACATCATTTTATTCAGAAAATTGCCAATTTTACAATGAGATAAAAATCTGAAAACGTGAAAATTTTTTCCGTTCTAACTCCCCTTAAGTCCAGTGAAAAGTTAAGGTATGAATCTCGACTCACCAAAACTATAAGCCTGCACTCAACAAAGTTATTGTTAGACTAATGATCGGAACCCAAACAGTTAAAGTGTTTTCCTAACGTGGCTGCTTCACTGACGATACTGTTTCGACTGCCACCAAACAAAGCTACAGATACAATAGTGCTCGTAAGAGGTGGAAAACTTCAAAGACTATGTGTGTATCGTCTCTGTGTAAGTATGGGGACGACTGCCCCCTTCTGAAGATGGAGTTATAACCTGAATAGATTTTGCCTCCAAAGCGACATAAAAAATTATAAATATAAAAACTGATAGAGATAATTCTCCTATAGTGTTATGGTTACTTGGAGGCCACATGCGAGCTGCTGGTAGCCCATAAATACCTCCTATCGTGTCAGACGTTACTAAATCCATGTTAAATATTTAAACAACGGCCACCATTCAGAACAAAGGCCGTAAGTTCCTATGGGACCAACCTGCTTACTTAATCTAAAACTAACTTACGCTAAGGACAACACACACACCCATGCGCGATTGAGGACTCGAACCTTCGACAGGGGGAGCCTCGCGAAGCATGGCAAGGCACCTCAGAATGCAAGGCTAACCCCGCGCGGCCACTAAGGCTGTTTTCACATATATGCGAGTACATAATCCTAGAATAATCTTAGTTGTTAGGGTCATTTTGAGCGCTCCCAAAACAACCCAGCGTTAGGTAAGTTATTAGCAAACTTCATAAACATGATTACATCCGATTTTACAGTATGGAAGATTTAGGTTAAAATTACAAAATACTTATGACCAGCTTGAAGAAAGAGCGTTCTTCTCCTTTCCGGATACACATCCTTCTAGATCTACGTTTTGCTTTTTCTTAGTCACATGTCCACTGTGATTCAACACAATTTTTATTAATGGGCATTTATGAAAGTAATCATATAAATTATATCTCATACTTTTATTAATAGGTGTTTACATAAGTAATCACATAAAGTATATCTCGTTATTAACAGCACATAGTCATTATGTAGGATTATCAGGTGAGAAACAAGATAGCTCATGCTGCCTTCATACTACATGTAGGTGTGGAGAATTAATCTCTGTGGCATATTTTCAAATCAGCCATTTGTAAAATCATTATTAATCTTTGATAACTTGCAGGATTTGAAATGTAGCATATTGTAGTAGCTTCTGACGTTGTGAGCTTTCATTTGATACTTTATGTGTGATAGGCCTAATGACTAAATTGTTGTTAATTTCTAATTTCAGTATAATGTTCATAATAAAAACAGTTGCTAGTTTTTAATTCTTATCATAGAATTATGTTTAAGGCTGTAATGAGCTCACTCATCATCGTGAGTTTTATGATGTGTTTGCTTTTGTTATGTTTTGTTTGTGAGGTCAGTAACGGAGTTTCGCTGAAAATGCAATATCCATCTCATATTTCATTCACTGTAGTCGTCAGCGTGCCCTACACAACTGGCGCACAATGGGACAGCGCCTGCTCATCATCATGAATTGGTCCAAACTTATGGTGAATGCAGGGCTGGGCCAGAAACAGAAGTGGCTGAAGTGGGAGCTCCAGATGGCCAAGCATTTAAGAAAAATTAGCAATTTTGGTGCGTGTTGGCGAGGTATCAGTCATTTATGTTAGCATACGTTTTACTTAATTCATTAGACAAAGAATTGCAGGCAACTGGTATATTTTGTGATCTTTCAATAGCATTTGCCTGTGTAAATCACAATATCCTTTTAAGTAAATTAGAATATTATGGTGTAACAGGAATGGTGCAAAATGGTTCAAATCATACATCTCTGGCAGGAAACAAAGTGAGTTACTAAGAAAGAGATATCTATTAAGCTATCAGGCATCATCCAACTGGGAACTATTTACATGTGGGGCCCCACAAGGTTCAGTCTTAGGGCCATTACTTTTTCTTCTCTATATCAATGATCTTTCATCAGTAACACTACCAGATGCAAAGTATGTTTTGAATGCTGATGATACAAACATTGCAATAAATAGCAAATCACGTGTAGTCTTAGAAAGATCCGCTAGTAAACGATTTTTGGACATTAATCACTGGTTTCTTAGCAATTCTTTGTCACTAAGATTTGAAAATACACACTACATGCAGTTCAGAACTTGTAAAGGGTGTACCACAAGTACATATCCAACATATGATGAGATAGAGGGAGTGGACAGTGTAAAATGCTTGAGATTACAGCTTGATAATAAATTCAACTAGGAGGAGCACACCACAGAACTGCTGAAGCGTCTAAAGAAATCTCTATTTGCAATGCGATTTCTGTCACACATAGGGGATATAAAAATGAAAAAGTTGTCATACTATGCTTACTTTCATTCCATAATGTCATATGGGATAGGCCAAGCTGAAGTTTTCTGGGCACAAAAACGTGCAATAAAAGTTACATATGGTGTGAACTCAAGAACATCCTGCAGAGGCCTGTTTAGGGAACTAGAGATACTAACTACTGTCTCCCAATATATTTATTTCTTAATGCAATTTGTCATTAAAAATATCACTTTTTCAGACCAACAGCTCAGTTCATGATATCAATACAGGACACAAGAATAATATTCACGAGGATTTACAGTCACTTACTCTAGTACAAAAAGGATTACATTTTTCCGGAACACACAATTTCAATAACTTGCCAGCAACCATTGAAAGCTTAACAACCAATCAAATTCAGTTTAGGAGATGCCTAAAGGATTTATTGGTGGCCAAGTCCTTCTACTACATTGACGAATTTCTCAGTAGAACCAACAGATTTGTGTGTGTGTGTGTGTGTGTGTGTGTAAAGTTCAGTCTAACTTCTGCACCATTTCAGTGCAGTAATGTGTTCATTGTAAATAGGTATTGTAGTAGTTCTATTACATGTTTATTACCT
Source organism: Schistocerca serialis cubense (assembly GCF_023864345.2). Lineage (NCBI taxonomy): Eukaryota > Metazoa > Arthropoda > Insecta > Orthoptera > Acrididae > Schistocerca > Schistocerca serialis. The sequence continues at coordinate 441,803,417 of NC_064641.1, read as the reverse complement.
TATAAGAAAAACTTTTCTTTATTTTAAATTCAGTGCATTAACGCGATCTTAATAAATGAGTGTTGTAACATCATTCTTTCATATAGTGTTCATTACAAGAAATGACGATCATTCCACTTGGAACCTGTGGAATGGATATTAGCTTATTTGTTTCAGTAGTATATATTTCTCATGTATTATTGTTTTTCTGGCATGTTCTACATCCTGGAGGACCTCCTCATTACTGATGAATTGGAACGCAGCAATCTGTGCATCAGTAAGACACAACGGTAATCCTAGTGTTGCTGGATCAAGTCCTTATGAAGAAACTTTATTTTCAATTTTAGGGTTACTAACACTGCAAATAAACTCTAGTATTAATCAATATATTGTATGGATTATTATTGTCATAAAAGGAAAATTATTCAAAGAAGCCATTGTAACATGTAAGTGAGAACTTTGTATATAAAATTAGTTTCTTTTTTCTTATTGCACAGTCGATGATTTACATGTGCAGGGGAGATGTTCATCAGAAAAATCAGGGAAAGCAATAATTTTATGAGCATCTTGCACACGTTATAAAATCGCCATTTTGACAATTACATGGTAGTTTTAAAAAGCTTATAGAAAAACAGATCAGGTTTACATTCATAATAGGTTCTCTCTTGTCGCACAGTTTGGCAGCAAATGGCGCACAACGCAAAATTTCGCAAATATCAGTTAAGTTAGCCAATTAAATGTATTTTTCTGTAGTCTTCTCCAAGATCAAAATGAAACAATCGTACTACGAATTTCTGGATGCCTTAATTACATTCTCTTCTCAAATTGTTATTTGCGGATTCTGAAAGTACAATCCTTTCTTGGAAATTTATTGGCAGTCCCAAGCTTTTCTTTGCCTTGCCTTGTTCTTTCAGAAAAGTAAATATTATTTCGTTATATTTGGAGTATAAGTAATGTAAAAAAGATAACTGAAATTTTTCATAATGAAATAAGGAGCTGTATACTTCAAAGAACGTCAGGCCAATTGTGGCTATTTAACTCGCCATGTAAAAGTACAAAAATGCTGAAATGTGCATTGTTACACAATTCAACATCTAACAATCATCAGTGGATATTATTTGTGTGGACGTTCCTGGTTAACCAAACTGCTTTTCAACCGTATTGTTCTATTTTGCGACAAACGTGTTTTTATTTTTAGCAAACCTGTGTGGAATGTCTTACATAATATCCACTAGATCGTCAACATGGTGTGTGTGGTTTAGTTATAATGGAACAGAACTTATGACAACGAAGTTTTTAAAGATCAAAAGATAACAGTGTTAACTGGTGAAACCGGTAATCAGGAATAAATACACTGACGGAAAAAAATCGCAACACAAAAAAATAATAAATGTAAGGTAATGAAATTTCTAGATTACATTTGTTTATTTAACATATTCGAGTGATTAACATTGGAAGATCACAGGTTAATGTAAGTGCAAGATAAGCCATAGCATATGTGATATGTTGGTACGTTAATAACCAGTGTAACCACCAAACTGTTGAATGCAAGCATGCAAACGTGCCTGTATTACGTCTCACAGCTGCCGGATGTCTGTTGGTGGGATAAAGTTCCGGGCCTGCTTCATTTGGTCGGCCAATACAGGAACGATTAATTTTCTTTGTGGATGACGCTAGACATATAAATTTCTAGTCAGGTGGGTAACCATGAGAGTGCTCCAGCTATCATACGAAATAGCACCTGGTTCCGTAACTCCAGGTGCACAGGTAGGTGCAATGTGTCTCGCACACAGGCACATTGGCTGCCTGCCCTCAGCTGTCCTTCTAATCAACACGCAGAACCAGCTTTCATCAGAAAACACAAGAGACTTCCACTCCGCCATCCAATGAGCTATAGCTTGACACCACTGAAGTTGCAAATGGCGGTTGTTTGGGCTTGGTGGAGTGCACGCTACAGAGCGTCTGGTTCGGAGCTGTCCTTGACGTAACCGATTCCTAACAATTCGTTGTGTCACTGGGGTGCCAACTGCTGCTCGAATTAATGCTGCATATGTAGTAAGATGCGCCAGAACCATACGCCGAACACGACAGTCTTCCTTCTCCGTAGAACCACGTAGCCGTCTGGATACCTGTCTTCTTACGACCGTACGTTCTCATGACCACAGCTGTCAGCAATCATTTACAGTGTCTACATTCCTGTCGCGTTTTTGTGCAGTATCGCAGAACATCCAGCTTCTCGTAGCTCTATTACACGAGCCCGCTCAAACCCAATGAGGTGTTGATAATGGCATCTTTGTCGTCTTAAAGCCATTCTTGACTAACATCAACTGACCCTGGCCAATGTCAAAGGTAACTAACGTTCACGACCGTTACAGCGTTTATTTAAAGCAAACCTCATTTGGATCCTCACAGTGGCGCTACTAGCGACACATTTTTGCCACAGTGAAATATGAACAGACACCATCTTTCGGGTGTAGAAAAACGCGTACCAACTTTCGTTTATGTCGCACAACTCCTTCTTGGTGTTGTGACTTTTTTTCCGTCAGTGCAGCACTGGATATGATCTTGGTTATTAAATTTTCTCCAAGAAAAGATAAAAGTTTCAGCACACGTAGACGACCCACGCTCCTCAGTTTAGCGTTCTGTAACATTTCCGCTATTCCAGTCGCTGCCTGGAAACCACACTAGCATAAATGGCTCATTCCCCACCGGACCCGCTTTTTCATAAACGCTAGACCATCCGGAGCTCCTACTCACGTCCCCTTCATTTGTGGCAAAGCCCTGCACAAACCATACATATTGATAAAATCGGAGTTGACGAGTGGGCGCGGTCCCCTTGCTGGTCACACCTGCGCGGACCCGCCGTGGAAACTGCCGCACCCACCGGTCATTCTGCTTGCCTAGGACAGCCCAACCTTGCTTGACCGCTGCACTGGCAGCTAACTGCCCCCCACCAGCTCTCGCGCAGCGAGCCGATTACTCGTAATGTCACACCACTTTCATCGCACTTTCATTGGAGTCAGCTTTAGATTTCCACTCTCGTTTTTCCAGTGTTTCGATGGTTTCTTTTCTTCTTTCTCGTAGAGAGATAGGTAATTTCCATAAGTATTTTTTTCATTCTACAGCGGAGTGTGCACAGATCTGAAACCCCGTGGCGCATTAAAACCATGTGCCGGACCGGGACTCGAAACCGCGACCTTTGCCTTTCTTTCAAGAGTTCTAGTCCCGCGTATTGCGCCGGAGAACTCCTGTTAAGTTTCGAAGGTAGGAGATGAGTTAGTGGCGGAAATAAAGCTATGAGGACGTGTCGTAATCTTGCTCGGTTAGCTCAGTTCGTAGAACACTTGTCCCCAAAATTCCCTCCCCAAAAGTCCCCGGTTTGAGCCCTGTACTGGTATACAGTTTTAATCTGCCAGGATGTTTCATTGGTCATTTTCGTTTGATACTGAACAGCCGTATGTTCATGAATTAAAAGTTCAAATTTCGCTTAGACAGGTCAAAATGTGCAATATACGCTTTTATTTTTAGACATATTCGAAGCGTAGTTTTGAAGACATCATCAGTTCCCCAAAAGCATTCCAAGTAATGTCTTCCGTCATTTCTTTTCCTATCCATTTGGTCATTGTCTCCATCAGTGCTGGTTATAAAAACCGACCATTTTATATCTATGACTTCAGGGGCACTTTGTATTGTTTTCTTTTTGGATGTTCACTGTAGTTGTAGTCATTTTGTAAATGATTTACAGTTTGCTATATTATGTGCTCCCGTTCTTTGTCAGAGTTGTACTTGCACTGAAGTCAAATAGCACAGTGTAATCTTCGAAATGAAGGTGGTTCGGATACATACTATTCTCGTTTACCCAGTCCAAGGATCTAAAACTTTCTGTAGGACTTCTGAGAGTCGTTTTGGTGATATGGAACCTTCCTGGGTGACGCCTGTTCTACACTGAATTCCTCATTATTCTGAAGAAGTCTAATGTAATCTTCAACGCTACTAACATACACTCCTGGAAATGGAAAAAAGAACACATTGACACCGGTGTGTCAGACCCACCATACTTGCTCCGGACACTACGAGAGGGCTGTACAAGCAATGATCACACGCACGGCACAGCGGACACACCAGGAACCGCGGTGTTGGCCGTCGAATGGCGCTAGCTGCGCAGCATTTGTGCACCGCCGCCGTCAGTGTCAGCCAGTTTGCCGTGGCATACAGAGCTCCATCGCAGTCTTTAACACTGGTAGCATGCCGCGACAGCGTGGACGTGAACCGTATGTGCAGTTGACGGACTTTGAGCGAGGGCGTATAGTGGGCATGCGGGAGGCCGGGTGGACGTACCGCCGAATTGCTCAACACGTGGAGCGTGAGGTCTCCACAGTACATCGATGTTGTCGCCAGTGGTCGGCGGAAGGTGCACGTACCCGTCGACCTGGGGCCGGACCGCAGCGACGCACGGATGCACGCCAAGACCATAGGATCCTACGCAGTGCCGTAGGGGACCGCACCGCCACTTCCCAGCAAATTAGGGACACTGTTGCTCCTGGGGTATCGGCGAGGAACATTCGCAACCGTCTCCATGAAGCTGGGCTACGGTCCCGCACACCGTTAGGCCGTCTTCCGCTCACGCCCCAACATCGTGCAGCCCGCCTCCAGTGGTGTCGCGGCAGGCGTGAATGGAGGGACGAATGGAGACGTGTCGTCTTCAGCGATGAGAGTCGCTTCTGCCTTGGTGCCAATGATGGTCGTATGCGTGTTTGGCGCCATGCAGGTGAGCGCCACAAACAGGACTGCATACGACCGAGGCACACAGGGCCAACACCCGGCATCATGGTGTGGGGAGCGATCTCCTACACTGGCCGTACACCACTGGTGATCGTCGAGGGGACACTGAATAGTGCACGGTACATCCAAACCGTCATCGAACCCATCGTTCTACCATTCCTAGACCGGCAAGGGAACTTGCTGTTCCAACAGGGCAATGCACGTCCGCATGTATCCCGTGCCACCCAACGTGCTCTAGAAGGTGTAAGTCAACTACCCTGGCCAGCAAGATCTCCGGATCTGTCCCCCATTGAGCATGTTTGGGACTGGATGAAGCGTCGTCTCACGCGGTCTGCACGTCCAGCACGAACGCTGGTCCAACTGAGGCGCCAGGTGGAAATGGCATGGCAAGCCGTTCCACAGGATTACATCCAGCATCCCTACGATCGTCTCCATGGGAGAATAGCAGCCTGCATTGCTGCGAAAGGTGGATATACACTGTACTAGTGCCGACATTGTGCATGCTCTGTTGCCTGTGTCTATGTGCCTGTGGTTCTGTCAGTGTGATCATGTGATGTATCTGACCCCAGGAATGTGTCAATAAAGTTTCCCCTTCCTGGGACAATGAATTCACGGTGTTCTTATTTCAATTTCCAGGAGTGTATATTGAATCATCTAATTTCTGTTTATACATATTTCGATCAGACTGAATCAAAAGCTTTCTTAGAATACTTGAATCCGAGATAAAGCGATAATTTACACTCACTGTTCCGTTCCATAACTTCCTTAACGACTTGCTAACGAAGTTCTGTGCTGTATCCACATTTAGAGACAATTTATTACATTGCCTAATTAAAATTCAGTTTTCTTTCTAAGTGCCTGGCGACAGTTTACCGAACTTACCGTTCCATAATCGGCCTCTTACTCGTTGATGCACAGAACTATTTCCTATCAATCGATCGTGTCGCAGTTGTGGGAGAGAGAAATCATAGAAACCTTTTTAAATGCGTTTATATTTCACCGTAAGAGTTTTCTATAGCAATTGAAAATTCAAATTTTGTAATCAACCACATTTATTATATTAAACTTTCCACTAGAATTTTCGAGGATTACAGATACCTACATCGTCAGGTGGATTTCTGTCAATTAAACCGTGCCTACGTTGTAAGTACAACTTTTTCAGTAACCTGTGGAAATAGCTAGCTTCTACTTCTATACAGTGCAACAGGTTACCCGAAATTTCGTAGTAGAAAGTATAACATAACAAGTATGGCTGGTTACAGCAAGTTGTATTTTCAGCTGCTATTTTCATTCTCCTGTCTAGCTGATTGTCGTAATGAGCTTGCACGTAGTTTCTCAAATATACTTGCACCGTCATATTTCTGCCTACCTTCTCAAGGGAAACTCATCAGTTCGTTCTTCACAAGACAAGTTGTTACGCTGAACGGTGCCTGTCTGCCAAGGAGAAATCGTGAGGTGGGGCTTACGTAACAGGTAACTAATAGACTTAAATGTGACTGCACTGACCTTCATAACAACTCACGTTAAGAATTTCTAAGAAGCGCGATAAACGAAAAATGATGGCGCAGGTGTATGATGTCGTTCTGAGAGGCCAGCGTATAAATATGTGAGACATGTGAGGCTCTGAATAGAGTGAATAAGAGTTGGGACATTTTTCTTGAGCACATACGCAACTGGGTTGGTTTGGTTAAAATGGCTCCTGTGTTAATCACTCTAGCCCAAAAACTAATACTATTGAATATTTACGAAGATTGTTTTGACATTATTTAATTTTCCATGGAAAGTGCAATGGACCCGTATAAAACATCTTAAAAATCTTGATTCACAGTTTACAGCTGATTAGGTATAACCACCTGATTTAAATGTTGCCTGATACGTGTCAGTTTGTAATGCACGTGTTAATACTTTTCTTTTTTACTCAAAGATCAGCCTTATATCTAGTTATCAGGCAATTATACTCTAGACTTTTAAGGAGATTTATGTGGACCCATTGCAGTTTCGAGGGAAGGGTTATAATAATTACAACATCGTTACTCATGTAGCCAGTATGCTGTTCCAGACCATAAGCGTAGCATATTTAAATCCTAGAGCTGACACATGCTATCAACTGTTATATGTAAGACTCATTTCCTGTTCGATATATGTAGCTAACCGGAGCTACCATTTAAATAATACCATCTTATGGCAGAATGTGTTACATATAGTTACATTGTCCTTGGACACGATACATTCTCCTTTAGTATATAAACAGGCTCTCCTTACTGTTATGATTTCCATGCCACATTTATGGTACCGGTACTTGAGTTTTACGGTATGTTGATAAAAGACATTAGATTCACACATATTAGGGGTTTTATAACATGATGGAAAGATTTAAACTCATATTATGATAATATTATGTTTAACAAAGTACTATCCACAAGTATGTATCCTTTCCGACTTGTTCTGTCAGAGATAAGTCCATATTGCCCTGTTCTCTGTGGTTATGACAACAACCTCTGATTTTGTCAACTTCCTACGAACAGTTTTGTTCATTTGCTGCTGCCGTTCACAACGTAGCAAGAAAGACGTTTCAGCGTAGGACATCGCTTTTATTGTACCCCTGATGAGATACATCAATATATCGATGATTACCCGGTATCCACATGACCATCTACTTACATAGACAGGCCCGAAGATTGCGTAATGGAACATAAAAATAGGCTGCGAATAAAGTAAGACCTATAAACACAGACGAATATATCATCCCCACTACATAAATATTTAGTAACAGCTTTCGTTCCATGATCCGTTGTGAGATGAATGTCCAGAGATTCTCTAATTCTTTTTTGTTTTTTATTGGCTTCTAGACAAGATTCTCTGAATCGCATGCTGAAGCTGAAGCGTAGCTAACATCCATGCAAATTAGTATCGCGCCAGGGTTCGACGTTTGTGAATTTTACAGACACCACCATCTGTGAATATAGATTTAGCTGTCCTTATCAGAATGCTTATGAAGTCGTTGTTTCCTTGCCGTTGTTGGAAACATTGAAAAAATCCATCTGTCGATAATAGGACACTTGCGTTGACAAGTATAGTCCTCCACCACGCAACACGTCAGTACTCGTAATTATGGGTTGTGCGACACGCTACTCCATCCCATGCCATGCATTACGTACGTCCTTGGCTTTCATAGTGTACAGCTACAAGAAAGTGCTCCTCGTTACCTGGAGAACGGCTACTCCGCAGACGACCTCTACCCAACGGTGGAAGGAGAAGCTCAAGACGAAGAAGCACGTTCTGTCTGAACAACGTAGACAGCATGGACGCTGGCGCTTCTCTCTTACGCATCGCAAAACCAAAAACATGTTGGCACGCATCTGTGTATGCCACACGTCTACCAAGCTACTTTACGTGAAACACAATGACAAAGAACAGTTTGCGTGCGATTGTACAGCAGAGCAGTCAATATTGAGAGTTATTTAACTTGCTACAACTGGCTATGTGTGGCACGGTTGATGTAAATAGTGTGTTCTATGCAGGTCTTCTTCGTTGTCCTTGGGCTGTGGCGGGGTTGCTAGTGTCGCCTTTCGAGTTCCTGGGGCCACTACCACGATCTGTCGTGTGATTTCACTCTCGTTTGAGGCCACTAAGATGGAGACGGGGCGTGTCGTAGCGTGGAGAGTTTAAGAGTGGTAACGGAGCGAGGAGGATAGTGAGAGGTCCGCCCGGCGAGTAAGGGGAGCGCTTGCGCAAGCGTCTTGGGCACGGCATCCAGCGAGTGTTTGCTGGTCATATTTGTGGGCCGATTTGAATCCTGGTTGACTTTGAGTGCCGTCTTCGTCCGTAGCCTGGCCAGCCATCCCTGGGACGTGACACACCAATGAGAGAACTAAAGCCAGTTTCGCTGTGCTGAATTCTGGGACCCGTTTGGAACCGGCAAGCTCAGCTTCGATTGGTGAACTTCAGTACGTCCTAAACCGTGTCAGCCGATGATGTTTACTGAGCTTGAGTGATAACGTGTTTTTATGCTGTGGCAGGACCCCCCACCCCCACTCTCTTCATCGCGCAGTACCTAGATGTTAGAATTTTAGCCGACTCCCTCTGCCTACATAGTTGAGTTTTGGTCGACGTCCCTGCCAAACGCCTTAGAACGCCACACGCCATGTAAGTACATTTCTCTTATAATGCAGCTGGATGCCAGTTAAGAGAAACCTTTGGGCATTGAAGACGTCATCGCTCTGTTAATTATATTGGCTTAGGATGTGGCAAGTCTTCAAATTTGCAATTGTTGAAGCTATGAAATTACGTTTGGTAGCCCAGTTTTCTTTCGCGCGTTTCGCTGTAGGGACGGTATCATGCAGTGATGCGGGTAAGCCATTTGATCAGTTATTGGTGCTTTCACGCAATTAATCTTGCTGTGTTAACATTTCCTTTGCCCGTCTGTACCCAACGAAAAGGACCTTGGAGGGCCGGCCCCGTCGTTGTAACCTTTCTTGGCCTTCCTATCATTGTAGTCTTTTGCTCCTTGTGTATAAGCCTTCTGGTGCACCCCTTGTGAGACGCAGTTCAAACTCTTGGTTACTTAACTGAAGCAGTTATTCATGAAGGCCTCACTGTTTTCTATGTGATAATATAACCTAATTGAAGTTGTTATTAAAGAAGGCTTGTCTGTTTGCTATTTGGTAATTTAACTTAACTGAAGCTGTTATTATTTAAATCTTGCCTGTTGGTATTTGGTAATTTTGCTTAGCTGAAGCTCTTATCATTGAAGGCCTGCCTGTTTTCTTTTTGGTAATTTGACTTAACTGAAGCTGTTGTTAAAGAAGGCCTACCTGTTTTCTGTTTGGTAATTTTACTTCGCTGAAGCTGTTATAAAGGAAGGCCTGCCTGTTTAACATTTTGTAACTTCTTTTAACTGAAGCTGTTATCATTGAAAGCCTGCGTTGGTCACCCCACTTTTCGGTTCGGCGAGCACCATTAGGGAGGTAGGTGCTACTTTCGATAATATTTCCGGCCAACAGTTGCCTCTGGATCGCGACGTGCGCGGATTTATCCATTTGTAATTTCTCATGGATCGTTACATTCTTAATTGTTAAAGATATAGCTCTCAATTTTTTTGCTCGGGTGAGATTTTACTCAGAAAACTCGATTAGTTCTCGACTTTGCAAGCCACACCCTCTCTTTTAGGTTTTCGCCTAGTGACAAGGTATCCTTTCGTTCTTGCCGTTGCGCAAGTGTGGGGCATTCGATAATTTGTAACTCCAGGGAATGTGATGTAGCCCGTCTTGAGCCAGGTCAGGTAGGGCAGTTGCTGAATTTATTAGGGGAGTTTCCCGAAGTTTCCTCTAACACGTTGAGTGTCAGTAGCTTCATACAGCACCACACACGCTTCGCTGACGATATTCTGGAATAACCCCCATTCGCATCTCCGGGAGGGGACTGTGACTGGGGACGTGGTCATGAGAAAAAGATTGAATAACCAACAAAAGGATAACGGTATACGAATCAGGTCGTGAACGTCAGAAGCTTGATGGTGGCAGGGAAATGCAAAGGCTCAATTTAGATATAGTATGGCTCAGTGAAATGAAATGGAAAGACGACAAGGATTTCTGGCCAGATGAGTAGAAGGTAATATTAATAGCAGCAGAAAATGGAATAATGGGAGTCGGATTCCTTAGGAATAGGTTGGTAGAGCAGAGAGAGTGTTACTGTCCAGAGATCAGTGATATGGTTGTTCTTATCAGAATCAACAACAAACAAATGCCGACAATAGTTCAGATATACATGCCGACGTCGCAAGCTGAAGTTGAAGACGTAGAGAAAGTGTATGAGGGTACTGAAAGGGTAATACAGTACGTAAGTGAGATGAAAATCTAATAGTCATGGGGGACTGGAAAGCAGCTCTAAGGGAAGAAGTAGAAGAGAAGGTTACAGGAAAATATGGGCTTGGGACGAGGAATGAGAGAGGAGAAAGATTAAATGAGTTCTGTGATAAATTTCAGCTAGTAATAGCGAACACACTGTTCAAGAAAAACAAGAGGAGGAGGTATACTTGAAAAAGAGGGATGATACGGGAAGATTTCAGTTAGATTACATCATGGTGAGACAGAGATTCCGAAATCAGATACTGGATTGTAAGGCGTACCCAGGAGCAGATATAGACTCAGGTCACAATGTAGTAATGATGAATAGTAGGTTGACGGTTAAAAGATTAGTCAGGAAGAATCAATAAGCCAAGAGGTGGGATGCGGAAGTACTAAGTAATGACGAGATACGCTTGAAGTTCTCTAAGACTACAGATACAGTAATAAGGAATAGCTCCGTAGCCATTACAGTTGAAGAGGAATGGATATCTCTAAACAGGACAGCCTTAGATGTTGGAAAGGAAAACACAAAGAAGGTAACTGTGAAGAAACCAAGCCGGCCGTTGTGGCCGAGCGGTTCTAGGCGCTTCAGTCTGGAACCACGGGACCACTACGGTCGCAGGTTCGAATCCTGCCTCGGTCATGGGTGTGTGTGATGTCCTTAGGTTAGTTAGGTTTAAGTAGTTCTAAGTTCTAGGGGACTGATGACCTCCGATGTTAAGTCCCATAGTGCTCAGAGCCATTTGAACCATTTTTGAAGAAACCAAGGGTAACATAAGAAATACTTCAGCTGATCAATGAAGAAAGGACGTACAAAAATGCTCAGGGAAATATTAGAATACAGAAATACTAGTTGTTCAGAAATAAAATAAATAGGAAGTGCGGGGAAGATAAGACGAAATGGCTGCATGAAGAATGTGAAGAAATAGAAAAAGAAACGTTTGTCGGAAGAGCAGGCTCAGCATATAGGAAAATGAAAAGAACCTTCGGTGAAATTAAGAGCAAGATTGATAAAATTAAGAGCGTAGCGGTGATTCCACTGCTGATTGCAGAGGATAAATACACTCTGAAGGCCCCTGTCACGCGGAAGACTTGTCTGATGCGATAGAAGAAGACACTTGAGTCGATGTAGAAGAGATAGAGTATCCAGTATTAGATTTAGAATTTAAGAGAGCTTTGGAGGATTTAAGATCAAAGAAGGTAGAAGGGATAGACAACATCCCATCAGAATTTCTAAAATCGTTGGGGGAAGTAGTAACAAAACGACTATTCACTTTGGTGTGTAGACTGTATGAGTCTGGCGACATACCATCTGACTTTCGGAAAAATATCATCCCCACAATTCCGAAGACTGTAAGAGCTGACAAGTGCGAGAATTACCGCACAATCAGCTTCACATCTCATACATCAAGCTGCTGACAAGAATAATATGCAGAAGAATGGAAAAGAAAACTGAGGACGTGTTAGATGACGATCACTTTGGCTTTAGGAAAGATAAAGGCACCAGAGAAGCAAGCTTGGCGTTGATAACAAAAGCAAGACTAAAGAAACATCAAGACACCTTCATAGGATGTGTCGACCTGGTAAAAGCGTTCGACATTGTAAAATGGTGAAAGATGTTCGAAATTCTGAGAAAAATAGGGATAAGCTATATGGAGACACAGGTAATACACATACATTAAAAAAAAAATTTATCTCCTCGGTTCCGAGAGTTCCGGGACCTTTACAGAAAACTGGAATAGAGATCAACATAAGCATCATTTCAGCTCATGGAAACCACACAGTGCATGTTGTACCACCATACAGCGAGACCTTCAGAGGTGGTGATCCAGATTTCTGTACACACCAGTACCTATAATATCCAGTAGCACGTCCTCCTGTATTGGTGGAGGCGTGTATTGGTCGTGGCATACTATCCAAAAGTTCATCAAGGCACTATTGTTTTAGATTGTCCTACTGCTCAACGGTGATTCGGCGTAGATCCCTCAAAGTGGTTGTCGGGTCACGTCGTCCACAAAGCCCTTTTCAATCTATCCCAGACATGTTCGATTGGGTTGATGTCTGGAGAACATGCTGGCCACTCTAGTCGAGCGATCTCGTTATCCTGAAGGAAGTCATTCACAAGATGTACACGATGGGAGCGCAAATTGTTGTGCATAAAGATGAATGTCCCGCCAATATGCTGCCGGTATGGTTGCACTATCGGTACAACCGTTACGACGCCTTCCATGGCCACCAGCAGCATACGTCGGTCCCACATAATGCCACCCCAAGCAGCAGGGAATCTCAACCTTGTTGCATTCACTGGACAGTGTGTCTAAGGCGTTCAGCCTGACCGGGTTGCCTTCAAACACGTCTCCGACGATTTTCTGGTTGAAGGCATATGTGACACTCATTGATTAAGAGAACGTATTACCAATCCTGAGCGGTCCATTCGGCATGTTGATTGGCCCATCTGTACCACGCTGCATGGTGTCGTGGTTGCGAAGATGGTCCTCGCCATGGACGTCGGGAGGAAGTTGCGCATCATGCAGCTTGTTGCACGCAGTTTGAGCAGTAACACGACGTCCTGTGGCTGCTGAAAAAGCATTATTCAACATGGTGGCGTTGCTGTCAGGGTTTCGTCTAGTCATAATCCGTAGGCAACTGTCATCCACTGCAATAGTAGCCCTAAGGCGGTCTGAGTGAGGCATGTCATCGACCGTTCTTGTCTCTCTGGATCTCCATGTCCGAACAACATAACTTTGGTTCACTCCGAGACACCTGGACACTTCCGTTGTTGAGAGTCCTCCCTGGCACAAAGTAACAATGCGAATGCGATCGAACCGCGGTATTGACAGTCTAGGCATGATTGAACTACAGACAACATGAGGCGTATACCTCCTTCCTGGTAGAATGACTGGAACTGATCGGCTGTTGGACCCCTTCCGTCTAATAGGCGCTGCTTATGCATGGTTGTTTACACCTTTGGACTAGTTTAGTGACGTCGTAGAACAGTCAAAGGGACTGTGGCTGCGATACAATATCCACAATCAACGTCTGTTTTCGGGAGTTCTGGGAACCGGGATGATGCAAAACTTATTTTGATGTGTGTAGTACAAGAGCCAAGAAGGAATAATAAGAATGGACAACCAAGAAACAAGTGCTCAGTTTAAAAAGGGTGTAAGACATGGGTGTAGTCTTCCGCCCTTGCTGCTCAACTGTACATCGAAGAAGCAATGATGGCAATAGGAGAAGGGTTAAGGAGTGAAATTAAAATTAAAGGAGAAAAGATATCAATGATACGATTCGCAAACGACGTTGATGTCCTGAGCGAAAGTGAAGAAGGTTACATGGTCTGATGAACGGAATGGACCGTCTAATGAGTACAGAATATTGATTGAGAGTGAATCGAAGAAAGACAAAAGAAATGAGAAGTAGCAGAAATGAAAACAACGAGAAACTTAACATCAAGATTGATGGATTGTAGACACGTGGTTACAACATATGAAAGTTTTGGTCTGGCCGTGAGTCGTGCTCGGATAGCCTAATGGTAATTTGGCCGCTCGCGATAAGCAAGAAAGCCGTGTTCGAGTCCCGGTCAAGCACAAATTTCCATTGTCGTCATTCCTTTAAACAGCTGATGGTAGTCCATATTCGCAACTGCACATTTCTTGTACTTCTTCACAGAGGCTGTAGTCGCCGCAGTGGCTGTTCCTTCGGATATACATGCCTGTCCGAAGGAACATTACAACACTGGCAAAGCAATATCGTATTTCACCGCCGTCACCGGGTGAACTACTTTCAATTAAAACGTCTCCCCTCTACGAGGAATGCTTAGTATCTTTGTATAAAAAATAGACCAGTATTTTCACTTATATCGAGAGTTTACCTACAGTCTTACTCTCCAATCATAGATAAGTATGACAGCTTCTCAAGAAGAAAGATATCCTTATATTAAGAGCATCACAATTAAGAGGATCACACGACTCAATACATGCTGTACTCGTTCTCGTGGTAATAACACACTGCACTGAGAACGTTTGTGCTGTACCATTTCAGAACATCAATTTTTCCACATTTCAATCATAATTCAAGTTTGCGCGCAATTTCATTGTGTGGAACACTTCTGTTTATGCTCTGCCACGTCTTTTACATTTTCCCTAAGATTAAAAAATTTGACATATAACGTGAAACGGGTTAGTTGGATCTGTTTCATGAATGCTAGACGTTGTTGGTTTCTTAGCCTGCTAAACATGTTAATTTCACCTTACAAATCCTTTGGTCGTAATAATACCGAGCCTGTGGACGAGGAATGAGCGAACTCGTTTATTTATTCAACTATACAAAGCCCATTCGCCAAGAGTTAGTAGAACAGTAGGTTAACGTTACCACCTTAACCTTGTAAATGGGATTAACAGGGAGCAGGGATTATCGGTCAGTGGCAGGGACGAAGACTAAGCCAGTAAGTCATGTGGGGGCAGCTGGCTATTCACTTCGTAATTGGAAGTAAGCCCCACCATTTAACGGAGAGGCGACTTTAGGCGGCCTTCTTACACAGGGTTTTCTTAAATCAGTTATACAAAAGTAATCTTTAATCGTGAAAAACGTGAATGACTAACGGAAAATATTTGATGCAGCATCAAACACAGGATATCTTCAAGTTTGTTTTTTTTAATGTTAAGTGTAACATCAAAAATTTCCTATCAGTTTCCTGCCAAATCCTATGAACCAAGTCTTGATGCATGGTGGCAGCTTCTTGTATTATCCGTTGTCACAGCTCGTCGACTATTCTCAGAAGCGGAAGAACAAACACTGTCTTCAATGTAACCCCGTACGCAGAAATGCACTGTGGTTAAATCATCTCTTCGTGGTGGTCAGGATATTGTTCCGCCACGTCCAATCCAAGACCGCTTCATGGTGATAATGAGGTGGCACGCCATCTTGTTGGAAAATAAATTCTATGGCCAGGTCCTGTTGTAACTGAGTCATTAGATAATGTTCAGGCATGTCCAATTACGATAAGCCAATTACAGTTAACTCGGCAAAAGAGAAAGGATCATAAATCAATGGCTGCGTCAGAGGCTACTGCCCGACCCTGCCCCGGCGTCCTCTGTGAAATCAGTTTCGCTGAAACGATTCTACGAGTTAATAACCGTTTGTCATTGTGATGGTGGCCTGCGATATTTAGCCCTGAATTTTCTCTGGACTGTAGTAACGGACTTGGGGTTCATGCAACCATAAACAACACTGAGCACACTTGTACGATTACATGATGACTGTTGAAATGACTTATTCATGCCAGCCACCTAGCGGAAATGTGGGAAATAAACAGTGTTAGGCGGGAACAGAACTTGAAGATAAACTGCGTTCAGTGCTCTATCGAACATTTCTGTAGATCATTTACCCTTTTCAGAATTAAAGGCTATTTTCATACAACTAATTTATAAATACCCCTGTAGTATGAACGAATAGATTGCAATTGCATAGTTGAACTCGAGACTGTGACTGATACCTTTATTTCAGTTATGGTAGATAAGGAAGTGATTTGTGATCCATCTTTTTCATTACTTTTTTGTGTAATTTCATGTGTTCGAATGTATATCTGAATGATATACTTCGTTCTTATAGAGCAGCCAGCATGTGTGTGCTCTTGTCCGAAATGATTAAGCACCATTATCTGCCTTGTTGCTAGTTTGGCTACATTTTTTTGATAGTCTGTTTACTAAGTCATGAGTTTCTTTTTTCTTAGATCTTAACAGTGTAGATTGTGTGTCTGACAGGGTAGACTTTGTCCATTAGCATTCCATGTGTTCCAGATTTCGTTGCTGCTCTTAAATGTAGTGGTTCATATTATAGATCTCAAAGTAATGTAGCCAATGAATACCTATATCAATACAGAATTTCTGCCCATTTGCTAATTTTACGGTTTTTATGGTTGTGTAACTTCTTATGTAAGCCCACCACTTGTGCTAAATACTGTTGCCAATGAATACATACATATGCAGAGAATTTCTGTTTTGTAGTCCTTTATTTCTTTATTGTAGAATAACTTTTGTCAGCGAACAACGTGGTCTAAATTTTGTTGCTGCTGTTAAATTTGCAAGCAATATTATAGAAGGCATAACTTTGAGCCTAGTGAATAATGAATTGTGCGGGAAATATCTTTTCGTATCTGAGTTTGCTATTTTCTACTCATTTTACATACATGATCCAGGTCTGATGGACGTCACTGGCATCCACGTTTGATCTCTGATAGTATCGGTAGTAAGAAATTGCAATATAAACGTCCATTTTCCTTTTGTACCTGTATGCAAATGAACTGAATATCCTCATTCCACCTGTTGTATTGCCTCACCTGTCCTAAAAAAGGACTGGGTTTGCATATTATTATACCCACGTTATTGAATATTCTCCTCCAGGTGTGTGTTAAGGGGTTCTTTATGTTGTAACTTTTCACAGAACCCATTTGACTGTCAAGTAGTGTGTTCTCATCGATCCTTATGAATGTATGATGTATAGAGATAAATATTTTGGATTGTACATCGATAAGTGCTCCCATTCTTATTCGTGATTAATTAACCTTGTATCACCTTAAGCCAGGACCGACTGTGGCATACAGACCTTCGCATATATGCAATGTGGACCAAGGTCCGAGTTGTCGTTGCACTACTCGGTATGTCTCGGCTGTGCGCAACCCTTCTCGTTATAGCACGGTATTTCATTTAGCAGTGCGAAGTCACACTTTCTTTCAGTATTCGATGCGGCTTACTTTGGTGGGCCTGGCTTTCTTCACTCCGGCAGAATCGAGGTATAACTGCTGTTTATCCTTCGCTATTTTTTTGTGGTGCAAGGGAGTTTCACAGGTCCAGCGGCTGTTTGCGTAAAAGGAGACGCTTTAGAGATCTGTCCTTACAATTCTTTAAAAATTAATAGGTATCACAGATCAGGAGGATCGAGAACTCTAAATATCGATTATGTATTCGCATAATCGATGAGTACCGCAAATTTGGTGTGAACTGGCATTACAGCACCATGTATCAAGACTTTAATGATTTAGCTGACGACGGAAGAACTACAAATTGTAATGATCAACAGACGATGTTTACAGGATTCACTGTTCTGTAACTCTAGAAGCACTTTCTATTAAATAATCATACATGGAACTAGTAGTGCGAATAGTAAATGTTAGAAGTTGCACGAACTCAGTTACAACAGTTTTTGTTGGCATTGAACGAAGTGTATGGAGAGGATATATATAACTGCAAAGCATGTTAGACAACTCAGAGGACATACCTGAAACAAGTTTTTGATTTAACAACTCTAGTGTTGAATTTCTAAAGGAAAAGGGAAAAGAACGAAAATTGGAAGATACAGTATAGATTGCAGACCTTGCATTTTAAACAGAGTTGGCTGCTGACCGTCCACAGTAAGAATTTGCAACGAAAGATACAACTTACCGCTTATTTCATGGCGAATGTAAGTGGACTGATAAGGTTAGGAATGAGGAGGTTCTGCGCAGAATCGGAGAGGAAAGGAATGTGTGGAAAACACCGACAAGAAATAGGAACAGAATGATAGGACATCTGATAAGACATCGTGGTACAACTTTCATGGTACTAGAGGGAGCTGTAGAGGATAAAAACTGTAGAGGAAGACAGAGACTGGAATACATGTAGCAAATAATAATGTTGCAAATGCTACTCTGAGATGAAGACGTTCGCACAGGAGAGTCATTCGTGGCGAGTCGCATCAAACGAGTCAGAAGACAGTTGACTCAAATAAAAGTGTATATCATACAACAGGGAAACGTAGTTAGCAAAAACCTCAAAATTTTTTTGACTGCATTACTCCAAATTGTTACACTACTCTCTAATAAAAGTTTCGACAGACAATTTAAAGGAGAAAATTTGTCAGCAAAAATATCGAAAAGTTCATGACCAATTTATTTCAAATTTTTACACAGTACTGTAATAAACAGTTGGACAGACAGAGGCTGCATCTTTCTAATATATGTAGTATGTCTATACTACTGTATTAAGACAAGCCTTTGCTTAATGTTGGTACAAAAATGGAAAGTTCCTGACCAAGTTACTTCGCATTTTTACTTGATTTTTCACTGAACGTTCAGATGGGCAGAGGCTACATATATTTTTTGAAGTTATATATTGTATATAAATATATATGTAATACATAACGAGTAAATTTTACTTCAAACTTTCTCACAATTCTCTAATAAAATTTGGCTGGCCATAGATTATATATTTTTAATACACTTCTAGAATACAAATATATATAAGACACAACACACAAATTTTGTTGTCAATAATCTCGAAAAGTTCTAGATCGATTTAGTTCAATTTTTTTCACAATACCCTAAAAGTCCTGATGGACTTAGATCCTGTATTTTTTTAAACAAGACCGTACAAGGTTTCTGTTAAAAACTACTGCAAAAATAATACTGTATTGTGATGTGAAAAGATTGGTTTAGGTTTCTTTCTAGCAATCATTTTTAACTATGATATCAGTGCATTTGAAATACTAAGCAAATTCTTCTGCTATATATTTCCTTTCTGGTTATATATTATTTCAAAGAATTTTGTGTATACAACAATCTGTTTCGTTTTATTCGTCACGGTTGGTATCAATAGGAAAAAGGAAAGTTGTATTTATTGCTTATGAGTTTATAATTAGACTACTGCTACGAAATCTCGATTGTCCAAAACTTTGCAGATTAGAATCATGCGAATATTCTCGTTGAAGCTGCTCTCCTCTCAGGTCCAGGAGCTGGCGAGGCCTTCCTGATACCCCCTGTACCAATGATTCCAATTAAATTCCCCATTCATTTTAAGTGATTTCAGTTGGCAACCAAGATTTCCTTTACAAAAACAATAAACGTGGCTAGCAAACAAGGGGAGAAAAGGAGGTGGACAGAGAGGGGGAGGAAATGAACATAAGGAGGGGGATGAAGGGAAAACTAGAAAACTTACTGTCTTCCTATATTATAGTTACTACCGTTGAAAAAGTATTGAAACGCTTATCTCAACTAAATAAGAACCAAAAATAATATCAAAATTCAATAAAAATTAATTTCTAGCACCGCAAAAAGACTGTCGTTTACACGAACTCGTCGTCTGTGCACTGTATTCTGGCATCATCCACTATGCTTCAATACTAATGCCATTGACTACATCGCTACTCAGTCCAGAAAATGATGTCGATATTACTTGGTATGTCGATATTTCCCCAATTCTCCACCCCCCTTCCTAGTCCCCCTCCCCCCCCCCCCCCCCACCCCGCCACCATATTTGAAAGACTAAAGCAAAATTTAATAGCTTCTCTTTTGTTAATTATCAATTTAATTATATCAAATAAATGAGTGGCCACATAGTCATGAACTTCTGAAACACGTCTCCCATCTTTCTGATACCTCATTTGGGAAGTTTTAAGTACTGGCAGACGCGACGGCCATTACGATCTTCCGCCGGTGCCTGTTAAGCCCGTTAAAGTAGGCTGAGGGTAGCGTCGATATTCAAAACATTGCCTTTCTTTCACCTAATGGCTCACGCTACACCAGTCTTACAGGTACTGGAGGACGGTAAGTGGGCGAGTACGTGCGAGCCAACAGAGTTTCATTTTGATATAAGACATTTATTTGCCTGCGTTTTCGCACTGAGTGTCCATAAACACTGTTGGATGGAGACCTGAAATAAAGAAAACCCCGTACCCTTGAACACAAAACTGTAGCGGGATGAATGATCACGTTGATGGCCAATAGAAGTGTAACTCGTAATGAGCAAACAAAATTTTTCGTAACTCTCATTGTGAATCCTTTTGGTTTTTCGAAACATCTTTCTGGTTCACTCATACTCCTGTTAGCTACTTTAACGTCATTACAACACCCCACATATGCTGAGCGTTTTGAGGGTTGCAAGGAGACTGGAAATAATTGGACACGAGTTGGAACTCAAAAGGTGAAACCACTCAGAAACAATTAAGGTTATAAAAAGCCAGATGATATAGAAGAACCTAGCGGAATATGAAAGGCAAAACGTTAAAAATAACGTCTTAGTGCTTAACTTCATGTCACTTTTAAAACAAAGAAAATTGTAAGGAACGTGGTTAGACAAATTATATGAATATACACGAAAGCATTTCAGAAATGTACAACCACAGGCTCATTACAGAAGTAGCACTCGTCTACTAACTGGTCCATAAAATATTCCACAACTCTTTCGAGACCGAAATTTTATTTACGTTTGTTGTAAGAAACATTTGCTCCGCGTAAACGTCGTGGAGCCGTTAATATGCACCAGTAGCGTAGAAGAAAATATAATTCATTGCTTTGGTGTAAATAATTGTCGATGACTATAAGCAAATTCATAAGACAATCGTGAACTTGAACTGTGGACAACCAACGTACCTGAGGACGTCAATGATTTACAGAGACATAAAAGGTTAGAGCGCCCCCCCCCCCCCCCCCCACCCCAAAGAACCGTGGATCTTGCCGTTGGTGAGGAGGCTTGCGAGCGTCAGCGATACAGATAGCCGTACCGTAGGTGCAACCACAACGGAGGGGTATCTGTTGAGAGGCCAGATAAGCGTGTGGTTCCTGAAGAGGGGCAGCAACCTTTTCAATAGTTGCAGGACCGACAGTCTGGATGAGTGACTGATCTGGCCTTTTTTCCGAGGGCATGCAGCTTTACTGTATGGTTAAATGATGATGGCGTCGTCTTAGGTAAAACATTCCGGAGGTAAAATAGTCCCCCATTCGGATCTCCGGGCGGGGAGTACTCAGGAGGACATCGTTTCAGGAGAAAAAAAAAAACTGGCGTTCTACGTATCGGAGCGTGGAATGTCAGATCCCTTAACGGGCATGTAGGTTAGAAAATTTAAAAAGGTAAATGTATAGGTTTAAGTTAGATATAGTGCGAATTAGTGAAGTTCGATGGCAGGAGGAACAAGACTTCTGGTCAGGTGAACATGGGGTTATAAATACAAAATCAAATAGGACTAATGCAGGAGCAGGTTTAATAATAAAGAAAAAATAGGGACGCGGGTAACCTACTACGACCAGCATAGTAAACGCATTATTGTAGTCAAGGTAGATACAAAACCCACGCCTACCACAGTAGTACAAGTTTATTTGCCAGCTAGCTATGCAGATGACGAAGAGATTGAAGGAATGTACGATGAGATAAAAGAAATTATTCAGATACTGAAGGGAGACGAAAATTTCATAGTTATGGGTGACTGGAACTCGATAGTAGGAAAAGGAAGAGAAGGAAAAGTAGTGGGTGAATATGGGGTAAGGAAAGAAAGAGGAAGCCACCTGGTAGAAATTTGCACAGAGCGTAACTTAATCATAGCTAACACTTGATTTCAGAATCATGAAAGAAGGTTGTATACGTGGAAGAGGCCTGTCCACAGCGGAAGGTTTCAGATAGATTACGACAGAGATTTAGGAACGAGGTTTTAAATTGTAAGACATTTCCAGGGGTACATGTGGACTCAGATCAGAATCTGTTGGTTAATAGCTGTAGATTAAAACTGAAGAAACTAGAAAAAGGTGGGAATTTAAGGAGGTGGAATGTGGATAAACTGAAAGAACCAGAGGTTGTAGAGAGTTTCAGAGAGAGCATTAGGGAACGATTGACAAGAACAGGGGAAAGAAATACAGTAGAAGAAGAATGAGTAGCTTTGAGAGATGAAATAGTGAAGGTAGCAGAGCGTCCAAGTAGGTAAAAAGACAAGGGCTAGTAGAAATCCTTGGGTAATAGAAGAGATACTGAATTTAATTGATGAAAGGAGAAAATATAAAAATGCAGTAAATGAAGCAGGCAAAAAGGAATACAAACGTCTCAAAAATGAGATCGACAGGAAGTGCAAAATGGCTAAGCAGGGATGGCTAGAGGACAAATGTACGGATGTAGAGGCATGTATCACTAGGGGTAAGGTAGATACTGCCAACAGGAAAATTAAAGAGACCTTTGGAGAAACGAGAACCATCTGTATGAATATGAAGTGCTCTGATGAAAAACCATTTCTAAGCAAAGAAGGGAAAGCACAAAGGTGGAAGGGATATACAGAGGGTTTATAGAAGGACAACGTACTTGAGGGCAATGTTATGGCAATGAGAGAGGAGGTAGATGAAGATGAAATGGGAGATACGATATTGCGTAACGAGTTTGACAGAGCACTGAAAGACCTAAGTCAAAACAAGGCCCCAGGAGTAGGCAACATTCCGTTAGAGCTACTGATAGCACTGGAAGAGCCACCCATGTCAAAACTCCATCTGGAGAGCAAGATGTATGAGACAGGCGAAATACCTTCAGACTTCAAGAATATAATAATTCCAGTCCCAACGAAATCAAGTGTTGACAGGTTTGAAAATTACCTAACTAGCAGTTTAATAAGTCACGGCTGCAAAATACTAACACGAATTCTTTACAGACGAATGTATAAACTGGTAGAAACCGACCGCGCGGAAGATCAGTTTAGACTCCGTAGATATGTTGGAACACTTGAGGCAATACTGACCCTACGACTTGCCTTAGAAGATAAATTAAGGATATGGAGACTTACGTTTCTAGTATCCGTAGACTTAGAGAAAGCTGTTGACAATGTTGAATGGAGTACTCTCAAATTCTGAAGGTGGCAGGGGTGAAATACAGGGAGAGAAAGACTTTTTTAAAAATTTGTATAGAAACCAGATGGCAGTTATACGAGTCGAGGCGCATGAAAGAGAAGCAGTGGCTGGGAAGGGAGTGAGACAGGGCAGGAAAGGAATCAATAGAAAAATTTGGATAGGAATTAAAATCCATGGAGAAGAAACAAAAACTTTGACGTTTGCCGCTGACATTGTAATTCTGTCAGAGAGTAAAGGACCTGGAAGAGCAGTTGAATGGAGTGGACAGTGTCTTGAAAGGAGGATACAAGATGAACATCAACAAAAGCAAAACGAGGATAATGGAATGTAGTCGAATTAAATCAGGTGATGCTGTGGGAATTAGATTAGAAAATGAGACACTTAAAGTAGTAGATGAGTTCTGCTATTTGGGGAGCAAAATAACTTATGACGATCGAAGTAAGGCATCGGTTGATAGGACATGTTCTGAGGCATCAAGGGATCACCAATTTAGTATTGGAGGGCAGCGTGGAGGGAGACCAAGAGATGAATACACTAACAACGGGACCCTCCGTCCTGTAAATAACGGATTTTGATGCGCTTCAAATATGTTGTAGAGGCACTTACCCTGAGTACCTGGCTATCCGGTTTTTTAGCGACGGGCTTTGGTTTTGGAGAAAATCGATTTTGAAGTTTATTGTGTCCTTTGTATACCTGTAACACTACATATATTCTGAGCAGCTCAGCGGTAAAGATTCATGGCTACCGCACTGGAGGTACCGTGTTCGAAGGCTGCTCGTGTACTTTTTTCTTTTTTTCCAAAATCGATCGAATTTTTCAGTTTTATTTAAGAGAATATGAACAAACAGTGTAAAGTGTGCGAAATTATAAATATATATTCAGTTATTAATTTTTTCAAATATTCATTGCGTTTGTAGTTCGCAGCTGGAGCTCCAAATGTTCGTACAACGGTCGCTTGTTGTATTACCTGAAATCGATCTCAACACATTATCGTCCCCTCTCCCGTGAATAACGTTAGCCGTAACGAGAACCCATCTCCTAGGCCAATGAGGGTGCGAGTTGCATTCCTTTGCCGACCGGGGTGGCCGAGCGGTTCTAAGCGCTACAGTCTGGAACCGCGCGACTGCTACGGTCGCAGGTTCGAATCCTGCCTCGGTCATGGATGTGTGTGATGTCCTTAGGCTAGTTAGGTTTAAGTAGTTCTAAGTTCTAGGGGACTGATGACCTTAGAAGTTAAGTCCCATAGTGCTCAGAGCCATTTGAACCATTTTGCATTCCTTTACGTTCTCGTCTAACTGCAGCGTCAGTTGCTCCCAAAGCGTCTCTAGTGTCGTGTGTTAGAAAAATTCTGTAATATGGAAGAACCAAGTGTTTCTGCAGTAGTGCAGCCAGGAGAAGATCTACAAGTAGAGGAGCTGAACAAAGAATCAAAAGGCGAAATCATAAATGTCATTAAATACGGATATCTACTCCGCGATTTGAATCTCGTAACGAATACACCACCTAGCATGATCTCTGCCAATTCCGTTGCAATTGGCCATGAGATATGTATCGCAATACAGGATCTCTTGGCCGAAAAGCAAATCATTATTGATGATGAATTGATAGAGTTCAACGAAGAATATGAATTAGGAGAATATGATGCGAACCACAAACGGAATGATTATTTGAAAAAATTAATAACTGAATATATGTTTATAATTTCGCACGGCTTACACTTTTGTTCATATTCTTTGAAATAAAATTGAAAAATTCGGTCGATTTTATTGAAAAAAGTACACGAGCAGGATTCGAACACGGTACCTCCAGCGCGTAGCCGTGAACCGTTACCTTTGCGCTACGTTGACTTCCCCCAATTATATATAATGTTACAGGTATACAAATCACACAATGAACTTCAAAATCAATTTTCTCAAAAACCAAGGCCCGTCGCTAAAAAACAGGATAGCAAGGTACTCAGACTAAGTGCCTCTACAACATATTTGAAGCTCATCAGAATCCGTGATTTACAGTATGGAGGGTCCCCTTGCAGATCCAGAAGGATGTATGTTGCAGTAGGTGGTATTTGGAGATGAAGAAGTTTGCACATGATAGAGCAGCACGGAGAGCTGCATCAAACCAGTCTACAACAAAAACAAAAGATTAGAGAGCAATAATCATTAACTGCTTTTGCAGTTTAATGTATAGTAGAGCATTGTGGTGGATGTGCTGTAAACTAATAAAACTGAAATACGCGGAAGAAATGTAATACAAATAATGAACAGTATGGTGTAATACAGAGATGAATATCAGCAGGCGTGAGCTAGCTAGCGAATAACGTCGGATTCCAGAAGCTTGCTCTCCTCATTAAGGTAACCGGACATCTACCTGCTCCCCGTCAGGGACCTGGTATTGTACTTGCTTTGCAATCTCCCCGAAGGCACTCCGTCGGAAGAATAACAAATGGCTGCCACGAACAACGGAAAGAAACAGGTTAAAGAAGAGTGGGATGCCGCATGAGACGATAAAGACGGTTGGAGCCTATATCTACAACCACATCATAGTCCGCAGGCCACCTAATGGTGTAAGGAGGAGGGCCTGTTACACTCACGGATAGCACCTGGGAAAAATGACTGTCGGTAGGTCTCTATATTGGCTCTAATTTTTCGAATTTGCTCCCCATGGTCATTATGCCAGATGTATGTAGAGGGAAGTAACACGCTGTCCGACTCTTCTTGGAAAGTGCTCTCTCGAACTTTCAGTAGTAAATCTCTTTGCGAAGCGTAACGCCCCTCATGTAACATCTCCCAATGGAATTTGTTGATTATCTCCGTAACACTCTCGTGCCGACTAAACTATCCCGTCAATAAACGTGCCACTCTTCTTGGATCTTCTCTATCTCTTCTATCAGTCCTATCTGGTAGGGATCCCAAATAGATGAACAAGAATGGATCGAACAAGCGACTTATGAGCCACTTCCTTCGTGGATGATATGCATTTCCTTAAGATTCTTCCTATGAATCTTAGTCTGGCATCTGATTTTCCCACTATTTCTTTTATTTGGTCATTCCACTTAAGGTCGCTCCGGATAGTTACTCCTAGATTTTTTATGGTAGACATTGTTCCCAGTGGTTTTTCGTCAATAGTGTAGCTATATAGTAGTAGATTTCTTTTCCTGTGTAAGCGCAATGTGTTACATTACACTGCGGATATCGTGGAGGAACAAAGCGGCTGAGTTTCGCAGGATTACGGAATCCATGTTAATTTTTAAAGAGGAAATTTTTCTTCTCCAAGAATGTCATAATTATTGAGCATAAAACATGTTTCATAATTCTACAACAGATTTACGTCAACGATATAGATCTATAATTGTGTGCATCTGTCCTACGGCCCTTCTTAAAAACGGGCATGAC
This sequence comes from Schistocerca serialis cubense, assembly GCF_023864345.2. Classification (NCBI taxonomy): domain Eukaryota; kingdom Metazoa; phylum Arthropoda; class Insecta; order Orthoptera; family Acrididae; genus Schistocerca; species Schistocerca serialis. The sequence goes on along the minus strand of NC_064641.1, from coordinate 441,776,790 downwards.
CTCCGCCTTCTTCCATTCACTAGGTACCCTACGTTGCTCATGCGATGTACGATAAATTACTGCTAGAAGGGGAGCAATTTCTTTCGCATAATCTTTGTAGAATCTTACAGGTATCTCATCTGGTTTTGAAGCCTTTCCACCAATAAGCGACTGTAGTTATTTTTCTATTCCGCGATCGATTATCTCAATATCTGCAGTTTTGACGTATGTACGACGATTGAAAGGAGGGACCATGTTACGATCTTCCGCTGTGAAACGATTTTGGAAGATCAAAATCAATATTTCGGCTTTGTCTGTGTCATCTTCCGTTTCGGTGCCAGAGTGGCCACTGGGTGAATGAATAGATGATTTTGACCCACTTACTGATTCCACGTGTAAGGTGTCAGGCAAATCCAACACCTTCCATGAACATCCTGACATGATAAGCAAATCCAGTAGTATGTCACATAGCTCCGAATAAATCGTGACATTAAATTAACCAAAGTAATACGAGTAACGAGTGAGCAAATGGAATACCACAGACTAACACAAGAATGCCTAAATGCATGTCATACCTTCCCTCCGTGAGACAGACGCAGTTCCGAGGGGAGAAACGAGAACAGAAGCCGAGAGCAAAATCGTGTTAAGCTGGAAGGCCCTACGATAAGGGACGGACACCCACGTCTCCAGCTAACCGCTAGGACCACCCCCCAGTCCATGTTAAAAGCTAGAGCCCTCCAGAAGAACAGTATAGATCTTACGATAACACAAAAAGGGCTACCCCAGCCGCAAGTTTTAGCGTGAGACTTTTTCACGTGTCTGTTACGTCAGGACCAGCCCCCACCCCATGTTAAAAGATAGAGCCCTCCAGAAGAACAGTATAGATCTTACGATAACACTAAAAGGACCACACCAGCTGCAAGTTTTAGCGTGAGACTTTTTCGCGTCTCTGTTACGTTGCAAACTTTAAAAACATTGCCCCATCACGAAAAGTATAACGTTTCTCATTGGATAGACAGAATTTTTGTAGGCGGAGCTTAAGGTTAACATTGAGACCCTGATTGGTCAGATGAAAACACAGCCAGATAGTTTTTTTAAACCAACTTCGCTAAATTGTAGTAAGGAGAAGTTAGGAGAGAGTTGCTTCCAAGATGGCGAGGTGAGCGGAGCTGTGCTGCTCGCCGCCCCCTGCCGAACACCGACAAAGAAATGAACGCACGCGATGCTGCATAACAGCGCATAAGCTTCACTCAGAACTGCAGAAGTCTCATGTGTTACACCCCCTTTTTGCGTAATACTAGTGTCGATCGTCAATTAAAGCTCATGGTGTTCACATTTGCCACTTGAAGTAAAAATCTGAAAGGCGATGATTTTTCTGTTGTATAGTTACTGAGAAGCCACATCAGCCACTGTAATTTACGACAAGTTAGATAAGTAATTAAAGATAATTGAGGGTCACTGTACACCATTTTAATAGTTTTCTCTTAATTTAAACCTAGATTATAGATGTGATACGGCATAGGTCATCCTTCGATCCATTGTAGAACTTGGAAACCCATTCAGGGAATATTCGTTCACATTTTTGTTGAACGCAGTTGGTTTTTAGCATCCTGTATTAAAACATTTCCTTTTATCAATAGTACAACTTATAAACAATGTTTTGTGAGTAGAATAAAATTTACAGTGGTAAACTTAACTGCTTTTTCGACGTTATTTTACCAGCTAACTAAAAATAGGCAAGCCTTGAACCCCTTCCACTAAATTTAGTTAGTATTAACATTCTTTTACAGGGAGTGCAGTGGAGCTGACGCTGAAATCATTAAGTATTTGGTTATATCATTGCTAGTCTCACTGAACTCTTCTGAACTCTACATGTCATGTGTGGTCTGGCGTCTCCTTACCAGCAACAGGTCCCAGGTTCAAACTAGCCAATTCGCTAAAAAACACGCTCAGAGCGTCGTTGCGCGAAAGTGGTAGGGAGACACGATATAGAACAAACAGACACCACGCAGAATGTTAGACACGTATGACCAAACCCTCTTATGATTATTACTCAAATCGGTTGGCAAAGTTTTACTTTCAAAGTTATTGAACGCTTCTCTCATTGCTCTCCTTACTTTCATTTTCGCTTCGTTCTGCTTTTGTTTGTTAGCTAGGTTTTTGCTTCTTTTGAGTCTGAGGGGAAGTTCTTTTTGCTTACTAGCAGTTTTCTAACACGGCTAATTTACGAAGGTAGCTCTTTCCCATCCCTTAAAACCTTACTCGGAAAATATTTGTCTAGACACATTGCACGATTCCTTTGAATTTTTTCCATTTTTTTTCCACATCCTCGTCCTCAAGTTCAAATATTTCATGCTGACTGCTCAGATAGTCTGAAATTTGTATCCTGTCACTCCTGCTAAGCAAAATATCTTCCTACCTTTCCTAACATTCTTCACCACACCCGTTGTCACAGATGCTGTCACAGCATAGTGATCAGTGAGACCTTCCTCTACGTTGACTGATTATATTATATTAGATTAGATTTACTTTCATTCCAATTGATCCATAATGAGGAGGTCCTCCAGGATGTGGAACATGTCAGAAACAATAATAAATGACAAATATTTACAACTGAAACAAATAAGCTAATATTCCTTCCGTAGGTCCCACGTGGAATGATCGTCATTTTTTTAATGAAAACTATATGAAAGAATCATTTTACAAACACTAATGCACTTAATTTAAACTAAAAAAAGGTTTTTTTTATTTATGAGGTAATAAACATGTAATAGAACTACTACAATACTTATTTACAATGAAGACATTACTGCACTGAAATGGTGCAGAAGTTATATCATATCAGTTGGTCCTACTGAGAAACTGATCAATGGAGTAGAAGGAGCTGGCCACCAATAAATCCTTTAGGCTTCTCTTAAAATAAATTTCATTGGTTGTTAAATTTTTTTATGGCTGCTGGCAAGTTATTGAAAATGTGTGTTCCTGAATAATGCACACCTTTTTGTACAAGAGTAAGTGACATTAAATCCTTGTGAAGATTATTCTTATTTCCAGTATTGATTCCACGAACTGAGCTGTTGGTTTGAAAAAGTGATATATTTTTAATGACAAATTTCATTAAGGAATAAATATACTGGGTAGCAGTAGTTAGTACCGCTAGTTCCCTAAACAGGCGTCTGCAGGATGTTCTTGAGTTCACACCACATACAACTCTTACTGCACGTTTTTGTGCCCGGAAAATTTTAGCTTGGCATGATGAATTACCCCAAACAATAATCTCATATGACATTATGGAATGAAAGTAAGCATAGTATGCCAGCTTTTTCATTTTTGTAGCCCCCATGTCTGACACAATTCGCATTGAAAACAGAGATTTGTTAAGATGCTTCAGCAGTTCCGTGGTGTGCTCCTCCCAGATGAATTTATTATCAAGCTGTAATCCCAAGAATCTAACACTATCCACTTCTTCTCTCTGCTTGTCATCGTATGTTAGGCATATACTCGTGGCACACCCCTTACAAGTTCTGAACTATATGTAGTGTGTTTTTTCCAAAGTTTAGTGACAAAGAATTGGCTAGGAACCAGTGATTAACGTCCACAAATATTTTGTTAGCCGATCTTTCTAAGACTACACTTGATTTGCTATTTATTGCAATGTTTGTATCATCGGCAAACAAAACGAACTTTGCATCTGATAATGTTACTGATGAAAGGTCAATGATATACACAAGAAAAAGTAAGGACCCTAAAATGGAATCATGTGGGACCCCACATATAATTAGTTCCCAGTTGGATGATGCCTGATAGCTTAATACATGTCTCTTTCCTAATAACACCCTTTGTTTCCTGCCACAGATAAGATCTGAACCATTTTGCAGCATTTCCTGTTACGCCATAATATTCTAATTTACTTAAAACGATATTGTGGTTTACACGGTCAAATGCCTTTGACAGATCACAAAATATATCAGTTGCCTGGAATTTTCTGTCTAATGAATTTAGCACATTTTCAGTGTAAGTGTAGATAGCCTTCTCAATATCAGAATCCTTTAGAAATCGGAACTGCGACTTTGACAGTATGTTATTTGAGATAAAGTGGTTATAAAGCCGATTGTAGATTACTTTTTCTAAAATTTTTGAGAATTCTGGCAAAAGTGAAACTGGACGGAAATTTGATGCTATTTCTTTATCTCCCTTCGTAAACAGCAGCTCAACTTCAGCATATTTCAATCATTCAGGAAGTATTCCACTGATAAACGACTGGTTACACAGATAGCTTAATATGTTACCCTATACTATCTGTGCTATTTAACCTTCAGTAAGCGATACTAATTTTGGGACCTTTCCTTGGATGCTTCTGCAGTTTACTAAAATCATTTTATCCATATCAGTCTCTGATCTGTGACGAAGGACGTCCTCTGACGACAATGTGGCTAATTTATCAGGAAAATTGCTGCTGATCCCAAGGCAGGGGTTCTCTAACCTAAAAAAGCCTCATGTGCATGCCACGTGTACTCCGCTACCCTAGTAGTCGTTTCCTGCGTGTAGTGCACACCTGACTTGTTAAGGGGAACCCTGCAATTCCATAGCGGAAGTCAGGAAACTCGCATCTGATACATTTGCAGAGTCGTCCGAGTTTCTGGTTTACACGTACCACTCCGCGCGAAACCAGAGGACTGCGATCAATCCTGTGAACGATGTTACAAATAGGCAGCTTAGCCTGCACCCCGCGTGCGATGCTAGTTGTCTTCACCAAATCAGTCATCCGCTGAGAGAAGCCGAGGACGCACTCAGAAACTAAGCGGCAGGTGTCATTCGTGCCGACATGTGCCACTACGTGCAGCCGGTTACACCCAGCGCGCTCCACAGCTGCCGGCAGGACCTCCTCCACATCACGGACGAGACCCCACAGCAGAGATACCGAGTGCACGCTGGCATTTTTTCCCGCCTTTCCTGCTATCTTCCTGAGGGACTCCATCACCCGCCTAACACTGGTGCTCCCAGGGTCAAGGATACCCACTCTCTGCATTTGTCTGGACTGGGCAGGAATATCGGCTGCTTGCAGAACAGTAGAGGCATGTCGTGCTGGCTCAGAGTTATCAACACTGGGACCGCCTCGTACCTATTGGTAAGGCGTAGGGAGTCAGCCGTGCGACCTGCTCCCTCTTTCGCCTTCCGTCCAGTGACACGCGAACCCACCACTGTCAGCAACCCACGCACGAGTGAGGACGGATCGATCAGATGTTGCAAATCAGAGGATGCAGCAACATCCGTGTCATCAGGGGATTTCAAAGCCACCAAAAGTTAGCAAGTCTCGTTCCCAGCGTCCCGATGCCGCCGCAACTTTGAACAACTTTGTCGACGGTAGCTAACATTGCTTCAAGCTTTTTACGGACAGCAGCCAACTCTCCTACTGTCCGCTCACAAGCACAGTTTTTAGCCGTATCGTAGGGTGTAAAAATAGATATAAAACCTCACATGGGCTACTGAGTTTGTAATGTATGCACAATACAACGAGGAGAATAAAGAAATACTAAGAACTGCTGTGCAGTTTTCTCAGTAAGCCCTGAGACGGCAAACTCTTAAACAGAAATAAATAAGTGGATGTATAAATAAGTGGACGTATCTACAGTTACCTGTTACTAGAAACTCTCCTTACCCGAAAGCTACTTCCCGAGATGATTATGAAAACTATAATGCACTGGTGTAAACTATATACTACGTATGAGCACGACATTGAAACCTTGTGGCGTGACGTGGCGGTCTGACGGCGGAAAAATTACACTAGGAAGCCTCCTTACATTACATCATGTCAGGCAGAGATTCCGAAATCAGCTACTGGATTGTAAGGCGTACCCAGGACCAGATACAGACTCAGATCTCAATGTAGTAGTAATGAAGAGTAGGTTCAAGTATAAGAGATTAGTCAGGAAGAATCAATATGCAAAGAAATAGGATACGGAAGTAGTAAGGAATGACGAGATAGGCTTGAAGTTCCCGAACGTTGTAGATAAAGTGATAAGGAATAGCTCAGTAATCGGTACAGTTGAAGTAGAAAGGACGCCTGTAAAAGGGCAATCACAGAAGCTGGAAAGAGAAACATAGGTACGAAGAAGGTAACTGCGTGGAAACAATGGGTAACGGAATAAATATTTCAATTGATCGATGAAACAAGAAAGTACAAAAATATTCAGGGCAATTGAGGAATACAAGCCGCTGAGGAACAAAATAAACAGGAAGTGCAGGGAAGCTAAGACGAAATGGGTGCAGGGAAAATGTGAAGAAAAACGAGAGTTTTGTCGGAAATAGGTACGCAGCGTACATGAATGTCAAAATAACATTCTGTGCAATTAAAAGCAATAGATTTAACATTAAGAGTGCAACGGAAATTCCACTGTTAAATGCAGAGGAGAGAGCGGATAGGTAGAAAAAACACATTGAAGGCCTCTATGAGGGGGACTATTTGTCTGATGTGATAGAAGAAGAACAGAAAGGGAATCCAGTATTAGAATCAGAATTTAAGAGAGCTTTGGAGGACGAAGGATCAAATAAGGCAGGAGGGATAGATAACATTCCATTAGAATTCCTAAAGTCATTGGGGGAAGTGGCAACAAAACGACTATTCACGTTGGTGTGATGAATGTATGAGTATGGCGACATACCATCTGTCTTTCGGGAAAACACGTATCACCCACACAATTCCGAAGACTGGAGGTGCAGACAATTGCAGGGATATCGCACAATCAGCTTAGCAGCTCATGCATTCAAGTTGCTAGCAAGCATAATATGCTGAAGAATGAAAAAGAAAACTGGAGATTTAGATGAAGATCAGTTTGGCTTTAGGAAAGGTAAAGGCACCAGAGAGGCAATTCTGACTTTGCGGTTGATAATGGAAGGAAGACTAGAGGAAAATAAATACGCGTTCATAGGATTTGATGATCTGGAAAAAGGACAATGTAAAATAATGTAAGAAGTTAGAAATACTGAGAAAAATAGGGATAAACCATAGGCAGAGATGGGTGATATACAGTATGTACAAGAGCCAAAAGGGAATAATAAGACTGGATGACCAAGAATGAAGCGCTCGAATTATTAAAGGTGTAAGACAGGGAAGTGGTCTTTCGTCCCTACTGTTCATCGAAGAAGCAATGATGGAGATAAAAGAAAGGTTCAGGAGTGGAATTAAAATTCAAGGTGAAATGATATCTATGATTCGATTCGCTGATAACATTGATGTCCTGAGTGAAAATGAAGAAGAATTACATGGTATGCTTACTGGAATGAACAGTGTAATGAGTACAGAATCGAATCAAATCTAGGAAAGACGAAATCAACGAGTAACAGCGAGAAACTTAACATCAGGATTGATGGTCACGAAGTAGATGAATCTAGGGAATTCTGCTACCTAGGCAGCAATGTTACTAATGACGGACGGAGCAAGGAGGACATAAAAAGCAAGAAAGCAGATTAGCACTGGCAAGAAGATCATTCCTGCCCAGGAGAAGTATACTAGTATCAAATGTAGGTCTTAATTTGATGAATTTTGTGGGAATGTACCTTTGGTTCAAAATGATTCAAATGGGACTTAACATCTGTGGTCATCAGTCCCCTAGAACTTAGAACTACTTAAACCTAACTAACCTAAGGACATCACACACATCCATGCTCGAGGCAGGATTCGAACATCCGACCGTAGCGGTCACGCGGTTCTAGACTGAAGCGCCTAGAACCGCACGGTCACACCGGCCGGCTGTACCTTTGGAGCACAGTATTGTGTGATAGCGGAAAATCAGAGTAGAAGAGAATCGAAGCATTTGAGATGTGGTGCTACAGACGAATGTTGAAAATTAGTTGTACTGATAAGGTAAGGAATGAGGAAGTTCTGTGCGGAATCGGAGAGGAAAGGAATGTTTGGAAAACATTGGCAAGGAGAAGGGATAGGATGATAGGACATCTGTTAAGACATCAGGGAATGACTTCCATGGTAGTGGAGGGAGCTGTAGAGGGCAAAAACTGAAAAACTGTAGAAGAAGACAAAGATTGGAATACATTCAGCAAATAATTGAGAACGTATGTTGCAAGTGCTACTCTGTGATGTGAATGAAGAGAAATTCGTGGTGGGCTGCTTTAAACCAATCAAAAGACTGATGAATAGAAAAAAAAGTATAACGGAAAATCGACAGCAACAACAAATTTCAGACTATCGCTCAATAGTACGAAAAATCTGTTCGGGAAATCTCTGTGCATTCTTGTTGCCGAAGTCAGCTGGGTAAGTAATCTTTTCTCTCAATAGTGATCAGGAAAGTAGAATTCATATTTAGTTCTGAAAAGCTGCGGTGCTTCCAGCAACTTATCAATACATACATTTTTTACAAGAACCGTTTTAAAGCGATACCATGATATGGCTTCAAACATTGGTATACGTCACCTTCTTCTTGGAGGCTGTAACAACAGATGGTCCACTACAGCTCGAATATTGTGGAGCGGACTAAAAACGTATGTAACGCTTTATCCTAGCTTAATGAAAACATCCGAAATTAACTGAAATTGTTCTGAAATCAAAAGTTCGGCATGACCAAAATTATTCCCTCCCGCATTTACGACATTTCATCCACTGTATCTTCGAAGTAAGTCAACACTTTCTGCGAAGATTCTAAATTAGTCGCAATTGTTGGATAAACACTGTTAACATTATACTTACCTGCTAAGTTTCGTATAGGACCACGCAATATACACTGAAGAGCCAAAGAAACTGATACACCCGCTTAATATCGTGTAGGATCCCCGCGAGCACGCAGAAGTGCCGCAACACGACTTGGCATGGACTCGACTAACGTCTGAAGTAGTGCTGGAGGGAAATGATACCATGAATCCTTCAGGGCTGTCCATGAATCCGTATGAGTACGAGGTGGGGGAGATCTCTTCTGAACAGCACGTTGCAAGATATCCCAGATACGCTCAATAATGTTCATGTTTGGCGAGTTTGGTGGCCAGCGGAAGTGTTTAAACTCAAAAGACTGTTCCCGGAAGATTTCTGGACGTGTGGGGTGTCACAGTGTCCTGGAATTGCCGAAGTCCGTAGGAATGCACAATGGACATGAATGGATTCGGTGATCAGACAAGATGCTTACGTACGTGTCTCCTGTCGTATCTAGACGTATCAGGGGACCCATACCACCAATCACCATCTGCTCACGCTCCACACCATTACAGAGCTTCCACCAGCTTGAACAGTGGGCGACATGCAGTGTCCGTGGATTCATGAGGTTTTCTCCATACCCGTGCACGTCTATCCGCTCGATACAACTTGAAACGAGACTCGTCGGACCAGGAAAATGTTTTCAGTCATCAACAGTCCAATGTCCGTGTTGACGGGCCGAGGTGAGTTCTGAAGCCTTGTGTCGTGCAGTCGCCAAGGGTACACGAGTGGGCCTTCGGTTCCGAAAACACATATCGATGATGTTTTTTTGATTGGTTCGCATGCTGACACTTGATGGTCAATCGTGATATCTGCAGCAGTTTGCTGAAGGGTGGCACTTCTGTCATGATGAACGATTCTCTTCAGTCGTCGTTGGTCCCGTTCTTGTAGGATGTTTTACCGGATTCCTGATTTTCACTATACACTCGTGAAATGATCGTAGGGAAAATCCCCACTTCATAGCTACCTCGGAGATTGTGTGTCCCATCCCCAGTGGGCCGAATGTAACGCTACCATCAAACTAACTTAAATCTTAGTAACCTGCCATTGTAGCAACAGTAACCGACCTAACAACTGCGTCAGACACTTGTCTTATATAGGAGTTATCGGCCGCAGCGCCGTATTCTGCCTGTTTACACATCTCTGTATTTGAATACACATGCCTATACCAGCTTCTTTGGCACTTCAGTGTAGATGAGATTATGAGTGGCGTGGATTCCACAAATCCTTTGTGGATTTCCGGATATTATACCTGAGGACTGCGCAGTTCCCGTATATTACGGACACGTATTTTCTGGAGCCTGAACTGGCGCCGGATAACTGCCACCGGGTCCAGATGGGACGAATTAGATTGCCAAAACATCTACATCTACATCTACATAGATGCTCTTCAAGCCACCGTATGGGGCGTGGTGGAGGGTACCCTGAACCACTACGTTTCATTTGCCGTCTCCTTTACAGGTGAACCACTCTTTCCTAAAATTCTCCCAATAAACCGAAGTCGACCATTCGCCTTCACTACCAAAGTTCTTACATTCTAGTTCACCTCACATCGCTTTGCTACGTTACGCCTAGATATTTAAACGACTTTGCTGTATCAAGCAGGAAACCAGTAATTCTGTATCCGCAAATCACAGGTTTGATCTTCCTGCTCATCCGCATTAATTTATATTTTTCCACATATAGAACTAGCGCCATTCATCGTACCAACTGGAAATTTTGTCTAAGTCGTGTCTTCCTACAGTCACTGAGCCGCGACATATTACTGTAAATCATGGCATCATCAGCAAAGAACCACAGACTGCTTCCCACACTGTCCGTCAAATCTTTTATGTGTATGAACTCTCGCCTTCGAGGACAACATACTGGGTTCTATCATTCAAGAAGTGTTCGAGTTTCGCACACATCTGTGAACTTATTCCATACGCTCGTACTGCAATACGGCACCGTGTCAGATGCTTTCCGGAAATCTAGAAATATATAATCTGTCTATTGCCCTTCATGCGTAGTTCTCAGTATATCATGTAAGAAAAGAGCAAGGTGAATTTCGCAGAAGCGATGCTTTCTAAAACCATGCTGATTCGTGAACATAAGCTTCTCGATCTCAATAAAGTTCATTACATTCGAACTGAGAATACGTTCAAGGATTCTTCAGTAAACAGAAGTTAGGGACATCAGTCTAATTTTGCGGATCCGGTCTTTTATCTTTCTTATGTACTGGAGCATTTGACCTTTCCAGTCTCTTGGGATTTTCTGCTGGGGTAGTGATTGATGATAAATGCAAGCTAGGTAGGGGGCCAATGCCATAGAGTACTCTTTGTAAAAGCGAACTGAAATTTCGTCGGAGCCTGGTAATCTATTTGCTGTCAAATCTTCCAATTGTTTCTCTTAGCCAGGTATGCTTATTACTATGCCGTCCATAGGGACTGATGGTTAAATTGTATGGTTCTCCTGTGTGAACGATTTCTTGAACGTGGAATTTAAAACTTCGGCTTTTGTTTTGCTATCTTCAACTGCCACGTCAGTATGAGTCGACTGCCGTGCTCCTCAAGCCACTGTACGACTATCTTGTGATAGGGAAAGCTATCCTACTGGAGGATGCAGTCGGCATCGGGGAATGTGTCAACCATGAAGGTTGCAGGTGTTCTACATTACTACTACAGGTCGTATGGACCATAGCATAACACTGCCCTCATCGGCCTGCGTTCATGGTTCAGATGGCTCTAAGCACTATGGGACTTAACATCTGAGGTCATCAGCCCCCTAGAACTTAGAACTACTTAAACCTAACTAACATAAGGAGATCACACACATCCATGCCCGAGGCAGGATTCTAACCTGCGACCGTGGCAGCAGGGCGGTTCCGGACTGAAGCGCCTAGAACCGCTCGGTCACCACTGCCGGCTATTCTCACGGCCGATTGCCTGCATTCATGATGCGGTGCATGTTTATAACGGCCATTCCCATGTATGATGGTGTATCTGGACATTACCAGCCACCTGGCATAACAAGAAACATGATACGTACTACGACACGTTTCCATTGAACCGTGATCCAGTCTTGTTGGTCCTACTCCTACTAAATTCATAACTGACGATGTCGTTGGGTCGACTTGCGAACACGTAATGTCATGTGCTGCGGAGCCCCAAATTCAGCAATGGGCGTTGAATTGTGTACTCCGAAGCACTTGTGTCAGCACTAGCAAAGTTCTCTCCAGTCGGAGCTGCTATAAATCATCTCCTATCCTGTTTTACAGAGTAGGAAAACCTGTGACATGAACATCGCAATACCTTCTTTCCTGCTCACAGTTTCACCGACCTTCATCCATTTTCCTCAAATGCTCACGAGAACAGCATACCAACAGCAAAGCAGCTTCGCCATTTCCGAGATGCACATTCTCAGCGGCTAAGCCAAGACAATCTGCCTTTGTCAATCGTCGCTGGAATGGTTCCTCATTCGTCGCTACTCCAGCGATGTGGACCTACTTTTCTTATCGCGTCATGCACAGGCAACGCAACCATTCGACATTCAGTGTCGCAGGGGGCAGTCGGTAACAATTACACTTTTTTCACTTACATTTACTATCACAAAGTAATATATACATTATACAGGCGCATCAACCAAGTGTATTGTTCCAGGATACGTCATCTAGTGAAAATAGTTCCACAGTATCCACTTTAAAAGTAATATAGTTCCAGACTATTACTACCATTATTACAATACTATTGTCACCCCTAATGGCTGATTATGCCTCTCAAAGCTCTTTATGTTAAAGAAAGGCCTTTTAGTTCACATGTGAATACATGAACTCTAGATGTATCTCAGTAATTACTGCTAAGAAAATAACGCACGTGGAGTCTGTGTTGGATTGAAGAATACAGAACTAAAGAGATTTGTCATGAGTCATGCGTGAACCGGTACGGCTCGTTGTTTAAATACTTTTTTTTTTTTTTTTGAAACCACCCGTCTTCTCAGTACTCGCCGCGATGTCTCTGGTCGCCGCATATCTTTGGCGAGTTCGCTTTCGGCGCGCTGTGGGTTAGTTCTGACTGTGCGTTTGCTCTGACTGCGCGTGAGGAGCGACGTCGGTCTCGGAGGGCAAGGCCGCTTAGTCGGTGGGCCAGCGGAAGCAGTCGGTTGGAAGGCCGTGGGCTCGAAGATCCTAGCGTGGAGGGCAGGTGTTGTTGTCCCGATGGCGGTCATCGTGTGGTCATTCAAGGGCTGAGAAGTGATTTCTTGCTTCTGCCCTTTGATCCCGAAGAAGAATTACGGCAAGCTTAAAAGGTGTACGTTGGTGGCACGTATATCAGACTTGTGAGTGGTGTAAGCTTTGCTTCGGTACTGCAGTCTCCAGTTAGAGCGCTGCTTGGGAGGAGAGCGTTGATATCGGCATTGCCATCTATTTAGATGCTTTAAAGTAAATGACTGTTTTGGATTGGTGGAACCAAGTGAAGGGCCGAATCATTGCTTGATTTATTAAAAATCCTAAGTCGGCCCCAGCGTGTTAAAATGTTATCTACCGTTATAACGATCAATTGACACTTTGGTAGCGTCCACTAATGAACTTTGGAGGTACAGTTACGTGTGTGTAGTAAGGGAAAGATTGACTGTGGAGCTTTACAGTCGGACGCTTATGAATCGTGTTAATTGCAGTTCACTTCTTACGGTAAATTACGGTTCTACTCGTCGTGGCGAAATCGCAGATAGTATTTTCATAATTTAGTTTGGGACGTCATTCTGTGGTTTGGTGTGCTCCTCCCAATATTTTCTTACTACCTTGCTGAGGTTGCCTTGCAACAGTTGTTAATTTGCCTGTTGTCTACTCCGCCGTACTGCTGTTCGGTGCGGTGCGGTATAGTCGAAGTGTTCAGTAGTACTGCATCTACTCCCTCGCCCACTTTAAGATTTGCGAGTCGCATCCACATCGACGTATAATACCAGTATGCCATTTTCGTAAGTTTGTTGCGCCCTGTTAACGTTTTGTACATCGGAGAAAATTTTCCCGTGCTGCGTGTGATCCTGAAGGAGAGCACGGTGCGCAACAGCGCATCACCACGACGAAAGCAAAAGATATGTATTGTATACTTTTTTAACGGATGTAATTACTGAGATTAAGAGTTGATTTGTGCGTTTTTAATTCATTTTGAAAGGGAAAGATTACAAACCTGGTTAATTATAACATCTATACTTATTTATTTGTCATATTTCGTTGGGTGTAGTATGAATCACATATAGGAAGGTTTATGGTGTAAGTGTTTAGAAGAAAGGAAAATATTTTGTGATACGGTGCGCATCGTAGAGGCTACGGGGTTTGAGTGTAAGTTGATAATAATCAGATTTTATTGTATTTAAGTTGTTTTAATTTAAAATTTTGTGATGAATGTTTTATTACCTTTAGGGATCACAGGTGATACCTACGAAAATTTTGGTATTGCCTTGTGGCGTTAGAATCTTTTATTTAACCTTGCATTATGTAATTTGTATTTTTCTCCTTTGCTTAAAAAGCGATTTTGAGTTTTAAGCCTTGTAAATTTATTATGAGAGCTGTTCTTTGCTCTGTTAAAATAATACTTCAGGAACTTTCATTAACAAACTATATTGAGGATCTTCTGGTTCATGATAAGGAATGTTTACTTACCATTTTAAAATCAAGTTAATAAAGTTGTAAAATTTTAAGTATAAAAAGAAGGTTTCTATTAGAGAAACGGTGCCTGCCCGTACTCCCCACAATTCCCACGTATTCATAGGATTGGCCTTCGGGCGTTGTCTGATGTATTCCCCGGTATAAATCCAGCAAACGCGTGCGGGACCATGTCAATGCGCACAGCAGGAAGATTTTTATCATCGCGACAGAGTGCGTTGTACTCTTGTTATAGCTCTTCAGAGATAATTACTCATTATCCCTACTTTCTTTTTGTGTTCTACATAAAGCAGCATAGCAGTCGTACAATATACTCTGGTTAGCTTAAACAAGACAATAATATAATTCACTGTCTGAAGGTTAGATTTTGAGCTACAGATTCCCTCTTTCCGGTATCTTTTGGTAGATGTCGTCCGTGAACAAGCCATTCTCCAGCTAACAAAGGAATTGATTTCTAGTCTACAAGCCAAGAAGTCCTGCGATGAACAAGCACAGTAGCAAGACGTTTATAGGTCTGAGAAGACATGGTCCTTTCATCCTAAAGACTACGTTCTACAATGGCATCCTTCGAAATTGTTACAAAAAGGACACAGCCAACTGCTTCGCAGACACTGTAATATGGTCTTCTACAACTGATTTCACTCGCGTGTAATGGCGCGTCTAGGATGGCTTAGTGCGGGCCAGGATCTTCTGTTGAAAAAAGATGTGCCATGCAGCCGAAGAAGGTTCGATTAGGATTACAGTAGCTTCTTCACTGCGGCTTGTTTGCAATAATTGGTATAGAGCTGCAGGTGATTGTGGTGGGTGAAGTGAATATCACGGCGTTTTCAAGTGTTGTGGCCCCCTGGCTGCTTATCGTGCGCCCTGCTACCACTGCTTCTACGGATTCTCGTACTTCCCAGCTGGAATATTCTGATTGACGACTGTTGTTGCTGGAACGACCGCATCTCGCTCCCATATTTCTGATACCAAATTTCCTTTTAGATTTTGGGTACAAATGGTCACATGCATTTCGATGGTATATACTACACAATTCAAAAGTTCCCTTACAGATGTCACAGAATTTAGATATTTTAGGATTTGTTTCTCTAGATTTATCATGTGTTTTGTTTAAGCCGTAGTGTTCTTCCCCATCTCCATTATCAGTGAGTAAGTTGTCAAACATAGTCAATTTTGAACTAATTTTGGTGCTTAGCGCATGGTCATTTTCTGTTCATTTATTTCGACTTCTTTCTATATCTGACAAACATCCACATCATTTCCAAAATCATCAAAACCATTGCCATTTGAAACAGAACATAATTTCAACTGACCCATCAACAGTATACCTCCGAACATCATCCTTCTAAATTTTACCCTTACTACTATTCCCTCATATTTATATTTCCACTTTGAATCCTATCATGCCACCCAAGTCCAAAATCGTGTCCCAACTCAAATTAGCTATTACTAAAAAATTCTGTTCAAGTATTTAACACCAATTTTTATTGTCTTATACATATGTTCCTAATTAGCTTACTTACTTTGGCCGTTACACCTACCACTTTAGTTCCAGTAACACTAGCCTGAATCAGATTTATTATCTTTTACTTACTCATAGGAACTTTCAGTGATGGTATAAATTTCACTTCCTGTATCCGCTACTCCCCATATTCTAAGATCATGGACCTCCACATTTATCAATGATTGCTTTAACTGTATAGCATTCATATTATTTTCCTCTAACAAGCCCTCACATCTGCACTTCATTTTCCCCTTCTCTACTTCTTTTAACATTCTACCGTACCTCGGAGCCTTCAGAAAATCCTTCTTTACGTGTATCTGTTTCTCCTCTGACCAGTATTTTTCTAGAAAAACTCTCTAAAACTCGTCATATTTTTCCAGGATGTTATATGCACATTCTACATTGTCTCCTTTTAGTAAAGTTCCTGCTTGTCATATCTTGTCCTTTTCATTCTATTCTGTTTTAACCCAGTTCTCATTCTAAACATTCGTGTTCTGAATTCATTCTGTTCTGGTTCTATTTTATTTGCCGACTCACTCTGCATTGTTTCCATTTTAAGTTAACAGTGCCTTAAGCATTTTGTTATTGTTGGTCAACACATCAGTTTCTCTCCTTTTATTTCTACTGTAGTTTAATATGTTGTATCTTCTGCTGTAGGTTTCATTTCTGTGCCTGTAACTTCATCTATTGTATCACCCTCTTCCTCACTTTCCTGTTTTATTAATTATTGAACCTCCATTTTGATTATTCTTTTCCTAACACAGACAGTTCACTCAAAATCTTTATTATTATTTACCACTGATATCTTTGGGTATTTATGACCTAAACTCTTAACAACAATTTACACTTGTACAGGTTAGTCCATTTATTAGGAAATTCAATTAATTACGATCTATCCTGTCAGCTGCACCATATGCAAATGGCTCCCCTTCTTTCCCCAACCTCTCTCTATCATTAATTTTTTGTTGTTTCTTAGAGGATATGAAAGTCACTAAAATGCTTGGTAATGTGTAATTCACCTTACCTGTAGAAAGTAAGGTGTGTGTGCCCCAAGGCAGTTGGACAAATAAAATGGAGGTGCAGGTCAATGCAATGTTACACACTACAATTGTAATTCAGATAAATAATTATTAATAACAATGAGAAGGTTAGCAGCCACCAGTAGTCTGTAGCTTTAACTGAACTTCTGAAGCAATCAAGCCACTCATGAGTGATATGCAAGTATCCTTAGCTGCACACTGCACACTGCAGGAGCCTCCACGAAGATTGCGTTCACCACTCGAACAACAAGCAATCGGGCGTCCCCTGGAAACGACCTAGTCGGCCAATCCTGCAAACACCGGAACACCAAAACCAAAGATGACAAAACAGCTCTCCGAAGAGACTCAAAAAAGGCCTTTATCAAGACCATCACTAGTGACAACTTCCTGCAATATTGAAGGCTTATCTGTACATAAAGAAATTTTATTATCTGACATGTGCAAACGAAACAACTGTGATGTTTTAGTGTTACAAGAAACACACAGAGCACCAACTAGCCATAGACCAAAAATACAGTGCATGAAATTAGTTCTTGAGAGACCCACGAAAGGTACGGAAGTGCTATATTTGTGAAACCGAACTTAGACGTATGCTCCTGTGCTCTGACCTGCGAAGAAAATATAGAAATTTTAACTATTGAGCTACATTCATGTACTGTAACATCCGTGTACAAACCACCCAGTGCGAGGTTCAAATTTACGGAGCCTGGAAATTTCCATTCAAAAAACATTAAAGTTGTACTAGGAAATTTTAACTATCACGGTCTCGCATGCGGTTATAAAGAGACAAATGACGATGGCGAAATGCTGGAGATCTGGGCAGACCAGGCTAAACATGATACATGACCCAAAGTTGCCTGCATCATTTAACAGCGGAAGATGGAAACGAGGATATAATCCAGATAACATCTTTGTCTCCGAAAAGGTATCCCTGCAAACTGTAAAGCAAATCGAGGACCCAATTCCAAGATCGCAACACAGAGCAATAACTTGCTGCATTACTGCAGTAATCAAATCAGATGTAATGCCCTTCAAGAGACGCTTCAATTTCAAAAAAGCTCATTGGGAACTTTTCACAGAGGACCTTGACAAGGAGATCTTGGAAATTAAACCAGAGATACAATCATATGAAACTTTTATAGACCTTGTCAAGAAAATCTCTCGACGGCGCATACCTAGAGGGTGCCGCACCCAGTATATCGTTGTACTCAATGGTAGCAGCAAGGAAGCTCTGAAAAAGTATGAAGAACTGTACAATAAGGACCCCCTCTCAGAGGAAACGATCCAGGCAGGTGAGGTACTGATGTCTGAATTTCTCCGAAGCGAGAAAGGAAAAGTGGTGTAACCTCCTACAAGAGACGGACATGAAGCACAGCAGTAGGAAGGCATGGAAACTGGTCAAAAGTCTCAGCAACGACCCGACAGAACCACAACCAAATTACAGTGAAGTTACACCTGATCAGATAGCTCACCAACTGCTCACGAACGGAAAAACTAAAAGGAAGATCAGGAATGGAAAAATCAAAAGAAAATTGAACGAGGAGATTAGCTTCCTAGCTCGCCCGTTCTTCATTCAGGAGCTACAAGATGCCATCAACGAATTGAAAAACAATGAGGCCGCTGGCCTCGACGATCTGAGATCTGAGCAAATTAAACATTTTGGACCGGGAGTACAAGCATGGATCCTAGAGCTAATGAATAACTGTATCACAACAATGCAAATTCCTAAACTGTGGAGGAAAGCTCGGGTTATTGCGTTATTAAAACCAGGGAAAGACCCAGCTGAAGCTAAAAATTTCCGGCTTGTCTCACTGCATTGTCATTTATTTAAAGTGCTGGAGTGAATGATCCTCAAACGCATAGCTGATTATGTGGACAAAGCCCTCATTAACGAACAAGCTGGATTTCGACCAGGAAAATCATGCTGTGGCCAAATCCTTAATCTCACACAGTACATCCAAGACGGCTATCAGAGAGGAGAAGTAACTGGGGTCGCATTCCTGGATCTCAGTGCTGCATATGACACAGTTAACCATAAGTTGCTTACCCAGAAAGTGTATAATGTCACTAAGGACTACACCCTTTCTATGTTCGTGCAATGCATGCTACAGAACAGACGCTACTATGTAACCTTACAATCTAAAAACAGCCGATGGAGGACACAGAAAAATGGACTTGCCCAGGGTAGTGTCTTGGCTCCAATATTATTTAACATCTATACCAATGTTCTTCCCATCAGCCACCAGACACGAATGTTCATATATGCTGATGATGCAGCAGTGGCCACTCAGGATAAATCCTTTGAACAAGTGGAGGAGAATCTCACAGGAGCCTTAACAGAACTTGCTACCTATTACGACGGCAATAATCTCAAACCAAACCCTAGTAAATCTCAAGTAACCGCCTTCCATCTTAGGAAGAAATAAGCCAAACGGAAACTCCGAGTCTTGTGGCAAAGGGAAGAGCTGAAACATACAAACAGCCCAAAATACCTGGGAGTAAGACTGGACAGAGCACTTACTTTTAAGTAGCACTGTCACAACACTAAAAAAAAAAGGTCTGTGCCACGAACAACATACTTCGGAAGCTGACAGGTTCATCGTGGGGAGCTCAACCACATGATTTGCGCACCACGGGTCTGGTGCTGAGTATCTCAGCAGCGGAATATGCGGCGCCAGTTTGTAGGAACTCTGCTCACACTAAGCAAGTTGACGTCGCCGTAAACGAAACTGTACGTATTGCCACAGGATGCCTCAAACCAACTCCCACAGACATCATTTATCCCATCATAGTCATAGCACCACCCACTATCCGCAGACAAGTAGCCGCCGAGATCGAAAGATCAAAACAAAAGAATGATCCTCGACACCCGATGCATATGCACCGAAAACAACGTGTCCGGCTGAAATCCCGCAGGAGTTTCATTGAAACTACTGAAGAGTTCGCCGTCGAAAGGCGGCTGTCTTTTTGGGAAGAAATGGTGCCACACTCCACAATGGAACTACTTGAGGAGGGATCTGCAGGATTTCAACTACCTTTTACAACTTGGAGGTCATTAAACCGGCTGCGCACTGGAGTAACTGGGTGCAAATCAAACCTATTTAAATGGGGTTACAGTGATAGCGATAGGTGTGAATGAGGAGCAAGACAGGACTTGGACCACCTACTGATTTGCCCAGATATGTGTATAACATGCACTAAAGATGATATTTTGAAAGTCAATGACAAAGCAAACTACGTTGCTAAGTACTGGGAAGGGAAGATATAATTGGTGCATCCGGATACGGAAGAAGAAGAAGAAGAATCCTTAACTTAAAACCTCCCCATTAATCCCAGAAACACAATCCAAATGCATTTATCCACAATACTTGTATATAACGAAAACATAGTAAGTAGTTATCACTTCTCCTACAAAAGAACATATGCACCAAATATTACAGTTATTATTAACAAATACTGACATATTTACTCATTAACACCACAAGATGTCATTCCTTAGATCATGTGAACCGTTAGTTAATTGTATACTCTATGATATGGACAACTACAATTCATTTACAAGTAGCACCGTGTGTAACATACTGGAAAGTGAGTTTAATGTACATTACTGGGGAAGCAGCGTCAACTTCAGCTTTAACTATTGGCCACCGGTGATAGAATATCTATGAAACACCACTTATGTAATAATCTGGAAAGTGAATGTAGGTTGGGTTCTCCTAAAACGGAATTATTCATAGGTCAATTCACATTAGTATCCAGTTCATTAAAAAATAAATAAATAACTTGCCCTGATTTGAAACATACATTTGACTGTCTTACAGTCTAGTAACAATTTCATCATTTAAGTAAATCACTCTAAGCTTTCTGTGGCAACATTTTGTAACACATAATAAAATTTATTTCTTTAAATGGTCAGGCATAGCTGGCATAAGTCTTCATAAGTCCAAGGATGTCACGATAGTTAACACTCATTTTTAGTAGCAAATATCTATTACAATATCTCATTATTTATGTGGCTATTGCCTTCATATGTGGTTTAACAAATCTTCATCACCTGCAGTCGACTCAATCACAACCACAAAGAGTATTTACCAGACCGAGGCGGCGGCCGTTGTGTGCCACACGTGGAAGCTTATTGGTTTTCCGAACCGAGCTGCAACTGTGTGGCTTAGTTGGCCGCCTTACGTTGGAGGACAGGCAATTCTACACGACTTGGTGGAATTGTTAACTGAACCCGAAATGGTCTTCTGTTGTTATCAGCCGAGGACGTTAAGCCATAACTCGAGATATTGACAGTGTTTCCGGCCACAACAGCTCTCTGGTATTGCATTGCTACTCATCGCCGTCTTTGCCAGTTCAGACTGTTTGAAATCAATTAGCAATTAAGCGCGCGAGTTATCTGTTTTGCGTCAGGCTTGTCGCTTTGGCGGGCCGGTACTGGCTCAACCTCTCAGTGTTAATGCTAAGTCACTTTTGCAAAGTTTGTTCCAAGTTGTTATCGGTTATAAGACTGCAGTCTGTACCCTGGGAATATTTTATATTGTAGGTTAGTGTTTTTCCTCATTTGTTCCAAGTGCCTAGAAGTTACTTGTGCATATTTACTGTTATTATCACTTATAGTTTCAAAAATAAATGTAATCATGTAAATGTGCTTATAAGTATAGGAGTTGAAAATAGTTTTCTTTTTATTTGCGGAGATCTATACATATAGAAATGCATATATCTGCAGTTTGCTTTATTGCTAGTAAATTCTTGCTGGCTATCCCTTATGTATGTGCAGGTTATGGTGTATCGCTTTGTTATGCGTTCAAATGGTTCAAATGGCTCTAAGCACTATGGGACTTAACATCTGAGGTCATCAGTCCCCTAGACTTACAACTACTTAAACCTAACTAACTAACCTAAGGACATCCCACACATCCATGCCTGAGGCAGGATTCGAACCTGCGACCGTAGCAGCAGCACAGTTTCGGATTGAAGCACCTAGAAGCGCTCGGTCACAGCGGCCGGCTGTTAGGCGTTCATCTGTGCTGTGAATCAACCTTACTATAATCCACATAGAAACTAACTGGTGATATGAGTATGTTATAGAGTTCAGGTGTAATTTGGTTTGTGGCTGTTTTGGCTCGGCATTTGTGTGGGGTTCCTAGTTGGACTGTCCTTTGTTCCACCCTGGCTGGTGCACTGCATGGGTGTGGTCTGTTGGATGTATTGGGCAGTGCGGCCCTTGTCGACGCAGGTTGGTCGTTGAATGAACGCTTTTGCATGCACCGTTAAGCGCAGCCTCTTTAAGTTACGTTATTCAGTTGTATTGCGTTCTTATTGTAGTCTTATGTTTTGCTTGAATATTAACTGCTGTAACTATCGTAATTTTGTTGTTTTGATTTTCGGCGAGTGCCGGATTTTATGTTTCCACTTTGATCTACGGCCTTGTCCTGAAGGTAAAGGTGGCTCCTGTCTACAGGAAACGGTTGCCTAGTTCCTGGTCCTACTAAGGATTTGTTTTACTGTTTTAATTTAAACTATTGCTCTTCAACATTTGTCATTGTTAAAACAAGAATTGTATTACACTTAAATGTTCGGTAGAGTTATATCAACTTACAATAACTGTGTTAATAAAATGTCATGGTAAGTTATGTTCAATGGAACCATCTTGGCCAGTCCTTCCACAATTCCTGCTTCTCAAGCACAACCATAGCTGGTTCCTGCTGCGGTGTTAACCACAGCTGAAGGTCGTATGTTTTCTTTTGCATGGCTCTCTAGGAAAGCGGTACCATGACGAAATTACTATGGTGAAAATAACTGTTTCTGAACAATTTCGCTTTACTTACTGATATTCTACATGACGAAAGTGAAAAAAAGAGTGCACGGTCCAGATTTGAACCCATAGTGCCAACATGCTAGTTGCCTATCTTAGCCGCACTGCTGCTTTTACTTCACCAAAATGTAGCAAACGTTTTGGTATAGGAGGTAAGCATCAAACTAGCCAGATATTCGGGACACAATACATTAAAACTCATGATTAACAGTTGGGACGGTATCTTAGTTAGTTTTTTGTAAAGGTAAGATGGGCCCGCCCTCTTTTTCTGACATTTTTGGTGGCAACAGTCGCCTCCTTTTCCTCTTCTTTAGGTAGAGTATCCCTTAACTCACTAAAATCTACGCACAAGACACGCTACATATGACAAATTCTTTACTCTAAAGTCATCCTCCCGGCTAGGTGCCTCGCACTTCTGTCACTCCATATTATTCTCAACCCGTGATGCGCAACAGTTGTTATCGTGTCGAACGAGTCTCCAAATTTCATCTACCACAGGTAAAGAGCCTTCATTCTGAGCTTGTGAGTTTTCTACAATGCACAACTGGCCATCGTACTTCCGTTGTGGTTAACACCAAATCTTTAGCACCTTCCATCACTAAAATATCGTGGTCGCACGTATCGTAACTGACCATACATTCCTGGTGGGGAATTTACCCTTTAATGCACTACATACGTAATGCCTCTCACTTCCAACGCTCCTGAGCTCCCGGAGCAGTGCCCGAAACAACTTCACGTCTCCAACACATTTTCCAGAAATAATAATTTCCGTACATAATCGAATCAGAAGTTTTCTCAAGCATATCAGGCCTAGTTCTGGTGGATTGTTTCTAAAATAAAGATACCGATTCAGTTTGACCAGTTCTTTGAAGAACACTAATGGATCACGAAAACTTCAACCAATGTAATTGGCCATCATCAATATACTTAAGTCAAGCTCAACTTAGACACTGCACAGTCAAAACTCAGGTGAAAATGCACTCTTAAATTTCTCATAATCCTCAGAATGGTAGTTTATTAACCTCATCACGTTGCAGGTTGATCACGAAGATAACTACACAGAAACTGCAACTTGAGACGTGATCGACAGAGTGTAAGGACATGTTCATATTTCTCAAGCCACGCACACGATCGTGTTTTCCTGCACCAAGAAGAAGTGACATCTGGTTTCATCAATGCTCATGACAACCGTTTGTCCCCTAACTTCAAGTGTTACATGAAGGGGTTTACTTCTTATCCGACAAAATCTGACTTGTACTTCTCGCAATTCCTCATTTTCAGTTTGTGGCCTTTTGTCACTGCCACTATTACGGTCAGGTGCCAGGAAAATGCGCGGGATCACTTCATTATGCAGCAAAACCACTTCACTCTTGTGTTTTCCCTCCAAGTGCAACAAGGCCTCGTGATTTCGTTTATTTCCATTTGTTTGAATCCGAGGAGTGACTGTACTTCGTCACTTTAACCTATAGCAATTGGCAGTACGCATTCCAAATCACCGTCGTTACACAATGATAGCTGCTCTACAGCAGTAGTCAGCACTTCAAACTTGTCGATTACTTCGTGGACGTCACCCTAATCCTGCGATACCAATCCGGATATAGTTTTCGTTGCCGTCCTTTGCTCATACATGCCTTCCCTACGATTTCAGAAGTGGCAGCATTATCAACTGCAGCTCCTTCTAATCGCTAACTAATCTGGATTTCTATTGCTTCCGTTTGTTCCTGCATTGCCTGCTGATCTTTTCGAGTGTGCTCCACAACATTCACGATTTCATTTTTCCATAGATTAACTCCCAATACAGTCATAACTCCCATAACTTCTCAGCGTGATGGCTCTGGTGCGGACCACCTTCTGCAACAGTTCCGTCTATGCTCCTATTCAGTTCTTCAAATATTTTATCGATTATCTTATCGCGTCAGGAAACAGTTCCTCGAATTCTATTCTAACTTCCTCACGCTGTTCTTCACTTTGTCTCTTGAGTAATTCCCCGAGTGTCTGTTTATCATCAAGGTGTAACCTTTGCTGCCAGACCGTGATCTTTTTTTGTACAACGCGTTGCCCTGACTTGGCCCTCACCTCCGAATGTGCAGTACTTGTAGGCAGGATCGGTTTCCTTACCTCTGCCTGCTCGTTTCCTGTGCTTTGTAGCACACTCTTCTCGCCTGCTTCGAACATAGTATCCTGACTCTTCTGTACTTCAAGGCTATGTGCCTCATTCCCAGTTTCTCTCATTAATGCATGCACTTTCGATATGGACCATGTAGTTACACTCATCCCAATCAAAGCTCGTCAGTTCCTCAGATAATTAATTAAAATTTCATTAGTCTCACAGAACAATACACCACATCATCACAAGCACAAATTGTACCCATGCAACATAAGCACAAGTTGCTCCAAAAGAAAACAAAATGACAAACTCAACCCTTATTCAAACAAGAAAACAAGTTTGATATTCAGTGCTGATTGATAATAGCAGTGGGAGGAACCTGAAAATTGAAATACAAATTAGTAAATATCATCCTACAACCTGAGTACTTTATGAAAGTTCACATGGAACACACATTTCTGAGCAGGGACGACCATGTGAAATACTCCCCTTGTATGCCAGCTCAGTGACTGGATGTCTGTGGAGGCTTACGTGAGATCTGGACCTGCTATGCACTTCATTGATTGTCAGGACTGATTCGCATACGTACTCTTTGCTAGCTTGTATGCCAGTCGACAAGAACTGAACACAATCTGTTTCATCAATGGTCTGATGAAGTAATCTTAGATGTCTGTAGCACAATGGATAAAGATTTTAGGATTCGACTGGGCATACATTGGATATGCAGGATCAAGAGGAACATAATATCACGAGCAGTGGAAATATTGGGTAGAATGTGAGGGGATGGACATTCTTTTATTTATCATTACGTTTGGAGCTCAGCAATATTATTATTAATATATTTTGGGTTCTGTAAAGGAATGACTGGGACAGGGAAATGGCGTCTAAATGTAGGGTGCGTTTACTCATTTCAAAGTTACTTGGTCACACACCCGATTTATAAAGTGTACAACACAAGGTCCTCTCAGTATCTCATAAATTTCTGGTACCAAATTCAATATGAGTCTGATATTTAGTTAACATTATTCAGTACACAGCAATGAAACAGCTGGGCTGTGATTTAATGTGATGCAGCCCAGTATATCACTATTTATACATTGAAGCGGTCATTAATAGTGAGATTCATGCACGAGACTTACACTACGGTGACATGCTACAATTCATCTACAGAGATGTGATTAATTTGATCTCACTAACTTGAACGTTCAGTATTATAGAATATCAGGGAGGTGAGCATCGGTATCGACATAAATTCGTCATTACCACATACAAAGGTATAAAGATATAAGTCATTGATGGGCAGGAAACTTCCTTATTTGTAAGTAACCAACTTGTTGATTATATATCTACCTTGCTATATGCTCCAATTAGGATCATGGAACTGTGTGCATTCATGATAGAAGATGGAGTGCCTGACTGCCAAAATCTATCACTTTCGTAAAACCCTATAACTTCGAAACCATTTAAATTAGGTATCCCTACAGGGAGTAAAATAACTCAGAGAGCGGAAATTTGTGCTTCAAACATGATTAAAATGAACCAGCTTTTTGCTGGACCACACATGGTGACTGTCGGCCAATATGCACTTCTTCTTCTCCTCAGCGATCACAGGCCCCGTAGACCACGCGGTGCATCAAGTATCTGCTTCCACCGCCTTCTATTTCTCGCAGTCTCTCTCTACCCTGCGGAAATTCCTAACGCTTCGATGTCCTTCTCCATGTCATCTTTCCACCTTGTACGAGGTCGGACCAGTGGTCTTGTTGCCTGGAGAGTTCCTTCAAATGCTTTTTTGGTGATTCTGTTGTTTTCCATTCTAGTCACATGTCCAGGCCATTGCAGTCTCCTAAATTTAATTTCTGGATGATAGTGGGTTGCTTCATTAGCTGATAAATTTAATTGTTCTTTCGCATTCTCCATACGCCATTCTCCAACTCAGGACCCCAGATTTTTCTCATTACTTTCTTTCGAAAACATTCAGCTTTTCTCTTTCATTCTTTGTAAACGTCCAGCTTTCTGAACCGTACAGTACTATGGGGCAGATGATAGTGTTGTATATCTTCATCTTCGTGGTGATTGACAAAGCTTTACTTTTGAGTGGGGTGCTTAATGAGTACAGACATCCTGACCCTGAGGCTATTCTTTCGTTTATATCCATTCTTATGATATTTTTACGGTTGAAACGTGATCAAGGTATTTAAACTGAAGAAATTTTTTGAATTGAAAATATTGGTCAACTTCAAAGTAAGGATTTGGGTTTATGACTCGACCTACTGTATTTCCATATATTCTGTTTTCTCTTGGTTAATCAAAAGCCCCATTTTGCTGGCACTGTGCCTGAGAGATTTGTACATGTCTTTCAGTTCTTCAGTTTCACTCAGCAACACTATATCACCTGCATAAGCCAGGAGTTTTACTTCACTGTGTTCGAATCGGAGACCATTGTATACATGTAAACTACTCTCCCGAACCACTTTCTCCAACGTAAGGTGGACCTTGCCGTTGGTGGGGAGGCTTGCGTGCCTCAGCAATACAGATGGCCGTACCGTAGGTGCAACCACAACGGAGGGGTACCTGTTGAGAGGCCAGACAAACATGTGGTTCCTGAAGAGGGGCAGCAGCCTTTTCAATAGTTGCAGGGGCAACAGTCTGGATGATTGACTGATCTGGCCTTGTAACATTAACCAAAACGGCCTTGCTGTGCTGGTACTGCGAACGGCTGAAAGCAAGGGGAAACTACAGCCGTAATTTTTCCCGAGGACATGCAGCTTTACTGTATGATTAAATGATGATGGCGTCCTCTTGGGTAAAATATTCCGGAGGTAAAATAGTCCCCCATTCGGATCTCCGGGCGGGGACTACTCAAGAGGACGTCGTTATCAGGAGAAAGAAAACTGGCATTCTACGGATCGGAGCGTGGAATGTCAGATCCCTTAATCGGGCAGGTAGGTTAGAAAATTTAAAAAGGGAAATGGATAGGTTAAAGTTAGATATAGTGGGAATTAGTGAAGTTCGGTGGCAGGAGGAACAAGACTTTTGGTCAGGTGATTACAGGGTTATAAATACAAAATCAAATAAGGGTAATGCAGGAGTAGGTTTAATAATGAATAAAAAAATAGGAGTGCGGGTTAGCTACTACAAACAGCATAGTGAACGCATTATTGTGGCCAAGATAGACACAAAGCCCATGCCTACTACACTAGTACAAGTTTATATGCCAACTAGCTCTGCAGATGATGAAGAAATTGATGAAATGTATGACGAGATAAAAGAAATTATTCAGATTGTGAAGGGAGACGAAAATTTAATAGTCATGGGTGACTGGAATTCGTCAGTAAGAAAAGGGAGAGAAGGAAACATAGTAGGCGAATATGGATTGGGGGGAAGAAATGAAAGAGGAAGCCCCCTTGTAGAATTTTGCACAGAGCGTAACTTAATCATAGCTAACACTTGGTTCAAGAATCATGAAAGAAGGTTGTATACCTGAAAGAATCCTGGAGATACTAAAAGGTATCAGATAGATTACATAATGGTAAGACAGAGATTTAGAAACCAGGTTTTAAATTGTAAGACATTTCCTGGGGCAGATGTGGATTCTGACCACAATCTATTGGTTATGAACTGCAGATTGAAACTGAAGAAACTGCAAAAAGGCGGGAATTTAAAGAGATGGGACTTGGATAAACTGAAAGAACCAGAGGTTGTAGAGAGTTTCAGGGAGAGCATAAGGGAACAATTGACAGGAGTGGGGGAAAGAAATACAGTAGAAGAAGAATGGGTAGCTCTGAGGGATGAAGTAGTGAAGGCAGCAGAGGATCAAGTAGGTAAAAAGACGAGGGCTAATAGAAATCCTTGGGTAACAGAATAAATATTGAATTTAATTGATGAAAGGAGAAAATATAAAAATGCAGTAAATGAAGCAGGCAAAAAGGAATACAAACGTCTCAAAAATTAGATTGACAGGAAGTGCAAAATGGCTAAGCAGGGATGGCTAGAGTACAAATGTAAGGATGTAGAGGCTTGTCTCACTAGGGGTAAGATAGATACTGCCTACAGGAAAATGAAAGAGGCCTTTGGAGAGAAGAGAACCACTTGTATGAATATCAAGAGCTCAGATGGCAACCCAGTTCTAAGCAAAGAAAGGAAGGCAGAAAGGTGGAAGGAGTATATAGAGGGTTTATACAAGGGCGATGTACTTGAGGACAATATTATGGAAATGGAAGAGGATGTAGATGAAGATAAAATGGGTGATACGATACTGCGTGAAGAATTTAACAGAGCACTGAAATACCTGAGTCGAAACAAGGCCCCGGGAGTAGACAACATTCCATTAGAACTACTGATGGCCTTGGGAGAGCCAGTCATGACAAAACTCTACCATCTGGTGAGCCAGATGTATGAGACAGGCGAAATACCCACAGACTTCAAGAAGAATATAATAATTCCAATCCCAAAGGAAGCAGGTGTTGACAGATGTGAAAATTACAGAACTATCAGTTTAATAAGTCACAGCTGCAAAATACTAACGCGAATTCTTTACAGACGAATGGAAAAACTGGTAGAAGCGGACCTCGGGGAGAATCAGTTTGGATTCCGTAGAAATGTTGGAACACGTGAGGCAATACTAACCTTACGACTTATCGTAGAAGAAAGATTAAGAAAAGGCAAACCTACGTTTCTAGCATTTGTAGACTTAGAGAAAGCTTTTGACAACGTTAACTGGAATACTCTCTTTCAAATTCTGAAGGTGGCAGGGGTAAAATACAGGGAGCGAAAGGCTATTTACAATTTGTACAGAAACCAGATGGGTTATAAGAGTCGAGGGGCATGAAAGGGAAGCAGTGGTTGGGAAACGAGTGAGACAGGGTTGACCCTCTCCCCGATGTTATTCAATCTGTATATTGAGCAAGCAGTAAAGGAAACAAAAGAAAAATTTGGAGTAGGTATTAAAATTCATGGAGAAGTAGTAAAAACTTTG
Organism: Schistocerca serialis cubense; assembly: GCF_023864345.2. Lineage (NCBI taxonomy): Eukaryota > Metazoa > Arthropoda > Insecta > Orthoptera > Acrididae > Schistocerca > Schistocerca serialis. The sequence goes on along the minus strand of NC_064641.1, from coordinate 441,747,028 downwards.
AGGTTTGCCGATGACATTGTAATTCTGTCAGAGACAGCAAAGGACTTGGAAGAGCAGTTGAACGGAATGGACAGTGTCTTGAAAGGAGGATATAAGATGAACATCAACAAAAGCAAAACGAGGATAATGGAATGTAACCAAATTAAATCGGGTGATGCTGAGGGGATTAGATTAGGAAATGAGACACTTAAAGTAGTAAAGGAGTTTTGCTATTTAGGGAGTAAAATAACTAATGATGGTCGAAGCAGAGAGGATATAAAATGTAGACTGGCAATGGCAAGGAAATCGTTTCTGAAGAAGAGAAATTTGTTAACATCGAGTATAGGTTTAAGTGTCAGGAAGTCGTTTCTGAAAGTATTTGTATGGAGTGTAGCCATGTATGGAAGTGAAACATCGACGATAACCAGTTTGGACAAGAAGAGAATAGAAGCTTTCGAAATGTGGTGCTACAGAAGAATGCTGAAGATAAGTTGTTAGATCACGTAACTAATGAGGAGGTATTGAATACGATTGGGGAGAAGAGAAGTTTGTGGCACAACTTGACTAGAAGAAGGGATCGGTTGGTAGGACATGTTTTGAGGCATCAAGGGATCACAAATTTAACATTGGAGGGCAGCGTGGAGGGTAAAAATCGTAGAGGGAGACCAAGAGATCAATACACTAAGCAGATTCAGAAGGATGTAGGTTGCAGTAAGTACTGGGAGATGAAGAAGCTTGCACAGGATAGTGTAGCATGGAGAGCTGCATCAAACCAGTCTCAGGACTGAAGACCACAACAACAACAACAAGGTTGAAGAGGACACATGTAAGAGCGTCTCCTTGTCGTAAGCCTGTTTTAATTGGAAAGGCGGGGGATATGGATCCTCTGAACTTCATTGCCGCCTGGGAGCCATCCACGCACAGTTATATCATCCTAATGATTTTACTGGGTATACTAAATTCTCGTAACGTGTTGTAGAGGCTACTTCTGTGGATACTGTCATAGGCTCACTGGAAGTCAGTGAAGAGACAGTCAATTTTTTTGTTGAATTCCCTGTATTTCTGAAAGAGCTATCCTATAATAAACAAATTATCAGTTGTGAAACGGTTTGTTCGAAATCCAGCCTGGTAATCTTGAATAATGTTTTATGCGTAATGTTTAAGTTTTTCCAGAATGATCGTTGACAGGATTGTGTATGTTATGTTCAGCAAACTGAATCCTATGTAAGTCCCACATTCCATTCCGTTTCCTGTCTTGTGTGTGGGACAAATTATTGCAGTTTTCCAGTCTTCAGGCACTGCTTCAGTTTTCCATATCACTGCTTTCGTAAAAATTGTATAACTCTAAAATTATTAAAATTTTACGAATGTTCGCAGGTCATTGAACAGGGAGAGACTTACGCATAAAACTTAAGGCTGTTAAGTCGGAGGACACGTAGTGGAAGATCGCCGAAATCTACCAGTGACACAATGGGAAAATCTCAGAATTTGGATGAAACGAATAAATAAAACGCAATCCTTGGAAGCAAGAACAATGTTATCTCTTTACAAACAGTCCTAGTCATCTTTATATTGGGCAATAAATGAATTGTCACGATTAATAATCGATGTAAACTAATTAAAACACCAGGTCAATTCAAATTTACAAAATGCTTTGTTCAGTCTCAGAGCAGGAGAAATCCAAGTACATCCATCACGTACCAACCCCGAACGAACAGTGGAGCAACCAAAAGCTTTGCCCCCAGTATGCCTCTATTCCGAGCGTTTAGTGGGGGAAGGAAGAGGCACTTGCTGCAAATACTTGCACCTCAGACCAGAGCAGACTTCCTGTTATTGAGCATGTCTCTGCTCCTACCACAAGGAGTTGAAATCTTAAGTTGCCACTACACGCCAGTGACACTATGGTACTCTCTGAGGACAGGTTAATGTGCTTCAAAACATTCGGATAATCCCAGTTACAGAGATATACACACACACACACACACACACACAGAAAGAGAGAGAGAGAGACGGATGAGGGGGGGGGGAGGGGAGAGGGGGGGGGGGACCGAAAGGAAAACGGACTAAATAAATACACACATGAGCAGTCTTCTCTATCATAGTCTAGTCTAGCAAAGCGAAAGAGAAAAATTAAAATGGAAGTAACAAGTTGCTGACAACACGTTGTGGCACAAGTTTCACACAGGTTTAATGAAGCGGGGCAGTAGCAAGAGTTCCTCACAACTTAAATGAAAGCAGGACAGTTGCACAAGGTGCACACAGCTCTGGTGAAAGCGGCCCAGCACCACAAGTTGCACGCGGCTGTAAAGAAAGCGGCCCTGCAGCACAAGTTCCACACAGCTTTAATTGAAGTCCCGTTAGAAATATTACGTTACTAACGCCCATTCTGTCCGAAAAGTTTCGAGACTAGATTAACGCATCGGGGACACTCAGGGGTGATAGTTACACAGACGAATGGCTTGTGATTTACGGGAAATCCGTGACCTATGCAACCTACCAAGGACATGTTAAATCCATGCCAGGGATAGGAGCTGCTTTATTGGGTTCCAAAGGTAGATAAATACGATATTAAACGGGTAGTAACAATGTATTAGTGCTAAGAATCGCCATCCAACTAGTCCCTAAATGTTTAGAAGTGCTGAGAACGTCACTTTGAGCAACTGCTTTGATGACATAGTATGTTTTGTGAAGTAGATGAAGTTCCGGAATTATGGAATATCATAAACTTTTGTAGTTGTACCTCCAAAATGAACTCGTTCTTAGCTCTCAAACACACTTTATCATAAGCTTAAAGTATTTAACAATAAGTATTTGTACTTTTCTTAGTAAAATTTAGAATACTTACTACCAATAAACAAGTTTAAAAAAGAGTTTCAATTGGAGCTTAATATAGAATATTGGGACTTATGGACGTATATGGGTTGTATAAACGAAGATAATGATGGAAATTTTGGAAAAGAACATATTTTGCGTACTCAAAATACAATCCCGAGATTGCCCTCAATTATAACTCTTAAAAGGATTCGATATCACTAACAGAAAAAATTATGATTCCATAACAAATCTTAAGATTATTAACTTCAAAACGAATTTTTGAAACAATAATTATTAGTTTATACAGTACAGGAAATTAACTTTAACTTCATCTATTTTCATAATTCACAGGTCTAATAATCTTGACTACACAGGCAAGGTGGCTTTTATGGAATATCAAGTACTCCACATCGCCCTACATATTATCTTGGACTTCACAACAGAAACAGCTGTAGCAATAAATAGCGATCTACAACTCTCTTACTGAACAAATTGCTTAGATTTAATCACTAGTGCACATTTACAATAATTGCTGCCTATTTCTGAAAGCTTACTTATTCAAACTACGAAAGTGCTCTGTCGTATTACAACACATATCTCCTTAACCCCGTTTATCGAGTGTCAAACTAGTGATAAGCGTTAGAGCCGTGACTCATGTCGTAGTTCACAGGATTTGTCAGAGTGATCCTCACGCACATTCACAATACAGTAGTGTGCCAAGTGAGAGTCCTCACCTGGACTTATCTATAAAGAGCCTGTGAGTCATCCTATTGCCTAAATTTCGGCCTAATTCAGCGCCTAAGCATTGATATAACAGTGTCGCAAATAATAATACGTCGCTGAGGTGCTACGTACTCTCATTGTATCCACTCAGAAAACAAACCACAGATCCCTATAAGTTCTTGTTTAAATAAATCATGTTGTTTCACAAATATTCTTCCAATTTGGAAACAATATATCTTCCTGATTAATGAAGGTAGAAATTCGAGGAAAATTTTAATTTGTGGATCGGAATTGATAGCTAAACTTGGAGTCTCTTGCGTCGCATCGCATATGTAGATGCTACCGGTTGATGATTCTGAGACACATATTTGATATGGATGGACACCAAACTCCCTGCTGTGAAGAGGTGATGCCTTGGAGGCTGAAAGATCAATCGTTGGATGTGAAATTAATCTCAAAGATCCTTGCCTGATGTCTGGACATACTATACCCTGCTTTGATAATCAGATCCGCCTCATGCATGCGCTCTTTATTAGCTCGTGTCTTAGTCGGCAAAATCAGAACACAATATATGGCATCTCAAGAGGAAGATAACGTCGTGAGCAGCTCAAATACTGATTATTATTATTATTACAGACCATGAAACATATCGCTTAAAACAGTGGCACTACAGTTCAGGCTTGAAGTATAGTACGAAAAAAGGAAATGCTTAAAAATAGCACACTTCTATATGCAGGCCAAAAGGAACCAATCAGTAGTTACAAAACTAGTGCACCATCCCATTATACTGGCTAATTTCAGATAAACTCTGTGAAAAATTAAGGCTTGTAACTATAGACTTGCATTTTATACTTTCAATAGATTATCAAAAATGTTATTCACTAGTAAAGACAAATGGCAACCCTTGGCACAGTATGGTGTATATAAAATCAAAAGCAGTCGCTATGGGAAAATATGTATTGGCCAGTCACGCAGAGTTTTCAGAACTAGGTTATGTAGAGAGAAGCTGTAGATTAAGAAAGAGAGCTTCCACTTTTGCTGATCATCCTTTAACAGAAAGCCACTCACATAATATACGAATATAGATTCTGTAAAGATCAGTACAAAGGCGTTCTTGCTGAAAATCAACAAACACAAAATGCCAACTTATTATTAAATAATCAGTAGGTTTCCTCTTTCTCTCCCCATCAATTATGTTTTAGTTACAAATAATAGATTGAAATAAAAGTAAAAAACTATTTTTCATATGTTGTCAATTTTACTTCGACAAAAAATGTATTTCCTCATTTAGTTAATGTGATTATTGCTGTACGAAAAATATATATAAAATATAATTTCGTAGAATTGAAGAATGTGTTTTCTGTTTCATTTATTAATATTTTATGGGTTCGCATAAAGAAACGATTGAGACAGGGAAATGACAGAGAAGTGCAGGGTGCGTGTACCCATTCCAAGAGTACTTCGTTATACTACTGATTTATTTCATCTGCTCAGCATCCCACACACATCCTATACGAAACTCAAGTTGTATCTACCACTTTTTTATAATAATCCTACGCGTTACAATGAATCAGCTGCAGGTTTAATCTTTGATATAACGATTAATATTGGGCTCATGCAATGCACACGGACTTTTATCGGCAATAACGGGCAACTCACTTGCTACACGTGCACCGTTTTTCATTTTATATATCCAAAAGCAGCAATATTCGCCTGCTAGCGCCTTCAGCACTCTGAGCTCATTCATAACAGTTACTATCTTCATATATATAAGTATTCTTTGCTTTTTACCTACATTAATCTTAAGCTGGTAATCAGAATTCGCTTGTAATCGAACTAGTGTACTAGATAGTCGAGATGTGTGATAGTCAGACATGTGACTCAGTTGTCAACCCGAGAAGATTTTATCATCGAGATTCAGCGAGAAATCCTGCATTCTCACATAAACTCTTTGTATCGCATTACATTGTTAGTAGTCTCCATAACATAAATTTTTAATTCGGGGAAAGTTCAAGGCATTATGTTAATTAGAGAATTAATTACTTGTAAACTTCCATAGTAGGAAAGAGTTGTCTAAAAAATACAACAGAAGCTTTCACATGAGCAACATTACGACGTCGCCTAGGTTCTTTGTATATTAACGTGAACTGATTTGTTGGACAAGGTCGTTCACGTCACCACCATTACAAGTGTGCAGTTATTCTCTTGTCTTGAATTACGGAAATTTGTAGTACCCCCATTCATTGCTCACTGACATATTGTGTTGCGCAAGGACAGACTCCAGTGGAACTAATGAGAAGAATAAACACTGTTTAAGGTTTCACTGTACTCGAGATGTGCTGATTCAACGGAGAGATTACCACCAGAGTACTCCAGCTCGCAGAACATCGACTTCACAAACTTTTCAGCTATGTTGCAACTACAGTCACGCCGTTATTCGTACTATCAGTTCCACTGAAATAAATATTGACAAGACGATCTTAAACCTGCTAACTAATACTTTCAAGTTACCAATTTCCTTATACTTGTGCAAAGAATTTATTAAGCTTTAATTAATCAGAGGCAACAGTTAAAATTGACGACCTATTTGACAGGACTCTTAAATATAGTGTACTAATCAGTATTTAAAAATTTGTTTCATGGTCTGATAGTCTGGACATCTGTAGCTGCGAAGTATAGTATGTGGATCTAACATCAAAAGTTTCACAAAAGCAAGCACATCTCACAGCTACAAGCTTTCTACACCTGTGCCCCTTGATTGTTTTCTTCTGAAATACAAACAGTAGTTATAGTATTTAGTTGCTACAATGTTTAGTGTATCTTCAGTTGTAGATTACAGACGTGATGTGATTTAGTTATATTTTCCAGGAATTACGCATGTACAAATTGAAGTAATTACATTGTGTTCACGCTCAGAATTTTGTCTAAGTTAAGGGCATTTTTAATTAGTTCGCGAAATTTACCATGCTTTGCTAAAAACCATATCGGAGTACAGAATGCCGATACAACAGCACTCAAACGTTCAACCTGTTAGTGATGAATTCTTCTCGGGTTATCAGCCGAGTGGTGGCGTCGCCATGTCGCATCATCTCCTTCGCTAGAAGATGATGGGTACGAAACTCATCGAAACGTTGCGACAAGACGACGTCACCACTCGGCTGATAACCCGAGAAGAGTTCATCAGTGAAATGCGCAGTCACATAAACCTGTTAGTGAATTGGCTGAAATGGAAGAGGCAACAGTTTCAACCCAGGATGGAGTTGATCCCTTGTTGGAAACTTTGAAACAAGAGATTTAGTGTCTCAGTAATGTAATATGTCTCCTAAAGTAGAGAATATGCCTGCTAAGGTAGAGAATACTGCATCCCAGCAAGACAATGTTACATTTCAGCAAACTGGAATGACAGTTCGGTTCGAATTGTCTACCAAAGGCTCCGCAATAGCTACAAAACAGCAAGAGATATCTGATAGGATCACTCAACTCTGGAAAGCCCAGGATTGGTTTCCCGCTCGATTACAGCAGACAGAGCAGAATATGCAAGATATTAATAAGACGTAGGAAAATACAGAGATTACCGTGAACCAGCGTAGCAAACGAGTTCCAAATTTGTCGTCAGGTTGCGAAAATTTAATAGCAAAGAAGTTTGATGAACACGAAGAACAGTTTTCTAGGAAGATAGAAGACTGGCGAATAAAGAAGAAACATAGATAAAGGAATGAAAGACGCTATAGAGAGTTATATAAATTACCCTCCATTAATCTAATTCAGTGGATAGCTTAGGAGATCAATTAGGTGTTGATTTCTCTCAGTGAAAAACGAAGATGAGAAAGTCCATTGACACTTTTCACGTGACAGAGAGGAACTCTGGACGCCGATGAAGGTTGGTCGGGCTGCTCCATGTGGGACATATCCTACTGACCTGGAGCCTTTTCAATTCAAGAAATGTAGCCTAAGAAGGTACTTTGAGAAGTACGTTAATTAAATGAAATATTGCGATCAGATCATAACTCACACGGACATCTTAAGAACTTTGAAAATTAATTTGTCTATTGAGATTCGAGGAAAACTGATATACTCAGCCGAGGAAAATATCGATGACCTTATGTTTGTTTTAGACTCAATAGACTTGATGCAAGAGCATATCAAATTACGTTTGGGACAAAACCACTTTAATGTGCATGGATCTAATTCACACACTGGTGGTGCACACAGTAACTATGTGCACAAGTAAGTGCTAACCATTCTATGCAGCTAGGACATAACGCAGAACATAATTATTAACAAAATGATAATGGAAATTGTTTCCATCTAAATCATAATAAGGGAAGCAGATCAGAAAGACGATTTAATCCAGCACATAATCCCAATTACAATAATTAGCAATGGCAGCACAGAAACGAGAACCACAATCAACAACAAATGACGCAGCCACCTTGTAGTAATCGACAGGCACAAACACCGATTAGTACAGATGTGTCAGACAGTGTAATTCACCATCGTGATCGATGTTCAGAAAACTAAAATCGACTGTATCGTGACCTAAAGAGACAGACGAAGAACTGAATAGGGGCTACGGTTAGGAAATAATTTTTTTCGGATTCAACGATGGTTTTGATAGAGCAGAGCTTTGCCCAAATGTCAGTCCTTGCACTAAGTATAATCTCTCAGTACCTATCTCAGCAATCAGAGGTACGATTGAGGGCATCCCTGTCGTAACGAATTTGGACTTAGGATCGTTGGCAAATGCCATCTCAAATAATTTATTCCAGCGTGTACTGCAAAGAACTGATTTTCCGACTCTTCCAGTACAGAAGTAAAATAATTGGAGCGTCTGGCAATCAGCCTCAAAATGTACAAATACAGACTCAATTAGAAATGAATCTAGGAAATGGAGCTATGAAATACACATTCTTAGTGGTAAATAAGTTAGTCACTAACTGTATTCTGGGCCTAGATAGTACCCTAGAGAAGGACATAACTATCGACTTCTCAAAAGAAAAGGTCAGTTTCAAGATTTATGAAGCAGTAGCACAATTAGATTTACTTCGGAAGACGCAGGACATGGGTCATACTGCCAGGGATCGAGTATTCATTTTATTATGAGTAGTGGTCACTAATGGTCGCATGTGTCAGACGAAGGAGAAAGATGTTTTAGTACTTATAGATCAAGCACAACAATAGTTGCAAGAACCTGAGCACATCACAGAGGAGCAAAAGAAGTCATTATCAGACCTTTCAAAGTATTATTACCTTGTTTTTGGAGAGAAGCCCTGAATTATTAAGGGGCATGTTTATAATATTGAAGTCTTTTCACACCAGACATATCGTTATAGTTTTTATTCAGTCCCTTGGAGACTTAAGTAGGCAGGGGAGAGCTAACGAATGATTAAATGGGACCTATGGAACCCTGCACAGGCCGCTTTATCTCTATGTTCAAAGGTTATCTTTTTATATATTTATATTTATGTGCACCAAACAAGTAATCCCAGGATAGGGATACTTCTTGTACATAGTCAATAATGATGGTCTTGTAGTTTTCACTGATTGCTATTCTAAGAGGTTAATGATTGTTAACTAAGGTATAATGTTATTTCTGTTTTTTCCGATTGTAGATATTAAGAGAATTCACTAATTCATAATCAAAATTTGTAAATGTTCTTGAATTAAATGTTAATTAAAGTCAAACATTTTTAGTTTCCAATGCACAGCATGAATATATTTTAAGAAATCTATGTTAACCTTGCTATATTGCATTTTACACATTTATTCCAAAATTACAAAAAAGTAAAAGCCAGTACAGCAAAGTTATCATGAATTTCTTAAAATGTTACCTGAGGTATTTGGGCAATTCTTTCTTAGCTGGATATGTCAATTTTGCCAATAATGTGGCTATCCAAGTACAATGAGTATAGAGTTAAAGTTGTGATGCTGCAAGTCACATACCAAAATATCATACCTTTCAAGCTGGTACAGGTGGGTTAGGTTTTGTGGTTTTTTAATGTGCTCTGCAGTAGGAATAAATAACCCTTAAGTCAGAATCAATTAGCAACTGGTGTGAAGCACTCAGGTTTGTTGAAATATAGATCTGAATTCTTTGGGGTTCAGAGGTATTTTATCCCTTGCTGTCTTAATATTTGTGTAAATAAATTCCGAGTTATCAACTTCATAAGCGTCAGTGCATGAAGTAATGTAATTTGACACCAGAATTGTAATCAGCAGTGAACTTCCTGAAAAGATGTCATAACCAAATGTGAAGGTGGAATTTTAAACAGATGCATTTTAATGGATTAAATGTCTTTAATGAAGCCACACGAACTGTGGGATATATGATAATCTTTGGCTTGTACAAAAAACTTATATTGTTGCTGAAAAGTGGACAAACTGTGACGATGAAAATATTACTTTGAAGGTAATTAAATGATGATACCGAGGAAAACCCAGAATAACTGACGAGGTCATCACACCTTTTACTGTAAAACGCAAAAAGAATACTCTGTATGGAAGGTTCAATTGCTAATACAAAAACGTTATTTATTATGTAGCAACCAGTTTTCGTGACTTACTATCTTGAGGCCTTAAATGATTTCTCCAAATGATTGAATTCATATCGGAACTCAATCATAAATTATTGAACTCACCCATTCCTTTCTAGGCTTCTTTTAAATTTTAAACCTGACTTATGTTAGTTTAGATTCCTTTCATGTTCACAGACACACACACATCGTTACCAAGAACATGGCACTTTGGGGGACTAATACACTTAGACTTCCTGACCAATGGTCATCCCTGTTTCTAACCATCCATATCAGTTCCAGATCAAGAACGACTACCATTCGACCCATAATTCCAGTTCCAACTGTCCTATCGACCTGGACTGACGTGGGTACAGAGTTACTTATTCAAGATACATATACCGCCTTATCGACGGCTGCTTCAGTGCTGGGCAGTAGAGTTTTCATGTTTCGACGAAGTCGAGAGCTTTGTTGGCGGTAGCGTTGCTACTGGCATGATCACCCAGAAAATCAGGCATGTAATAAAATGAAACACCTGCAGCCGTCCTTTCGATGTTATTTATTATGTAGCAACCAGTCTTCGTTACTCACAATCTTCAGGTCTTAAATGATGGTGAGGGCGTGAATTTCAATCATATACAGGATCTTATTATTAGCCAACATCTAAGAACAGGCTTCCATAGACAACTGTATCAACGATGTTATTTCCTTCCAGTTGTGCAAAGAATTTGTTAAGCTTTAATTTATCAGTGATTGTACAATTAATTTGCGATTAACACAAACCAATAAGTTGTCGAGATTTTTAAACTTCATTCAAAACACTATACAGACTCTCCTTGTGATATTATATTGTGGAGTACCAGGGAGGTATGCTTCGTTATGGCCTGTGAATTCGTCACTACCACATATGAAGTACAAAAATATAGATGTCATCGAGGGACATAAGGTTTCCGTATCTAAATGTAACCATCTTGCTGATCAGATCTACCTTGCTATACGCTCAGATTTACAGGACCGAGCAAATTCACGATATAACGTATGGTACTTGATGGCCAAAACCAATCAGTTTCTTAAAGCTTTATAATTCACAAATTATTCAAATCTGATAGTTCTATAGGGACTCGTTGTACTCAGAGAGCGAAGAATACTGCACCAAACCTGGTTAAAACGAACAAGCTTTGAGCTGAAGAAGACTTGGTGGCAGATGGCGGAAATCTATCAATTAGAAAATGTGAAAAATCATCAAAATTTAGACTAAACGAATAAATAAAATGCAATCTGTGGCTACTAGAAAAGCTCGAATCTCTTTAAAGGCAATTTCTCTCATCTTTATACTTAAGATTCGAGCACAGGGCATCAGATCTAACACTCATTCACAGAAAAAGTACAAATATTACGCAGTGTCATGATTAACAACCTGAAATACCAAGACGATACAAATTTACAAAGTGCTTTGTTCTCACCATCAGAGTAGAGCAAGCCAAGCACATCCACCACATACCAATGATGAATGAACAGTGGGCCAAACGTTTTGGCTTCTAGCATGCTTCTACCCTAGTCAACTGGAGGAGTAAGAAAGGGGCTCTTGTTGGCAATACCTGTACTTTGCGTCAGAGTGCAGCGTTCACTTCCTGGTACTGAGATATGTCTCCAGTCCTACCCCAAGCAGTTGAAATGTTAATTTGGCGCTACACATTACACACCGGGGACAATGTGATACACATTCACTGTTGGTTATCGTGCTTCAAAACATGTGGGTACTCCTCAGTTAAACAGATACATACATGTAGGGTAGAATGGAAGGGAAAACACATTGTACCGTGAAAGAAGAAATAAATACACAAATGTGAGACTGATCCTTTATGGTTGCAGATTAGTGAAAGAGAAAAATTAAAATGGGAGCAACAAGTTGCTGACAACAAGTTGTGGCACAAGTTTCATACAGCTTTAATTGAAATGGCGCGTACTGCCCATTTCCATCACGCTCTGTCCCCGGGAAGGAAAAGTGCAGAAGGTGTTTGCTATTCGTAAATATTTCTTATATTGTCTATTTCAGATTGAGAAAGGGACCCAAAGTCCTTTTCGTCAAACAACTTTACAAAAGCATCAAAAAGTAGCATCAACACAAAATCATGCAAATGTACATATAATTTCATGTGAAGTTACGAAAGTAGAGTAGCGGTGGCAGTCACCTAACACCCACTATAATTCATATTACCAGTAATGTGGCCATGAACATATACTTATATTGTATAGTAACTGTCCTGTCAAACAGCTCAAAGATGGGTATGTCACTAAATTTCACAGATCAGTTATACAAACAATAGAAAAGAGAGATAAATATATGACAGTAATGATAAGACAGAGCATACAAGGAAGATCAGGTTAGGCATCAAACATTGTGACTTCAAAAATAATAGACTGTCCTTCATAAAAGTGGCAAGTAAAAGGAAAGATGATTATTAAAAACAATGCACCCATTTTAACGGAACAATACGCAGGTGTCTACATACACTGACTTATACTGAAACGTAACTACTTCAGTGCCAATATTAAAATGGGCTTGTCACTCATCTCTTACCTCAATATATATCAATAACGCAAAATAATGGCTTTATGTTAATAGGGTAAACAGATACAAGTAGAAACTATATGCATATTTATGAGATCAGTGGATGTTGACCAACTCCTGTTCGCTGTTTGGAGAAAGTAAAGAGCGTGCCCCCATAATGATTGCGTGATTGCCTTAAACTTTTGTAACAGCAATAATCTTAGAAAAACGCCATCAATACAGAAACAAAAAGACGATTAGAAGTACATCTATGTTCGTTCTGTGAACAATGCCAGATATAACTAAGAGTGTGTTGGGAACGCTATATGTGTATCCAGTGAACAATGACCAACTTATAAAAAGTACGAACAGCAAAATGACACGTGGTTCACAGTCACAGTACCATTACATCATCGTAGCAATTTCATCAAAAGGTTTAAAATGATAAAATGATGTAACGTTCTTTACAAAGTAATCTTGTTTGCATCACTTTGAATGAATGCCTCAGCTGGGAATGCATACAAAACTGGAAGTACCATGTGGCGCGTTGTGACCGCAAGTGATGTGCTTACTCTGTGTTATTGTTAGCAAAGCTTTATACGAACTGACTGGGCAATACAACTTCCAATATCGATAAAGAAATACAGTCACTGTAAAATGCATTCAGCCCCTTAGGCACTGAATCCTCTAGCTCTGTTCAAAATTGGTAACTTTGGTCACTGAACACATAAAAATAAAATTGTCTTACCTTTAAAGGAGCAACCGTGGATGGCTATATATTCTGGTCTCTCATGAAGAAGAATAAAATATACTAGCTACAGGCTCAGTGGTGTGCAATGCTGGCTGTAATACTTTTAAATACACGTGAAATGCTTTTGGCTGACAAATAAAAACGTTTAAGAAAAATTCAGTCTCTTTGAAAAACATGTGACCCGACCAGGAAGGCGGTACTGATTTGGGTAAATTACTAACACTGATCATTTCGATAGTGAAATTGTATTCGAAGTTAAGTTTGGGTTTCCAGAATACCTAACAACTGAAATTATATTTCTCAGAAAAATTACATTCATTTTACTAATTGAATAACAAACAATGAGATTTATATAGAAGGGAATTCTAAGCTCACAAGAAAAGCATAAAGACGGACCATCATATTATGTACACCTGTGTTAACAAATCATAGAAATATTACGAAAGGGAAACATCTAACTAACCTTTATATCAAACCTGTTTGCGTACATTCTGTGGTTACTCAAAAATTGCCAATTATCAGCCAACTTATCTAAACAAACGCGGTGGCAAAACGAGAGTAATAAATATTTAACATCTTTATATTGCTTATGAGAAGGCTTCCACATTTGTGTTTGCAATAATACATGTACTTGTAATTCCAACATAATAATCTAACACTTGGTGGCTTCACAGAGCACGCCACAAAAACTGCCTCTTTCGCTCACTGAGAGCGACCAGTGCTATGCGCCAAACGCTCTCTTACGCCAACACTACAATCTCGGACCAGGAGCACAATCAGAGATCCGCTTCAAAGAGTCTGTCAGAGACATATATCATTTATAATATAATAGTTTCATTTTAGTTTCCATTAGTGTCATTACAATATTCGGGTGACCCATATAAGTGTACCCCAGTAGACTCCTTTCAATAATATACAGACCAAACCTGGCAAAAATCATCAAAACATATTAATTTCAAAGGGAAAACATAGAAACTACCAAAGCATCACACACGCATGTAAGTTGGCATAAATCAAAGTACCATACAGAAAACAAACAGAAATTATTCGTGAGCCTCACATCATGTCACTCGTTGATCGTCTCACTCACAGAACTTTTTCATTTCAATAATCTACTCATACATCAAAGATCCACCACCCTTCATACTTCATCATAGGTAAGCTTTTACTATATTGACATAAGGAATGGGAAGACACAGTTGTGTTCACCTGTAAATGCCATGTTGCATGTTGGCATTTAATGGATACAGGATACAAGCGCTATTGACATCTGGAGGCGGGCGTGGCGCTGGGTGCAATCCCCCTCTGGTGTTCCTAAACAGCACGCCAACGTTTCCATAGTTGTGATAGACTTCTCTTGGCTATGGCTGAGTCCTGTATCTTCAGGACGCCTGCACGACGTCAGCCTGCATTCCACAGAAAGGCGGGCTGGACAGTGGCCCTCCCCACAAAACACTGACCTTGGAGGACAAATGGAAGAAGCTACTCATGTGAGTCACCTGAAGGCTAGGGCCTGCTAACAAGAGAAACCCCCATCCTACTCTCCTCTGATTTAGAAGTAAGAGGGTCCAGTCGACAGCCCGTTAAAAACTGAACACAGATCAAGCATGAAAACAGGAACGAGGTGTACTGAACTGTGCAAAAGAAGCAAAATAGAACCAGTGGACGGTCCAAGAAAAACAAGTGCAATAAAGCCTGAAAACATCAACGACGTCACTGGTAAGTGGTCATGGTGTCGGAGTGCCAGGAGGGCGAGCCGAGTGCAATGCTCCCTCGTGCCATTAACTTTTGTTTCACAACATTATGAACTGTCCCTCCAGTCATTGAAATGTTTGTTCTCTTTCTGCAGTCTTAGCAATTGTCATACTGTGCATCCATTGTTGAATACGTGTCAGGTGGCAAGAATACGTACCATTGCAAGTAAATGTGATGAATAGTGGCAGCAGGCGGGATCTCACAGAAACGAAAACAGCAAATAAACGTGTGTGATCTACGTTACAACAAAGGAATTCAAAGTCAACTCTTCCAAATCGGAACGCAGCTTCAAAAATGTTAAAAACATATGTTTTACTGAGCACAGGGAATCTGTGATTGTGAAACTGTTGCGTTCATTTGTTGCAGCTTATGTGACAAACTATTATGTTTTCGTCATTCCCGTGGGAGTGATCACATTCACATTCATACGAACACCTATATCGGGCAAGTAGGCCGGCCGTAGTGGCCGAGCGGTTAAAGGCGCTACAGTCTGGAACCGCATGACCGCTACGGTCGCAGGTTCGAATCCTGCCTCGGGCATGGATGTGTGTGATGTCCTTAGGTTAGTTAGGTTTAACTAGTTCTAAGTTCTAGGGGACTTATGACCACAGCAGTTGAGTCCCATAGTGCTCAGAGCCATTTGAACCATTTTTGAATCGGGTAAGTAGGCATATCCCACTCACTTAGCAGTCATATAAATTAGGTGCGTCGATGAGAGATTCATATCATATGACACACGTACTGTCACTAATGCCTTGTATGACACACCAGACATGTTTTACGGTGGACGATTCGGTTGACTTGTTAGCTTTTCATGAAACTTTTGCGTTTCCCGTTCGAAAGCCACTTCCTTTCGGCTGCTAATAGAGTAATTGTGCAGAATCAACTGCAACTATAGGCCCCTACCTTACACCTCGCTGTTGCAAATGGACGTTACGCCACGACACAGGCACGGATTTAAATAAAGCGAAGAGCGAAAAAAAATGGCACCAGGCTCACCAGCTTGACAGTCCAACACCGTAACCGCTTAACCACGACGCCATTTGTCTTTGCTGTTGCTCTATATTGCACTTATTATTCTTGGACCGTTCACTGTTTCTATATTGCATTTTTTTTTCACAGTCTGATACACCTTCTTCCTGTTTTCCTGCTTGATCTGTGTTCAGTTTTCGACGGGCTATCCACTGGGACATCTTACCACTAAATCTGAGGCAGTGCGCTGGGGAGTTTCCTTTGTAAGCATTTCCACTCCAGCAAGAGGGCTGCGCTCAGGTTACCAATCCAGACAGCCAGTGGCAGTGACGCTTCACACAAGTTGGATACAGTCTTTTCTTATCATGTCTCGTAGTTCTTCACAGAAAAAAATGTACTGCCATTAATACTCACGAATCACCTAATGTCTAAATACTTTCCAACACATCAGAAGAGACAAATTGTCTGTGCAAATGACAACCCTAACTGGCTGTCGGCAGTATGCCTCTCAGATTGTGCAAGAAAATGAAAGGAACTGTGCAAAAGATAGTGTGCCTTTTACACTATAGTAATTTGAAACGATCTAAACATAGCAAAACTCTGAGAACCTATGGGCAATGTCAACTATTAGACTGTTACTAGTGCTATGGAACCATATAAATAGTATCACATGACAATCAGTTTTATCAGCTACTGCTCTTCGGCATATTTCATATTTTGTACAAGGTATTTTTTAACTGTATTTGGCCAAGAACGGCGATATGAGAACAGACTCCAATTTACGACACCGATCTACCATTTCTACACCATCAAACTACCACTTCATACCACCAAAGTCTCAGCATTACTCTTTCACACATCAACAAAACACCAGTATCTTCAGTGGCTGCTGTTCCATATACAACTCCAGGTCCTTCAGAAAACATTTAACTACTGAAAACAGACTCACCTTCAACATAAGAACTAACAAATTCACCCAGAATAGAATTGTAATATGAATATGCCAAGAACATTGCAAAATATAATTGTGTTAGGTATAATTTTATCTGTTTCTCTTTTACTTACATTTTTGGAATACACCATTAGTTCTTTTCGCGACTTTTACAAACTTTCTCCTTCATTAGCGTATTTCCTATGCCAGGACGGTAGTTTCCATCCACAAACTCGATGGTAAAATCGTTCTTACTTTTCATCTGCTCGCTGGTGCTCTTGAACAATTTGTCTCCTATCGCCACAGTCGTTTTATGTTGCAATGTCTCCCCCTCATTTCATTTCACTTATCTCCCTCTATCATTAATTTTGTGTTGCTTCTTAGAGGATATGAAAGTTAGCAGTATACTTGGTAAGGTGTAAGTCACTTTACCTATAGAAAGTAAGCGGAGTGCTCCCTAAGGCAATTGGACAAATAAAAGATAGGGAGAGGCCAACGCAATGTCACACACACTACTATTAAAATACGTCTAAGTGATTATTAACAACAGCTCAGACATCCTTAAATGTAAGACGTCCCCATTAAGCGATATGCATCAAATATTACAGTTATTATGAACAAATACTGACTCATTTACTGATCACTACCACAAAATGTCATTCCTTAGATCGTGGGAAACGTTAATTAATTGTACACACCCTTTCTGACATGTACAACAACAATACATTTACAAATATCAGCATGCGTCACATTTTGGGAAGTGAGTGTAAAGTACATTACTATGATAAGTAGCATTAACCTCAGCTTTAACTACTCTTAACAATTGCTCAAGTAGTAACAAGTCTTTGAAACACCAACTACGTAATAAATTGGAAAATGAGTGTCAATTGTGTTCTTGTAAATCAAATTCACTTTGAAAACAATGTAACTTGCACTTACTTGAAGTCCACATTTGGCTATCTTCCAGCGTGACGGTAGTTTGATCATTTAAGTAGGAGTCTTTGAGTTTTCTGTTGCAACACTTGTTAACGCATAATAATATCATCTTTTTTAAATACTCAGCCAAAATTGAAATATGTCTTCATTAGTTCAAGGACACTACAATAATTAGCATTTAGCGTGACAAATATTCATTACGCAGTTCTTTTTTAATTTTGCCCATGAGAGAGGAGGGTCATTTGCATTTACTAAGAACGTTTTAATAACTTTTGTGTAAGTCCGACTATAGTCCAATTGGACAATGGTGGATTTACATCGGAAAAGCTGCAAGTTAATAGCGTATCTATGTGACTGTGTACTATTGCCTCGAAGTGTGCTTTAACAATCTCCACAATTTCCAGTCGACTTAATCATAACCATAAAGAAAACCATTCGGATCTCCGGGAGGGGACTGCCAAGGGGGAGGTTACCATGAAAAAAAAAATTGAATAATCAACGAAAGGATAACGTTCTACGAGTCGGGGCGTGGAATGTCAGAAGCTTGAACGTGGTAAGGAAACTAGAAAATCTGAAAGGGAAATGCAAAGACTCAATCTAGATATAGTAGGGGTCAGTGAAGTGAAGTGGAAAGAAGACAAGGATTTCTGGTCAGATGAGTATCGGGTAATATCAACAGCAGCAGAAAATGGTCTAACAGGTGTAGGATTCGTTATGAATAGGAAGGTAGGGCAGAGGGTGTGTTACTGAGAACAGTTCAGTGATCGGGTTGTTCTAATCAGAGTCGACAGCAGACCAACACTGACAACGATAGTTCAGTTATACATGCCGACGTCGCAAGCTGAGGATGAACAGATAGAGAAAGTGTATGAGGATATTGAAAGGGTAATGCAGTATGTAAAGGGGGACGAAAATCTAATAGTCATGGGCGACCGAAATGCAGTTGTAGGGGAAGGAGTGGAAGAAAAGGTTACAGCAGAATATGGGCTTGGGACAAGGAATGAAAGAGGAGAAAGACTAATTGAGTTCTGTAACAAGTTTCAGCTAGTAATAGCGAATACCCTGTTCAAGAATCACAAGAGGAGGAGGTATACTTGGAAAAAGCCGGGAGATGCGGGAAGAGTTCAATTACACTCCTGGAAATTGAAATAAGAACACCGTGAATTCATTGTCCCAGGAAGGGGAAACTTTATTGGCACATTCCTGGGGTCAGATACATCACATGATCACACTGACAGAACCACAGGCACATAGACACAGGCAACAGAGCATGCACAATGTCGGCACTAGTACAGTGTATATCCACCTTTCGCAGCAATGCAGGCTGCTATTCTCCCATGGAGACGATCGTAGAGATGCTGGATGTAGTCCTGTGGAACGGCTTGCCATGCCATTTCCACCTGGCGCCTCAGTTGGACCAGCGTTCGTGCTGGACGTGCAGACCGCGTGAGACGACGCTTCATCCAGTCCCAAACATGCTCAATGGGGGACAGATCCGGAGATCTTGCTGGCCAGGGTAGTTGACTTACACCTTCTAGAGCACGTTGGGTGGCACGGGATACATGCGGACGTGCATTGTCCTGTTGGAACAGCAAGTTCCCTTGCCGGTCTAGGAATAGTAGAACGATGGGTTCGATGACGGTTTGGATGTACCGTGCACTATTCAGTGTCCCCTCGACGATCACCAGTGGTGTACGGCCAGTGTAGGAGATCGCTCCCCACACCATGATGCCGGGTGTTGGCCCTGTGTGCCTCGGTCGTATGCAGTCCTGATTGTGGCGCTCACCTGCACGGCGCCAAACACGCATACGACCATCATTGGCACCAAGGCAGAAGCGACTCTCATCGCTGAAGACGACACGTCTCCATTCGTCCCTCCATTCACGCCTGTCGCGACACCACTGGAGGCGGGCTGCACTATGTTGGGGCGTGAGCGGAAGACGGCCTAACGGTGTGCGGGACCGTAGCCCAGCTTCATGGAGACGGTTGCGAATGGTCCTCGCCGATACCCCAGGAGCAACAGTGTACCTAATTTGCTGGGAAGTGGCGGTGCGGTTCCCTACGGCACTGCGTAGGATCCTACGGTCTTGGCGTGCATCCGTGCGTCGCTGCGGTCCGGTCCCAGGTCGACGGGCACGTGCACCTTCCGCCGACCACTGGCGACAACATCGATGTACTGTGGAGACCTCACGCCCCACGTGTTGAGCAATTCGGCGGTACGTCCACCCGGCCTCCTGCATGCCCACTATACGCCCTCGCTCAGTCCGTCAACTGCACATACGGTTCACGTCCACGCTGTCGCGGCATGCTACCAGTGTTAAAGACTGCGATGGAGCTCCGTATGCCACGGCAAACTGGCTGACACTGACGGCGGCGGTGCACAAATGCTGCGCAGCTAGCGCCATTCGACGGCCAACACCGCGGTTCCTGGTGTGTCCGCTGTGCCGTGCGTGTGATCATTGCTTGTACAGCCCTCTCGCAGTGTCCGGAGCAAGTATGGTGGGTCTGACACACCGGTGTCAATGTGTTCTTTTTTCCATTTCCAGGAGTGTAGATTCATGGTCAGACAGAGATTCCGAAATCAGATACTGGATTGTAAGGCGTACCCAGGAGCAGATATAGACTCAGATCACAATATAGTAGTGATGAAGAGTAGGCTGAAGTTCAAGACATTAGTCAGGAAGAATCAATACACAAAGAAGTGGGATACGGAAGTACTAAGGAATGACGAGATACGTTTGAAGTTCGCTAACGCTATAGATACAGCAATAAGGAATAGCGCAGTAGGCAGTACAGTTGAAGAGGAATGGACATCTCTAAAAAGGGCCATCACAGAAGTTGGGAAGGAAAACGTAGGTACAAACAAGGTAGCGGCGAAGAAACCATGAGTAACAGAAGAAATACTTCAGTTGATTGATGAAAGGATGAAGTAAATACATGTTCCGGGAAAATCAGGAATACAGAAATACAAGTCGCTGAGGAATGAAATAAATAGGAAGTGCAGGGAAGCTAAGACGAAATGGCTGCAGGAAAAGATATGATTGTCGGAAGGATAGACTCAGCATACAGGAAAGTCAAAACAACCTTTGGTGACATTAAAAGCAACGGTGGTAACATTAAGAGTGCAACGGGAATTCCACTGTTAAATGCAGAGGGGAGAGCAGATAGGTGGAAAGAATACATTGAGGGTGAAGATTTGTCTGATGTGATAGAAGAAGAAACAGGAGTCGATTTAGAAGAGATAGGGGATCCAGTATTAGAATCGGAATTTAAAAGAGCTTTGGAGGACTTACGGTCCAATAAGGCACAAGGGATAGATAACATTCCATCAGAATTTCTAAAATCATTGGGGGAAGTGGCAACAAAACGACTATTCACGTTGGTGTGTAGAATATATGAGTCTGGCGACATACCATCTGACTTTCGGAAAAGCATCATCCACACAATTCCGAAGACGGCAAGAGCGGACAAGTGCGAGAATTATCGCACAATCAGTTCAACAGCTCATGCTTCGAAGCTGCTTACAAGAATAATATACAGAAGAATGGAAAAGAAAATTGAGAAAGCGCTAGGTGACGATCAGTTTGGCTTTAGGAAAAGTAAAGGGACGAGAGAGGCAATTCTGACGTGACGGCTAATAATGGAAGCACGGCTAAAGAAAAATCAAGAAACTTTCATAGGATTTGTCGACCTGGAAAAAGCGTTCGACAATATAAAATGGTGCAAGCTGTTCGAGATTCTGAAAAAAATAGGGGTAAGCTATAGGGAGAGACGGGTCATACACAACATGTACAACAACCAAGAGGGAATAATAAGAGTGGACGATCAAGAACGAAGTGCTCGTATTAAGAAGGGTGTAAGACAAGGCTGTAGCCTTTCGCCCCTACTCTTCAATCTGTACATCGAAGAAGCAATGATGGAAATAAAAGAAAGGTTCAGGAGTGGAATTAAAATACAAGGTGAAAGGATATCAATGATACGATTCGCTGATGACATTGCTATCCTGAGTAAAAGTGAAGAAGAATTAAATGATCTGCTGAACGGAATGAACAGTCTAATGAGTACACAGTATGGTTTGAGACTAAATCGGAGAAAGACGAAGGTAATGAGAAGTAGTAGAAATGAGAACAGCGAGAAACTTAACATCAGGACTGATGGTCACGAAGTCAATGAAGTTAAGGAATTCTGCTACCTAGGCAGTAAAATAACCAATGACGGACGGAGCAAAGAGGACATCAAAAGCAGACTCGCTATGGCAAAAAAGGCATTTCTGGACAAGAGAAGTCTACTAATATCAAATACCGGCCTTAATTTGAGGAAGAAATTTCTGAGGATGTACGTCTGGAGTACAGCATTGTATGGTAGTGAAACATGAACTGTGGGAAAACCGGAATAGAAGAGAATCGAAGCATTTGAGATGTGGTGCTATAGACGAATGTTGAAAATTAGGTGGACTGATAAGGTAAGGAATGAGGAGGTTCTACGCAGAATCGGAGAGGAAAGAAATATGTGGAAAACACTGATAAGGAAAAGGGACAGGATGACAGGACACCTGCTAAGACATGAGGGAATGACTTCCATGGTACTAGAGGGAGCTGTAGAGGGCAAAAACTGTAGAGGAAGACAGAGATTGGAATACGTCAAGCAAATAATTGAGGACGTAGGTTCCAAGTGCTACTCTGAGATGAAGAGGTTAGCACAGGAAAGGAATTCGTGGCGGGCCGCATCAAACCAGTCAGTAGACTGATGACCAAAAAAAAGAATATTTACCAGCCCACACAAAGAGAATCCCCAATGCACACCGCGCTCACGATTTCATTTCTCCAGAGGTTAACTCCTTCCACCTCAGTGCTAACTTCCATAATTTCTCGATGCACTGACTTTGCTGTGGAACGACGTTCCTCAGATATTACCACTTATTTTATGATGTTCACGAAACATTTCCTTGAATTCTTTGTAAGTTCTTCACACTGTTCTTTACTTTGTCATTTGAGTTAATCTCCCAGCTCTGTATGTCCATCGTGAAGGTGACCGGTGTTGGTGTAACCTCTGTTACCATGTCCATGATCATTTCTTTCACAGCGAGCTGCCCAAGTCTGGCTGTGACTTTCTCATGTCCAGTACATGGAGAAATGAGCGGTCTGGTCAACACTGCACTGATTAATTCATTCTCTGCACTGTCTGCCTGAGCGTCCCCGTGTCTTATGGAAAACTATTCTCACCTGCTTTAAACGTAGTATCCTGGCTGTTCTGCACTTCAAGACTACGTGCATCGCCCCCGATTTCACTCACCATTGCGTGCACTTTCGCTCCGGACCAAGTAGTTAGACTTATCCCAGTCAAAGATCGCCTATTACCAATATAATTAATCAAAATTTTACTGGTCTTACTAATTAGCACCCTACTTCATCACACGCACAAATTAGACACTTGCAAAAACAGCATAACTGCCGCAGGGGTAAACAGAGACAAAATAACATACACAACCCTTATTCAGACAAGAAAACTAATCCTACATAACGCTGATTGATATCATATATGGAAATTTATGGCTCCTGGAAACTAAATAGGATCCTACAACTTGACTGCTTTACGGAAGCTCATGCGAAACAATCAGTCCTGAGCAGGATCGACTGCAAGAAAGACCCTCCTTGTATTAGAGCTCAATCACTGGATGTGAAACTAGTCCCTTGGTGGCTTGCCTGATATCTGGTCCGGTTACGCACTGCTTTTGTAGTCAGGTCTGCCACAGTGTTTCTTTGTTTTTGCCAGACGACAAGATGTGAATAAATGTTATGGTATGAATGGTCCAATGAAATAATTAATGATATATTTCTCTAGCTCGACGGATAAAGATTTTAGGATTCGCCTGGAAATACGATGGACATGTAGGATTAAGAGGAAGATCATATTGTGAGCAGCGGAAATATTAGCTAGAATCTGAGGGGATAATCTTTCATTTATTTATCAATACTTTTGGAGCTCACAATTATCATTATTTCTATCTTTTCGGGTACACTAAAGAAATTATTGGGACAGGAAAATGGTGGTGAAAATAATGGTACGTTTACGCACTTCATAGTTACTAGGTTATACAGCTGATTTATAGCAATTTCTTGACAAGATCCTCTCAGTGTCTCACAAATAAGCGGTAAAAATCCAAAATGAATCTGACATTCAGTTAACCGTATTTAGTACATTACATAGCACTGAAACAGATGAACTGTGATTTAATCAGGTGCAACCCGATTTAGCGGGATTTGGCGCTTGAAATAGGCATAAGAGTAATATTCATGCAGAAGACAGACACTGAGGATACGAGCAACAGTTCATCTACTGTGATTCCACGTGGCCTACAGAGAACTGCGGAGTACCAAGGAGGTGAGTGATGGCATTCCCTACGAATTCGTCACCGAGACTCAGAAAGGTAAGGAAAAATAAATAAAACTCACTAATGGGTAGAAACTTTGCACATATGTACGTAAACATCTTCCTGATTAAATCTACTTTGCTATACGCTCCAATAAGGATTATGGGACCGTGCACATTCACGATAGAACTTGTGGTGTTTGACGGCCAAAATTTATCGGTTTCGTAAAACCCAATTGTTCATGTTAGCCACCTGTACAGAGATTCGTTAAATTCAGAAAGTGGATATCTGTACGTTAAACATGGTTAAAATGATATACCTTTAAGTTGGAGGACGCGTTTTGGCATGTGGCTGAAATCTATGAGTTAGGCAATGGGAAAGCCACCAGAATTTAGACCAAATGAATAAATAAGATGCAATTTGCGGATGCAAGGAAAATATAGTTTCCTTACAAGCAGTCCTTGTCATCTTTAAACTTCAGATTCTAACGGTAATTCCCGGAATAAAGTAAGATACCCAAAGTTCCTTCATCACGTTAATTTACACCAAAATACCGAATAATCAGTAATCGGAAATGTACACATTGGCATGACTAACAACTGATCTAAACCATTTGAAATACCAAGGTCAATACAAAGCTTTGTTCACGGTCTGAGAGCAGAGCAAGCCAAGCATATGCATTATCCACCAACTCTGCACGAACAGTGGGCCAAAGGTTTTGTCTACAAGCACGCCTCTACCCCAGCATCTGGCGGGAGAAGGTAGAGGCACTACCACAAGCAGCTGAAGTGTTAAGTTGGCACTACACGCCAATGTCACTGTGGTACCCTCCGACTGCAGGTGACTCTGCTTGAAAACATTCGGATAATTCCAGTTACACACACACGCACATACACATACATGCAGGGAAGAATGGAAAGGAAAACCCATTGCCGCGAGGAAAGAAATAAATTAGTATACACACGTGCGTTCTTCTGTATCAGAGACTAGACGATTAAGTTAGCAGTAAAGTGAAAGAGAAAACTTAAAATAGAAGTAACAAGTTGCAGATAACAAGTCGTGGCACAAGTTCCATACGGCTTTAATGAAAACGGGACAGCAGCACAAGTTGTACACAGCTTTAATGAAAGAGGGACTGTCGCGCAAGTTACACAAAACTGTAATGTAAATGGACAAGTAACACAAGTTGCACACAGCTTTAATGAAAGCTGGGCATATTGTCCTTTTTAAGAGTGACGTGGGGAATAAATCCCGTGAGAAATGTTGTTCACATCCTGTCACTCCAAAGAGTTTCGAGATTGCATTAATAAAAAATTGAGGAACGTTAATATGGTGGTTTACATGCTTCAGATCTTGTACATAGTCTTCCCCCGCTTACCTACAACGCACAGTATGTTCATACGACCATGTGAAACTGTCAGACGGCACATTTATCCAACTCGTCCGTCACATTGATCTGAAAGTCGGTTATGTCGTCAAAGCGTTGACCCTTCATGTGAATTTCTGCAGTTTGTCGTTTTATGGTAGATTTGTATTGATAAATACAAATCTACCATAAAACGACGATTTGTATTTATCAATACAAATCTACCCTCGTCACCCGTGATGATTTTCTTCCAAAAGATAATGTACGCATGTAATGTTAATATCAAGTCAGGGCAGGCGACTATGAGTCGTCGTGTTTGTTCTGGAGTCAACGTCTGGAGGAGAAACAATACACACATCTTTCTAGTTCTCAAAAAAATGTGGAGAATGCCTTGAACACTTCAGTTGGAAATGTGGCTCCGTTGCGATTTGTGACTTACCAACATTGACACAATACAGTTGCAGTCCACTACATAACACAAATGACTGCTCGAATGCACATCTCTTACTCACAGTTGATAGTTCAAGTTGCCACCATACTATCGGATTTTTTATTATGGAGACTTGAGTTTAAGCTTTAATTACAAGCGAACCAATAGGCCTATAGGAAAATGAGCTATATCAGTATTTTTCTTGTTTTATTCTGCGTTAGGCGATATGGAGCAATTTGGTTTTAAAGTTTAATGTATATTTTTTATTTTAGATTGTCTGGTTTTGGCTTCTTCGGTGCGAACTGCACACTTCAAGACTATATAGCTTGAAATGCATCTGTCCGATGTTAAAGAAATTCTAATAGGTTATAGGCATAGACACTGGTAGACGAAATCTCAAGTTACAGAATTTATAAGTCACCTACAAAAATATCTTATGATTTTTCTAAAGCAACTTTTCCTCAGTCCAAGAAAAAAACACAACAAAAACCGTGGGTTTGTTTTTAAGACCTGTGGTTGGAAGAAGCTACAACCACTGTGGCCATACAGAGTGATACGGATTGTATAAAGTGCTATATTTAAGACTGATTCTGCTCGTGCTGTACCTCGCGATTAACAGCGTGAACACATGTGAAAATGAATGCGTCGTTGCCGCGAAACCCCGGGCTATTGGAAAACGGTTTGCCTGTGACTGGCAACGCAGCACCTGATCCCGCCACTGCACTCACTGTTATTGCCACGGTCCAACACGCACAGAACCAGTCTTAAATGTCACTCTTTATAAAACACTGTACGGTCACTGTGGTTGTAGTTTCTGACAACTACAAAAGAGACCTTCAAAACAAACCCACGCTTCCTGTTATACGTTTATGCTGGACCGAGAAAAAGTTACTTAAGAAAAGTCATAAGAACTTCTTTGTGGGTAAATGAAAAATAACTTGAGATTTCCACTACCTATTAAAATTTCATTAACATCGGGCAAATACATTTTTTAAGTGATCAGTTCGTAGCAAAGACGGTGAAAATCGGACAATCCTTACTACAATCTAAAATAAAATATATATATTTAACTTTAAAACCAAATTGTTCCATATAGCGTGTCGCAGAATAGAACAAGAAATATATTGGCATCACTAATTTTGCGATAGGCCTATTGGCTCGCTTGTAATTAAAACTCTAACCTTAATCTTCATAACAAAAATTACGATGGTAGTTACTGCACTGACGTCGCTTATACACCAGGAATAAAATCAGTCTCAGATCTTTTCGGGCACACTACGTAAGTTCATTCTAAAATTCGAGCTACAGAGCTAGCTGCTCCGGCTGAGATGCATCCATGAAATGGTCTAAGTTTTAAGACAGTGACGACGACGACTGACTGACACCGTTCCGTCTGGTCACACTGAAACCTGTCCTTGGTTCCAACTATAATACAGAGTCCTAAATTCCTTTCTCAAACTCTACTGCTACTGCTCTGAATAACCGTGGAGACTTGGTGCCCTCTAGTTCCGTTAACTTCCCCGTTCAACCCACCTGTTGCCGACATGGTGTTATGTCGAAGGTTCTTCGCTTTTCAGTGGGAACAACCACCCCTTCTGCTTTTGAGTTTTTCAGATGCTGAGTGGAGGGAGAGACATGCCCTGTGCTTTATGATACCATGGATAATTCATGCCTCTCCCTGGCTTCCAGTGACAAAGTGTAGTCGCCACCATGAGCTTTCTCTCTTCATCTCTCGCAGCTCCCGCTCTGTCTCGTACAGAGTTACATATGGTACGTCTCAACCAATTGGGATATGCTACCCCTGTGAATCTGATGCTTGCCCATTAATTCTGTCTCAGTGTTCAGTTGTTTGTTTTCGAAGTATTTTGCTTCATTGATATTACCTCTCCATTCTCTCCTTACTCATTCCTGTACCCCTTAAGGACCGTCCTTAATTAATTCTCTTCCATTACTGGGTAGCTCCCTCTGTCAGAGACGCTGCCTTGGTATTTATTGCGCGTAGGCTGAGCAGCACCCTGGTTTCTCGATACCGTTCTGGGCCGACTGCGTGATACCCATTGACTTCCCTTGCCAATTTCCAAATTTGTCGCTCTTTCCAACGGTTATTATGTCTAAGATTTAACTTTTTCCAGTCCATAATAAGTTGTTGTTTACCATCTCATGTGGTTCTCGGAGGGTCATCCAGATGCAGCTAGACCGCTCTTCCCTTACCGAATGTGCGTGGAGTCAAAATCACAATAGCGTAGACGCAATAGGTGATTTATGTTTTCCGTTTCCATATCTGCAGTTCAGTTACAACTGAGCAGCGTGATTTTCGTCGCAAGAAACAGATGGCTCCTCTTACAGCTCAAAGCATTATATGACAGTTCCAGAAATCTCAAGACACTTGGTTTCTTTTGGGTAGGGGAAAATTCACATCGCTAACACGTCCTCCTTCGCACGGTAGTGTTCGTTCAAGATGAAGAGTACAGTTGCATTCAGCATAGTTTTGCACGTACAAGTCTACTCGGCATCCGAAGTCTATAATTGACGGTTAGTCGCAGGACCAATATCGCAAATAGTAAAATTGCCGTTGTCAGGTGTACGGAGGGCTTACGGAACGCACAAAGTTTGAGGATTTGGAACAAAGACTGCTGAAAGGTATCATCATCATCAGTTTTCTGCTATATTAGCAGGTCCTTTGCCTCTCCATTTTCTGCGATCCATTGCTTCCTTCTTAAGGCTGCTGTATGTTGTACCGACCATCACGTCATCCAGTAGCTGAAATTTCTTCCTTCCTCGCTTCCTTTTCCCTTCTACATAACCTTCTAAAACTGTTTTTATCAGTTCATTCTTTCTTAATATGTGCCCAATCCAGTTTCTTTTTCTTCTTTTTATTACATCTAGTAACTGTCTTTTCTCTCCAACTCTTCTCAGTACCTGTGTCCATCCAACTTACTCTTTTCATCCTCCGACATGTCCACATCTCAAAAGCCTCCCACCTTTCTCTCTCTTTCTTCCTCAAAGTCCATGTTTCAGCGCCATATAGAAGAACACTCCATGTAAGATATTTTATGAGTCTCTTCCTGAGTTCTCTGTCCAGACCGCTGCAGAAAATTCTCCTTTTCTTATAAAATGCCTCTTTTGCCATTGCTATCCTTGTTTTAATTTCTTTGGTGCACTTCCAGTCGGTGTCTATCCTGCTTCCACAATACTTAAAACTTTACGCCTGTTCTAGCATTTCCCAATTCAGCATAATTTTTATTTCTTTGTTTTCCCTTAGTGCCAGTATTTTTGTTTTCTTCGTGCTAATTTTCATTCCATAATTTTTTCCGTTAGCTTCACTCGTATGCACCAAATCCTGTAATTCTTTTCCCGCTGTGTGCTAGAAGGACCTTGTCATCAGCAAACCTCTAACACTCTACTCTTCTTCCTCCAATTTCTACTCCTTTGTCATCTAATGAGCATTGCTCAATCATTTTTTCCACGTAGAGGTCGAAAAGAGTAGGTGATAGACAGCATCCTTGTCCTTTTCCTAGTCCGATCCAGTTTGTACTTTCTCCTTTCATTTTGAGGCTTTTTGATTAAGATATAATGAGTTTACAAGGCTACTAGTTTTCCAGTCCACTCTCTTTTCCCTCATTATTGTCGGCAGCTTCTCCAAAACCACATTGTCAAATGCCTTTTCTACATCAATGAAGCACACATATAGGTCTCTTCCTTTTTCAATAAACGTTTGACCCAAGATTCGTAGGAGTCCTATTACATCTCTGGTGCACGTACTCCGTCTAAAGCCAATTGCTCCTCGCCAAGATTCTCCTCCATTACTTTTTCAAGACTTTTATTAATTACTCTTAACATCACTTTGGCTGCATGTGAAATGAGGCTGATTGTCCTGTGCTCACTGCATTACTTAGTTTCTTGTTTTTTCGGTAATGGAATCATTACTGTTGTCAGAAAGTCCTCATGCCATTCACCACTGTCATATATTTTATTACATAACCTCAATATTTCTCTTGATCCATCTTGGTTCAAGCATTTTAAAATTTCTCCCGGTAGCGTATGTGAACCTACCCCTTTGCCATTTTTCATTGCAGCTATGGCAGACTTTACTTCTTCCACTATGATGGTTCGGCCTTTCTCGTCATCACTTACACTGTTGTGTGATTCAAGTTGCAGAGTTTCTGGTTTGCGATTTGTGTCATATTGCTCTTTTAGATATTCTTCCCATCTCTGGAGGACATCGTCACGATCTTTGTACAGTACCTTTTCGTCTTTTCTCAAACTTTCCATAGTAGCACTTCCTGCCCTGTTTTGTTCCCATGTCGTAGTCTTTACTCTGAAGTATACTAAGTCGTATCTTCCCTTCCTGTCCAGTTCTTCAATTGCATCACATTCCTCTTTCAGCCATTTTTTCCTAGCCCACTGTTTCTCTTCGCAGTTCTTTATTTAACCTTCGGTATGTCTTTCTTGCATCTTCAGTGTTCTTGTTTTTAAATTTTTTTCTCTCCTCCATCTTGGAAATCATTTCTTGTGTGACCCATGTTTCTTTTCCCCTTTTATATATCCTATATTCTGCTGTCCTGCTTTAATGATTCCTTCTTTCCGCACATTCCAGTACACGTTGACATTATCAGGTGGTTCTTTGTCTCGTAATGTGTTCAGAAACTCACGTGACGGCATTTCTGTAATTTATTCTGTGTTGGATCTTATCTTCTCTATATCCCACTTCTCCACCAAGGTCGCCTTCTTTAGTTTTTTTCATTCTTATTGCTATTTCTGCATAAAGGTGTAAGAAATTGAAAAGTGAGAGATTTTTCCACAAACAGCTGAGTAGTTTAACAAAGAGGCACGATGAGTCAGTGAAAAACTTTGCGGACAAGATACTTTAGATCAACGTGGAAACCTACGAGTTGGGGGGTAGTGATGAAGTGAATGGACCCATACTCCAGAAAGTCGAACATAGGGCATTGGACGACTTTTTAATACGTCAAAAATGGTCAATGTAGGTGCCCTAGAGAACTTACATTCTGCTGTCAGGTTGGCTATAGTGGTTTAGGAAAGTGATATAGCAAAGGGAATATGTGATAAGTGAGGGTTTTTATCCGCTAGTCCGCTAGCGTAAAGCTCTACAGATGTGGACGGACAGAGCATGTGCACAGGCAATGTCGGCATCCTTAATATAGTAGACGTGGCATGGCTGGACACGATGAGCGGGGCTGTAGGGTCGGTAAGAGAAAGCAATGGGGTAACAGATAAGTTTCAAAATAGGAATTCAGCACTCAGTCGCTAATCTGTTATATACATTTTTACTGCAGATCTACATTTCTGCTATTAAACAGCCATCTTTAGTACTTAAAAAAAAGAAGTTATAGAATAATCTGTACTCAAAGGGTGCAAATTAAAACTACAGTGTGCAACAGTATTGCCAAAGGTAATGTACCATTTAAATCAAGTCATATAGGCTCTTCAAGCTTTTGACCACTCATGTTGTTATACGACTTTAGGACGTACATTGCCAGACTCTGGCAATTTTGTTGACAAAGCAGTACCTGTAACCTCAGATTACGTCATATGGGTACAGTAATGTGTTCTATAACACCAACATCAACTCAAAATTACCAGTACAATTGTTTTTATGAAATAGATTTACATTTAAAAAGCTAAAACCAAGCCATCTTTATTAAAATGAACAATTTTGGCATAAAGCAAATTACATCATACAAAACATTGTATTTATTTAACATCAACCACTATATGAATATGGAAAAAAGCTTAGTATGTTGTGAAAACATTTTTATAAAATTATACGTTGATACATGCCTATAGTAAGCAGTGATAATAACTATCATTACACTGCCATCTGTTAATACAATGTGCCCATTTTTAACTTACATAGAAACACCGTTTAAACTGCAGTGCCTTAGCTGTCGAGAAGAAAATAGTGATACTGCCTCATACTTTAACTATTAGCATATTAACTGACATATATAGGGTGCAGTAAACGTTTGAACTGCTAACACACAAGACAAAAGCGAAAAACTGGAAGGCAACTAACCGCTTCAAGTAGTAGTAAATTTTGTTCTCACATTGCGAATTGCCAAGTGTTATCATATAGCGACAACATCACTTCTAGGACGTATACCACCGCCTTACTCGGAACCGCACCACCCCCCATTAACCTCTCCTCCTTAATGACTGTCCCTTTCCTGACAACCTCAGTAAGGCCAACCACTTTGTCTCTCACCTCTCCGATGCTTTTTCCATCCCAGATACCGAGCGAGGTGGCGCAGTGGTTAGCACACTGGACTCGCATTCGGGAGGACGACGGTTCAATCCCGTCTCCGGCCATCCTGATTTAGGTTTTCCGTGATTTTCCTAAATCGCTTCAGGCAAATGCCGGGATGGTTCCTTTGAAAGGGCACGGCCGATTTCCTTCCCCATCCTTCCCTCACCCGAGCTTGCGCTCCGTCTCTAATGACCTCGTTGTCGACGGGACGTTAAACACTAATCTCTTCCCTCTTCTTCCTCTTCCATCCCAGATGATCCCCACTTTGATTATTCCCTCTTCCCTGACGTCATGGACCGTACGAATACCTCTGTTCCTCCCCTTGCTCCTAGCTTCCAGTACTTGGGCCACACACCACCATCTGAACTTAACACTCCCATCACCACACAGGACATCAGCCTCACACTCCACACTAAACGCAACACTGCTCCCGGCCACGACTGCATTACCTACCGCCACCTCAAACACTGCCCTACCTCCTTCCTTTCAATTCTTGCCACCCTCTACAATGTCATCCTTGCCACTGGCTTCTATCCCGACCTGTGGAAAACCTCCCATATCCTGATGTTCTCCAAACCCAACAAGCCTCCACCTGATGACTCTTCTTATCGTCCTATCTGTCTCACATCGGTGTTCAGCAAGCTCTTGGAATCCATCCTTTCCCAGTGCATCCATCACCACCTCCGCCAAAACCACCTCCTCCCCAACACCTAATGTGGCTTTCGACCTTCCTTCTCTGCTGATGACCAACTCCTCCGCCTCACTCATCTCCTCTCCCTCCAGCTTAACTCCCGTCGCTCCGCCATTTTTGTCTCCCTTGACCTCAAAATGGCGTACGACCATGTCTGGGATCCCGGTCTCCTGTTTAAACTCCAAACCTATGCCCTTCCTATCAATTACATCCGTCTGATGGCCTCCTTCCTCTCCCGCCGCCCCTCCTACGTTACCATCCATAATGCCAATTCCCACACCTTCTACCCCTCTGCAGGTGTGCCCCAGGGCTCTGTCCTCTCCCCTTTCCTCTACCTCCTATACACGGCAGATATGCCCCACCCCCCCACCCCTCCAGTACACCTCTTGCAATATGCTGATGACGCCGCATTCCTCGCCCTCGCTCCTATCCTCCAACAGTCCCAACGCCTTCTCCAGAATCACTCTGACCTCTTTGCTGCATGGTGTAACCAGTGGCTCCTGAAAATCAATCCTTCCAAGACTCAGGCAATCATCGTAGGTCGTACCACTCGCTCCTTCCGGCTCCTGGATTTCTCCCTTACTGTCTGCGCCCACCCTATCCGCCTCACCCCCATCCTTACATACCTTGGCCTCACCATTGACCGTCACCTCACCTGGATCCCTCATCTCCGCTCCATCCAATCCAAAGCCCACAACCACCTCTGACTCCTCAAACTCCTCTCTGACCGGACATGGGGGTTGCACCCCTCTTCCATCCTCCACACCTACAAATCCTTAATCCATCCCATCGTCTGTTATGCCAGTCCTGCCTGGATATCTGCCCCCCCCCCCAAATTCTATAAGTCCCTCCAGATCCTTGAGCATCATGCACTCCGTCTCGCCTTCCGTATATGCCTCCCGTCCCCCATGCGGATCCTCTATGATCTCATTCCTTTCCCCCATCTGCTCCTATTCCTCGAACATATCTGCATCCTCTACACCTCCCGCCACCTTGAACCCCCTCACCCCCTGGTTGTTCCTCTCCTCTCCCATCCCCGCCCCCTGCCACGTCTTCACTGTTGTGTCCCCCCCTACCCTCCATCTCTACACCCTACATTTCCTTTCCCCAGGTGGCTTCCATCAACTCCCCCTCCCGGATGATGCCCTCTCTCCCTCCATTTATCCCTCCTATCAACTCTTATTCTCACTCCCCCTCCTTTCCTCTGTCCTTTTCCCGGGCTCCCTCTCCCCCCCTTCCATCCTCTTTCTTCCCCAACTCCCCTCTCCTTGCCCCCTTCTCTCCCCCTAGTCCTTTTACATTTCCCTCCTCTGCCTCCTCTCATTCCCTCTCGCGTCTGCCCTTCTCCCCCTTTATTAGTCCTCTCCCTCCTTCGTTCCCCCCCCCCTTTTTCGTTTTTTTCCGTCCTCCCTCCTCGTCCTCGTTCTTCCCCCTCCTCCAGGTCCCCCCCCCCCCATCTGCCTTTGGCTCGGGAGTGTCATCTTTGTGCCACCACTTTCGTGCAGTGTTCTACATTGAGTGTTCTACAGTGAGTGTTTTACAGTGGGTGTTCCGTGTTGTGTTTCTTGGGAAGTGTTGCGAACGGCCATCATACCGTCAATGAGTGTGCCTTTTATCTCTTGCGAACAGAAACCAGACTGTCGCCATGTTTTTTTAATCGTGTGTGTGCTATGTTACTTGTCTGATTCCTGTGTCTGTTATTAACGTTGCCAACCCCTTTTGCTTTCTGTTTTAACTTTCCGCATTTTTCCGCCATTTTACACTTGACGTCACCGTTTTATCGCCTGTTTTTCTTGTTTCTTTTCTTCTTCCGTTTTTAAAATAAAAGTCTGTAGGCTGTAGAGCAGCGTACTAAGCTGCTGCCAGCCCGCCCCCTTCGGGGGGAATTGAAAATCAATAAAGGAAAAAAAAATCTAGGACGTGACGTGTTCTGCCCAGAAGTAGGTGGCCGTTGTAAAGCTCCAAACGCGCATGTCAGTAGATGGCAGATGGCAAAAAATCTCGATATCATTGAGAAGGCCCATAAATCTACTCTTTCCCGCAGTATGGCGCAATCTCACATGTGACTGCAAGGGCGGGATATTATGGCCTCTGTCAATGAGGCTGATAGTGAAGTTAGATTTTTCATCTATATCACGCCAGTCTAAGGCCATACATTCACCAAACCTAATTTTCAGTCGTTTTCCTGACTGCCCCACACAGCAGGCGTCATAGTGCGAAAATTTAATTTCACACACACACGACTCGTGATAAATACTTCTACTGTAAGCAGTGTTAGATAAAATAGGCCCAAGGCTATTTATAATTAAGAACGACACCACTACCTTACGTTTCTTAAAAACTGATGCTGCTCTTGCATTGATTTTACGGTAGTATGGCAAACAAATATATTTATTTATACTGTGTTCCAGTTTATTGCACCAGGTCTTACATCTTGTTGGTATTTCATTTAAATTTTATGATGAATATTATTTACATAATGTGGAGGATGTTCATCCGATTTAGCATGTATTTAATACTATCTAGCCCTATCGCTCGCTCCGCTTCGGAGAGTGGCAGCCTGAATAGGCGATTAACAGCAAAACTGAAAAATAAAATATGTTGGCTTGAATGTTTTGAATGATAATTCACAGCAGTGTCAGTGCAAGGATGTTTCCTGAAGAAAACCTAACGTTAATGGATAAGAAGAAACACATTACAACGTCTTTCACCAAACGCTAACCACACACTGTCTGCCGCCTCTAGTGCTAGCACATCTATAGGTGATAAAGGAAGACAAGGAAACACCGTGACAAATCCAACGTCCTCAATGCGTTGCAAGTGTCAGTAGTGGTCAGAACAGTTTTCTGTGTAGTTATGAGTGCATTATGTCGGAGCTAACTGAACTGGAATGTGGTCAAACTGATGGTGCTCGTATGATGGATGCTTCCCTAACCAAGGTAGGCGAAGTTCTTGCTGTCTCAAGAGGCACCATATCGAAGAATCATATCACATACAGGGAAAGCTGCTAATCATGACCCGCTAAGTGAAACCGTGTACAAAATTGTGTCTTTAGTGACCGTGACAGACGGCCATTGAAGGGGACTGTGACATAACTAAGACGACGACAGATGGAAAGTCAGTCCAGAACAGAGTCACACTCGCGAACCCTGTCAGCAACAAAACAACACGAAGAGATCTCCACATGCAGGGAACTGCGGGCGACGTGGAATTAAAAAACTAATCATCGGAGATCCACGTAACAGCAAAACGTCGTGCCGAAACCACAAAACCTGGACTATGGAGCAACCATAACGAAAAGATTCAATAACCAACGAAAGAATAACGTTCTACTAGTCGGGGCGAGGAATTTCAGAAGCATGAACGTGGTAGGGGAGCTATAAAATCTGAAAAGGGAAATGCAAATGCTCAAGCTAAATATAGTAGAGGTCAGTGAAGTAATATGGAAATAAGACAACGATTTCTGGTCAGATGAGTATAGGGTGATATCAACAGCAATAGAAAATGATATAGTGGGAGTCGGATTCGTTATGAATAGGAAGGTAGGGCAGAGTGTCTGTTACTGTGAACAGTTCCGTGATAGGATTGGTTGGTTCAAATGGCTTTGAGCACTATGGGACTCAACTTCTGAGGTCATTAGTCCCCTAGAACTTAGAACTAGTTAAACCTAACTAACCTAAGGACATCACACATATCCATGACCGAGGCAGGATTCGAACCTGCGACCGTAGCGGTCTCGCGGTTCCAGACTGC
The DNA here is from genome assembly GCF_023864345.2 of Schistocerca serialis cubense. Lineage (NCBI taxonomy): Eukaryota > Metazoa > Arthropoda > Insecta > Orthoptera > Acrididae > Schistocerca > Schistocerca serialis. Next base: position 441,710,226 of record NC_064641.1, on the reverse strand, counting down.
AGCGCCTAGAACCGCACGGCATCTTCGGCCGGCGTGATAGGATTGCTCTTATGAGAATGGACAGAAATCATCATCGACAACAAAAGTTCAGGTGTACATGCTGACGTCGCAAGCTGAAGATGAGGAAATAGAGGAAGTATATGAGGATATTGAAAGTGTAATACAGTACGTAAAGGGAGATGAACGTCTAATAGACTGGGACTGAAATGCCGTTGTAGGGGAAGGAGTGGAAGTACAGGTTACAGGAGAATACAGGTTACCGACAAGGAATGAGAGAGGAGAAAGACTAATTTCAGCTCGTAATAGCGAACACTCTGTTCAACAATCACGGGAGAAGAAGGTTTACTTAGAAAAGGCCGGGTGATGCGGGATTTCAGTTACATTATATCATGGTCAGGCAGAGATTCCAAAATCAGATACAGAAGGCGTACTCAGGAGCAGATATGGAATCAGATCACAATATAGAAGTGATGAAGAGCAGGCTAAAGTTTAGGAGATTACTGAGGAAGAATCAATACGGAAAGAATGGGATGCGGAAGAACTAAGGAATGACGAAATAAGCTTGAAGTGCTCTAAGGCTATAGATACAGCAATAAGGAATAGCTCAGTAGGCAGAACAGCTGAAGAGAAGTGGACTTCTCCAAAAAGGGGAATCACAGAAGATGGAAAGAAAAACATAGGTACAAAGAAGGTAACGGCGAAGAAACCATGGGTAACAGAAGAAATACTTCAATTGATCGATGAAAGGGGGAAGTACAAAAATGTTCCAGGAAACTCAGGAATACAGAAATGAAAGTCGTTGAGGAATGAAATAAATAGGATGTGCAGGCAAGCTAAGATGAAATGGCTGCATAAAAAATGTGAAGAAATCGAGACAGAAATGATTGCAGGAAGAACTGACTTAGCAAATAGGAAAGTCAAAACAACCTTCAGTGAAATTGAAAGCAAGAGTGGTAACATGAAGAGTGCAACGGGAATTCTGGTGTTAAATGCAGAGGAAAGAGCGGACAGGTGTAAAGAGTACACTGAAGGCCTCTATGAAGGGGAAGATTTGTCTCATGCGATAGAAGAAGAAACAGGAGTCGATTTAGAAGAGATGGGGGATCCACTATTAGTATCAGAAATTAGGAGAGATTTGAAATATTTTAGATCAAATAAGGCAGAAGGCATAGATAAAAATCCATCATAATTTTTAACGTCACTGGGGAAAGTGGTACAAACCGATTATTCAAGCTGATGAGCAGAATGTATTAGGCCGGCGACGTACTACCTGACTTTCGATAAAATTTCATCCACGCAGTTCCAAAGACTGCAAGAGCTGACAAGTGCGAGAATTATAGCACAATCAGCTTAACAACTCATGCATCCAAGTTGCTGACAGGAATAATATACAGAAGAATGGAAAAGAAAATTGACGATATGTTAGATGACGATCAGTTTGGCTTTAGGAAAGGTAAAGGAACCAGGAGGCAATTCTGACGTTGCGGTTGATAATGGAAAGAAAAATGAAGACACGTTCATAGGATTTATCGACCTGGAAAAAGGTGATCGACAATGTAAAATGGTGCAAGATGTTCGAAATTCTGAGAAAAATAGGGGTAAGCTGTAGAGAGTGAGGGGTACTATAGCAGTACAAGGTCGACAATATAAAGTCAGTTCGTAGTAAAAATATTTCTGTTACTGGTAAGTCAGATGCATGTACAGTATTTAACAATCATTTTCTGAGCATTGCTGGTGAATTAAATAAAAATTTAGTTTCTACAGGGAATCGTATAACTCTCTTGTAAAATGCCTTTCCGAGATTGATGTCTAAAATACTCCTCTGTGATACTGACAAGGGGGAGATAGAGTCAGTAATTAAATCGCTGAAGACTACGGACTCTCATGGATATGATGGAGAGCCTAGCAGAATATTAAAGTACTGTGCTGCACATGTTAGACCTATAGTTAGCCATATTTGTAATTTTTCCTTTAAGGGTAGTCAGTTTTCTGAACGATTGAATTACTCAGTAGTAAAACCGCTTTATAAAAAGGGAGAAAGGGATAATGTAGACAATTTTAGACCGATTCCTATGCCATCAGTGTTTGTGAAAGTTATTTAAAAGGCTCTGTATGCAAGGATAATTGATAATTTTATATCACATAATTTGCTATCAAATGTACAGCTCGGATTCAGAAGTCGTTTAACAACTGAAAATGCTATATTCCTTTTCTCTGTGAGGCACTTGACGGATTAAATAAAGGGTTTCGAACGCCAGGCATATTTTTTTATTTAACTAAGGCGTTTGATGGTGTTGATCACAAAATATTGCTCCATAAGTTGGATCATTACGGAATACTTGGAGCAGCTCACAATTGGTTCACCACTGACCAAAAGGTCAGTGTTCACAGCGTGGAGAATGGCTGTGATGTGGGGTCTGATTGGGTATCGTCAATTAGAGGATGCCCCACGGACCAGTATAGGGGCCACTACTGTTCCTTACGTATATAAATGATATGCCCTCTAGTATTAAGGGTAATTCTAAACTATTTCTGTTTGCTGATAACACCAGCCCGGTAGTAAAGGATGTTGTGTGCAACATTTGCTCTGTTTCAAATAGTGCAGTTCATGACGTAAGTTCTACATCTACATCTACATCCATACTCCGCAAGCCACCTGACGGTGTGTGGCGGAGGGTACCTTGAGTACCTCTATCGGTTCTCCCTTCTATTCCAGTCTCGTATCGTTCGTGGAAAGAAAGATTGTCGGCATGCCTCTGTGTGGGCTCTAATCTCTCCGATTTTATCCTCATGGTCTTTTCGCGAGATATACGTAGGAGGGAGCAATATACTGCTTGACTCCTCGGTGAAGGTATGCTCTCGAAACTTCAACAATAGCCCGTACCGAGCTACTGAGCGTCTCTCCTGCAGAGTCTTCTACTGGAGTTTATCTATCATCTCCGTAACGCTTTCGCGATTACTAAATGATCCTGTAACGAAACGCGCTGCTCTCCATTGGATCTTCTCTATCTCTTCTATCAACCCTATCTGGTACGGATCCCAAAATGCTGAGCAGTATTCAAGCAGTGGGCGAACAAGCGTACTGTAACCTACTTCCTTTGTTTTCGGATTGCATTTCCTTAGGACTCTTCCAATGAATTTCAGTCTGGCATCTGCTTTACCGACGATCAACTTTATATGATCATTCCATTTTAAATCACTCCTAATGCGTACTCCCAGATAATTTATGGAATTAACTGCTTCCAGTTTCTGACCTCCTATATTGTAGCTAAATGATAAGGGATATTTCTTTCCACGTATACGCAGCAATTACACTTGTCTACATTGAGATTCAATTGCCATTCCCTGCACCATGCGTCAATTCGCTGCAGATCCTCCTGCATTTCAGTACAATTTTCCATTGTTACAGCCTCTCGGTATACCACAGCATCATCCGCAAAAAGCCTCAGTGAACTTCCGATCTTATCCACAAGGTCATTTACGTACATTGTGAATAGCAACGATCCTACGACACTCCCCTGCGGCACACCTAAAATCACTCTTACTTCGGAAGACTTCTCTCCATTGAGAATGAGATGCTGCATTCTGTTATCTAGGAACTCTTCAATCCAATCACACAATTGGTCTGATAGTCCATATGCTCTTACTTTGTTCATTAAATGACTGTGGGGAGCTGTATCACACGCCTTGCGGAAGTCAAGAAACACGGTATCTACCTGGGAACCTGTGTCTATGGCCCTCTGAGTCTCGTGGACGAATAGCGCGAGCTGGGTTTCACACGACCGTCTTTTCCGAAATCCATGCTGATTCCTACAGAGTAGATTTCTAGTCTCCAGAAAAGTCATTATACTCGAACATAATACGTGTTCCAAAATTCTACAACTGATCGACGTTAGAGATATAGGTCTATAGTTCTGCAAATCTGTTCGACGTCCCTTCTAGAAAACGGGGATGACCTGTGCCCTTTTCCAATCATTTGGAAAGCTACGCTCTTCTAGAAACCTACGGTACACCGCTGCAAGAAGGGGGCAAGTTCCTTCGCGTACTCTGTGTAAAATCGAACTGATATCCCATCAGGTCCAGCGGCCTTTCCTCTTTTGAGTGATTTTAATTGTTTCTCTATCCCTCTGTCGTCTATTTCGATATCCACCATTTTGTCATCTGTGCGACAATCTAGAGAAGGAACTACAGTGCAGTCTTCCTCTGTGAAACAGCTTTGGAAAAGGCATTTAGTATTTCGGCCTTTAGTCTGTCATCCTCTGTTTCAGTACCATTTTGGTCACAGAGTGTCTGGACATTTTGTTTTGATCCACCTACTGCTTTGACATAAGACCAAAATTTCTTAGGATTTTCTGCCAAGTCAGTACATAGAACTTTACTTTCGAATTCATTGAACGCCTCTCGCATAGCCCTCCTCACACTACATTTCGCTTCGCGTAATTTTTGTTTGGCTGCAAGGCTTTGGCTATGTTTATGTTTGCTGTGAAGTTCCCTTTGCTTCCGCAGCAGTTTTATAACTCGGTTTTGTACCACGGTGGCACTTTTTCATCTCTTACGATCTTGCTTGGCACATATTCATCTAACGCATATTGTACGATGGTTTTTAACTTTGTCCACTGATCCTCAACACTATCTGTACTCGAGACAAAACTTTTGTGTTGAGCCGTCAGGTACTCTGAAATCTGCTTTTTGTCACTTTTTCTAAACAGAAAAATCTTCCTACCCTTTTTAATATTCCTATTTACGGCTGAAATCATCGATGGATCAACCGCTTTATGATCGCTGATTCCCTGTTCTGCGTGAACTTTTTCAAATAGTTCGGGTCTGTTTGTCACCAGAAGGTGTAATATGTTATCGCCCCGAGTCGGTTCTCTGTTTAACCGCTCAAGGTAGTTTTCAGATAATTTCACTGGATTCTTTGTCCCTGCCACCCATTATGAACGTTTGAGTCTCCCATTCTATATCCGGCAAATTAAAATCTCCACCCAGAACTATGACATGGTGGGGAAATCTACTCGAAATATTTTCCAAATTATCCTTCAGGTGCTCAACCACAACAGCTGCTGAGCCAGGGGGCCTATAGAGACATCCAGTTACCATGTCTGAGCCTGCTTTAACCGTGACCTTCACCCAAATCATTTCACATTTCGGATCTCCGTCAATTTCCTTCGATACTATTGCACTTCTTATCACTATAAACTCGCCTCCCCCTTCACTGTCCCGCCTGTCTCTGCGGAATACATTCCAATCTGAGTTTAGAATTTGATTACTGTTTACATCTGGTTTCAGCCAACTTTCTGTCCCTAGTACTATTCGGGCATTGTGACCGTTTATTAATGAGAGCAGTTGTGGGACCTTTCTATAGACGCTCCTGCTGTTTACTCTTAGCACATTAATATTGTTATTCCCTGTTGCATTTTGCCTACTCCTACCTTGCCGCGTCTCAGGAGGCGTCTTGACGGGCCTAGGGAGGGAATTCTCTAACCTAAAAAACCCACATGTGCACTCGTGGCTTGTAGAAAATAAACTAACGCGAAGTCACGGTAAGATTCAGTTTTTACAGTTTCTAACACACAGTTCAACAAAACACGACGTTTTAATTTCATACAACGGGAATATGATAAGTGAAACTGAATAGTTCCAATTTCTAGGTGTTCAGACAGATAATAAACTGTCTTGGAAAGCCAACGTTCAGGATCTTGTTCAAAGACTTAATGCTGCTATTTTTTCTATTCGAACGGCATCTGATGCAAGTGATCGTTCGACTTGAAAATTAGTCTGCTTGTTTTCATTCGCTTTCGTCATATGGCATTATATTTTGGGCTAGCTCTTTACACTTTAAAGGGATATTTTTTGTTCAGAAACGGGCAGTTCTCGCAATAAGTGGTGTAAGTTCGTGAACCTCTTTTCGACCCCTGTTCACTAGTCTGGGTATATATATATTCTTTACTGTCGTTTCTTGCTAACAGTACCAGCGTATTCCCAATAATTAGCAGCATTCACTCCGTTAATACCTGGCAGAAATCCAATCTGCATTTGGATCGCACTTCCTAAACTCCTGCGCAGGAAGGTGTGCAGTATACTGCTGCATCCATTTTCAATAAGCTACCACGAGAATTCAAATATCTTAGCACTAATCCACGCGCTTTCAAATCGATACTCAAGGGTTTCATCACGGGTCACTCCTATTCTGTTCTAGAGTTCCATGAAAAAATCAAGCTGATTCGTATGTTACATTGTTGATTGCGTTTACTTAAACTTATAGCCTGACTTTTTGGGTTCATAAAGAGTTTATTTTTATCGGTTATTACTTTTATGTTGTAATTTGCTGTACTGACACGTTCCATGACCTTAGAGGTTTGCTCCTCAATTTGGTCCAACGGAACTAGAAGTATAAATCAGATAAATAAAAACAATATGTAAAATGTCCAAGGGGATAATAATACGAGTGAGAACCAAGAATGAAGTGCTCAGATTAAAATGGGTGTAAGACAGGAACGTAGTCCCCCGTCCGTACTGTTCAATCTGTACATCGAAGAAGCAATGATGTAAATAAAAGAAAGATTCAGGAGTGGAATTAAAATTCAAAGTGAAAGGATATCAATGATACGATTCGCTGATGACACTGCAATCCTGAGTGAAAGTGAAGAAGAATTACAGGATCTGCTGAATGGAATGAACCGTCTAATGAGTACAGAATATGGATTGAGAGTAGATCGAAGAAAGACGAAAGTAATGAGAAGTAGCAGAAATGAGAACAGCGAGAAACTTAACATCAGGATTGATAGTCACGAACTAGATGAAGTTAAGGAAATTTGATACGTAGGCAGCAAAATAATCAAGGACGGAGCAAGGAGGACATCAAAAGCAGTCCAGCACTGGCAAGGGGCATTCCTGGCAAAGAGGCCGGCCGGTGTGGCCGTGCGGTTCTAGGCGCTTCAGTCTGGAACCGCGTGACCGCTACGGTCGCAGGTTCGAATCTTGCCTCGGGCATGGATGTTTGTGATGCCCTTAGGTTAGTTAGGTTTAAGTAGTTCTAAGTTCTAGGGGACTGATGACCACGGATGTTAAGTCCCACAGTGCTCAGAGCCATTTGAACCATTTGAACCTGGCAAAGAGCAGTCTACTAGTATCAAACATAAGTCTTAATTTGAGGAAGAAATTTCTGAGAATGTAGTCTGGAGTACAGCACTGTATGGCAGGGAAACATGGACTGTGAGAAAACCGGAACAGAAGAGAATCGAAGCATTTGTGAGTGGTGCTACAGACGCGTGTTGAGTATTAGGTGGACAGGTAAGGCAAGGAATGAGGAGGTTCTGCACAAAATCGGAGAGGAAAGAAATATGTGGGACAAGGAGAAGGGACAGGATGATAGGACATCTGTTAAGGCATCAAGGAATGACTTTCATGGTACTAGAGGGAGCTGTAGAGGGCAAAACTGTAGAGGAAGACAGAGATTTGAAAATATCCAGCAAATAATTGAGGAAGTAGGTTGCAAGTGCTACTCTGAGACGAGAGAAATTCGTGGCACGTCTAACCAGTCAGAAGACTGATGACACAAAAAAAAAAATAAATAAAAAATGGAGGAATGAAGAAAGTCATTTGGTCGGCCGAGCCTTCTTCTGACCGAATTTATGTTCCAAGAGTGAAACATGACGGGGCTTCGGTGATGATACGGACAGCAATATTGTGGTATTTCATGTGTACTATGACTACTCTGCACGTCTGCACTACTCTCAAGGATTATGTGGCCATTTTGGCTGATCAAGTCCATCCCATGATACAATGTTTGTTCCTCGATGCCGTGTTCCAAGACGACAGGGACCCCTTTCCACACAGCGGGCATCGTCCAAAACTGGTACTGTAAACACGAGGATGAGATGTCGCATCTCCCATGGTTACCACAGTCAACAGGTATTATCATCGAGCCTATGTGGTCTGCTTTGGTGAGAAGAGTGCGTGATCGCTCTTCATCTCCACTATTTTTACCTGAGTTTGCCACTATTTTGAAGAAAGATTGATGTAAGATTCGCTTGTAAACCATACAGCTCCTGTATTCCATTCCGAGACGACTGGAAGCTACTTTTGAAAGGTAACGGGCTTCCTAAGCCGTTGAAGCTAGTAATGTGACAGCATGTGTTACTAGTATACTCCAAAACGCCACACACAAAAAAGTGATTTATAACGGTCTTTGTACCTCGGGTTCTAATGGTGATAGAAAGGTAGGGTCAAGTGTTTTGGATAGCCCTTTGGCTAGGGACCATTTGTATACCAAACAAAAGGCTCGTCTTGCTAAAACCACCCTACCATACGACTCAGAGTTCCTTCAGCTCAGGATAATCAGGCAAGTAGATTGGTTCTTTCTGCATTATATGTGCACTACGGTACACCTTAAGCGGCTTGTGGAGGGATAATTTAGTTCATGGACGTTTCCAGTGATAAACCAAAAACAGCGTCTTTCACCATTTTTCGCCGTCAGTAATGGATATCTGAACAACAAAGCACAGAGGTTTGTTCAATTTTTAATGGTACTTGCTCTAGGAATTTATCTAGAAGTGCTACCTTCCCGATTTCAAAAGAGATTTTTGGTTACCATAACCTAGCCAAGGATTTCAAGATAGCAAATGGCTGAAATTCTTACGATACATTCCTAAGATCCAGATTTCGAACAACCTTGAAAATTTTCTCGACATCGTAATCCAATTCTGAAGTTCAAAGTTACCCTAATTGTACACGCAAAATATGCACGTCAAATCCGGTGTGAGGCAAAAACATAGTTTATAAAGTGACGTAGCAGAGATAAATATGCTGTAATGTGTCGTTCTTATCATCAAAGGGTTCTGAGAACTTCTTGTTGTAATACTGAAGCAAATGCAAAATTTTTGTGCACGTAAAATCCGGTCTGGGGTTTAAAATTATGCAGTTTTGTATTATTTCAATTTTACGTAAGTTACCAAAAAAATTTTACGGACTCATGAAGTTCTTTTCATGTGAGTGACATACCCTGCTATAGCAGTGAAAAGAAGGGAACCAGTGGAAAAACGCTCCTCTCGGAGCACAAAAAATAAAAATACGCTCCTCTTTAAAAGACTGACTGAAAACTTGGATACCAGCTGCCTCATTGTACCTTCCTCAGCATCTTTAAGAATTTTTTTTATGCGAACACATTCGCGCTTTTTATGATGGCAGAGAAGGAGATAGTGGCAGTGGGAAAGGGAAAAGTAATAAATTTATACTGGAAGATATTAAAACGTCGTTGTCGTATAGAAATAGCGAAGGAGACAGTGGCACTGTAAGATAAAGAGACGGACACACGAAGGGCGTTCAGTAAATAATGCAACATATTTTTTTAAAGCAGGTTGGTTTTATTCAGAATTCCAACAAACCATATTATCCCCACTTTTTTGCCTACATAACCCTATTTTCCAACATAATCTCATATCACTGCGACGGCCTTACGCCACCTTATCGGGAAGGGCATGTATGCTCGGATGGTACTGTAACGTTCCCTGGCAAACTCACGTTATTAAAAAAAAAAACCAAAAAAACAAGAGTTTATTTGTACCATATACGCCGCTCTGGGCAAGTTGTATATATCGTAATTATTGAACAAAAATATTACTGAATGTGGTGTAAAAGACATTTGTTATTCTCCTTATATTTTTTGTTGTAATATTTGTCTGTATTTAGGATAGGAATTTTTTCTGTATTTATTATGTGATTGTAAAATGTGTCAGTATTTGCGATAGCAGAGATATGTTGCCAGAAGAGAATAATATCGTCAATTTGCAAAGAAATGTTAATAGTCAGCAATACTATTTAAGCACAACGCATTATGTATTCTTTGGTCTTCTCTGTTCAGAAGTCATTGCGGTAGGACACTGTGAAAGAGTTTTTTACGAATGGGTAGACTTCTTTTGTCTCTGTCTGGACTTAGCCGCCATTAGACGATGCGTTACGAATTAATGTGAGTTGTATTGTTGTTTGATCTAAATATATTAGAGTTTATCAAAAGTGTGAATTATTTATGTAAATTAGCTTGCCCACGTCATCTATAAAATTTCTTTAAGAATTTTTCAGCATTTTTTAGCAGTGTTGCTGGGCTGTGCCGCGACCAACAATAGCAAACCCGTAAATCGGGAACAGATGCATAAAAATCAATGGTGAATTAAGAAATTGTTCTTCTTTTTCAGTGATCCTGTGGCTGATAAAATTTGAATTAATTATACGTTTGTGCATTCGTAGGCGGATAGCTAATGTTAGTTAACATTGAAATTTAAACAGTTTGGTTCTTTCAAAATATCTTAAATGTGTAATGAAGTAGGTTTGATCAGTGATAAATGTCGGCTTGGCAATAATTAAAACATTTTCTGCTAATAGAGGTAATCTTGTGTTCTATGGCTAGTGCCGGGATAAAATTCAGTAAAAATATTTAACAAAAAATCCACTGCATCAGGAAAGTGTATGCCAAGGCCGAATGATTTAAAGGACCCAATTCTCAACCTAATATTCTTAACCAGTTCATATGAGTTCACGTAAATATTATTTTTTCTTTAAATGAACGTAATAATTAAGTAAGTAAAAATTTTTTTATTACCACACGAAAATAAGAGAGTGGTTCTACAACAAAGTTCGCACGAAAGAAAATTAACTTAAAAACAACAGATAAATTTTATTATTCTTCTTTAACGAAATTTCAAATCAATCCCATTCATTTCGATAGACGATTTCGTTAAAGTACCATCCTACAGAACGACGTCGCAGCCAACGTCTTGCTGCATCAATAGTCTTCCCATCATCCACGTATTGCTACCCGCAGAGTCCGTCCTTCATTGGGCCAAGCAGATGGAAGGCGAAAGATGCGAGATCTGGGGAGTAGTGTGTATGAGGATGAACAGTCCAATGAAGTTTTATGACATCGTCTCGGGTGCGCAGACTTATGTAAGGCCTCGTGTTATCATGGAGAAGGGTTATAAAAGGCTGTTCAAATTAAAAATTGTTTCTTCAATTTCCTCAGGGTAGCACAATACATGTCACAGTTGATCGTTGCACCATGACGAATGGCATCAAACAGAATTTCCTCTCAGAGTTCCAAAAGACCGTTGCCATGACTTTATGGCTGCGGTTGTAGCTTTGAACTTTTTCTTCAGCAGAGAGACTGCTCTTTATGGTCTTCTGTTAAGCAGCGAGGTCCAGGAACCCACTGAGCACACACTTTTGATTGCTCCAGCTGGTGGACGACTGTCTCAGCACTACCAACAGAGACGTCCAGTGGAGCAGCGAGGTGTCTGAGATCCTTCGATCACCTCGAATGAGAGATTTGCACGACCTTGTTACGATAATGACAGGAGTCTCGCCCAACGACCCACCTTTCTTTCGTTCGCTGCCAGATCTCCGTAGACATTCTGCAAGCTCCTATGAATATCTGTGATGCTCTCTTTTTCCACCGGAAGAAGCTCAATGACAGCTCCCTGCTTGGAACGCACCTCCATTACATAGCCGGCACGGTAGCTCAGCGTGTTGGGTCAGAGGATTAGCTGCCCTCTGTAATAAAAAACTGAGTTAATCGATCAACAACGAACTTAAACGGATGTCTTACGACGTCCGCACCGAGCAGATGCAACGAACAAAATCGAACAAAATGAGATTTTTTTTAAAAAAAGTGGTCAGCGCGACAGAATGTCCATTCTAAGGGTCCGGGTTCGATTCCCGGCTGGCACGGATATTTTTTCCGCTCCGGGACTGGGTTTGTGTTGTGCTAATCATCATCATTTCATCCATAGCCGGCACGGTAGCTCAGCGCCTTCGTTAGAGAGCTGGTTGGCCTGTGTAATAAAAACCTGAGTGAAAGGATCAACAATGAACCTGAACGGATGTCATAATAATAATAATAATAATAATAATAATCAGAAGTTCATGCAACTGTAGGGGCTGAAGCGGAAATATTTCACCATATCCTACAATAAATTACGTATTTTCAAGCGAAATTGGTGGAGGAAAATAACTGTTGCTTTACTTTCTGAACCCCTCGTAGATGACAGTGACAGAACAGCGTTAGGAAAAGAGTGAAGGAGACAGTGCCATTTGGAGAGAAATATAGAAAACGAGAAAGTGCAGGTGGGCGAGGGCCAGTGATAATGAGAGACAGTCTATGACAATTACAAAGGAGAAGAATGGGGCAGTGAGAGTGAAGGGAGACAGCAGCAGTACGAGCGAATGAATGGGCGATAGCAGTAAGAGAGAGCAAGAGGTGGAGGATGATAGTGAAAGGAGATAGCATTAGTAGGACAGTACGAAGGAGGTGGCTGCGAGACAGGGGCAGTGACAGAGGGACACGAAGAGAGAATGTCAGTGAGTCGGGCTGAATGAATGAGTGAAATTGGGCAAGTGGGAATGGATGAGTATGAGAGGGAGAACGGGGGACTAGTGAGTGTAAACAAGTGGCAGTTAGGATAGCCTGCATGTTATAAAGAGCTTTGGCATGTAAGATTTTTGCGAAAATTTCTAAAGGTGGTGAGTAAGGTAGAGTGAAGTAACTTGTACCCCACTTTTCAGGCAGAGTCTTTTAAACAGGAGCATATTCGCCTTTTTGTGCTCGGAATGGGGTATTCTTCCATTGGTTTATACACTACTGACCATTACAATTGCTACACCAAGAACAAATGCAGATGACAAACGTGTATTCATTGGACAAATATATTGTACTAGAACTGACATGTGATTACATTTTCACGCAATTTGGGTGCATAGATCCTGAGAAATCAGTACCCATAACAACCACCTCTGGCCGTAATAACGGCCTTGATACGCCTGGCCATTGAGTCAAACAGAACTTGGATGGCGTGTACAGGCACAGCTGCCCATGTAGCTTCAACCCTTACCACAGTTCATCAAGAGTAGTGACTGGCATATTGTGACGAGCCAGTTGCTCGGCCACCATTGACCAGACGATTTCAATTGGTGAGAGATCTGGAGAATATGCTGGCCAGAGAAGTAGTCGAACATATACTGTATCCAGAAAGGCCCGTACAGGACCTGCAACATGCGGTCGTGCATTATCCTGCTGAAATGTAGGATTTCGCAGGGATCGAATGAAGGGTAGAGGCACGGGTCCTAACACATCTTAAATGTAACGTCCACTGTTCAAAGTGTCGTCAATGCGAAGAAGAGGTGACCGAGACGTGTAACCAATGGCACCCCATACCATCACGCCGGGTGATACGCCAGTATGGCGATGACGAATACACACTTCCAATGTGCGTTCGCCTCGATGTCGCCAAACACGGATATGACCGTCACGATGCTGTAAACAGAATCTGGATTCATCCGAAAAAATGACGTTTTGCCATTCGTGCACGCACGTTCGTCGTTGAGTACACCATCGCAGGCGCTCCTGTCTGTGATGCAGCGTCAAGGGTAACCGCAGCCATGGTCTCCGAGCTGATAGTCCATGCTGCTGCAAACGTCGTCGAACTATTCGTGCAGATGGTTGTTGTCTTGCAAACGTCCCCATCTGTTGACTCAGGGATCTAGACGTGGCTGCACAATCCGTTACAGCCATGCGGATAAGATACCTGTCATCTCGACTGCTAGTGATACGAGACCGTTGGGATCCAGCACGGCGTTCCGTATTACCCTCCTGAACCCACCGATACTATTCTGCTAACAGTCATTAGATCTCGACCAACGCGAGCAGCAATGTCGCGATAGGATAAACCGCAATCCGACCTTTATCAAAGTCGGAAACGTGATGTTACGCATTTCTCCTCATTACACGAGGCATCACAACAACATTTCACCAGGAAGCGCCGGTCAATTGCCGTTTGTGTATGAGAAATCGGTTGGAAACTTTCCTCATGTCAGCACGTTGTAGGTGTCGTCACCGGCGCCAACCTTGTGTGAATGCTCTGAAAAGCTAATCATTTGCATATCACAGCATGTTCTTCCTGTCGGTTAAATTTCGCGTCTGTAGCACGTCATCTTCGTGGTGTTGCAATTTTAATGGCCAATAGTGTATATGATACTTTAATTGTATTTTCGAATTCTTTGCTCAATCACGTCTATGTTCACTCGTAAAACTGCTGTACTATTTATTTGGAGGATACATATGGCTCGATAAACAGTGCATACTACGGTGTTATTGGACAGAACAAAATAAGCAAATAAAAATAAGCTCACTTATGCCTAGACGCGAACCGCACATCTCACTTGATGCTAACTAGATTTTATACTAACCGTGCAGGCGGTGTAGCCCACTCACACTTCATTAGATGTCGTTCACATTGTTTTCTGCCGATAATATGGTCGATACAAAAGCATTTATGGCCGTTGTTTAGTTGCTAGTTTCAAAGGTTTGGCCTAATAGGGTGAATATGTCTTCGCACTGTTTACTGGTATACGTCCACATTTGTTTGAAGTTAAATGTTCGCCCTGCCCTTTCAGGGACACCTCTATTTTCACTAAGGCCACCAAAAGTGTTGCAGTTCATCTCAAATGTTAGATTCACATTCAGCGAGTTGTAGCCCATTTTCTTGATTCCAAAACAGTAACTGAATCTACATCTCTAAGCAATTCAAAGTAAATTTAGCCACTTAACGGTTCTTATCTTGTGTTTTCTCGCTTTGCCTCCATCACATCGCACTTTTATCCCACATCATTATTTAGACTGCGCGGGCGAACCACCTCGTAAACGACTAATAAAAATGTAAATTTTTGGGCCAAGAGCCCAACAGTAGAACAGATTGAAAACTTCAATAAACGTACACAGGCCATTATAAGGCGTCTAATAAGTGAGTCCTTAATTTTGATGTACTGCTTGTATATTTTCTCTAGATTTACTGAGTCTAAATAGGCACTGGATCATTTATTAAATGTTTGATTCTACAGAGGTTAAAAATGTGGCAGAGACTTTAAACGTGCAAGAGCAGAGGCAGCGGCCATCTGGAAGGTTTGCAGCTCTCAGGTGGCATGCAAAAGTGATGGTGGATTCGGTGCGGAACTGGTGTTACCCGTCAACTAACACATCATAGCAAGGTGCCAACCCACATCAGGAAGATGAAGCACCCAAACAGCGGGCGACAGCGTGCTCATAATTAACGACATACTCTCAAGGATTACAAGGAAATCGCTGCACCAGTACCTAGTCAAAGTAGCGTAATGTTTAGATAGTTCGAACTGTTCTGAAGAAATACTTCTCGTCCAGGTGGGTCTATTGTGCAAATGAAAAATCATATAAAGTAGAAATTTTGACAACAGTGGCATAATCTGTACAAGAAATCACTTATTATTATTATTGTACTGAAAGTTGATACTGTGTGTGCGTACAACATTTTGCCCTTGTTAGTTCCTAATACGCAATCTTTGTTCAGTTCATTGGAAGTGTATTCGATGGTAATACGACTGGGAAATCAACATGTGATAACTGGGAGACATTTACATTTATATTGCTGTTCTTCTATGCAATAGAAGCATCCACATAATTTTGAGCTTTGTAGTGAAATAGTTTTATTATGCTGGCAGATGGAACCAGAGGTTACCAGAAGTCGCACATACAAATCGTCCATGCCTTCTTAATTCACACAACTCCACTTTATGATAGAAGTATAATGCTCCGAAACGTGCAGTGAGAATAATAATAAATGAGACTGATTAAAGCAAATTGTTTTTTCAATTGATATTCATAACCGTCATAATCTAGCCCAATATATAATGTTTGCGCTATCATCTCTGTGTACTGCATTCGAAGTAGAAAGTATTAGGGACGTGGTTTCGCCGTATATCCGAAAGATACTAAAATACGTTAATGAATTCCGAAGAGAGTTGTGAGTCAGTTAAAACGATGCATACAACATTTTGAAAGGGCAGTCTTCTTGGCTGTGGTCCGTGTCTTCAATTTTTCTTACTAACGGATTCCAGAGAGACCTGATTTACTTCCGCTCTCCAGAAACTGCAAGGTCAGTCACAACTTAACAGTGGAAAATCACTGTTCGTAACCTGTTGAGGCACAGCAGCCTGTAGAGAACTTGAACCGTTTCAGACCTGATTATTTTCCTGTAGGAAGGAAATTTTTTTTATGCTCTCATGTTCTTAGACGATTTTTAATAATTTTACAAGCAAGATTTACACAAATATACGTACTTGTTTTCAGACTATACCTTGTAAACATGGCTTCTTTTTTTGGACTACATTAATTAATTTTGGAATTCACAGTATTACAATAAATTACATTCGATAATTGCCATATAAAACAATAAAAGCATTCAGTTATTCATGGAATATAATTAACCAAATACTTCCTTGTAATCTACTAATCATGAGCTACTGTGCACTGGTACATTCACTTGTTTATATTTTTATAGTGATGACAACCGGTGGCAGCACTAGTGCATGAGGAAAAGTCCGAACATTCACAAACGCGTACATGGGGTTTCCACCGACGAAAAACATTTCTGTTGCAGGTAAGAATCACAAAAAATTAACGTATACGGTTGTAGGCGGTCTGAAGGTTTAAGATGGTGTAAAGAAAGACAGCTTAAAATACAATTCAGAAATCATAACTGGTCACTACAGTTCATGCGAAATTGTAACAGAAATGCTCTGGAAGCTTAATGGGAATCATTGGGGGAAAGAAGACGTAGTTTCTCGCGTAATACTGTGAGTTAAATTTAGAGAACCTGTACTGGTTGAACGCTGTGCGTCAATTGGGCTAGAACCGTCGGCTATGTCGTCCAGGGAGGCATAAAGGCAGTAATTTTTCCCTCGAAGAATACACGAGTGAGTGGAACAGAGGTACCCTCTGCCATGCACTGTACACTGGCTTGCTGAACTTATACACTGTTGAGCCAAAACATTATAACAGGTGCTCGCTACGAGACTGAATTCTCGCTGCTGGCCTTGTGGGCACGTGGTTTGGTAAGGAGAGTACTCGTTGGCTGTAACTGAAGTGCAGCTACTCAAGGAGGTCCTTTGTGGGCTGTAATTGTACGACAGCGAAACTTGGTAGATATGCTAATGCGATAATGACGTACCGATTTGCTCTGGAAAAAATTGTTCCAATTTTGGCCACTAGGTGCACATCTGGGGCTGTGAATGAGAAAGACGTACAGAAATGTTTCCGCGTGTAACAGATTAGGAACTGGACGTGAGGAGAACCGTTGCTTACACAATTTGTTGGTTGTGAGCACCGGAGACATCGACGAGATGATAAAAGAATACATTATGTAAGGGTACACTACCCTCTACATATGATCTTTGGATCGATTATGAGCAGAAACTGAGAGTACAATTGTAATTGTTGTGGAGTGACCGAGCTTGGAGGCGGCAGCGTTCTGACAGATTTGATGGTCGCTCGTTGCAAGCAATACCGTACAGTCCGGCCTGCTAGTCGGTTATGCATACAGTTATTGTGTAATAGAACACAGTTTATTTGAAGCGTTCTTTGTGTCAGTCAGTATCAATGCTAGTGTATTTAACGAAATAAATGTTACATAGTAAAATCCGTGAATTGCTAATTTCAATACATACCGCCCAGCGTAGTTTACAATAATGAGTAAAATTAACAAAGGGAAAGTACCATTCCCAATTTAAATCAATTAAATTCAGGCCACCCGTTGACGAAGACGAGGGTATTCGGTGCGCAGACGCGAGGAGAAACCTTGGATATGGCGACGCGTGTTCGGATTCCGATTCCAACGCGACTTCGGATACGACGGAGAAGACATCACAACAACTGGTGAGTCCGTAGCAATTCAGCACAGCAACGCTTCGTGTGGAATTCGATTAATCATTGTGTAAGAGTGCTTTGAAAAGGAACACTAACGCTGTTAATAACATTTAATTACAGGGAAGAACATTTTTAATTACGCGTTCGCTAACTTATGACAAACAGTGATTGTTGATAACAGTGTTAAAATGGTCGACACAAAGCGAAACGGCAGTGTTGTAAACGAGGAAGGAGAGTTTAACGATTCAGTAAACTGAGAACAGAGTAAAGTGCTAGAAAATACCTCAGACGAATTAACCGAAGATAGCGGTATCGTTAGCTTTGATCCGCCCAAGCCTAGTTCAGCGCAGTTGGCTATTCAACAAACGCGAACCACTATTATTAGAAATGGTTTCTTTACTCAGTTATTAGGGAAGACAGAATTTCATCATGGATGACAAAAGCGAAGAATCGCAAACGAAATTAGAATCTATTCGGAAGGAACGAAAAAACTGCGGGAGAAAACAAAGAAATGAGAGAGAAAAACAAACAAATTCAGGAGAAAATCGAAACTTAACTGAACAGTTTAACAGATACTATTAATGTATAAGTTAAAGGGGTGTCATTCATTCGTATAAATACTGTTAATAATTTGCGAACCGAGCTTAATAAGACGTCCTATGAAAATCATAATCAGCTCAGAGAGGAATGTAAAGTCAAACATGAAGAAATCGAAACGGAAAATCAAGGATTTCGGAGCCAAGTTGATGAAAAATGCAGGCAAACAACCGAATCGGTTAGTAAAGCTCATAAGAAAATACGGGCGCAAAATGACTAAATCATAAAAATCAAGAATACGTGCAAGAAGGACAGAGAATCGATGAGTATAATGGTTAACGGCGTACGGACGCAGTGCAAATTACGTAGACAATATCCATAGTACAATTACTGCCAGTGACGAAGAGCTGATCCACTTAGTAAAGTGCGTAATTTGCGTGACGAAATTAATGCTGTGTTGCGCAAAGCAAATAGCAACGATGTTCGCGGGACACGTATAATTCTTGACAATGGACTGAGCACTCGAAATTTCCAGGACTATGATCCGAAACAAGATATTAATGCTGTTGCATTTATTAAGCAGTTCAAACACCCATTTCCGAAGCCTTATAAGGAGCGTGCCTAAACTTACATTTACGTCAGTCACATCAAAGGTGAAGTTCATGTGTGGGGTATCCGAAAGTCCAAAAATCACCACAAGTATGAAGAATTTGAGTCTGCAATTTTAAATAATCATTAGTGTAGGAAGAAGCAGTGGGACGTTAAATCAAAAATTCTTATTCTTCCCAACTATGCAACACATCACGGTACCATGTGCGAGTATATACAGAAGTACTGGAACGACAATCCATATTTAGGATATCTTGCCAAGGGAAAAGAAGGGATGTTGATTTTAATACAGAAATTACCCTTCGTAGGCTAGCACTTACAGGCCAGTTGAAAATGGAACAAGTGTGTTTTTTAATTGACAACACTGAAACACTTAATAAGGAACAAAAACAGCGAGAACGTAATAACAGCAGTAAGAGGCAAAATAATGGCCGGATGCGAGAGGAATTCCAGGGGCACGGACGGCCAAGTAGATCTGATCGCCGATATGGCGGGAGGCATCGAAAAAATAATTGACACACGCCATCGATTCAACCAAAACTGTTCGCCGAACAGGCCACCTAACAACGGAGAAAGAACACAATATCGATCACCAGAACGTTCTAGAAGCCGTGACCGTAATCAGAGGAATACTGAACCGTTAGACGAAGCCTAGTTTCGGATGCGACTCGCTCCTAAACTCAATTAGAAAGGGATCAGAAATTGTGACGAACGTTATTCGGTGTGAACGCGCGGATGCGGTAGAAGAAGATTTT
Organism: Schistocerca serialis cubense; assembly: GCF_023864345.2. Taxonomy (NCBI): domain Eukaryota; kingdom Metazoa; phylum Arthropoda; class Insecta; order Orthoptera; family Acrididae; genus Schistocerca; species Schistocerca serialis. The sequence continues at coordinate 441,690,603 of NC_064641.1, read as the reverse complement.
TACCGGGAAAAGGAGCAAAGAGAAAAAGAAATTTTAATGCCTTTTGTTGAAATCGAATCGTGTGGTACAACTATAAATGCTCTAATATATTCAGCAAGTGAAACGAACGCACTTTCTGAAAGCTTATTTATGCAGTTATATAATGGGATATCATTCCCAACGTCACCTGTTAACAACGTACGTTTTGTCAGTGCTATTGTTAATAGAGGCAAACCCATTAAATGACAGGCGTTATTGAAGTTTCGGATTACAGTGGTTGGGTCCGTAGGGGATGTACTAATTGTTGGCTCCCTTGACGTTAGACTGGTTGTCGGAATAGACTGGCTAACTTAAATGGCGTATAGTATTGATTTTGAGAAAAGGTGTCTGCGGATTAAGATGATCAATGGAGATAAGAAGATTTTGTTTAAGGGGTCAATAACTGAAAATGAAAGTAACGCTGCGTGCCTCAAGATAAGCGTAATGCATTTTCTAGGAGAAAATGATATTGTACATGTTAGTTATTGTAAGAACGATATTGAACTTTAGGACAACAATGATGATGAGGAAGCTCTAAACAGTATACAAATCAAGATTTGACAGTTAATAGAATTGTCTGAAGCGAAGCAAGTAGAACTGACTGAAGCGTTGAAATTTTATGCCGACTTTTTCTCAGAATTACTTGGATGAATTAAAGGATGTCTTTGCAGAATTAAAGTGTGCTGTTCCGCAATAAACCATATGCAGTACCATTAGCCATGAAGAAATCATGAGAATGCTGAATAACCAAATAATTGAGCGCTCAGTCAGTGAATATTCCAACCCAATACATGCTGTTGCTAAGAACGATGGTAGGTTCGTATTGTTCTGGATGCCTGCGCGATGAATCGCATAATTCTGCTGCAACACGATCAACCTGAAAACTTAGAAGTTCAGAGGAGTCAAATATTTAAGTAATTTTGACTTGACTAGCAGCTATTGGTAGCTCTGCATTCCTATACAGCGGAAGATGTTACCAGTTTCAGAGGATGCCGCTCGGTTTGTCAACATTTTCAGCACATTTTATGCGAGCTCTTGATGAAGTGTTAGGAGAAGATTTCTTAAAGCATCCGACGATCTACGTTGATGACATTTTAATTAGTACTGCCTCCTGAGAGGAACATCAGGATATTCTTTGTCAAGTACTTGAGTACTTGACGCTTTAAGAAGAGCTGGAAGTTCCATTAGCTTGCAAAAATCAGAATTCTCCAAGTCACAGATTAAGTTTCTTGGTCATGTTACTTCGTCGCGTGGAACTGAAACGGATCCGGCAAAAATGGACACAGTGAGCAATTTTCCGCTACTGAAATGCTGCAAGCAACTGAAATCGTTCATCTGTTTTTGTAGTTTCTGTCGGCGTTTTCTGCCTGGATTTTGTTTATCTTCTCCATTGATAATGGAAATGGGGGTCGAATTGATTAAAAAACTATGTGAAGCACCAACACTGCACCACCATGTTCTAAATAAGAAATCTTATCTCGGAACTGATACAGCGATTACGCTATTGGCGCAGAATGAACTGAGTGATAGAGCATCACACAACTGCAGTCGTGAGCCGTGCCCTCACTAATTGCGAAAGAAAATGCACTGTCACAGAAAAAGAAGCGCTCGCCACCGTGTGTAGTTTGGAAAAGTTTCACTTTGACTTGTCTCGAAGACACACAGTAATAGTGACAGACCATAAATCACTGTCATTCTTACTTAACTGCAGATTGATGCACGGCAGACTCACTCGCTGGACGTTGAATCTTCAACAATTCAGCTTCGAAATACAGGACATACCAGGGAACAAAAGTATAAAACCGGATGCGTTATCAGGGTTATCTAAAGGACACAATTCTATTAATACTACACAGCCGCGGCAGAAAGACCTGAGAATCTACTTCATAAGAGGCATGGAAGGCGAATGTTCCATACGAAAAATGCTCAGAAACATAAAACATGAACAGGACGCCGACGGAACACTCAAAATAGTAAGGAAGAAATCTGATTATCCGAATGCTGTAGGTGGTTATGAAATAAGTCAGTATTATTTAAAACAAGGTAGAACTTTATACCGATGGTAAAATGTTAGATCAATGGTGGTTGTACATACGTACAAATTTTGTAGACGACCTAATGAAATTTGTGGCCGTGCGTGGTAGCCGTGCGGTCCGCGCAGCTCTCCCCGTCGGAGGTTCGAGTCCTCCCTCAGGTATGGGTTTGTGTGTGTTGTCCTTAGCGTAAGTTAGATTAAGTGGTGCGTAAGCTTAGGGACCGATGACCTCAGCAGTTTGGTCCCATAAGACCTTACCACAAATTTCCAATAAAATTTGTGGATGTGAGCTATGCTCATTTTGGACCATATAAGTGCATGTTGAAGTTACAGGAAAATGTATTTTTAACAATATAGCTAGGAAAGAACGCTCAGTGCTGAAGCCTTGCGAATTGTGTCAAAAAACTAAAGTATATACTGGGGAACATAAAGCGTTTATGCACAGTACAGTACTTAAAAAATCTGGAGGTATCTCGGTCCATGACCTCTCGATTTAAAGGGAATTTCACTCAAATTTTAGTTGGACGTTTTTTCATGATTTAAGCGCCTTTGCTCACTGAGATAAGACAATTGCAAAATTATAATCAAGAGACTGAGAAAAGAATACTTCTTGAATACAGTTAAACCAGAGTGCATTCTGTTTGATAACGGCTCACAATTGCGTTCATATATGTGGAAAAATTTTATGCCTGGTTAGACATATTGCTATGTCAGCTTATAGGCCCTCTTCCAACGCTTCTGTGATCCCTAAGCGAGAGTTAGGACGTTTGTTCCGTGCCTATTGCGACAAGAAACACACTAAATGGATTGATCGACTAACTGATTTTGAAACTGTGATGAACAGCTTAGCTCATGATTCAACTGGTTTATCACCATGTACCGTTCTCTTTGGCAAAAAGGCGGACAGCATATTTCATGAGTGTAGTTTCCTCGAGAAGACGACGTCATGCAAGAGCAACGTTTGAACTTCGCGTTAGAGAAAATTAAGAAACGAGTAGAAGAAACGAAGTTACCACATGACAGAATCGTTGGGTCTATCACCTACAAAGTCAGTGATTTAATACTTACCTAAATGCACACGAAATCATAAAGTATTAACGACTAAATAAAGAAATTTCACCCCATAGGCCATTTACGATCAGAAAACTAGTACATCTGAATTCGGTGGATCTGGTCAGTATCACAGTCTTCAACACGTTGAGAACATCAAAATGTACTATCAGTGAGAAACAGTGCAAAGATAAAATTTTGTGAACAGTCTTATTGTGTTTGCAAACGACAGTACAGTGAATTATAGAAAGGGACAATAGTCGGCAGCTATTGTGAGCTAGGATTACTAGACTGAAGTGGTGAGCTACAGTGAGTTCGTTTCAGGGAAACATTAACGTTAAGTGTTGTTATAAAGTGTGTTGTGCTACCATGTCGCATGATGCGAGTGTTTTATCACTAGAGCCTGCTAGGAAGGCTGGGTTACGTGCGAGTACCTTTTGTGTTACTGTACCACTGCTGTAAGAACGTTTTTTGTGTTCACATGTTGGCGAGCCGTCTGGATGCACACGCACTCCGGTTGTCATTGCTATCCCTCCCAAGGAATTAGAGTCCTAAGAAGCTGTGCCGATGCACGCCCCAGTATAACATAGGCCGTTCATGTTCCTATCTCTGCCGTGTTAAGGCTTGAAAGCAACATCTAAGTCATGTGACTAAGGGCAGAAAGCCGAGTTCGTGTTACAAGGCGCTGTGTGAGGTGGAGCTGACAGTTACAGGTTTTTTCATTTATAGCTGAAATCGAGCATTGATTTTGTCAATTCAGCGAACTATAATACTACTCCAGAGTGAGATTTTCACTCTGCACCGGAGTATGCGCTGATATGAAACTTCCTGGCAGATTAAAACTGTACCGGACCGAGACTCTAACTCGGGACCTTTGCCTTTCGCAGGCAAGTGCTCTACCATCTGAGCTACCCAAGCACGACTCACGACACGTCCTCACAGCTTCAATTCCACCAGTACCTCGCCTCCTACCTTCCAAACATCACAGAAACTCTGTGATGTATGGAAGGAAGGAGACGAGGTACTGGCGGAATTGAATCTGTGAGGACGGATCGTGAGTCGTGCTTGGGTAGCTCAGAGGGATGCTGGAAACGTAGCTCAGCGTGTTTGGTCAGAGGCTTTAGCTACCCTCTGTAATAAAAAAACTGAGTGAATGGATGAACGAACAAACTGAACGGGTGTCGTCGGATGTCCGCCACGAACAAATTCAGCGAAAAGTATAGAACAAAACGAGATAAAAAAAAAAAAGATGGTAGAGCACTTGGCCGCGAAAGGCAAAGGTCCAGAGTTCGAGTCTCGGTCCGGCACACAGTTTTAATCTGCCAGGAAGTTTCTGTAATACTACTGTTACAGATTTAGCAGCGCAGTTAACCTAGTTTCTCCGTAATTACCGATAATAAAGCAATGGCTATCGTTTTTACATGTGCTCACGTCAAAACGTATTGACTGTTCTTTTTAACAAGCGACGGAATCACTGTTCTTTAGTGAATACGTGTTTTTGCTCTGTGAATTCTTGCAGTTCACCGTTTCCGCAGGAGTGGAAGACAAAATAACGATTTCCCATGCAGCATTAGTTTTCTAACGATTCCATAAGAATATGCATGAAATGTTTTTGTATGCTGTTGTAAGAAAGGAAATTCGTTTGTATGTGTAATATCAGGTACTGAAGCAAAATAAGCACATATATATTCTGACTTTTACTTAATCCAGTAGATACCACAACGATATCAAGATAGGAAGCGTAATATGTTACAAAATGTTGTTATACTTGTGTAGTGAGCTAGATATTAACGATATGCCGTCTCAAAATCTTAGTCATTCATTAAGTATTACATAAAGGGACTAACATCCATCCTAACTTTCCTCTGTTAAGGCTTGAAAGCAACATCTAAGTCACGTGACTCAGGGCAGAAAGCCGAGTTCCTGTTACTAAGCATTGCAAGGATTTTGAAATAGTTCCCTTTCAAAATTGAGATTTTCAACCGTTTGTGAAGTGTGTAGGGTCAAAAAAACACTTTTCTAGGCATATACCAAGGTTTTTAATAATACTGCTAAGACAATGCACAAAATTTGATCTCTAACAAAATTACACTGTAGATGGAGAAGCCTCATGGATGTGGAGTCAGTCTAGATCTACAGTAATAACAAGCAAATTTTAGACAGTCTGTATTAACACTGATGTCCCTATCTTTACATTGCATAGTTACATTCATATCTATAGTGCATAATTTGTTTAAGTAAAAAGAAAGATGCTACTCTGAAAAAAGCTGCTGCATCCAAAGTTACACTAAATACTTAGTGTTGGCCTCCCACTCGTAGCTTAGTAGTAAGTTGATTACATTTGAATTTATCAAACAAAATAGTTACTTATACCTGCAGAAACTGAGTCTTGCTTGCAGTGCATTACCATTTAACATATACCTTCACGACACACATTTGTACTTCCCAAGTAACAAACATAACTTTTTAATTATTGAATCTAGATCTTCAAGTAATAAAAAATGACTAATTTAAGAATAATTTTCTTTTGAATTGGTAGAAATTGCCAATTTCTTGCGTATATCAGATGGGAGCTTGTTGAATACCATACCTTTGCAGCATAATCCATTATACCTCCCAGGACACTGGGCAAGAAGGCAAAGTGCACATGAAAATGATTCTGATTGACTTGTACTGTAATAAGTACATCACAGTTCAGTTGAAACTTGTTTTTGTTGTCAGTAAGAAAAACCATGAAGGAATACAGGTATTGGGGACTAAGCATTCCAAAAGCTTTAAAAAGCACTCTACATAATGTGTGGTTATCACAGTAACAATAATCTTGCTGTTCACTTCTGGTGAATAGACACTACTGCCAAAACACGTTATTTACTTAAAGTGCCCTGCTTCAGAGGATTCATTTACAACAGAGTGAAAATGTGCTAACACCAACACCCACCAGCCCCATCTTCTAAAAGAAACATCATTTACATGGAAAGCAATGTACAACCAAAACGTTTCATACGGACATTAATCATTGTGTTTGTCTTAATATTATTGCACACTTCTTATAGACGAACTGCTTTCTCGGAAAATAAGGTAAACCGCCTTTTTTTAAAAAGGATCACTGTCAGTTTAATAACTTCTTTAGGATCTGCAATAAGCTATATTATCTGTGTTGAGGCTGCAGCTTTTTCTGGTAAAGTGTCAGGGGGAGTACATTTCTGGTGACAACATTTTCACTTTCTGACTCAGTGGCAAAAAGATGAACAGCATTCTAAAATCAGCACTTAACACAGAAGAACAATAAAAATACTGATGGCAATAATACAAGCACTTAATTGATCAAAGAAAAACAGCATTTATGGAAGACTTATATCCCTGTACTGTGGAAATTTATTACTGTATCACTTAACACAGATCTTTTAGAATCAACTTTATCTAACCCAAGTTTTGCTGCAGTGGAAACTCTGTATGAGAGGGAAGAAGAAAAAATTGTTCAGTCAGCTTAAAAATTTAGATGATAACGCAGTTTTAAGGCATATAAATTTGTAAACTGATATTCTGAATTACATACTGAAACAAATATAAGGCATTAGTTTCTTACTTGTCAGGAACAAAGTTTAAGAAAAATACAGAGCAAGTCTACAGAACAGGACTCAAATTCATTAACTGGTTTCACACAAACAACAACAACAACAACAAAAATACAGTTTAGCTGTAAGTGAGTTGACTTCTGCAGCTGTATGTGCCACCACGTATGTATGTGATTCTATTTTCAGAACAATCACAAAATCTCCGATTACTAAAGAAAACTATTTTTGTGTGGATGCTTCTAGTCAGAAGATGGTGTATGTTCTTGCTGTGGAGTCTTACTTCATTGTGCAGCCTTATTTTACAATACTCAATGAATACAGCTGTTTTTCAGGTGATGAATGTGATTATCAAGGGGAGGACTATTTGGTCCATGTTTATTCAGCTGAAGGAAAATATCATTCCTTGTATCCTGCAAAGCTTAGGTAACTAATTTCTTAAAGGATTTTTCACAATAAAAATGGACAATTGTCTTATACTTTCTGGACCAACTTGCACAGATAAACACGATCACTGGATATTGAAAAGCCACCTCTGTTTCTTTCTGTTCAAGATAATTCTACAAGAAACAAACACAGTTAAACTTGGCAAATGCGGCACTCTAGTTCATTTTTCAGTTTCCTAACCAAATACTATGTGTAAGAAATTGGATGAGATATGTAATGATAGTCCTTATTTATTACAATGGCAGAGCAATTAGCAGTAGTAGATGTAACAGTCTGAATGTGTATCACAAATATCTTTGAAGCAGCTCCAGACTGTTGGATTGATATTCTGCTCCTCCACGATTTGTCACAGCATTAAAAACCACTTCCACCAGTAGGAAAGTCCCTCATGGTGCAGGTCTGCTTCTGACAGGGTCATACACGACTAAAGACGAATGTAAACTGTTGATTGCATCCGTTCTCGTTGTGCGAACCAGTTCTCTCAGGATATTCTTTATTCTTTTATCGTAAACTATCAATCTCTTACTTTTTTACATATCCGCATCACTAAGTCGCAAAACTCATAAAATATGAAAGCTTATGTTGCCTAAAAACCTAACCTTATGGTTATAAATGGATTTAATTTCGTATAAAAGCATAACAAAACATTTCACACATTTGTTGAGGAATCGTCAGGAAAATAATGTTGCTTGCCAGACTGATATTTTGTGTTCCACTCTTGTAGAAACGGTGCACTAAAGGACTTACAGTGCAACAAAAACAATATTCACTGGAAAACTGTAATTTTGTTGCTTGTAAATAGAGCAGTCGGTATGTTTCACCTCGGCACATTTAAAAACAATAATCATCGCAATAATATTAGGAATTTCGGAGAAATTAGATCAACTTCATGTGTGATAGCAATAAGGCAAACATTCTTGTTAAAATCAATGCTCTAACTATAAATGAGAAAAACTGTGTCAACTAGACTCCACACAGTGCTTAATAAGAGAAACTCGGCGTCCTGCTCTGAGTCACGTGACGTAGATGTTGGTTTCGGTGTATGACGTCACGCGCAGTCAATGTTATCTAGGGTCTATGGCACGCCCAGACCGCATTTCACTTGTCTACTAGTGCCAGCCAGGTGTAACGTTGGCACGCTGTCTGGAAGGGAGGCACTTATCAGCGCTTGGAACCACGGGATGCTGATGTCACTGCTCATTTGTTTACCTTTGATCAACCGGAGCGTACAGTATTTTGGCATATGTGAAAGCAAATTCGGCGTTTCAGTCGCTGTAACGGTGGTGACAGTGTCTTCAGCCTCCTGCGGCGTCGATTCTACAGCCCTTGTTCTTCTAGATACGACATATTTGAGTATGATTTACACCACATCGTATAGTAAAGTGTCCATAGGAGAGTACCAGTGTATATGTTTACTGTGATTATTTGCCCCCGGCGGCGCTGATGACACATCCTTGGTGCAATTACATGTGATGCTCTGCTCAACATGTAAGGAGGGACCAAAAGCAGAGCACACAGTAAAGTAATTATCGGCAATTATTTCTTAGTACAATGACAGTGTGTACTCAAATATGTTTACTGTTACAAACGTTTTGTTCAGATATGTTTTGATGTAAGTATTGGGTACAAATAACAAGGTATTTCCAATTGTCAATACCATGGCAAACATTTAAATAACATGTACGTATGTGCCAAAGCAGTTCATTGCTCTGACCGTTTACTTACTAAACCTGCAGTGATTTAAAGTAGGTAGAAAAATCATAACATTTCCATACATGCCCTCCTTATCTGAGTAATGGTAGACAGAGATTTACATTTTTATGTCACCAAAATTTAATAGTTTACTCAAATTACGTCTTTGTTTACGAGAAATAATGACTTTTTATAATTAAATGATGAGACAGATTATAGAGCATTACCAGGGACAGTGAAGGCAAATTTATAAGCCATTTCAGGTATATTGTTTCATTTGCAAGACATTCAGCCATCAGATCAGTAAATTCTCTATGGACTCTAATCAAACATACAGACAATTCAGAATATTCTTTTCATAATTAATTTTTTTATGTCTTCAAGTTCATGCATGCATATTGTGCATAATTATTGCTTTATAAATATGGTGATACAGTAGCATCTTAGTGAAGTGATTGTGTCTATTCGAACAGTCAGTTGACTTTCCATAATATATGAAACCTTTATCTTCCTCTTTGCTTTCTTTTGACTTTAAAATTAGAATTGTGTATTTGTAAATATTAGTCTTATTTTGGTGACAACTAGGTATTGAACATCACTGTGGGACCGGTACCTTTCAATATTGACAGAGGAAACAGGGAAGATCCAAAGAAAAGCAGCGTGTTTCGTTACAGGTTAATTTAGTAAGCTCTAAAATATCATGGAGACGCTCATCCAACTTCAGTGGCAGACGCTACAAGACAGGCATTGCACACTGTGATGCGGTTTACTGCAAAACCCTGTGAGCATCCCTTCCTAGAACAGTCAGTCAATATATTACTTCCTGCTAGGCACACCTCGAGAAAAGACCAGCAAAATCAGAGAGATTCGAGCCTTCACAGTCTTACAACAAACGTTCTTTCCGTGCACCATTCGTGACTGGAACTGCAAAGGGGATAAGTTACATTGGTCCCAAAATATTCTCCACCACACACGAAAGAGTGTTTTGCAGAGTATATAAGTAGATGCTGGTGTAAGTACCAAGAGAGATTGCCTCCATTATCAGTCTAGGATGAGCACTCTACTCCAGCCATCCAGACCGGTTCGGTGTATACTGTAGGGAGTAGGTGACTGGCAGTAACCTTGCCTTACAGTGCTTCCTGGTTGCTTGTACGTGCTCTCATGGCTTTAGATTCTAATTATCGCTTTCTGTTTTAAATACAGAACGTTAATGATTGTTCGACCTTTTCAGTCTTGACTTATTTTCCTCAGTATGTTGGAAGTTTGTCTGCTTTATGCTATCAAGAGTATCGTAAAACAAAGAAGCGGCAAACTATCTACATTTCACAGATTTTGAAAACTATGCATACGTTCTGGACAATTTACTTTCAAGACGAAGGCCACAGAAATCGTCAAGATCGTCAAAGGAGGTGCGACGCTGGTTATCGTTCATGCTTATTTTAAGTGTCTTCTTAATGTCCCTGATCCGTTTTGTCTTTGGGATTGCTGAGTAACACAGCTATGCAACGTTCAGAAACAAATGCAACCTTCAGAAACAAATGCATATAGATTAATGTTTAAGATGAATAAGTAGAATAAGTAGAAATGTCTTAAAATTAAAAGGACTTCAAAAATGTAAAATATAATAAACATGATGTTTGCTTTTGTTGTTGTATGTCGGCAAGTACAGCTGGAATAAATAATGACACGTTTATTAAGAAATTAATTCGCCCTTTTCGATCTGGATTGACGTCAGCTGTTTGGATGGATGAAAATTTGTGACAGACCGCAGGTCTCAAACCCAGATATTATGCTTGTTGCCAGTAGGCAACCACTTGTTTATTTCGTTTCTTTTGTTTTTGCCTTATTGTGTTTTATTACTATTGTTATTACAATTTATGGCCTCCCATCTCCCCTTATAGTGTTTCCTTCCTCTCATCAACGCCGTCGTTGGCGATCCTCATTGCTATGATTCGAATGGTGGCCTCTTCTTGGAACTATTGAGAACATTAATTTACTGCAGAGTCGAAACTCGGCCATGAACTAGAATTCTTCGATCTTCTGAAATCATAGGTTTCACTTCTGTGTTTAGAGATAAATCCGACTCTATTTCACTTAGGAAGGCAAGTGTAGAATCGTACTTTGCCAGAAATTTGTACAAAAGATCTTCTTTTCCACCTTCTTCTCTAAACTAAATTCGAATGTATTTCCTCTTTAATTGAAATTCAATCCCCCTCCAGGGAAGTGAGAGTATTTCTTGCTTGGAAGTGGTAAAGACGTTGTCTGTAAAACTAAACACTGCTCTTCTCAAATGTAAAGTACTTCCACTGTCAAATATCTACACAATGATGCCAACTATGAGGGAAACAAATTAAACTTCAACGATGTTAAAAGCCACACTCTTCTTCAAATCAAAGTTCCGAATCATACAGTAATTGTCCTCCTAAATGTTGTTTAGAAAAAAAGGAAAGTATTCTCTTCAAAACAAGAGGCACTCCTCTTCATAAAACGTAATTCACCTTGTCAATTAAGATACCTGCAAAGAAGTATGTGAACGGTAAAACTAAACTGGTGAACTCATAGGGAGAAATCCAGGTAAAAAATTCACTTCCTGGATACAAAGTAAAATTCAAAGCACTTTTTCCCTTCCTTCATTCATTCGCTCTTTCATTCTTTGTAACTTATTACCATGTCAAACACAAAATGATTTCGTATAACCATGTCGCAAAGCCACCGACAAAAAAAATAGCAAAATGTCTCGATACTCACCGATGTATTGTACTTGCAGATGTTGTCCCGTATGTCAAAAATGTGATTTCTTATGTGATTTGTTGTTCGGTGAGGGCAAGTTGAAATTCGTGTCAAATACTAAGATCTAAAATTCCTTGGCGGTGTAAAAAATTGAAGCTTCTCAATCAATGTATTCAATAGAGATGCCATTTACGTTACATATTCTGGTACTCGCAAAGACACTCGTCTAAACCTAAAGGGTAATTCCCGTTGACCTAAAGGCTTGAAATTTGGCAAGAAGCTAGGAAAGGGGAAAAAAAAACAGATAATTGTTAACCTTTAATTATATCACACGAAAAAAATATTTCTTTTGTCAATTGTTATCCGACTTCAAACGTAAAATCAAAATATTCTCGAAAGTCTTGGAATTCTCGGGACCGATATGTTGCCAGTATCAATGTCGATAAGAGGAAAAAATCGTCGAGGTTATCGACCCCCAGGATGCATGAATTTTTTATGTTTATAATTAAGTTTGTAGTGGACCCGCAGATAGCGAGTCCTGCTCGCACCTGACACCTGGCCATTTTTTTTTTAGTACAAATGTCTATTCATTCTTGTCTACAGCCCGTCGTGTGGTCGTAGTAGGCGATGTCAATTGCGTTATGGAACACGAAGATCAGCTACCCAACTCAACATGATGACCAGAGCTCGCGGAGCTGATGTCTGAAAAAGACGCAATTCACGCACTTTCGTAGCACTGACGTAAGCAGGATTGCTAGGACCAATATTTCGAAACTACTCATAAACTCAATAAATAAAGTCGAAGTCCATCTGTTTGCTTTTAGCGGTCGTTGTGATTACCTGTATTTATTGAAGCTGCTGTGTGGTAATGGGGTAGCCAGGTCTCCCTGCTGGAAACTAAATACTAGGCAGCTTGCTGTGGCTGATATCCTCTCAGAAGCGTACGATGTGTGGTAGCACTGCCTATAAGAACAGGGCTGTTTTAACACAACGATCTAATGGTGGACTGCTTTAACAAAGCCACTGTTGAGGACTACTGTGCAGGCTCATAGTATGGTGTGTCCCTTTGGAAGGTGTATACACTCGTATTTTACTATCAATATCTCAAAGATGCGCATGATGGCCCCGTTGGCCAAAATGACAATCTTCACCTGCGACTGAACAGAATCAAATTAAGATCCTTCGCATTCGACGCCACAAGGTGAAGTAAATCTTAGTTTGGAGTAGCCCTCTGGTTGCCTATGGCGATGAGAAGCCGACGACTTATCACTTAGTATGTGAAAAACGACAAGTGCGAAACAAACACGTTGCTATTCTGGTCAGGGTTGCCAGCAGCCGCCTTTCGAGGAGGACGATGATTATTGCGCATCACGAATTATTTTACAAGATTGCTTACCGCTACTGAACGTGACACTGCTTCCATCAATATCCTGCTGTCAAAGGTGGGTCTTGAGGCCGTTGTGAAAGAATGCCCAAAAGGAAACTCACCTGGGCCTGATGGGCTCCCAACAGAATTCTGTTGGGTAGTCTGGGATATCATTGGTGACAAAATAAAGTAATTGGTGAACAAAGTAGATAGTTCTACCGAGGTCCAAAGATAGTGAAACCGAGGTCCCATCCAAATTTCTGGAAAGACGCATCGTGCTGATCCAATAGACACAAAACATGTCTCATTGAAGACTTTAGACCAACCACCCTTCTCAGTTCGAACTGCAAACATGTCAACAGATGGTTAGCACTAAAGATGAAAATGGCCCCAGATAACTTCATCAAACCACACCAGCCACGTGGAGTTAATCAACGTAATATTTTCCATGCAACGTCTGCATGGAAGTGGTTTCCTGTTCGACCGCAAACAGACTTTCAATGAGCATTTCATCAGTAGACTTTGCCAATGTTTTTGATTCAATAGGCCACGATTACTCCTCTGTGGAATGGCTAAGCTTGGTTTTGGTCCTTGGTTCATCCAGTTTATAAAGAACTTTCTAGTGGGAGCCACATCAGTAGTAATTATCAATGGATGGAGAACAAGGCCAATTCCAGTACATCAGTCTGCAAGGCACAGCTACCCACTGTCTGTGTTCCTGTACGTCATAGCAATTGACTCCTTGTCCTGAGCTATTGGTCACATGGTTAGTCGTATACATCTACACAATGCCAGCCCCAAGTGCGTCGCCTTCACTGATGGCGTCGGCATTTTCATACAGGATGATCAAGACAGAGATCAAACTCACCACTTTCTCAGTCTGTACACACGCGCTACTGGCGCAGCCATCAACCAACGTAAAACAGTGCTACTGCGCTCAGCCATCACAGGACAAATAGTAGACATAAATGGTATCGTGTTATGTAGGAACCTAAGATCCTAGGACTGGACACTGTTGCATGTTCACAAAGATGCAGGCACGAAAGTGGTGTCGAATCCTTGTCACAACAAAACGTCTTTGCTTCAGTCATGTTAGTAAGACCCTAAATCTTCACAAGAAAGTGACACTGATCAACGCCTCTGTTCTGTCTAAAGCCTGCTATGTCACACAGATGTTTACCGTCCCTAAGCTAACAGGCAAGCTAGTTTCACAAGCAGTATACTGGCTTCTGTGGTGGCATGAAATCTTTAAAGGTAACGAATTGACGTGTCTCCTGGACACATTTCTCAGAGGCTTGGGAGTATCGACTTTCAGCGTAAGTGCACGGAATTTCTGACTCACTGAACAGCAACGATGCAGGAAACCAGCATGGGGGGAACAATGGCGACACTTCTTGGCTTCCAATGTCATCTGGGAAAGTCCCAGTAACAGTCGCAGCCATCCCAAACCAGGTGTCTTATGTCAGACAATATTTCCTCCACAGAAGCTACGTGCTGTCGACAGCTACAGACTGGCTGTTTTTTGGCGACATGCTAGGGAGACCTCCATATTATAAGACACCGAATCCCTCTGTGAACAGGAAAACGATGTGGTCCAACAGCAGCTACCCACTGCTGCCGACGGAAGTTCGAGTGCTGAAGTACAAAGTGGTTAACAATACGCTGCGAATGAACCAGCACCTAGTGGACATAAATCTGCAGACTTCCACAAAAAGAGGATAGTGTGATTTTCCTAGCACTGTCGAACATCATTTCAAGTGTTGGTCAGTATACACAGTTTGGGAATCCTGTTAAGTAATGGTGGCACTAAGAAGCAGAACTACAGCTCCAAATGTGATTGTTAGAACGGTTCTCATGCCCAACCACAAACCTAGTGAAACAAATGGCATCAACCGAAAACAACTTCAACCGTCTAGAAATGATCTCCGTATTTTGTGAAACACAAAGGACATTACAAAATTGGCGAAGAGTTCTCGGGCTTCCAGCCGGGTGGCGATGTCTTCAAACTGCGACGTTTCGACGAGTGACATACTCATCATCTTCTGGCGAAGTGCCGAGACTTTGCTGCTTTCATCTTATACTTTCCCCTCTTTGGGGAAGTGTAGGGGGGGGGGGGGGGGGGGGGGGGAGTTTGTAGCCGTTTGGCTTTTACTCCCCTGTGTACATGTGTGTGTGATTTTTCTATATATTTTTGGTGTCTGTGATTTGTGATGACTTGTTGTGAGTGTGTCTGGGACTTGCCTGAGGTAGGCGAAATGATTTGTGATATATGGGAAGGAACTGGATTAGGGATTGGGTACTGGGATTTTTCTCTTCAACTTAATCGTCGAAGATCGTCATAGGGCGCTTCTGTTTATCGCGGGACATGTCATACCGACCTAGGGAGTGGATGAGTTCATTTCCGGATCTGGAAGTACCATCATAGAAGGCCCTTGCCAGATCCTGGAAACGCTCTCTAAGGAGTGGGATTTCGGCTGCGGCGTGCAGGTCGTCTATGGGGAATCCGAGTGGTAGATGCAGTGCCCTTCTGAGGGCGCGGTTTTGCAGCCTCTGGAGTTTGTCCAGGTGCTGCTTTGCCGCGTATCCCCAGACAGGGCACGCATACTCCATTACCGGCCGGATCAGGGCCTGGTATACATTTACTGCTACTGGGCAAGGAAGGGAGCTGGTTGTGTTCAGGATAGGGTATAGGATGGACATTCTGCCGCAGACCTTCCTGTGGACCTCGTCTATGTGGGGTTTCCACGTAAGACGAGAGTCCAAGGTTACGCCAAGGTACTTGGCGGTTCTGCGCCAGGGGAGTTGGGTTCCATTTAGGTGGAGGTGGAGGGGGGGACGTTGAGGAGGTTCGCGCCTTCCGAGCCTGCGCGTAATCAGCATTGTCTGCGTCTTCTCCGAATTGATGGTGATGCGCCAGCGACGGGCCCAGGTTTCTGTGTCGTCTAAAACCCTTTGTAGCCTACGAATGACCAGGTCCTTGTTCGCATTTCTCGTGTAGAAGGCTGTGTCGTCTGCGTACTGCGCGGTGTGCACCAGGGGGGCCGTTGGAGTGTCCGCAGTGTACAAGCTGTACAATACGGGCCCCAGGACCGATCCCTGTGGCACCCCGGCACGAATACGCCTTCTGGTGGAGGTGGCAGTTTCTACCTTGACGGAGAAAGTCCTATTCGTGAGGTAGCTCTTGATTAGCTGAACTATGCTCCCTGGAAACCCTTGTGAGTACAACTTGTAGAGTAGCCCTCTATGCCATACTGAATCAAAGGCTTTGGCTAGGTCTAGTAGCACTATCCCGCAGTAGCCTCTGTGGTTGAAGCCCTCTGTGGCTGCTTCAACCATTCTCATGACCTGTTGTGGGGCAGAGTGGTTCTGCCGGAATCCAAATGGAAATCCGGCAGAATTTGCTCTCTGGTAATATGTTCTTGTATGGGTTTTAGCAGGAGGCGCTCATAGATCTTGCTGAGTGTTGGCAAGAGGCTAATCGGCCTGTAGTGCTGCGGGAATAGAGGGTCTTTCCCTGGTTTGTGTATCGCGACCACTTCCGCATGTTTCCAGCAAGCTGGGAACTCGCGGGAACGAGTAATCTCGTTGAGGACGTTCGCGAGGTGTGTGATCGCTGTGGGTGGGAGTTTTTTGACTAACTGGTTTGTGACACTGTCGTGCCCTGGCGCCTTTTTTGTAGGGAGGGACCTGATTACTCTTGCCACATCCTCGGGGGCAAAAAGTATGGGTTCGTCCTCTGGGTCCTCCTCAGCATTGAGGAAGACGGCCAGTTGACGACTGACTACCTCTTCATGCTCTTCATCCTGGGGTTCTGCCGTTTGAAACTGCTTCTCGAAGGAGTCGGCGAGGGCGTTGGCCTTCTCAGCATGGCTGTAGACCAGTCCCCGCTCGCCGTGCAGTGGCGGCATCCTAGCGCGTCTTTTCGTGAATTGTTTGGTTGCTTGCCAAAGTGTATGATCGTCTACTTTGAGAGCTGTGAGGCGGTTTTGCCATTGCTGGTTTCTGTGCTCATTGAGCGCCACCTTCAGTTCTCTCTGTAGACGATTGAGCAGCCTCCTGGTGGCCTGATTTCTGGTGATCTTCCACTCTTTTGCCACTCTGTTCTTGTGACGGATTTGAGCTAGCAAGTGTTCCGGGAGCTGTATTTGCGGTGGAGGGCCATCCCTTTGTGGTGGAGTGGCCTCTTCCGCTGCCTGCAAGATGGTGCCTGTCAAGTCTAGTAGCGCTTGTTCAACTGTTTCGGCAGTAGGTGGCGGAGCGCGAGCGATATCAGAGGCGACAGTTTCTTGGTATCGCTCCCAGTCTGTGCGTTTGTGAGACGTCTGGTACCGTGGGAGTGCTACCCATTCTCCCACATCGACTTCTAGAATCACTGGGTTGTGGTCGGAGGACATTCTGTTGATTGTCCTTGCGGTCACAAATCCTGCGATCCTCCTAGTGAGAGCTATGTCTAACACATCGGGCCTGCTTCCGTTTTTCGGAAAATGTGTGGGCTCGACTGGACCCCATGTTTCGAAGTGGTGGGTACGCGCTAGTTGTTGCAATTTGGCGCCTGCTCTGGAGGTTACTCTAGAATTCCAGTCAGGGTGTTTGGCATTGAAGTCTCCCCCTATTACGAGTTTGCCTTCAATTTGCCCTAGAGCTGCTATGTCTCCCTCATCTATCTGGTCATGTGGGGGTCGGTAGACTGCAACAATTGTTAGGGGTCCGGTGGCAGTGGTTACTTCCACCGCCACTGCTTAGATTTTATTGGTAGCTGGTAAGAATACCTGGTGGTGGGGGATCCCTCTTTTTATGTATATGGCACGCTGGGCCATTCAGTATATAGAAAAAAGACGCACACAGACTTGTACCTCCATGCAACCAGCTGCCACCATCCGGCGCAACGCCAGTCAGTACTGACCACCTTGGTACATAGGGCGCACGTCATTTGTGACAAAGAAAGCCTCTCAGAAGAATTACACCACCTAAGAGAGGTATTTCGGAAAAACGGGTACAGTGAAACACAGATTTGCAGGGCCTTCAAGAGGAGACATGCTGACAAATTTCAGGAAGAGGAAGAGGAAGTTAACAAGAGACTCGCCTTTCTTCCATATTTGGGGCCCACATCAGCCAAAATCGGGAGGCTATTAAGAAAATCGAACATAAATACCGTCTTCCGACCACCGCCGAAGACGAAAGAGCTGCTGGGCTCAGCTAAAGACCCACTCAAACTAAACACACCTGGTATATACAGCATTGCCTGCGAATGTGGTGTGCAGTACATTGGTCAAACGCAGAGCTGCATCTCTGAAAGGTGCGAGGAACACATCAGGCATGTTCGACTTGGACAGATAGAGAAATCTGCTATAGCTGAACATAGCATCAAAGAAAACCACACCTTTGATTTCGAAAACACCAGGGTGCTGTGCCGAGCCGGGAGCTATTGGGATAGCGTCATTAAAGAATCAATAGAAATACGGGTCCACGAGAATCTTGTGAACAGGGACGAAGGCTATCAACTGAGCGCGGCCTGGAATCCATCATTAGCCGCAGTACGCCAGGAACGCAACAAGAACCGTCCAGCTCACGAGACGCGATCAGAATGCTCTGACGGAGACACGAACGGCGCACCCGCTTCCCCCTCCACCCCGCCCGCCGGCTCCGCTGGACCCAGCCTCCCGCGGCCAGGTGGTGGGGGGCACACCGCAGGTATAAAGGGACCGGCATCCGCAAAGTCTCGGCACTTCGCCAGAAGATGATGAGTATGTCACTCGTCGAAACGTCGCAGTTTGAAGACATCGCCACCCGGCTGGAAGCCCGAGAACTCTTCGCCAGCTGTATACGCCGGGAAAGCATACATTCACATTTATGACATTACAAAATTTATTCAAATCCACTGAGGCGCGGTGGTAGAGCAACTTCCTACTGTGATTAATATTAAAAGATAGTCATAGGTTGCAGAAAGCTCAAAAACGACGAGTTTCACCCAGGTAGGTCGTCATCAGGTTATATGGAAGGTCAATGAAAAATGAACAATAAATAAAGACATGTGGTCCTAGCCTGAGCAAGTATACTCAGCAGCTAAAACCAAAAACTAAACACGTAACACGTAAACAATAGGGAAGCACGTAAAAAGTGGTATAATTGCTGCCTAAAAGCATTCGTCAAACACTCATAAAATAGCCTATAAAATAATGTGAAAAATGCCATCTCTTACGGTTTTTTCCTCGTTCGTTTACCAGCTATTTAGGCGTATTTGAAGGATGCTTTTTGACAGCAACAACGTTTTTTTTACATACTTTTCTATCCTCTTACGTATTTATCTTAGTGATTTTCTCTGTTGAGTGTAGTAGCTCAGGATATTTATTATATCCATTTTCCGTTGTATTTCCAGATAATCTGATGATGTCTTACCCGCGTGGGACGCTCAGTTTTTGGGCCAACAAAGACCTTTCTGAAACCCAGGACTGTCTCTTAATACTAAATGATATTATATTGTAAACAAATGTTTGTACACTGCAAAATGACCTGATGATTGCTTCAATTTTGCTGGTGAACATCTTTACGGTAATTAACAGATCCACAGTGAAATTTGTGAACAATGTTTTTTATGTCGCAAAGACACTAGCATCAATTTCTTGATGAAGAACTACATTAAACTGTCCATACGTTTTATACCGTCGGATATTAATAAGTGTAGACACGACAGACGACAAACAACGATAATGTAGTCGATTGTAATTGCTATATGGCGTGTATTTCAAGAAATAACGATAGTATAAATCTCTATATTTCATAAACCATAGCAAATCTTAAACATGTCACTAGATTGTGAACAACTGTTAATGCACTTCAAAATGATCGGACGATGTGTTTATACTTTTGGTGGGCATCATTACAGAAAATGGCATTCCACACTAAAATTTGTGATTGGTGTTATGGTTATAAGGAGAATTTATTAATAAAAATTATTACCAGTGCTGATAGGTCGTTAATAACAATACTAGGATGTTCGTTGAACGCCTTTATTATATTATGGTCAAAAAACTATTATTCAGTCATGAACACAAATGTAATCCACACCAAATTGTAATACAAAATTCTGTGACACATGATAATATAGGATGTGCAAATGATACATACCAAAACATATAGTTGATGAAAAAATCATAGGCGCAAGCAATGTCACATACAAAAATCCCCACTAATAAGATAGTAGTACCAGGTGATCAACATCATTCTCAATACACATGTGAAGGCAGTGATGCATCCAAAATTGAGATTAACATTACACACCGGCTTGCCAACCAGTCGCGTTGCATTATACACCCGAAAGAATTTTTCCTTTTTACATTCAAATTACAAATGTACCGTAAATATTACGAAAGAAACCAAGGAAACTGACATACTAATGATCAGTAGTACAAGACAAATAACTACGAAAAGTATTAGAATAACGATTAAACAGATATTATACAGACCACTGCCAAATGGCGAAGAAAGCATAAAAACGGAATACGTTTTACACAGAAAGTAAAATAAAGCACGGAGTCACAGAAAAAAATCTTGAATTCCCTACAACATAAATGTACACAGCCATATATTGATTTTGCTTCTGCACAGGGATGCACTTGAGCCTACCAACTGAAGCAGCGCACACATTCAAATTCAATTGAAGTAAAATGACACTGTAGATAAATGATACAACTACAAAACGAATGCAATAATAATGACAATAAGTACAATAAAATTCCAAATGAAAGAAAAGTGGGGTGTACATTTTGTGAAAAATCCTATAATACTCCGGAAAAGGTTACAATAAAAAGACAAAATAAGTCAGTATGAATAACTGCTGATAAAGACAAAATTAATCAGTCTGAATAACTGTCGATAATTATGATACAAGTAAGGGAGAGATGAAATATACACTAATGAATGAGTAAATTGTCAAAAACATTTTAAAAAATCACTACTGCTTGCCACTTGTTCACTGATGACAACAGCCAGAAGACCAGCAATTCATTTAAATTTCCATCTCCTCAACGATGGCGAAGTCCCTTCACTTAGTTTCAACATGCAATATTCGGGGGCCGGGGAAGGTACAACAGACGACCATTCTCTCTGAAATGACACCCAACTGTAGTATTATTTTTGTAAGTGTCCTCCCTGTATTTTGTTATAAAATCTCTCTCCAACTGACCCAAGTAGATGACATCGCAAGAATCACATTGATTCTGTAAATACCTGAATTTTTAAACTTATCAGTTCTGTCGCCGAGATTATGCCACTGAACCGTTGAGTAATCGATAGATCGCGCCTCGGGCTCTAGTCAAACATCTTTGCCTTACAAGGGGAAGGCCTCAGACACGGCCAACCGATTCGGCTCAAATTTGGCAGGTCGCTTGTCTACAACCTAAAACGAAGGAATCTAAGATATTTTGGGTCAGCACTCCCACGTTTTTGAGAAAAATCACCCCTAAAGGTTATGACAAGCAATCGACTCAAAATTGGTGGGATCGATAGATAATTGTAAATAGAGCATTATCTATCATCAGGTACAGGGTCCGAAAACACATACTTTTTCCAAAAATCGAGGAAAGAAACTTTTACAACTGCCGCTTATGTACCCACATGGTAAACGTCTTTCGCGCGCAGGACCGATAGCGCTATGGCCAAGTTAACTGGCTGGAGAACCCGGGCTCGGATCTCGAAGAAACCTAGCGGGTCCTTTTCGTTTGTATTTTTCAGTATCTCAATTGATATGGATAAGAAGGTTAATAAGGTAAGTCAATCAAAAAGGAATGATATTAATGAGGTAGGCAAATAAATTTCTCAAACCACCTGGGATAGTAAACAACTAAAATGTATTCCAGGTCACTTTACAATGGCTCTTCCAGTCACTGTTAAGTGTCTTCACTTTTCTTCGAACAAGTAGGTGGATGGTACTGGTCATATAAACATTCGAAACAAATATACTCACAGCACCAAGAACACCTAATGATGCAATCTTTTGACAGCTACACCGTTCCTTCCGAAGAGCCGGCGGAAAACAAACTTGGTTTACATTTAAAAATATGTCTTTTCGGGAATTAATTTTGATGCTTACCACGTATACGATATCATTTCCTGAAAAATCGGTGCTGAAAGTTGGTTATGAATTATGCGGTGAATAGTTACTGCACACGTGCGGTTGTGCAATTCCCGCTGGGTTTCCAGAAGCACACTGCAATTCTGAAGCCTGGAAATAAAGTTTTTAATCTGGCGATAGAAATAAGCATCACATGGCTGACACATATGTGTGCAGTTTGGCGGTATTACTTTTACTGTGTGCCTCGGCTGACCCTCGCCATTTTTAAACATTGTGTCATATACTGTAGTATTAATTTGTCCACTCCAGGAGTCCAATATTAGACAAAACTTTTATCAGAAACGTATGGTTTTAAAACATTCTCAAGAAATGTTCTGTAAATCGCATTCGTCAGTTTCCCGGATTTGGAGCAGGTAATGTAAACATTTTTCAACGAGTCGATTAAACGATTGACCTCTTCTATAACCCGAGGACTAATATTCGTTTCTTGTAAACACAGAAAAACCTTAGGCAACACTTTTCCAGAGGCTGTGATTGCATATTGCGCCCTGTACCAAAGTGTTAGTTTTTTTTTTTTTTACTACCAACTGGGACAAGGGTTCGTTTTTCTCCGTTATGCGATAACGTGCGTCGAATGTTCACCTGATACTCGCATCCTGTTTGATCGGTGTTGATCACGTAATGACGATTAAAACCGTTATGCCGTTTGCGTGCTGAAAAGAGCGGCCGCTTTCTGTATATCTTCTATATTTTGTACCTTCTTATGAGAAACGTATTTAGTGAGGTGCCGTTGACGAATTTTATACTCCGATTTGAAATTTCTTGCCCAAGATAATGATGCATCAACCGTAAAATCATTGTTGGGCCGTATATTGGAGCACTGCACCTGCATCCCACTCCTGAAGTATTCTCGCTGTTTCATTCTCGTTGCGATAACGAGATTCGACAAATCGGTCGTATGTCCACTTATTTATCGCCTGGTATTTGTTGTATCTTGTCCCTCCTTTAACGATATCACTTTCCCACAATTTCAAGTCCTTCCTTTTCAGGGCTGTTGTTGCTCCATTCTTTTGCAGTATTTGCAAGTTCCAATTTGGATGATTCATGATTCCTGATTCCTAGTTAGTGCTACTGCCTTTAATTTTACTTCAAGGGGTATAGAACCGTAGTTCAGTCGTTTAGTAGCCGGTTCGTAATACTCATCGGGAACAGATGAAGCACATATTCCCAGTGACGTGGAGATTTCCAAAGTGTTATGACCATTTTGCGATTTATAAGTCGGGATATCTTCCACTGAATCACCTTCTGCTTCGTCTTCATGGTATAGTACTTCAGTATTAACAGAAGTCATTCCGTTCGTCAGCTCCAAAAATCGCTCGACGATAGCCGCTCCTTTTAATCTGGAACGCCGAGAAACAGCACTGGCTGCTTCAGGTAGTGCATTGATAATGCATCTGTGTTGCAACACTTTTACAAACCAAAACACAGCGTCGGTAACTTCCCGCTAGCCATCGTCTGTGATAGGCTCCCAGTTATATATTACAGCCCTAGTCAAAGGGTGTACATCCTCCATTATTCAGATTATGCACCTGAAAGATATGACACAACAAACAGTAACTAGTTACTACGGCATAAACAGACGAGCTAATTAGTACAAACTATATACAGTACTCGTCATATGTTACTTACGGAAGAACACTGTATTCATTCACAAAACGTATTTCATTCGGCGCATTAACGATGGAAAAATCACTACATGTATCGGCGAGGTTCGCGGCAGCCTAATGACGGAAAACAAGGCTCGTGCTTGACATCCTCACTCTTCCAGGTTCACAACTACGATATGACGAAGAGGCAACTGGGACAACATAACTCTACCGGCGTGCATTCTGTTACGTGCCTCGCTGTAAACAAGCGTCGCGCGGTTGGCTATCTGTGATCCCTCGTGAGGAATTCGCAGCATTCTTACTCGGTTTACATGTGACAAGGCATAAAAGTTTAATACTTTACTAACTTACGGCGTTTGGGAAAATAGTTTGCCTACCATATTATTATCACTCCTTTTTGATTTACTTACCTTATTAATCCTGCTATCTCTATCAATTGAGATATGGATAATAACAGCCGCTAGGTTTCTTCGAGGTTCGAACCCGGGTTCTCCAATTCCCAGTCAGTTGCCTTGGCCGTTGCGCTATTGGCGCTGTCGGCGAAAAGCGTTTACCATGTGGGTACAGAAGCGGCAGTTGTAAAAGTTTCTTTCCTCGATCTCTGGAAAAGTTTGCATTTGCGGACCCCATACCTGATGATGAAAAATGCTCTATTTACAATTATCTATCGATCCCTCCAATTTTGAGACGAATGCTCGTCATAACCTTTAGGAGTGATTTTCTCAAAATTGCGGGGGTGTTGACCCAAAAGATCTTAGATTCCTTCGTTTTAGGTTGTAGACAAGCGACCTGCCAAATTTGAGCCGAATCGGTTGGCCGTGTCTGAGGCCTTCCCCCTGTTAGAAGGGCGTGGTTTGCGTGGAGATCGGAGGCTCGATGGCAGTGACTGTGCGACCGGGAAGGTGAAACAGTTTGCTTGGGGGGGAGGCGATCGAGTTGGACCTGGCGGAGTGGCTAGTAGTGTGCCAGCAGTTGATAGCTAGTAGAGGTTGGCGGTTAATAGTCACCGGCTGTGAGCGTAGTTCCGATAACAGGAAGAGATAAGTGGATTCCTCGTTTGCGAACTATTATTACCTCCGTTGCTGCCGGCTGCAAACGTCTGGACGTGCGGGGCGCGTACCGTGTGAAGGAGAGTGTTGCGCGCTTCAGCGACCGACCGGAGCTGGAAGCGAACGGCGGACTGCAGCTGTGTTGAAGTTGTGTGTGGGCTCCACGCTGTTTTCCTGGTTCACCGTACGGATATGTCTAGCGAACTTCCGATTTGGTTTAGCGGATGCAAGAGAGCTGAGCATCCGCAGTATCCATAGCTATAACTGCCATTGCTTGTGCCAGTACTGTGACTGTTAACTCGTAGTTCGGTAGTTTTCAGGTTGTTTGTTCTAGGTCCACGTCTGGTTCCATGTCACACTTCTGGTCATTGATCCCGCTTCTGCCTCTAGGCGCGAAAGTTGTATGTGTACTTCCATAAAATTACTGAATTTGTATCATTATTTAAGGCACCAGTCTAAGTATTATTTGTTGTAAGCGGTCAGATTTTTGGCTTCGCACGTTTATATATTAAGTGGGTCCATTTCATGTGCCACATTATGCAAGTACTATTACTGGACCGTACAATTTCATCTATTGTCTTATTGGGTATTTATACTACCCTATTTGACTGAGTTTTTTTATTGTTTGGAAGGATGGGCCCACTTTATCTTAATTATTCTCTCTCAGAGACGACTTTATTTTGCGTTTGTTACTAACTTATAAGTGACGGTAATGTATTCAAAAGTTATGTTCCATCTCCTGTTACTCAACAGTTCGTTAGCCATCCGAACGCGTTAGATCGGGGTTTAGTGGTGGTGGTGGTGGTGGTGGTGGTGGTGGTGGTGGTTGTTACTTGTTTACTCCTCGCTCTGGTGCAAGTTTGGTACAATTTGTGGTTGGCAGTCTAACTTTCTGCTCGGCAGCTGTATTTAGAATTGTGTTTAGATTTCATCTCCTTTGCAAGTTTCTTTGATTTCACTGAAAAATTATTTATTTGTTTCTCTTGTTGCTATAATTTTGACTTTCTTGTAGCGACTTCTGTCTACAGTAGACGTCTGGCACATTTTCTGTTCTAATTCCTGTATTTCTATGTTAATTATGCTACAATTTGTAATTCTTTTGGTGGAATTTGGATGAAATCTGCGTGGTTGATACAGAACGCGTAGTATCCGAGAGCGCAGCCAAGTCCGTGCTCAACCTAACGGCCGCCAGCCGGCTGCGGGTGGTCATGGACCACGTAATCTTCCCGAGCGCACTACTCCTTGCCAAGACAGGATTGTATAGCTGTTCAGTGGACTTATTTGTGTCTTAATCACTGCGCTCCTATTGCAGCTCTCCTTCTGTGTGTTTTCTTCTTCTTCTTCTTCTTCTCCTCTCTCTCTCTCTCTCTCTCTCTCTCTCTCTCTCTCTCAGTTCAAGACTGTTGAAGTGCTAACTGGCTAATTTACCAATTGAGCCTTCACTAGACGTATTTACTTAAATGTGTTTGTGTGCGTCTGGCTTGGCTACTGAATGGTTATTAACCTTACTAGTTGTATGCACTGTTGCTTTTTAAACTGGCCAAACACTAGGAGATTTAACACCTGTTAATTTCATGAAGATTCTCGCTATTTGTACCATTGAGAACGCAATATTTAACATCAATTTTGTCTGGTTACTTCTCTTGCGTGCCTTGCGCACCTCCCTTACCCGGCGGTATATTAATTTTCTTATATGGTGTTTATTTGCGAAGTATACGTCTATTTTGGGTTCTAAATCTTTTATTGTAGTGCTACAGTTTTTATTATTATACTAAATCTGTTTGTCATTAATCAACCTGGTCCACTTTTATGATTGTAAATTATTCTGTTTCTTATAGTCAGTACCACTTGAGGTGTTCTTCCAGTAGATGTTTAATAAATCTAACGTACTGTCTTCTGTTAAAATAAAGAGAAACTTCGCAACACGAATGATGTTCAATCTCCCTTTGTCCATGTCCTTCCTACCACAGTCTGACGCGGATATTGCGTATCAGCTGCGGGCAACATCTTCTGAGTTGAGTCAACGACTTGCTGCCAGGCCGTGAAAGTCCCGTTTATATAGAGGGCATAGAGGGCACCACGTCACGTGGAGCTGACTGTAAGTCTATCTTTGTCTAACGTCATTGGATCGCCTACTCAAGAGTTGGCTACACATCTCACCTCCTTGCTACAACCGCATTTTGGTAAGACTGATTAAAACATTAAAAGTTCTATGCACTTTATCGAAAAATTGATGAAAATTACTGTCAGCCCAGGTGATGTCCTTGTCAGATTTAATGTGGTATCCCTGTTCACCATGGTTCCTGCTGACGAAGCTCTGTTACACATAGCTGATCTATATCTCGCTGATATAGTAGACATTGCCTGTCCACGACTTATTTCCAGTATAATAATAAGTTTTACGAACAAACCGAAGGAGTGGCCATGGGCAGCCCTCTGAATCCAGCTGTTGCTAATCTATTCATGGAATTTTTTGAACAGCAGGCGCTACAGTCTGCCAGTAAAAGCCATTTGAAGTGGTGTTGGTATGTGCATGACACTTTTGTGCTATGGAATCACTGTGAATAGAAATTGTATGGTCTCTTGGTGTACCTAAATAGTATTAATCCAAAGATACAATTTACTACGGAGAAAGAGAGCAATGAACAACTTAATTTCTTTGATGCATCAGTAGTTAAACGGACAGGTAGGAGTCTAGGGCATAAAGTGTATGGAAAAGATAGACACACCGATCGTTACCTCCATAAGGGTTACCCCAGACAGAAAAGAGGTGTCATTAAAATATTGGTGGACAGAGCTAGTAAGATCTGTGAGCCAGTTTATTTGCAAGATAAACTAAATCATCTGCGAACGGCTTTTAAGAAAAATGGATAGGCTGACAAAGAGATAGATCGAGCTCTCCATCCCAGAGGAAAAGTGTCTGACAACATTCAGCAACAACAACTGTCAGCTGGAAAAGTTTTTCTTCCATTTATTCACAATATCACGGACCTTATTGGGAAATTTCTGGCTAAGTTTCAAGTTGAAACAGTCTTTAGATCCACCAAGAAGATTAGAGAGTGTTTAAGATCGGCGAAAGACGCACGACGCCCCTTAGCTACTACTGGGGTGTATAAAATTCCTTGTAACTGTGGGAAGGTTTATACTGGAACAACGAAAAGAAGTGTCAATACCCGCTTCACCGAACACAAAAGGAACTGTCGACTGAGGCGTACCGACGTATCAGCTGTAGCGGAACACGTTTTTAAAGACGGTGATCATGAAATAAAATTTAGTGAGACGAGCGTGCTAGCCAGGACTTCGCATTATTATGCACGCATGTATAAGAGAAGCTATAGAGATTTAGAAACATCACAATAATTTTAATAGCAAAGAGAAACGCTTAAAGTTAGATAAGATATGGCGGTCGAATTTGCACCAACGATGTGACAATCCATTACGTTCAAGCGAGAGTAGTGGCGTTAGACTTACAGTCAGACCCACGTGACGTATGGTGGTTCCCTCTATGCGCTCTATATAAACGGGACCTCTACGTCGTTAACTCACCTCGGAAGATGTTTCCCGCAGATGGCAACGAAACGTCAGGAAGAAGAAGTCCTACAGATCGACCACGGCCTCTCAGCCTGGAAGTTAAGACGCCGGCCATGAAAGCCTACGCGTTATAAAATCCGAGTTTCTTGTGTGTGTGGAAATCTATCTGAACCTTCGTTTCTCTGAAGGCATGCACATTTCTGTTGCAACAAAGGCTGAAGTAGGACATGGATGCATGTGTAATTTTATCCTGACTGACGCTGCACTTTATTAAGAATTTTACTATCCGTATCACGTATGATCTTTTCCAAACTTATATTTGTTTCCTTACTAATAGCATCATTAGCCAAACCTACTTTCGCTCACCTATGAATAGTTAGTGAAAAATTTTCACGCTTGTGCGTTGGAAGCTGATGGACTGAGAGAAGAAGTGGAACAAGCCACACTTCACAAGAAAATTACTTAAGAGCACTTTTTCAAGCTAAAGTGTGGACGCCTTCATAGCGAAAGAAGTGCAATCGATTTCCTACAACACAGTTCCTCACTCTGTGATTGTAAACTTTCGGGTCTAAACGAATGCCTGAACTGCATTCAGAATACAACTAGTATATGTGAAATGGGGGACGAAAGGAGAATTACTGCTATCTTTAATGAGGCTTCAGGTGCTCATTTTTAAAAGCAGTGCAATAGCGTAATGCGTATGTTTTTAAGATTACTTACAGTAATATTTAATGCACGTTTAAATAGGCCTTGTTTTGAAACAGCTGGTGAACATCTTAACGTAAAATAAACGTAACAGATCACAAGTTCCTTGATCCTGTTCGTACGTATGTGGAATGTGATAATGCAAAGACAGACTGCTCCCCAAGACAGGATGGAAGCAGTGATGATTAGCCGACAGTTTTCCATAGTGGCAATGAAAACAGAAAACTCATTCAGTTATAGTCATGCCGTAGCAGAGTTGCTAAAGACGCTCGCGGAAACAAATTACAGTGGAGGAATATTAGTAGGATAAAAATCAGCAAAGAAAATTCTCCTACTATATAGTTCAAGTAGTCACTGAAACCTGAACTTTAGTTCATTGAAGCGGATTTTAGAAGTCACAGTTCTGGTCGATCATCGATACCTCTTTTGCAGCCTTTGCATCAAGATGAGTATGAAATGAAATTTGATAGGTGGGAAAATTGTCAGGAAATAAAGAACTACTTCCCTCCAATTTATCATGGTTTCTGTAACAATATATCCCATTACAGACTGCAGTTACCGTGAGTGGAAGAAGAGGGAGTGGAGAGAAAGGGAAATTGTCAAAGAATGGGAAAAGCAAGGCTGAAAAATGCACAGCACAACGGTACAGCACAACTAGCGTTGCCCGAGGAAGGACATACTTCAAGAAACACCATAAAAGGAACAATTCTGTTCATATATTAAGACAATGACTGTGAGGGAATTAAAGAAAAATTACAATGAAAAATCTCTCGTATGTGTTGGAGCCACACAAGCACATCTTCGTTTAAGTTTTTATTTTATTTGCTATTTACCTTTTTTCAGTTTCTTGTATTAATTTTGCTTTAATGCGAGACATGTCCTTCTTTTATAATGAGCTTGTGTTGTACCACGAGTGAACAGTGTTGTATCAAAATAATCTTCAGAATATAGCACAGTAAAGGAAATGTCTCGCACTTGCACAGGTTTTACTCAAAAAAGTCGTAAAATGCAAGATGTACAAGTATTTTTAACATAATCAAAAAATAGTGTAGAAGCCTCACAAACTCGACCCAATCCTACAGCTATACGTGGGCTAACTAACCATCGGAAAAATGTCTTATGTTTCGATAGTAACTCACATAATTTTAAATATCCGTTTAACTTTGGCAGTCATTTATTCAATTCGCTTCAGCAAGCACTTGTACTCTCACAAGGCGCCCAGTCAGTGCGGGATCAGAAGGGGCCAATGATGTTTACGGTATTCAACGACACACATGTTGTCTGCCATGGAACCACAATATTGAATGACTGGCTGCTAATGGCAAAAGGGTGCGGACTGGAAGTATCCAGTGGTGAGCACAGCATGAGGCTACGGAGCCTAGCTGAACTGCTTAGTCGGCGACTAACTCACAGCAGTGCTGCAGTGCTAGTGGTGTTGGTACAGAGCAGAGCAATGGCAACGATAAACAAAGCAAATATTGCATTATATCTACAACAGCAGTTGCCGAAGTTGGCATTTCGTCAGAAAGGAACCCTGGAATTACGCAGAGTGAGAAAGAAGTGGTAGATAAAATACTAGCGTTTCTGCATGATGAGTCAGTGAAATGTGTGGTGTCGTATACGCTCGAGGGGGCGGACAAAGTACATGATGAGTACAATGATGACGATACGTGCTTAGCAAGTGAAAGTACACTGAAACAGGTGTTGAGCCATGCAGTTCATCATCCTTGTCGGACAGGGAACCATAAATCTTCAGTGAAACGTAGTAAAGTACAACCGTTGTCCGAGTAGCGGGTACTAAACATAACTGCGTATACGGAAGACCATCCGCAGCATGGTAAAAAAAAATATGAACAGATTTCGAGTAACTCCACATTAATGTGACCGTGTAGTGCAAAGAAAAACTACGGATATTTAATGGAGGACAAGGCACACTGGGTACAAAAACTGGTGTTTGTGCGTTTCAAGGAAGCTCGATAAGATTTACAGGATGTGCATGATAGTCACCTACGACGTATTGCACATCAGATTTCACGCTACATATATTACAGTGATTTTAAGTGAGGCAGTGGATGGTTGCATAACTTCAAACAGTGCTACAGAACTGAAAGACGTAAGATAATGAAATTTCAAAGAAAGCGTCAGCTTGATGATGCAGAGAAGACTATGGAACCGGCCCGAAAATTTTATTTTAGATAAATTTATACCATCGTTCAGTAAGGAGTTTGTTTTTGTCCTCATAGGCGAAGTGCTTCAGGCCTGTGTTAGCTGCTGACCAGTTCATACAAATAAAGAAAATAAAAACAGTTTAACTAACAAGGGAAGCCACTCCGCTGACATCACGGATTTACTTCAAACTTTCTATATCTTTAGTAGGCCATTAAAACAATTCAATGTGCAAGAAGTAAAATCGCAAGAGAAGTTTTACGTTTCTATTATGTATCTGATGTATCTGTACGTAGGTACTGGACGTTAGATTTCATGGTGGTCAAGTGGCGCCGGCACGGTAGCTCAGCGTGTTCGATCAGAGGGCTGATTGTCCTCTGTAGTAAAGAGAACTGAGTATAGGAATCAAATTGAACGGATGTCATGTGACGTCCACACAGGTCAAACGAAACAGACAGTACCGAACAAATTAAGAAACAAGGAAAAGTGGTTAGAATTAGGGCTTCCTAACACGAACGTGTATGAGGCGATTGTTCGACTCCCACTCAGTCCCTCACTTTTGTGCTACAAGAGTAAATTCTGTGATATTAAAAAAACTTGAACCTACGCTATTTGTTCTTGCTACATAAGCAACGTCTCACCGCTTCGTAGGTTAACTGCCAAACGGGCCTGCCTCTATGTCTGCAGCTCGAAGCGTCGAGGTGCAAAGTAGTTCTGGGTACATAACCAGACTGCCAAGTATAAGGAATTTCGCAAGTCACGACAGGCCTACATTATCAGGAAGACTTATGCGTTTCTTCATGTACTTGTCGTTAGTGATAATAAGTTTGTATTAATGATTAAATTTAATTAAAAATAGAAAGCAGTCAAATACCATGAAATTCTCTAAAATTTCAAGGAAATACGAGTGGTTCTTTAAATTATATTACCTTTCAAATATCAAAAAAATGGTTCAAATGGCTCTGAGTACTATGGGACTTAACTTCTAAGGTCATCAGTCCCCTAGAACTTAGAACTAGTTAAACATAACTAACCTAAGCACAACACACACATCCATGCCCGAGGCAGGATTCGAACCTGCAACCGTAGCGGTCGCGCGGTTCCAGACTGTAGCGCCTTTAACCGCTTGGCCACCCCTGCCGGCTTCAAATACCACATAAAATAAATAATATGACCAGTGATGGAAATAATATAGATTAAAAACCAAGTTGGCCCAGGAGCCGAACGCCACCACATACACCACGCTTAGCTTACGCAGCTCGAACGCTGACCAGTTGACCATCCTGAATTCTAACGTCTGGGACCTACGCACAGATACATCAGTCACAAAATAGACGCGTAAAACTTGGGGTTTCCTGGGAATTTCCAGAGCAGTGTACCTTACTACTTGCACGTTATGTCGTTTCAGTGGCCTACCAAAGGAGTACAAAGTTTGAAGTAAATCTGTGATCCTAACGTCGTGCCCTCCCCTTGTAAGTTAAAAATGAAGAATCTCGAGAGTCCGAAAGCTACGACAGCCGTTTAATCAGTAATGCAACATGTCCTTTTTTCTGAAAGCAGGTTCTTTCTATTCATGATTCCAGTACACATATTATTCCCCACTCTTTTGGCTACAAAACACTATTTTTCGGCCGCGCGGTTGGAGGCGCCATGTCACTGATTGCGCGGCCCCTCCCGTCGGAGGTTCGTGTTCTCCCTCGGGCATGGGTGAATGTGTTGGTCTTAGCATAAGTTAATTTAAGTAGTGTGTAAGTCTAGGGGCCAATGAGCTTAGCAGTTTGGTCCCTTAGGAATACAAACACATTTGAACTATTTTTCGACACAATTTCCGTTCAGTGCGATAGCTGTACGCCACCTTACTGGGACGGCCTGTATGCTTTCATGGTACCACTTTACAGGTAGACGTCGGAGCCAAAGTCTTTCTGCGTCAATAACGTCTCCACCAGCCGGCCGTTGTGGCAGTTCTAGGTGCTTTGGTCCGGAACCGAGCTGTTCCTACGGTCGCAGGTTCGAATCCTGCCTCGGGCAGGGATGTGTGTGCTGTCCTTAGGTTAGTTAGGTTTAAGTAATTCTATGTCTAGGGGACTGATGACCTCAGATGTTTAGTCCCAGAGTGCTCAGAGCCATTTTAACTTCTCCACCATCCACGTACTGCTTCCCGGGGAGTGCATCCTTCATTAGGTCACAGAGATGAAAGGTGCGAGATCTGGGGTTGTAGGGTGCATGAGGCAGAACAGACCGATGAAGTTTTTTGAGCTCGTCTCGGGCACGCAGACTTGGGTCGGCGGTACCAAGAGAGTTGTCGGTTGTGCAGCGAGGTGTTTATGATCCGTCGATCATCGAATGAGAGTATCTGCACGTTCCAACCTGGTAGAAGACACTAATGTGAGCGGCCTGCCGGCACGAGGTAGATCGGAAAGAATTAAGCGACCTCGTTACGACGATGACTGACGCCTCCCTCAACGACTCACTGTGCTTTTGTTGACTGCCATGTCTCAGTAGACATTCTGCAGGCTCCTATAAATATGTGTGCTGGTCTGGTTTTCCGTGGAAAGAAACTGAGTGACAACTGAATACCGTTTTTAAGGTTACGTATGGCGCCGACACTTATCGGAACGTCATGAAATTATGTGAAGCGGTCACATTCCACGATGTCCCACAACGAATTCCGCACTTTTTCAACCGAAATTCGTGGAGAAAAAAATGCGTTGATATGCCTGGGCTAGCAGGACAGAGCGAATTAGATTGTGGAAAGGGGCCAAAATGAGTTCCTGTCAGTTGCACTCAACATACAAATTTCATTTATCAACACACAAAACTTTAATTGACCTCCTTTGATTAACTTTAGATCGGCTGAAGGCCACATTCAAAATCCAAGACACAAGGCCTATGCAAACTTGAAATACAAGATTCTTCCGGAGATTTCACCCAAGAATATTTTTCTGAATCTTAAATCTAATCCTCTGAAGGCCTTAACAATTCAATTTTAATGGAACTAGGCTGGAGGTCGTATATTAAGCAATAAGAGGAGTTTCAATCAAAAGGCAGAAGGCCTTATCTTAAAACGTTTCATGTAAATAATGTATAACAATCTCATGCCTTAAGGAGAAGACACGGACATTTAAATTAAGACTTATTGATACTCGGCCTAAGGCCACACATGAACACAATAATTTAAGGGCTTAAGGCCTTAAAAATGGTTCAAATGGCTCTGAGCACTATGGGACTCAACTTCTGATGTCATTAGTCCCCTAGAACTTAGAACTACTTAAGCCTAACTAACCTAAGGACATCACACACATCCATGCCCGAGGCAGGATTCGAACCTGCGACCGTAGCGGTCTCGCGGTTCCAGACTGCAGCTCCTAGAACCGCACGGCCACTTCGGCCGGCAGGCCTTAAAAGATTTGATGTAAAATTCGGCTGAAAGCCCCGTATAAGGAATAACAAGCTTATGTGTAAAGGGCATAACAGGAACATTAATCCAGGATACAGTATATAAAAACTCGGCTGAAGGCCACACATCAACCAACTCACTCAAACAGGGAAGTTACTATGTAACAGAAACGGAACGGCGCTCAGAAGTTTCCAAGGGTCGGCCTGGATTGCAACTCTAACGCCCGTTTAGGCGCGACGAGCAGCCTGACCAACAATCTCTAAATCGGAAGGCAACCCAACCGACAGACAGCCGACGAACCAACCAACCATCTGATTTAGGTCACCAGACCAAAAACACAACAACCGAATTGCCAGAGGCGAAGAGAGCAGTAACACTCGTCTTCAAATATTGGTTTGTTAATCAGCCAAGGCACAATAACTACTGACATACATGAACATCGCAACGGCTGTGGAACTACAAGTCGTGGCGGGCAGCATCAACACGGTAAGAGAACACTCACTCGCTGCTCTGTCGCAACCGACCAACTGGCTAGTGCAGTACGCAGACAGCATTACAGCATTTAATGCATTGCCCAGTCGAACTGAGACAGGGTACACAGTGTTGCACGAAACACTGCCACAAGAAACTCGAACACACGTAAAACGAATCACTGATGAACAACTAGAACAAATCACCGGCGGACACACTCACAACCCCGAAGGACGGTAGGTGACGAAACACACGTCGTTAACCAGACCACCGACCAAAAACCATCCATGGTCGTTCGCACTCAAACCATGTGCGTTCGCTGTCCGTCGGGGAGACACGGCGATCCGGGCACGCTGGCTCATGCAGAGGTAACTCTTGCCCATTGGTCACGACGTGTCCGCACGAGAAGGAACCGAGCCACGTCCAGCAAGATGACCCAGTGACGAGGCCCAGAAACGGTCAAAAGACCAAACACACGTCGCCCAAAGAGGTGACCAAGTGAACGACCGACCAACGGTCGATCCCGCTGCCGCCTGTCGGACACTCCATCCTGTGTGGCGAGCGGCCGGCGAGTACTGGCTGTCCGCGCCTCCCAAGCGTTCCGTCCCCGACTGCTGCTACGTCCCGACTACACTTCTGCCTCGTTCCAACGCCAACCGCTCCAGGTCCTATCTCTCTCCATGACACACCACGACCGGGAAGTAATAGCCGTCCAGTAAAGATAATACGGCAGGGCAAAAATATCGATACTCGCTGCTGCTGCGACTCACGGGCAGGGAAGACAGTAATTCAGTGACACCACTAATTGAAATTTAAAATGACGAGGCGGCCGTAAGTCAAAACAAGATGTTACACAATAGATGGTACGAACGTGGTTCACGCACGGCTCATGCGTAACTCATTAAAAGCCCTCTAAATCCAGATCGCAATCACTTATAGGAAAAGAAAATTCCTCCTTATAGAATTTACTGAAACAGTTAAAAAGAGAAGGAAAATCTTCGTAGATTTGTGATGAAAATGACGCAATACTCGCAGAATCACAAGTCATAGTCAATGAAATACATCGCTTTTATAAAGAACTATATGTTGCGATCGGCAGAAGTACTTCTCGAAGCACGGACACTTTGGTTACAGAGGGTGATAATACGGAGATAATG
The DNA here is from genome assembly GCF_023864345.2 of Schistocerca serialis cubense. NCBI lineage: Eukaryota > Metazoa > Arthropoda > Insecta > Orthoptera > Acrididae > Schistocerca > Schistocerca serialis. Next base: position 441,654,480 of record NC_064641.1, on the reverse strand, counting down.
ACAGCTGTTTCTAGCGAAGAGGCGTCAGACATCACAAAAGCATCCCAAATGAAAAAGACTTCCGGTGCAGATTGACTACCAATGGGATTTTATAAAAGGTCCCGGATTCGTGATTTCCTGTCAGAGAAGTCACAGTTCGTAGTAATTGACGGAAAGTCATCGAGTAAAACAGAAGTGATTTCTGGCGTTCCCTAAAGTAGTGTTATATATGCCCTGTGCTGTTTCTTATCTATATAAAGGATTTGGGAGACATTCTGCGCAGCCGTCTTAGGTTGCTTGCAGATAACGCAGTCGTTTATCGACTAGTGAAGTCATCAGAAGATCCAAACAAATTGCAAAACGATTTAGAGAAGATGTCTGTATGGTGCTATAATTGACAATTGACCCTAAATAACGAAAAGTGCGAGGTCATCCACATGAGTGCTAAAAGGCATCCGTTAATCTTCGGTTACACGATAAATCATTCAAATCTAAAAACCCTAAATTAACTAAATAGCTAGGATTTACAAATACGAACAACTTAAATTGGAAGGAACACACAGAAAATGTTGTGGGGAAGGCAAACCAAAGACATCCTTTTATTGGCAGGACACTTAGAAAATGTAACACATCTACTAAGGAGACTGCGTAGACTGTAGATGTCCGTCCTCTTTCAGATTGCTGCTGCATAGTGGGGGATCCTTACCACATAGGATTGATGGAGTGCATCGTAAAAGTTCAAATAAGGGCAGCACGTTTTGTATTATCGCGAAATCGCGGAGAGAGCGCCACTGAAATGATACAGGATTTGTTCAAATGGTTCAAATGGCTCTGAGCACTATTCGACTTAACTTCTGAGGTCATCAGTCGCCTAGAACTTAGAACTAATTAAACCTAACTAACCTAAGGGCATCACACACATCCGTGCCCGAGGCAGGATTCGAACCTGCTACCTAGCGTACATCATTAAAACAAAGGCATTTTTCGTTGCTACGGAATCTTCTCACGAAATTCCAATCACCAACTTTCTCCTCTGATTGCGAAAATATTTTGTTGACGCCGACCTACGGAGGGAGGAACGATCAACACAATAAAATAAGGGAAATCAGAGCTGGTACGGAGAGATATAGGTGTTCGTTCTTTTCGCGAGCTATACGAAACTCGAATGATAGAGAATTGTGAAGGTGGTTCTATGAACCCTCTGCCAGGCACTTAAATGTGATTTGTAGAGTATCCCTGTAAGTGTAGATATCGATGAAATATGATTGGGGGAATGCTGGCCGACTTCTATACGAAGTTATCACTGGTACCTCCATACCACCAGACGTCAAAGAAATTGTGATGGTATAAATACCACAAAACACATAGGAACACAGGACGTATATATTTATTGAAAGCTGTGTATAAAATAACTGCACGAACAATAAAAGACTGAATGATCAGCATAATACATAATACGAGACCAACAAGCCATGCCTGGAAAAAGTATTCTAAAAGCCGCCAATGAACACAAAGAACACAGGGACGTTTTGTCCATATTCGCAGTGACTAAAGCTAAAGGATCCATAGTCTCTATCTGTTTCATCAAATCGTTCGGTCCATTCAATCACTGTTTCCTTTATACAACTCTGAAAAAAATGGGATTGCGTGACCACTTTCTAAACTCGCTAGGGAATATAATCACAGGATTGGAAGCTCTGATACTCGTCAGTGGACACTGCATTAAGGACGTTGAAATTCAAGGGGGCGTCCCTTGTGGTAGCCCGCTCTCCATGTTGTTATACGTTACAGCAACTGAACCTCACATTATGAAGCTCCACTGTGAACTGGACGGGCTTGAAATTACGTCCACAAAAAAGTGACAATACAAATCCGGACGATTTTGGTGAAATAACTGGGAGAAACGATGACAATGCTAAATTAAAGAGCGTAATTCAGCTTTATTGCGTAGTTACGGGTGTAGATGGATGGATGGATATGGTGTTATGGGCGCTCAACGGTGTAGCCTTTATCGCCCGAACGGAAACAACAACGGACGAGTGTCACTAAAATGCAGCAAGTGTAAAAATAAAACTAAAATTAAAGGTGACAGTCTACATAGGCAATGTGCACGTCAACAGTAGCAAAGTGGAAAGCAGCACGTAAAGAAGAGAACTGCAAGAGAACATAGGGGAAGGGGTTAACATGAAACACATAGCACATGTTTGGAACTAGCCTATTACAAGAATAAAAAGGAGTGGTCAGCCACTCGGCAACACACTAAAAATTCCAACCTAAAATGTTAGGCTGAAGCCCAGAAACATCACAGTACCTTAAAACTTTCTTGACACTCGCCTCGTCATCGGCTAAAATCGAGGGCAGATCCCCACTAATATTAACTTCCGCCCTGACAGAACGATATAAATCACACTCAACTAAAATGTGGCGTACAGTGATTCGTACGCCACAGGCATCACACAGCGGGGGTTCTTCTCGCCGTAGTAAGAAGGCATGCGTAAGAGGACAGTGCCGTATGCGAAGACGTGTAAGGGTCACTTCGTCCCGCCTAGGTGACCGGCAGGAGGAACACCACGGCTGGATGGTGGGTTTCACCAACCGCAGCTTATTTTCCCTCACCGCCAGCCATTCCTCCTCCCACAATTGCATAGACTTCCGCCGCAGCAGAGAAACGACACCTTGCAAAGGAATACAACATTGTGTCACCTCCGGTAATCTGCAGGCATCCTTGGCTTCTCGATCACCTTGTTCATTTCCCCGTATGCCCACATGCCCTGGCACCCAGCAAAAGGACACGTGCTTTCCCTGTTGTTGGAGGATGTACAGTTGGTCGTAAATCAGCTGTTCCAACTTCTCCGCTGGGTACAGGTTCTGCAGTGACTGTAATGCGCTCAGAGAGTCAGAGCATTTTAGGAAGTGTTTGCCCTGAGTACACCGTATCTGCCCCAATGCCTTCAGGATCGCGTGAAGTTCTGCGGGAAAAACAGTGTATTCCTGGGGAAGGCGAATCCTGATGACACGTTCGGGGAACACTACTGAGCAGCCAAGAAAATCCCCCCGTTGGGTTCCATCAGTGTAGACTACTGTAAAATCATGATGCCTATCTAAAATGTTAAAAAACAAAGATTTGAAAGTAAAATCTGAAGTACTGTCTTTCTTCAAATTTGCCAAATCTAAAATCAGTCTGGGCCTCTGGAGGAGCCACGGTGGATATCTGCTCCAACATCGACGTGAAACATTATAACCGGCCTCACCCATCACTAAAATGCAATCCTTTGCACGAATCCCACAGGGCCTTGCCGGAGGTGAAGTGGCGGTTCACCTGCCTCTGCACAGAGGCTCGGTATGGGGCTCGTTATGAACGCCCCAGTGGCCAACCGAATCCCCTCACGGTGCACCACATCCAACAGCTTCAAATAAGTGGGTCTTGCAGACCCATACACCGTGCATCCATACATCCATAATCAAGCCGGGACCGCACGAAGGCTCTGTAAAACCGGAGCAGACAAGTCCTGTCTGCTCCCCATGTGTTGTGACTAAGACTTTTAAAATAGACAGAGGCTTAAGAGACCGTTTTTTCAGTTCCTTAATGTGTGGCAGCCACGTAAGCTTAGAATCAAAAGTAAAGCCCAGAAACTTCACCGTCTCTTTAAAATTCAGAACGGTGTTCCTCATCCTCAACTAAGTCAAAAATGGAACGAGAACGGTTAAAAAGAACACACACTGACTTATCAGTTGAAAACTTAAACCCACTCTTCTGTGCCCATTCATCCAAACGTCGCAGAGTGAGGTGCAGCTGACGAGTCGTCGTTGCAAGGCTTGAAGAGGAGCAAAATACAGAGAAATCGTCCACAAACAAGGAACACTGCACAGGTCTTTTCACGACAGACGTAATACTATTAATAGCAATAGCAAAGACCGTCATACTTAAAACACTACCTTGAGGGACACCGTTCTCTTGTTCAAAGCGACTAGACAGAACGTCTCCGACTCGGTACCGAAAATAACGTGGCGACAGGAAGGACCGAATAAAATTGGGAAGACATCCACGAAAACCCCATTCGTGGAGCTGCCTGATGATAAGATGCCTCCAAGTAGTGTCGTATGCCTTTTCAATGTCAAAAAATATTTCCAACAGGTGATGCTGGCGCAGGAAAGCCTGTTGTATAACCGCCTCCAGGAGGGCCAGGTTATCAAAGGTGGAGCGATACCTCATGAAATCACACTGAAAGCGACTAAGGAGTTGTCTGGATTCTAACATCCAGACAAGGCGGCGGTTGAGCATCCGCTCCAAGGTCTTTCCCACGCAGCTGGTAAGGGCAACACTACGGTAACTACCCGGGCACGTGAGGTCTTTCCCAGGTTTTAAAAGAGGAATTAAAATTACTTCACGCCACGAGTTGGGGAAGTGACCGAACATCCAAACAAGATTAAAAAGTCGGAGGAGGATTTCTTAATTTCTCCCTGTGAGGTGCCGCATCATGCTATTGTGGATTCTATCTTGACTAGGGGATGTATCACGAGCCCCACACAATGCAGAATCCAGTTCCCACATGGAAAATGGGCAGTTGTACTCTTCTGTATTGGGTGAGCGGAAGTCAAAACTGCTCCTCTCAGCAGCCACTCTGTGGGGCTGGAAAGCTGGATTCTGACTGGCAGTTGCAGTAATAGCTGCAAAATGAGCCGCCATAGACTGGGCAATATCTTTTGGGGTCGTTTGGAGAGTACCATTCCACATTATAGCAGCCATAGGGCACCTCCCACCTCTCCCAGAAATCCTCCTGATGGTCTCCCATACAATGGAACTTCGTGTAGAACGATTAATGGTGTTCAGGAACTGCTGCCACGACCTCTTCTTGCTCTCTCGTATAATCCGACGACACTTTGCCCTCGCCACCCGAAAGGCTGCGAGGTTCTCTACAGTTGGCCGGCATTTGAACCTACGCAAAGCTGCCCACCTAGCCCTGATTGCAGAGCGGTATTCGTCGCTCCACCAAGGGACAGGCTGCCGCTTCGGTTGTGCCGTGGACTGTGGCGTGGACGCTTCACTGGCGCGGTGGATCACTTCAGTAATATGATCCACCCATTCCTGGACACTGACCCGATGTTCAGACTGGGCTAGCTGACTATACAGTGCCCAGTTGGCTCTACCGAGCACCCATCGAGGCGGTTTCCTTTCCGGTTCCACTGCATGTGGCAAGTGAATCCAGATGGGGAAGTGATCCCTGTCGTGTAAGTCATCAACCACTTCCCATTCAGCAGCGTGGGCGATGGCTGGAGAGCAAAGCGATAGATCAATGGCAGAGAACGACCCAGTTGCAATGCAAAAATGCATCCTTTGACCTGTATTTAGCAAATAGGCATTGGAGACAGAAGAAGCCTCGATTGCTCTACCCCTGGGGCAAGTACTCACAGAGCCCCAAAGCATATTGTGTGCATTAAAATCACCACAGAGGATGAAGGGGTGGGGGAGCTGTGTAAGATCACTGAGAGCCTCTTCGTCGAGCACATCATGTGGGGGCAGGTAAAGCGAACATACTGTTAGCATACAACACACATGTACTAATATTGCAACTGCCTGTAAATTCGTCATGAGGGAGAGAGGCGAGAAGTGGTAGTCGGTGATGACGAAGATACCTACTCCTCCTCGAGCTCTCTGTCCACTCAGGTCGTCCTTTTTGTGGAGGACATAACCACGTAGCTCAGGGGTGTATGTTTCACTGAAATTTGTCTCTTGCAAACATACACTCATAGGTCTTTCCTGAATCAATAGACGTAGTTCCTCCACATGTGTCCTGAACCCTTGCAGGTTCCATTGTAATATGGGAGCCATCACGGTGGTTGTATTTTCTGCCTCTCTTTCCGCCGATGTGGGGAGACTGCAGCGGGTGGAGGCTCAGTCTTGGGGCGAGATGCTTGCCCCATATTCTCAGACTCCATCAGCTCTGGGGAAGAGTCTGATGAAGCGTCTGGTTGGACCACATTAACATGATCCGAGCCGATTTAATCTGTTGGTGCTGCTTGACGTGTGCTTTCCTTTGTTTAGGGGGCTTTGCTGGAACTGGAGCTGGGTTGTTTATGACCATGCTGGGTACCTTTCTCTGCTGTTCGAGGAGGGGCTACAGGCTCTGATACACTTGCTGCCTTGCAAGTGCACTGACATGTGCAGGTGTTCGTGCCAACACTAACAACCTCTGTCTGTGTAGATGCATCGACTTTTGGAGGCGGCTTCTGAACAATGGAGGCAAAAGTCGTAACGAATGTGGGGGGAGGGGGGGCAGCATGGCCTTAAAGATCTTTTTGGCTTCACTGTAGGCGATACGCTTAGTTATTTTTATTTTTTGTATTTTACGTTCCTCTAGGAAGATTCTACAGTCCCTACTCCAAACAGGGTGGCTTTCAGAACAGTTTATACATCTGACAGGAGACGAACAGTCAACTCCGTCACGGACAGCCTTACTACAGTTGCCACACATCGCTCCTCCTTTACACCCTAGAGTTGTATGCCCAAAACGCTGGCACTTAAAACAGCGCATTGGGTTTGGGACATACGACCGTACGTTTACTCGAAGAACCTGCCTTGACGTGTTCTGGGAGTTTGGGGGTATTGAAAGTAAGAATGAAGGAGTCAGATTTCACCAGGTTCCCATCCACCCTTTTCATGATGTTCTGAACGTCAACAATTCCCTCCTGAGCCCACTCACTCTTTAATTCTTCTACAGGAATGTCAACGAGATCCCTCAGGTAACAACACCCTTACTGATGTTCAGGGTGCTGTGAAGCTGTGTATCGATTGTGTATTCCCCCAAGCTTTTAGCTGTTTGAACGTTAACTGCTTGCTGAGAAGTTGATGTTTCAACAAGCAGTGTCCCATTCCGTAAACGCTTCACTGATTTTAAAGTTCCAGCTGTTCCTTCTAGACCCTTTTGGATATAGAATGGCGAAACCTTTTCAAAGGTACCCTCGTTCCTTTTTATTATTAAAAACACATTCTGGTTGTCAGTATGTGCTCTGTTACTCTGAACTGCTGTACGTTTGCTGACGCCTCAGTCAGGAGGAGTGGCTAACCTAGCCCTCTTGTTTGATTGGGTGGTAGTGCCTACCAGCGGTCCACCAATCCCACTGGCCAGCGAAAAATTAGGAGGAAAAGAGGAAGAATTCGTGGTATCCATGGTCGTCTCAAGAGCAGCTAGGGAAACTTATGTCCATCCAGACAAAGCCCCGCATGCCTGGATAAGCCTTGTACAACTGAGGTGCGGCAGGTTCCCCAGAGGTTGCCCGCTAGCGACTGTTCCACCTCAACAGCCATGCATCTTATCGGCGCGCAGCACACCTTAAGATTGAAGGGTTTTTTATAGAGGTATGTACCGTCCTCGCGATCCAGGCAATCAAGTCAAGATCCCCGGGCCCTACGACACACAACGTTCGACCGTTGCGCCACACGGTGGTCGTTGAAGCATGCCCAGAGCTTACGGTATCAGCAGACTGGCGGCGCACACCAGTCCACGGCTCGAAGACCCCGGGTTCGCCAAGCCCGTACCCAGCAAACGAATGCTGAGCCCTCTGAGGGGGGGTGCAGAAGTCAACAAAGCCAAAACTCATTCCTTACTTTGAATGGTTTCCAAAACAATTTATTAGCATGAGCACAATCTGCAGATCACCACAAATCACTCGGGATGATACTTCATTAGTGCCCACTCTCAATGGCTGCAGCGGACTGGAAGGAAATGTTTGGTAAAATTCGGGGTATAGCAAGAGAACACAGAAATAGAGAAGTGAATGAATTATAGCCAGTACAGTTGACCAACTGCGCCATCCTTTTAAAAGTCTTTTATCTTGGTCAACGCCCACCGACACCCTTGGCAACTACGAAGGATATTACAAGAACAGTTTGCCAACTCACATGGAGACGACATGAATTTAAGGCGCATTCTGGTACTTTCTTGAGGTGGGGAGAAGGCGGCTAAAGCCTGTTGGACATCCTACAGAAGATTTTGGACTCACGTATCAACAGGATTCGGTAAATTCTTAAAAATTTACTGACGGTATAAACTCACTACTATTTAATACAAAGGCGCCAAATAGTTAAGATCCGCCTGTAGACATATCATCAATATATTTTTAATTAAAGCATGTCAGAATTTATTTTGTCAAAATATACTCAGAGAAAACGTAAAAATAAAGGCATTATCACCGAGGCAGCCGTCTAATAACGCTAGCACGAACTAAAATGAAAAGTTGAATGGAAGCAAAGAAACGAACTAAAAACTGGGAGAATGTTTGGAGCAATATTAACGGAAAAGTCTTGTTAACAGAATTACGGTCTACGTGGTATAGAGTCGTTAATGAAATTGTAGAAACAAATAGCAGATTGCATACTATAAGGCTAAGTGATATGAACTTATGTCTTAAATGTGGATTGGTTCAAATGGCTCAAATGGTTATAACCACTATGGGACTTAACATCTGAGGTCATCAGTCCCCTAGACTTAGATCTACTTAAACCTAACTAACCTAAGGATATCACACACATCCATGCCCAAGGCAGGATTCGAACCTGCGACCATAGCAGCAGCCCGGTTCCGGACTGAAGCGCCTAGAACCGCTCGGCCACAACGGCCGGCTTGTGGATTGGTGGCCACACCTTAATACGCTCTAAATGCAAAGGACGTGGCACTCTATGGCGTCGTATAAAGGAAAAGGCAGCATTACTAACGAGATGACGGGAGATATATGACAACGGATGAATTGACATCACTGGATTCCACAGACTTCCCGAAACAAAAGAATATCTCGATTATGTGGCTGTACGATAAATTTATCCCCTACCTGATTAGTAACAGAAGACCCGACTCAGTTGAGGAGTGCATATCACATATGTATTTTAGATCCATATAGCCTACGTCAGGGGAGATCATAAGAGAAATTTTAGCGACATGCTGAAAATAGTGTTTCATACCTAAGGAATAGGTTGACATTATCGTGAAATTAAGGCAAGGAGTATGTTCTGGTACAAGATGTATTGAGCCAGCAAAGACACTACGTGGTAACAGTATTAATGACTTCAGTGTATGTCATCTATGGCACGAATGTTAATATATCCGCTGCATCAGTGCTCTGTTTATATCAATTTTTATCTTCCACTCCTATACATAGATGAGTTAACATTTATTCAGTTCACATCATTTCAACAGCTATCTCACAGACTTTCACAAAAGATAGCAATGTTAATTTTATTTATTTCTCTGAAGAACAAGGCGATTAACGCAGATGCAGATCTATTATTTATATAGTTCTCTTCCAAGAACACAAGAGAATAGAAAAAACTCTTTCATGTAGTTGCAACTGCTTAAGAAAAAAATTAATTTCAGTTGTTTCAGTAATTTGGTGGAAGATGTGATAACTTATTGAATCCATGGGTAATTATGCGTTGCCTAAGAACCAAGTACATTTTATTATTGCAATTTTTCTGCATTATATGTACAAATAATGCAAAAATAATATTAAAGTAGATAACATTTTGTTTAATGGCGAAGAATCCAGGACAATGAAGGCAAAAATGGCGAGCTCAAGAAGGAGCTACAAAGGGTGGATGGAGTTACGTCGACCGCTCGCGAAAAGTGGGATGTTCGGATTCGAGCCCCTATCGGGCACAAATTTTCGTTTGACACCAACAGCTGACGTCAATCCAGATTCGCGAAGTGCTTAAAAATTTCGTAATATCTACCATAGCTGAAATTGTCAGAACAGTTTCTATTCCTTTAGACAAACATACATGTTGTAAAGTAAAGATACAGTCACTGTATATACGTATTTTAACCGTCAATGAAATATTACAATTCGTAATAATTGGGGGAACGTCACCGAGTGAATGACAAGTGATATCTGCATTCTCCAAGGAAGTATTACAGGCTCTCTGCTCTTAGTACTCTACATAAACGATTCAGGAAATTATCTGGGCAGCCCTCTTCGATTGTTTGGGGATGATACTGTCTTGACCATCTAGTAAGGCCAGAAGATCGAAACCAATTACAAAATGCTTCATACAAGATATCTGTGTGGGTCGAAATGTTTCGGTTGACTCTAAGCAATGAAAAGTATGACGTCCTCTATATGAGTACTGAAAAGAATGCGTCAGATTTTGATTGCACGATAAAAGGGAGAAATGTAAAGGTTGTTGATCCAACTAAGTGCCTAGGGATTACAGTTTTGAGCAACTTAATTTGAAACGACGATACAGTAATGTTGGTGGGGAAGGTGAACCGAAGACTGCCTGTTATCGTCGGAACACCTAGAAGATACAACAGCTTTGCTAAAGAGATTGTGTACATTACCCATGTCCGACCTATTCTGGTGTATTGCTGCTCGGTATGGGATTCTTGAATTGACAAAATCGAAACACACGTTAAACGTCAAACATTACTAACTGAAAGGTCATAGAATATCAACCAGGTTTAACTCCTCCCTCTCTCCATGACATGACCTGTCCTGCCGTCTCCTGACTTCTTATGTATTCTAAACCTGTTCCCCATCTCCCCTTCTATGTCAGTGTCGGGATGTTTTCTGGGCGTAGTCTACAGGTGTATGAGACAGTAGAAATGTTTGTATATGGACACGCACACGCACAAAAATAAACACAGCATTATATGGACTGCCCGTAATAAACAATAATAACAATCGACCCCTTGAATAAGTATGTGATGCTTTCCTTGTTGTTGTGCTCAATGAAGACTCCATACAGCTCAGTCACGCCAACATCTACTTAAATTCTGTGCGTGTCGAAAACTAATGTCAGTGTATGAGAGAACACGCGGAGTGATGTCAACAGAGTTCATCTTGGAAAACTGCACATCCAAAATTTTGCCGGCTACTAAACCAAATTACAATCGAATACATGCATGTTGCAGTAGCCACTAATAGTGCTTCTTTAAACACACTGAAATGCGTTTCTTCGAATTAAACACTCCTGTCAGCCGCAAAATAAGTCGTAAGTGATGTTTTATTCTCTTCGTATGCTTCGGGTGAGTTACGCATGTGGTCACACATGACCGCTTTTCTGTAGGGAATAGTGTTGTACCTAGAGCAGTTGGTTCCCTACCTGATCAGCCAAAACATTACGACCACTGCCCCCCGCGACGTTGGATGCCGCCTGGTGACGTTGCGCGCACGTGACACGGAAACAAAAGTACGTAAGCGGAGCAGATGCGGGCGGGGGATCATCTTAGCGAAAATATGGGCTCCAAATGGGGAAATACATTGAGACAAGCGACTTTGTCAAAGGGTAGGTTATAATTACGCAGAGCCTATGAACGAGTAACTCGTAAACGCCGAAGTTCGTCGAATGCTCAACGTGTTACTGTCGTGAGCATCTACGAAAAGAGTTTGAAGGACAGGCAAACTACCACTAGGCCCTAAATGGTTGGACGCTCACGACTCTTCACAGAACGTGGGGTTCGGAGTCTTGTCTGCTCTGTAAAGTAGGATACGTAGTGACCTGTCGCATCTCTGCCGAAGGAGCACAATGTACCGCGTGGTAAAGCCGTGGGTAACATCAGTTTTGACTTATAATAGCGAAATATAGACACTGACTGGCAGACTAAATGAAACTGGAGGGTAGCTCTGAGATAAATGTAAAGGTGTGCAAGGGGAATTATCAGGAGAGGCAGGAAGAAAGCAAATGACACAGGAAATACACTTGAGTGGAAGACGTAATTAGGGCTGTTAATGAAAATGGCATTGAGGTGACCGGAATAGAAAGCGACTATTAGCTTCACTATCGATGCTTTTCAATGGGTTCCGGTGATTGGAAAAGACCGAGACAACGACCTACTGAAAGATGGGTTCGTAATGTTAGAAAACATGGATACGTATAGATGGAGATTATCATAGATGGAACAGTCTAGAAGAGGCCATTGTCCAGCAATGGGAATGGTTGACGTTGCTTTTTCTGTTGATGTCGATGATGATGATGATGATAATGATGGCCTATGAATTTGGAGAAACGTAACGCCATATCCGTGTATACATCAAAAGGACTAGAACTAGAAAGATTGTATTTGTTATGTTACTTTTTATTACTTATACACTTACCGTGAGACGTCAGCAAGTTAGCGGTAGCATGAATGTGCAGGCCCGCTATTGGATCCTCCGTCACGGAAATTGGAACAAGTTCCCACAAGGTGCGCACAAGGTCGAAGTATTTTTCCGCCGGCAGCCTCAGCGTGTCGTTAGAGAACAGTAACGCGTTTCCCATTATAAGCCCAGAAGGAAGGACATCGTCTGCACATTCTCCGTTGTTGTAAAAGGGAAGTGTCAATGTCTTGCTGTTAGTTATTTACGACGGCGATCTAGTCTCACTTGTTTACTGTCTCATCCAGTACTGCTCCCAGTCTCTTGTCATATACAGGGCAACTGAAAATGAGTGAAGCGGTTACTTTCTGTGTAAGAACTCTGTATGGATCACTGGGATGACACATCAGCGATAATCCATTTCACGTGAACTATTCTAAACTATACGTGTAGCCAGCGACACGAGCGCATGGAAAATGAGCAATACGGAAAATGATGCAAATGAGGCACACACACAAGGTCTTCCACGTATCTCCAAAATAATAAATCCGTGGGTGTCGTTTTCAGAGGTCTAGATGGCCAAATAGCAGGAAGCAGCGTCGTCATCTCCAACACGACCGATATAACATTTGTAAGATGTTGATTTAAACATGTGTGAATCCCTATACTCTGACGCTCGTTCATTTCATTGCAAATGTTGATTGAAACGCTTAATTAAAAGAGAAAGAAATGGGCCGTATATTTTTGTGCTGTAATCACACAGAACATGTTGGCTTCCGGTGAGTTACGCATGTGGTCACACATGAACGCTTTTCTGCAGGGAAGAGTGTTGTACCTAGAGCAGTTGGTTCCCTACTTGAGCGTAATTACACTGAGGGGTAAAATAATATTTTCTGAGAGCTAAAAGCGAAACTAAAATATTGTCAAAAATCATAATTATCGTCACATTGTCGTAAGACTGATTACATAAGCTACCAATAACTATTTTTTTTTTTCAAATACAAGCATTAACGCATGACAGAATGTGATGGGGGCTACAGCTTGCGAAATGAACATCTTCTTCACATGGCCCACCCACCACACACACATACTTTGCACTTCGTATCACACATTTATGACAGTAAACCTGACACAGAAATGTCACACATGCTTAAATATCACATGAAAGTGGCTCCTCTGTGTTGTAGGTAGTTCCCGCAATAGACCAAAATTGGCTTCCTTCTTCCCTTCACAACAATAGACGAACTGACAGCACAACAGCAACTATGTAATGGCTACTATACTGCTGTGGGGCCTACACAGTATTTTTATAATTATAATAATAATAATTATTATTATTATTATTATTATTATTATTATTAGTCGGAGTAGTATGATACAAATTATTGGCAGAATAAAGACTTACAATTTTTGTCATTAGGAGTCAAGTAATCAAGTCATTTACAAACATCAAGCAGAGTACTTGCATTTTAACTAGGAGCAAGTGCCACCAGAGAGAATATTGGTGCAGAGGATTCACGTTCTGTAGCAGGTTTCTACCCTCAATGTGGATAGTTAGCTTCATTTCCTGAGAAAGACCTGTAGATGACACTAGTGATGCACTGAGAATTTCATCATCATTGTAAGGGAAAAAAATTGTTGCAAAGAAGCACTATCAATTGTCTCATTGACTAATTAATAATTTTTATTTTTGCTGGAGACACAGTTATGGAAATTTTTTAACGATGCTCCTGCCATTTGACTGCAATAATTTTTTAATTGTTATACGATCCAGATTTCTGTTGGAGAAGACATCAGACTGGTATGAAATACAAGTCCTTCTCGGAAAAGCATATCTGCTCACGCAGGCCAAATATGTCGTTAATAAAAGTGAGAATATCTCTGAAATGTCTAAATATATTGCAGACTTTCATTTCTGGACCCTATAGCATAACTGTGATATGAACGTACCAATCAGTAAACAGGTTTGTTCCACACTATTATGTCTGAACAACAACGTAGGCATTTTAGATACGTTCTCATTTTCACTAATGACTGATCTGGCCCATATGACAAGATTTTTTTTCGACAAGGTCTTGTATTTCATATCAGTCTGATGTCTTTTGCCATATAATTTTTTTTTTTTTACTTGAAAATCTTCTGGATCGTATAGCAATAGAATAAAAATTGTTACAGTCAAATGGCAGCAGCATCATTCAAGAAACTGACTAATTAGTTCATGGTTTAATGAAACGCCTACAAATACTAAATGTCACTTAGCTTTCGACGTTTAAAAATAAAAGAGTTCAAAGAATTTTTTTCATTCTGGTTGTCAGGTGTTAATTTTGAAGTTGATGGGCGGGGTGGGGAGCGAGGTACTAGCTAATAAGTGATTGCTCTGAGGGTTAGTGGTCTGAGAAAGGTTGGGAACAGCTGACATTGAGGATAGTGTACCTAGGTACGTATTATGTTTCTCGTTCGGTACTTCAGTCTAGTGACTGATTTCAGAGAATCGTGAACGAATGTCCACTAGAGAGCGCTATAAGTAGTTGCACCATTTTCTACAGTCTTTGTGTTGATAGACACGACATTGTGTTTTGTGCAGCATTTGTGAATATTTCGTGTTCTATACATTTCAGTCCTATGTAATATGTTAAAGCTGTTTAGAACGTATTGTTAATTGTTCAGTTACGGAATTTTATATTGAGTAAAATGCTGTATATTTTTTAGAACTCTTTATGTAGCATGTGAACAGTCACGACATTCTTCTCATTTTGCGCACGATCTTGTAGCTTGAAACACAAGAAGGTCTTTTGCTATGGAATATGTGATACCTGCAAATGAAATGAGTTTCTTTAATGTGTTAACAATTTTATCTGTCTGGAACATGGAAATTTACGTTAGTTTCCAGTAGCTTCTATTTTAAAATGTGTTTAACTTTTAACTAGCTTTTGATAAAACTTCTTCTTAATTTACTGTAATAATTTTAGTAATTTCAGAGAAACACAGAGCACATAAAAAATGAATACCATTATTAAAATATGGGATAAGAAAATACACCAAACTTCCATTCAGGGCTGGCTAGAGCCGAAAGTATGAGAAATGTACCAATCTACAACGCGCTCGATTAAAACCCATATTCGAATGCTGTCCCACCACCCTTGTCACGTACGTGAATGCCTCACCGTTTTAAATCAGCCGTGTAACATACGTTTCTTTCTTCCTCCACGGCTTCCGGTATTTTCATAGTATAGTTCGGCTTCCGATTCAATGCGCTTACACAATGATCGAAATTTTGATGTTTCATTTACACTCTCTTTCATACTTATCGATGTATCGCTGTGCATTGAACAGTAATAGCCGTTTGTAACCGCTGCATTCAGTTAGAATTGCTCTGTATTGTCTGATTCCTTGCTGTGAAGTGTCTGCTTGCATGATGGCTCGATAGCTCCTATTTCTGGAGGCTTCCCGTCGAATTGAGGTCCGCGCCCTCATCCTTTATCACAGTATTGTCCACCTAATATCGAAAAACTATACAATACAACAAAATCTAAGCACTAAGCAAAATGTCGTACTGCAGTTAGTTGCGCACTGATCCTAGGTCGCTACAACGCGTCCTGTATGTCGGCACACGTAACTGCACACTTTTGCGACTGCGCACGCTAGCGGAGGACGTTGGCACGACCGTGTTGCCAGCAAGACTGATAGCCGCCCGCCCTCGTTGCTGTTCGCTAGCCGCCTGGAGAGCCGATCGTGGTCGCAGGGGCTGCCTCGCCGGAAGTGGTGGTAGCGCCTCCAACTAAGGGACAAGCAGTCCCGACTCCTCCCAGTCGTCCTTCGAAAAGAGTAAGTTACCGTTACATCACTGCAAGAGTTGCCTCTTTACCGTCTATTCACAGTGGGTGTCACGTTACGTCACGATAGGACGTATCAGATCGACCCAAAATTTACTGGCGGCGCTAACGCCAGCTATCATGGATTCCCTGGGAGAATCACAAGTGTAATCAGCCTCAACAGAACATCAACTACGAAACACTAGTGCTACCCATCCTGGAATATTGTTTAGGTGTGTGGGGCCCGTACCAAACAGGACTGTCGGGGGATATTGAACAGATAGAAACAAGGCAGCACGAATAGTCCCAGTTTCGTTCGACCCATGGGAGAGTGTCACGATGCTGAAAGAACTCAACTAGAAGACGCTTAGAGATAGATGCAAACTATCTAGTGAAAATTTGCTTAGAAAGTTTCTATAACCAAACTGATGAATCTAGGAATATGCTACAATTTCCTATGTATCGGTCCCATAAGGATGGCAGAGGCAAGATTAGACTAATTATAGCGCTCTTGAGTCGGTGTAACCACCAGAATGTTGAATGCAAGCATGCAAATGTGCATGCATTGTGTTGTGCACGTGCCGGATGCCAGTTTGTGGGCTGGAGTTCTATGCGTGTTGCACTAGGTCAGTCAATACTGGGACGGCTAATGGCGGTTGAGCATAACGCTGGAATTGTCGTCCGATGATGTCGTATACGCACTACTGGAGTCAGATCTCGTGATTGAGAAGGTCAAGGCAACGTGTAGACACTCTGTAGAGCTTGTTGGGCAACGACTGCGGTATGTAAGCCAGCGGTATCCTGTGCTGTCTGAGGCTTTCCCGGAGCTGCATCTGCCTGATAGGTTCCCGGGAATTACGCCGGATAATATTGTAAAACCGGCACAATATTTCAGCGAGACAACTGCCCGCTATCTTCAGGTGCTACTGTCGCGTCGAGTAGCTCGTCAATTTATATGTTGGCTTTCTAGAAGAGCGCAGGCACCAGCGTGCGCGAGGTGTTGGCGCGCGATTTAAGCATCTGCGCTAAGGTTTCCCATCTGTTGACTCGGTGCAGTTGCTAATCTGCGGCTGACGATTCCTTAGTGCCGCCAAGGCTGGCTCCCAGGCTTTGCTCAGGTCAAACCCCGTGTCTCTGTTTATTAGGTCACTGCTTATACGTATTTCGACCGCCTCTTTGATGATGGAGTCCCAGTATGTGGAAGCATACGAGAGTATCTTGGTTTCTTCATAGTTCATGCCGTGTCCCGTGTCAAGGCAGTGTTCAGCAATCGCTGATTTCTGTGGCTGACCCAACCTCGTGTGACGTTTATGTTCGTCGCATCTGCCTTTAACCGTACGACACGTCTGGCCAATATAAGACTTCCCACAGTGGCACGGGATTTTATATATTCCTGGTCGCCTCAGGCCGAGGTTAACAGAGCCCAGCATTGATTGCACTCGTGCTGGAGGCCGGAAAATACACTTAATCCGGTATTTCTTGAAAATTCTGCCCATCTTAAAAGACACGCCACCGACATATGGTAGAAAAACCAATCCCGTGGTGTTCTCTGCTTCTTCAGGCTGTTCTTGAGGTTTGGAGCGTGCTGGTCGAAATGCATTCCGGATCTGCTTCTCGGAGTATCCGTTCTGGGCAAACATAGGGCGAAGATGGCTAAGCTCTGCCGTTAAGCTGCCCCGATCTGAAATGGCTCTAGCCCTATGCACTAGCGTCCGTAACACTGGCGTCCGTAATACACCGCTGCGCTGTGAGGGATGATGACAGCTCCTAGCTTGTAAATACAAGTCTGTGTGCGTAGGCTTCCGGAACACACTGTGACCCAAGGAGCCGTCTCAGACTGACGTACAAGTTGGCAGTCAGGATGCGTGGCATAACCACGAGAGTGCTCCTGCTCTCATACGAAATCGCAACCTAGACTATAACTCAAGGCGTAGGTCCAGTGTGTCTAGCACGCAGACAGACTGGTTGCATTCTCTCAACTAGTCTCCTGAACAACACATGGTCATCACTGGCACCGAAGCAGAACCAGCTGGCATCAGAAAATAAAACAGCCTTCCATGCTGCTCTTCAATGAACTATTGCTTTATACCGCTGACGCTGCAAATAATGGTGGTATTGGATCAGTGGAATGCACGCTACAGGGCAGCTGTCCTTGAAGTAACCGATTTGTGACAGTTCGTTGTGTCACTGTGGTGCCAACTGCTACTCAAATTGCTGCTGCAGATGCAATGCGATCCGCCAGACCCATACGCCCAACACTATCTTTGTGCGGTTTTCTTGCAACTGGACGTTCTCGTGACCACGGCTGCCAGAAATCAAATACAGAGACTATATTCCCGAAAAGTCTTTCTGCAGTTTCCCATGTCTCTATAACGAGCTCGTTCCAACTCAGTGAGGTGTTGACAGTGGTGTCTTTGTCACTTTGACAATGATGTCATAACAAACAAAAGCTCACAACGTCCGAGCTCAAAGGTAATTAACACTCGCGACTGTTGCAACGTGTATTCAAAGCAAACCTGTTTTGCATCTTCATAGTGGCGCAGTTCGAGACGTTCTTATGCCTCTGGCACGAAATATGAACAGACACCGTCTTTCAGATAAAGAAACACGCCTACCAACTTTATTTCAGGTCACACATCTCCTTCTTGGTATTGCATTTTTTTTTCGTCTACGTATTTCACTACCGTTCCACTCTAGAACAAAAAATGGCTCTGAGCGCTATGGGACTTAACATCTGTGGTCATCAGTCCCCTACTTAAACCTAACTAACCTAAGGACATCACACACATCCAGCCCGAGGCAGGATTCGAACCTGCGACCGTAGCAGTCATGCGGTTCCAGACTGAAGCGTCTAGAACCGCACGGCCATACCGGCCGGCCACCACTCTAGAACAACGCGTGGCAAAAACGAACACTTAAATCTTTCTTCGAACTCTGATTTGTCTTATTTTATTATTATGATCATTTTCCCTATGTTTAATATAGATAGTAAAATAATTTACATTCACAGATGAAAGTTGGAGATTAAAATTTCGTGGAAAGATCTCGCCCCAACGAGAAACACCTTTTTTTTAATGATCGCCACCCCAAAACGCTTATCATATCCGCTGCACTTTCTCCCCTATGTCACGATAATGCAAAACGAGTGCCCTTCTTTGAACTTTCTCGATGTCCACTGTCAATCCTATACCGTAAGAATCCCATACAGCACAGCACTACTGTAGCAAAGGACGGAAAAGTGTGGCGAAGGCAGCCTCCCTAGTTTACCTGTTGCATCTTCTAAGTATTCGCCAATAAAACGCAGTCTTCTGTTTGCCTTCCCCACAACATTACCTCTATGGTCGTTTCAATTTAGCTAGTCCGTAACTGCAATTTCTAGGTATTTACTCCAACAACATCCTTTAAATTTTGTGATTTATTGTTCAATCAAAATTTAACGCATTTCTTTTCCTTATTCAGAGAAAATGGCCACCTTTCGCACCATATAGGGATCGTGTGTCGGTCATTTTGTACTCGGTCATTTTGTGGTTCAAATGGCTCTGAGCACTATGAGACTTAACTGCTGTTGTCATCAGTCCCCTAGAACGTAGAACTACTTAAACCTAACTAACCTAAGGACATCACACACATCCATGCCCGAGGCGGGATTCGAACCTGCGACCGTAGTGGTCACGCGGCTCCGGACTGTAGCGCCTAGAACCGCACGGCCACTCGGGCCGGCGGTCATTTTGTACTTGGTCATTTTGTAATTGGTTTTATCTGATGACATTATAAGGTGGTAAATGACAGCATCATCTGCAAAAAATCTAAGAGGGCTGCTCAGATTGTCACCTAAATCGTTCATGTAGATCAGAGAGTTATAAGTAGTTTACCTTGTCGTGAAACTGAAGTAGATAGCTCCTGTGAGTTAACATGCGCAGAGGTCATTCTTGGCAACCGGTATAACTGGATCCTTTTACCGACCTCCCAACTCAGATGATAAAATTGCTGAAAGGTTCAAAGAAAACTTGAGTTCGATTTCTATCACGCACCCAACTCACACAATTATAGTTGGTGGTGACTTTAACTTACCCTCGATATGTTGGCGAAAATACGTGTTTAATTCCGGAGGTACGCATTAAACATCATCCGAAATTGTCCCAAACGCATTCTCTGAAAACTATTTCTAGTGGTCAGTTCATGGCCCACGCGAATAGTCAACTGTTGTGAAGACGCACTTGACCTCTTAGCAACAAATAATCGAGAGTTGATAACGAGCATCAAAACGGATGCAGGAATTAGTGAACACAGAGTTGTCGTAGCGAGATTGAATATTGTAACGACCAAGTCATCCAAAAATAAACGAAAAATATACCTATTCAAAAAAGCAGATAAAAATTCACTTGACGCCTTTGTGAGAGACCATCTCCACTCCTTCCAAATTAGCAATGTAACTGTAGACCATATGTGGCCTGAATTCAAAGAAATAGTATCGGCAGCAATTGAGAGATTTATACAAAATAAGTTAACAAACGACGGAGCTGATCCTCCTTGGCACACAAAATGGGTCAGAAAACTGTTGCAGAAACAACGGAGAAAACATGCCAAATTTAAACAGACTCGAAATCTCCAAAACTGGAGATCTTTTACAGAAGCTCGAAATTTAGCCCAGACTTCAATGGGAGACGCTTGTAATAGTTTTCACAACGAAACTTTGTCTCGAAACCTGGCAGAAAATCCAAAGAGATTCTGCTCGTATGTGAAGTATGCTAGCAGCAAGACACAATCAATGTCTTTTCTGCGCGATAGCAACGGATGTACTAACGAATACAGCGCTGCCAAAGCAGAGCTACAAAACACAGCCTACCGAAATTCCTTCACCAAATAAAACGAATAAATATTCCAGAATCCGAACCAAAAACAGCTGGCAACATGGGTAACGTAGGAGTAGATATCCTTGGAGTAGTGAAGCAACTTAAATCACTTAATAAAAGCAAGTCTTCTGGTCCAGACTGTATACGACTGGAAAGTTGCACACGTCATACCTATATTCAAGAAAGGTACTAGGAGTAATCCACTAAATTACAGGCCCATATTATTAACGACGATATGCAGTGGGGCTTTGGAACATATATTGTGTTCGAACATTATAAGTTACCTCTAAGATAACGGTCTATTGACACACAGTCATCACGGATTTAGAAAACATCGCTCTTGTGAAACAAAACAAGCTCTTCACTCGCACGAAGTGCTGAGTGCTATTGACAAGGGATTTCAAATTCATTCCGTATTTCTAGATTTCTGGAAGGCTTTTGGCACGGTACCACACAAGCGGCTTGTAATGAAATTGCGTGCTTATGGAATATCGTCTCCTCTGTATGACTGGATTCGTGATTTCCTGTTAGAGAGGTCACAGTTCGTAGTAACTGACGGAAAATCATCGAGTAAAACAGAAGTGATTTCTGGCGTTCCCCAATGTAGTGTTATAGGCTCTTTTCTGTTCCTTATCTATATAAACGATTTGGGAGACAATCTGAGCAGCCGCCTTAGGTTGTTTGTAGATGACGCTGTCGTGTATCGACTAGTAAAGTCTCTGAAGATCAAAACAAATTGCAAAACAATTTAGAAAGATTATCTGTATGGTGCGAAAATTGGCAATTAATCCTAAATAACGAAAAGTGTGAGGTCATCCACATGAGTCCTAAAAGGAATCTAACTTCGGTTACACGATAAGTCAGTCAAATCTAAAGATCGTAAATTCAACTAAATATATAGAAATTACAATTACGAACAAATTAAACTGGAAGGAGCATACAGAAAATGTTGTCTGGAAGGCTAACCAAAACTTGCGTTTTGTTGGCAGATCCACTAAGAAGACTGCCTACACTACGCTTGTCCGTCCTCTTTTAGAAAACCGCTGCGCGTTGCGGGATCCTTACCAGATAAGATTGACGAAGTACATCGGAAAAGTTCAAAGAAGGGCATCATGTTTTGGTATTATCACGAAATATGGGCGAGAGTGTTACTAAAATGATACAGGATTTTTCATGGACATCACGAAAACACAGGCGTTTTTCGTTGCGGAGGAATCTTCTCAGGACATGCCAATCACCAACTTCCTCCTCTGAATGCGAAAATATTTTGTTGACGCCGACCTACATAGGGAGAAAATATCACCATGATAAAATGAGGGAAATCAGAGCTTGCACGGGAAAATATAGGTGTTCGTTCTTTCCGCGCGTTATACGACATTGGAATAACAGAGAATTGTGAAGGTTCTTCGATGAACCCTCTGCCAGGAACGTAAATGTGATTTGCGGAGTATCACTGTGAATGTAGATGTAGATAGAAACAGCAGCACTTCCTTTGGGAATGCCACATGTTATTTCTGTTTCATTCGACAATTTTTCTTCAGTTATTACGAACTCTGACCTTCCTGACAGGATATCACTCATCCATCGCGCAACTGAGACGATACTCCGTAGACATGTACTTTGTTTACAAGTCGCTTGTGAGGGATGGTGTCAAAAGCGTTCTGGAAATCTAAACATATATAACCAGTTTGACATCCGCTGTCGAAATCACTCATTACTTCCTGAGAATAGAGAATCACTTGCGTTTCACAAGAATGGCGTTCGCTTAATCCGTGTTTGCTATTTGTCAATGAATCGTTTTATTCGAGGGAACTCATGATATTTGTATATCTTCCGAAAGCCTACTGCAAATCGACGTTAGTGATAGGAATTTGTAATTCAGCAGATTAGTGCTATGTCCTTTCTTGAGTAATAGTCAGAGATGTTCAAATTTCCCGTCTTTATGTACGTATCTTTCGGTTGTATACAGGGTGGTCCATTGATCGTGACTGGGCCAAATATCTCACGAAATAAGCGTCAAACGAAAAATTACAAAGAACGAAACTTGTCTAGCTTGAAGGGGGAAACCAGATGGCGTTATGGTTGGCGCGCTAGATGGCGCTGCCATAGGTCAAACGGATATCAACTGCGTTTTTTCAAATAGGAACCCCCATTTTTATTACATATTCGTGTAGTGCGTAAAGAAATATGAATGTTTTAGTTGGACCACGTTTTTCGCTTTGTGATAGATGGCGTTGTAATAGTTACAAACGTATGGCTCACAGTTGGTAACAGGTAGGTTTTTTAAATTAAAATACAGAACGTAGGTACGTTTGAAAATTTTATTTCGTTTGTTCCAATGTAATACATGTACCTTTGTGACCTTATCGCTTCTGAGAACGCATGCTGTTACAGCCCGATTACCTGTAAATACCACATTAATGCAATAAATGCTCAAAACGATGTCCGTCGACCTCAATGCATTTGGCAATACGTGTAACGACATTCCTGTCAACAGCAAGTAGTTTGCATTCTTTAATGTTCGCACATGCATTGGCAATGCGCTGACGCATGTTGTCAGGCTTTGTCGGTGGATCACGATAGCAAATATCCTTCAACTTTCCCCACAGAAAGAAATCCGGGAACATCAGATCTGGTGAACGTGCGGGCCATGGTATGGTGCTTCGACGACCAATCCACCTGTCATGAAATGTGCTATTCAATACCGCTTCAACCGCACGCGAGCTATGTGCCAGACATCCATCATGTTGGAAGTACATCGCCATTCTGTCATCCAGTGAAACATCTTGTAGTAACATCGGTACAACATTACGTAGGAAACCAGCATACATTGCACCATTTACATTGCCATCGATAAAATGGCGGCCAATTATCCTTCCTCCCATAATGTTCAAATGTTCAAATGTGTGTGAAATCTTATGGGACTTAACTGCTAGGGTCATCAGTCCCTAAGCTTACACACTACTTAACCTAAATTATTCTAAGAACAAACACACACACACACCCATGCCCGAGGGAGGACTCGAACCTCCGACGGGACCAGCCGCACAGTCCATTCCTCCCACAATGCCGCACCATACATTGACCCGCCAAGGTCGCTGATGTTCCACTTGTTGCAGCCATCGTCGATTTTCCGTTGCCCAATAGTGCATATTATGCAGGTTTACTTTACCGCTGTTGGTGAATGACGCTCCGTCGCTAAATAGAACGTGTGCAAAGAAATCTGTCAACGTCCCGTAATTTCTCTTGTGCCCAGTGGCAGAAATGGAAATGGAAATGTCGTGTGGCTAGGGCCTCCCGTCGGGTAGACCGTTCGCCTGGTGCAGGTCTTTCGATTTGACGCCACTTCGGCGACCTGCACGTCGATGGGGATGAAATGATGATGATTAGGACAACACAACACCCAGTCCCTGAGCGGAGAAAATCTCCGACCCAGCCGGGAATCGAACCCGGGCCCTTAGGATTGACAGTCTGTCACGCTGACCACTCAGCTACCGGGGCGACGTTCAAAGTCTTCGCCATGCAATTCCTAGTGCATAGAAATATGGTACGGGTCCAATCGATGTTGATGTAGCATTCTCAACACCGACGTTTTTGAGATTGCCGAGCCGGCCTGTGTAGCCGAGCGGTTCTAGGCGCTACAGTCTGGAACCGCGCGACCGCTACGGTCGCAGGTTCGAATCCTGCCTCGGGCATGGATGTGTGTGATGTTCTTAGGTTAGTTAGGTTTAAGCAGTTCTAAGTTCTAGGGGCCTGATGACCTCATCAGTAGTCCCAGAGTGCTCAGAGCCATTTGAACCATTTTTTTGAGATTCCCGATTCTCGCGCAATTTGTCTGCTACTGATGTGCGGATTAGCCGCGACAGCAGCTAAAACACCTACTTGGACATCATCATTTATTGCAGGTCGGGTTCACGTTTCACATGTGGCTGAATACTTCCTGTTTCCTTAAATAACGTAACTATCCGGCGAACCGTCCGGACACTTGGCTGATGTCGTCCAGGATACCGAGCAGCATACATAGCACACGCCCGTTGGGCATTTTTATCACAATATCCATACATCAACACGATATCAACCTTTTCCACAATTGGTAAATGGTCTATTTTAACACGAGTAACGTATCATACCGTCCGCACTGGCGGAATGTTACGTGATACCGCGTACTTATACGTTTGTGACTATTACAGCGTCATCTATCACAAAGCGAAACAAGTGGTCCAACTAATACATTCATAATCCTTTACGTACTACACGAATGTGTAATAAAAAATTGGGTTTCCTATTTAAGAAAACGTAGTTGATATCCGTTTGACCTATGGCAGCGCCATCTAGCGGGCCACCCATAGCGCCATCTGGTTTCCCCTTTCAAGCTAGACGAGTTTCGTTCTTTGTAGTTTTCTCGTTTGATGCTTATTTCGTGAGATATTTGGCCCGATCACTATCAATCGACGACCCTGTATAATTGCCAACATAAATATGGAGCTATCTTACAGCACACTCTGAAAGGAACATACCTGGTATACAATGTGGACCGGAGGCCTTGCCTTCATTAAGTGGTTTAAGCTGCTTCGCTGCACCGTGGATATCTACCTGTAAGTTGCTCGTGTTGGCAGTTTTTATTGATTCGAATTCTGGAATATTTCCTCCGTTCTCTTTGGTAAAGGAATTTCGAAAAACCTTGTTTAGCTTAGCTCTGCTTTAGTGGCACGGTCATCAGAAACATTAACGTTGGTATCACACAATGCAGATACTGACTGAGTCTTGCCGCTAGTGTACTTCACGTACGAACAGAATCTCTTTGGGCTTTTTGCCAGATTTTGAGATAGAGTTTCGTTGTGGAAACTACTAAAAGCACCTCGCTTTGAAGATCGTGTTTAATTTCGAGCTTCTGTAAAACTCCACCAGTCCCGGGTCCTTTTACATTTGGCATGCTTTATTCGTAGATTCTGAAACAGTGATCTCACATGTTTTGTGTACCGTGGGCATTTGGGCATCAGTACCATCTATCATTAGTTTATTTGGTACATATCTTTCGGTTCCTGTCGATACTATTTCCTTGAATCCAAATCACAGTTGTTTTACGCTTGTACAGACTGGAAGAAGTGGAGACTGTCTCTTAGGAATGTGCCAGTTTTTTATCTGCTGTTTTAAAATCTATGTATTTTGCGTTTATTTTTGATGATTTTGGACCTTACGGTATTCATTCTTGCTACAACAAAATTGGCTCTGAGCACTATGGGACTTAACATCTGTGGTCATCAGTCCCCTAGAACTTAGAACTACTTAAACCTAACTAACCTAAGGACATCACATAACACCCAGTCATCGGGAGGCAGAGAAAGTCACGGGAATCGAACCCGGGAACCCGGACGCGGTAAGCGAGAACGCTACCGCACGACCACGAGCTGCGGACTTTGCTACAACAACTTTGTGGTCACTAATCCCTGTAAATGAACAATCTTAGAACGCCGTATGAAGTCAGAGCATAGGAGGCTCTTCCACGTATACATATCAACCACGCATGTTGGCGGCGAACCTGACTCTCATAAGCTTGCCGCCGATGTGCTTTGGCTTCATGTAGTGCAACGTGGTAATTTTATAACAAGTTCCATAAGATTAGATGATATCAGCACAAGACCGGTCGTCTTGGAACAATAAAAGTGTCTATATTGCAATCGCAATGTACGAAGTGCATTCATTTCCAACCGCACGTATTCCCTACAACACAGCATATGTACCTTACTAATCTCTGATTCTCCCCATCTGCTAAGGATTACTTGTTGCTAAGAGGTCAAGTATGTTTTCGCAATCATTTACATTTTGAGTAGACTCATGAACTAATTGTTCAAGCTAATTTTCTGAGAAAGCATTCAGTACGATTTTATGCCTAACACCGATTGTAACCATATATTTTCGCCAACATATAGATGGTTGATTGAAATCACCACCCACTATAATTGTTCTATTGGGGTACCTATTTGAAGTGACACTCCAGTTTTCTTTGAACTGTTCAGCAACTGCATCAGTCTGAGGCGGGGGTGGGAGGTGGGGGGGGGGGGGGAGCTAGAGGAACGAATTATTAATTCAATTATTAATTTCTTGTGGTTGTCAAGTATAATCTCTAGCTATATTAACTCACAGGAACAATCTACTTCAATTTCACTACAAAATATTTCTGACAACGATAAACACTCCACCACCAACTGTATGTAATTCACCCTTTCTGGGAACGGCTCGGTACTTTATAAAAATCTCCGATGAACTTATCTCCTGTTTTAGCAAGCTTTCCTTACCTATAGGGATCTGGACTTCAGTGCTTTCTGGTTCTCTCTCAACACAGCTACGACAACTGTAATACCTATTGTTGCTAGGTCTACCCTCTTCCTGTGTTTGCCCTCCACCTTTTTAGACTAATACCCTTTCTATAGTTTTCCGAGGCACTCTAAACTAAAAAACCACCAAGTCCCCTCCACACCGCCCCCGCTACCCGTGTAGCGGCTTCCTGTGTGGAGTGGACCCCTGACGTATTAAGTGGAACCCGAAAATCCACCACCCTATGGCGTAATCAAGAAATCTGCAAGCTGCTGAAATATGAAGTTAATCTCTTCTCGTCACATTTATCTGATATTCTTCTTCTTTTGTCTGCTTGTTCTTACATTATGGTCTCCGTAGGACCAAGGACAGCCCATTCATGAATTTAGTTTTCCACCACTCTTTACCGAAACTCTTCATCCTATCCCTTCGCCTCTCCAAATCTTCCTATGAACCCTTTAGTATTCTTCTATCCGATCCTTTGGCGACTGCCTACTCGTCGCTTACCTCTGGAGTGTGTTTGCTGCTCCAGTTTTTGTTTCCTTCCACCTTGATTCCAGTCTCAGACTAATCCTTCTAGTGTTCGACAACCCACTTCGTTATTGTCTTATCCCACGTTCTTTCCTTTGGTTCCCATACTCTCTTGGTTATTCTGTTCATATTCATTCTATCCCTTCTCTTTTCACCCTGATTTCTCCTGATATTATTTCGTGCTCCAAGTTTGTGTTATGTACACTACTGGCCATTAAAATTGCTACATCACGAAGATGACGTGCTAAAGACCCGAAATTTAACCGACAGGGAGAAGATGCTGTGATATGCAAATGATTAGCTTTTCAGAGCATTCACACAAGGTTGGTGCCGGTGGTGACACCTACAACGTACTGACATGAGGGAAGTTTCCAACCTATTTCTCATACACAAACAGCAGTTGACCAGCGTTGCCTGGTGAAATGTTGATGTGATGGTTCGTGTAAGGAGGAGAAATGCGTACCATCACGTTTCCGACTTTGATAAAGGTCGGATTGTAGCCTATCGCGATTGCGGTTTATCATATCGCGACATTGCTGCTCGCATTGGTCGAAATCCAATGACTGTTAGCAGAATATGGAATCGGCGGCTTCAGGAGGGTAACACGGAACGCCGTACTGGATTCCAACGGCCTCGTATCACTAGCAGTCGAGATGACAGGTATCTTATCCGCATGGCTGTAACGGATCGTGCAGCCACGTCTCGATCCCTGAGTCAACAGATGGGGACGTTTGCAAGACAACAACCATCTGCACGAACAGTTCGAAGACGTTTGCAGCAGCATGGACTATCAGCTCGGAGATCGTGGCTGCGGTTACCCTTGACGCTGCATCACAGACAGGAGCGCCTGCGATGGTGTACTCAACGACGAACCTGGGTGCACGAATGGCAAAATGTCATTTTTTCGGATGAATCCAGATTCTGTTCATAGCATAATGATGGTCACATCCGTGTTTGGTGACATCGCGGTGAACGCATATAGCAAGCGTGTATTCGTCATCGCCATACTGACGTATCACCCGGCGTGATGGTATGGGGTGCCATTGGTTACGCGTCTCGGTCACCTCTTGTTCGCATTGATGGTACTTTGAACAGTGGACGTTACATTTCAGATGTGTTACGACCCGTAGCTCTACCCTTCATTCGATCCCTGAGAAATCCTACATTTCAGCAGGATAATGCACGATCGCATGTTGCAGGTCCTGTACGGGCCTTTCTGGATACAGAAAATGTTCGACTGCTACCCTGGACAGCACATTCTCCAGATCTCTGACCAATTGAAAACGTCTGGTCAATGGTGGCCGAGCAACTGGCTCGTCACAATACGCCAGTCACTACTCTTGATGAACAGTGGTATCGTGTTGAAGCTGCATGGGCAGCTGTACCTGTACACGCCATCCAAGCTGTGTGACTCAATGCCCAGGCGTATCAAGGCCGTTATTACGGCCATAGGTGCTCGTTCTGGGTACTGATTTCTCAGGATCTATGCACCCAAATTGCGGGAAAATGTAATCACATGTCAGTTCTAGTATAATATATTTGCCCAATGAATACCCATTTATCATCTGCATTTCTTCTTGGTGTAGCAATTTTAATGGCCAGTAGTGTATTTGGTTTTGTAACTTCGTTATCGTTCCATTTCTTGATCGTGTTTCGTAACACATTTCGAATGATGCAAGGAAAATGTAATTAAATTTTTTCCTCTGAGTGTTCTCACGTTACAAAGAGTCTCAATAACTCAGTATTATTTGTGATATTACAATATGTGGACAGTATCAAAGTATTTTCCGTGCGTAAGTGAGCTCATTCAGTGAAACGCTTCCTATTTGAACAATGTTTTAGCTATGAAAGGCAGCACCAGTCAGGTCGGAAAGCTATAGCTTCTGTATATTGTTTCAAAATTCAATAGAATTCACAAAGCAATGAACAAAGAAAAAATGATTTCTTTATCCCTCACAACACTGCTGATACTGTTGCTTGTATCCATATTCTCTTAGGTTTTGTGTAATCTGTTGTGGACTGGCAAGACAGCCAATCCACAGTGACGGGTAACCGAAAGGCACGCGCTTAAACTCACGCAGGCTGGCGTGAGGTCTGAAACAGGATACGTAATGAATGCTATAAAGAAAAGTACGTAGCTTCTGGAATACTTAACTTTAATCCACAATTGGTGAACATTGGTCTTGTTACTGTACATGCTTCATTAGATACATAGCAAAGGATAAATGGCGCCTTGCTAGGTCGTAGCAATTGACTTAGCTGAAGGCTATGCTAACTATCGTCTCGGCAAATGAGAGCGTAATTCTCAGTGAACCGTTCCCTGCAAAGTCGGCTATACAACTGAGGCGAGTGCCAGTACGTCTCTTTAGACCTGCCGTGTGGTGGCGCTCGGTCTGCTATCACTGACAGTGGCGACACGCGGGTCCGTCGTATACTAATGGACCGCGGCCGATTTAAAAGCCTACCACCTAGCAAGTGTGGTGTCTGGCGGTGACACCACATAATCAAAGTTTGTACTACCCTTTTGCTAGTCTATCATCCTCTTAAATGCGTAAAATTTGCCCTTGTGGCTGTCTCAACAATGTCCATTACGAGGTTTGTTTTGGCAGGTAATATACTGGTGCGTAAAATTTAAGAACCAAAGAAACTTTTGCATGACGTGTCACAGCCAAGTAATACAACCCCATGATATTTGTACAATGCGTAGAGAGAACTGCTACAGTATAGTGCCGAAGGTAACTCATAGAAATAGGCAATGGGACGAACAGATATGACACTTTCATTCAGGGACAGTTAATGATGTTTCAAAATGGTTCAAATGGCTCTGAGCACTATGAGACTTAACATCTATGGTCATCAGTCCCCTAGAACTTAGAACTACTTAAACCTAACTAACCTAAGGACATCACACAACACCCAGCCATCACGAGGCAGAGAAAATCCCTGACCCCGCCGGGAATCGAACCCGGGAACCCGGGCGTGGGAAGCGAGAACGCTACCGCACGACCACGAGATGTGGGCACAGTTTATGATGGTATCCTGGACATTAAAAAATACGACACATGGTTATTAGTAGGGAATATGATCACCACAGACAGCAGTATGTGCCGTGCAACGTGCTCTCATGCTGGCCGCAAGATTGATTAAGCATTCTTGTGGTAGGACGTTCCATTCCTCCACCACGCGGGTGACAACTGTTGGATGGTTGTTGATGCGTGTGGACGTGCTGCAATATGTCTTCCCAACGCATTCGACATGTGCGCGATGGGATTTAGGTCGAGGGAACGGGCATGGTAGTCCATTCGCCGAATAACCTTTCGTTGTAAGTGCTCTTCCACCTGCACTGCTTGATGCCGTCATAAAAATGGAGTCAGGACCGAAGGCAAACCTGAGAAGACTACATGGCGAAGCAGTATAGGGTCACAATATTACAATAGTGTTCATCGGTTAGAGTATCGTGTCAAAGACTCGAAGGTCAGAACGCCCATATAACATTATGCCTTCCTTGGACCACCAAAACGATCATGTTCGACAATGTTCCTGGGTGCATTACGTGTTCCCACCTCCCACCACATGAGGGTACATTCAAAACCACCAGTCGAGCTGGATCTGCTCTCGTCAGAGGAAAGTTCGCTGGTTCGCTGGTACGCTCTTGGCACCATCGCAAAGGATGTCGCCCACGTACAGATGCCACCGGAGTCCATCGTAGTGATCGTCAGGCAGGGAGACCACAATTATGCAATCATCGTGCCACTGTGGAGCATAAGATTACTTGCCTTGCACTCCTCTCAAATATTGTCGTAATTGCACCTTACGTCTGACATGGATTTCTTCTTGCCTGTTGCACAATGTAGCGGTCGTATACTGTTGTACTTCACTATGGTTAACCACGCTCTCTCGTTCGGCCAGCAGTGCCCGTGTTTCGGAACGCTCCCCATGCACGTGAGACAATGCTGTGATCAATACCAGACTACTGGGCTACATTCGTCATACTTCGTCTTTCTACCAGTTTCCCGAATATTCTACCGCGTACGAAGTTATCCAGCTGTAGTCTCCGGGCCATATTATTTACGTCTACATCGACATCCATACTCCGCAATCCACCTGACGGTGTGTGGCGGAGGGTACTTTGAGTACCTCTATCGGTTCTATTCCAGTCTCGTATTGTTCGTGGAAAGAAAGATCATCGGTATGCCTCTGTGTGGGCTCTAATATCTCTGATTTTATCCTCATGGTCTCTTCGCGAGATACACGTAGGAGGGAGCAATATACTGTCTGACTCCTCGGTGAAGGTATGTTCTCGAAACTTCAACAAAAGCCCGTACCGAGCTACTGAGCGTCTCTCTTGCAGAGTCCTCCACTGGAGTTTATCACCTCCGTAACGCTTTCGCGATTACTAAATGATCCTGTAACGAAGCGCGTTGCTCTCCGTTGGATCTTCTTTACCTCTTTTATCAACCCTATCTGGAACGGATCCCACACCGGTGAGCAGTATTCAAGCAGTGTGCGAACAAGTGTACTTGTAATGTCTCTTGCAGCGGTCTCTCCGAGGTATTTTCAGAAATTTTATAAATTATATAACTCAGTACACATCTCGAAATATCTCTTCTTATCTTACCGATTATCAATGCAAAGTAGTTTCAAGCCCAATTATTCCTTGGAGCGTCCATTTACTCTATGGAATAGCTTCTCTGCTATCTATGTTTTCTATGAAAAGAATGAAGGAATGCTTGCCGATTAGTCGTGAAAGAAGGAGGATGTATATGTATGTATTGTTGAGCTAGTCGCCATCTTCATGAGATTCTGTATGAGAAGGAATTTAACACATGAACTAAACTAAAGTAAGTGTGTTCGCGTATTATTTAACTGATTATTATTGACAGTGTCTGCTTACTACGCTGTGTTGCATGGGATCAGTGGGGAACGTCTGATTTACACTGTACGAACCTGCCGTTTTGTATGCTCAAGATATCCAGTTACTTCAAATAAATAGGCTAACACGGTCTTACCAGCAGATCTCCGGTCTTCCCCATGTGATCACCGAAAGTTAATAATTATTACAAATGTTTTCAGGAGATCGACTGACAATTTTCGTCGCACCGAGACTTCGAAATTGCTTCACTGCCTTATGGAATTTAAGTTGAGCTCAATTTAATCAGGATAGAACAGTATTGAACTGTGTGAATGTGATAAGCCTGCTTTGTGAATGAAAATTCCCTTAACATATGCATGTTTTAACTATCCTGATCAGTGAAGCTAAATCAGGCCGGTGTGAGAGAGGTTTTTCAATTTTAGATTCCACACAAAAAATATTAAATTTGGCTTCATTGTGACAGGACGCATTTTTGAGCATTACTTAAACATTGCGTGAATTTCATGTTGCATGTGCACGAGAGAAAAGAAGTCACAATTTCGCCACAACCTACGAGAACGTCGTTCAGGCCAGACAATATACAATTAAATTTTTGTAGATAGAAATTTAGAATAACTATTTAAATGTCTATCGGTTTGAATCAGATTGATTGGGTTGAACTTTAGATAGGAAGTGTTTATTATAAGTGAGTATTATGCATAGTTTAGGTCAGTGACATTATTAACTCAGATGCGAGAGACTTTATATATTTGTTGTTCTGTGTATTAATGGTTCTTACCAGGGCGGCTTATAAAATGGCAATGCAACAGCAGAGCGAATCACAACAGCCCTCAGCTGTTTCTGAGGTTAGTGAAACATTAGACGCTAGCTTAACTGAAGTAGTGCCTCGCGGCAGCATTAGTCAGGCCCCACAACAAAGCTTAAGTGTTTCGATGTCATCTGAGCAGGACGAAATAAACCCATTGACTTTAATCATGCAGCAGTTAACACTGTTAGCCAAAAATGTAACAGACTTAACTAAAGCGCAAATAGAGACTAAAAGGGAATTAACTAAAGCACAAATAGAGACTAAAAGGGAATTAACTAAAGCGCAAATAGAGACTAAAAGGGAAATGAATGAACAATTAGCAGCGAATCAAGTGAAAGTCCAGGAGCAATTAGAAGCTAATCAAGCGGAATTAAATAATAAATTAGTAGAGAGTTTTCAGAAACTTGATGATAAATTAAATAAAACTACGGAAGAATTGAAAATTCAGAATGAAAAGACAGAATTAAGATTAGCTGCTCAAATTGAGCAAGTCACTCAGCAGTGTAAAGAAAATGCGAAGAAGTTACGCCTAGAGCTAACCGAGTATGTTGCTACTAAGCTTGATACTATTAAAGAGCAGGTCGAGTCAATCCCACAAATAGTTCAAGCACAAGAACAGATGCGGTAATTACGGTATTAGTTGAAGTTCAAGATGAATTAAAGCAACAAGTAAATGAGATGTCAGCAGATATGCAGGATTTGAGACAATCACAAGATAAGATCCCGAAGGACATCCAAAATTTGGATAAATCCATAAATAACATAAAGGAGAGACAAGACGAGGTTGATCATAAGGTAAACATTCTCGCGGGAAAATTCTCGCAGTTAAGTTTGGAAAGGCAAAGCATTTCTTCAGACAATATTGAACAGTCAGTGCTACCATAAAATGTATGATCGAAAGTTCTGGAGGAAGTCTGTTAATAAAGATATACACTATTTAACCGATCAAGTACAGACAAGGACATTAATGCACACGCTCGTTTTTGCAATCAACATCAGTCACAACACTATGAGGGTCGTCATAATGACTGTAATTGTAAAAGCAATACTGAGGAGAAAATGCTGAATCAACGTCAACTCCAGATCTACAACCTAGACAAGAAAAATGCTCATCCTGTAGTGTTTATAAGAAGCTTTAGGGGAGTACTGCCAAAGAATTGGAGTGAGTGGTCAAAAGGTTAGTTTCGTGACCGGTTATATTCAGGGGTCAGGTTATATTCAGGGGTCAGGAGCTATATTGGGATAAGCCTATGCCTCTACAAGACGTGATTGGCATATTAAAATCTCGACTTCTGGCCAGCATCAGAAATAGAATGCTGTATATTAATGAGCATGACCTTGACTCTTTCATGACCACGCTTGACACTATAGATATGATCGAGGAAGATGAACATCGGCCAAGACAACCGGTTATGCAGAGGAGAGCGATTGAGGCGCCAATCGCAAACCCGAACGGAAACGGATTTAATAATTATTATATTAGGAATAGTCAGAGATTCAACGGAAATGGAAATTTCAATAACAGTGCTGCAAGGGGCAGATTCAGAGACAATCGAACAGGTCGCAGATACAACCCAATGTCTGGAAATGCGAGAGATTATCAGAACCAGCAGTTTTCAAATAATAATAATGCGTACAGAAATTCTGACCCTCGATTTGAAGCAAATAACACAACCAGTCATCAACAACAACCAGTCATAACAGAAGTAGTAGATGATTCAAGAGGAAATAATAATCGACATTTAAACTGAAGAGGGCCGCTTTATGCTCCGTAAGTCAGCCGGGGAATACAAAAGGGGCAAACCTGTTTTAAACGAAATTAATTCCGTGGCAATGTTGAGATATAATGAAGGTGAATTAATGACAGATGAATTGACGAGAGACTTAGAGGCCTGTGTAGTCGAAGATAAAAGGGTTCCTGTGTCTGAGATCATCACAGAAGTGGGAGGAATTTTAACCAATGTTGTATTCGACACAGCTTCATCTACAGACGTAGTATCCGGAACTTTGTTTCGCAGAATTAGTAAAATTAAGAAAATCCCTGTCCTACCAGTACAAAATTGCCGAGTTATAGGTGCAGTGGGAGCAAAATCCAGGAACGTCAAGATACAAACGCTTATAGAGATAAAATTGGGAAATGTAGCTAAACAATGCACATTCCTTGTAGTGGAAAAGTTGTTAGTAGATTGTATTCTTGGCATTGGAACTTTGCAAGCCCGCAATTGCAAGTTGGACTTGGTAGAAGGAAAGGTGCATTTTAAAATCGAAGATCAATTTGTTACACTGATCTTACTGAGAAAGGAGGCGGTGTATGAGCGATATTTCCGTGGTGCTGCTGTGCAGTTGATTTGTGCTGAAAATAATAATATGTACCGACTACCGATCAAGTCAATTCAAGTAGAGGATTTCAGACAAATAGTCGAACAGAAGATTGCTGAGTCAGATTACCTAACGGATAGTCAGAGGGAACAATTATTCAATATATTAACAGAATATGAGTCAGTTTTCGATGAAAAGCCCGGAATTATTAGAGGATATGTTTGTACATTACAGATTAAGCCCCATAAGACATTTTGCCGCACATACTATCCCATTCCCTGGCGATTAAAACAACCAGTTCAGGAAGAGATAAAAAAAATGTTAACCTGGAATCTTATTGAACCGTCAAACAGCCCATATTGTTCTCCGTTGCTTGTTGTACCAAAGCCAGGAGGAAAAGTTCGATTGAGGGAAATTAACAAAATTATAGTACCTGTGCGCACACATACAGAAATTTCAAGATGTATCCTATTTAACCAGTATTGATTTGAGAAGTTCGTTCTGGCAAGTCCAGTTAGACAAGGACTCAAGAAAATATACTGCTTTTATACATGGAGGGAGAAGCTATCAGTTCAAGGTCGTTCCGTTTGGTCTCAATATCAGCTCTGGAGTTTTTATTTCTGCGTTGGACTATGCCCTAGGACCAGAACTACGTAGTCGAATAACAATTTTTGTGGACTATCTATTAATTGCCTCTAAAACTTGGGAGAAACATGTACAACTTATTAGGAGGATTTTCGCTGTGTTCAAACAAACTGGTATAACTGCAAATCTAAAAAGAATTCCAATTTTTTCTACAGAGAATTAAATTCTTAAGACATATGATTAATGCAAAAGGCATTCTTCCAACAGAAGCGAAGATTAGTGCGATAAAAAATTTTCCAACTCCAAGAAACAGAAGACAACTGAAAGGCTTTATAGGCTTGGCTTCATTTTTTCGTCGATTTATTAAAACTCAAGCAATGAACTCTGAAACACTAAATCGGCTCCTGAGGAAAGATGTACCATGGCAATGATCTAATGATTGTGAAAAGGCTTTTTGTGAAATTAAGGATCAACTGATAAATGCTCCGTTATTATACCACCTTGATATGAATGTCGGATTCTGCTTAGCCACTGATTCATGAGATGTGGGATGTGGATCTTGTTTATTTCAAATTAGGTACATCGATGGTGTAAAAACTTTTTGTCCAATTGCATTTGCTATCAGAGTTTTATCCACCTGTGAAAGAGCATATACCACTACGGAATTGGAGGCTTTAGCAGTTATTTGGTCTTTGAGAAGGTATAATTATTGTGTATATGGTTCAAGAATAGCCGTTTATTGTGACCACCAATCACTAGCCTTTTTACAAACTTGTAAGTTGCTGCATCCTCGCTTGTCAAGGTGGACGCTGGCGCTGCAAGAATATCAGTTTCAAATTATTCATGTAGCCGGAAAAGAAAATATTATAGCTGACGCGTTGTCAAGATCTCCAGAAGGAATAACACCTGAACTGGATGTAAATAATAAGGCAGAATTTCCAGTGCTTCTTCTTCAAGAAAATAATTACAAGTTATATTATATTCATTTATGTAAGACAATGGCTCAGCTTCAGAAGAAGGATCGACGATGGAATGCTATAATACGACAATTCAATCAACAAAATCCTGTGGTCAATTTGGAATATTACCGGCTCGTGAATAATATTTTATTTTTTAAATCTGGGAAGGCTGAGAATCCAAAGTGGTGTGTCTGCATACCCGAAGAATATGAAGAACGATTAATTTGGTTTACACATTTGACCTGGGGTCATGTTGGTGTTGTAAAGTGTGCTAATAAGATTAGATATTATTGTTACTTCCCAAATATAAGGCGAAAAGTGCACAAAGTCATACAGAAATGTGTTCTCTGTCAAAAGGCTAAGCCGAACAACAAGGGAAATAAAATTGCGCTTCACTCAATAATACCTGAAGCGCCAAGATCACTTATATCATGTGATATTTGTGGACCACTTCCTAGAGCCAGAGGTGGTGTTAAGTACATTATTGGATTCTGTGATGTGTTTACAAAATATGTTAAACTATATCCTATAAAATCAGCAACTGCAAGAGCTGCCGCAGTAAAGTTTGTAAATGATTACATTCCTCATGCAGGGATACCAAAATCTATAATCTCTGACAATGCGAAGATATTTACTGGATATTTATGGAGAAAATTAGTACCACAACTAGGAATAAAACAGATATTTACATCTTGCTATCATCCACAAAGAAATTTAATTGAACAGGTTTTTCGAGAACTAAACAGATTCATGATAACGTGCTGTCATGATAAACAAACTACCTGGATAAACTATTTGACCGAGTTTGAGCAGATTTACAATAATTTACCTCATAGTTCTACAAACTTTACCCCGAATGAACTGATGTTCAGAGATAACGAAAGAAACTTTTGGGTAGATAACTTGCCTAAAGTCGAGGACACCAAAATGTCATGGGAAGAAAAAGTTCCCAATGCTCTCATTAATATTACGGAGAAAGCAAGACAGCGAAAGGAAATCCATGATAGAAACATCAAACGGATTCAGACTTTCAATATCGGACAGAAAAGTCTTTTAAGAAGACACATCAAGTCATCAAGGTTGAAGAAGACCATCAGAAAATGGAATCTAATTTATACAGGTCCATATATAATAGTTGATATACCGAATCCTGGTGCGTATTTATTAGCATATCCGGATTCTGGAAGAATAAAAGGATTATTTCCCCATGTAGACCTAAAGAGGTACTTTTAAGGAAAGTGTTCATATTAAATGAAAAGTCTGTATGAAGTATTAGGGTGTTGAAAAAAAAATTGAAGTGCGAAGGACAGTATGCCTCAGCTACTGTGATAGGTTAAATGACAGCATGCCAAGCATCTGTGGTAGTTTAATGAACAGTAAGCGATTGCTTCTGTGATAGTATAGGAATATTTAGAAAAGTAAGTGGAACTGTAGCTATTGCTGCTGTGAAGACTTACGGATTATCTGTCTACACGATGATCACCAAAGAAGCTTGTGCGTGTGAAATAATATACATATATACATATAAAAGAGAAAAATTTGATCGTCAATCAATACCAACAAAGATTGATTTCAGCTGGAGAGGTCATGCAGCAAGACTTAATTAAACGTTCTCTTTCAGCAAAATTTCATTTTAATCATGTATGAGTAAGATATAATTTTTTTTGGAAATTGTCTCAAATAATAAAGTTTTTACATTCTGACATGCTATCCACATTCGTACTTGAAACCAAATTAGGAAAGATTCAGATCTACTTCCACCTGGAAAGGCCAACGAAAAAAAAAATAAATAAATAATTAATTAATTAAAACCAGGATTAGAATCTTTCGGCTTACTCAAGAAGATGGATGAAATTATCCATGTTTTCAAAATTGTT
Source organism: Schistocerca serialis cubense (assembly GCF_023864345.2). Classification (NCBI taxonomy): domain Eukaryota; kingdom Metazoa; phylum Arthropoda; class Insecta; order Orthoptera; family Acrididae; genus Schistocerca; species Schistocerca serialis. The sequence continues at coordinate 441,615,503 of NC_064641.1, read as the reverse complement.
TACCGATCTGGAGTTGTGATATTGTGCAACTACAGTATCGATTAAGACACCTAGGTGTGGAAAGTATAAGACGAATGGATTTTCCCATTCCTCAGATGGAAGATTGGATGGATCAGGTCCATATTTGAGTTCAAAATGAATCTGGAGAAATTCAACTAACCCTTCTCTTCCAAGAATCTTTAATAGTTGACCATTCCTTAGACGAATTTCGATTGTTTCCTGCCACAATCCTGAGTACCTGTTCTTGAGGTTCCTTCTAGTCCCTCAAATCCGTTACGTCTCCTGTCCGGTACGCCAATAAGACGCCTGTCCTCCGTGCCGTGTCCCATGTTCCTGTTCGATCAGTTTCACCGCAGTTCAGCAAGACATCGATGAAGAAAATTTTTCAGAAGATTGTAAAAAATTTGCATGTGTAAAGATTTTTTTTTTTTTTTGGCTATGAGGCAGATTTTATCTTTCCTATGAATTCTAGAATATCTCTCAAATTTCTAAATTATTCTGTATTTCCTATCATCTGCGATACCTAGTTGGGGGGATTTCCCCGTGAAGGCCAGTTCCTGAATAGGTAGACCTGATTAACAACTATAAAAGTCCATCTTCCCTGGTTGTGTACGTGGGATGCGGGTATGCCCCAGTACACGTGAAAAACAACAACTAGGTATCTAGGTAACGAAGATACCAAATCTCTTTCGATTCTTGTGATCAAAAAAATCTTACTAACTTCTTAAAATTTATAGGAACGTATGTTCCATAAATTCTAACGAGTTAGCTAAGCCAATAGTTAGCTCGCAAAGAGGATACATATCAACTTTGCTCGCTGCGAGGGGCGATGTAATGTCTCTTGCAGCGGTCTCTCCGCGATATTTTCAGAAATTTTATAAATTATATAACTCAGTACACATCTCGAAATATCTCTTCTTATCTTACCGATTATCAATGCAAAGTAGTTTCAAGCCCTATTATTCCCTGGAGCGTCCATTTACTCCATGGAATAGCTTCTCTGCTATCTATGTTTTCTCTTATGAAAAGAATCAAGGAATGCTTGCCGATTAGTCGTGAAAGAAGGAGGATGTATATGTATGTATTGTTGAGCTAGTCGCCATCTTGATGAGATTCCGTATGAGAAGGAATTTAATACATGAACTAAACTAAAGTAAGTGTGTTCGCGTATTATTTAACTTATTATTATTGACAGTGTCTGCTTACTACGCTGTGTTGCACAGGATCAGTGGGGAACGTCTGATTTACACTGTACGAACCTGCCGTTTTGTATGCTCAAGATATCCAGTTACTTCAAATAAATAGGCTAACACGGTCTTACCAGCAGATCTCCGGTCTTCCCCATGTGATCACCGAAAGTTAATAATTATTACAAATGTTTTCAGGAGATCAACTGACAATTTTCGTAGCACCTAGACTTCGAAATTGCTTCACTGCCTTATGGAATTTAAGTTAAGCTCAGTTCAATCAGGATAGAACAGTATTGAACTGTATGAATGTGATAAGCCTGCTTTGTTAATGAAAATTCCCTTAACATACGCATGTTTTTACTATCCTGATCAGTGAAGCTAAATCAGGCCGGTGTGAGAGGTTTTTAAATTTTTTTGATCCCAAAAAAAAAAAAAATTAAATACTGTAACCTACTTCCTTCGTTTTCAGACTGCATTTCCTTATGATTCTACCAATGAATCTCAGTCTGGCATCTGCTTTACCGACGATTAATTTTATATGGTCATTCCATTTTAAATCACTCCTAATGCCTACTCCCAGATAATTTATGGAATTAACTGCTTCCCGTTGCTGACCAGCTTTATTGTAGCTAAGTGATAAAGGATCTTGCTTTCTATGTACTCGCAGCACATTACACTTGTCTACATTGAGATTCAATTGCTATTCCCTGCATCATGCGTCAATTCGTTGCAGATCCGCCTGCATTTCAGTAGAATTTTCCATTGTTACAACCTCTCGATATACTACAGCATTATCCGCAAAAAGCCTCAGTGAACTTCCGATGTTATCCACAAAGTCATTTATATATATTATGAACAGCAACTGTCCCACGACACTCCCCTGCGGCACACCTGAAATCACTCTTACTTCGGAAGACTTCTCTCCATTGAGAATGACATGCTGCGTTCTGCTATCTAGGAACTCTTCAATCCAATCACACAATTGGTCTGATAGTCCATATGCTCTTACTTTGTTCATTAAACGACTGTGGGGAACTGTATCAAACGCGTTGCGGAAGTCAAGAAACACGGCTCTACTTGTGAACCCGTGTCTATGGCCCTCTGAGTCTCGTGGACGAATAGCGCGAGCTAGGTTTCACACGACCGTCTTTTTCGAAACCCATGCTGATTCCTACAGAGTAGATTTCTAGTCTCCAGAAAAGTCATTATACTCGAACATAATACGTGTTCCAAAATTCTACAACTGATCGACGTTAGAGATATAGGTCTATAGTTCCGCACATCTGTTCGACGTCCCTTCTTGAAAACGGGGATGACCTGTGCCCTTTTCCAATCATTTGGAACGCTACGCTCTTCTAGAAACCTACGGTACACCGCTGCAAGAAAGGGGGCATGTTCCTTTGCGTACTCTGTGTAAAATCGAACTGGTATCCCATCAGGTCCATCGGCCTTTCCTCTTTTGAGCGATTTTAATTGTTTCTCTATCCCTCTGTCGTCTGTTTCGATATCTACCATTTTGTCATCTGTGCGACAATCTAGAGAAGGAACTGCAGTGCAGTCTTCCTCTGTGAAACAGCTTTGGAAAAAGACATTTAGTATTTCGGCCTTTAGTCTGTCATCCTCTGTTTCAGTACCATTTTGATCACAGAGTGTCAGGACACTTTGATTCAATCCACCTACCGCTTTGACATAAGACCAAAATGTCTTAGGATTTTCTGCCAAGCCAGTACATGGAACTTTACTTTCGAATTCATTGAACGCCTCTCGCATAGCCCTCCTCAAACTACATTTCGCTTCGTGTAATTTTTGTTTGTCTGCAAGGCTTTGGCTATGTTTATGTTTGCTGTGAAGTTCCCTCTGCTTCCGAAGCAGTTTCCTAACTCGGTTATTGTACCACGGTGGCTCTTTTCCATCTCTTACGATCTTGCTTGTCACATACTCATCTAATGCATATTTTACGATGGTTTTGAACTTTGTCCACTAATCCTCAACACTATCTGTACTTAAGACAAAACGTTTGTGTTGAGCAGTCAAGTACTCTGAAATCTGCTTTTTATCACTTTTGCTAAACGGAAAAATCTTCCTACTTTTTTTTTTATAACGAAGAACAAAACCACAGTGCACCGTGATGGACACACAGTTTTTCTCCGTTCCCAACTAACTCGCGTCACAGTGATATCATGCTTTATAACGGCCGGCAACAAGCTCCCGCACTTTCATTCAGCTCCACCGAATAGTTAGTATGTTGTGTTACTTTATGTAGCTTGTTCTTACGTTCTGAGGACCTGTGTATATCCAACTGGTACCATTTCTGGCTGCTTACTGTCTAGAGTCTATAAGAAGGTTTTCTTTAACCTCAAGTACACTTTTCAATGATGGACTCGGCGGCGTGATGTGATGCTGATGATCTGTCTAAAGTGAAAGAAGCGTGGTCTTATGGCGCGTTTCCAGTTTGTCACGTATTCTTCCGTAGAAATCTGAAGCGAAGCGACCTTTATTGAGTAACGACAGATAATGAAATACTTCGATTAGTAAATCTCGTCCCTAATTATATGAAATTGAAATCTTACGGCCAACTAACTTCAAAATAAAAACATTCTTTTGAACAATTAGAATCAATTCTTTCTGAGAACCAGGAAATTTTCTACGGATTAGAAGAAACACTAAAGGAAGAAAGAGTTTTAGTTTTTAGCACAATGTTGGACCGCATGGGAACGTCAAAGTTCCGGCCGACCACGCCTGACCACCATAAAAGAGCAATGCCGCACTGTGAACGAAGCCTTTCTAACACCTCCACATTCGGGCCTACCATTCTAGAACAAGTAATTGACTTCCTGTAACATACTATATAAGAAACACAGCAACCATCCTTTTTTGTGTATTTTTATTTGTGCCAATACTGTTTACTTCATCCATCTTCAATTGACGTAATACAAATTTCAGTCTTTTCTTAGCACATCGTTCAGAACGTTTGGATACTTATGCTGGCCTGTGCAGAATAACATTTTGTTTAGCTGCTATACTTCACCAGTTGTCTACCTACGAAACATTACTCGTTAGATGTTTCAACTTTCTACTCTGCTTATTCGGAGTTCCGCATTCCTAATTGTGGCACGAATACTTTTTAATTTTTATGTTGCATACAAACGGCGGCGTATCCGTCGTTTTGCAGACTGACGTCTTTGTCTGCATCAGAAAATTACATATCATGTCAAATCTGCATTTTTACAGGTTCTGGAAGGAGTTAGGTGAATCATTAACTATTTCTAATTTACGCGTCTGTATGACTAAACTATTAAAACACCATGAACGTACTGGGTGCTATATATGGTTACGTAATGAGTGCAGTAATCACTGGTAAAGTAAAGTATATTGAATAGTAGAAAATAATGTAGTGCATCGTATTTAATCTTATATAAAATTGTTAAAATTACCTATTTTATTCATTTAAAAAGAGTAAAGGTAGTACAAGTGACTTACATGACGTAAAGCTGCTGTATAAACTGGAACATGATATTTTTTCTTTCATTACTGTACTTAGAATGTTGTTGTGTGCAGAAATTACGGAAGTTTCATAGAAAAAGTTTTGAGTAATTATTTTTGGTCGTTTAGGACGAAAAGCGTCAGTTTGTTTCCCATTACGAACAAAGTGATCTTTAAAAGCGGAATTTTACATGGTTATTCGATAGAGTAGTCACAAAGTAGCCTAGTGTGACATTTGTTTATCGATATGTATTGACAAGCACATTAAAATACCAAGAAGAACATAGTAGTGCAGCAGAGACTGAGCAGAGCCATGGCCAGCACTGGCTGCTACCACCACGCATCAGCGCTGCTCAGTTGCCGCTGGTTATTCGTTTCGCTTTACTGTCTCCGTTTATATATATCGATAAAACAAAAATCGCACTAGTGTAATTTGCGACTGCTCTATCGAAAGGGCACGTAACGTTCCGCTTCAAAAATCATTGTCTTCGTAATGGGAAACAAACCGAAGCTTCGTGTCGAAACTGGTTGTAGCATGAGACTTGTCGAAAGTGCTTTGCACTTGAGATGTAAGTAGTTCATTTCTCCTTGTAGCAAGGGCTTTGGGTAGCTGAGCAATAACTGTGCACAGACAATGTGTCTGACATTATTTACTCAGCTCCTGAGTACCAAATCATTTGATGGTTCACTAATTTCAATTGATTATTAACCCTGTTTTCTAATCTAAAGAAAAAACTGCACTATGTAATTTTAATTAGTGAACTCTAGAAAGTAATAATAGGAATTACCTTTTGCTAAGAATATTAAATAATTTTATCTGACAGGTTACAAGATATTAGAGATTATAGGACATAAAAAATGGGCTGGGGTGCACTGTGGTGCAAAGCGAAACACACAAAGTAGCTGCGTTATTAACACTTAATTCACAAATGTAGAATACTCCTGAGATCACATTTACATGAAACACACATGAAGTAATTAATTTTTGGTTCCATATTAGCAAACAATACTAAGGTACCGATCATTTGTCAGCAAAAGGGCAAGTGGATTAAATGAGTGTGTAATAGATGAACAGTTGCTCACACACAAACATTCTAAAGCAAAATTCTCCACTTTCCATTACTACCATGAAACCCAATTAAATAAACTTGAGAATGACCGATTAGGGACCAAATTCAGTTACATCTCAGTTTAACGTGAACAATACTCATATCATCACTCGCGAGAATTACGCACTGTTCCCAATGATGGAGTTTTATCGTTACAGAGAAAACTAACTTGAATTCTAAACTAACACCCATTCAAAATCACTACTTACTTGATCATGGAGCAGTGACTGCATGCTGCGACTGCTCTCGTTCATATCCCGGTAAATTCTATGACAAACCTAATCTTCCTCGCCTTTGCTTACGGAGAGAAACAAAACTTGATGGGAGCATATTGACAAATCCCCAAACTGCTTCTTATCGGAAGAGCAGACGTTTCCCCCAATCAGAAGACGGCAGAGGATACATCCGTAGTCCACACCTGTTGCGAAGGGACAGAAGAACTTACAGAGGAGAAAGCTTTCCCAAAAGACCTGCGTGCTCTGATTATGTAGGGGGATTTGGTGCGAAGACGAAAAAATGGTTCAAACGGCTCTGAGCACTATGGGACTTAACTTCAGAGGTCATCAGTCCCCTAGAACATAGAACTACTTAAACCTAACTAACCTAAGGACATCACACACATCCATGCCCAAGGCAGGATTCGAACCTGCATCCGTAGCGGTTACGCGGTTCCAGACTGTAGCGCCTAGAACCGCTCGGCCACTCCGGCCGGCGGTGCGAAGACGTTTAAGGGTAATAAGACCGGTGAAGGACATGTGTTGCTTAAGACGTTCCAAGGTGCGACGACGGTCACGATCACAATCAACCACCTCGTTGCTCAACTGGATGTCTCTGTTAGTTGTGCAGACACATTCGTCCACCAGCTGGGGTACCCAAAGGTATGTACCCATTGGGTTCCTCGCCACCTAATACAAGACTATAAACAGCAACGAAGGACCATCTGCGCCATTCACGGGAAGCAGTAAGTGGATGGTGGGGAGGTTACTCGGCCTAAAATTTTACGTTTTGTTCAACGGCTGAAATTCTGAAGTCGGAGACCCAACGCTCCGATACGAAATGGCCAACCTCGCGGTGCCATGCCTGCGGATGCGCTGCCGCGTCTCGCGACACACTGCGCGCTGAATGGTAGCCACGGGTACTTGCTTTGAAAGGGAATATACACTGAACAGTCAAAGAAACTGGTACACCTGCCTAATATCGTGTAGGGCCCCCGCAATCACGCAGAAATGCCGCAACACGACGTGCATGTGCTCGATTAATGTCTGAAGTAGTGCTGGAGGGAACTGACGCCATCAATCCTGCAGGGCTATCCATAAATCCGTATGAGGAGGTGGAGATCTCTTCCGAATAGCACGTTGCAAGGCATCCCAGATATGTTCAATTATGTTCATGTCTGGGGAGGATGGTGGCCAGCGGAAGTGTTTAAATTCAGAAGGGTGTTTCTGGAGCCACTCTGTAGCAATTCTCGACGTGTTTTGTATCGCGTTGTCCTGCTGGAATTTCCCAAGTCCGTCGCGCACAATGGACATGAATGGACGCAGGTGACCACACAGGACGCTTACGTACGTGTCACCTGCCAGGGTCGTATCTAGACGTATGTGGGGTCCCATATTTCTCCAGCTGCACACGCCCAACACCGTTACAGAGCCTTCACCAGCTTGAACGGTCTCTGGCTGACATACAGGGTCCATGGATTCTTGAGGTTGTCTCCATACCCGTAGACACCCATCCGCTCGATACAATTTCAGACGAGACTCGTCCGACTAGGCATCGTGTTTCCAGTCATTAACAGTCCATTGTCGGTGTTGAAGGGCTCAAGCGAGGCGTAAAGCTTCGTGTCGTGCAGTATTAAGGATACACCAGTGGACCTTCGGCTCCGAAAGCCCCTTATCGATGATGTTTCGTTGAATGGTTCGGACGCTGATACTTGATGGCCCGGCATTGGAATCTGCAGCGATTTGTGAAAGGGTTGCTCCTCTGTCACGTTGAACGATTCTCTTCAGTCGTCGTTGGTCCCGTTCTTGTGGGATCTTTTTCCGGCCGCAGCGATGTTGGAGATTTGATGTTTTACAGGATTCCTGACGTTCACGGTACACTAGTTAAATGGTCGTACGGGAAAACCCCACTTCATCGCTACCTCGGACATTCTGTGTCCCATCGCTCGTGCGCCGACTATAAAACCACCTTCAAACTCACTAAAATCTTGATAACCTGCCATTATAGCAGCAGTAATCGATCAAATTGCGCCAGACACTTGTCTTATATAGGCGTTGCCCACCGCAGCGCCGTATTCTGTCATCTCTGTACTTGAATGCCCATGCTACACCAGTTTCTTTGGCGCTTCAGTTTATAAATCCAAAAGATAAAGGAAGGCGCGTCTGTAGAAGAAAGTGGCACTCTCCTTCTTCTGATTTGACTGCGCTCTGCTGTGGAATGATCGCACCAGGTGACTCAGGCTTGGTTCAAGTCCACTGCACAAGTGATCAAAGACTGTCATTCATTGGGAACAGCCCACTGCCCCCTGGAAAGACCCGATCTTGAACCCATTGCTGCAGCTGGCAGTGACTGTTGTCTCATCATCTAGTGTGGCATTTGCGCTGTGATGGTTCTGAATAATTCTGCCTGTAAATTCACAGCTCGTTGTTTCGCTCTGAAGCTCATTTGTTTCACTATCATCCAGTCCCCAGTCATTAGGTCACAACATGACTTTGCTCTGGTGCGGTGACATCATCCTGCCTGCTATGGCTACTGCCACTGAATGGTGAGTGTTTTGATGGGCAGGACTAACCTGTCTCACAGCCCTTTTGTGTATGTGTTATTACGACCCATATGTCGTCACACGGCACTAATGTTCTGTTTAGGCAACATCTCCAAGGGTTCATCTGGTAAATATAGTTGTGCTTGTGTTACATTCCGAAGAGTAACTCCTATCGCATTAGCTAATAAATGGAACGTTGGTCCTATAATACGACACATGGTTTCATTAATCAACAATCCACTGTCTCTTAATTCTAAGCAGCTTGGTTCCAAGAGCTTCTCTCGTTCATAGCGACTTGCCACCACTATTGTATCGTCGTACACATAGCACACCCAAACAAGACCACTCCTTGCACGTACAGCTTCAGTTCAGTCACCACCTTTCTGTACGCCTTGATGCTGAATAACTGCAAGGCGCATGTGCTTTCTCCAGTGTGGATCTCGTGAATTGCTCATTTGGTGAGCACCCCTCAATGGCACTGCTGTAGCTCACCCTTGGTCATTACTGTATGCCGGTCCACGTCTTCCCCCATAAGCAACACACTGTCCTCTTTTATTTGCACAAACTTCCCCACTGTTGCCCATCTCATCACTCCTTCAAACCTAGTAACCACTTCAGTCACTACTTTAAACTCTTGTATAGGTAACATCGAAAGTATATCACTCTACACCCCAGGCTAAGCATCTCTTTCCTCTCGTACATAATATCTCTCAGCTCCATTCAGTTGTCTCTACACAAAAGTAGTAAAATGTTCCTCATCATCGACTTTCTAGCTCAAACTACACTCAAGAGTATTTTATGATGCATCACAAGGTAATATAAATTCTCTAAAAATCTGGGAATACTAACACTGGGCTCGACATCGGTACTTCCTTTAATACTCAGGTTACACGAGTTTTATATATTTCCTTAGTAAGTGCGTAAGCGGTCATTCTCTCTCTGCAACGCTCTAACAAATTTTCTGTAACAATTCGCGATGCCCAGGATACTCTTCAACTCTTTGCTTGTTCGTATCACTGGAAATTCTCACACTGTCTGTGTCAGTCTTGGATCACTCTTTACATCATCCTCACTAACTACAGGACCTTCTTCCAATGCAGAATCACATTTCTCAGTACTCAGTGTTAAATGCGTAGCCCGTAACCTCTTTCGTTCTTCCTTCAGTCTTTGCATGTCTCGAAAAAATTATTATGTCTCCTCTAGATATAATAGAAATCGACAATGCTTTAATTCTTTCAACACTCAGCCCAACAAATACTGGAACGTCGCTGGTGCATTCTTCAAACGAAATGTCATTCTTCTATACTGGAAATTTCCCTAAGGTATTGAAAACACAATCATTGATCTAGCCTTTGGAACCACTTCCAACTGATGGTACCCACTCCTCAAGTTCATTTTCGATGAGTATGGTCACTGTCCAAGCTAGTGAATGGTTTCTGTTATGTTTCGAGTGGGGTAAGCATCCGTCATTGTCTTACTGTTCCAATGGCGCTAGTCACAGCAGAATCGATCCTTTCTCAAACCGTCTGTAAACTTTTTCAGTACATTTTAGTGTTCTCAACACCAACACAGACAGACTTACTCCACGGTAGGGATTCCTACTATCACCAAGGAATGTAGATCTGAAGATGATCTCTGTGGTACATCGAAACTGGTCATCCACAAATAAAAGGTAATAACTTACATGCGACCACGAGTGTGTTTACTAAATAAATTCTTCAAAATACTTACAATTTCTGCGTCCCCCAAAAAGCTATTACTCTCTTGTACTATGCCGTCAGCCAGCTTTTGATTTATAAACTTCTCTAAAATCAGCTGCAGAGGGCGTGGTATTCTATACAGCCTATGATACACCAGCAATTCATTCCTCATAGCATTCCTGTTTTGTGCCATGTACATTGCAGACAATGGCCCCAATGGAAACAACAAATCTTGAAACTCTAATTCTTCCATTTCTCCATCTGTTCTCCACAAATGCTTTACTTTCTCTTGCAATGCAATCTTAATGGCACCCTGCGTTCTTTCATAACCTACACCCTCTAAGCAGCAATTTTCCTCTTCCGTAATTTCCAACATTTCTACTAACGTTCCCTTCAATGACTTAACCTACTCAGCACCAAAATTATCCGCATTGACAGGTATCACGCTAAGTCCATCCCTTTCCGTATGTGACAATACTTCACCTTACTAAACAACACACTGTGTCCAACACATCATTATCCTCCAGTGTTTCCACTATACACAACTTAGCTGTTAGTGAATCATGCTCCACAGTCACCCTCGGCGAATTCTAGTGCCACTTGACGCATAGTCCTGTGAATTAAGCTTTAATGTCACTGTTCGCCGTTTAACTGGATTGCCTTGTGTAACAGAGGTCCTCGTGACAGATCAGCATTGACGACAGTTTCCCCTAGTCGGACTGTCTTCCCAGTAAGTTCCACCATTCGTTGTTGAAGGTGAATTACGGCAAGATGCTGGTTCAAAAAAATTTAACCCCAGGGTCAGAATGTAGCCTTCGCTTACATGAGACATCGTTTCTACACTCTGCTTCAACTTGGTTGTCTCCAAGTGAAATTTCAGGATTATCGACCCCAATGGCTGCATTTCATTATACTTCTCCCCACGCAAATTATAACATGGTGGGATCCATCGCCTCTTATACGTGTACTCCCTAGAGACTACTGACACATGTGCCACTGTGTCCAACAAAAACGCATACTTCTTAACACCTATTACACCCTCTACCGCACATTCCGCCTCTGCATTCACATTTACCGCATTTGTTTTTACTGGTAATGCGTTTCGGCGGTTCTGAGGTTCCCCTTTAAGTTTAAGAGGTACTTACTACCCCCTCATCACCCCTACCATTATTCCCATAATACTACTGGTGGTTAATACCAACCCTACTGTTATTGCCATAAAGTCACTAAAGTTTATATCACCCATATTATTGTGTGGCTGGTGATACTGCCTCTGCACATGCCACATACATGCATAGTTATAGCATTTATATTCACTGCAAACACATTTCGTCGATCTCCTACCCATGTCACAACTTCAATCCTCTCAAATTCCATCGGTAGTCTAATTGCTGTAAGGGATATCTAGGAGTACCCCTGTGCACCTTCCTTCATCAGGAATGGCTGGCTGATACACATTTGCACGTATTGACGCACAGCAAGCGCCATAAAATTGGGTGACGATTTCTTCCGGTGGTGGCGGAGTTCTGCGAGTTAACTCCATCAAATAGGTCTGTATTTTCTCGTAGGAACTGTCCACATAGAGCCGCTAGTTTAATCGCTTGTCTAGCGCATGCTGGATCACGTAACGCATATGTTGCAGTTTTAGATGTATGCTCTTGCAGATAAGTGTTCGTATGTGTATAGATATAGTCATCCAGGGATAATATTACTGTTATATCACTATGTCGATGATTTTCGAAAGCCAGTACTGGGTAGAAGCTATGATTCAACATCATTCACACACTAAGGCGTTTACTACCACTGCTGTTTAAGTTGTATTTAAACAAAGCATACTGTCAAGTGGTATTTAACTTGACGTTTACTATTTCAGCCTTTCCGTACTGTATAAAAGCGCCAGTAATGACTTGCACGATAAGTATTATAAAACACTGGGAATGAAATGTAAATTTCCCTCTTCATTAACTTCACAATTATAATTTTCAATCACATTAGATTGTCCAGTCCATAAACTTACTCAGTATTATTTTTGTTGTATTCATAAATACTTTCATTACCCTTGCATTTGTTCCAACAAAACTGTGTATTCAGATAAGTAAAATTTGAAAACATGGCTGTCACATAAAATCTACTTTATTCTTAAGACAACACATATTTACGATACAGGCAGAACATTGTGTCTGACAGTAATTGCTACCACCACCAGCGAAAGCCTAACATGTAGAATGCCGAGAGATATCTTTGGTATAATATTGGAGGAGCCATAAAAATGTAGTAAATGTCACAGAAAAAGGTACTAATATTAAAGAGGCATACATGAACAACTGAAATATGCAAAGAAACTACTAAAACATAAAAGAGAAAAATGGGAAACAACGGTAAACAATGATCACCTACGAAAGCAAAGGGAATTTCAAAACTTTGGAATTGAACTGTGAAAATATTGCTCGCTCAGAAATAACATTAACCTGAAATGTAGAAAAGCTAAAAAGTAATGGAGTCCGATAAAGGGAAAGGCAACAGCACCTGATGGAACGAGAGAGGGCCATCCATTCCCTCGACAACAGGCGGACAGACGTCGTAAATAACGGCTGACTGTTTGATATTATCTTCCTAAAGCACCCGATAGTGTAACGTGGCTCCTGGTCACTTTGCAGCATAGCATGGCACCTGGCTACGTCTCAGTCCAGAGCAGCAAATACCTGTAGCGTGGAGCGGAATAATTCAGTAGCTTAGAAAGTAGCAAACAGTTTAGTTAGAAAGTTATTAGTAACACCGAATCACGGGTGACTACAAAGAGTCTTAGTGGTAAGGAATAGGGTGGTTCGTTACTCATCTCAGCCGAAGAGAATGATGACGAGATTATGTCAGATTCACATGATGAAGTATCAGAATTAAATGTATCAGAATTACATGACAAAAGTTCGGTAGTACAAAACATTTCAAATGCCACGTAATACACTGGTCATTTGCACTTTCCACAAGTACGTAAATATAAGCAAGAGTTAGATGTACGTGTACTAAGTGGAAGTCACTGCAGTGTGTCGGCCGACACTGTATGAGTTTAGAGTGATGGTGAATCGTCTAGTGAATACAGTGTAGTAAATACTAATGGTAGGGACGATAAGCAGCTGAAGTAACCATGAACATCTCAGAAAACTTTAAAAGAAATCAAAATCTGTAATGGACAAACAAATCTTAAAGTGGATATACCGCAAGACGAGAGTCACTTAGTAACCTCAGTCATACGGAGAGAATTTGAAGAGAGGCATAAATTAGTAATGAATACTATAACAGCGGAAGCTTCCGTGTGTAAGACATTGTTTGAAGCACATGAACTTAGAATAAATTGTTGAGCGTTTAATGTGGTTCAATTAGTGAATGACGTAATAATGATATTTGTGAAATCACTCATAAGCAGCAGGACAGCAAAACAGCGAAGGCTCATACTGATATTTGCAGATGAATAGAAGTAGTTAAAAACACGTGTGCTTCATTCAAAGTTGAAAGAAATTAGTGAAAAAGTTGATAATAGACCTGAGGTAGAATTAGAGTCCACATGTCAATGTGCTACTCATGCTGGGTCTGAAATAAACCTAAGGTTTGAGGGTTGGCACGAGCAAGAAAAACAAGAAGACAAAAACAACAAATTATGTAGTGTCTGACGATCATTACTTGCTAATGTGTAGGTTTCAGCATTCATGAACCAATAATGGTCGAGCAGTGCACAAGACTGCGTAAGACTGGACCTGTTTGGAGGCTACAACTTCTATACTTGTTGATAAAAGAGTTGGATGAGAATCTATATGTTGACTATCGAATCTAAGGAATCGGATCTAATTACCATTATACTGATTAAGCTAATTATGGCAGTGTGGAAAAAATTAATACAAATCTCAAACACAGACGTCAATACCATAGTGTATGAACTGGACCACTTAAAGTCTTTGACAGTAAAAAACAAAACTAGGAAGTTTGGCGTAAGAGTTAATGGAAAGTTTACAGGCAAAACGATGCATCAAGAAGGGAAGAGCTACCGCCACCTAAATTTAACATGGCATTAACGCAGATAGATTTATTTATTTATTTAATCGTGTCTAAGCCATAGACAACCCACATATTACATATACACACAAATACAAATACAATACACATATGTATAAGTAAAACAAACCCAAAATGGGGAGTCACATTACAATATAAAGACAAACATAGTATGTATATCATATCACGTCCCGCCAAAATTCAGCGCATTTAACTACCACTGCCGTAGCGTTTGCCAGATCTTCTTTCCTGCACACTTCCCCCATGTTGCTGCATTCCAGGAAGTGGTCCATTGTTTGGGTCTGCCCGCACTGGCACGTGTCCGTCCCGTCTCGGTATCCCCATTTACACATGTTTATGTTGCATCTGCCCACCCCAGTTCGTAGGCGGTTGAGGGTTCTCCATAATGGCCATTTTAGTTCATTTCCAGAGGCCAATTGTTCTTTGGGTGAGATTAGAGGTGCCTGGTCTCCCGTAGGCAGTAGGGGCCACAGCAGAAGCGTCCACGTCGCGGCCCTGGGCTGCTGATTCTGCTACCACCAAGCCATTACAAGAAAGAACGCAGATAGATGACGATGACAAGAAGAGAGCGTATGATATGACGCAGAAGGTTTTGCGTGATTATTCTTATTGTCCTCCCGAAAGAGGAAGTGGTGTGTTTATTAGAGGAAGAGGAAACTATCACTATGATTATGATCTCGGGAATACCCATTTAAAATAAGTGTTACAATCGAATGCCGATAGGACCTGAAGACCTGCAAAGCATCGACGCTTGAAGCAATTACTGGCTTTTAACTGTCTACGTAAACAACAAATTAACGGATGACTCATAAATAGACAGAAAACCAACTTGCTGTTTGATTACACGAATACCGAACAGTCACTTTAAGACAACAACATCCATTAAATATTAAGGCGTATGAGAACGAATAGATTTAAAGTCGAACTGCAGCGTACAAGGGACGTACCGAAAGTAAGTATCGTCATTGTTTCTCACAATGAAAGTTTATTGGCAAAAACAAATACACCTGACATCATGAACTTGCACTGTTTTTTGCTACAGTCGCCACCGACATTGAGAAGTTCGTCGTAACGCGCAACCAGTTTGAAGAACCACTCTGGTAAAACTCAGTGTCCTGCGATTCAAGGAATTGTCATACAGCCTGCTCTACCTCAGCACTAGTTTTAGTGTGACATCCCAGGAGTGCTGCTTTCAATGCAGAGAACAGGTGAAAGAAGATTCTTGATGTGGTTACCAAACAGCAAAAGAAAGTGGTCAAATATACCATCATAAGCATTCTCTTCCTGAACCTGTTATGAATTAAATAAAACCAATTTTTAGAGACCTAAGTGAACCTGTATGGCTTAGTAAATGTCTTCATGGGAGGCAATCAGAATACAAATGAAAGTTTCAACCACTGCATATGGGAAAGATTACCCAAGAATGTTTTTGTAGGACTAAATACATTAAAAATTGGTGTACTAGATGCAGTGATAGTTTCAGTGATGGAGTGACAGGAAGGTTGGAAGTCCTGAGAAAATTAGGCATAAAATGTGGCTCTAATATGCAAGATCAATTGGTAGCGTGTGACAGACAACAGGTACTTCAAGCTGAAAGATTCGCTCTTGAAGATACCAAAGAAGCAAGAAGTGCTAAAAGGAATGCCAAGAGGAAGCTTGAAGATTACGAAATGCTGCAGGATGAAGACTATGCTTCAGGAATGTCCTGAGGCACAGTTTAGTTGGACTCATACTTCATTCGCAATTTCCCGTAAGTTGTAATTTTCAGAATTCTGGTACAAATATTCCCTAAGGTTTATAAAGCATTGCTCTAACTTTTTTCTGTAACTTGCAAGAGTCCATACTTTTGTAGCAGACCTAAGCTTTATTGTAGAATCAACTAAATTATAGAAAAAATAACATTTTACTAGGAAAAAATTATAAAAATTTAAATTTGATTTTTTTTATATACGTAATAGGTGGAATTAAATAGGTCTAGTACCTCAGCCATCATGTCATGCATATATGGTAAAAATTTGATCTCCTTCAAATTTACAAATATAACATTGGATTAAATGGTACCTCAATTTGAGGAAGCATTTTGGAAAAAAATTCATCAATTTCTTTGTAATTTTTTAATAGCCCTAAGTAGGTTCAAAAATATTCAGAATACTTCTAATTTGTTTAGTAAGTGTGCTACATTACCTGATAATGACAAAAAAATCTGTAGAACATACACAGTATAAACAGTGCCTCAAAGCAATAGGTGTTGATTTTTACCTAATATTGAGCCGTGAAAGTACCCTGTATCCTTAAATTTGTGAGTGACTTGCTGCAAAAACCGACAGTTAAGTACTTTCTTTTCCGAATGGGCCGTTTAGGGATGAGTTATGAAACTTACCTGTAGGCTACGAAAAAATACGTAACAGTAAAGTAGCCAAATTCACGACTTTGGTCGACAGTTGAAAAGAAGACATTTAACATACCCTAAATTACCCACTGTCCATTAGAAACCTGCGATTGGGAAAATTTATATGTTGATGTCTTGAACTCTTAGTACCAAAAATTGTAGTTTGTCATGTAATAAATTTAGGTTCTGTAGATGATCTTCTTTAATGGCACCAGTTTATACAAACAACTGGGGATTCCATCCACATGTTTATAAGTTGATCCATGTTGCCTAGTGTATGAAAATATTTCTTCAGAAGGCTAGAAATATTGCTCATCACGAACTAGGAAAAAAATACAAAAATGTAAGAGCAGTTCTGGATAAGAAAGCAACTGGCATGAAAGTAAAGTTTACCGCATCTCAATGATCCTATACAAAACTGCATCTACATCTATAAGACATCTACATGACTGCTCTGCAGTTTACGATTACGTGCCTGACTAAGGATCATCGAACCACTTCCACACTAGTGCTCTATCATTCCATTCTCTTGCAGCGCACTGGAATAATAAATACCACGTATTTTGTTGTACTGACAACCTTTAGATTTGTATGGTTTATCGTGGAAAAAAATTGGAAATTTGTGATAACGTCTTATGGGACCAAACTGCTGAGGTCATCGGTCCCCAGGCCTACACGCTACTTAATCTAACTTAAACTAACTTACGCTATGGACAATACACACCCATGCCCGAGGGAGGACTCGAGACGGGGGGAACCGCACGGACCGTGACAAGGCGCCTGAGACAGCGCGGCTACCCCGCGCGGCCAGGTTTATAGTGCAACTGCGTTATACGAGGGTGGTTTGAAAGGTTCTCGGAATCACCACGAGAGGTCAGCGCTAGCGCAACGAGTTGTTCACGTGATATTAATTGGACTGTCGCCTGTAAACGCGTGCCACGCCAGTGCTCTTGGAAGAGAGCTGTGGCGGTGGCTGTGGCGATGACGTGGCTCTACTGTTGTTCCCGCGAAGCGATTTGCGAAGATGGAAAAAATCGATATTCGAGCAGTGATTAAGTACTTCGTAAAGGAAGGTATGAAAGCAAAGGACATTCATGCCGATTTTCAGAATACACTGAGGGGTTCTGCTCCTTCATATTCAGCTGTTGCCAAGTGGATAAACGAATTTAAATTTGGTCGGGAGATCTTAGACGATAATCCGCGCAGTGGTCGGCCAAGATGCGCCACTACTCCAGATATCAATGCAAAAGCGCACAAAATGGTCATGGAGGATCGCCAATTGAAAGTGCTTGAAATTGCTCACGCTTGCCAGATGTCATCTGAAAGGGTATATCGCATTTTAACCAAAGAATTAGAAATGAAAACATTAACTGCAAGGCGGTGCCGTGACTCTTGACGCAGGATCAAAAACGCATGAGACTGGACATATCGGAACAATGCTTGACCCGTATTAGGAGAAACGAACAAGATTTTTTGCGCTGGTTTGTGATCACAGATGAAACTTGGGTGCACTACTATACCCCGGAGACAAAGCAACAGTCAAAGCAGTGGAAACATGTTGATTCTCCGCCACCAAAGAAAGCAAGGACAATTTCTTCGGCGGGAAAGGTCATGGCATCAGTATTCTGGGATTCGAAGGGGATTATGTTTGTAGATTATTTCCCCACTGGCAAACAATTGCTGGAGAATACTATGTAACCTCCTGGACAAATTGCAACAAAAGATACGTGGTAAAAGCCCAGGTTTAGCAAGGAAGAAAGTCACCTTCCACCAAGACAATGCGAGCCCGCACACATGTACCGTCGCCATGGCAAAATTACACGACCTACGGTATGAATTGTTGTCACCCCCTCCTTATTCACCTGATATGGCTCCTTCAGACTTCCATATCTTACCAAAATTGAAATTTTTTCTTGGTGGACGAAGATTCACTTCAAACGAAGAATTGATAGCCGTTGATGATAACTGGAGGAAATCGTACCAAGGCACTGGAACATCGTTGCACCAAGCGCATTAATCTACAAGGAGACCACATTGAAAAATAAAAGAAGTTTCAGTGATGTAAGTACTTTTTTTCCTATTTCGTTCTGAGAACTTAAAAAAAATGGTTCAAATGGCTCTGAGCACTATGGGACTTAACATCTGAGGTCATCAGTCCCCTAGAGCTTAGAACTACTGAATCCTAACTAACCTAAGGACATCACACACGTCCATGCCCGGCAGGATTCGAACCCGCGACCGTAGCCGTCGCGCGTTTCCAGACTGAAGCTCCTAGAACCGCTCGGCCACAACGGCCGGCGAGAGCTTTTCAAACCCATCCTCGTACAACACAGGAGCTCTGTAATTCGTTTGGAATCTCTGCAAGTCCAGACAGTTGAGAGATTTCGAGTAGCATGTCAGTGTAGGTTATGATAGTAACAGAAGACATCTTGATCAAATATCGTCAATAGATCATGTATTAGAGAGAACATGGATGATAATGGCGGCGATGGAAAATGTTCGGGTAGATACTGATGGATTCAGGTCCAGGGCATATATACCTCACTAAATACCGTTCCAGATTTTCTGAATAGTATTGAGATCACTACTACCATAATTTTGATGGAGTGTCTTTAAACAATTTTGACACAATCGGGGAACGACTAGGAGATGCATTGTCTTACTGGAGATGTCGCCTACAGGTTGCTGTTTGCGAAAAAATAGAGGCACACCGCCGGAAGGTAGGTTGGCGTATCGTTCAGCGGTGAGAGGCGATGGTAGACGTGCGGGAGGTCTTACTTTGTCCAACGTAAACACCTTCATATGTTAACATCTCCATCACCTGCAGTGTGCCTTATAATCTCAGAATTTTTGGCTTAATCGTTTTTACCTAATTTTAGAAAACTTGTCCATTCCATCACCCTAAATGTCATTTATCTGTGAAATTCTGCGCATGAGTACAGTCGATGTCTAATGCTTAACGAATCTAAACGCTACAGAACCCAAGTCGCTGAAGAAACAATACCATTTAACAGACAGTTATCATCATCCAAGAATGAGCCTTTTTTCATTGAGTCATGTCTTCTGAATGGTTTGACGCGGTCCACCACGAATTCCTACCCTGTGTCAACCTCTTCATCTCAGAGTAGCACTTGCACACTGCGTCGTCAATGAACTGCTGGACGCAGTTCTCCTACACTTTTTCCCTCTACAGTTCCATCTGGTACCGTTTAAGTATTTCCCTGGTATGTTAACACATTTCCTATCGTATTGTCCATTCATCTTGGCAGTGTCCTTAAATATATTCCTTCCCTAACCGATTCTGCAGGAAATCTACTCATTCTTCATCAGTCCTCCTGATTTTCAACGTTCTTTTGTAGCGCCACATCTCAAATTCTTCGATTCTCTTCTGTTGCGGCATTCCCACTGCCCGCAATCCGTTGTCGTACAATTATGTGCTCCATAGTACACTATGTGATAAAAAGTGTTCGGACAGCCCCAAAAACATACGTTTTTCATATTAGGTGCATTGTGCTGCTATCTGCTGCCAAGTACTCCGTATCAGCGACATCAGTAGTCATACATCGTGAGAGAGCAGAACGGGGCGCTCCGCGGAACTCACGGACTTCGAACGTGGTCAGGTGACTTGGTGTCATCTATCTCTACGCGAGATTTCCACACTCCTAAACATCCCTAGGTCCACTGTTACCGATGTGATTGTGGAGTGGAAACGTGAAGCGACACGTACAGCACACAAGGGCACAGGTCGACCTCGTCTATTGACTGACCGGGAACGCCGACAGTTGAAGAGGGTCGTAATGTGTAATAGGCAGACATCAATCCAGACTATCACATAGAAATTCCAGACTGTATCCGAATCCACTGTAAGTACTATGACAGTTAGGCGAGAGGTGAGAAAACGTGGATTTCATGGTCGAGCGGTTGCTCATAAGCCACACATCACGCCGGTAAATGCCAAACGACGCCTCGCTTGGTGTAAGGAGCGTAAACATTGTACGACTGAACAGTGGAAAAACGTTGTGTGGAGTGACGAATCACGGTACACAACGTGGCGATCCGATGGCAGTGTGTGAGTATGGCGAATGCCTGGTTAACGTCATCCGCCAGCGTGTGTAGTACCAACAGTAAAATTCGGAGGTGGTGGTGTTATGGTGTGGTCGTGTTTTTCGTGGAGGGGGCTTACACACCCTGCTGTTTTGCGTGGCACTTTCACAGCACGGGCCTACATTGATATTTTAAGCACCTTCTTCTTCCCACGGTTGAAGAGCAATTCGGGGATGGCGATTGCATCTTTCAACACCTGTTCATAATGCACGGCTATGGCGAAGTGGTTTCACGACAATAACGTCCCTGTAATGGACCAGCCTGCACAAAGTCCTGGCCTGAATCCTGTAGATCTTTGGGATGACTTGGAAATCCGACATCGAGCGACATCGATACCTCAATGCAGCTCTCCTTGAAGAATGGGCTGCCATTCCCCAAGAAACCTTCCAGCAGCTGACTGAACGTATGCCTGCGAGAGTGGAAGCAGTCATCAAGACTAAGGGTGGGCCAACACCATATTGAATTCCAGAATTACTGATGGAAGGCGCCACGAACTTGTAAGTCATTTTCAGCCAGGTGTCCGAATACTTTTGACCACATAGTGTACATTCTCAGAAATTTCTTCCTCAAATTAAGGTCATAATTTAATGCTAGCGCACTTCTCTTAGCCAGGAACACCCTGGTTGCCTGTGCTAGTATGCTTTTTATGTTCTCCCTGTTTCGTGACTCACGGGTGACTTTGTTTCCAAGATACGAGGGCTGTCCAGAAAGTAAGTTACGATCGGTCGCGAAATGGAAACGACTATGAAAATCCGATAAAGCCTTGCAAAGATGTGTTGGGCAGTGTCTCTAGTATGACTCTAGGTAGAATTATGTCGCTCTTTTCATTCCTGAGCTCTTAGTGAGCGCGTAAAGATGATATAGAAAATAGTGTCTCCGCCAAGAACGAGGGCCTGGTGAGAATTTTCCCCTGAAGCTATGCAACCAACATTATATAACTGTCGTGCGGTTTTTTCTTCAAGACAATTCTCAGCCTCATTCTGCAGGGGCAATGAAGATGTTGCTGCATCGTTTCAATTGGAAATGTTTGGTTACCCACAATACAGCCCGTAATTTTCTTCCACTGAGTTTCATCTCTGCTCAAACGAACCGCTGGCTATGAAGACAACATTTTGGCACAGACAATGAGCTTTAGGCCAGCGTGGAGAATTGGCGGAAAGCACTGGCGGCTGCCTTCTATGATGGGGGTATTGGAAAGTTGGTACAACGCTACGATGAATGTCTGAGTCAGAACGGCGACTACGTGGAGAAGTAGCTGAAAGGTGTAGCTAACTGTTACAAATGCAACATTTCTGATTTTCACTGTGATTTTCATTTCGCGATCAATCGTAACTTACTTTCTGGACAGCCCTCGTACAATATCTTATCTTCGTCTGGGCCGAATTCCCAAATTGGTGTTGAATTTCCTGATGTTCTCATTTCTACTACTTCTAATTATCTTTGTCCTTTCACGGTTTATTGTCGACCCATTTTCCGTGCGCACTAGACTGTCCATTCCATTAAACAGATCCTGTAATTCTTCACTTTCACTGAGGACTGCAATGTTATTAGCGAATTTATCATTGATATTATTTCATCTTAAATTTCAATCTCACTCTTGAACCTATCTTTTATTCCCATAATTGTTCCTTCATTGTATGGGTTGAACAGTAGGTTTGCAGATGCTATCCCCGTATTACGCCCTTTGTAATAGGAAGCACACCATTCTTTGTCTTCCTGTCGTATGGGCTCTAGTAGATAACCTACACTATCCGTCTTTTACTATAACTTACTTGTTTTTCTCAAAATTTCGAACATCTTGCACCATTTTACGAACGTTTTTTCTACGTCGACGAATGCTATGAGCGTGTCTTGATTTTTATTACACCTTGCTTCCATTGTCAAGCGCAACTTGATAACTCCCTCTCTAGTGTTTTTACCTTTCCTAAAGCCAAACTGATCGCCTCTCACAGCTCTTCAGTTTTCTTTTCCATTCTTATGCATATTATTCTCACCAACGATTTAGATGCGTCAGACGATAAGTTGATTTTGCAATAGTTTTCGTCTTTATTTGCCCTTGCTAGTCGGCTCATCTTCGAAATTGTGTGGATGATATTTTTTCGAACGTCTGACACTACGTTGCCAGCCCCATAGATTCTACACTCAAATTTGAATATTTGCTTGGTTGCCAATTCCCCCAATGATTTTAGAAATTTTGATAGAATTTAAATTATTATTTGATATCAAGTCTTCCAGAGCTCTCCTAAATTCTGACTAATCCTGGATCCACTATATCACCCTAATTGAATACAATTTCTTCATCTAACACGTCAAAAAATAGCTCTTTCCACTTACTGGCTTTTCCTTCTGCTTTCCCAAAGCACTCTTTAATATTACCACCCTTACTTTTAATTTCAAAGAACGTTGTTTTGATTTTTCTATGTGCTGAATCTGTCCTCCAGACGATCATTTCTTTCACGATTACTTCAGACCTTTCCTACAGCCATATCGTTTTGCTCTCCTGAACTTGCTATTAATTTTATTCCTAAGCGATTTATGTTACTGTATTCCCCTTCTTCCTTGAAGATTTTTGTACTTCCTTCTTTCGTCGATCAATTGAAGTATTTCATCTGTTACCCAACGGTACTTCGCAGTTACCTTCCTTGTACCAACGTTTGACTGCCCAACATCTGTGATTGCCCTTTTTAGAGATCACTCCTCTTTACCTTAACTGCCTACTCTCGTGTTCCTTGCGAAGTATCCGCATCATCAGCGAACTGCAAACGCATCACGTCATTCCTTGGTACTTCCGTATCTCACTTCCTTAAATATTGATTCTTTCTAAGTTTCTGTTACACTTCTGTCTGCTCTTCACCATCATTAAATTGTGATCCGAATCTGTATCTGCACCTGCTTACGCCTAACAATCTTATATCTGATTTCGCTATTTGTGTCTGACAATGATTTAATCCAGCTAGAAACTCTCTCTGACTCCCGTTCTTTTCCATGTATAACTCATCCTCTTGTGGTTCTTGAACAATACTCGCAATTACTGTCTGACGTTTATTGCAGAGCTCAGGTAGTCTTTCTTCTCTCTCATTTCTACTCCCACGCAGATATCCTCCCGTAACTCTCTCTTCTATTCCTTTCGCTACAACTGAGTTCCATTCCCCCTTGACGTTAAATTTTCTTCCTTTACATATTTAATCATCCATTTAATATCCTCATATACTTCCCTGTCTTTTTATCTGCTGCTTGTGACGTCACCATGTACATCTGATCTATTGTTTCGGCGTTAGTTTGCTGTCGAATCTGATGAGAAAAATCCTATCGCTGAACTAGTCATACTAGCTCACTCTCTCCCCTACTTTCCTATTCATAACGGATTCTACATCCGTTATAATATTTTCTGCTTATTTTGATATTACCCTGTGATCAGAAGAAGTTATGTTCTTTCCATTTCACTTCATTGATTCCCACTACATTCAGACTGAACGTGTGAATTTTCCTTTTCAGATTTTATATCTTCGTTACTACGTTCAAATTCTAACATCTCATGCTTCGCCTCGAAGAATGTTATGCCGTCGTTGATCGACATTTTTTTCATGGTCACTTCCTCCCTGGCAGTACCCTCACAGAGATCCGAATAGGGGACCATTCCAGAATTTTTTGCCAATGGAGAAATCGTCAATTACAGACCACGTGCACTGTGGATTTACGTTATATCTTTAACACATCGTCATGCCTTTAAAGGCATTTTCCTACCCCAAGTGCAAGGGAGTGCCTTGAAACTCAGACCGATCCCCACTTTTTTTGACAAAGCCGTTGCCAGAATGAGGGTGACTTCTTAGGCTGGAAGTCTTCTGCGCCATTTCTGATGATTTTTATTCGAAATTTAAGCAGTGGCATGGTTCCAAGCGGGGCCCAGGAAATTTTGATTAGGAGCCGTTGACGCTACCCCTAGACCACGGGCACTTATTAATGAGTTAATACTTGGCAAAAAGTTACACATTTGCTGGAGACAATAAATTTAAACACTTGTAGTACTTACCGAGTCGTGTTTCCCAAAACAGAAGTAGCTGTGTTGTACATTTTCGCCTCATTCGTCATCGAAGTGCAAATTTGGAGTTTCAGTTAAGTGATTCAAACATACGGAATGGAAAACCACATGGCGAAGAACTGGATAAGACGATCACTGTGGCATTTGATACTGGATTATTGCAATGCTAATAGACTGAAAATATTTTCACGCGTCCACATGCTTGACGTGTCAACCTCAACCAGAGGGACACCTTGCATTCTGAACACATCTGAGAAAAGTCCTGCTTCTTCTTAGTGCTGCACCTTGTACAACGGTGAACTGCCGTGCTCTCTGGCAGACGTGTGCTAACATGGACTGCGTTGCACATGGCTGATGTACGGTAAGTGTAATATTTGTGACTTGATTACAGACTTCAGTGTTTTTTACATTCCAACCAGAACAGGCATGTACCTTTTACTGTGTAAATATTACTGCAATAAGGCATTATTATCTTTATGTACTGTGTCGTATCTCATTTATATCGTAAACAAACCTACCTTCCTTACAGGCATTTAGAACCTTGCAGACATTCCTATTTTGATACATGTAATTGTGCACCTTTATTTCAATCGTTTTTCTGGGTGATTTCGTAGGATCATTGATGTGATATACACAAAACTAGCTATAATACTTCTTCTGAAAGTCTTGGTATGTAACGTAAGGACGGTTGTACTACAATAATTTCCTGTTCAACACTATTACTTTCTTCTCATGAATCACTCCCATTCCTGATAACGTTTCTAATCACAATCACACTTCTCCTAATCTATAGATTGAGTTAAGATGGAATCTCGATCACTCAGTGTCTTTTGACCTAAACATACTTCAAAGTAGTAACATATAAGAGCGGAAAGCGAATGAAGGGACAATAAAACCACAAAACATAGTTTCAGCTTCAAAAAATTTATTACTGGTGGTTTCTACGTTGTGAACAAATTTCAAAACTCTTCTATCTACATGGTGATAAATTAATAAACTACCAGAAACAACACGAGTAATTACTCTGAATAGTGTATTTAGTTTCATGTCCAAAGGACTATTTTGCGCAATAAATGGCAATGATGTTGAACGAGACATTTTACAGTCATATAGGAAGTTAATTTGTAAATACGGTTACATGTTGAATATTATTAAGGTTTTTTTTTATGCACTCCTGGAAATTGAAATACGAACACCGTGAATTCATTGTCCCAGGAAGGGGAAACTTTATTGACACATTCCTGGGGTCAGATACATCACATGATCACACTGACAGAACCACAGGCAAATAGACACAGGCAACAGAGCATGCACAATGTCGGCACTAGTACAGTGTATATCCACCTTTCGCAGCAATGCAGTCTACTATTCTCCCATGGAGACGATCGTAGAGATGCTGGATGTAGTCCTGTGGAACGGCTTGCCATGCCATTTCCACCTGGCGCCTCAGTTGGACCAGCGTTCGTGCTGGACGTGCAGACCGCGTGAGACGACGCTTCATCCAGTCCCAAACATGCTCAATGGGGGACAGATCCGGAGATCTTGCTGGCCAGGGTAATTGACTTACACCTTCTAGAGCACGTTGGGTGGCACGGGATACATGCGGACGTGCATTGTCCTGTTGGAACAGCAAGTTCCCTTGCCGGTCTAGGAATGGTAGAACGATGGGTTCGATGACGGTTTCGATGTACCGTGCACTATTCAGTATCCCCTCGACGATCATCAGTGGTGTACGGCCAGTGAAGGAGATCGCTCCTCACACCATGATGCCGGGTGTTGGCCCTCTGTGCCTCGGTCGTATGCAGTCCTGATTGTGGCGCTCACCTGCACAGCGCCAAACACGCATACGACCATCATTGGCACCAAGGCAGAAGCGACTCTCATCGCTGAAGACGACACGTCTCCATTCGTCCCTTCATTCACGCCTGTCGCGACACCACTGGAGGCGGGCTGCACGATGTTGGGGCGTGAGCGGAAGACGGCCTAACGGTGTGCGGGACCGTAGCCCAGCTTCATGGAGACGGTTGCGAATGGTCCTCGCCGATACCCCAGGAGCAACAGTGTCCCTAATTTGCTGGGAAGTGGCGGTGCGGTCCCCTACGGCACTGTGTAGGATCCTACGGTCTTGGCGTGCATCCGTGCGTCGCTGCGGTCCGGTCCCAGGTCGACGGGCACGTGCACCTTCCGCCGACCACTGGCGACAACATCGATGTACTGTGGAGACCTCACGCCCCACGTGTTGAGCAATTCGGCGGTACGTCCACCCGGCCTCCCGCATGCCCACTATACGCCCTCGCTCAAAGTCCGTCAACTGCACATACGGTTCACGTCCACACTGTCGCGGCATGCTACCAGTGTTAAAGACTGCGATCGATCTCCGTATGCCACGGCAAACTGGCTGACACTGACGGCGGCGGTGCACAAATGCTGCGCAGCTAGCGCCATTCGACGGCCAACACCGCGGTTCCTGGTGTGTCTGCTGTGCCGTGCGTGTGATCACTGCTTGTACAGCCCTCTCGCAGTGTCCGGAGCAAGTATGGTGGGTCTGACACACCGGTGTCAATGTGTTCTTTTTTCCATTTCCAGGAGTGTATATATAACAGATGTGGGTTAGTAATTCCTCCCCACCGCTTTTTACACATTACAATAATAAAAAGTCTTCTACGGATTAGGAGTTGTCAAGGAGAAACTTTTTCAGTTTATTTTCAAATTTTACTTCGCTCTTTTGTCAGACATGTTATATCACTGGGTAAGTGATCAAAAAGAAATTTTTGCAGCATTGTGCATCTCTTTTTGTGCTGAAGACAACCTTGATATAGACTACTGAACGTCTTTTTCCTTCTGGCATTGTAATTATGAGCGACACTGTTCTTTTTTACTGTAGCGGTTTATTTACAGCAAACTTCATGAGGGAATACATATACTGTGTAGCAGTAGTCAGAATGACCAATTCCTTAGGCAGATGTCTACAAGATGGTATGCGTAAGCACCACATATTATTCTTACATATTCTTGAGATACGAAGACCTTATTTCTTAATGATGAGCTATCTCAGAACATTACTCCATATGACATGATTGGATGAAAATATGCAAAAATGTCAATTTATTGATTTGTCTCTCCTCCAAATTTGTAATGATTCTAAGTACAAGCGTGGCTGAGTTAAGTTGTTTAGGAATTCCAAAACGTATTATTTTCGTTTAAATTCTCACAAATATGCACAGCATACAGTTTTGAAGAATCCATCAAATTTGTTATTTCCTCACCATTTCTTACACTTATCATTGGTGTGGTACTCTAGATGTGCGAACTAAGTATGTTGCATCTCTTTAAAATTGAGGGTGAGACCGTCGGCAGAAAACCAGTCAATGATACTTTGAAGGACCTTGTTTACCATTTCTTTTATTTCTGTATGTATGCTTGCACTGATTCAATACTAGTGTGATCCGCTAAAAGAACTAATTCTGTTTGTTGCATATTAGGCACAATATCGTTTACATGTACGAGGAGCCGGCCGCGGTGGCCGTGCGGTTCTAGGCGCTCCAGTCTGGAGCCACGCTGCTGCTACGGTCGCAGGTTCGAATCCTGCCTCGGGCATGGGTGTCTGTGATGTCCTTAGGTTAGTTAGGTTTAAGTAGTTCTAAGTTCTAGGGGACTGATGACGACAGCAGTTGAGTCCCATAGTGTTCAGAGCCATTTGAACCATGTACGAGGAACAATAGTGGAGCTCAGATTGAGCCTTGGGGAACCCCATATGTGATTTCTCCCCAGTCATAATTACACCCGCAGACTATGTTGGTTGAATTAATCAATACAACTTCCTGTGTTCTTTTGATTAGATATAACATTATCAACTGATTGGCAAACCATCAGTCCCATAAAAGTTCAATTTATCTATGAGAATACTGAGATTCATACAGTCAAATGCCTTATATAGGTCGCACAAAATGCCACCAGACGCTATTTTGTTATTTATTTCTAAAATCATGTGAGTGAATGTGTAAATGATATTATCAGTAAAGGAATGCTTTTGAAACACAAACTGTGATTTGCTAAGGAAATTATACTTGCTACGGCGATATACTGTCCTAGAATGCTTCACCTTCTCAAAAATTTTAGAAAATAATCTCAGCAGTGAAACAGCTCTCTTATCACCTTTCTTAAAGAGGGGTTTAACAACAGCATATTTCTAGTCTCTCTAGAAAACTGCCTCGAGTTATTAATGTATTACATATTTCAGATAAGTCTCAACTTATCATATAGAAGCCAGTCTTTAGTACTCTACTGGAAACATCATCAATATCACATTACCTTTTAATTTTGAGAGCATATACAATTTTCTTAATTTCAGAAGAACCAAGCAGTGATACTTTCATATGACTGAATTGTATGAGAGCTACTTTTTCAAAATAAGGCTGTGATTTTCTCTTGAACTGTTTGTCCCTATACTTTCTACTATATTTTAGAAATGATAATTAAATATATTTGTCATCTGTGACTCATAATTTATAGCCCTACCATTCGGTTCATTAGTGATATTACTCTGTTCCATTTAGTCTTATGTGTGTTGTGGAAATTACTGATTTCTGGCATTATGTGCGTGTTCCTTGATTTTTTAATAAGCTTTCTTAACAACCTTCAGTAGTTTGTGTAGCCTCCAACTACTGCAGGATCTCTTCTTGTTCTTGTCAACAGATGCTTTTCCCTTTCCTGTCACAACATACTTCAGTGCTTCTAGAGATCTATGGTTTTTTACATTGTTGTTTAATGCCCTTTCTGATTAGTTTTTGTGGAAAGCTGTTTCAGATAAGATGTGAATAGACAACAACTGGCACATAGCTTGGCGATATTTCCCGAGAACTCTATATAACGAGAAAGCTCAGTATAATATACTACAATTAGCTTCAAATCTACGATGACACCTATCGATGCGCAGGCCCGTACATCGTTGCCGCTAGTGGTGTTACCTCATGTCCCTGTGGAACTACGAGAATCATGTGCAGGCACACCTCTGAAGGAAACAAGTAACCTATACCATAAAATGGCTTCCATGGCTGTCACACTACTTTCATACGGTCGTGTCACACCACGATGTTTCAGTGGATTACACACACATGCAGTGAACAATCGACAATGGCCTTTATTTTTGTGTCATCAGTCGTCTGACTGGTTTGATGCGACACGCCAAGGATTCTGCTCCTGTAAAAACCTCTCCATCTCACAGTATTACTTGCTACCTACGTTCTCAATTACACTAGTTAACAAATTTAAACTTTTTCTGCGCCTGCTTTGTAAATGGGTGGATTTAGCTAATTTTGGGTTGCTGAATACATTGGTAAAATCAGTTTTTCTCTATGACATCATACTTCATAGATACATACGAGAGTAAAAAATGGTAGTAGCGAAAACTGACACAATTAAGTCAAGCAAAAATACACATTTAGAACATTTGAAATCAATACTGTTTTGTATGTATACATGGACATGATGCCAATAAAAGGTCCAAATTAGTTCAGAAGATATTTTCACCTTTAATCATCTTTGGTTTTTGAAAAATGCGACGACGGAGATCTTCTTTTGTTTTCCGTTTCATCACTCTCCCTAACAAGACCGCAGCAGTAGTTACCCATCATCGAAGGGCTCCAATGGCCTTGGTAACGGTGTTCCACGGTAAGAATGTCTTGGTGAAAGCGTTCACCATGCTCATCGCTTACGACTCCCAAATTTTCCGGGAAGA
Organism: Schistocerca serialis cubense; assembly: GCF_023864345.2. Taxonomy (NCBI): domain Eukaryota; kingdom Metazoa; phylum Arthropoda; class Insecta; order Orthoptera; family Acrididae; genus Schistocerca; species Schistocerca serialis. The sequence continues at coordinate 441,584,929 of NC_064641.1, read as the reverse complement.
AACCATGGTGAGAATGTAAAAAGTGAATTTTAAGCGACATTCTACACCCCATGTTCTTATAGTTGTCCAACAGATCATTCATAATGATAACATAGTTTTTGTCTTTTCTGTTACCTAAAAAGCCCTTCACAATTGCTTAAAAAAAAGAACAAGCAGCTAATTGGATACCTGTGAGTTTGGTATCAAAGGTTGGATATTTCAGCAGTTTTCGTATTTGTGGTCCTACAAATATATGCTCTTTCAGCTTTGCCTCAATTTGGGAAACTTTTCTTTTGAATTATTGAAGACTTCACCTTCTTTATCCAGAGCTCTTACAAAGTTCTTGATAAGGCCCAACTTGATATGAAGGGGACGCCAAATGATTTTATCGGGCTCAACCAATGGGATCTTGTTCACATTTAGGTTTCCAGGAACATATGACTTCCTTATGCGCCATTACTTGACTGTATAGTGGTTCTTGGCGTCGTGGTTGTCCCAAAGGCACAAAATGCAGCAGTATTTCGTGAATCCAGTCTGTAAACCTGTAAGGAGTGCAATAACTTTTAAATCACAACAAAGCTTCCATTCATGATCCTTATATTTTATTGCCTCTAGCAGCCATGGTTTAATAACTTTCTTTCATGTCTACTGCGTAAGCCAAAGGTACCGATGGAAGTACATTGCCATTATGCAGTAGTACTGCTTTCAAGCTGATTTTACTGGAGTCAATAAACAGTCGCCACTCCAGTGGATTATGCTATACACCTAGCTGCATCATCGGACGATTGACATCTTTACATACACATATTTAATTCTGCATATCGAAATATTGAGCGAAGGAAGCACCTCTTGATCTGAAACAGGAAATTTTTGTTCCTGGCGCTAGAAGGTTCAGTTGTTGCAGTCTCGACCCTAAGAGTTCAGCTTGCTATTTTGAAAGTTTTAGATCGCGAACCAAATCCTTCAATTCCTATTGATTAAAGAGTTGTGGCGAAGAGTCATGATATAGAGGACAGAACTCTTCTATACGTTCAATAATTTCTGATTCACTTGACATGGTGTCTGGTTCCGTGGCTTTCAAGTTACAGACAGGAACAGGCAACACCCCATAATGGGGTACAGGCAGATGCACTGAAGATACATTGGATTACTTTATTTTATGTCTAGTTATGCTTGAATGTCCCGAAATATTTGTAAGACAGAAGTAACAGTCTGAATAATGATCATGAGGCTCAGAGCACACCATCGAAACAGTGAATGGCATGGTTCGGCGTTATCCTTTCAGCCACTCGGTTAAGGTTGTAGTACAAGTTATGCAGGCAATCTATGAGGTGCAAAATATTTTCTTGATTACCAACAGGACACTCAAAATACAATTTATATGCCTTCTTAACCAAATCAGTGATTGAATTTCTTTCGGCTTTTGGAGTCAATTTCCCACACACATAACAAAAGTTGTAGTGGTGGTTTAGATAGGAACGAGCTTTACTAGTTGCCATTTCTCTTAGTGTGAGTTTTAAACACAAAAAGTTGGCACTGTCTTTCACAGGAAACACTGAGGATCTCTTTCACACCACCTGATTACCACACCAACCATTTACTGACGATTTGTAGATCTTCTACCTCTCCTCTGCAAAACAAAAACAAACAATTAAACATCCAAATAGAATAACAGCAAAAAGCGAAATACTGAATATGAAAAATAAAAACCTTCAAACACTCAATAACGATACGTGCTAGAACATTTTTAAAGGTATATTCGGATTCTACACATCAAAATGCATACTAGTTGATGTATCACATCCCAGATTCAAAATGGCTGTTGAATAGTGTTATTTGATGGATGTATTCCAACATCTGTCTTCCTCTACAGTTTCGCCATCTTCATCCCTCTAATACCATGGAAGCCTTCTTGTCAGTGTTTTCCACGTATTCCTTTCCTCTCCGATTGTGCACAGAACCTCCTCATTCCTTACCTCATCAGTCCATCTAATTTTCAACATTCCTCTGTAGCACACCATCTCAAGTGCTTCGATTCTCTTCTGTTCCGGTTTTCCCACAGTCCATGTTTCTCTAACGCACAGTGCCGTGCTCCAAACGTGCATTCACAGAAATTTCTTCCTCAAATGAATGCCTGTGTTTGATACTAGTAGACTTCTCTTGGCCAGGAATGCCCTTTTTGCTACTGCTAGTCTGCTTTTGATATCCTCCTTGCTCTGTCCGTCATTGGTCATTTTACTGCCCAGGCAGTAGAATTCTTTAACTTCATCTACGACGTGACCATCAATCTTGATATTATATTTCTCGCTGTTCTCATTTCTGCTACTTCTCATTACTTTCGTTTTTCTCCGATTTACTCTCAGTCCGTGTTCTGTAATCATTAAATTGTTCATTCCGTTCAGTAGATCATGTAATTCTTCTTCACTTTCAGTCAGGGTAGGGTGTCATCAGCGAATCGCATCATTGATATCCTTTCACCTTGAATTTTAATTCTACTCCTAAAACTTTCTTTTATTTCAATCATTGCTCCCTCGATGTACAGATTCAACAGTAGACCGAAAGACAGCATTCCTGTCTTACAACCTTTTTAACCTGAGCACTTCGTTCTTCGTCATCCACTCTTCGTCATCCCTCTTGGTTCTTGTACATATTCCATATTACTCGTCTTTCCCTATAGCTCACCTCTACTTTTCTCAGAATTTCGAACATCTTGCACCTTTTTACATTGTCGAACGCTTTTTCCAGGTCGACAAATCGTATGAACGTGTCTTTTCTGTAGTCTTGCTTCCAGTATCAGCCGCAACGACAAAACTGCCTTCTGGTACCTTTACTTTTCCTAAATCCAAACTTATCGACATCTAACACGTCCTCAAATTTTTTCTATTCTTTTGTCTGTTATTCTCGTCAGCAATTTGGAAGTTAAGCTGATTGGGCGCTAATTCTCTCTCTTGTCAGCTTCTTCAGTATGCGGTATTGTGTGTATGGTATTTTTCCCATAGTCAGTGGTATGTCGCCAAACCCATACATTCTACACACCAATGTGAATAGTCGTTTTGTTGCCTCTGCCCCCATGATTTTATAAATTCTGATGCAATGTCATCTATCCCTCCTGCCTTATTTGATCTGAAGTCCACCAAAGCTCTCATAAATTCTGATTCTAATACTGGATCCCCTATCTCTTATAAATCGACTCCTATTTCTTCATCTATCACGTCAGAGAAATCTTCCCCCTCACAGAGGCCTTCAGTGTACTCTTTCCGCTCTCTCCTCTGCATTTAACAATGGAATTGCCGTTTCACTCTTAATGTTACCACCATTGCTTTTAATTTCACTAAAGGTTGTTTTGACTTTACTATATGCCGAATCAGTGCTTCCGACAATAGAATCTTTTTCGATTTCTTCACATTTTCCATTCCGCCATTTCGTTTTAGCTTCCCTGCACTTTCTATCTATTTCATTCCTCGGACAGTCGTCCTTCTGTATTCCTGAATTTCCTGAACATTTTTGCAGTTTCTTCTTTTATCGACCAACTGAAGTATTTCCTCTGTTACCCATGGTTTCTTCTTTTTAGAGACGTCCATTCCTCTTCAACTGCATTGCCTACTGAGCAGTTTCTTATTGCAGTATCTATAGCCTTAGAGAACTTCAAGCTCGTAGCTATTGGCAAATAAATATCTGTATAGTATTTAGTTTTCATGCGGACACTAGTAATTTAAGTACATCTTGCGCTGATAGCGCAGTATTCTAAACTTCACTTCTCTTTTGATTGTTTCGTTTTATCTGAAATGAAAATTCATTACAGGGTGTTTTCTAAAAGAATAAAAATACCACACACAATAGTATTTACTAAGAATGGAAATATCTTTTCCTAGGATTTCTTGTTTACTCCTCCGTTTCTTTGTTTACTTTTTGTTTAGCGTAAACTCAGTGGCCAGTCGTCATGGGGAGTTAAGGGACACGAGTTGGTCGTCGGTTGTTGAAGGCACGTTATTGTCTGAGCGGCTGTTTATACATGTGAAATCAGTATCTCTGCGATACTGAAGATCCAGCATAGGCGGGTTGGAAAGTTCCCAGAAATTTTTATCCCAATTAACAATCATGAAATTCGTTGAGTGCAGGGAAACGTCTGTTTGCCCATCACCACATTCTACAGCTACTCTAGAACGACACTAGTGTCACCATTGTAAACTCCATCATGTTTAGAACGGCTGTAGGTGGCACTGACAGGGGCAACGAATCTACAATAATTCAAAAACAGTCTTAATCACATTTATTATTATTATTATACTGTCAACCGGTTTCAACCCGAAGTAGGGGTCATCTTCTGGGCGTTTACACCATTGGTCAACTGCTGGTGGTGTCACTCCGTAGTTTCCTGCCGTTATGAGGACAGGAGTGACACCACCAGCAGTTGACCAATGGTGTAAACGCCCAGAAGATGACCCCTACTTCGGGTTGAAACTGGTTGGCGGGATAATAATAATAATAATAATAATAAATGCGATTAAGACTGTTTTTGAATTATTGATTAATCATACTAATCGCTGCTTCTCTTCACAACCATGTTGTCCAAAAATCTAGGCAACAAATCTAGTTCAAAGAGAACGGAAGGCTTCTAGAAAAAATTTAAATGATTAATTCGTGATTTGTACGTTGGTAATAGCACCGGAAGGAAACGAAATTGTTATGTGCATTTGAGAAGTTTCGCTTGATTTGAGTAAAGAACAAGTAATTTTACTTTTATGTCGTGTTCGTGTTTTGCTGCCATAAGTTTGATAAAACGCTTGAAGAAGAGACCAGCCACAGAAGAGACAAGTAAAGCTATAAGTAAAAAGATGTCTATTGAGAACTTGAACAGTTCACGTGTTACTGAAAATCAGTGTTCAGTCTGTGTATCTAAGGGTGATGAAAGTGATGCAAATTTTGTGAGTTACGAAGCTTCAGATTTTTCTGAGTGTTGGACCGAGGAACAGTACGAATATTTCACGTCTAAAAATTCATGACTTAAAGTGAAAAACAGATTTCTGTGATGTGCTTGCCGTGAAATCGGTGCACTTGGTATGGTACAAAAAGGGGCGTAGAAATTAAATTTTCAAAGGAGTATGTGCGAAGCGTTTGGGATTTTGGTGGAAGTAACGATAGAAAATTACAAATGGAGCTTCAACTGACAATGTTCCCTAATAGATAACTCACCCGAGAATCTTCTGTCCCAGCCATCGTACTTCATCTCTTTTGAAGGCATTTCGTAGCCTAGTAAGAAATTGGTTTACAAAAAAAAACGGTAGGAAAGCCACAGTCTCGTGGTAATCTGACGAAAACATATATTCAGAAATGAACACCAAATTCAGAGGTAGCCCTGTCACATAAACAAATCGTTACACACGAAATGTAGCCGCTGGGCGAGCATACTTGTTGTAGGACGAGTTGAAAGTACACCAGATCACTCACTTCAGTACCAATACTAGTCCCCAGTCAGAGCACAGAAATGAAATAGAGGGTATCACTATAACAGAGAAACTAACCACGGGTAACGCTAACAGCAGCAGGGGCCGACAAAAACAGCTCACTACGCGACACGTCGCTCTGCAGCGCCAGTGTCTTGTGATACAGACTAACGCAGTCGCAACCATCGTAGTTGCGGAGTGCTTCAGAAACTTCACGAGTGGTTTCCGAGTGGCAAAACCTATGCAGTTCCCTAGGCAGTGGGTAGCACTAGCCATCAAATGGCGGTAACTGCAGTACACTGAACTTCGCGATGTTGACTCCTCTAGAAACTGCAACACAATGGGGCTAGAGAGCTGCTCTCCAGGTTATTTAAAGGCTCGGTCGATGAGCTACACCACCTCCGCGGTACGCGAATACGTCCTCGTAGCCGGCCTAACAGAGGTGAGAGATGGAGTGGAGTGGTAGAGTTCCGCCCATCACGTTAATTCACTGATCAAGTTTGATTAATTGTTAATTAATTATTCGACTCTAAATAGTCTTCAAGGGTTTGCCGCCAGATGTGTGCAAATCCCACAATATTTCCTCGGAGCAATTGTCCGACATCTTCAGGTGGTTGAACCTTGCTGGTGTCACCATCAAGTTTCACCCACTGGAAGTCGTTGGACAGTTACTCCGAGGAAATATTGTGGAATTTGAACAACGCCATCCGGCGGCAAACTCGTGAAGACCACTTACAACATATCCGCCAGGAAAGCTGGAAGAGTCACAACTGTTCGACTGATCAATGTACCATTTTACGCGGAATTTTATATGGAGTTCAAATCTGTGGTCAGACTTAAAGGAATAATTTTAATTCTCTCTCTCTTTCTTTGTGGGGAGGACTGATCTGGACAGATGCTGTGGCCTTTCTACGTGCTTGACAAAGTCATTGCGTTACATGTTGAATCTAGTTAAAGGAAATGCTGACAAAAAAATGAAAGAACAATTTAGTCTGACGAAAGTAATCCATATACACAAAACTTCGGTTTCCCAAAGAGCTTGTGAGTTAACAAAAACTGAAGGTACCAAAAATATCTTGAAAATACCATAGGTGACTCGAGTAGTACTAAACATTTAGAAACTACAGTTAGGATATTTCGCGCTGCATGTCAAATAGTCAAGAAGGACAGACTATTCACCGACTTTCCTTCTGATGTTCAGCTACAAGAACTGAATGGTTTAGTTACGGGTGGGGTAGTGCATTCGAACTTCAGTTGTGCTAATATTCTAGACCACATTATAAAAGAAAATAGGGGCCAAACTACTGAAACTATAGTACAGAACAATATTAAAATAAGCGCTATGATTGATGAATCTACATCAGAGTCGAAAACCGGAGTTACTCGTATGTTTAAGATGCACTCTTTCCAAAGGTGATGAGCCCATATCTTTTTTGTGGAGGGGGATTTAACTGTACTTACTGACCCGAAGGGAAAATGAATTAAGAAGGCGTCTTCAAATAATTTGAGAAGTCATGATATGAATGATGAGTTCGTGAGAAGATCCTTAATTACAATTTGTTGTGATAGTGCATCTATCATGCTGGGGAGAATGTCAGAAGCTGCAACAGAACTGAAAAAAACAGTTTCAAAATTCGGTGATATGGCACTGCGTTAATCATCGGTTAGAACTAGCAGTTGACGATTCATAACAGGAGGTATAAGGCGTTAATCACTTTCAATTTTTGAATAGCTTTAGTCCCCATATGATCTCTCGCCAAAACACGAAAGGGGAGTAATGGAAATCAGTCGTAAGGGCTGTTAAAGTTGTGTGGGATAATAATTGGCAACTCGTTTTACTTTTGCACAGCCTGATAAAGCAAGAGACTCGAAGAGAAGAGCAAAGTATGAAGGATTATTTGAGGCTTCTTACACAATTTCATCTTGTAATGAACCTAGGTATCACGAGTGATGCAATAACAGAATTAAGTGAACGCGCTCTACACCTACAGAAACTGGATATCACATTATCCGATGCTAAATGTGCCATTCGAAGAAAAATACAAGCATTAGAGCCTGTGTATTTACCAGGATAATAAACAAAAAGGTTCATCAAAAGCCAATAGTCAACCAAAATTTCAAAGTATTCTTCTAAAAAAGCCTCTAAAAGTTCGGAAATAAACTGATTACAGTTCTTCAGAAGTCTTGCATCAAAGCTCAGCAATCCCAGAACATAAGCAGATAATCACAAGAAACAGTGAAGATGACAGAGACAACAAAAAATGGCCTCATGCAGGATGTCAATGTGTTTTTTAAAAATAATTTGCCAGGAGATGTACATATAAGACATGATGAAGAAAAGATTACAAACTTGTTCAAGTTTTTTTCAGTTTCCAGACGAAAGAAATTATGTAAATGCCTTTCGAGACTACATTGGCACAGGAAAAACACCCAAAGAGTTGATCCATCTTCTTAAACATGTTAAAACTTTATCCATTTTAGCTACTGAATGTCGAGGAATTTTATTCAGCACAATGAACATCATCAGGACCGATAGAAGAAATTTCTTGCTTATCGAACGAGCTATAAATGCAGTACGCCTATATTTCTGAGTTTTCTGGGCCCAGACTAAACGTGTTTAATTCTGAACCGTACGTGAAATCTTGGCTGTAAGCAGGAAGGAGATTAGCAAATGAAACAGCTTGCAGAAAGTAAGAGGGAAAGCAGAGGTTGCTGAATAACGTAGTTTATGTTAAAGGTGAGCTGTCATAAATATCTTATCGCAACTATTGCAATGGCCCATTTGTCTTGCGCCTACTATCACCCCACTTTCAAAGTCTGTTGATTCAGACAGTCTGTAAAAGACTGCTCAGATACTGTATCTATACTCATGTTATGTACGACGTGTAGGAAAAATGTTGACGCGTCATAAAGCCCCACATCTTAAAATATGAAACATCTTTCATGCGACTTTTGAACACCCAGTTTACTTGCACGTTACTGTTGTTACAAACGTGTGTAGTGCAGTGTCGTAAGACTCCTGCATAGCATTAATACTTCCGCTATAGACGACCATGAACCGTCTATTCTTGCATAGTTAATGCATCGTGTCTCCCATTTTACTAACTAGTATGGGGCACGTATCACCCCCTTGGAGTGAGGAGAGGCAACAGATTTTCTAAATTTTTATTCAGGTTGTTAATTCTTTGCTATAATTTTGGATGCTGGGCAGATCACCCACAGTCCACCGACTTCGTCTTCATACGCTGCTGACATGTTAAGGTTCTCACAATGAGGACTGCTCAACGAGGGAAACCTTGAGTGGACTTTGTTCACCATTTTTGGTCAATATGATTCTGTGGGAGTATCGCTTGATGCCTCAGACGCTGGCATGCAGAGGACGGTGTGGAGATGCCGCTGTCTCTTGCATGCTAGCACCTGACTGCCAAGACATTCCTCTTCCACTCAGCCCATCCTATAGATTTTGGTCTTAGTGGACAACCATCAAAGCAGCGGTGCCTCAAATGTGAGCCCTTTTCTTAAATGATATCTTCGGTGTTCTTTTTTGCAAATTGGCTGACTTCTCGTTTACAAAAATGGCTCTGAACACTATGGGACTTTACATCTGAGATCATCAGTCCCCTAGAATTTAAAACTACTTAAACCTAACTAACTTAAGGACATCACACGCATCCACACTCGAGGCAGGATTCGAACCTGCGACCGTAGCAGTCGTGCGGTTCCGGACTGAAGCGCCTAGAACCGCCCGGCCACCGCGGCCGGCTTCTCATTTACACCCTGATTTGATCTGTCAGTACCAGACCCCTCCGCCCCATACGAATCTGGTGTTAGTGGTTGGATTTCTCTCCACCTGATACGGAATGGTGGTGTTTTTGCGTGCGAGTGCCGCCATTATGCCGTGTCAGCATGGGGAGGTGCCACACGCAGCTTTTCGTGTAACCTATAGCTGCCTCTGGCTTGTGTTAGGCAACACTGTAAAGCACGTGGACTTGTCCTCACCACGTAGTGCATACTACCAGTGTTGCAATCTCGGCGCACTTGTGTGCATGGTCTTGCTGTCCGGCCAGCCTGCGCTGTGTTTCTGGACGCCCGAGCCTCACTCGTTACCTGCCAGCCACAACACTACAGCCAGCAGGCCGCTGCTCATCTCGCTGCCCACTGCTGCCGCCTCGCTGCTCGAAAACAGGCTGTATTTAACTCAGATGCTGCCTGTTCCTGCCGTCGGCGTTAAGAAACGACAGTAATGCCCAACATCTACATGCAACCACCTACCCAAAGATCATGCTGCCCACACCATGCAGCAATCTCCACACAGTGATGGTTAATGTGAGTGTGCAAGCCACTGCTTTCGTATCCAGTAGCCGACCTGCCAACAAATATACATTGTGCCTAGCAGCCAGAAGGAGTAGGGAATCTTCATCCTCTAGGAGTTGTGTTAGTTCGTGTTTTGATTTCACCCATTATTGTTAACTGTTAGGCCTCATTTGTTGTAACCATGTCTTAAAAACGATGGCTGCAGTTAGGCAATAGCCCAGAGAATGATGATGATGGCCTTGTTGGACCTGTTCAACAACAAACCGCTGAATTCTTGACAGAATTTGTACATCACAATGTTAGTCAAGTTACCTTCCGTTAGGACTGTGAAATGCACTCAACGACTGTGATATAACTTTCAAAATAATGGAGAACAGCATTTAGTAGTCCTTTTATTTCAGGCTTTGTTCAAGCAAATCTAGATTTGGGACCGATGACCTCAGCAGTTTGGTCCCATAAGATCTTATCTAGATTTCGGCTAGTAACTAGCCATTATCAGTGCAGTATTTCAGAGGCTTAAAGCATGCCCTAGTACGTCCGTCCTCTGTCGTTCAGGCTCGTCACATTCCATTCGAGACCGTGACAGGAGCCCAAACAACAGGAGACTGACCTAATAGGGCATGTATTAATCTCTGAAATACTGCAACGATAATGGCTAGTTACTAGCTGGAGTCTAGATTCAATTTAACAAAGCCTGGATGGAAAGGATGACTGATTGCTCTTCTCCATCATTTTAGACGATGTTAGTTGCAAAAACAAGGAGCCGCACTGAAGGTATATTTCAGTATTCATCCTACCATTGGTGATGTTGGAGTAGTTTACATCGCCAATCACTGCAAGTAGCTTTTCAGCATTTAATTCTATTCCGCCCTTCTTGAAAAAACCTACAAAAAATGTGGAAACCTTTTATGTCAAATGTCCACATTGTGGTTCACATTTATGCATCACCTGACATTTTGCTATTAATGTGGCACTGCTGACGTTGCCCGGAAATCCACGCATCTATGTAGAGTCGGTTGACACTTTTAAAAATGCCGAAAAAAATTCCTGGCAAGAGCTTTAGCAGAGTGGTATTCCGATATGCCGGATGTCAGTTACTACCATGACAAACAGTCCACCCTTAAACAATGGTCAGGGGAAGATTTTGATCACAGAAGACTTAATCTCATCCAAAACACATGCAATTATTCAGGATCCAACCTGTAAAGACGTGCACATTAACAAATGTAATAGTGAATGGAGAAAAACAAGGAAAACCGGCCCAAATTTAGTGAGTACAGTTTAGTGTTCCTTACTCCTAGCGACAAAAGGGCGTTAAAAACGCGTCGTTGTTATATTAGTGGTTTGGGTAATACATCCAGCAGGTGCTTATGCAGTTAAGTAGATAATTAATGGCACAGCTTATGAGATGGAAGCTATAAGAGAAAGCCTGAATTTGGCATCATACTGTTAAACGATGCCCTGCGGCAACATCCAGAGATAGTGATTTCTGATCTTTCACTGTCAAACTGTGTGAAGCAATCACAGTTTTGGTGGCGACAGCACCTCACAAAGAACTCCGGGGAAGAGATCCATACTCCGAAATAACGAAACGGTACATATCTCGGTGTTGAAGGCAACACCTTTGTAGCAATAAACAGCAGCGATGGGAAAATTCTCTGCCTAACAGTCAAAATGAAAGAGCTTAAAGGGACAGTCATTTGGTAGATCATCTCATTCAAATGACGTTCTTGACAAAACGCACGTGAAACGAAGCCTGTGTAGACCTAAAACCATGGACCAAAAATAAGGACTCCTGTATGTCTAGAACAGTTTAGAATAAGAGACATAGTAATACTGACAGGAACCATACTGGCTACTATGCAAGAGATAAGCGATTGTCAAAAATGCTTTCCCAAATACAGAGATAAGAAAAGAGGAACATTATCACCAGCTCGGAAAGTGTACGACAATCACGCCACTCCTTAAGCAGTAACTGACTGACTCTGAGCAAAGTTCTTTGCACCCTGTTTTAGAGGAGTACTCGTGAGAAAGTATATCAGAATACTGAATGCGTAATTCAGTACGTAAAGCGAAATGAAAATCTAATAACCATGGGGAATGGAATGCAGGTTTAGGGGAAGGATTAGAAGAAAGGGGTACAGGAGAATATGGGCTTGGTACAAGGAATGAGAGAGGAGAAAGACTAGCTGAGTTCTGTAATTAATTTCAACTAGTAACAGCGACCACACTGTTCAAGAATCACAAGAGGAGGAAGTATACTTGTATGCTTGGAAAACGCCAGGAGACATGGTTCCAGTTAAATTACATCATGGTCAGAGATTCCGAAATTAGAAATTGTATTTTAATGCTACCCAGAAGCACATATAGACTCAGATCACAATTTAGTAGTAGTAGTAGTAGTAGTAGGCTGAATTTTAAGAGATTAATCAGGAATAATCAATTCGCAATGCGCAAATAAGAGCGATATGGAAGTACTAAGGAACGAAGATATACGCCTGAAGTTCTCTAAGGCTATAGATACTGCGGTACTGAATAGAAATGTTCAGGGAAATTCAGGAACAAAAAAAAACAAGTCGATGAGGAATGGAGGTGCAGGGAAGCTAAGACGAAATGGCTGCATGAAACATGTGGAGATATCGAAAAAGAAATGATCGTTGGAAACACTGACTCAGCATACAGGAAAGTCAAAAAAACCTTCGGTTAAATTAAAAGTAAGGGTGGTATATTAAGAGTGCAACAGAAATTCCACTGTGAAATGCAAAGGAGAGAACAGATAGGTGGAAAGAGCACACTGAAGGCCACTATAAGGGGTAGGCTAGTCTGATGACACGATAGAAGATGAAACAGAAGTCGATATAGAAGAGATAGGGTATGTAGTATTAGAATCAGAATTGAAAACAGCTTTGGAAGACTTTAGATCAAATATGACAGAAGGGATTGATATCATTGCATTGGAATTTCTAAAATCATTGCGGGAAGTGGCAACAAAACAGCTATTCACGTTTCTGACTGACTTTTGGAAAAACATAATTCACATAATTCCGAAGATTGCGAACAGCCAAAAAGTGCGACAATTATCGCACAATCAGCATAAAAGCTCATATATCCAAATTGCTGCCAAGAATAATACACAGAAGAAAGGAAAAGAGAACTGAGGACGTGTTAGATGATCAGTTTGCCTTTAGGAAAGGTAAATCCATCAGACAAGTAGTTCTGACGTTGTAGTTACAATGGAAGCGAGGCTAAACAAAAATCAAGAAACGTTCATAGCATTTGCCAACCTGGGAAAAGCGTTCAAATCGCGCAACATGTTCGAAATTCTTAGGAAATTAGAGATAAGCTATAGAGAGAGACAGGTAATATACTACATGTGCAAGAGCCAAGAGGGAATAATAAAAGTGGAAGACCTAGAACGATGTACTCAGATTAAAAGAGGGTGTAAGACAGGGATGTAATCTTTCACCCCTACTGTTCAACATCGAAGAGGCAATGATGGAAATAAAAAAAAGATTCACGGGTGAAATTAAAATTCGAGGTGAAAGCATGTCAATTATATCTTTCAAATAGGCACAACGAAAAGACTATTACACACGAAGCTTTCGGCCAAAGGCTTTTTCAGAAAAGAAAGGGAAAAACACACATATTCAATGAAGCACGTACAGCTCACGCACACATGGCCACTGTCTCCGGCCGTTCTAGTCGGACTGGCAGTGCATGATATGAGGTGGCGGTGAGATGCGCCTGTTTATGTGAATGTGTGTGTGTGTGTGTTTCCCTTTCTTTCCTGATGAATGCTTTGGCCGAAAGTTTAATGTAACCATACATGTCTGCGGTTCAACGTGTCATCTCTACAGTGAATAGCGATTAATCTTTTCATAATTGTTCATATTCCAATCTGAACTTTCCATTGTTTTATAATAAAATGGCTCTTACTCGACTCCTTGATAGTGCTAACTATTTTTTTTTAATTTTTTAAATCATTTCTATGTTATTAAATATGATTTAAAATTGAAGAAATCTGTAAATAAATCAAGCTTTTCTCAATTTTAAAAATGTTACTAACCTTTCCCATCAAAGTACCAGGATTGTCAAAGCGATGAGTCAGAAGAAGCGTTTGGAAACCACTGCTCTAGCTGTGCTTTGGCGGGGGTTTTCCTGCTCTATGTTCCGGCTAGTTTTTGTTACAGTCCACGATGACGCCCTACAACAAAGGTAGCAGAATTGAGTCGTAGAATTGGAATCCAGTCTCACTGACAACTGCCAGTTGTTCCCTACTACATACTCTGAGCTGAAACATAATTAGGTGGCACGAACAGAATGACATCATTCATTACAACCAGAATTGGTCCTACGATTTCCAATGTGTACTGTTACCATATGACATCCTAAAGACCACATACCAAGGCAATAGGTAGATCCAGTAGTTATTGATTTGCGGGCTCGACAACAAACCGACGTTTATTAAACAAAGTACGATCATATGGAGAATCAAAATTTGTGATTGGATGGAGGATTTTTGGACAGGCAGGAAGGACGCAGCATGTTATCCTGAACTGAGAGTCCTTGCCAGAAGCAGAGGTAACTCCAGGTGCGCCCTGGCAGTGTGTTGCGACTGTAGTTATTCATGTTGTGTATTAATCATCTGGCATACAATATTAATAGTAACCTCAGACTATTTGCGGTTATGCAGTTATCTGTAGTGAAGTACGAGCTAACAAACACTGCACAAATATCCGGTCAGATTTTGATAAAATTTTTAAGTGGTACTATGTTTTGAAGTGTGAAACTGTGGACCTCCCAAAGTGCATAAAAGTAGTACGCTATGATTACAACGCGAAAGAGTCACAATAACTAGAATGAAACATCTCATACACCTACCTGCCTGTAATACTTAATGGAATGATCACTTATGCTCAGTCGTAGCTAAAACAGGAGCAGACGGCTTTGATTCCTTGGTAGGATAGTGGGAAAATGTAACCATTTTACGAGAGAGATTGCTTACAAATCACTAGTACGTTTTATCTTAGAATATTGCTCAAGTGTGTGGGATCCCACCATATAGGACTAATAGGGGATATTGAACGAACACAAAGAAGGACGGCGCAAATTGTCACAGGCTCGTTTTACACGCGGGAAACCACCGTCGAGACGCTGAAAAAGCTGAATTGGTATACGGTAATCATCCTACAAAATCTTGTTTACAAAGTTTCAAGAATCAGTATTAAGCGAATGACCAACATTCATTTATCAGCCTTTCCTTTGTAACCATGGAGATTAAATTAGAGCAATTACAGCACACACAGAGACATTTAATCCTTTAGTTACAATAAGTGAAGGAAATCTAGGGTTAAATTTTTTTTACTTTACTATTGTATGAACTGTTGTTGAATTAATACCAAATTGTTTTGTTTAAAAATAGGCACAAAGTCTTAAAAAATGCATGTGAAGTACATTAAGGGATTTAAAAGAAGTGACACAAGAATCACATAGCTAGGATTACTGCCTCTGGTGATACTTAGAAAAACAGTTCCCTTTTTCATTAAAAGACAAAAAAAAAATTACGCTCCGAACACTTATAACGGAGTCTAGATTCCACTTTCAGTAGATGACCAAGGTTCACATCTTCCTCTTGAAATGACAAATGTTGACCAGTAAGTGAAAACGCACGTCGTTTGGTACCGAAAAGGCTGTCTTTGTTGTCCTTGGAGTTGAAACAGGAGAATTCTGATCCTGTTTTGGCCGTCTCCGTAATTTGGACATTTGCTCCGCAAGTGTACTTCTAATTGCGAAACCAGTCAGTCACAAGGATTGTTTCCATCACTGCATAAAACAGTCTGTATCAATAATTTTTTTACTCTTCGTCTATTTCATAAAGAGATCTCACCATGTCAACTTCATCTACGCCTACCGCCTGTTCATTACAATCTTGTACAACTGCTGGTCCCCACTTAAATCATTGTGTCACCATCGGGGTTCTGGCTACACTCCATACTTCATTTGCATGATAATTTAAAAGAAAGTGAACTGAACGATCGTCCATCCGTATTCTGTGAAGCACTAGCATATACCTGAAGGGGTACAATCTGATCATTTTCCTCGTTGTCTGCCTCTCTCTCGTTAGCATCTTAGTTCGGGTCCCGTAATATTTTGTGAAGTACTAGCACACTCCTGAAGAGTTTTAGCATTACTGTTCCGCGGAATGATAGGCATATTTCATCTTCACTGCCATCATTACATTCATGTGGTGCATCAATACCATCTTGAAAGTTTTCTAGTTGAGTACGAATTTCTTCGTGTGTAAGACCTCTGTGTAATAGACATAACCTGAAACAAAACCTCTCTGAGTTCACTAGCATTTTACAAGTTACACATTATTTCTATTGTCTTTTATAAAATGAAATGCCATATTATCCTCAACAAGCATATGTTTTATCTACAGAATATCCTGAAAGCACAGAAAGCTATAAACATAAAACCAAAGTAACTAAAACTCAATGTAACCTCAACTTCTGACGAAAGTGTTAAGTCCCAATCACATTTTACATTACAATTGAATATACAAGGGCACTGTATTGATATTTTATCAAAGTTAACACTAGAATGTATAAAGGTAACTACATAGAAATTACCACTTAGTTCTGTCCATACGTAAACCTCATTTTTATATACGTTACCTTGCGGCGTTGTTTCACACACCAAGAAGCCATTTTTAAAGAAGCTGTTCACATTTCAGGCTGATGCATAGACTACGGAATGGCACACAGGCTATATTTGACATCCAGCATAGGAAGCACAAACTGTATGGAACGGGATCTTTCGGTTCCTACGGGTCTAATATGTTGGCTTACGTAATTCCACACAGAATCTGCCGAGATTCCCAAGTCGCGGCAGTAAATAAAGGACTAAGCAGCACTTCTCACCATGCTCCATACGTGACTGGAACGGGAACTGGGAATAAACGTAGTTTGTGGTACAATGCTGAATACCATAAACTTTAAATATCATAACCTTTAAATAAAAGCAACAACAAAGGCAATCTAGCAACCAAAGTATAATAAATCAAAGAAACACCAACCTGCAAGCTCTCAGGCTGGTAACCTCACTCTCAAATTAAAAGCATGGGACTTCATAGTGCTTCACAGAATATTTATGCTGATGTAGACAGCCTACGGCAACCCCTTGCTATTGTCGTATGAGGCAGATTACTGACGGCGGCAATTTTCCTCCAGTGGAGGTGATGGAGGTACACCTTGACACGGCGGCACGTGTAAAGGCCATTTCCAGCGCGACCTCGCGGATGGGATCCTTATGCGTCGGGCACACACGATATACCGAATTGCGCCGATGTCACGCGTGTTGCGGGCCTAGCGCTCAACTTTCGCGCTGACGGCAACCACATTGTATGTCGATATCCAGGTCACACAACGCGCCGAACAGATCAATTCGCCTTAACAACAACAGCACCTTGTCCCCAACACTGCGGGTAGCTCTGCTTCAGTTTCTTACAAGATTGTTAGAAACTTCTATATACAGGGTGATTATAATTAAACTTTCAAACCGCTGTAGAAATAACACCACTGGTCAGGAGTACACAAATATGCCTAAAGAGTACGTTCAACAACCTGTACTACTCTGTGTGCATGGGTGTACAGGTGTGATACAGTTAGTTACGTAAGCCCATCCACCACGGCAAGGTCATTTCACATCGGATGGGAAAAATCGGTTTTTAATTTACCTGAGGCCAAAACTCGCATAAAAAGCATCATTCACATCGGTTCATAATTGTTCTGAGGCCAAAAACCGCATAAAAAGCATCAATCAAAATCAAATCGGATTATTAACTTCCGTGTGACTGGCGCAAAACATGTTCAGTATGCTGTCCACCATTTTCTGCAACATGTTGAAATCGAGAAATAGCATGTTCCACAACTGATCGAAGTGTTCCTGGGGTCACGTTCAGAATGTGTTGTCCAATGCGTGCCTTCATCGCAGCTACGTTAGCAATTGGAACACTGAACGCAATATCTTTCCAGAACCAGAAGTCACACGGATTAAGATCAGGTGACGGGGACGGCCGGGCTGTAGGGAAATGGCAGCTGATAATTCTAGCATTTCCGAAATGGCGCTTCAGCAGATTCTTAACTGGATTTGCTATGTGCGGAGATGCACCATGTTGCATAAAAGTAATCCCATCCCCACGTCCATACTGTTGGAGAACTGGAATGATGTCGTCGCTCAAAAGACACTCGTAGCCCTTACCAGTGACGCTACAGGTAACAGGACCGAAAGCACCTGTCTCTTCGAAAAAACATGGCTCCATGATAAATAATGCACCATGTCACGAATTGCGCGGCTCCTCCCGCCGGAGGTTCGAGTCCTCCCTCTGGCATGGATGTGTGTGTTGTCCTTAGTGTAAGTTAGTTTAAGTAGTGTGTATATCTAGGGACCGATGACCTTAGCAGTTTGGTCCCTTAGGAATTCACACACATTTGAACATTTTTGATAAATGATGCTGTAAAACCTCACCACACAGTAATATTTTCAGGATGAAGTGGTACTGGATGATTTTAGTGTGGATTTTCCGTTGCCCATATTCGACAATTCTGTGTATTGACGTATCCTGTCAGATGGAAGTGGGCTTCGTCTGTCCTCAAAAACTTCCACGGCCAATCATTGTCCATTTCCATGCGAGCAAGAAATTCTAAAGCAAAGGTCTCTCTTGCTGGCAGGTCAACAGGAAGCAATTCGTGCATATGGGTAATTTTGAATGGATAGCAAAGAAGGATGTCTCGTAGGATTTTACGCACCGTGCTCAGGGGTATGTCCAACGTTCGGGCGATTCTCTGTGCACTACACGTTTGCACACCACCAATCGTCTCCTCCTGCATTGCTGTGGCCACTGCTACCACTGACGTCGATTCAATTCGTTTTTTCCCTCTATCAGGTTGCACACCAAAAGAACCCGTCTTTTCGTATTTCCGAATCATTTTCTCCAGACCCATGGCAGTCATCGAACCAAAGCCTTTTTTCAAACCCTTCAGTGTCCGGAACTTCTGCAGAGCGACGTGTGCACAGTCACCATTATTGTAACATAACTTTACAAGCAGACAGCAATCCTGCATTGAGACAGTCATGGCGAACGTCGCAGACGCTAAAGGAGGAAAAGCCGTATACCCGGCGTGTTTATATCAACTTCCATGGGTCGTGAGCATGACAGGTGTTTTCATTTACGTATTCTGACACATAAAGCGCCATCTATTGATAAACTATCACGCTATTTTTTTTCTTCTGCCATACGTTTCCCTCCTTCTCCGAAAATATACAGTTGCAATTTGACGTCATTCTGGCCAGTGGTGTTATTTATACAGCGTTTTGAAAGTTTAATTATAATCACCCTGTATATGTCCGACTTGCAACGGTTCGATGAAGGGATACCAAAAAATTTGACAAGCATCAACTATCAGTTTTTGTTTTTATGTATCCTTAACGTCGTAGCACAGTTGTACATATGAGGGTGTGCTGAAAAGTAGTGTCTCAGAATTTTTTATTCTGCTCTTTACATCGTTGAGCTGCTACACTCAATCAATATTTCACGACTGCAGTAGTTAGCACGTTGGAGTCGCATTCGGGAGGTCGGCTGTTCAAACCTGATTTAGGTTTTCTGTGATTTCCCTGAATCGCTTCAGGCAAATGCCGGGTTGGTTCTTTTTAAACGGCGCAGCCGACTTATTTCCTCATCCTTCCCTTATCCGATGGGACCGATGACCTCGCTGTTTGGTCCCCTCCTCTCAAATCAACCAACCCAACCACATTATTCCGTCGACTTTCCTGCTTCTCTGACGGAAGTTGCAGCTCTCTGTCAGCAGAGGTCTCCGAATTGTACGAGCAACATGGAGATATGTAAGGCAACTATGTCGGTGCGTGAGAAATAGCTTGCTCTAATCGAGTTTTCAACCACTGAAAACTTTGTCCATACACGCAGTGCCTTTTCCTTGAGCATGGCATTACCAGACCATACACGAGCACTAGAAACATCTGCAACAATTCGACGAGTTTGGTTAACTGTCATAGTTCATCCTCCATACAGTCCCGACTTGGCCCCACTATCTTCTCATCCATTTTCAGAACTTAGGGAACACCTTTGACGACCACTTAGATAGTGATGAAGCGGTGCAAGCAGAGGTGAGTCTGTAGGTCCGTCAACAAAGTCAAACATTCCGCAGTGACGGCATCAACAAACTGTTCTCTCGTTGGGATCAATGTGTTCGTCGCCAGTATGATTACATTGAGATATAAATATGTAGACATGAAGAGTAAAAATGTAGAATTTTAATAAAGCTCGTTTTATTTAAAAGGCTTTAAGACTTTTCACAGATTACTCTTCAGCACGTTCTCTTAATTATTAGGCCTATATCGCTTACGTCAATACGTTGTAGACTTCTGAAACAGGTTTAAGGAAAAAGTATATAATTCTGTGTCACTCACAGAGTTTATTTCATTCAGTACGTGTTTCGATGGTTAACCATCATCAACAAGTCGAAGTCACATTCTAACCTGTCGACCACGTTACATGCCGCTCCATGAAATCACCGATGCTTACCACTAAGAACACCCATGCAAAACCTGCCTTCCACATGATGATGGTTAACAAACGATAGGACCGCCTTTGTTCTCTATATACACAAATGATTTGGCTCACAGGGTGGGCAGCAATTTGCGGTTGATTGCTCTTGAAGCCGTGGTGTATGGTAAGGTGTCGAAATTGAGTGACTGTAGGAAGATACAAGAAGACTTGGACAAAATTTACAGTTGGTGTGATGAATGGCAGGTAGCCCTAAATGTGTAGAAATGTAAGTTGATGCGATTGAGTAGGAAGATCAGACCTGTAATGTTCGGATACAGTGTTACTAGTCCTGCTTGACACTATCAAGTGGTTTAAATACCTGGACATAACGCTGCAGAGCGATATGAGGTGGAACGAGGATGTGAGAACTGGGGGTAGGGAAAGTGAATGGTCAACTTCGGTTTACTGGGAGAATTTTAGGAAAGATTGGTTCACCTGTAAAGGAGACTGCATATAGGACGCTGGTGTGACATATTCTTGAGTCCTGCTCGAGTGTTTGAGATCCGTACCAGGTCGGATTGGAGGACAACATAGAAGCAATTCAAAGAAGAGCTGCTGCATTTGTTACCGATAGTTTCAAGCAACACGTAAGAATTACGGAGATACTTTGTGAACTCAAATGGGAATCTCTGAAGGGGAGGCGACGTTCTTTTCGAGAAACAGTGTTGAAAAAATTTAGAGAACCAGCATCTGATGTTGACTGCCGACCGATTCTACTGCCGCCAACATACATTGCACATAAGGACCACGAAGATAAGATACGAGAAATTGCAGCTCATACGGAGACATTCTGACAGGCGTTTTGCACTCGCTCTTTTTGCGAGTGGAACAGGAAAGGAAATGACAAGTAGTAGTACAGGGCAACATCTGACACGCTGCGTACGGTGGCTTGCGAAGTATCTATGTAGATAAAGATGTAGGAACGAAAGGCGTTGTGGGTAAAAAAAAAAAAAAAGAAAAAACTTGCGGCTGACGTTAAAATATATATATATTTCAGTCTAATCAACAGTAGTTAATTTCACGAAATAGCCAGTTACGGATGTAACTCATAATGCCCAAGTATTATGATGTAATTTTACGAGTACTGGTTTCCTCTACTCAAACCAACACAGACTCCACAAACAGAGATAAGCGAGTATCGTTAAACTCGCCCGCCAGGCTAGCCACGCAGTCTAACGCGCTGCTTCTCGAGCCGCACGAATCCGCCTGGTGCATTGGTGTGGAGATCCGGTACGCCGGCCAGCCTGTGGATGGTTTTAACGTGGTTTTCCATGTACCTCGGCGAATGCACCCTGGTTCCCCTTATTCCGCCTCATTTACACTGTGTCGGCGATTGCTGTGCAATCATCATTTCCACGTACGCGTACCCCATAATTATTCTACCATGCAAACATTTCGGGCTACACTCGTTTGGTATGAGAAGTTCCTGGAGGGATGGGAGGGGGGGGGGGGGGGGAGCGAACCGTACAATAAACCTGGGTTCGGTGGTTCGTTGGGGAGGCAGTGAGATGGGTAGCCTGCTGTGGCCTGTTGTGGAGTTATGAACCACTGAGAGCTACGGCGAGACGAAGGCTCTCCATCGTTTCTAGGTCCCCGGTTCAATACACAACACATACACAGTTGTGAAACTCAGGTCACTTAGTTCTCCCATGAGATCCTGACCGTGGTATACAACGGCGCCCAGGTTGACGGATTTCGACGAAGATCGGTTCCGTAGTTTCGAGATCAAAATTGGAGCTTACCCATTATCGGACCAAGCATGTGACTGAATTCATAACTTATTAGGAGGCCAAACTCAACACAGCGTTCTTAACTGAAAGAAATCGACAGACTCCAGTGGAGTGTTATGGGGCTGTGACTACTAACAAATATATGTTGAAATGTGCGTGAATTCCAAACTGCTGAAGTTATCGGTCCCCAGATTTACACACTACTTAAACTAACTTACGCTAAGGACAACACACACTCCCATGCCCAAGGGAGGAAACGAATCTCAGGCGGGAGGGGTCCGCGCAGTCCGGACCCTCCGCGCAGCTACAAATATACACACGACAAAAAGAGTTTTACGTCATCTCGGTTCCGAGAGTTACGGAACCTGTATAGAAAATTGGAATAGAGATCAACATAAACATCATTTCCGCCCTTTTTATTGCTCATGAAAACCACACATTGCATGTTCTACCACCATACAGCGAGATCTTCAGAGGTGGTGATCCAGATTGCAGTACACACCGGTACTTCTAATACCCAGTAGCACGTCATCTTGCATTGATGCATGCCTGTATTCGTCGTGGCATACTATCCACAAGTTTATCAACGCACTTTTGGTCCAAATTGTCCCATTCCTCAACGGCGATTCGGGGTAGAACCCTCAGAGTGGTTGGTGGGTCACGTCATCCATAAACAGCCCTTTTCAATGTATCCCAGGCATGTTCGATACGGCTCATGTCTGGAGGACACGTTGGCCACTCTAATCGAGCGATGTCATTATCCTGCAGGAAGTCATTCACAAGATGTACACGACGGGTTCGCGAATTGTCGTCCATGAAGACGAATGCCTCGCCAATATGCTGTCGATATGATTGCACTATCGGCATTCACGTATCGTACAGTCGTTCCTTGACAACTAGCGGAGTCCGTCGGCCCTACATAATGCCACCCTTTAACAGCAGGGAACCTCCATCTTCCTGCACTCGATCTGTCCTGTCTTAGGCGTTCAGCTTGACCGGGTTGCCTCCAAACACGTGTCCGACGATAGTCTGGTTGAAGGCATATGCGACACTCATCGGCGAAGAGAACGTGATGCCAGTCCTGAGCGGACCATTCGGCATGTTGTTGGGCCCATCTTTACGCGCTGCATGGTGTCGTGGTTGCAAAGATGGACCTCGTCATGGACGTCGGGAGTGAAGTTGCGCATCAAGCAGCCTATTGCGCACAGTTTGAGTCGTAACACGACGTCCTGTGGCTGCACGAAAAGCATTATTCAACATGGTTGCGTTCCTGTCAGGGTTCCTCCGAGGCATAATCCGTTGATAGCGGTCATACACTGCAATAGTAGCCCTTGGACGGCCTGAGCGAGGCATGTGACAGACAGTTCCTGTCTCTCTGTATCTCCTCCATCTCCGAACAAGCCGGCCGGTGTGGCCGTGCGGTTCTAGGCGCTTCAGTCTGGAACCGCGTGACCACTACGGTCGCAAGCTCGAATTCTGCCTCGGGCATGGATGTGTGTGATGTCCTTAGGTTAGTTAGGTTTAAGTACTTCTAAGTTCTAGGGGACTGATGACCACAGGTGTTCCCATAGTGTCAGAGCCAAAGCCATTTGAACCATCTCCGAACAACATCGCTTTGTTTCACTCCGAGACGCCTGGACACTTTCCTTGTTGAGAGCCCTTCCTGGCACAAGGTAACAATGCGGACGCGATCGAACCGCGGTATTGACTGCCTAGGCATGGTTGAACTATAGACAACACTAACCGGTACCTCTTTCCTGGTGGAATGACTGGAACTGATCGGCTGTCGGACACCCTCGGTCTAATAGGCTCTGCTCATGCATGGTTGTTTACACCTTTGGGCTGGTTTAGTGACATCTCAGAACAGTCAAAGGGACTGTGTCTGTGATACAATACCCACAGTCAACGTCTTTATTCAGGAGTTCTGGGAACCTGGATGACGCAAAACATTTTTTTGATGTGCGTATAAATGATCAGATGGACAGTGTCTAAAGCTTCTCGGTGTTGTCCTCATATTCGTATCGTCGTAATTGACACGAAAGTCGCTTCAGACGTCTTTTCACTGTTGAAATGGCTGTATTGGCACCAACTGAAGACCAGTAAACTGGAAGAAAAAAAAGATGTCGGAATCTCCGTGACACTTTACCCTGGCGTTGCATTTTTCTGTAGGAAGGTAGCAACGTCAGATTACTGCAGTTTATTTCTGGGACCTGCAGAAGATCGTTCATTAGTGAAGGGACTGCACGTTGACCGTGAACGTAAGGAAATGTAACGCACTGCGCATAAATGAATGAAGAAACCCACTACTGTTGAATCATTCTCCTGACGACAAATCACTAGAAACTGTAATTACCGCAAAATAACTATTATTAACCACCCAGAGCGAATAAAACAAACTGTAACAAAAGCAAATGCAAGGCTTAGGTTCACTGGAAGAATCTTATGGAAAATATAACTGATCCACGAGAGAAGTGGTTTACAATACACTTGTTCCACCTACTCTTGAGTGTTGTTTGTCAATGTGAGGTCTTCCCAGGATAGATTAATGGAAGAGATAGACAAGATCCAAAGTAAAATAGTGCGTTCCGACACATGATCGTTCAACTATCGCTAGTGCGTTAGGGGCTCAACAAACTACAGTGGCAGACGTTACAAGAGAGGTGTTGCCCATCACGGACAGATTCACTGTTGAAATATTTAGGTTGAACGTTCGAGGCAGAGACCGGCAACATATTACTTTACCCCATCAAAGCATAGCGACAATGCCAGAGGAATTAATGCACATATGATTTGGGGATTAATGAAGTTCAGTGACAGGAGGTACAGGACTCCTGATCAGGTGACTGCAGGATTATGAAAACAAAATCAAGCAGAGGTAAAGCAGGAGTAGGTCTAAAAAAATAGGAATGCCGGTAAGCTATTATGGTCAGCATAGCGAACACAGTGTAATAGCCAAGATAGACACAAAGCCAACTACCATTGCAGTAGCACAAGTTTATATGCCATCTGGCTCCGCAGATGATGGAGGTTTAAAATTGATTATATAATCCTAAGACACAAATTTCGGAATCAGATTTTAAATTGTAAGACATTTCCAGGGATAGATATGGGCTGTGACCCTATTTTATTGGTTATGAACAGTACATTAAGAATGAATAAATTGCAAAAAGGTAGGAAATGAAGGAGACATGACCTGTGTAAGTTGAAAGAACCAGAGATAGTTGAATTTTGAAGTTTCAAATAAGGCATTAGGCAACAATTGATTTAAATAAGGGGGAGGGGGGGGGGGAAATATAGTAGACGATTGGTGGAAATCTAGGACATGAAAAGAGACTCTGAATTCTATTGATGAGGAGAAAATATAAAAATGCAGTAAATGAGACAGGCGAAAGGGGATACAAACACCTAAAAAATGTGATTGACAGAAAGCGCAAAATGGCTAAGCAGGAATAACCAGAGGACAAATGTAATAGTATTAAAGCTTGTAGAATTACATGAAAGAGGTCTTTGGAGAAGAGAAAAGCAGCTGTTTGCGTATAAAGAACTCAGATGGGAAATAAGTAATAAATAAAGACTGGAAAGGTGAAAGGTATAAGTAATATACGAGTGTTGAGGGGCTATAGAAGGGAAATAAATTTTAGAAAGGGAAGATGAACTAGATGAAGATGAGATGGGAAATATGATAGTGTGAGAAGATTTTGACAGAGCACTGAAAGACGTAAGTAGAAACCAAGCCTCTGGAATAGATAACGTTCTCTCAGAATTGCTTGTGTCCTTGAGTGAACCAGCCATGACAAAACTATTGGGGTGGAGGATATGTAAGACAATCGAAATACCCTCAAACATTAAAAAGAATATAATAACTCCAATTCCAAAGAAGGAAAATGCTAACAGGTGTGAACATTATCAAACTATCATTTTAAGAGTCTCTTTTCATGTCCTAGATTTCCACCAATTTACATAAGAATAGAAAAACTGGCAGGAAAAACCTCAGGAAAGATCAGGTTGATTTCAAAAGAAATATGGGAACATGCGAAACAATACTGACCCTACGAATTATCTTATAACATACATTTAAGAAAAGCTAATCTATGTTTGTAGTTTTTATAGACTTAGTGAAAGATTTTGACAATATTGAGTGGAAATTACGAAGGTTGCAGGGGTAAAATACAAGGAGCGAAATGTTATATGCAACTGTACAGAAACCAGACGGCAATTATTAGGATCGAAGGGCGGCTGTAGCCTATCCCCAGCCTTATACAGTCTGTACATTGAGTAAGCATTTAAGCAGAGAAAGAAAAATTTAGAGAAGGAATTAAAGTTTAGGGAGAATAAATTAAAGCTTCAAAGTTTACTGATGATATTGTAGCTCTAGCGAAGGTAGCAAAGGGTTTGGAAGTGCAGTTGCACGGAATGAAGTCTCTTGAAAGTAGGTTATAGGATGAATATTAACAAAAGCTAAACGAGGGTAATGGAATTTAGTCGAATTAAAAAAGGCGTTCCTGAGATAATTAGGTTAGGAAATGAGACACTAAAAGTAGTAGATGAATTTTGCGAGTTGGCTCGTAAAATAACCATGGCCGAATTACAGATGATATAAAATGGCAATGGTAAGAGAAGCATTCCTGAAGAAGAGACATTTGTTAATATCGACTACAAATTTAAGTGTTAGGAAGTTTTTTTTTTTGAAGCCATATGTCTAGAGTGCAGCCTAGTACAGAAGCAAAACATAGAGAATAAGCAGTTCAGACAAGTAAATAATAGATGCTTATGAAATGTGGTGCTACAAAAGAGCGCAGAACATCAGATTTGTGGATCACGTAGCTGATGAGGAGCTACTGACTAGAATTGAGAAGAAAAGTTTTTGGCATAAATTAATTAAAGTAATGGATCGGTAGACAGGACACATTCTGAGATACCAAGTGATCGGTCAGTGTATTATTGGAGGTTGACGGGAAGGTAAAAATTGAGGGAGGAGGGGACACGAAGAGACGAGTAAAGTAATCACGTTCAAATTTATGTGGTTGCAGCTGCATCAGATCCGTCTCCTAACTGAAGACCACAACAATAAGACGGAGTGTACAGTTATGGGAAAATGCCTTGAACAAACACAAGTTCTTCTTGTTTAACACCCTATTTAATGCAGAACTGTACTTCTATAATTTTGAATATTTGAAAGCAAACACAGACAACAAGTGAGCTTGAACAACAAGATGAATGGCTAATGTAGGGAAGGCGAAAAGACAGTGGTACCGCGAGTATCCACCATCACACACCTTTAGCTGACTTTCAGTGTTTGGAAGTACAATTACTCTAAAACGTATTTGTCTAATACATGAGTTTTTGACTAAGCGTTTATACACAGTGGAAAATTTGCGGAATACAGCACAGCGGGGACATGGATTTATTTATTGTTCAGTGAAAAGGACAACGCAATGAACACTGATTTCTACTGTTACACAAAGGTAGTTAAACATTCATAAGTAAAGCTGGACAATTTAAGATGCAAGACAGTATTCGTCTGCAATAATAAAAATGACACTCAGAACACAGAATGTTGTTGTTAGTACCTGACATGACCTCCTTTCCTCTTGTTTAACCTCTTCCGTTCTAGAGAGCCTGTTTTCTGCACTGTAATTTCACGCCGTTCCTCCAGTAGAGCGTTCTTTCGATCATTTTCATTGAGTAACTGGTGATTCCTCATATTTTTTGTAGAGTACATTCCACAGATTCTCTATTGGATTAATGTCTGGGGACTGCAGTGCTGTGGGCGCCCAGCAGGGAGTGCTGTACCCCATCCGCAGCCTTGCATCTGCAGCTTTTATCTTTTGTGAATCCTCGGAAAAAAGCACACTCTTACACTTCTGCATAGATATGGTTTTATTATGTTTCTGTAAACCTTGTGTTCTACAATTCCATCAAAGAAACACAATCCCACACACCATTTGCACTCATGCCACCCCAGACAAGTAATGAATCTCCTCCATGTTTCACTGATATTGTCATATTTCTGTCAGATTTATTATTCTTTCTTCTCCACACTGTTACTCGCCATTTGAATTAAGCAGCTCAAATCGGCTGTCGTTCCAAATTCGATCTTCTTCCAGAAATCAAACCCATTGGATTAATATTTTCTTGCAAATGCAAAACGATACCTTCCATTTATTTTACTGATGTACGAGGGCTATCCACAAAGTACATTACGTTTTGGAATTAAAAATAAATAAAGTATTGGAAATTTTTTTTATTATATACAGATGAAAGCCACACTTAAATACTACTTTTCTACATAGTTGCCATTTAAATTAAGGCACTTATCGTAGCGATGGACGAGCTTGGAAATTCCTTCGTCGTAAAATTCGGCCGCCTGTGCCTTCAACCACGTGGTTACCTCTTTTGGGACAGAAAAGGTGTGATTTTTGTGGATTTCCTGGAAAGAGGCACTACAATAAACTCTCAAAGGTATTGCCAAACTCTGCACAACCTCAGAAGAGCAATACAAAACAAGCGCAGGGGAAAGTTGGGCTCAAAGATCTTGCTGATTCACGACAACGCCCGGGCCCACACGTCAAATGCCACTCGTGAAGTTCTCGAATCTTTTAAGTGGGAGTTGTTTCCTCATCCGCCGTACAGTCCCGACCTGGCACCGAGCGACTTCAACTTATTCCCCACAATGAAGAAGTGGTTGGCTATGCAGCGTTTTGATGACGACGCACAGCTTCAAGAAGAGGTAACCACGTGGTTGAAGGCGCAGGCGGCCGAATTTTACGACGAAGGAATTTCCAAGCTCGTCCATCGCTACGATAAGTGCCTTAATTTAAATGGCAACTATGTAGAAAAGTAGTATTTAAGTGTGGCTTTCATCTGTATATAATAAAAAAAATTCCAATACTTTATTTATTTTTAATTCCAAAACGTAATGTACTTTGTGGATAGGCCTCGTAGATTCTGCGTGCTGTTCGGTCTCTACGAACAGCTTCATAAACCACATTTCATACAGTGTGCGCTGAAGCAGAGTTTCCTGGATGCATTTGAACTGCAGTAGCAAGGTCTAGAGCGATTAGTGTAGGATTTTTCTTGGCCTCTGTGGGTCGCTGTCTCCCATTTCTACCAGAAAAATGCAGGACGACCACTTCGCCATTGGTTTTCGTATGTTTTGTTCTGAGTAAACCTGTATATAATAGTCTTCACTGTACTAGTAGCTCTGCCAATGGTTTCTTCGATTTCTTGAAATCATTTTCCTCTTCGAAACAATTTGATGCACATCTCTCTGTCTATCTCTCTCTCGCTTCTTTCTCTTCTTTTACAGTATTGCGACGTTTTCGACACGTATTACTTAAATATCACTGAACGGCTTTGGAACCAGAGAGGGTACTATTCAATACTGAGGATGAAACACAGTTGCATAAGAAAAGGGAGAGGGGTTCATGTTAGTGCGGCATTGTTCTTGGGATCTAATTTACTTGACGAACATTTGTTTGACATCAACTGGAGCGTGATTTTAAATAACGTGGATTTGTTGACAAATTAAGCAGCATATGAAACCAAACAGCGTTTTATGTCTAACTACAAACATTAAATGTTGTTAGGCAATTATTACTGTTCGTTTCTTAGCTATATTCTTATGATAGTGCTCGTTATATTCGATGCTCTATGGTTGAACGTATACCTTGAATAACTGTAGATCTATTGGAAGGAATAAGGTTGCAATACCATCGAAACTGCTGTCTTCTCTTGCTGCAACTTTTCGGAAGCTAATATCTGAGCCACCCAGTTCGTGTAGTCGAGAATCGAATTATTTTTGCAGTTGAGTATGGAGAGCTACCTGAATCCCATACAATACGCTTTGGAAACGCTTTTGAGGCTTATTGGCGATCACCGTCTACCTCTCTAGATTGTTGCCGTGCCGGAATCAACGTTGCCTTTTATGGAGTTCGGTGACACCGTCAATAAATAATAAATTTAAATATTTAGAAAACGGGGTTACTTAAAGCGTACCACACCGCTGTATGTGCTTCATAGCGTAATGGACTCTCCACGTCACGTAGCGATGTTCCCTGTTTGTACTAAACTGCTATATTTTGAACGTTACATTCAAATTCTAACTCCGATCATCAGTTCTTTATAAAAAGCTTATATACAACACTGCTTGCTCTTTCACTGTTTTATGACTCCTAGATTTTGGCTAAACTGTTTATTTGTATGTTTTTTTTCTGTGGTTAATGTACATTACTGTTGTTTTCACACAGATATAGCTTTTCGTTTTCTTGTTAATACCCTTGTTTAAAATTTTTCAACACCGGAAAACGTTTACTGCATATTTCATGAGAAGCAATCAATGTGAGGCGAGGAAATGAGTTTCTTCCTGCTGATAACGACCAAATATCATGTGCTCTGGGAAATCTTGGAAGCAGTTAATTTACTACGAAAGATTTTGGCCCGCTAAAAACTAACATTTCGCTTTGATTAATTCCAGGTAATTATATTGCTTCCTTTCTTTCTCCCCCGAAACCTGTTAGTTACACGTTCCATTACGTCTGCGGGCGGGCCAGAGAACAGGTCCGATTTCCGGCCTCCTTTGGACAGCATGTCGGTTTAATATATGTGAGAGGTATTTCGCAGCCGTTGTGGACCAGCTGAATAACGAGGCCAACCGCGTCTGCCGCCTGCTCACACATGGTGACCTGCCTGCAGTCCGCCGCTGCTCAGCCGAGCGGAAAACGTATGGCGACACTTCCAAGACGTGTGTCGGCAAAACTCGCCGCAGTAGCAAAACAGAGACTGCATAATGGGCTGTGTACTGAGAGAAAGTCGTTTTTCAACACATCAGAACGTATATTAAAGTCAATTTCGGTGCATTAAAAGTGGTTATTTTTGCGGTACATACAAGCTTTACTGCACAAAATGGAAAAGAAACTATACAACTCCACATTGCTAGTCTCATGCAGTATATTCTGAAACAAAAAAACAAAAAACATTGTAAGAAAAAAACCTCTTCTTTAAACGCTTGGCTCTGACAAATTATCGACACAGCATTTGCATTTACCATTTGGCCACTGACATCGGAACTTTGTATCTGTCAAAGAAACTCAATCACTCATGTACGAAAATCGATAGTCTTAAAGTTGACACACAACTGGGCTTTTTAACCACATATGAGATGGTTATTACAAGGATATAACACAAAGAAAGAGACCTGTTACAGGGATTTAACACAAAGACAGAACGGTGTTACACATCTAAAAAGATAACAAACTAGGGAATGTAGGTAATACGGATATAAAGCCTTCCCGAAAACATGCTTAAGTAAAATGTTTTCAGTTCGATTGCGGCATAAAATTTCAATAAAAGATAACAAACTAAGGAATAGTTGTAGGTAATACGGATATAAAGTCTTTCCCGAGGACATGCTTGGGTAGAATGTTTTCAGTTCGCTTGCGGCATAAAGTTTCAATAAAACTTGTTTTGACGGATATTTGGTCGCCTGAGGCAAGAAAGATAACAGCTGACCATTATCCACAGTTCCTTAGGATAAACACAATAGTGCTTACGGTATAGTTTCCATCTCTGGAAATCAGTTGCCACTTTTTCAATTAGTGTAGCTACAGATATAAGTTCAAGGCTTGTGGAAAATAAAGTAAATCTAAATCACATTAAGTCTCAGTTTTTACAGTTTCTAACACATAGTTCAACAAAACCTGACGTTCTAATTACACAGAATGGTCACATGATTAGCGAGACTGAACAGTTCAAATTTCTAGTTGTTCAGGTAGATAGTAAACTGTTGTGGAGAGCCCATGTTTAGGATCTTGTTCAAAGACTTAGCGCTGCCGTTTTTACTGTTAGAACGGTATCTGAAGTAAGTCACAGTTAGACACAAAAAATAGTTCACTTTGCTTATTTTCATTCACTTATGACGTATACTATCATATTTCGGGTAACTCTTCCCATTCTCAAAGATTATCTTTGACTCAGAAACGGACGGTTCTGGCAATAATTAGTGTAGGTTCTCGGGTCTCTTGGCAACTTCTGATTATTAGTCTGGACATTCTGACAATGGCCTCTCAATAATTATATATTCTTTAATGGTGTTACTTATTAATAATGTCAGATTATTCCCAGGAATTAGCAGTTTTCATTCAGTTCATACTAGGCAGAAATTCAATCTTAATTTGGATGATACCTCCTTGACTCTTGTGCACAAATGTGTGCAGTATTCTACTGGATCAGTTTTCTATAAGCTACCACAACAGTTAAAAAATCAAAGCAGTAATACACACTCTTTCAAATCTAAAGTGAAGAGTTTCCTCATCGCAAATTCCTTCTGTTCTGTCAAAGAGTTCCATGAAAAATTGAGCTAAATCCTGCAGAGATTGTTTATTGCGTTTATAGACTTATAGCTTGTCGGCTCTTTTGGATTCATAAATATTTTATTTTATCTATTATTATTGTAATTTCATGTACTGACACTTTCTGTGACCAAGGAGATTTGCTCCTCAATTTGCTCCTACGGAACTAGACGTGTAATATAAATAAGTGATTGGTGACTCCAGGCCAAAATTTTTCTAACAACAGTTTACAAGAGATGGCCGAGATGAAATTTATCATGAACCAAATACTGACATGAAAATTCATCTACTACCTCATAAATTCTCGTAATTGTTTAAAACCTGATTTCTTCATAAATTGATCAGAAGAACATTAAGCAGTTGTGTAAAAATCATTATGCCACTAGAATGATTAAAGTACTTCGTGAAAGGAAGAGAAAATTTGTCTGTTGGCAAAACAAGTAAATATCTTGTAGGAGTTGCAGATTACAGAAAATATTTAAATTTGCTAAAAAAAGTTATTAGAAAATCGAGGAATCTCTACACCATGTCAGGAATCCGTATCTCTGACAATAGTCAAACAAGAATAGGAACAACAGCTCACAGGAAAGAATAACGTCACTATGGATATAAATAGAAGAGCTAGAGATAATTCCACATTAAGGTTGGCTTTAGTAAAAAAAAGGAGTAGAAAAAGGTGCCACCATAATTATGATCACTTACCGAATGGTATATCTGACAGATAGCAAAGTTAAATTTTGAAAACAAAATAAAAATGTTTCTCCTTGACAAGTCCGTCCTTTCATTCTGCTGAATAATTTCTATTCATTTAATGTATAAGAGGTAATACACACACCAAAAAAAGTTTTGCATCACCACGTTTCCCAGAACTCCTGTAAATAGACGTTGACTGTGGATACTGTACCATAGACGCAGTCCCTTCGACTGTTCAGATATGTCACTAAATCCGCCCAAAGATGTAAACAGCCATGCATGAGCAGCGTCTATTTGACGGAGGGGGTCCACCAGGAAGGAGATACTCAGCTCGTGTTGTTCAAACATGCCTAGACTGTCAATACCACAGTTCGATCACGATTATTACTTTGTGCCAGGAAGGGCTCTCAACAGGGGAAGTGTCCAGCTGTCTCAGAGTGAACCAAAACGATGTTGTTCGGATATGGAGGAGATACAGAGAGACAGGAACTGTCGATGACATGCCTCGTTCAGGCCGCCCAATGTCTACAACCGCTATCTACGGATTATGGCTCGGAGGAACCCCGACAGCAACGCCACCAAATTGAATAATGCTTTTCGTGCAGCTACAGAACGTAGTGTTCCGACTCAAACTGTGCGCAATAAGCTGCATGGTGCGCAACTTCACTCCCGACGTCCATGGCGAGGTCCATCTTTGCAACCACGACACCATGCAGCGCGGTGAAGATGGGCCCACCAACATGCCGAATGGACTGCTCAGGATTGGCATAAAGTTGTCTGCACCGATGAGTGTCACATATGCCTTCAACCAGACAATGGTCAGAGACGTGTTTGGAGGCAACACGGTCAGGTTGAACGCCTTTGACACAGTGTCCAGCGAGTGCAACAAGTTGGAGGTGCACTGCTGTTTTGAAGTGGCATTGTGTGGGGCTCACGAACGCCGCTGGTGGTCATGGAAGGCGCCGTAACGACTGTACGATTCATGAATGCCATCCTCCGACCGATAGTGCAACCATATCGGCAGCATATTGGCGAGACATTTGTCTTTATGGACGACAATTCGCGCGCCCATCGTGCACATCTTGTGAATGTCTTCCTTCAGGATAATGACATCGCTCGACTAGAGTGGCGAGCAAGTTCTCCAGAGATGAACCCTATCGAACATGCCTGGGATAGATTCAGAATGGGTGTTTATAGACGTTGTGACCCACCAACCACTCTGAGGGATCTACACTGTATCACCATTGAGGAGTGGGACAATCTGGACCAACAATGCCTTGATGAACTTGTGGATAGAATGCCACGACGAATGCAGGCATGCATCAATGCAAGTGGACGTGCTACTGGGTATTAAAGGTACAGGTGTGTACAGCAGTCTTGACCATCACCTCTGAAGGTCTCGCTGTATGGTGGTAGAACATGCAATGTGTGGTTTTCATGAGCAATAAAAAGGGCGGAAATGGTGCTTATGTTGATCTCTATTCCAATTTTATGTACAGATTCCGGAACTCTCGGAACCGAGGTGATGTAAAACTTTTTTTGATGTATATAATTAATAATTTACATCTAAAAAAGAACGTAAAAGGGTCGGCATGTAGCAACATATGAGTGTACAATGACTCGTTCCACATCATTACGATTAATCGTATAATTGATTGATGTAAAATGTAGCTAACTAGCAATGAAGGCCTGGATCTGTAACCGTGAACAAAATTACTACACAAACATAAGTATATCAACAGGAAGAAACTGTGGATTTGTGAAACTAGTTATGGGGGTCGAATTATGTGCCAAAACTGAACATACATAGATCTGAATTGCAAACAACAGCAAACGTGACGTATAATTTTGTATTATTTTTTATGGTATCTCGAGCAATGTCTACGTGTCCTAGAGTTGGTTGTTACGAAACAGGAACAGCTTACAACCAGGCGTTTCGTGTATATTGCGTTTGAAAGAAGTCATAATGCCTGAACTATTCATTTTCACACAGTTAGTTTTGTATAACAAGCACTTCAGTGCCACCAGTACTATAGCGAGTCGACGTGACTGTGGTACTGAAAAAAACCGCTGTTAGTTCTGGTGTAAGGTAGGTTTTAAAGCTCGATTTTCGATTTGTTGTGTCTCTAGAGCGTAGAACCGCACTGCCACAGTTGTGTGTTATGTGACCACTGAAATGGCATTTGCTACTTGACTGGCTTCCGTTCAGTCCTGGTTTGCCACACGGTGCCAGGAGGTGCTAAAACTACGCAACAGCAGGTGCATGCTGTTTGAACATAGCAGCAGGAAGCGATTTCTCCGCGAGAGACAGGAATTGAGCTTCGAGCTGTAGGGCAGTGTACACCTTTAAACTGTTACCAGGCGTAAAAGTCCTCGTTCTTCATAAACCGGCAAATGTAGGGAGTAAAATATCCGAAGTAGCAAACGTTTTAACTGATTCTCCCAGTACGAGTTTCACCTGTGAGCCACCTTTCTTGTTTTACGAGGGAGAAAGAAGCTAAAAAATGTATACACTCAAAGTGTGTGTTTTATGACAGCAGTGAAAGGATTTGAAATTGAGGATGTAGGGCACATAATTTCTGCTTAACTACAACGATCGGCAGAAACATCCTTCCAAATTTTGAGGGACTGTTGTTACGATTGTGGTGGGGTTAAAGTAGTGGAAAAGGTTTCGATGGTCACCTTCGGATTTAGTGTATGAAATCTGTAGCACTAGTTTGTATTATATTTTGTTTACCTCGGTATATTTGGCGCGAATCTTTTTCTTTGTCAATGTTGTACATTTTGTGAAAATCACAAAGCGTTAATGAAAAGTTGTTATAAATCTGAGATTAATGTACACCGCTTACCATTAAAATTAATGCAGCAGAAAAAATGACAAAATAACGATATTTGACTTACTGTGCGTATCAGTATGTCAGGAAGAATACATAATCGAATCTGTAGGTGATCCGCGGCTGTATGGGCTATGAAATTTGGAGCACACGGCTGCCACCACCACTAGCAAAAACGGCTCAACTCTACTGGTATCAGGTCAGTGCTTGGTTGATACATACAGGTACTTGCCTCATCTCTGTGTGAGAGTTCAAAACAGTTAGTGGTGCGGTCCATGATCTGGTGGTTTTTGTGGGTTTGAGACGTAGAGAATGTACCTCCAGGACAGGGTACGTCCACTAACCATACAATGTTAGAATCATAACGCCTGCTATACAAGTTACCAGCTACGTGAACAAAGAGTGTACCTTTTGTGTACCCCAACACCCCTAATAACGCTAGGTCCTGAGTTCGTATGAAGATGGCCAACGTAATCTGGCAGCTTTTGCTCTTTTCGAAGCTACCCCACACACATACAGATATACTGATGCTGTACGCAGATCTGAGATTCGTCTGAAACGACGGCATGGTGCCACTCCGGTACACAGTGTCTTCGTTGCACACTTCACTGTCAGCGCAAGGCAATCTTTCCTGTCTTATTAATGGAACCCATAACGATCATTCCCGAGATAACAGTCCTTGGTTCCCCAGCCGTCGTCGTACTGTCTGTGTAGATACTTACCTGGCTGCAACCAAAACCATTTCCTAACTCAAGGTGTGAACCTGAAAAAATCTATGACAATGTTTTGTTGGATGCTAGTCGGTAAAGTCCTTTGACGTCCTTAAACACATTGAGTATGATCCTCCTGAATCCATCGATTTTTTGTTCGCATGACAGAAAGTGGAATCCTGACAACAGTTTCGACTAGCTCGATCCTGCCAATGTTGAATTCCATGTGCTGCTAGACGTTTCTTCTTCTGACATGAGGAGTAGCACAGTTTCTCATCAATAATCTACGTTCAAATGCGGCTTCTGAATAAGGAAACAGTTGCATAATCTTCCTTTATATACCGACTATACAGACGAAGTTACTCCTGACCACTTTGTGCGGTTGCACTGAAATGCTAATCATTTGCATATTCCGCATGTAGTGTACTTTAAGCCAATTTATTGTTTTCTATGTGACATGTACAGGGATTGGCCAAACTACGGAAACACCGCGAGAAATACATGCTAGTACATGACTACAATTGCTAGCAGAGTCGCAGGTGGCGCCGTTGTATTTGACCATGGCACCTGTGCAATGCTCTCTACGTTGCAAGTGTCAGCGCTGGTCAGAACAATGTATTGTGTAGTTATGAGTGCATTACGTCGGAGCTAAATGAATTCAAATGTGAGCAGGTTGTTGGCGCTCATGTGATGTGTGCTTCCAGAACCAAGTTAGCCAAAATGTTGGGTGTTTCGGGGGACCCCATACAGGGAACGCAGGAAAACATCATCTGCTAAGTAACAATGTGGGCGAAAATGTTTGTTGAGTGATCATGACAAACAGTCAAGAGGATTGTTACGAAAAATAAAAGGACAGCTGCAAAAGTCACCATAGAACTGAATGCTGCACTCACGAACCTTGTCATCACAACATGAAAAGAGCTCCATAAGCTGGGAACTGCAGGGCCAGTGGGAATTCCTGAACCACACATCACCATTTCAAATGTCCGTAACATGAAAGCATGACGACAAAGCCATAAATCTATGGTCTATAGATTCTGAAGCAATGGAGGAAAGTCATTTGGTCAGATGAGTCTTGTTTCACACTGTTCCGACTTCTGACTGATTTTAAGTCAGGCATACACCATCCGTGGCCTACAATGCAGACTGCTTTCTGCCAAGAGTCCAACTTGGTAGGGATTTGTTGATTATTTGGGCAGCCATAAGTAATATGACTGTCGGAGAGCTGATCGACTCTGCATTGTTGCCAGATTGCCACCAACATGAAGGTCATGAAGAACATCCATCCCATCCCAACTTTTCGGCTAGTTGGGTTGTTTAAACTGGAGGGCAAGCTGGCACAGTCAGCATGGTTGCCAAATTTATCCAAGATGACAGACCCAAGATACAGACCAAGTTGGTGGACTATGATTTCACTCCAAATATGGTGGACCATATTGTGATCTATGACATCATTGAAGATTGTGTCCAAGATGGCGGAACTATGACATTACTATCAAACATCCCCTCCTACCACCACTTGTCTAGACGAAATGGATGACTGAAAAATAGTGGAAAAATTGCAGTCTCCTCTCATTTGTGTTCTGTTCATGATAGTGGAAGGTCCAGATAGAATACTATGAAGCAAAGTGAGTTGAGCCATTATCCTCCTGGTTATTACCCTTTACTGTAGCTAATAATTAAGGGTTGCATCCAACTGACCTACCAAACTAATTATAGTGATTCCATGTTTACCAATTACCTCAAAATTAAGTTATGCATGTGTATGACTGAATATTTTACCTACTAAATTCCACAGTTGCACTGATTCTCGTAGTAAGGCTGTATAGAGACGGGTATCACATTAAAAAACCACACAAACACATAAATACATTCATGAATTTACACTTTGGAGAAGGGATGAGTCCAATTAATCTACCATTATCTCATTTATAAGAGCAGTTACACTGATTGGCTTGCATAGCATGTCAAGTCACACCCTTGCCATTGAATAACCATGCAATCGCCACAACAAATAAACTGCAAATCACACACAAGACATCGCCAGAAATTACTTTGTTAGCCCCTACCACAGGTGTTTTCTTTTTTATGCATTCACACCGTGCCGTCAGGAGTTGAAGGAAGAACTGGATAAGCTATGGTGACTAAGAAATGTGGCAAATATATCTTTATTTAACATAAACGAAAAATGAGGTAGAGCATCATCGGCTGAGTATCCATAAACTCAGAGGCTTAACCACAAGCCGCGGGCTGGCTGCATAATACACGCCACTATTCGTGAGTATTCTGTGGTGTGCAGGGGTACCATCTGCAAGGGCCCAGCATAGCAAAGCATGCCAGCTGTACAGCTTGTACGCCCAAGGTAGACTGCCACAGCAGAATGTTTTCATACTCTCCCTCTCCCCCACCACCAAGCTCCCCATCACTTAGCAGGTGCACGTGCAGAGGTGGCCTGCGCAGCATGTCGCTGGAAGCTGCCCCTGCCACCGTAGAAGATCTCGAGTGATTATGAGACAGCAATTCATCATGCTGGAGCCGGTTCAAATGGTTAAAATGGCTCTGAGCACTATGCGACAACTTCTGAGGTCATCAGTCACCTAGAACTTAGAACTAATTAAACCTAACTAGCCTACATCCATGCCCGAGGCAGGATTCGAACCTGCGACCGTAGCGGTCGCTCGGCTCCAGACTGTAGCACCTAGAACCGCACGGCCACTCCGACCGGCCTGCTGGAACCGTCAGATATAGACTTGTTGCTGCAGACAGAGGCATTTGTCGCATTCAAATACTGGGTTATCACACCTTTGGTCCCATAACATGATTTTGCGACTGGTTGCTGCATATTTGGTAATTTTATGGTTTACCGTCGCTGCACGACTTGGGAACCACATGGAGCCCACCATCCATAAATTCCTTCTCAAGTTTTTAGCGGCAGATATGATCCAGCGGAAACCAAACCATTTTCCCACATATTTATTCTCCACATAACATGATATACCACAAGCTTTCATTCCAAGGATACATTCTTTCTTATGATTTCCAACTCTGACATTGACAGCAACATTCTAAAGCCTACCCACTGACATTTCATCCAATTAACCTTGCTACAATTTTCAATGCGAGTTCATTTCTAAGGTCAGCCCACGGATGCTAAAGAATTCATTAACGCCACAGTGTTTCACTCCTGTTAACTTTCTCACAATATTTACCACAACATTCAATTCCCACATCACCTCATTTGGTTAACCTTCCCACAATATATATCACAGTGATTATTAATTTTCATTCTAATGGTTAGGAGACGCATTTCCTGTACGTGTGCATGTCTGCATCTGTATTTACGCTTGTAACTCCGTCTAGCGGTAGCGTCTTTGATTAGGAAAATAGACGTCCTCGGTTCCGGGTGCGAATCCCACCACCGTTCAAATTATGGTTACAGATCATCAGTAATGGTGACCGAAGACTTCCGGCATAAGGAATCACCTTCATTCAGCCAATGGCCTTGTCAAAAGGTGCGAAGGAGTGGACAGAGGTTCAGGGCATTCCTTTGCCCTTGGGACGGGAAACCACCACCATAGGCGCAATAATCAGCTGTGATCAACAGTATGAGGATGCAGGCAATGAAAACCACTGAATTAAAGACAGGACATGTGGCCTGTAGTTGAGAAAGTGACATGATGACGTCTCTATTGGCAAAATCTTCCGAACTGGTCTCTCATTCGGATCTCTGTGAGGAGGTGACCATGAGAAACAGACTTAATAACCAACGAAAGGATAAAGTTCTACGAGACAGGGCGTGGAGTGTCAGAAATTTGAAAATTGTAGGGAAGTTAGAAAATCTTAAAATGGAAATCCTAAGGCTCTATTGAGATGTAGTGGTGGTCAGTGAAGTTAAATGGAGAGAAGACAATGTTTATGGTCAGATGAGTACAGGGTAACATCAACAGCAGCAGAAAATGGTGTAGCGGGACTGATATTCGTTATGAATGGGAAGGTAGGGTAGAGAGATTTACTGTGAATAGTTCATTGATACGGTTGTCCTCACCATAATCGACAGGAAATCAACACCGACAACGATAGTTCAGATATACATGTCGACGTCGCAAGCCGAAGATGAAGAAATTAAAAACGGAACTGGAGCACCTGCGGACTGTATTCGTCCTAGCACGTGGAGATAGCGCTGCAGACCTGTAAACGACAGAGTAAAGGAGAGGAAGAGACCTTTAAAACGACTACCTATTTACCATATATTGGTTATATTTCAGCGCAAATAGGCAGAATACTAAGAAAATATAAAGTGAAAGCAATCTTTCGCCCTCCTGCAAAAATTTCGTCGTTGTTGGGGTCTGTCAAAGACGACCTAGAGCTGCACAAGATAGGTGTTTACAGGATTCCGTGCGAGTGCGGCAAATCTTATACAGGGCAGACGACGCGCTCTGAGCAGGATTGCATTGTAGAACATCAGCGGCCTACTCACCTCCTTCAGCCTTGTAAGTCTGCCATCGCCGAACACTGTATTTCCACTGGTCATGTAATAATTAAGACAAAAATCGTGGCCCATACGTCTAACTTTTGGAGTTCTATTATTAATGAATCCGTGGAAATACGACTGTCTGACAGGTATCCTCTTGAAACTTCCTGGCAGATTAAAACTGTGTGCCCGACCGAGACTCGAACTCGGGACCTTTGCCTTTCGCGGGCAAGTGCTCTACCAACTGAGCTACAGAAGCACGACTCACGCCCGGTACTCACAGCTTTACTTCTGCCAGTACCTCGTCTCCTACCTTCCAAACTTTACAGAAGCTCTCCTGCGAACCTTGCAGAACTAGCTTCTGTAAAGTCTGGAAGGTAGGAGACGAGGTACTGGCAGAAGTAAAGCTGTGAGTACCGGGCTTGAGTCGTGCTTCGGTAGCTCAGTTGGTAGAGCACTTGCCCGCGAAAGGCAAAGGTCCCGAGTTCGAGTCTCGGTCGGGCACACAGTTTTAATCTGCCAGGAAGTTTCATATCAACGCACACTCCGCTGTAGAGTGAAAATCTCATTCAGGTATCCTCTTATTAATCGAGACGGCGGTTTTCAGTTGGATTCGGCATGGAATCCAATCGTTGTAAAACTTCGTGTCCTCCGTAGCCGGGGTAGTTCTCTGATGGAACCGCGGGAAGACAATCAAACTTATATCGATGCGGCGAGTTTTCACCACGGATGGTGCGCGGCGCAGCAGAATCGAGAGCGCCCAAGTAGCGCACGCGCAATGCCAAGTGAATCCGCCACGCATGTGCCGGCGGGGCCTTAAATACCAGAGCTCAGTGCGTTTTCGCCAGTATCACCTGCAGACTGCGCCGAAATACTATGGCAGGAAATTACAAACATCCAGCAGATCTCCCGAAATTTTGTGCAACTACTGTTTCCATAGTTATTCAGTGATGTATCTTTTTATATATTTCTATGATTTCATTCATGTGAACCACATTCCTGGCGACGGCTGATGCCAAGAGCACTCTTAATCGCTCTGTTGGAGTCATCACAATATATATGCTGCAGGGATCGATCATTAATTCTTCTATTCTGAGTGTCTGTACCTTCTGCAATGCTACTTCTAACACATAATGTCACTTTAATAATGGTTTCATGTTTCACACAGGTTGGGCGTTTTGGTCTTCCATTGGCTTTCTTATGCACATCGAGCAAATGTAATATTTCAACGCACATTTCTAGACCTTTCAGTAAATAATTCTCAGGTTTTCAGGCTCTTAGCGATATTAGACTTCTCACTCAAATTATCTGCCACCAACTAGTATCGTGTGCTTGGTGTATTGTTTATTGATGTGCCTACCTCTTTCTTCACTACATATTTAAATTAAGAGAAACTCTTCAATGTTTCGTGTATACTGACCATCGTACAAGTTTCTTGTTCAACCAGAAATCAATACAGTGTGTGTTACAGCCATCTCCACATATTTTTATACATTCGTTGAATCTCATGGTAATTCCTACATGTACTTGATAAATGTGCTTCAAATCCCTACTCCCCTGTTTAAAAATGAGAATAAGGATTACATTATCCCTCACCAATTGATTCGGAATTCTAGAGTATGTCTGACTAAACTAAACGACATCAGGTCCGATTTTATGAGCAAAACATAAATATTTCCGTATTTGACCTTGGTTTTCCATCACAACATCATCAACTATAAGGGGCAGTCAACTGAAAACGAGACAGATGGAAAAAATAAGTCCACTATTATTTCTAAAGTATTCATCACAATTGTTAATATATTTATCCAACTAAGAGACAAGATGGCCAATGCCTTCATGAAAAATGTTTTCAGTTGCTTGTGGAGCCATGATTGTGCCCAAGAGAGCACCTCTTCATCTGAAGCAAATCAATGGCCACGTTATGTCTTTCTTTGGGGCTACAAAAATATGGAAACAGCATGAGCAGGGATCAGGTCTATATAGAGGGCATGTAAAAGTTGTCCGGCGAAACTTCTGTAGCATAGGCAAAACAAACTACCAACAAAATGTCAACCCACTTTTTAGAAAGCTTCTTTCGAGTACGATGTATAAATTTCACTCAGAAGCCCTTACACATCCTCCATACAGTCCTGATCTCTCCTCATGTAATTTCCATATTTTTGGAGCCCTGTAGAAATATGTTAGTGGCTGTCAATTTGCTTCAGGCAAAGAGATGCACATCTCGATTCTGTAGGTTACTTGCATATATGCTTCAATGAAAGCGATAACTATCTTGTCTCACGGTGCCCTATATGTATTAACAATTATAGCGATTGCTTTTGAAATAGTAAACAGTTTATTTTCTTTTTTTCAGTCTGTCTCATTTTTATTGGACTACCCATTACCTAAACACAGTATGTGGTTCTACACTATCGGGTAAAGGGATATCGCTGTTTTCACTAAATGTTGTCTATGTTATACCACAGACGTTTTGCAATAGCTCCTGTAATAGCTGGTATTTGGAGTCAAAACGAATCCAGTCTGGTTGAGTTACCAATGATACGATAACATTGATGTTGCCGCAGCTGAATGGTCCTACAGTTAACACTCTATATTATCAGGAAGTAATGCGCCATTCTTCTTCTTCATCATCTTCTTCTTCTTCTGATCTTCATTGATACTGCGGGACCTGTTAGTTATTGGAAAGCCATTGTGCTGAGGGTGTTTCACCCACTTCGTTATGGTGATAACTAAGTGATAACATTAGCATGTAGGGAGTTTAATGGAGACATATAAAAACATATGTCTCTTAAACTTGTGTACTCATAAACTCTTACAAGTTGTTGGGCGTGTCTACATGTTTAAATGAGAACGTAGCTTTGTGCCTACATCCAGTACGGCTGCTTCATACGTATTTGCTTTGGTGTACTGCAGGTCTCAAAGTTAAGAGACGATTTCTTCAAATGGATGTTAAGCTCGGCACTCAAACTCTACCAGGTTGGTCCATATGCTCACGTAGACTCTTTGTATATACGACTGTCAGCTTAGTAATTTCTCTGGAGCATGCTGTGTTATGTAACAGGTATACCTTCGGGTTTTGCAGATGGGTGCGCTCTCTCTCGTTGAAAAGTTTAAATATTCGTGGGAAATCCAATTAGGAGAGCATATGATCGCCTAATGTCTCTGAAGGAGCTCAAAAACTTACATTTAACATGTCAGCAATTTGCATTGAAGAATCAAATACGCGAATTCGTTCATTGAGGGATGATATGACTTTCATATACCACATCAAAAACTTTCGAAAGCCAACACTGGGAAGCACTCTAAATCTGACATGATTCACACACTGATGCATTTACTGTCGCAACTGTTTAAAATATGTATTGAATTAAACACTATTACTTTCACACACAATGGCTTTGTCTCACCTGCGTGAAGAAATCAAAATGAATTACACGTACATTTTTTGACCACATTCTGCCACAGTCATGACGGCTACAATGCTCCTACATATTTCGATATGTTCACACTTTATGAGCTCTTACTTGACTGGAAGAACGTTTTTTACCATAAGTTAATGAGCAGCATTTGTCGCAGTGTATGCGACATTAAAATGAAAAAAAGATTTATATCATCTTTGCTTTCAGATATGAAACAAAACTAAAACGCTGCGTCCTACAGCTAATTTATTGCTATTACCTGTGCCGTCACCACATACTCTGTTGAATATGAGCAAGGTTATGCTATTGTTAA
This sequence comes from Schistocerca serialis cubense, assembly GCF_023864345.2. Taxonomy (NCBI): domain Eukaryota; kingdom Metazoa; phylum Arthropoda; class Insecta; order Orthoptera; family Acrididae; genus Schistocerca; species Schistocerca serialis. The sequence continues at coordinate 441,540,043 of NC_064641.1, read as the reverse complement.
TGTAAGTGAGGGCAGTGAGAGTATCTTCAAGTTCTGAACACTGAAATGTCCAGCCATACTTTGAACGAATCTGTGAACTATCTGCTAAAGAAGAGTGCCGAATCTACGAAGTTTTTTAAAGACATGTACTAAGTCCAGACATCCTGAAGATTCTGGACCTAATTATTCCTAAATATGTCATAATGCTGCAGTTTGAGGACCATAGTTTCGACGTGAAGGGAGAGGAGAGTGTTAATGCGGATTGGGTTGCATAAATCTTGAATGTATGTAAGGTTCTTCTTGACATTTAAAACTTGCAGGAAGACATAGTCTGAATCTAATTGACTCTTATTTGTTTCCTAAACAACATATACGTCTATTGTGTGATACTTCATACAGCTTTCACTGGCTACATAAACTATTTCCAAGTGATATCATTATTTCCAAATATGAACCTTGGTATAAACATTATAATTTGAGTGCACGATGTGAAACTGATGGACTTCCTACTACTAAACTACACTATGAGTGCTGTAGAAAGGAATAAATAAAATAATTTCTGTGCATTTTTCTGTAAAGAAAATGCATAGTCACTATAGCTTATCCAGTAATGATTTCCCTTCAAGTTATCTTACTCATTGTGCTATAATGACTGCACATCTTTAGAATCTTTGAATGACATGAAGTGGAAAAAAACATTTTTGTAGGAAATATTATTATATATTATATATCTTGACACATCAACAATTGTACATTGGGTGCAGTAAATCGTCTTTAAAAATTTGACAGATTCCTCTTTTTTACTTCATCAACAACAGTGCAGTATTTTCTAAATAATTGTTTCTCCTCTGCACTAAATTCGACCTGTATAGCGTTTAAAGTGACAGGTGAGACCAAAAACTTAGGTACTCCATCGGCAAATTTCGCACGTAGGGATTTAATTCTTATGGGAGTGATAGTAGCTGACTTACATGAATTTATACACTGTTCTAAATCATTCACACGTACACTATGCCCACAAAGGTAACACACAAAGTCATTGAATACAGCTTTAAATACAACTGACACAAGCTCATTCTTTCTAACATAGTTCATAATGCCCTACCCAGATTACGTAAGTTCATAACACTTGAATGACGTAGATAAATGGAAGGGTCTCTAAATGTTACCTTGAGTGTTGCCTCCCCATACATCTCTATGACGAACAGCTTCAGAGCAAAGAAGGAGGATGAGACTGGTAAAACTCAGTCACCATAAGAGCATTAATGTACAGCATCACACCACATAGTTTATGCTGCACTATGTCCATAAACAGCACTTTAGCACTGTGTTTGACAGACTTAATTTCTATTACTACAAGGTATTCAGTGACTGCTTCGATACTTATATTTACAGGTTTCCATCCTTTGCAGTCAGCTAATTTGCTATGACAAAAAGTAGTGCAATGGGACCACTTAGGTATCGCTCGATGAATGGTTCCAACATATCAGGAAGTCCTGCGGGGTGCTGCTGCAGCTTGATGAGTGGTGCAGACGTCGCTAGAACAGCTCCGTCCCTGTAATGGTATTGTTAGCATTAGGATGAGTTGTCACATCTCCCCTGGCCATAACAGTCACTAAATCTCAACACCATCGAGCCATTGTGGTCTACTTTGAAGGGTACCTGATCACAATCCACCTCCTTTACCAGAATTTGTCCCTGTTTTGCAGCAAGAATGGTATCGGAAAAAGTACAGAACATGATTCCATCCATAGCAAGAGGACTGGAAGCTGTTTCAAATGCAAAGTGTTTCCCTACGTAGTATTAGGCATGGTAATGAGTTGCTTTTGTTGTATTTCTATATCTTTGTCCACTACCTATATGTGGTCTTGCAATTATAACGGGTGTCGGGGTAAATAATTAAAATTGTCATGTTTGATGATAAATAGTCTTTGAATCAACATAAGCTAGAGAAATAGTACGGTAATCGCTTGTTTTTTGGTTTGTATGATAGATGAACCATGAACCGTGGACCTTGCCGTTGGTGGAGAGGCTTGCGTGCCTCAACGATACCAGATAGCAGTACCGTAGCTGCAGCCACAACGGAGGGGTATCTGTTGAGAGGCCAGACAAACGTGTGGTTCCTGAAGATGGGCAGCAGCCTTTTCAGCAGTTGCATGGGCAACATTCTGGATGATTGACTGATCTGACCCTGTAACGCCAACGAAAACGGCCTTGCTGTTGTGGTACTGCGAATGGCTGAAAGCAAGGGGAAACTACAGCCGTGATTTTTCCCGAGGGCATGCAGCTTTACTGTATGATTAAATGATGATGGCCTCCTCTTGGGTAAAATATTCTGGAGGTAAAATAGTACCCCATTCGGATCTCAGGGCGGGGACTACTCAAGAGGACGTCGCTATCAGGAGAAGAAAACTAGCGTTCTAGGGATTGGAGCGTGGAATGTCAGATCCCTTAATCGGGCAGGTAGGTTAGAAAATTTGAATAGGGAAATGAATAGGTTAAAGTGAGATATAGTAGGAATTAGTGAAGTTCGGTGGCAGGAGGAAGAAGACCTTTGGTCAGGTGAATACAGGGTTATAAATACAAAATCAAATAGAGGTAATGCAGGAGTAGGTTTAATAATGAATAAAAAAATAGGAATGCGGGTAAGCTACTACAAACTGCATAGTGAACGCATTATTGTGGTCAAGATAGACACGAAGCCCACGCCTACTACAGTAGTACAAGTTTATATGCCAACTAGCTCTGCAGATGACGAAGAGATTGATGAAATGTATGATGAGATAAAATAAATTATTCAGGCAGTGAAGGGAGACGAAAATTTAATATTCATGGGAATTCCACTGTAGGAAAAGGAAGAGAAGGAAACATAGTAGGTGAATATGGATAGGACCTAAGAAATGAAAGAGGAAACCGCCTGGTAGAATTTTGCACAGAGAATAACTTAATCATAGCTAACACTTGGTTCAAGAATCATGAAAGAAGGTTGTATGCATGGAAGAACCCTGGAGACACTAGAAGGTTTCAGACGGATTCTATAATGGTAACACAGAGATTTAGGAACCAGATTTTAAATTGTAAGACATTTCCAGGGGCAGATGTGGACTCTGACCACAATCTATTGGTTATGAACTGTAGATTAAAACTGAAGAAACTGCAAAAAGGTGGAAATTTAAGGAGATGGGACCTGGACAAACTGAAAGAACCAGAGATTGTACAGAGTTTCAGGGAGAGCATAAGGGAACAATTGACAGGAATGGGGGAAAGAAACACAGTAGAAGAAGAAAGGGTAGCTTTGAGGAGTGAAGTAGTGAAGGCAGCATAGGATCAAGTACGTAAAGAGACGAGGGCTAGTAGCAATCCTTGAGTAACAGAAGAGATACTGAATTTAATTGATGAGAGGAGAAAATACAAAAATGCAGTAAATGAAGTAGGCAAAAAGGAATACAAACGTCTCAAAAATGAGATCGACAGGAAGTGCAAAATGGCTAAGCAGGGATGGCTAGAGGACAAATGTAAGAATGTAGAGGCTTATCTCGCCAGGGGTAAGATAGATACCGCCTACAGGAAAATTAAAGAGACCTTTGGAGAAAAGAGAACCACTTGCATGAATATCAAGAGCTCAGATGGAAACCCAGTTCTAAGCAAAGAAGGGAAAGCAGAAAGGTGGAAGGAGTATATAGATGGCTTATACAGGGGCGACGTTCTTGAGGACAATATTATGGAAATGGAAGAGGAGGTAGATGAAGGTGAAATGGGAGATATGATACTGCGTGACGAGTTTGACAGAGCACTGAAAGACCTAAGTCGAAACAAGGCCCCGGGAGTAGACAACATTCCATAAGAACTACTGACAGCCTTGGGAGAGCCAGTCCTGACAAAACTCTACCATCTGGTGAGCAAGATGTATGAGATAGGCGCCATTCCCTCAGACTTCAAGAAGAATATAATAATTCCAATCCCAAAGGAAGCAGGTGTTGACAGATGTGAAAATTACCAAACTATCAGTTTAATAAGTCACAGCTGCAAAATACTAACACGTATTCTTTACAGACGAATGGAAAAACTGGTAGAAGCCGACCTCGGGGATGATCAATTTGGATTCCGTAGCATTGTTGGAACATGTGAGGCAATACTGACCCTACGACTTATCTTAGAAGAAAGATTAAGGAAAGGCGAACCTGCGTTTCTAGCATTTGTAGACTTAGAGAAAGCTTTTGACAATGTTGACTGGAATACTCTCTTTCAAATTCTGAAGGTGGCAGGGGTAAAATACAGGGAGCGAAAGGCTATTTACAATTTGTACAGAAACCAGATGGCAGTTATAAGAGTCGAGGGACATGAAAGGGAAGCAGTGGTTGGGAACGGACTGAGACAGGGTTGTAGCCTATCCCCGATGCTATTCAGTCTGTATATTGAGCAAGCAGTAAAGGAAACAAAAGAAAAATTCGGAGTACGTATTAAAATCCATGGAGAAGAAATAAAAACTTTGAGGTTCGCCGATGACATTATAATTCTGTCAGAGACAGCAAAGGACCTGGAAGAGCAGTTGAACGGAATGGACAGTGTCTTGTAAGGAGGGTATAAGATGAATATCAAAAAAGCAAAACGAGAATAATGGAATGTAGTCGAATTAAGTCGGGTGATGCTGAGAGAATTAGATTAGGAAATGAGACACTTAAAGTAGTAAAGGAGTTGTGATATTTGAGGAGCAAAATAACTCCATCAAACCAGTCTCAGGACTGAAGACCACACCAACAACAACATGATAGATAGGTGTACACAATGCGTAAATAAATTGCAAAGCTCATTTCATAACTGAGTCACTCATTTTATTTCTTCCCCTAATTATTTTTATTTTACAGTATCTCTTTACAATCCTCGACTAAAGTCTCCTTGCTTCTCAGTGACCATGGAGGAACATCTGCGAATAATAAAATAATTAATGTCCTGACAAAAGCTTTGTTCATCTGCCTAATGGACTGCACAGTAAAAACATAGAGACTTTACACATAAAAAGGACCATAAACTATTATCAGCAGACCAAACTACAATCGTTCAGCCGTAACTGTGCCTTGTTTGATTGCACTGGGAGATGGCTCATTTGAACTGAAACATATGAAACATTAGCTCAGAGCCGGCCGGAGTGGCCGTGCGGTTCTAGGCGCTACAGTCTGGAGCTGAACGACCGCTACGGTCGCAGATTCGAATCCTGCCCCGGGCATGGATGTGTGTGATGTCCTTAGGTTAGTTAGGTTTAATTAGTTCTGAGTTCTAGGCGACTGATGACCTCAGAAGTTAAGTCGCATAGTGCTCAGAGCCATTTGAACCATTGGCTCAGTTTATTACACTAATAAAAAAAAAGATTTACTTAACTTGATTCAGTCCTTTGCCACAGGGCTACTTGAATCTTTACAACTGTCACTGGCTATTAAAGCACGCTTGAAATCTGAATAACTCTTTAGTCCTATTCGTTGATGTTGATTCCTTCAGCTGAGGTTACAAACTGGGGCAGAGCGCTTTCATGCTCAACTCTGTATTGGCCTCCATGTGAGGGCGTTGCTGTGCCAACAGAGAGACATGGTCTTTACGTGCGCCACCCAGTCATCGTTGAGGACTGCAGCAAGGCATCTCAAATGTCTGCGGTGTCGATGCACATTGGCGACACTGGTGTGGCACTGTGATCTTTGGGCGATACAACATAAACTGAAAACCTGTTTCAACTTTATGAATGTTATGGAATATGATGCAGCTACGTCTCTACATATACAAGGCGGGGCAAATAAAAGTGGCCCGGGGGATCGAAGCCGAACTGCTGAAATTGATGGAGTCTCATGCGAAATGTTCTGCTGCAGTTCTTGAAGACTGTGAAGGCTGTTGCGATACACCTTAGACTTGAGGGCTCCCCACACAAAGTAATCGTATATTGACAGATTAGGTGACCTGGATGGCCAGCTATGGCCGCGACCAGACTGAACTCTGCTAACAACTCCGTTAGGCTTGGAGATTATGTAAATGTGCTCGAATATGCGACCGGCTGTACGGGCAGTTGCTCCACCCTGTTGGAAGTAACTGTAGGTCTTTTTCGCCTCTGTTAATACTGCCATTCGTCCGGGCCACTTTCATTTGCCCCAACCTGTATTCTATCCACGCATATTTTCAGTTGCGACATTTCCAGTGTTGAGGCGAGCGTTGTCAAGGTGTTCCCATGAATGAGGAGATTTTGCATTAAGTAACGGTAATAAACTACGGTGACACTTCTACTGCATGAAATTGTCCTCAGGACTTGGTACGAAGGCTCTCACTTATTTTATTTTTGAATCTATAGAAATATTTTTGCCGTACATAAATTGATCCTCTTTCACGTTGGACTATTATTTCAAATACACCCAAAGTATATTACCCACTTTTTAACAACTGTGACAATTCGATACAGAAATATTTCATCTTAATTGTCGATCATTGCTTCAGCAATACATTACAACAAGACGCTGACCGTCAAGTTGTTGCCGGCCGGAGTGGCCGAGCGGTTCTAGGTACTACAGTCTAGAACCGCGCGACCACTACGGTCGCAGGTTCGAATCCTGCCTCGGGCATGGATGTGTGTGATGTCCTTAGGTTAGTTAGGTTTAAGTAGTTCTAAGTTCTAGCGGACTGATGACCTCAGCAGTTAAGTCCCATAGTGCTCAGAGCCATTTGAATACTTTGTCACGTTGTTGTTCACCATTAAAATTCCTTCACCATATTCTTCTAGAAGGAATAACCATTACGTAGCCTCCTCTTACGTATATCTCGTGAAAAGTTCATGAAAGTAAAATTAGTGACTCAAGCTGACTCCCAGGAACCATTCTTATCTGGAACAGGAAAGGGGTCTGGGAGGTGGATACACAAAGTACCCTCCGCCCCATATCGTAAAGTGGCTTACGAAGCATAGAAGTAGTGGTACATGTAGATTACAATTCTCAGCCGGTTTTTCTTCAGTACTTTACAGCAGTAAAGCAGTGAGAGACCAATCATGCGTAGAATTTTCTCCTGTTTAAATCATTAGTCAGAATTCTGGACACTGGCGCTGTTGCTATGTCTGTGGTCTCAGAAACTGCTTGTCATGTCATTTGACGGTCTTCTCCAAAAGCATATGTCACAAGATTACATCTCAAACGTCAGTTGCTCTCAGTTCGTGTCGTTGGCTTATAGATTATGTTCCCACTGCCTCCTCGAGAATTATCAGAATAATGTGAAAGGGTACTGCAGTTTACTGTTAACTTCCCACGAACTTCACTTAAAATAATGAGGATTTGTTTTGAGTTTTCTAGGTAAAACTTACATCTTATGTTTACGATCTTTTGTTTTCAACAGCCATAGTACTCAACACTAATGCATTCTGCATTTACTCTCACGCTACTTAAAAATAAATATCGGTATGAATGAATTAAACTATGAAAACTGTTGAAAATTACTGCGCCGTCTTGTTACCACTATTGCCAGTCTTTCCATTATTTATGATAAGAACTTTGTATTTTATAATGAAGACTTTGAGAAAAGGTTATGTAGCAGAAACAACAAAGAAATAATAAATGTGATGCTGAAATCCGATTATGAAGTTTGGACACTTGTTGGAATTTGCGTAGAACGTTTTACGAAACTGGTTCTCTAAGATTAAGGTTTATTATCATCAGTTACTGAGAGCGGATAACTCTTTTTATTATTTTTTAATGCTGAAAGTATAAAGCAATAATATCTCCATTAATTTTAATTAAATTAAGAATTGGTATTGCGTAGAGTTTGATGCAGAGACATACCATCTACAGTTGACGACCACTGTGTTTCAATAAATGCAGCAGTCGGCTGTACATAATCAGAGTGAGAGTAAATATAACTCATTACATTCTTTAGCCATCTTGCTTTTTGGATAGCAAGTTTTATCAGAGTACGATTGAATTATAATATCTTCATGACATCTTTATTACCTCCGTGTGACGTTTCCTGGTTAGCTAACAGTCTTCAGATCTGTGGTCCGTAACGCGATTTAACGTAAGAAACTGATAACCATGATGGCTCTATCTGTAGACTATAACTGTATAATACTATTGTATACTTTAAATATGGTATTTAATGTAAAATCTTTATGATTCTGGTTTATCATTTGCTGCTGTCCATCACTAAGTAGTACGTTCTGTTCAGTAACGCCAATGCACGATTTTGTTTCGCTGTTATTTATGTTTACCCGATGCAAACTAAACTTCTTTATATGTTTTGCGTTTTGCACTAATCCAGATAGCAACCTTTTCATAAATTATTTGTCCACGGTATATATTTTCACGCACTTGCACTTTCATTATCAGTCTACACCTTGTAGATCAAATACTGTTTTGTGTACTGTTCTGTGCACGTGAAAGTACGTCTTCAGAAAAATATCCTGAATAAGTATACCTTTTTACATGAAGTTTTGACCCAAGAAATGATTTACAGCGCACTCTGATCGTATTTTAAAAGCAAGAGTAGGCCTAGTTGGTGATTACTTTAGGCAGCGAAAAGAATTATAGGCCTCAATGAATATTTGAGTGAATTTTATGATTGCAGTTACTTCTAACAGTTTCATAATCTGATTGTGGAGAGCGTTTATATGACCCATCTAGATGAAGCACATGCGATAAACATCTGTGGCTCCGTCTGATAACCTAATACCTTTCTGTGCAAATCTAGAAATATAAATATCCAAAGCAACTGCATCATATGTAATACGACCAACAGCCACTACCCTCGAAATTCCAGCACAATCACCTACCTGGTATCGTATAAAATACGCAGATGATAATAAAAGGATTTCGCTGACTGCATTTCCGAAAAGAAGTTTTTACTAACTGCTACTGTCGCTTGTACTGACTAATATTCCTCTTGAAGGCAGAGAAAATATGAATGGTCCTACTCGAAGTTGAGAGCAGAGTGCACTGTGCCACGTAAACGTATTTTTAAATCTGAGTTGATGGTAACACGTGAATGTAAATAAATCACTGTAGCTTCAATTCAATATATAATTATTACGAATCAAACGATTAACATGAATAAAAGATCGAACAAAATTGTCCGTACGTGCGCCACGCGTCATACAAGGACACCACATAAGAAGGAACGGAACAAACAATAAGTCTACACACATTATAAACTCGTGGAATGCTTTATATAATCGAGAGTGTGATGTATTCAACAAGCCTACTATTTGGATGGAGCAATGAGAACATGAGTCTGCACCAAGTTCATCGAAAACTGAATACTTCACTGAATAACGAACGTTAAGTTTCAACACAAGCACAGGCACATTAAAGACCTGAAAATGCTGCACGCAAATATTACACGAAGCTGCCAAAGTGTTAGGCTAAGTCTCACCTCAATTTCGTAACTCGTTCCATGAGAATGAACATCAGTAAACAGCTTGAAATACAGCTATTACTTCTATCGTCCATAGCAAAAACGCGGAAGCAAAGCCCAGAGCCGTTCGCAGAAGACCAGTCGGAAACACAGACAGGCACAAATTAATCTGCTTCGAGACATTCAAATGGGGCCTAATGACATGCGACCGAGCTGACTTTCCACTGTCTCGAACCTCTGATCGCTACAGTACGCCAACATGCCTTCTTACGTAGTCGAAGACTGTTATTACCTTCAGTAGTTTTCCCAACATACTTAGATTCAGAATACACAGAAGGAAGGCTAATTTTGAGAGCTGACTGTGCGACAAACAACTTCCAACCTGACCTCCAGACAACACACTGTTTACATTCATCCACAATACTTGGGGATTTTCGAGGAAGCGTCCTTTCACTAAAGCTTCATGCCCTCTCACGTAGTACTCATGGCCATGTCAACAGATCGTTGGTAAGAACAATATTTCCCAGTTTTTTTAACCCACCATGTAACTTATTAACTGTCTCTCAGGCACTACTCTAATTATAACGACGGGGCCTGATACTCAAAATAATTTTATTCAAAATGACAGTGCCTATGGAAGCCTATGAACTTGTGTTATAATGAAATACTATGTTCTTCAGGTTTACTACAGAGGCACAAACCTTAACGTCTCTTTGTTTTCCTCTCAAATCTCCGTCGCGTTTTATTTTTGCATTCTCCGTGCAGCATTCAGCGGTCGTCGGCTGTGATGCTAACATCCCATAGATCCTGGTGCCCCTGTCTCAAATGTTAGATGTTTTGCTGGATCCTTTCTCCCAGTCCTCAGAGCACCTAGATTTTTCTAGAAAATAGCTAACCCACGACTACGGGAACAGCAGCTTCTAGCTCACTGAGTCATCCAATACTTCGAAGTATTTCTTATTTACTATCGCAATCGAGGTCTTTGTAGTAAAGGATATCCGAGACTAATTTTAAATTTAATTATTTTCTCTTCAAATGTTTGGTCTTTCGTTAGTTTCAGAAAGTCACGGATAGACGAAAAACTCTTTCTTTCGTCTTTGCCACACACTTGAAAGTCTCACTATCACCATGTAAAGTAGAGGTAGAAGGAGGTTTTTATTATTATTATCAACGAGTATGTTTTTCCCTCCAAATTTTGGCGTTTACTAGGCCATGTTTTTTGAGACCAGTAATTGTCTCTTCCACGACTGTACCAACATGGGACTCATGACTTGTCCTGATTACGCGAAAGTACACAAAATACAATTTTGTGAGATAGCCTGAGATTGTCCGCTGTTGCTTTTTCACCACGAATTTGCCACAGATGTATCAGAAATGGTTAAGAGAATTAATACAAGCTCTTACAGTCACGAAATTTGATAAAATAGGCACCAGTCGATTTATCACTCGTTGTTAAAGTTTACGGGAGAAACGGTATGTAATACGAATATGGGGTTTCAACATTACAATATCAGACTACAAAATTAAACATATTTTGTGGTAAGTTACATTAAAAGCCTTCACGAAACAATACTGTGGTTATTGCAAGATTTAAATAGTTATATTTTGCATACCTTTGCATTCTAAACTTGTGTAAAAATTGCATGTGACTGAACATTCTAAGTACTTTACCTGATATGAGCACCCAAAACAGACCAGGAAAACCTTTTACCCTTAAAAAAAATTTGTCATCCATAAGTAATCCGCGCTTGGTGAAAATTATCACTAACCAGTCTGATGCATTTATATGAAAGCTTGTTAGACATTTTAATTTGACACTGGGAAACGATTCTGATAAGTAACAAATCTGAAACTTCAGTACCAATATTGCCCTACACTGAAGTTGGTTTTTATGTTACAGTTATACTTCAAATAATCTCTTCACCAAACCTAATGGTGCAGTGGCTATTGGGCGCCGTAAAGATAGGACAGTTTACTTCTTATTGTTCGAAAACTCTGCGAATGGGACGTGTTTTCCTTTAGGAGTAGATGCTGTTGTGGGATAGCCTTGATTTCAATATAGAAACGACCTCTAAAACCGGTGTAAATATTATATCGAGACAGCGTCTTCCAGAGTCACTGCAGACTTGGTTGATGTCCTGCAGGAACGAGTCACGTGATGAGACTTCTGAATATGTGAACTACTATATTAACATAAAGTCATCTGGCCGTTCTCGAGCGCTGCGTGGGCAAACACACAGCTGTCCTTGGCATTTCACATGGCAGCGTGCGAAATATACTGCGCCACGGCTACAGAATGCGTCCTTACACACTTATTCTAGTTGAGGAACAAAGTGAGAGTGACTGTAAAACCTGATGAGTCACTCTAAAAGCAAATTCAACATCTTGTCCTTCTTGCGGTAAACGTGTCTGGCACGTGACGTCCGTACTTTGACCCGTTTTTAAGGACCTCGCCATCTGTGAGATTGAAGGTAAGGTAGTGAACTGACCTCGAATAGTGGCTGGAACATGCTACAGCTGTTACCGTTGCTAAAACCGGATGTACTTGAAGAGGGCGTGACGTTTCAAACGAACTAAAACACAACCAAAAAAATTGTCGCCGTTCCTTCTCGGTTTTCAGACCAATGATTCTCAGCTGTCAAACGTCTTAATGTGGTGGCCGCGGTTGGTCCATTCACTCACCTAATCTGACTCAGTGTGAAAGTTTTTCCAGTACCCACTAGACGGCTATGTAAATTTCCGTAAAACTATTTAACAAAAAATGGAAATAATATAACAAGACTCTGGTGCAGTTGCAGATACCATAATCTGAAATCCCGTAATCAATTTCAGTGATGGGCTAAGTTTCATTACTGTCTGTCACCCGAAATCCTGCATCTTTAAAAGAGATTGAGAAAATTCAGTGGCCATCTTGGATCATAAATTGCAGTGTACCTTGTTTCATATGATATTTTCGCCCTCAGAATCAGTGGCGGATTAAAAAATTTTGCGCCCCTAGGCACACCATATTATATGCGCAGCCCCAAAAAAATGTTTTAAATAATAACTATTACCCGATAACTTCACAACTGCCGTTTTGGGCGTGAGCGCAGTGAGCTGTTTCCGTACTCTGCTATTCGTTGTTCTGAGGGACGGGTCAGCGGTCTAGTCGCGCTCAATCAAAATGTAATATGATTCCTGAACTGTACTTGGTGTACGACGGCGGTTAAAACAGACATAGAACTGCATTGTGTTAACACATTCTTCTGTCGAAAGACAACAGAAAGATACACTAGAAAAGTAACTTTTATTTTATGGTCTAAAAATTCAGCAGAACGTGTAGGAGACAATGGATTTTTGTTATACGTTCACTTTTAATGTGGTCTTTCACACGACACCATTGAAAATGAAAATAAAAAAGTTGTTACGATCTAAAAATTGAAGCGAACGTGTCATACATTAGTAATTATTACGTACTTTTACAAAGATGCTTTAAAAATTAAAATTAAACCGTCGTTTTACGATCTAATAATTTGAATGTGTCGCAGATAGAAAAAACACGTTCGGTATTAATGAGTGAATCTACAGGAAAGCGTAAGAAATGAAAATGAAATAGAGATTTCGATGCACGAACTAATAACGAAATACAGATGGACAGACACAGAATTGGATTTGCTATTACATAATTTTGCAGACAGGAAAAATCAAAAAATGGCTCTGAGCACTATGGGACTTAACTGCTGAGGTCATCAGTCCCCTAGAACTTAGAACTACTTAAACGTAACTAACCTAAGTACATCACACACATCCATGCCCGAGGCAGGATTCGAACCTGCGACCGTAGCGGTCGCGCGGTTTCAGACTGTAGCGCCTAGAACCGCTCGGCTACTCCGGCCGGCTGGAAAAATTAAATTTGTTTTTTTTAAATGTAAAGCATTAGTATTTTTGTACCTAGATGCTGCATAATAAGTGTACACAATAACTTAAATCCATGTAAGGGCTGAACAGTTTTCTACTGCAGCTACAGCTCTTACCATAGCTCTTTCTAACGCTATTAGCAACGCTTTTACGTATTTATCGACAGAACTGTACTACGTTATTTATTAACACTTTTTCATCTGAGCTTACTCTCCGATAACGCAAATTTTCACGATAACTATACATTTCAGCAGACGCCAAGAATACGAATCAGTTGTAATATACTACAGTATCAGTATTACTTGACTGTACAGCGCCGAGTGGTCTGGGACATTCGGGTACTGTTTAGTAGTGTCGGGCGCATTAAGTCACGTGTGCCCGTAAACGAGGTTTAGTTCCTCGTTCTGCCATCGGAAATTGTAAAATAAACAGGTAATACGAAGTTTGTAAATCCAATTAATGTGCTCTAAGTCATAATAGAAATCACATTATAATCTTAAATTTTTAAAACTAATATAAATCAATAAACTAACTTAGCAGTCAGCAAAGTTTGCGTCTGACTTTGAAGGCAGAAAACTCGATGATCATATCTTCATAGTTCAGGCGGTTATCAGTTAGGAGGTCGGTTTCGATGTGAAGAATGGACATGGCATTCAATCTCTCCTAAGGCAACGTAAAAGTAGATACGATTTCAGTCTTTTAAGAGCCGAAAGCAAGCGTTCTGCTGAACAACTGTATGTGCCATACATAGAAATATTCTAAGAGCAATGTCAACATTCGGAAACACGGACTGTAACCTCTCTTTTCGTAAAAATTTACTCATTTCGACTGGTATATCACTAATCTCAGAAGATTTCAGAAGTTCCGCGAAATGTACATATTCACTAGAGAAGAACGCTCTAAATCTGTGTCATATGACGATTGGACGCAGTATCGTCAGGTGAACTGTTCTTAAGGTTAATGAAAACTGTGATGGAGTCCAACAGTGTTCCATAGCTCTCCTTCCTCCTCACTAATTCGGCGTAGAAGTTGTCAAGTACTGGGAGAAATTTTTCGACTCTAAATTTTTCCCTTCCAGTCAGAAAAACTTCTTCAGAGTCCGCTTCTTCGTCATCATGAGGTTTGCATTTTCGTGATCTTTTATAGGAACATTCATAGTCTATATCACTCACAGTCACCATAGATTTATTTTCATAATAGTCGAACATGCCACGAATAGATGCAATAAATCCTACAAGTGATTCATATAATTCAAGCACTATTTTAGTATCAATATTTACACTTTGCAATTTCATATTTACACTATTAAATCTCAGGAGTATGTCGTTACAAACTTGTTATCATGAATACTGTTTCTAGTGTGCTCAGTTAATTCAATAAAGCTGAAGTCTCACTTCGCCCAAGGGGTTTTTCAAACGTATTATTAGCAAAATTTGTGAGGGCATAATAACGCCCTCCCAGTTTTCATGTAGACTTACACACGCTTCCTCTCTTGCTGACCGACATATTTATGACAAACTTTTTACCGTTTTGCTTCTTGGTTGCATGAAAGAAAGAATTTTATCCCAGCGCTGTTTAGAAACAGAGAAAAAATTACAAAGGTTTTGCACTACGTTGAAAAATGAACATGTTTCCCAACAACAACTTGCAGCACTAGTGCCGACTAAATTCAAAGAAGGTGCTGCACAAGGCAGATAATGCGTTTTCGGATTCCGTTCTTTAATGCGTGCCTGCAAACCATTCTAGATTCCTGACATATTGCTTGCGATGTCATATGACTGGGCTCTACAGTCAGTAATATCAATGGAATTTGTAGACAGGACTTTTAGTATGACCTCAGCTAAGTTTTCGGCCTTGTGTCCCGGGTTTGGTAAAACAGAAAGAAACGTTCAATAGGTTCACCATTCTCGTTCACATATCATAATATGAAAGATAATTGATCAATATGTGAAATGTCCGCAGCAGAATCTACTATTATAGAGAAATATTTGGCCTGTTTTATTTCACTTATGATAATTCCATTTATTTGTTCAGTAATCACAGATTGTTGAAGAAAGCTAACTTGTATGTACCGGCCCTGGATTTCCATATCGTTCAATGTCCTCTGCAAGAAAAGAACTCGGCTATAAGTTCAAGATACATCATAAATTGACTATTATGTAATGAATGGAATCTTTCAACGTGTCCACATAGGGGAAGTCCACGACTTGTTAGCTTCTTCACTACTGCAGACACCCTTTTCAACACACTGCGCGAGTACATTTTTTCTGTCTCAACATATGACTCGAAATGGTTTTCTATTGTTCCAAGAGACTTTTTTCTTGTTAAGAGTGATAAATCATAATTTTTGTGTTCAAGTGAATTCTGATGATGAGAGAAAATATTAGAAATATTTTTCCAATCTGCAATACCATTAGTAGCAATCGTGGCCTTACCTCCGAGTAATTTACATGGCGCACAAAAAACAGCATCGGTGCTACAGTAGTATACCAGAAAATCACTCAAAGTTGATTCACTATTTTTGTTCAAATATCTGGTTTTATCGCCTATTGATCTTCTTGAATTAGAAAAATCACCGTTACAATTTTGATTAATGCCACGTTGTAAGAAAATGGGAATCTCTAGAGGTAAGACCATATTCTTTTCGAGGAACACAACTGAAAAAATTTAGAGAACCGACACCTGAAGTTGACTGCAGAGATCGTAGGGAGGCCGGGTGATACAGGAAGATTTCAGTTAGATTGCATCATGGTCAGACAGAGATTCCGAAATCAGATACTGGATTGTAAGGTGTACCCAGGAGCAGATGTAGACTCAGATCACAATATAGTCGTGGTGAAGATTAGGCTCAAGTTTAAGACATTATTCAGGAAGAATCAATACGCAAAGAATTGGGTTGCGGGAGTGCTAAGAAACAACGAGATATGCTTGAAGTTTCTAAGGCTATAGATACAACAATAAGGAATAGCTCAGTAGGCAGAACACTTGAAGAGGAATGGACAACTCTAAAAAGGGCCATCACAGAAGTTGGGAAGGAAAACATAGGTACGAGGAAGATAACTGGGAAGAAAGCATGGGTAACAGAAGAAATACTTCAATTGATCGAGGAAAGGAATAAGTACAAAAATGTTCCGGGAAACTCAGGAATCCAGAACAATCTGTACATCGAGGAAGCAATGATGGAAGTAAAAGAAAGGTTCAGGAATGGAATTAAAATTCAAGGTGAAAGGATATAAACCATACGATTCGCTGATGACATTGGCATCTTGAGTGAAAGTGAAGAAGAATTACATGATCTAGTGAACGGAATGAACAATTTAATGAGTACAGTGTATGGATTGGTAGTAAATCGAAGAAAGACAAAGGTAATGAGTAATAGAAATGAGAACAGCGAGAAACTTAACAGCAGGACTGATGGTCACAAAGTACATGAATTTAAGGCATTCTGCTACCTAGGCAGCAAATTAACCAATGACGGACGGAGCAAGAAGGACATCAGAAACAGACTAACAATGACAAAAAGGGCATTAATGTCCAAGAGAAGTCTACTAATATCAAATGTCGGCCTTAATTTTTGGAAGCAATTTCTGTGAATGGACGTCTGGCGTACAGCATTGTGTGGTAGTGAAACATGGACTGTGGGAAAACCGGAACGGAAGAGAATCGAAGCATTTGAGATGTGGTGCTACAGACGAATGTTGAAAATTAGGTGGACTGATAAGGCAAGTAATGAGGAGGTTCTGCGCAGAATGAGAGGGAAGGAATATGTGGAAAACACTGATAAGGAAAAGGAACAGGATGACAGGTTAAGACATGAGGGAATGACTTCCATGGCACTAGAGGGAACTGTGGATGGCAAAAACTGTAGAGGAAGACAGAGATTGGAATACATCCAGTAAATAATTGAGGACGTAGGTTGCAGGTGCTACTCTGAGATGAAGAGGTTAGCACAGGAGAGGAATTCGTGGCGGGCCGCATCAAACCAGTCAGAAGACTGATGACAAAAAGGAGGTATGTAGACAGTCGTTTTTCCCCCGCTCTCTTCGCCAATGAAACAGGAAAGGAAATCCCCCAGGCACTGTACGGTGGCTTGCGGAAAATCTATGTAGACGAAGATCACCAGCACCATAATATTATTTGCTGACGATGCTGTTGTGTACAAGACAGTATTATCGTTGGACGATCGTAAAGAACTGCAGCAAGACTGGGACTAAATCTCCACTTGATGCAATGAATGGCTGATCCACATAAATGCAAATAATGAGATAATGTAAGATAATGCCTAAAACAGAAAGAACCCGATTCTGATTACAAAATTTGTGGTGAACGTTTTGAATGTGTCACACTGTATAAGCATTTAGGAGTGACGCTAAGAAGCCACATGAAACTGGACGCTCAAATGCAGTCAGTTTTAGCAAAGAAGAATGGGAGATTTAGATTAGTTGAAATTGTTCTGGGAAGGTGTGGTGCTTCTATAAAGGAAATTACATACAAGACGCAAGTGGGAGCAATTATAAGATGTTGTCACCTGTGTCCGGACTCTTTATTAAACAGTTATGCAAAGATTGAACGGAATCAGAGAGGTGTAAATGTAATGGCAACAGGTCGGTACAGTCCATGCAAAAACGTAACAAAAATGCTCAAGTAACTTAAATGAGAATCCTTGGAAGAAGGACGATGCAGTTCTAGCAGATCCCTGACGCATAAATTTAGGCAACCTTTAATCGAAATTGATAGTGCGAGCATTATCCTGCCACGAATTTATATTTCGCTTAGAGATCATAAGAAAAAGTGGAGACAGATCATGGCGCTTACAGAGGCGTTTAGACATCCATTTTGCCCTTACTCGACAAGAAAATGAAACAGAAATGAAAATCGATAACACTGGCACGTTATACCCTCAGCTGTGCACTGTACAATGGCCTGCGGAGGATTTATGTTAATCTAGATTCAGATACGCTGAACATTTATTATTTAATATCTTTTACCAGCATTTAGCTATCTCATGTACCACTGGTATCGATGGTAGATACACCTCAATATTTAGTTTGTACAAGTGATCATTTACGATGATTTTAAGGAAATTATTTCGCCCAGACATCCACATCTACATTCCGATATTCCGCTGGTGACTTTATGCTCTTCGGCAGGTGTAGGCAGCACTGTCACTTCCAACCTTTCGTGTTCCAGTCACGAACGGTGTGTACGAAGAACGATGCTGGTAAACCTCCGGGTGAGTTCTAATCTCTCACGAGATATATCTGCTAGAAAGAAATATATTGGTTGGCTCTGTTGGAAACGAATTGAACTGAATTGAAGTCAATTGAATTGGCTTTGCTTTTAATTGAAAACCACTCTGGTGAAGGTTGATGTCTCCTTCACACAACCTACCTCTGGAGTTGGATGAGCGTCTAATGAAACACTTGCGTTTACTAGACGAAATCCCAACGAAATGCACCTCTCTTGTTTGGATCTGATCTCCTGCTTACACCGAGATGTCAAAATTCATGGGATAGCGACATGCACATATACAGATGGCGGTAGCATTGCGTACACAACATATGACAGGGAGGTGTACCAGCAGAGCTGTCATTTGTACTCAGATATTTTATGTGAAATGATTTCTGACGTGATTACGGCCACACAACGGGAATTAACGGACTTTGAACGCGGGCTGGTAGCTGGTGCTGGACGCATGGGACTTTCCATTTCGGAAAACGGTAGGGAATTCAATATTGCGCGACCTGCGGTATCAAGAGTGTGCCGAGAATACCAAATTTCAGGCGTTGTCAGGGCTAACATACAAACAGCACTCCGTAAAAGAAGCAGAGAAAACAATCTGGGACGTACGATAAACGGATCCGTGCGGTGAAATATGGCGTCAACTGGCCATAGTAGCAGATGACCGACGCGAGAGCCTTTGCTAACAGCACGACATCGCCTGCGGCTCCTCTCCTGGGATCTTGACCACATCGGTTACATCCTAGATGACTGTAAATCCGTGGGTGGTCAGATGAGTCCCGTTTTCACTTGGTAAGAGTTGATGATAGGTCTCGAGCGTGGTGCAGATCCCACGAAGTCATGGAACCAGTATGTCGAAGCACTGTGCGCTCTGGTGTTGGCTCCACAATGTTGTGGTCTGTATTTACATGGAACAGACTCAATTCTCTGGTCCAGCTGAACCGACCATTGGCTGAAAATGGTTACGTTTAGATATTTGGAGACCATTTGCACCCACTCATGGACTTTATGTTCCCAAACAACAATGTCATGTAAGTGGGCCACATTTGTTTGAAATAAGTTTGAAGAATATTCAGGACAATTCGAGCGAGTGATTTGGCCATTAGATGGTCCGACATGAATCCCATAGGACATTTGTGGGGCACAATCGACACATCATTCGTGCACAGCATCCTACACCGGCAACACTTTCGATATTATGGACAGCTACAGAGGCAGCATGGCTCAGTATTTCTGCAAGGGACTTCCAACGATTCGTTGATTAAATGCCACGTCCTACTGCTGCCCTATATCAGGCAAAAGGAGGTCCGACTCGACATTAAGAGGTATCCCATGACTTTTGTCACCTCAATGCAGGTCCCAACTGGTAAGCATCCCAGGTTTATGAGCAACACACGAGAAACGCTAGAAGGAGGTTGCTTTTAGATACTTCTTAGGGTTCTTCCAAGAAATCTTTCCTACAACTAGTTTATGTGGCCATTCCAGTTAAGACTGCTCCAAACTGATAGATGAAGATATTTAACGATTGTCTGTGTTTCCGGCGACTTCTTGCCAATTGTACAATCGAACAATAATGGAACTTTCCGACTACTTATGAGAAATACTTTACATTTATTAATGTTGTGTGTCAATTACTAGTCCTTAGTAGTGGCACTGTGTTCATCCTGGGCCACTTTGACTGACAGGCCAGTTGTACCCCCTTCCAACTGTACCCTCCAAGGTCAAGGTCAAGAACAAGGTCAAACTCTTCTCCACTCACCCCTTCCACACCCACTCCTCCCAAACCACTCTCCAATGACACTTATGTGGGTCTACTATGTCCCTTAAAATTGGCAGGATATCGCCTTGTTGGTTGTTAGATCTCCACCCCCACTTGCTCTAGGCCTCCTATTCTTGATGGTCACACTAAGGATCTGATGTGTTCTGTGGACTGTGGTGAGAGGATTAGCGGCAACCACCTTGTCGAACAGGTCTAATTTACACGGCTTCTACGGTTAATAGCGGGAAATCTAGGCCCTAATCATGATCTGTGAGCCCACGTACCATATCACACTATGTGCATATTAAAGCAATAGCCAACAAGCAAGTATTACGTTAAACACACTCACACCAGTTCAAAACTAGTTAATCCTTATTGTAAGTGGGTAACCTCTTTTGATGCTAGTCAATTGTCAAGATGAGCATTACTGCAAAGGGCATTTGATTCTAAAGCATTATGTCAGGGTGAAAAACACTAAATAAATTACTTTTTCTCTCTTAATAACATGTGGACAGGGTGGGTTCTTCCTTGGCTCAGGTATGAGGTAAAATGAAACAGCATTTTTACATAAGATAACTTTTATTGAAAGATTTGTACAATGGTTTCGTTACTGGATTGTTCTGGCTTGGAGAGCAGCAGCTGTGTCATTTGCGAAGCCTTCTGCTGCGTGAGCAGCGGCGTCTGATTGCGGACAGGGTGGGTTCTTCCTTGGCTCGGGTATGAGGTAGAATGAAACAGCATTTTTACATAAGATAACTTTTAGCAGCAGCTGTGTCGTTTGCAAAGCCTTCTGCTGCGTACGCGGCGGCGTCTGATTACGTCTTTCGGTGTGTATCTCTTGTCGCTGTTTCTCCCAGTTGACTGGAGACGTGCATCGTGAGATGGCCCGTTTAATTACTGAGAACGAAGTCGTGAATCGGATGGTGATACCTTGGATGCGGCGTCCCAGTGTTTCTCTTCTCTATGCGGCCGCGTGTGTCAATGTTGTGCGTCGGCCAGCGGAGCAGCGCAGTGGGGGAAGGCCAGTGTCCCAGACTTGAACAACGGACTCCAGCTTGCCAGTCTTCGGCTGTCAGATCTTCATCACCAGCTCACAGGTGACTGCTGATGTGAGGCCGTCTCCTTCCTGTCCTCACAAGCCACCCAGTTCTGGCGGCGTGGCTGCTGCTTGCTATTCTATTACAGCGGCGGACTTGGTGCTTCTGTGTGCCATGTAGTCTCTTCCTGCATGACGGTCTTCATCACTGACTGAACTGTACTGGAACTGAACTCGAACCAAAACTGAACTGAAAACTGCTGTCGGGTCCACTGCGTCTTGCATATTTATTTACTTCAGTTCACTGGAGGTGAACAACTTCACGGTCATTGTCTCTTCTGTCACGTTGAAAAGCTTCTCGAAGAATCTTCTTCACGTCGGTCATTGGCTCTTGGAATGTAGGCATGTGACAATTGAGAAACACGTGAGCCAGCCGGGCGATGCCCTGACGGCTGAATCGACAGCTTCCGCTTATGTGGGGAGGGCGATGGCTTGTCCTGAACGTGCTGACTTGCAAGCACCAGCTGTTGCCACTGCTGCTCTGCCTGCTGTTTGTCAGTGTGTAACTCTTCTAAACTATACTAAGTTTTTCATTTATTTTCTAATTTATACTTCACTTCACATTGATTTCACTAATTTATTTACCTATCTTAAGTACCACTATAATCAGACATTAACCAGACAGAATATATATAAATTATGAAACATAGAAAAGACAGTAGCCTATTATGTGCAGAAAAAATATAAAATATGAAACCATTATCACATTGAAAATCCATAATTAGTACAGTGCTCATTGACAATTATACTGTTTAACGAGTTTATCGGAACAATTTCAACACACTTTTAGCTGAGGATCTGGGGAGCAGTTGCAATCACAGTTATTCCATGACCTGACACATCCTGTTACTGGTTCTAAGTATTACAATAAAACAATTTGGTAACTCTAAGAAGCGCCTGTGCCCACACATATACATCAATCTGCCATGAAACACATACACTACAGTTTAGACTCGAGAAATCACTGTTAAGCCGGCCGCTGTGGCCGAGCGGTTCTAGACACTTCAGTCCAGAACCGCACTGCTGCTACAGTCGCAGGCTCGAATCCTGCGTCGGCCATGGATGTGTGTGATGTCCTTAGGTTAGTTAGGTTTAAGTAGCTCTGAGTCTAGGGGACTGATTACCTCAGATGTTAAGTCCCTTAGTGCTTGGAGCCATTTTAACCATTTTTGAAATCACTGTTAGCCCCTACCATCAGGGTTTGCAGGAAGTAGGGCTAATCAAATTAACAAACATATCTTTATTTAGGTATGTCATCATCTGCTGTGAATCCATAAGAACTGTGGGTGATATTCCCACACGCCATGGCCTGACCTGCCCAGGCCCAGGCAGCAGCCCGCTATAGAACAACGCAGCGAGCACTCAACGTGAATATCACTCAACAGTTTGTGGGGGAATGATGAGCCCAATGTCCTTGCAGCCATCTCGTTCCCCCACCCGCTGCCTCCCACCCTGGATGCTGCATGTTTCGCCTGTGTCACACAGTCCCTGTGAAGGGACCAAGTTTTTTTCTGATAGCCCACTATCATAATGATTTGTAGCT
Source organism: Schistocerca serialis cubense (assembly GCF_023864345.2). Taxonomy (NCBI): domain Eukaryota; kingdom Metazoa; phylum Arthropoda; class Insecta; order Orthoptera; family Acrididae; genus Schistocerca; species Schistocerca serialis. The sequence goes on along the minus strand of NC_064641.1, from coordinate 441,517,162 downwards.
GTCCAGCAGTAACCCATCACCCAGCCAAGGCCCTCGAGGGATCCCACCCACTAGTCACAGGCACTTTACCAGCAGAAAGTACCCCCATGTTGTAAGGTGTCAGGCAAATCCAACACCTTCCATGAAAACCCTGACATGATAAGCAAATCCAGCAGTATGTCACATATCTCCGAATAAATCGTGACATTAAATAATCAAAGTAATACGAGTAACGAGTGAGCAATGGAATACCACAGACTAACACAAGAATGTCTAAATGCATGTCATTCCTTACCACCGTGAGACAGACGCAGTTCCGAGGGGAGAAAAGGGAACAGAAGCCGAGAGCAGAACCATGTTAAGCTAGAAGTCACTACGATAAGGGACGGACACCCACGTCGCCAGCCAACCTCCAGGACCACCCCCCAGCCCATGTTAGAGCCCTCCAGAAGAACAGTATAGATCTTACGATAACACTAAAAGGGCCACACCAGCTGCAAGTTTTAGCGTGAGACTTTCTCGCGGCTCTGTTACGCTGTAAACGTTAAAAACATTGCCCCACCACGAAAAGTATAACGTTTCTCATTGGATAGACAGAATTTTTGTAGGCGGAGCTTAAGGTTAACATTGAGACCCTGATTGGTCAGATGAAAACACAGCCAGATATTTTTTTAAACCAACTTCGGTAAAATGTAGTAATGAGAAGTTAGGAGAGAGTTGCTTCCGAGACGACGAGCTGTATGGAGCTGTGCCGCCTGTCGCCCCCAGACACTGCCTAACCAATGACAAGGTAATGAACGCTCGTGATGCCGCATAACAGCGCATAAAGCTTCACTCACAACTGCAGAAGTCTCATCTGTTACACCCACTTTTTGCGTAATACTAGTGTCGATCGTCAATTAAAGCTCATGGTATTCACATTTGCTACTTAAGTTAAAATCTGAAATGCGATGATTTTTCTGTTATATAATTATTGAGAAGCCACATCAGCCACTGTAATTTATGTCAATTTAGATAAGTAATTAAAGATAATTGAGGGTCACTGCAGACCATTTTGATAGTTTTCTCTTTTTATGAAACTTAACTTAAACCTAGATTATAGATGTGATATGACATAGGTCATCCTTCGATCCATTATAGAACTTGGAAACCCATTCAGGCAATATTCGTTCACATTTTTGTTGAATGCAGTTGGTTTTTATCATCCTGTATTAAAACATTTCTTTTTATCAATAGTGCAATTTATAAACAATGTTTTGTGAGTAGAATAAAATTTCCAGTGGTAAACTTAACTGCTTTTTCGACGTTATTTTACCAGCCAACTAAAAATAGGAAAGCCTTGAACCCCTTCCACTAAATTTAGTTAGTATTAAGATTCTTTTACAGGGAGTGCAGTGGAGCTGACGCTGAAATGATTAAGTATTTGGTTACATCATCATTAGTCTCACTGAACTCCTGTGAACTCTACATGTCATGTGTGGTCTGGCGTCTCCTTACCAGCAACAGGTCCCAGGTTCAAGCTAGTCAATTCCCTAAAAAACACGCTCAGAGCGTCGTTGCGCGAAAGTGGTAGGGAGACACGACTTAGAACAAACAGACTCCACGCAGAATGTTAGAATGTGACACGAGCTGTGGGCATAGCTCAGAGACATGTTGACGGATTTCATGCAGCTCTAAAGACAAGCCAGCGCAGCCGCCTCTACAGTGTAAATGAAAACTAGTGTGAAATTATGTTAACGTACAGATAAGTAATCTTTTTTACCTCACTGCAAATTCTCATTATTTTCACAGTCTATTGCTTTTTTAAGTGCGTCCATAAATTATTGTAAAATTACTAAATATAAGAAAACACACTTGTAAATTGGAATCATTTTCTGAAACACCTTATGCAGCTCTGAATGTTCGCACTTTTTCCTACTGGATGGTTTTCGTAATCAGTACAAGCTATGAGTTTCAAGGTTATACCCCTTTTTCTTCTATTATCTGCTTAACTGTGAAACTGGCATCTGTACCGGATCGCCCTTTTCTAAAAAGGGTTTGTTCTTTCAGTAATAAGAATCCCTGATGATTCATACTCTTATACTCAATAGGCTTGCATGTATTCTACATATCCTGCATTCAAAACACTTATTCTCCTGCAATGTTCACAACAATTTCTAACACTATTTTTTTATTGTAGGCATAACGTGTGTACTCTACCAGGATCTTGCGGTCAGCCAGCCACTTCCATCTGCTACATTGTTTGAGCTCCCTCTACCACTTTCTTCCTGTGTTGTCCATGTTTTACTGCTGACGGTATGCTTCGTCCCACGCTTCGGTGTGGGTAGGCACATATTTTACCAAGCTAGTTACCTGTGATTTACGTTCTTTTTTATCTTACTGTTCTGAGTATTTTCTTGACACCCGTCTCAAACTGTTACTGAGCGGGCGCTGAAGACCTTGCCGTTGAGCGCCCATGCAACCCTCTCCATCCATCATCACCATCTTGGAATCTGATATCCATTCTAACATGTATTACTTATATTCGGAAATATCTGATTTAGCGTTCGGCCCCCACATCTCCATAATTCTGCCTTTATTTAATCTTCTGTTGCACCCACCCTATTCTTCATTTCTTTTAATACTATTTCTAGTTTCTCTAATGTAATGGGATCTAGATTTCCATAGATAGGGTCATCGTTTTCTTCTTCTTTTTGATGGGAATTACTAGACAAACAAATCTGTATGAAGTATCTATTGTTCTTCTTTGATTAAATGTATCTTTGCTATATCTCTTCACTATCCTGTTGAGCACCCTATATATACCATCACCACAACCATTTTCACTATCTAGATACTTATGTCAGAAGCGATTTCTATCCACTCCCATATATACTCCGCTAGCCGCTATACAGTGTACAGAGGAGGATAATAACAGAAATAATATAAGTTCTGTCAAATTCCATTTGCATATTGAGCGAAGGAGACTTCAAGTAGAGCTCAACTCTGTGACATGTGGTCGACTTCTAACAAGAAACGATCACACGTTTATCTAAAACATGTGACTGACTCGATAAATACTTGTTTAATAGAACCCAGTATATAACGATATGTCGTACTTCATATAGGATGACCAAAATTATTAGACTGTTGTGAGGTCTGAGTTTCTCCTGGCATATATTTACGGGAATGCAGCTAGGTGACGTCGTCGACGACCGAGAGTATTTCGGCAGAAGCACAACCTGCCATTTTCAAGGCGTAACTGCCGGCTGGATTCCCATAAGTTATTTGAATTTTAGATGGTCCACTGACAACATTTTGTCTACAGGAAAATATAGTAATTCTACGTTAGAAGTAATGAAATAATATCTACTTGGTCTAATGAATTGCAGATGTCAATTTGGAAAAAAAGTCGGTTAATGCGTAATATAAAGAAAAAAAAATCAAATTACAAGATTAGTCGTGAACATCTGAAACATTTCACAGTGTATGGGGTAATACAAAGAGAAAAGGGGCAATAGTATATAATCAGCGTTAGGAAGGAGAACAGAAGAATTAGATTTGATGGAATACTTGTGGAAGCGTAGAGTACCTGTAGGGGAAATCCGTTATACGGTGCTTCAGCAAAAATTTTTAATCAATTCAGTATTTAAGAAGCAGACATGGCTATGGACAGAGAAAAATGCGGAGACATGCTGTTAGGATCCAGTCATTTCGGTTCATTCCACATAAAAGTGCAAAACTAATCTTCAGCTAACTTAAATCCTTGGAAGAAAGACTACATAATTCTTACAAAACCCTGTTGGGTAACTTTAGAGAATCACTATTCGAAGAAGACGGTGAGGATTATGATGTGACCACCATAGGGATAACATGAGAGAGCCCTCACACCATGTATATAGACAGTCATTTCCATTTAGTTCAATATGTGGATGGAATATGACAGGAATTTGATTATTTTTGTTATTGTCTTCCATTATACCCTGTATAGTGGTTTACAGGGTAAATAGGTAGATACAATAATTGGAGAATCTCATAATCTCAATTTAGTGACATTACACAGAGAATAGTAATCGTGTGTGACGGGACCGCTTTTGAAAGCCTGTAAAGTGCTTAATTGTATAGACAGCGAAGAGATGTAGCAAATCTAAATGTAATCGAAGAAAAGCAACGGATACAAGATATGTGGTATAACAACTCCCTGCAAAAAGAAGAAGAGAACGATGAGGCTGTTTATGGGAATGTAGATCACATTAGCTTAGAGGAATTAGAAACAGAATGAACAGAAATGAAGAATAGTGAGGCTACAGCAGAAAATGAAATAAACGCAGAATTATGCACATATGGGGTCAAACACTAAATCGGAGATTTCTGAATTTAATTAATAGATGCCGGAATGGATATTAGATTCCAAATATATATATATATATATATATATATATATATATATATATATATATATATATATATATATTCAAGAATATGAAGCACAAGAGTAAGAACCATTTACGTTTTATTACTGGAAGAACAAACCATTTTTAGAAAATGATAATGTTCTACATATGGCACTATCACAATTAAGCAGACAACGGATAAAAACGAATATAACTTCGAAACTCATCGCTTTTATTCATCACAAAAAGAATCAACCAGAAAAAAGTGCTAATATTCAGGTTTTCATGACATGTTTCAGAAAATAATTCATTTTCAAACGTCGTTTATTTGTGTTTGGTAACATTATAATGATTTACAGAGGCACTGAGAAAAGCAGTACACTGCAACAAGGTAGAGATCTCACACCTGTGTTTTAACAGCATTTCTCGCAAGTTTTTGAATGTGCTGCAGAAGCGACTATAGTAGTTGGTCATTGGGGCCGCATGCAACTCGTTAACATGTCTCTGAGCTACGCCCACAGTTACAGTAATATAGGGTGCTTCCTGTCGGTAAAGTGCCTGTGATCAGTGGTCAGGGTCCTGTGACAGGACTATCTGGGTAATGCCTTACCGCTGGATGCCTGTAAATCATTACGGCAGTGGATTGGTTGGAAAAAACGCGGCCACTTGACGACCTCTGTGCCAGGCAAGAGAAACTCGCATGATCCGCAGTGGTTAGGCATGGGTGGGGGGCAGGAGACGACTCCAAAGGCCTTGTGGCTCGCCATTCCCCTGCTAGCTGTTGGGACACACGAAGGCAGCGTTTTGTGGTGGGTGGCTCACTGGGCACTAGCAGCTCAGCTCTTGGTGTGAGGAGTGCTGACCTGTGTTATTATTGACTCACAGTACATGATGACTTCCCTAACCAAAGACGTGTTTCCTACCTCGCTTAGTTCTATGCTCTACAACACCACACAAGAAGCTAACAGTGATAATTTGTGTGTAGCTCTTCAGGGTATGTGTTCTGTGACAAGAGTGGCCTCTGTGTGTGTGTGTGTGTGTGTGTGTGTGTGTGTGTGTGTGTGTGTGTATGTGTGTGTGTGTTATTAGACTGTTTTTGGTCTATGTGCATTCTAATGATACAGAGAATCAATGAGGGAATGTGGCAGGTCATGTAATAAGTGCAACTGCCCTCATCTTCAGTTTTACCAGGGAAATGCATTTAAAGCAGTATGTGGTGAAGATATGTCGATTTTTTAATGTGATGCTAGTAAATATTTTATCACAGGTGGCTTTATTTTTTCTTTATATAACAGGGCTACTATATTTTGGAAAGAGTACACTTTCTATACCTTAGAATTAAAAGAATTATTCTGTCTGCTAAGCATCTTCAGTCATAGAGAATAACTATTTTTGAGCTCGTTGCAGTATTTCTAACTTAATAAATGTTTGGTTGCGACTGTTTTAATATTGTAAGAGCCTGTATTCAGACTCCAACTGCTGTCGGGATGATGGAGCGTGGAGTGCAGTGGAGCAGGATAGAATGCCGGGTACTAACGATGCAACATTAGTGGAACAAGAACTTACTATTGTGCATTAAAGTTTATTATCATGTATTCTCTCTTGGGGCTCTTATGACAGTGACAGTGCAACGCACAGCATCTGAATGTTCTGCCACTGTCTCAGTTAGCTGCAGAGGATGTCACCCGTTGGTGTCCAGTTCATGTAAACACAGTATTTGGTGGGCGGCAGACCTTACTGGCGGTCGGCGCGGTCCATACATCAGGTTCTACTGTCTGGGGCAGTGACTTCATATGACCAGAGCACTCTTGTAGACATTGCAGAGCAACCTCTCATCACAGGTAATTTCTCAGCGGTCTGGAAATGAGCATAGCCCTGCCACCATGGAAGTCTGGGGATGTTGGTTACCTAATGGTACTAGTCAAAGTCAGCAGCAGTTACTGAGCCTCTCAAGTACTGTGACAGGTGGATGGTGCGCTCAGCAAGCTGGAGTTAGAAGTCTGAGTGGTTGTGAGATCGGCAGTGACCGAGTACGGCAGGACAGACAGGTAGCAGTTTCGAAGGTGGAAGTCATCTTGGTTCAAATGGCTCTGAGCGCTATGGGACTTAACTTCTGTGGTCATCAGTCCCCTAGAACTTAGAACTACTTAAACCTAACTAACCTAAGGACATCACACACATCCATGCCCGAGGCAGGATTCGAACCTGCGACCGTAGCGGTCGCGCGGTTCCTGACTGTAGCGCCTAGAACCGCTCGGCCACTCCGGCCGGCTAAGTCATCTTGGAAAACGGTAGCAGCACATCATAGGTTCGGCCTCGCAGATGGTGTACTGCAACATAAAGATCTCAAAACTCTTACGGCTGAATATTTACTACTGCTCAATTGAGTCTGTAATGTAATGCCTGCCCAGCGTTGATTCAAATGGCCTATTTTTCTGGGCTCTTCAGTAGTTTTCACCACCCCTCTATTTCTCGTGAACGCTTTTCCGCAATGTCACTAGGCTGAGAATTTTTTTCTCTCTCTTCTGAAATCAAACTGTGTTGTTAAAATGACGAGATGTCTTCTCCTTGCTGAACTTATGCTGCTGAGTTTACAATTCCAGCCCGTCACTGGTTCTATGTGAGGCAGTAACTTCTGAGCTTGTTCTGCTTTCTACAATGTCCGCTTTCTGCTCGTTTGTTGTTTTGATTTTGAGACAGGGCATTAACCTGGCTTGCCATGGTCTGGATCTGGCTTGAGAGGACTTTGAGAAATTTTTACATTTGCCCATAAAATACTTATACTGTGTAACAGCATGTACGTAGTGTGGTAAGTTATGTAGAGTCACAAGTCATGTATAGCCCAAACCCCCATTATTCATACAAGCAGCGTAATGTATATGACTAGGTGGTGGCTGCTGGTCGTCTCCCTACTGTATGCAGAACATGAGTTACACTAAATGTGCTTGGCAAGTTTGCAGAGTGCTATGATTTTCCCGACCAATAGGAGGCCTAGAGCAAGTATGAGTGCAAAATGACAACGTCCCACCAATTTTAACCGACACAGTTTACCTACAAAGCAGGGGGTGATGAAGATGTGGGCGATGGATAGGCGTGAGGTGGATGAGGTAGCTGTAGTTTATAACCTTTGAGCAGGGAGGAGGGAATGGGCATGATTGACCTGTCAATCAAAATGGCCCAGGGAGAACTCAGCAGCACTACTGTCCTTCCACCAACTCTCAATTCCCTGCAGACTTATTTGCATTTCGCTGAAATTACTTATTTTAAATATTTACAGATCATTATTCTTCCATTACATAAAGTAGCCGTTTGAACATTCAATGCTAGTAAGGTCTTCTTTAGACTTCTACTTGCATTATAATTTTCAATTATACACGTCCATTTTGCCCTTGTATATTTCCTGATATCATCTACCCACCTTCCGTTAGATTATCTCATCAGTCTTTTCTTATCTCTCGAAACTAGAAAAATATCTTCTTTGTCCATTGGCCATGTGTTCGCCTGGCTAAACGTCACTGACACTTTTATTTCATTTTCATTACCATCGGTATTACATCGTCCACTCTAGATTGCTACCAAATCCGTTTCATTTTTTTCCTCTGACTTTCCTAGTGATTCCAGGTGTGCATCTCTCAAATGACTGTTGGTCAACCCTCAAATTTTACATCGGTTTTCAACCTAAATCGATGCCTTGTTGTCAATAAACACTACTTAAATTTTTCATTCGAAACATGTCATAATCTTAGTTTGGAAAACTGTTTAGTTAGGCAAAAAGACTCCAGAAGTGTTATACGCTTCTGTGTATTTCTCTTCTTGTTATTGCAATCGTTCTCAGCTACCCTAAATACTGTTTACTGATGGAAATCCGTGTGTTGTAAATTACCAAAAAACGTTAAAGGTCACATTCAAGGCCTGCATAGTTTGTATACATAAAATGGAAACGTCTTTATCGGCGCTCATTTGACAACAGGAAATCGCTGCGTTAGGCCTTCTGTCTGACGGAGCAAAATTATACCTGCATTTTCAGGGCGGTTCTGGATAGTGCGTTGTGTCTCCAGTCTTTCACAGGATAATGGCACCAGTGCGCATTGTAGGTACCCCGAATGCAACAGAACTGCGACTTTTTGGAGGTACCTGAGTCGGATGTGTGCATCCTGACAGTGTACAACTGTCTCCACGCCACAGATTTTGCCTTTAACCGTCCATTATGAACAACTGTATAAATCTGGATCAGTGGTGCCGAGTTCTCAATGTGCTTCAAGTGTCATTACCATCTTATATCATGAGCGTATTGCTATTTTATAGCATATGGGTTGTCTGCATGGTGTGTTACGCGCTAAATTACAGCCCACCCCAGTGACGTCACTGAAACTTTCAGAGTCTGTCGTGAGAGAGAAAACATAGAAAATTTGTCTTTTCGTACTTACCCGCTGTCAACCACGTAACCTGATGAGCCCTGCCTACAGATTATGTCTCGTAGGTACCCCGAATGCAACAGAACTGCGACTTTTTGGAAGTACCTGAGACGGATGTGTGCATCCTGACAGTGTACAACTGTCTCCACGCCTCAGATTTTGCCTTTAACCGTCCATTTTGAATAACTGTATACAGGGTGTTACAAAAAGGTACGGCCAAACTTTCAGGAAACATTCCTCACACACAAATAAAGAAAAGATGTTATGTGGACATGTGTCCAGAAACGCTTAATTTCCATGTTAGAGCTCAGTTTCGTCAGTATGTTGTTATCACGGTTGAATGAAGCCTCATCCGTAAAGAGAACATTTGCACTGAAATGAGGACTGACACATTGTTGGATGAACCATTCGCAGAAGTGTACCCCTGGAGGTCAATCAGCTACTGATAGTGCCTGCACACGCTGTACATGGTACGGAAACAACTGGTTCTCCCGTAGCACTCTCCATACAGTGACGTGGTCAACGTTACCTTGTACAGCAGCAACTTCTCTGACGCAGACATTAGGGTTATCGCCAACTGCACGAAGAATTTCCTCGTCCATTGCAGGTGCCCTCTTCGTTCTAGGTCTTCCCCAGTGGCAAGTCATAGGCTGGAATGTTCCGTGCTCCCTAAGACGCCGATCAATTGCTTCGAACGTCTTCCTGTCGGGACACCTTCGTTCTGGAAATCTGTCTCGATAAAAACGTACCGCGCCACGGCTATTGCCCCGTACTAATCCATACATGAAATGGGCATCTGCCAACTCCGCATTTGTAAACATTGCACTGACTGCAAAACCACGTTCGTGATGAACACTAACCTGTTGATGCTACGTACTGATGTGCTTGATGCCTGTACTGTAGAGCAATGAGTCGCATGTCAACACAAGCACCGAAGTCAACATTACCTTCCTTCAATTGGGCCAACTGGCGGTGAATCGAGGAAGTACAGTACATACTGACGAAACTAAAATGAGCTCTAACATGGAAATTAAGCGTTTCCGGACACATGTCCACATAACATCTTTTCTTTATTTGTGTGTGAGGAATGTTTCCTGAAAGTTTGGCCGTACCTTTTTGTAACACCCTGTATATGGGTCAGTGGTGCCGGGTTCTCTTCTTCGATGACTGCAAGATTAGTCTGCCGCCTGATGTTCGTTGTAGAAAGGTGTGGAACCTGTCATGTACCAATTCACTTCTCAGGTAAGAAGACATACATGTTCAGCAATAATATAGGTCAGTCGTGTTAAGAGCTGTGCAATATCGGGAGAGTATTCACAAAACGTTTCAACGATGGGATCGTCGTTCAAGACGATAACGTACGAACCCAGCAGACACACCTTGTGAACACATTCCCAGGCCGGCCGAAGTGGCCGTGCGGTTAAAGGCGCTGCAGTCTGGAACCGCAAGACCGCTACGGTCGCAGGTTCGAATCCTGCCTCGGGCATGGATGTTTGTGATGTCCTTAGGTTAGTTAGGTTTAACTAGTTCTAAGTTCTAGGGGACTAATGACCTCAGCAGTTGAGTCCCATAGTGCTCAGAGCCATTTGAACCATTTTGAACACATTCCCACTGGAGGCAGGACTCTGTTGAATAATCTGCATTATCTGCGGCAGAGCATGATTGAAACCAAGCACATTGCAATGGACGAGATGGAGCAACATTGTATTCAGCAGCAGATTTTTATGTCTCGAGTGTGCAAACACAAGCACTTCCGAAGAACCGCTGCATCTATGTAGGTTCTTGTCTTGTTTTTCTTACATTTTCAACGCATATTTTAGTATCATTAAGTCACCTCTGTCATTCTCTGCTCCCTTGATTTTAAGTACACGCAGATTTGCAGATATGCAAGTGACGTAAAAGTTTTTTGGGTGGTGTATTCACTCTTAGATAAAAAAAGACACAGCACGTACGAATTATCAGAATGGGACTGCAATCGGTAGATGGGTTGTACGTGTACAGACAAACAGAAGACTGTAGTTTCAGAAAAACTGGGCGATCTTTTCAAGAGAAAGAGCCTCACAGATTGAACAAGTCAACGATACATTGGTGTCCACTTCATCAAACGGTTATTCGGCATAGCGTTAATTGAAAGAGTTGTTGGTTGACGTGCCGAATTCGATTGGCTCCGTAGATCGTCAAAACATGGAGCTAGCTGGAGAGCCGCGCCTATTATGCTCCAAATGATCTCAGTTGTGGAGAGATCCGGCGGCCTTGTAGGCAAGATAGTGTTTTGCAACGAGGACAAACAATAGAAACTCGCAGCGTGCAGGCGGGCATTGCCTTGCTGAAATGTAAGCTCAGGATGGCTTGCCATGAAGGGCAACAAAACGGGGTGTAGAATATCATCGAAGTCCCGCTGTGCCGTAAGACTGCGGCGAGTGGCAAGCAAAAGAGATCCTGCTATGAAAAGAAATGGCGCCCCTCACGACCACTCCTGGTTGTAGGGCCGTATGGTGGGCGACGATCAGGAGAGTCTCCAGACACATCTTCGGCCAGGAATCTCATTGAATGGGGCAGAACTGTCTTCAGTGATGAGTCCCGCTCCGAAATGAGCCCGAAGACCAGCGAAAACGTTTCTGGAGGCGCCCAGGACAGTGATGGGTACCAACCAGACTGTCAGCTGCCATACGCCCCGACAACCAGGAGTGATGTCTGGGATGCCACTCCCTTTCATAGCAGGACTCTTTAGGCTGTCATCCTCGGCAGTCTTACAGGACAGCGGCACGTCGACGATATTATACGCTCCGCTTTGTTGCCCTTCGTTCCAAATCATCTGGGGCTTACATTTTAGAAAGATACCCGCCTGCACTGCTTGGAGAACCCTACCTGCGCCTGAAAGGTCGTCAGATCTCTCCTCAACTGAGAACGTTTGGAGCATAATGGGCAGGGACCTCCAACTAGGTCCATATTTCGATCTAAAGCACCAACTGAATTCGGCACTACAACCGACAACTTTTTCAATTAAAGTCATGTCGAATGACCGTTTGAAAAGGGCCAGAGGCAGACCAACGCGTCATTGACTTGTTCAATTTGTGACGCTGTTTCTTGTGAAAAAATAGTACTTTTTTCTGAAACTGTAATCATTTGTTTGTCTGTACATGTACAGCAGATCTACCGATTTCAGTCCCATTCGGATAATTCCTTGGTGGTGCATCGTCCTATTTTTTTTTTCTGCTTACTGTATATTAATGGATTCAGATATATTTTTATTCAGTAGCTCTGTGCAAACAATGGAATACTACCCTATTTGAAGTCCCTAATCTCTTTTGCTGCTTGTACTTCTTTTGATTGCTGATTCGATGGAAGCTGTTCCACCTCTAGTGTTTCACGTCTCGTTACTACAAACTTTCATAATTAGCAATAACAACACTGTGTGTAAGTTTGTAATACCTATTACATTGTGAATGCTATACTTTGGTTTGTTCGTTTCTAAATAAGGAATAAAGATTTTTAAGGTCCTTTGCTAGTACTACGTACTGCTCCTTGGAGTACGTTGGTTAAGTATACTTTAAAACTTGTACCGTATCTACTTGCATAGATACACACAAAGTATACTGTTAAGTCTTGTGCCTGCACTGTGTGAGGAATGCCGGCGCTGTTCTCCGCAACTCCCTGCACAAGTCAGAGTGGTGGGCGGAGCTAACTTCACCAGCAGGATGCACACCTTTCTGTAAGAAGCCAAGAAAAATCTTCAAGTACCGAGTATATAAAATTTTGAACAAATTGAGGTTAGTTCAGTTGGTGATAGGCTGCTGGGTTGGGTCACATAGGACAGTTGTAATTGTTATGTGTGAAGTTTGTTAGTTTTCCTTCTCCCTAAAATCCGTTTTACTGAAAAATATGTTAAAGTTACTAAGCCTGTGCAACCTACATGTGTGTACTCGATGTAGCCGACCTACAATACTGCAGTGTGAATGTATTCACCCGTTATATTGCAACAATAAATACTGTAATCTGAATAAAACCATCTTATTTAAAGCTACCACTAGCTCTACCGAAGAATAAAGCCCTTCTTAGATAACGTTAAAACTGACGCGAAAGTTTCGAAGAATAAGCACAGACTGAATACCCGTCGCCTAAAAGTATTGCTGTGCTGCTATTGCACTGAAAACCATTTTTAACACATCAGTTCACCGTTATATACTGCAGAGGGGACGAATTACTAATTTAGAAACGACAGAGGTGAAATATTGCGTTACAGAGACTTATCAACAAGAGCTTTCGTTAATTCAAGAACGATAATGGGGACCCAACATAAACCATTACATTTGTAGCATGTGGTCAATGCCTGAAAGCTCATCGACTATAGAGACACATGTAGCTTAAGCGATAACATTTTAACAAATTGAAGAGAATATTCGTTCACAAACTACTGCAAACGCGGCACAACTGATGTGATAACACAAAAAGGCATGGAATAGATAGAAGCTTAAATGTCAGTATGGGCTTTTTGGCTTTTATACAAACTAAACTACCGGTCATTCGTTACATGAATACCATTAAAAGTACATAGCGTGCCATTTTTTTAAACGCAGAAACACTCTGTAGAGTCAGTTCTGTAACTAAACACAAACATCGTCCACAGTAGGCTGTAATGCGATGTTTATTTAATCGTGCGATTACCTACTTTCGACTAAGCGTCACTGTCAAACACATTTGTGACATCTGTATCTCATGTCGTTTTCAAATCAATCTTAATTGCAAGTAAAATCGAGCCATATTCCGCCATTTTACGAAAGTATCCACACTACAGTGACACCTTTTAAAATTATATCCCGAACTTTGCAAAGTTAGTGCGAAACTTCCTCCGTTCTGGAAAGAATATATGGTTTTGTCAAGCCGAAATACAGTTCAAAATCGTGGAAATAAGGCTGAAGCAATCAAATTCAATTACTTGATAGCACAGTTAAAGTCCAGATTTGAGCCCTGATTTGTCGAAAATATTTGGAATCTCATGAACAAGGGCGAAAGCATCGAATATTTGTTAGCTAAGAAAATGTTAATGACTTATCAGGAAAGTGAGGAACCTCAAATTAAGAAACTAGTTACCGAATTAGTAATTGCTTCGGAAAATTGAAGGTTATGGAGGAATGAATGTTTCAAATAAAATTTTAGACGCTCTGGCTAGAGATGATTCCGTGTAGCGTCTGAAATATTTTAATAATTTCCGAAGAAAATGTGTACAAACTAGTGCAAATGCCTGACCGGATGACGGAAATGCAAAGCACCCAGGAACCTCAGTCAACTTCAACGGAAGTGTCTGCCCCTGTGGCGTGTGATTCTTCAGCATCAGTGAAAGAGCTTCTGTTAAGGAACGAAGAGTTTCAAAGCAAAGTCCGGAAATCCAGATACACTCCTGGAAATTGAAATAAGAACACCGTGAATTCATTGTCCCAGGAAGAGGAAACTTCATTGACACATTCCTGGGGTCAGATACATCACATGATCACACTGACAGAACCACAGGCACATAGACACAGGCAACAGAGCATGCACAATGTCGGCACTAGTACAGTGTATATCCACCTTTCGCAGCAATGCAGGCTGCTATTCTCCCATGGAGACGATCGTAGAGATACTGGATGTAGTCCTGTGGAACGGCTTGCCATGCCATTTCCACCTGGCGCCTCAGTTGGACCAGCGTTCGTGCTGGACGTGCAGACCGCGTGAGACGACGCTTCATCCAGTTCCAAACATGCTCAATGGGGGACAGATCCGGAGATCTTGCTGGCCAGGGTAGTTGACTTACACCTTCTAGAGCACGTTGGGTGGCACGGGATACATGCGGACGTGCTTGTCCTGTTGGAACAGCAAGTTCCCTTGCCAGTCTAGGAATGGTAGAACGATGGGTTCGATGACGGTTTGGATGTACCGTGCACTATTCAGTGTCCCCTCGACGATCACCAGTGGTGTACGGCCAGTGTAGGAGATCGCTCCCCACACCATGATGCCGGGTGTTGGCCCTGTGTGCCTCGGTCGTATGCAGTCCTGATTGTGGCGCTCACCTGCACGGCGCCAAACACGCATACGACCATCATTGGCACCAAGGCAGAAGCGACTCTCATCGCTGAAGACGACACGTCTCCATTCGTCCCTCCATTCACGCCTGTCGCGACACCACTGGAGGCGGGCTGCACGATGTTGGGGCGTGAGCGGAAGACGGCCTAACGGTGTGCGGGACCGTAGCCCAGCTTCATGGAGACGGTTGCGAATGGTCCTCGCCGATACCCCAGGAGCAACAGTGTCCCTAATTTGCTGGGAAGTGGCGGTGCGGTCCCCTACGGCACTGCGTAGGATCCTACGGTCTTGGCGTGCATCCGTGCGTCGCTGCGGTCCGGTCCCAGGTCGACGGGCACGTGCACCTTCCGCCGACCACTGGCGACAACATCGATGTACTGTGGAGACCTCACGCCCCACGTGTTGAGCAATTCGGCGGTACGTCCACCCGGCCTCCCGCATGCCCACTACACGCCCTCGCTCAAAGTCCGTCAACTGCACATACGGTTCACGTCCACGCTGTCGCGGCATGCTACCAGTGTTAAAGACTGCGATGGAGCTCCGTATGCCACGGCAAACTGGCTCACATTGACGGCGGCGGTGCACAAATGCTGCGCAGCTAGCGCCATTCGACGGCCAACACCGCGGTTCCTGGTGTGTCCGCTGTGCCGTGCGTGTGATCATTGCTTGTACAGCCCTCTCGCAGTGTCCGGAGCAAGTATGGTGGGTCTGACACACCGGTGTCAATGTGTTCTTTTTTCCATTTCCAGGAGTGCATATGGAGCGACAGTATCAACCGGGACGACGTTCCGGTACCAGAGGCCGCAGCAAGCCAAGACACTGTACAACAGTTTAGGAAAGTACTGCTATTTTCGTTTTCCTTATGGCGCATACTGCAGACCTTAGAAATGTGACCAACTCTCCCAATGGAATAGTAAGGGAAACTCCAGTTGGCAGACACGGTTGCTGCTGAGTAGTCTGCCGCAACGATTATATCAGGCCGCCAATATCGATTATTAGTGAGAGATAAAACTTCGGGTTACGTTTCCGTTGACAGCGGTGACGATGTTTCCGTTAAGGCAGCGTGTCCCAAAGATGAGGTTAAAGAGTCAGAACTTTATGCCACAAATGGATCTGAATTAAAGTTATTGAATCTTGATTTAGGTTTAAAACGCAGCTTTCTGTAATCAACACAACAAAAGGTACACTCGATTCAGACTTCCCCATCAGTTTAGCTTATTAACAGACCTGAAGACGAAATTATTAGTTTTCGATAATACTCAGTTACATGTGGCTGCACTCCAGTTTAGCTCGCTCTAGGCTAACTGTAAATATTCAGAATTACTTAAAAAAATTGCTGAACTGACAAAACTCGCCCTTATACCGGGAGAAATGAAAATTGATGTTATGACCCTCGAGTGTACTAAAAAGCCCGTAGGTCAGACCTGCATAAACTATATTTGGCTAAACAAGAATTCCAGTTCCTAACGAATCATAACGTAATTCGCCCATCTAGATCCCAGTAGGATAGTCTTCTGCACATCATAGGAAAGCTAGATAGTCAGTGGAGAATACGGACGTCTTAGCGACCGATTCCTCCCTGACCGCCTTTCATTTCCTCACATAAATGATAAAATTATATCCTTGCGGGCAATAAAATACTCTCTAAAGTGAATCTCCTCAAAGCATATCACCAAATCCCACTAGCCGAAAGTCATAAGGAAAAAGAGTGCTATCATTACACCCTTTGGATTTAACTGAATTTCAAGCAGTTTGGCTTCTGGAATGTACACCATACATTTCAGAGATTTCTTAACGAAATTCTGAGAGATTCATATTTCTGTTTTTCATATTTACATGACCTACTGGTAGCTTCTAACTCTCCAGAAGAACACACTCAACATTTAGCTATCCTGTTTGTACAACTGAACAATTTTGCTTCAAGAATTAATGTTGGGAAAATCTGTTTTTGAAGTTCAAGAAATTAACTTTTCAGGCCATGTGATTACTCCACGAGGTACCAAACCAGACCCAAAACGAGTAAAAGTGATAACTAATTCCAAACGTGCAGGAACTCTGTCAAAATTACGTCGTTTCTTTGTCATACTGAATTCTTACCGGGGCGTTTGGAATATACCGTAGAACATCAAGCTATTCTAAATGATAACTCGAAGAACACAAAGAAAAACGAGAAAACAAGCATTCGGTGGACTGGAGACGCAACAAGGCAGTTATGGTAGTTCGAGAAGTGCAAAGTGGAGCCTGCAAAAACAACAGCCTTAACATTCCCGAATGTAAACAATGAACTTGCATTACTTGTAGACGCATACGATTTTGCATCCGGTGAAGTGCTGCAACAGAAAGAAGAAGGAATATGGAGACCAGCTGGTTTCTGCTCCAAAACGTTCTCGCCATTCCAGAAGAAATATTCAGCATATGACAAGGGACTTCTCAGCATGCATATGGCAATAAGGTACATTAGATACCTCTGTGAAGGACTTTCATTAGCAGTGTATACTCACCATGCTCCTTTGACGGTTGATTTTAAACAGCGAAACGATAAGGCAAGCCAATGCAATTGCGTCACCTACAACTTACATTGCAATTTGCGACAGATATGAGACACATTTCTGGAAAAGGAAATACTTTGGCTGGCAAGCTATCCAGACTGGAAGAAGTAGTACCAGTCGATTTAGAGACGATAGCAAATGCTCAAGTGAGTGATGAAGAACTAGAAAAACTTCGGCTTTGTCCTCGTACCTCATTCAAATTTTAAGCAGCGTCAAAGTCCTGGTGGAAAATTATCGCAGTATCACCACCCTGATATTAAGTCTTCTGTGAAGTTACTCGCGTGTAGATTTGGGCAAACATGAAGCAACATATGCAAAAGTGGGCGAAATCATGCGTAGCATGTAAAAGAACAAAGTGACCGGTTTCCAAGCACAAATGGAAGATTTAAGGTGGTACACATCGATATGATCGGTCCACTGTCTCCTTCAAATGAATCCATATACGTTTAACATGCGTCAATCGGTTCAGTAACTGGACAGAAGTCATTCCACTGCGCGTTGTTCGAGCAGAAACAATGGCACGAGCGTTTAACTCCTGGACCACTAGATTTGGAGAACCTAATCAAATGAAGGCTGGCCAAGGATCAGAATTTTGATCAGAGCTGTCCCGTGCATTACCTCGAATTTGTGGTTCTAAATTAACACAAACTACGACAAATCATTCACAATTAAATAGTACAATAGAGAGATTCCACCGAACATTGAAGGCAGCTATCATAACTCATGGTAAAAATAAATGGAGAGACACCATTCTTACAATTCCCTTATGACTACGTTGCTATATGAGAGAAGAAAGTAACTCAGCAGCTGCTGAGATACTGTATGGCCCACCTGTTAACACTGCATGGTAATTTCACTTTAGGGGCGGAAAACAAACAAGAAGTAGAGCTACGAACATTCACTTCTCAGTTATGCTAACATATGGCTAAACTATGCCCTTCAGAATGTTCCCATAAAGAAAAGGAAACATCATTTATTACTAAAGATCTACATATTTGTCGGGAATGGCAAAGCCGAACTCGTGCCCCCCTACGAAGGCCCCTATGAAGTCTTGGAGCGAAAAAAAAAAATTTCACTCTAAAAATTAAGAATGTGGCAATTAATATCTCACTTACAGAGTGAAACTTGACTATATTCTTGTAAACTCAAACACCTTTGGTTTACAGGATAACCTACAGAGCATTCGCCTGTCAATGAATTACCCACATCTCCATGAGGCTCAACAAAGAAAGTTACCCCATTTGGTCGAGTTCTAAAATTTCCCAAAAAGTACAAGTGATTGACTTACATTTTGAGGGAGGGGCGAGTGGAGGGTATGATGTTGGGTTATGTTTATGTTTATAACCTACGATTCTGTAAAAAGTTCTTCTTTATGTTGACTGTATTTTTAATTGAAATAAAAGGTATTGGAAGCGCAAAGTGTAATAGAAGTTCTAGATATCAACTGTTCTGCTTGAATTTGTGATCTTTGTCTTCCAACAAATGTAAATTTACAAATAATATTTCTGAATCAATAATATCTCGGTTTACAAGCCGCGTCACTCTGAATAAAAGACTCGAACTTTCGATAGCTGTCTTCGCCATCGTTATCAGGAGTTAAGACCACTGACTACGCGGAGCTGGCACGATGTTCTGCTTACATCAACATCTCCGTCTACGTATACATACATCCTCCGCGAGCCACCGTGTGGTGCGTGGCGGAGGGTACCCTGTACCACTACTAGTCGTTTCCTTTCCTGCTCCATTCGCAGAGAGAGCGAGGGAAAACCGACTGTCTGTATGTCTCAGTAAGAGTTCTACTAATTTTATCTTCGTGGTCATTAGGCGATATGTACGTTGTCGGCAGGATAATTATTCTGCAGTCAGTGTCAAATGCTTGTTTTCTCAATTGTTCTTCTTAAAGAACGTCACCTTTTCTCTCGTGCTTTCCTTTTGAGTTCCCGAAGCATCTCCGTAATGCCTGTGTGTTGTTAGAACCTTCCCGGTATCAAATCTAGCAGCCCGCCTCTGAATTCCTTCTTACTTTAATCCGACCTGGTAAGGATCCCAAATACTCGAACAGAACTCAATGATGGGTTGCAATAGTGTCCTACATGCGGTCTCCTTTACGGATGAACAACACTTTCCTAAAAATTATACAAGTAACCAGATATAGACACAATGCCAGCGTCTGGAACCGTCCAGTGAAGGCCAGACGCAAGCGCGAAAGGCAAGTTGGGCAGCTCCTAGCAGCTCCGCCTGCTGCGGGACCGGATGAGTCAGAAGGTGCGAGGGATCGGCGCCGTCTATGAAACTGTCCCTCCGGCGTCCCTACAAACGTCAAGTCTATGTCTTTGCTTTCGCTCGATGTACCACGCCTTAAAGAGTGCGTGCCCCAGGTCTCTGTTAAAATTGTTGCTGTTTATTCCAACTTCGATTGCTTCTTTTATGATAGAATCCCAGTAAGACGGTGTTTGAGCCAAAATTCTAGTCTTCTCAGAATCCCAGTAAGATGGTGTTTGAGCGAAAATTCTAGTCCTTTCTGATAGTATTTTATGCCTGTTTTCTAGGCAATGTTAGCCACGGTCGACTTCACAAGTTCCCTTTGTTCGACATGTCGTGAATGCTCTGCACGACGCTCAGGAACAGCGCGAATAGTTTCACCTATGTAAATGCTACCACATTCACATGGAACACCATACACGCCTGGAATTCGAAGACTTATGCTGTGTTTAGCGGGACGTGACATGTATCTTATCTTGGATGAGGACCAGAACACTGGTTTCACTCCATGTCCTCCTGTCTTCCTAGCAATTGCCCCACAGTATGGAAAGAATGCAGCTGGCATCGTCTCTTTCGCCGATTCACGAGGCGCGTTTCGGCAGTGCCACCTGAAAGCTTCTGGTATGTTTCCTCTGCTCTAACTGCTATTTGAACTCTTGATGACGATTGCGGAGGAATCTACCGAAAGCTCGAGTGTTTTATTCGAAGTGACGCGGCTTGTAAACTAGAAGATTTTATTGAAGCATGCTACCGCGAAAAAAGTTTAAAATTCTGTGTTTTGTGTTTTACAAGACTAACAGAACCAACCATGAGTTTAGTTTCTCTCAATAATTACAGACACAGATGGGTGTGCAGATGAGGATTACTGTATTTCAACGTAACTCACGTGCTTCGCCGAGAAACGATGCGAACAGAGAATCAATGACTGCACTTAATCGCAGTATTTATATTTTTGTCCACTCAGGTGAGGAAAAGGCTGAAGGCTATTCAACGGCGGTCTGTCGACAGTGTACGACACCTGCTGATCAGGCAATGCAGTCCGTGCTTTCTCCTTCGAGGCAGGAAAGCAGGTGTGCGGCTTACTCAAAAGCAGGTGCCCCCGCCTTGCACCGTTCGAAAGCTGACGCAGCGTCCATGTGCACTAGTTAAAGATAAAACATGAATTGGCCCAGGCCCAAAAGCGTTCCTGCTTCTAAGAGATCGATATTGGATGAAGCACCGATCTGCCTTTGCGTACCGAGGAACTCCCTTACACCGAAAAAGTCCAGCCTGCTTCTGCAGTATTGCTGAGTCTTGGTGAACTTTTCGTATTGCAGTGCTGCTCGTTGGTAACATTTAAAACACGAATAAAACGTTCGGTTGTTTTCTGCGATGTATATCATCCTCGACGAGTTATCGGCGTTTAAAAAATGACGAGTGCGAGTAGAAGTAGAGCTCTGGGGCTTCCGTGTAAACTTAATTATAATAATAACTTCGTGTGACTCTATGGCCTGATGCCAGTCCTTCTGTTGGACGTCATTTCAGCGACTTGCGTGTCCCTAAGCTACTCCAGTTATCCAGCTGGGGAAAAGGGACCTGCAGTTTGACGTGGACTCCTACATCGTTGAGAGGTGAAGGCTAGGTTGAAAGCAGGACCGAAAAATCCGTAATCCGACCTAGATTTGAGCGCACGACCTCTGAGTTTACGGTCACGCGCTTTACCTCTAGAGCACCAGGCACAACATCTGTAACTGTAGCAATAGCAGTAATAGCAGCAGTAGTAGTTCACCTATAGACTTTTTTCGGTCAGTGGCTATTAACATATGTGACAAATATGGCCGTATCTTTCGATAACACTGAGTCAGTATCTGTCATATGTTTCAACTCGACATCTCTACCAGTTCTGAATAAATGGGGTGTTAACAGTCGGACACCCAGACAGACAGACAGGCAGCCGAACGGAAACCAAAGTGATGCTAGAAGAGTATGTTTTAATCTATTGAGCTACGGAATACTAAAAATTAAATTTTCAACTGTCCTGATGCTGAGTATTCAACTACGAAATTATATCGTTTCGAAGTACATACTCAGAATTGACTAGCAATTCAACGCAGTAACTTCAAGAGGGTAGGTTTAACACAGCTCTTTAACGAAGAAACAGTCTTCTAAGACTCCCCAGCTTCAACTAACATCTGCGGCCGGCATAGATAACGCCTTCTCCCTTCTACTTTAATCTCCTTGATATGTACACATCGTTGTGCTAAAGTTAGAAGAGCAATGATGTGTTAATATAGATGCTATGGGCCTATCATTGCAGAAAAAATATTGAAATGATGAGACGTGCGAATATATAGCTACCTTTCACTTTTAACAGTGAGCGGAACAATAAATTCAGGAGTTGTAAATTATAAAACAAACAGCGTACGTCTAACTGATGGTACAGACTTACGTCGAAATACAAGCTTGAGAAGTGAGTAGTTTGTCTACAGAAACAAGAATTAGTCAGATAACTGAACTATTACTCCAAAAAGAACAATACCACTTGAAAGAAATGTTTTATATTATGTGTATCTCAATGATATAATAATAAAAGTGGAGAATTAATAGTTTAGGGCACATTGGGGTTTTAGGACACACGGTCATTTGTCTCTTAAGTAGTCGCAATTAATTTAAGAAACGCTGAGAGACCAACATTCTGATAACATAAGACATTCAATAATTCAGTAAAGAGGTTGAGAGTGAAGGAGTAAGCTTGCAGCATCAGCCCTATGAAGTGAGGATCACAAAAAGAGATTAGTGGTTTAGTTAATGTATGTTCTTACATGTACGAATGTTTTTATGTGAGTGTAGTTCAATAACAATACCATAGAAAGGTAACTGCGATTATATACGCGATGCCTGGGTGTTGTGTGATGTCCTTAGGTTAGTTAGGTTTAAGTAGTTCTAAGTTCTAGGGGACTGATGACCATAGCTGTTAAGCCCCATAGTGCTCAGAGCCATTTGAACCATTTGATTATATACGCAGTATGGTTAGAACGCCAGTTACTCATGCTGCTTATATACACTGGTCTCCAAAATTAAAGCAACAAACGGAAGTTTTGCAAGGTTGCGTTTATTTTGCCACAAAGCAATATAAAGAGGTAACAGTAAAGTACAAACAATGTAAACAGTGCAGAACGTAATAAACTGCAACATGCACAACGGTAGACAAAAATGTTCTTCGTTTTTTCCAACTTAACGGATTTCCACACACATTCTAACAACTGCTTAATGTGTTATGTATGCGGCGTGACCAACTCTGACAACGACGGGGCATGCTGTGAATGATGTCATCAACCTCAAGTTGAGACAGTAACGCCCATTCTTCCTGCACGTTTCGCCATTCGTGCACCCAGGTTCCTCGTTGAGTACACCATCGCAGGCGCTCCTGTCTGTGATGCAGCATCAAGGATAACCGCAGCCATGGTCTCCGAGCTGATAGTCCATGCTGCTGCAAACGTCGTCGAACTGTTCGTGCAGATGGTTGTTGTCTTGCAAACGTCCCCATCTGTTGACTCAGGGATCGAGACGTGGCTGCAGGATCCGTTACAGCCATGAGGATAAGATGCCAGTGATACGAGGCCGTTGGGATCTAGCACGGCGTTCCGTATTACCCTCCTGAACCCACCGATTCCATATTCTGCTAACAGTCATTGGATCTCGACCAACGCGAGCAGCATTGTCGCGATACGACAGACCGCAATCGCGATAGGCTACGATCCGACCTTTATCAAAGTCGGAAACGTGGTGGTACGCATTTCTCCTCCTTACACGAGGCATCGCAACAACGATTCACCAGGCAACGCCGGTCAACTGCTGTTTGTGTATGAGAAATCGGTTGGAAAATTTCCTCATGTCAGCACGTTGTAGGTGTCGCCACCGGCGCCAACCTTGTGTGAATGCTCTGAAAAGCTAATCATTTGCATATCACAGCATGTTCTTCCTGTCGGTTAAATTTCGCGTCTGTAGCACGTCAACTTCGTGGTGTAGCAATTAATGGCCAGTAGTGTATTTCAGTTCTTTGCACCAGTTTAAATGGTTTAGTGTGTGAAGTGTAACTTGGCATTATGCTAAAGAATCCAACGACAAATAAGTAAATACACTCCTGGAAATGGAAAAAAGAACACATTGACACCGGTGTGTCAGACCCACCATACTTACTCCGCACACTGCGAGAGGGCTGTACAAGCAATGATCACACGCACGGCACAGCGGACACAGCAGGAACCGCGGTGTTGGCCGTCGAATGGCGCCAGCTGCGCAGCATTTGTGCACCGCTGCCGTCAGTGTCAGCCAGTTTGCCGTGGCATACGGAGCTCCATCGCAGTCTTTAACACTGGTAGCATGCCGCGACAGCGTGGACGTGAACCGTATGTGCAGTTGACGGACTTTGAGCGAGGGCGTATAGTGGGCATGCGGGAGGCCGGATGGGCGTACCGCCGAATTGCTCAACACGTGGAGCGTGAGGTCTCCACAGTACATCGATGTTGTCGCCAGTGGTCGGCGGAAGGTGCACGTGCCCGTCGACCTGGGACCGGACCGCAGCGACGCACGGATGCACGCCAAGACCGTAGGATCCTACGCAGTGCCGTAGGGGACCGCACCGCCACTTCCCAGCAAATTAGGGACACTGTTGCTCCTGGGGTATCGGCGAGGACCATTCGCAACCGTCTCCATGAAGCTGGGCTACGGTCCCGCACACCGTTAGGCCGTCTTCCGCTCACGCCCCAACATCGTGCAGCCCGCCTCCAGTGGTGTCGCGACAGGCGTGAATGGAGGGACGATTGGAGACGTGTCGTCTTCAGCGATGAGAGTCGCTTCTGCCTTGGTGCCAATGATGGTCGTATGCGTGTTTGGCGCCGTGCAGGTGAGCGCCACAATCAGGACTGCATACGACCGAGGCACACAGGGACAACACCCGGCATCATGGTTTGGGGAGCGATCTCCTACACTGGCCGTACACCACTGGTGATCGTCGAGGGGCACTGAATAGTGCACGGTACATCCAAACCGTCATCGAACCCATCGTTCTACCATTCCTAGACCGGCAAGGGAACTTGCTGTTCCAACAGGACAATGCACGTCCGCATGTATCCCGTGCCACCCAACGTGCTCTACAAGGTGTAAGTCAACTACCCTGGCCAGCAAGATCTCTGGATCTGTCCCCCATTGAGCATGTTTGGGACTGGATGAAGCGTCGTCTCACGCGGTCTGCACGTCCAGCATGAACGCTGGTCCAACTGAGGCGCCAGGTGGAAATGACATGGCAAGCCGTTCCACAGGACTACATCCAGCATCTCTACGATCGTCTCCATGGGAGAATAGCAGCCTGCATTGCTGCGAAAGGTGGATATACACTGTACTAGTGCCGACATTGTGCATGCTCTGTTGCCTGTGTCTATGTGCCTGTGGTTCTGTCAGTGTGATCATGTGATGTATCTGACCCCAGGAATGTGTCAATAAAGTTTCCCCTTCCTGGGACAATGAATTCACGGTGTTCTTATTTCAATTTCCAGGAGTGTATAATAGTCATTATTATGAAGTGGCCCTCTCTGTTACAGTACTGAAATGCACAATTTCTCTGTACTAATGCGCTTTGTACATCAGCCCTAAGTCGAACACGTAACTAGTCTGATACGGAGGTATTTTCTGAGTTCCACAATTTATTCCCTCCATTCATCGGACCGCAGCCGTGCTAGTCCTGGAGCTGCCATCGGCTGCAAGTTGAGCCGATGAGGATGTCCTGGATTCACACACACCGCAGCGAATAAACTGCCGAAAAACGGTCGTCCTTCCTGTGTTGGCCACGCGCCACGATGTATCTCTTGGAACCAGTTTCTGTGGGAACCTCTACTATTGCTCTTGCGGTTGTCTACTCGAGAAACCACAGGAGGTGTCACTGAACATGTGCGACCCCACAGGTGTATGACAAGGCCACAACTGCCACCTCGTGTGAGCGTTGGACGTCAGCATGACGTAACAACCGATATAAAACCTCGTGAACTTCAAAGTCTTTACGGCGTACCAGTCGTCCGAGAGGTCAACGTTTTTGTTCCAGATCTCGTTAGTAATTTTGTACAGTATTCTTATCTACATCTTTACAACGTCGTGGGGTACTGTGAAACCCGTTACTGTTAGTAAAAGTTCAACTGTGGTTATTTCTGGGCAGTATCATAGCTAACAGTGTTTCGAATTTTTTTTAAGAAGTTACAGCGTAGAAGAGTAGTAATACTTTGTTATCACTCATGCAGTTTGAATCAAGGAAGTATCAGAAGAACATTCACTTTATTCTTTTGTGTGTAAGACAGTGACAAATTTTGAGAACACTAGCTATCTTCCATTGTAAAAGCATCTTATTTTGTCGACCAGGCTACACTTAATCCCGAAGTGGTACTTAACAGAAATAAGGGGAAAACTCACAAATAGTTGGTTTCATATGTAGCAAATGAGTAAAGAGAAGGTTTCCCTCCAGTATTATAAAACAGAAATAGATATATGAGTGGAGAGCTGTGAACTGGTATGCAGCACAGGAGTCCTGTCCTAAGACCACTACATCGCTGATACGTCACTAAGCGTAAAAGGTGATTTCAAACCTATTAATCTTGTTGATAACGTAAATGTCATTCTGAAATACTTCGAAAGAAACATAATTTTATCAAACAAGCAGCAGACAACACTGACTCGTGTCTTACGGAGATCAGATCGTCGCTTAATTGCAACAAAATGCAGTCCATGCAGTTTTAACCTAGAACTGACACAAAAGCTAACTGTAACTATCATAGAATTATCAAATAACCAGCGAAGCCGGTCAAATTCTTTGGGCGGAAGACAGCCACCTTGCAACTACCTTAACCATGAGATTAGTTAGTGACACTAAAATGTAAAGAGCCGGCCGGGGTGGCTGAGCGGTTGTAGGCGCTACAGTCTGGAACCATTCGACCGCTACGGTCGCAGGTTCGAATCCTGCCTCGGGCATGGATGTGTGTGATGTTCTTAGGTTAGTTAGGTTTAAGTAGTTCTAAGTTCTAGGGGACTGATGACCTCAGATGTCAAGTCCCAGAGTGCTCAGAGCCATTTCACTTTTTTTTTTTTAATGTAAGAATTTTATTACTTTGCTTACTCACAATTGATTTCCCCCCGTTGTAGTATTTTTGGGGTAACTCTATGGTGTCATAAAAAAAAGTATTAGTTCTTAGCCCAGAAATGGCCAGTTAGAACGAACTGCGGTGTCAGTTCGCGAAATTAAAGCAGGCCTCGTTTTAACGTCTCAATATTTTAACTTGTTCTTAGCTGCATGTACACTCCCTGCCGTGATTTGGGATTAAAAATGTACACTCATTCAAAAGATTTATTGAGTAAAATTCACAGTAAAATGGTTAGGTGATAATAGGATAAAATAGGTGAAGAGCTATAGTCAAAAATATCTCCAGAATATGACACAAAAGTGGATAAATACTCCAAGTATTAGAAAATGGAAAGTAAGCCTTCTGTGATTGTGATATAATACGAAATCCACACTATTTTACAAAATTATGTCCTCGTGCCTATAATGAGTGTATCACAGAAGTGGGAAGAGTGTCGAACACTGAGCTTATTAGCCTGTGCCTCCAAAAACTGAAGAAGATCATAAAAAACACAATCTCAGACAAGATCAATCAAAACCTCTCAGAAGGACAGAATAGCTGGGGAAGCAATCATTAACGTTAGAATACTGTATGAGAAAATCTCCAGAACTAACAAATCAATGTTTGTAGCCATTATTGATTTAGAAAACGTTTTGATCACGTGTAATGATCTAAAACGATAGAAATACTAAGCTGCATTGCGTTACACGATCGAGACAAGAAAATGTTCAGCAGTTTGATAGGTTTAAAAACGACGGTTATCCACATAAAAAGCAGTGTCACAAAATTGATAATAGCAATTACTGATTAACTTCTTCAGTGAAGGTGCAGTAAACAAATGTGGAGATATACGTGATGTGGGAAGAAGTGTGCATGAGGGAGTAAAAAATGCATAGATCTGCAAATGATGTATCAGCGTTGCCCAAATGTGAACACAAGCTGCAAAAGTCGACCGAATTTAGGACCAAGTTCTTTCCAGAAACATATAGAAATAAATAATAACAACAAACCTCCTCTATGTTTCCAGAAACATATAGAAATAAATAATAACAACAAACCTCCTCTATGTACTCAATAATTGTATTTTGTTACAACACTAAAACATTCAGTCATTTAAGACACAAAAGAATTATAGACATTGGCTGCGAGTAGGCATTGATTGAATTCAATGGGGAAAGTTGAAAATTTGTGCTGGACTGGGATTCGAACGCTGTCTCCTGCTCAGTAGGCAGATGCTATGGCCACTTTTATTTTTTTCTTTTAATCTCATTTCTTTCGTTATTGTTCGTTGTATTTGTTCGAGGCGGACGTCTCACGACTCCCCTTCAAGTTCATTGCTGATGCGGTCACTCAGTTTTTTTTATTACAGAGAGCGAATAACCCACTGACCGAACACAATAAGCCATCTGGGCACAGAGTTCATGTGAATTGCTAGGACTACCCTTGCATGCCTCCCACAAGACCCAAATTCTCAACTTATCATATATACGAATGTAGTCCCAGTTGCCCAGTATTCTCATTACTCACAAAATTTCGCCGATTCCCGTAACAGTTCGAGCCTAGTTTGCATCCGCACTGAAGAGATCATTATCCATCCTCGCCTGAATTAAATGTATGTGGTGACTGTTCTTTCGGACTTGCCCTCATTACCCGTAGTATCTGAATTACTGTCAGTTCCCTTGTCTTCGATATTCCCAGCACTGCTACAACGCCATGCAGCGGCTTAGCTCAGAGGTTACATGTTATGGCTCCGAACTGCAAGGCTCACAGAATGGTACATTAGATGCTATCATACTGCGCTGTTTGCATTTCTTTACTACGACTCGGCTCGGTGCGGAAATTTGTTAGGAAAGGCGCTCTGTCTTCTGCTAATTGCCCCCTTTGCGTGTTCCAGATACCGGTTGCAACATACGGTATGAGCCGGATCTGATTCTCTGCTGTTGCGTCAAGTAATAAATTTTTAAAAATTTACATGTGCACCCCGGAATTTGGACCTGCTAAGCAACAACACTCATTATCCTCTCATAGTGAGAAACATTGAAAAAATGTCAGGAAAGAGTGTACAAAGGAGGAAACGTCTTCAGTACAATATCCTGGTAACACATTAACAATGTATATTGCAGTACGTAAAAGCTCGAGAGAAATGGAGGACAAGATATCTTGTCTACCAATCTAGGGGCTGGAAACAAAAGTAAATGACGTATATAGCGGCTCATAATAAGACCAGTTTTGAATCATATAGTTCACGGAACCTGATTAAATTTATCTCCTCTGGGTGGATATATTATCTAAGGAAATTATACGTGTTCTCTGCAAGACGTCATCAACTTCCGAATCTCTATAAAATACATAACAGACAGTATGGTTTTAACACTACAGCTTTTTCCTACTGCGAAACACAATTCTTCTACTGAAGAAACTGCCATAGCTCTTAAGGAAAGCAATTTAGAACGAATGTTTACAGATTTTAATGCTCGACATATGGTCTTGTCACAAATTTGAATGCAACTGAGAGCTACAAATCAACTAACTTAATAACACATTACGTAAACCTACATACTTCGAAAATTCGAATGCAACTGAGAGCTACAAATCAACTAACTTAATAACACATTACGTAAACCTACATACTTCGAAAATTCGATTCTAGTTTTGACCCCGTACTTGTATACTGAATGATATGAATACAGCTGCGAGCTGAACCGCGTGTAGTCCATGTTGCTACACTCGAACGTAGTTATTACTGTTAAAGTGTTTGTTGTTCACAGTCTCAATTAAGTAAATTGTTTTTCTTCACTCAGTCATCTCTACCGCTATTGTTAATCATTTCTTTGAAGTACTTGCTCGAGGTTCGTAGTAAACCACTGATTAGAAATATTTATTCTACGTAGTAAACAAGTGGTGTTAGTGTTCTGCGGCTTCCCTCATGCTGTCGAAAGATGTGTTTCTAAGATTCGCCTACCACCGACTGATGACAATTGCCGACAGCAGGATGCCTTGCGAAGCTCCTTGGACCTTGCAGCTGTCAATCAACTGAAATGGCTATAATTAGGAGGCATAATCCAGTTACAATTTAACAAAACTTAACTGAGATTTTAAACAGCGAAGATCCTACTTCAAACAACAGTTCTATGTACTTTAAATGTCTTGAATAAGTCATGGAAAACTTAGGATTGATTTAGATGAAGTATTTTATGAAAAAATCAAATTTTTATCTTCTAACAGTGAGTACCAGCACTATTATTATGCGCTGAGGTGACGAAAGTCATGGGACACCTCCTAACATCATGTCAGAACACATTTTGCATCATGTAGTGCATCAACTCGACTTGGAATGGACTCAACAAGTCGTTGATGGTCCTCTGCAGAAAATATTGTGCCATGCTGCCACTATAGCCGTCCATAACTGCGAAAGCGTTGCCGGTGCAAAATTTTGTGCACGAACTGACTTCTCGATTATTCTCCCATAAATATTCGATGCGATTCATGTCCATTTCGGGTGATTTGGGTGACCACATAATTCATTCGAATTGTCCAGAACGTTCTTTAAACCAGTCACGAACAATTGCGGTCCAGTGACTTGGCGTATTGTCATCCACAAAAATTCCATCTTTGTTTGGGAACATGAAGCCCATGAATGACTTCAAGAAGCCGAACATAACCATTTCCTGTCAATGATCGATTCATTTCTATCAGACCTAGTCCATTCCATACAAGCATAACTGACATATGGAGCCACCACCAGCTTTCACAGTGCCTTGTTGATAACTGGCTTAGTCGGGTCAGCGCTAGACTCGAACTCTACTTTCAGATCTTACCAACTGAAATCGGGACTCATCTGGTCAGGATTCAAAGGGTTCAAATGGCTCTAAGCACTATGTGACAACATCTGAGGTCATCAGTCCCCTAGACTTAGAACTACTTAAACCTAACCAACCTAAGGACATCACACACATCCATGCCCAAGGAAGGATTCGAGAATGCGACCGTAGCAGCAGCGCGGATCCGGACTGAAGCGCCTACAACCGCTCGGCCACAGCCGCCGGCCTCTGGCCAGGCCACCGTTTTCCAGTCTCCTAGGGTCCAACTGACATATGGTCACGAGCCCACGAGATGCGCTGCAGGCGATGTCGTGCTGTTAGCGAAAGCACTTGCGTTGGTCGTCTGCTGCCATAGCCCACTAACGCTAAATTTCGCAGCACTGTCCTAATGGATACGTTCGTCGTTCGACGCACATTGACTTTTGCGCTTATTCCACACACTGTTGCTTGTATATTAGCACTGACAATTCTACACAAATGCCGTTGCTCAGTCGTTAAGTGAAGGCCGTCGGCCACTGCGTTGTCTGTGGTGAGAAGGAATGCTTGACATGTGGCATTTTCGGCATACTCTTGATATTGTGCATCTCGGAATCTTGAATATCCTAACTGTTTCCGAAATAGTAGGCCTATCTCCAACTACCATACCGCGTTCAAACTCAGTTAATTCCCGTCGTGCGGCCATAAGCAAGTCGTAAACCCTATCACATGAATCACCTGAGTGAAATGACTCCTCCGTCAGTGCATTGCCCTTTCATACCTTGTGTGTACCGAGCGAGGTGGAGCAGTGGTTAGCACACTGGACTCGCATTCGGGAGGACGACGGTTCAATCCCGCGTCTGGCCATCCTGATTTAGGTTTTCCATGATTTCCCTAAATAGCTCCAGGCAAATGCCGGGATGGTTCCTCTGAAAGGGCACGGCCGACTTCCTTTCCCGTCCTTCCCTAATCCGATGAGACCGATGACCTCGCTGTTTGGTCTCTTCTCCCAAACAACCCAAAACCTTGTGTAGGCGATACTACCGCCATCTGTGTATGTGGACATCGTTATCGTGTGACTTTCTTCACTTCAGTGTATTTGCTCCAGCGAAGTGGACATTTATTTAAAACTTTCAGAAAACACGTACTTTTTGCGTACGAAAGTCGACTTAACAGTCACTAATTCAGATAATATTTTTTCATTTGCTCATCCGTCTGCACAACGCTGTCGACAAACGCTTTCCGCAATTTCAGACCAATACAATTTTTCTTGTCACTGCATTTGCCATTATACTCACCCTTCACCGGCCACGCTCACAAATTTTCAATATGAATTCAAACACCCACTCAAAATTATTCAAACGAAACGTAGCTGCCGTCCGCTATCAACAGTTCATGATCTACTCGATTCTCCTCTTCTCTCTTGCGAACCTTCATCAGAAAATTAATACCACTTCTTCCTCCGTCTTCCATTTGGCATCACCTCTTTCTTGATACCCCTCCAGAGTCTTAGAATAATTTACATCGCAATTGTTCGTACGAAAACGTCCACCAACACGCTATACCACGACACCATTACACAATCTCAGCTGGCAAGCTTCGTAACATTAAAAAATTCTCAGAAACAGCTTCATTTCAATTCCGTCTCGTTACAGTACTTCTTCCTACTGTGCTCTCGACACATCAAATTCTAAAAATTGCTTCAAGATATTTGGTCTTCCTCATTATATTAACCGATCCGCCACTGACGTGCCTTCGTCAAACTCTGCTCTCCAAAAACGTTATCTTTCCACTATTAATTGTCTTCCTTCTCATTTACAAAGCGGAGATAAAAATTACGACTTAACGGGGTTTGCACTGGCCTAAATACATTAAATATATTGACACTACACAAAAGTACAATAAAAGGAATACATTTATAAATAAAGCTTCACAAGTACAAGAGGGGCGTTCCATAAATAATGTAGAACATTTTTTTCGGCCAGTTTCGGTTGAAGAAATAAGAAATTTGCTGTGGAACGCGCTGACACTCTCATTCCAGTTGATCGACGGATAAGAAACAAACACCACGATGGTCAGCTGGACGTCTCTGTTGGTGGTGCTGAAACACTCTTCCACCCGTTGGGCACTCAAAGGTGTGCGCCAGCTGGGTTCTTCGCCAGTCTAGAGAAAATCGTAAGGTTAACGAAGGACCATATGTGTGGAATTACTTGCAGGTTGCGAGGCTGAGTGTGACAATTTTTTTTGTCTAACATCGTCACAGGCGATGAAAAATGGGTTCATCACTTGAACCAGAAACAAAAGGCCAAGTCATGGAGTGGCGCCATCCTACCTGTTAGTCAAAGAAAACGTTCAAAGCTACACCCTCAGCCGTCAAAGTCATGGCGACAGTCTTCTGGGACTCTGAAGGGGTCATCCTGTTTGATGTCCTCCTCACGATGCAACAATCGCCACGGAAGTGTATTGTGCTACCCTCAGGAAGGTGAAGAAACGACTTCAGCGTGTTCGTCGCCACAAAAACACAAACGAACTTCTCCTTCTCCGTGACAGCGCAAGGCCTCACACAAGTCTGCGCGCCGAGAAGAGCTCACAACATTTCATTAGTCTGTTCTTCCTCATCCACCCAGCAGCCCGGATGTCGCTCCTTTCGACTTCCCTCTGTTTGGCCCATTGAAGGATGCATTCCGCAGGAAGCAGTATGTAGCAAGACGTTGGTTCCGACGTAGACCAGTAGAGTGGTACTATGCGGGCATACAGGCCCTGTAAGGAAGGTTTGCAGACACTTCTTTAAAGGGTTAGAAATTTCAGTTTTAGCTTAGCAATACACAGCAATCTTCGCAAATGGTTGCTTACAGTTCTGACTGAAAGAATAATGATGTCGATAATCAGAATACTAGAAGAAAACATTATCTTCGACAGTTTTCACTCTTTTCACTGATGAAAACTTTGGCTGAAAAAGCTGAAAACGAAAATTATTCCTTAACAAAAATTTTAGATAATCAGATCAATGATGTAGAATGTCATCAGATAAAGTTACTCTTAAAATTAAGCAAAAAAGTTTTACCGCGACAATTCGTTCCATTCCATTAGTAGCGTAAATAAAATGCAATCTCTATTTGCTGTTACAAACTGTATGCTTATTACAGTATTGCTGTAGAAGCAGAACTTGTGTCGAAGAGTAAGAGCAAGGTATGTGAATCTCCTGTCAACTGACCGTTTCCATACGATTAGGAAATGTCATGGTAAGGTTAACTAAATAATTAAATAGCTAATCTTACATCGTAAAAGGAAATATCCTAATTAGTACATGAGGTGACGAGCGACCTAATGCTAGAACAATCAGTAGGGACATATGTACTATTTGACTCGAGTATTTAACAGGCATTCTGCACTTAAACTAACAGGTTTACGGTGCGAGAAAAAGCTTTCTGCTGCAACTGACACCAAAGATAAGCTCCACTCGAGAGGCCACCAAGGAGACACGAAAGTGTTACGAGGCAACAAAAGTTCCAAGGTCTATAAATAGGTCCACTCGTAAGTGATCACGTGGAAAGTGGATTCTGTGCTCGACATTAGCATATGGTCTACATTACAGTTGTTTGATCGAGGTAGGTATAACATACAATTTTTGTTTACTTACTTGTTAATTTATTTAGCCTCGGAAGGCTAGGGGCATCAAGGCTTCTCTTACGTCCAACTTCTTATTCTACTTGCAGTGGTGTACAAAACTTAAGGGCGAAAGTAACTTTAGCCTAATTTGTCACTGACGAGTAACATAGTAGCTACGACCATACATAAAAAGAACTGCTACAGCATAGTACAGAAGTTAACTAAAAGAAATACGCAATGAGACGAACAGAAATGACAATTTTGTTCAGAAACAGTAATTACACTGAAGTCACCACGATTCATGATAGTCGCCTGGACATCACGAAAGGCGGGACATGGCTCTTAGTGGGGTGTCTGGTCACGACGGACAGCTATGTGTGCTCTGCAGCGTTCTCCCACGCTGGCCACAAGATTGGTTAGGAGTTCAAAGATTTAGAGATCAGTACGCCCATGCAGCGTTACGCCTCCATACACCATAACAACCAGACCAGCAGAACGATGATGTTAGACAGTGCTGGATGTACCCCTACATGGCGGAAGGTGGGAACACTTAGTGCACCCAGGAACAGTGTCAAACGTGGTAGTTTATTGGTCTAGGTAGAACGATGTGGTTAGTGATTATGTTGCATGTGTGTACTGGCCTCTAGATCTTTGAACATGGGACATTCAACAGGCAATCTCATTGTGACACTGTACTACATGTGTATTCCGTCCTCACTTCATTTTTATGGATGACAGTGCGCGACCGCATCGAACACTGCAAGTGGGGGAGCTCTTGGGACGATAGGATATTTGGGGAATGGAATGGCCTGCCCGTTCCTCTGACTTAAACCCCGTCTAACACGTTCTTGTGAGCAGCGTGGAAGTTCCTTGTCGTCTGTGGTGATCATGCACCCTATTAACAACCATGTCGCGCCTTTTGTAATACCCAGGAGACCATCAGAAATCGAAGTAACTTCAAGTAATTATTATTTTTTCAATAAAAGTGTTATGTTTGTCCATCTTACTGCGTATTTTTTTCATTTACCGTCTGTACTATACCGAAGCAGTTCTTTCTACTCGTGGTCCAAGTTTCATCGAGCTGTATTACTTGGCAGCGACACATCATGCGGAAGTTGTTTTCGTTCGTACGTTTTGCACACCAGTGTATTTCACATTACATTAGTTACGACAAGCATGTAAGTTACATGTCAGATGGAATCGCACATTCTGAAGCACTGTGCGATAAACATTGCAGAAAAAACGTAGTTTATATTCGTTCATGAGAAGTAGAACAATACAGACAAATTACAAGTAGCTAGATTTAAACTACGAGCGCTAGCAACAATGGACATTACAGGAGAGGTGAGAGTACAGAAAGAGGAAGCTGATACGAGAAATGATGAAGACAGGGCGAAAATTGAGACGTGACTGTCTGAGAAATGTAAAGAGCAACTAGCGTAACTAGGAGAAGACGGGAGCATTAGTTTTCTGTTCGCTATGTTAATTTTTTGGCGAAAAGTTAGAAGTCCGACAGTGGAAAGCGGCTCAACTTTTTTTCTTCAATGCAGCAGGGCACTGAATTGTGCTCTGAGTGTAGCTTGTCTCGCTCTGGAGGCGGACAGCAGCAGCCACGGAGGAGCTTACGAATATTTCTATGTTTTTGTTTGATGCAGCTAGGGCACTAGACGAGTGTTGCTATTACGATGGGTTGGCAGGTAGTTAATCTCTAATACGGAGTACTGGAAAAAACGCGAACCGAGGAGCCTTTGCAGCAGACAATGTGTATCGTAGTCGGTTAATGTGTCTGCCCGCAACCATCCTAAGTGGGTCTACGAAATATCGACGTGGTCGCAGACCGATGGTATATGTGTAACGACACGGGTATTCATGGTTGGATCTAACCGTATAGAGTTTTCACCAGTCCTGCCATGCTGGATTACATCGCATTAGTGGAGGTTATGTACAATGAGTGATTGCTCATTCTGTGGAACACACAACAAGTACCACTGTCACACCTTAGCTAAAGAGTCTTGCTGAGAACCCGAAAAATTTGCGGTCCTACGTAAATTCACTGTCTGAGGCTTCTATCCAGTCACTCCCTTGCTAGTCTGTTGTGGCAGTAGAAGGTAGAAAAGGGAGATCCGATGCTATAAATTTTAAACTGAAGAAATCGTTCACGCAGGAGAATCGTAGAAACATATCGTCTTTCGACTATCGCATAGGGGTCCCTAACGTAGACAAACGACTCAAAGAATTGAAAGCAATGAAGTCGTCACGTCCTGGCGGAATTCCAGGTTGATTTTACTCTACGGCTAAAGCCCCTCAATTATCTTTCATTTATTGAGAATCAGTCACCTAGCACAGAGTCCCAAGCGACTGAAAAATAAAAGGCAGATGACCCCTGTACGAAAGAAGGTTAAAAGAACGGATCCGCAAAATTATAGACCAACATACTTAACATGGAATTTCTGCAGAATTCTTGAA
Source organism: Schistocerca serialis cubense (assembly GCF_023864345.2). Lineage (NCBI taxonomy): Eukaryota > Metazoa > Arthropoda > Insecta > Orthoptera > Acrididae > Schistocerca > Schistocerca serialis. The sequence continues at coordinate 441,480,510 of NC_064641.1, read as the reverse complement.
CATATTTTCAGTTCCAGTATAATATATTTCCTTGAGAGGGAGAAGCTTCTGTCCATAGGTCAACACGGTTTCAGAAAGCACCGCTCGTGAGAAACTCGGCTTGCCCTTTCCTCACACGATATCTTACGAACCATGGATGGAGGACAACAACCAGACTCCACATTCCTAGATTTGCGGAAAGCATTTGACACAGTGCCCCACTGCATATGTTAACGAAGATCCGAGTGCCCAGATATGTGAGTGGCTCGAAGACTTCTCAAGCTATAGAACCAAGTACGTTCTCCTCGACGGCGAATATTCGACAGAGACAAGGGTGTTGTCAGGAGTGCCCCAGGGAAGTGTGATAGGACTGCTTATATTCTCTATATAGACAAATGATCTGATGGACAGCTTGAGCAGCAGTTTGAGCAGCAGTCTCTGGTTGTTTGCTGATGACGTCGTTGAGTAACTGTTAAAAGATACAAGATTACTTGTACAAAATTTCTGTTTGGTATGATGAGCTTACTCTGAATGTAGGAAAATGTAAGTTAGTGCAGATTACCAGGAGAAACAGTCCTGTAAAGTTCAAATACAATGTTAGCAGTGTGCTGGTTGACGCAATCACGTCAATTAAGTATCAAAGCGTAACGTTGTAAACGGATATGAAATAGAACGACCACATGTAAGGACGATAGCAGGGAAGGCGAATGGCAGACTACGGTTCATTAGCAGAATTTTAGGAAAGTGTGGTTCTTCTGGAAAGGAGGTCGCGTATAGAACACTATTGTGACTCATACTGAGTCGCTCATTTTACTCTCTTCCATACCTTAGCAGATAAACATGCACTCACTCTACCTTCGTAGTTTTGTTCGGAACGTCTTTCCCGGAGACTAATTTGTATGTCCCATAACCCTCTCACAGTTACAGCCAAGACTTTTGGGAGGGTTTACTTTACAGTAAGGCTAATGCTGAAATGGCTCCTAAGCACTCCTCGATTGGAATCTCGCAGTCTCATTTCCAGGTGTCTGTTATTTGGCCGAAAAAGAAATCGAGCTCTACATTGGAATACTTCTCAAACAGTCCAGTTACCAGAGCCGTCTTGATACACGACGCAAACAAGAACAATAGATGAATTAATAAAATCACGAAATTTCTGGCATCATAACGGAGTTATAGCAGCGTGAAGCGTGTAATGGCAAATATCATCCGCAATATGCGATGGGGTTGTTATATCCACCTCATCCTTTTATAAGACTCCTCCCTTGGTGATTTAGAGAGGGGGGACGGGTTTATTTATATTCATGAGTTACTGGGTACAAGATGTGTCATACACTCTTTGTGCTTCTGTTGCACGTTTTTCAAAACGTAGCTCCATCGACGTCCAAGGTTATCACTTTCGAATCCATTAATGCTCACGCTAGCAAAATAATTTGGCGTGAAATGTGTTTCAAAATGAACATTGCTTATTAAGATTCCTATTGAATGAGAAATTTATTCTGAAGGCTGCTAAAGTACAGGATATACACCATTAGTAGAAATCACTTTTCGGCAGTATACAACTCGTTATTCCAGATCGTGTGAAACTGCGTCTGGCGTCGAAACAGAGTTTCAGAAAGGTCTCACGGGAACCGGTACTCCCTGACGGTGTGCCAGGCGCCGATCAGTGCCGCCAAATACTAGAAAGCAGGACGAAAGATCGACGAGAGTTTTAATTTGGTATTTTTGATCCTGTTGAAAACACAAGGTTTTGTGCTATTACAATGGAAATACAAGATAACGATATTTCACCTACATCGTGACTTACATGAAGTTCCAAAAGAACTCTTTAAAAGAGCAGGTGACAATCCGTTAATGGGATAAGTATAGGTTTATTTAACGTATTTTAAGCTTTTGTTGTAACAGAAGTGTGTAAATGAAAAGAAACCTTAAGGATGTGGGAGCAATATACACCGTTAAACATAATTAATGAATCACTTTTTAGAATCCCCTCATTTCCCACAAATTGCGGCGCAAAAGTTTCAAATTTGGCTCAAAGGTGTCTAAAACTTTTCTCTGATGTGGTTCAAACGTGTGGCGCCCTGTGACGTCACCCTCGAGTTCGACAACGCTTCAGACGGCAAGGTGTTGAGGTATGCGAAAAAGAGGCCAGAGCTCAGGAGATTAAGTGAGGTGTAATGTGGGCTAGTGATGTCACATTTGCACCAAATTTCACCACGATTCTGCCCTGGACCACTACTTGGACGTGTCACACAATAGGAAGGTAGATACACCCACTCTTCCCCACATTAAACCCATATGTGGACGCCTCTGCGATGGCGATCAGAACAGCGACGCCTAGCGTTTAAATCACGCGGCTTTCTAATGGGTGGCCGAGGAAAACATTTCGAAAACGACAGTTCGCAGTACGATGAGCAACAGGACGACATTCTTTACTGCTATCATATCCAGACCTTTCAACCTTTCTCTAAGGACACTGTGGGCCTGTACCGCCAGAGAACGTGATTGCCCCCCTCTGGAGCGCGGCACGACCGCAGTTTTTGCTCTCGTGTACAGAGTGGAACCCATAGAGACCGCACAAAACCATTCGACACAATCTAAACGCGATGCAAATGCAAATTGGCAGAGGATGTTTATGCATTTTTAGCCCTCCTGTGCCATGATCACCAAGTGGAGGGGCCGGGGCGGGGGGGGGGGGGGGGGGGCAAGGCGAGATTGACATGTGCATGAATAAAAGGGCTAGCTGTGTCTCTAATTTGACCTTCACGATTATTGCTCCGAATTTTAACAGTAAATATTTAAAATTTTATCGGAGACAGAGCATTATTAACAAAATAAAAGCTGAACAACGCCGAAATGAGCGTAATAAGAGCAGTGCGAGGAGAATTCAATGGATTTGAACGTAAATTTTTGTTAAGAGATCTGGCCAAAAGCCTTAATAAGCTTTGGTGTCATTTATTCAGTCTCTCGAAGGCCTTTTTGGTACCTAAACGAAAGGTGACAGAAAAAAGACCTGAATGCTTAATTCAATCTTCGTAAATTTTTTGCACTGTCGATGATCGTAATATAGTGCCCCCTTCCAATCATAGCACATATACCGAAGTGAAAGATACAGAGATAAGTGATTGTGAAATAGAAAATCAACGAAAATCGTTCAATAGTGGAAAGGCTTATGCACATACAGATACGTATACTTCTGAAAGCCCACAGAGACTGTGCAGAAGTACTTAGCCTCTTCTAGCTGAAGGACTGTTCCAGTCTAAATCTGTCGCCCGGTTGGATTATCTGAAGAGACGAGAAAGATCCAACAGAGGTGGTGCGTTTCGTCACGAGATCATTTAGTAAGTGCAAGAGCGTTACGGATATGTGGTAGTCCCTGCAAGAGAGTTGTACATCACGGAGAGTTTTACTGTTGAAGTTCCGGAAGCGTACCATTTAAAAAGGATCGTGCAACATATCACTTCCTCCCATATGTCTATAGAAAGGGCCAAGAGGAGAAAACCCGAGAAATTCGAGCCACTACGCAAGTTTACCGTTACTAGTGTTTCAAGAATTTTGAATAGCTATTTGGAGTCGTATCGAAAATACGTGAAGGAGACAGGTGAACGGAGAGTATAATGGCGAGTGAAGTAACAAGAAAAATTTTATTGGTCAGGAATGCGGTAAGTGTTTGTAGACAATGTCGTGCAGACAGACTGTGGCAAATGAACAAACTGTTTAATTGAATTACTGACTATTGCGACGACTTCCGTACGCAAAGGTGTATTTGGAACTGTTTAATTGTTTTAAATGTCGTAACATATGTTTTCCGGAAGTTTTAAATAAATCTGCACTTCGCATGAACAAATATAATACTAGTGCGGTTGCCTATGGTAGACATGTGCATTTTTCTCAAAACAAAGGATCTAAATCAATCATAAGTTTTCCCAGATTTATTCAAAACGTTTGAAGTGAATCTAATTATTGTTGGAAGTGCGATCTAGAGAAATTTTAGTAAATTGTAACTGGATTTCGCCTGCGTAGAATTGTCAGTGCGAAAATACAAGCTACATTGAGTCAGACAAGCGCAGAAATCAATGTGGGACGTGCAACGAACGTATCGATTACGAGGGTGCGACGAAATTTGGCATTAATGGGCTATGGCTGCAGACGATCGGTGCAAGTGCCTTCGCTAGTAACACGACATCGCGAGCCTCAGTTCTCCTGAGCAAGTGACCATGTCGATTGGCCACTAGGCGACTGGAAAACCGTGGCCTGGTCAGATGAGTCCCGATATCAATTCGTAAAAGCTGACAGTAGAGTTCGAGTCTCGCGCAGATCCCGCGAAGCCAGTTACCAACAAGGCACTGTGAAAGTTGGTGGTGACTCCGTAATGGTGTGAGTTGTATTTATACGGAATGGACTGCGTCTTCTGATAGAAATGAACCGATCAATGAAAGAAAATGGTCATGTTCGGCTTCTTGGATTGATTAATTCGTATCATGTTTCCAAACAAAGATTGAATTTTTGTGGATGACAATGCCGCATGTCACTGGCCCACAATTATTCGTGATTGGTTTAAAGAGCGTTCTGGACAGTTCGAATGAATGATGTGGGCACCCACATCGCATCCAATATTTCTGGGAGAATAATCGAGAAGTCAGTCCGTGCGCAAAATCTTGTACCGGTAACGCGCTCGCAGTTATCCATGGCTATAGTGGCAGCATGGCACAATATTTCTGCAGGGAACCTTCAACGACTTGTTGAGTCCATGCCATGCCGAGCTGGTGCACTACACGGGGCAAAATGGGGTCTGACACTATGTTAGCAGGTGTCCCATGACTTTTGTCCCCTCAGTGTGAAATAATAGTGCTGGTGCCCACTGTTAGATGATAAACATTTGCGTTTTTCATAAAATACTTAATCTAAGTCAATCCTGAGTTTTCCATGACTTATTCAAAACATGTAAAGTGCATCGAACTGTTGTTTGAAGTGCGATCTTCGCTGTTTAAAATCTCAGTTGAATTGTGTTAAATTGTAACTGGATTACGCCTCAAATTAATAGCCGTCTCAGACGACTGACAGAGCACGGCCCAGGAAGCTTCGCAAGGCACCCTGCTACTGGCAGCTGTCTTCAGCCACAGGTAGGCGGAACTGAGAAACAAGTCTTTGCACAGTATAAGGGAAGTCGCAGAGCACTAACAACACACACAGAATAAATATTTCTGCTCTGTGGTTTACGACGAACTTCGAGAAAGTACTCAAATAAATTATTAACAATAGCAGTAGAAATAACTGAGTAAAGAAAAACAATTTCCTTAATTGAGATTGTGAACTACAGAGCACTTTAACAGTAATAACTACGTTCGAGTGTAGCAACATGGACTACACGCAGTTCAGGTCGCAGCTATATTCCTATCATTCAGTAGACAAGTACGCAATCAAAATTCATGTCATAATGTATTTAATACAGCGAATTTTATTTGCAAATAATGTAGACTCACACAGTTGTTCATTTAGTTTACTGTTGTGTAGATCACAGTTGTAATCTGGTTGATGACAAGAACGATAACTCGAGGCAATATAATCTCGTAAACATGGGCTCTAAATTGCATGCGTTAAGGGCTATGGCCTTTTGTTCAATACATCTACATCTACGTGATAACTCTGTTATTTACAATAAAGTGGCTGGCAGAGGATTCAATGAACCACCTTCAAACTGTCTCTCCACCGTTCCACTCTAGAACGGCACGCGGGAAAAACGAGCACTTAAATTGTTCTGTGCGAGCCCTGATTTCTCTTATTTTATCGCGATGATCATTTCTTCCTATGTCGGTGGGTGCCAACTGAATGTTTTCGCAATCGGACGAGAAAATTGGTGATTGAAATTCCATGAGAAGACCCCGTCGCAACGGAAAACGCCTTTGTTTTAATGATTGCCACTCCAGTTCACGTATCATGTCTGTGACACTATCTCCCCTATTTCGCGATAATACAAAACGAGCCGCCCTTCTTTGTACTTTTTCGATGTCATTCGTCAGTACCACCTGATGCGGATCCCACACCGCACAGCAATACTCCAGAATAGGGCGGACAAGCGTGGTGTAAGCACTCTCTTTAGTAGACCTGTTGCACCTTCTAAGTGTTCTGCCAATGAATCGCAGTCTTTGGTTTGCTCTAACCACAGAATTATCTATGTGTTCTTTCCAATTTAGGTTATTTGTAATTGTAATCCCTAAGTATTTAGTTGAATTTACAGCCTTCAGATTTGTGTGACTTATCGCGTAATCGAAATTTAGCTAATTTCTTTTAGTACTCATGTGAATAACTTCACACTTTTCATTATTCAGGGTAAATTGCCACTTTTCACAGCATACAGATATCTTATCTAAATCATTTTGCAAGTTGTTTCGATCTTCTAATGACTTTACAAGACGGTAAATGACAGCATCATCTGCCGTCTTAATCTAAGTCGGCTGCTCAGATTGTCTCCTATGTCGTTAATGTAGATCAGGAACAATAGAGGGCCTATAACACTTCCGTGGGGAACGCCGGATATTACTTCTGTTTTACTCGATGACTTTCCGTCTATTACTACGAACTGTGACCTCTCTGACAGGAACTCTCGAATCCAGTCGCACAACTGAGGCGATATTCCGTAGGCACACAGTTTGGTTAGATGACGCTTGTGAGGAACGGTGTCGAAAGACTTCTGGAAACCTAAAAATATGGAATCAATTTGACATCCCCTGTCGATAGCACTTATTACTTCAAGAGTATAAATAGATAATTGTGTTTCACAAGAACGATATTTTCTGAATCCGTGCTATGTGTCAATAAATCGTTTTCTTCGAGGTACTTCATAATGTTCGAATACAGTGTATGTTCCAAAACTCTACGGCAAATCGACCTTAGTGATGGAGGCCTGAAATTCAGCAGATTACTCCTACTTCCCTTCCTGGATACTGGTGCGACTTGAGCAATTCTCCAGTCTTTAGATACGGATCTTCCTGTGAGCGAGTGGTTGTATATAACTGCCAAATATGGAGCTATTTTATCAGCATACTCTGCGAGGAACCTGACTGGTATACAATCTGGACCGGAGGCCTTGCCTTCACTAAGCGATTTAAGCTGCTTTGTTACACCGAGGTTATCTACTTCTATGCTTCTCATCTTGGCAGTTGCTCTTGATTGGAATTCAGGAATATTTACTTTTTCGGGAAACCGTGTTTAATAAAAAAAATGGTTCAAATGGCTCTAAGCACTATGGGACTCAACATCTTAGATCATAAGTCCCCTAGAACTTAGAACTACTTAAACCTAACTAACCTAAGGACATCACACACACCCATGCCCGAGGCAGGATTCGAACCTGCGTCCGTAGCAGTCCCGCGGTTCCGGACTGCAGCGCCAGAACCGCTAGACCACCGCAGCCGGCCCGTGTTTAATAACTCTGCTTTAGTGGCACTGTCATCAATGACTTCACCGAAGTTATCGCGTAGTGAAGGTATTGATTGCGTCTTGCCACTGGTATGCTTTATGCATGACCAGAATCTCTTTGGGTTTTCTGCCAGATGTCGAGACAGAATTTCCTTGTGGAAATTATGAAAAGCATCTCGCATTGAAGTAGTCACTGTATTTCGAACTTCTGTAAAACTTTTCCAATCTTGGGGATTTTGCGTTCTTTTAAATTTGGCATGCTTTTTTCGTTGCTTCTTCAACAACAATTTGACCCGTTTTGTGTACCATGGATGATCAGTACCATCACTTATTAATTTATGTGGTATATATCTCTCAACTGCCGTCGATACTATCTCTTTGAAATCATTCCACATCTTTTCTATGCTTATGTGATCAGATCGGAAGGAGTGGAGACTGTCTCTTAGAAAGACGTTAAGAGCATTTTTATGAGCTTTTTAAAATAGATAAACTTCGCGTTTCTTTTTGATGGTAGTAGGTGTTACGGTATTCAGTCTAGCACCAACTGCCTTGTGGTCGCTAATCGCTGTATCTGTCACAATACTCGCTATTTGTCCAGGATTATTCGTTGCTAAAAGGTCAAGTATACTTTCGCAACCATTTACGCTTCGAGTGGGGTCATGAACTAATTGTCCAAAATAATTTTCTGAGAAAGCATTCAGTACAATTTCGGATGACGTTTTATGCCTGCCGCCGGCTTTAGACGTCTAATTTTTCCAGCATATCGAGGGTAGATTGAAGTCACCACCGACTATAATTGTATGAGAGGGGTACTTATTTGAAATGAGACTCAAGTTTTCTTTGAACTGTTCAGCAACTATATCTTTTGAGTTGGGGGTCGGTAAAACAAACCAATTAATAGTTTAGTCCGATTGTCAGATATAACCTCTACCCAAACTATTTCACACGAACTATCCAATTTCGCAACAAGGCAAACTACCTCGGACAGCAATAAATACTCCACCACCAACTGTATTTAATCTATCCTTTCTGGACACTGTTAGTTCGTTTGCAAAAACTTCGGTTGAACTTATATCCGCCTTTAGCCAGCTCTCTGTACCTACAACTATTTGAGCTTCAGTGCTTTCTACTAGGGCTTGGAGCTCTGGTTCTTTCCCAACACAGCTATGACAGTTTACAACTACAATACCAATCGTTTCTACGACTACCTTACTGTGTTTTACCTGCCCACTTTTAGACGGACGCCCCTTCTGTGGTTTCCTGAGACCCTATAACCTAAAAAAACCGCCCAGTCCCTTCCATACAGCCCCCGATACCCGTGTAGCCACCTCATGTGTGTAGTGGACTCCTATCAAGCAGAACTCGGAAACCCACGACCCGATGACGCAAGTCAAGGAATATGCAGTCTACACGGTCACAGAACCGCCTGAGCCTCTGATTCAGACCCTCCACTCGGCTCTGCATCAAAGGAGCACAGTTGATTCTGTCGACGATGCTGCAGATGGTGAGCTCCGCCTTAATCTCGGAAGCAAGACTGCCAGTCTTTACCATTTCCGCTAGCCGCCCGAAACCAGACAGAATCTGCTATGATCCAAAGCGACACACGTCATTGGTACCGACATGAGCCACCATCTGCAATTGGTTGCACCCAGTACTCTCCATGGCATCCGGAAGCACCCTTTCCACATCCGGAATGAGTCCCCCCAGAATGCACACGGAGTGCACACAGGCTTCCTTCCCCTCCTTGGCAGCCGTGTTCCTAAGGGACCCCATTACGCGCCTAACGTTGGAGCTCCAAACTACCAGCAATCCCACCCTCTGTGAATGCCCAGACCTTGCGGGCCGAGAAGCTTCCTCTGGAACAGGGTGGACGACTGCATCCGGCTCAGAGATATCGTCAGCCATAAATAACGCCCGAAACCTGTTCGTCAAACGAACTGTGGAGGCCCTACGATCGGCTCCTTGGAAAGTTTTTCGCTGCCTACCAGACTTTAGAATGATCTCCCACTCGACCATGGGTGAGGGGTCAACCTCTGTGCAGGCAGTACCCGGGGCAGTCACAGCAGTGGACCGATCGGAGGACACGTGGGACGTGCTCGACGTCCCTCGTATCCCCGTGTTCGATCCCCCACAGTGACGCTCCTTGGCAGCAGCCTCAAGATGTGTGACCGAAGCCAACGCAGCCTGGAGCAGTGAGCAAAGGGTCGTCAACTCAGCTCGCACCTGTACACAACAATCACAGTTCATATCCATTACTGCAGTCGCTCCTGTTTGAAGCTAGTATAAATATGCAACAAACGAAAGGTGTACTCGCCTAATTGGCAGTGGAAAATCGAAGTGCTCTCTCACTGATGGCATAACTGACACTGAGATGTTCTAACCAAACAAACAAAAGCCTGTATGATATGAGGGTCGATACAACGGTCGATAGCAATGGCAGTACTGCACACTACACTGTTATTGAAATAAAAGGTTGTGCCTAGTAAGCACTCAAACACGAGAGAAATTACAAAAATAAACTAGTAACTACACAGATAACGGAAAATAAGTCGCTCCTGTTTGAAGAGTGGTGTTTCACAGTAGCGAAGATGAACAAGTGCTCTTAGGTTTAAGGAATCAACTTTATAGCTTTTGTTTAGCGGATGTTTTTTCTTGTTTTGGGCTATACTACCACCTCTCAAAACATGAGAAGGAAAGAGTTTGCAGTGGTATAGATTTGTTTCGCAGCAGCGAAGATGAAGATGTTCATAGCTCTTAAGGTATGCTTTTTTAGAGCATATGTTTACTAGACGTCCTTGCTTCAGATGATCGTTCTTGTCTTATCTCTGAAATCGACCATTTCTCCTGGGACACCCTCCCTTCTATTAAAATTTGCTACATAACAAACGGTAATCCAACATTATCAACCCTCATCTCATGTCTATAAACTTCGATAAAGATTTAATTCAACATAAATTTCGTGCACTACTTAGTGCAAATGGCTCTGAGCAAAAATGGCTCTGAGCACCATGGGACTTAACTACATTGGTCATGAGTCCCCTAGAACTTAGAACTACTTAAACATAACTAACCTAAGAACATCACACACGTCCATGCCCGAGGCAGGATTCGAACCTGCGACCGTAGCAGTCGCGCGGTTCCGGACTGTAGCGCCTAGAAGCGCTAGACCACCGCGGCCGGCCACTACTTAGTGAACTACCGTTATTGTAATATATTTTATGTTCTGTTTGCCCTGTCGGTACGTGTGTATTTGAAGGTGTGACCACACCTGTTTTTTCTATGTACAAAGGATGAGGCAGCGCAAATACGGAAAGTTAGTGATCGATATATATATGGTGGTCGATTATCTCAAGAGGAGTAGAGCAGCAACTCTATTGGTTGACAGTAATTTCTCTGAGCAGAATAATTTTTGAAATATTTAACCAATTTGATTGCAGAGGTGACAGCCTAGTTAGTTAAGTTGCCAGTAAAATTCAGCAAAGAACTACTTACTACGAGAACGGACAGGGCTTTATATTTACTTGATAACAGAGTCAGAAGTTCAAAACAGCATCGTTTTTCAACAAAATATTTCTTAGTAATAGACTAGCCACCCATAAACATTACACCATTTGAACTTAAAGAATTGAAACAGGTTCAGGACTTTAACTTGCTGTCTTTTTCTTTTTACCTCCTAAACATCAACAATACGAAGGGGAAACTTCTGTGAACATGGTTCTTCCACTCTAGATTTTATGCTTACAAGAACACGTATAAATTTACAACAGCGTTAGCTGCCATCTGATTCTTGAACGTTTACTGCATGTGTGATTCGTATCTTACTTACTGGTGTGCAGAAGTGAATACACTGTCTTCCTTCTAATATGATAGGTACACCACTGGAAAAAAAAAAAAAAGAAAACAAAGTTTACAGTTTACTCAGCATGGTGGCCATATTCCTTGTGTCGCCTTCAGAAAGGGCTAGTTACGCTCGCTCTTTATTAATTGGAAGTTCATTCACAATATGAGTAACAATAGGGGACCAAAGATCGAACCCTGTGTAGCTTTATCACTGATCTTTTTTCCTCTCCCTCTTACCATCCCTCTGCGTCCCCCTTCCCCCTACCCGTCGAAAAATGTTTACTTTTTTCATTAGTTCAAGTATTGCGCTCTGCTGGTAATGGCTTAGAAGTAATCATCAACTACCGCAACAGGAAACAAAAGTTAACTGACACTAGTGGGAACTACCGTATGTGAAATATGTAGCCACTTGTAAGACATTGTACCCAGAGCGTAGCCATACAATCTCGTGGTGGCTGTATTACATACACGTGACGTTTTCGTACATGTGTTACAAATGTTGGGTGATGGATGACCCCTGCGTTTTCTAAGATAAAAGAAAATTTTCTCACGAACAAATGTCCTGCAGCATGTTGTTATGTACAAACGGTGTTGCACAAAAGGCAGTATCTTGAAAACCTGGTATCAGACAGAGCTTAATTCGAAGAATTCTAATAAACGGGTGCATCACCCAAGAAAGAGGTAAATTACAAAATCTTCATTTCACGGTTTTTAGAATATTGTGAGTCAGCTTGGACCTTTAAAATGGTAAGATTAATAAGGGAATTAGAGAAGACCAAATGAAGAATGACACTTTTCGTCACAGATTTATTCAGTAGGCGCGTGGGGGTAACGGTGATCCTTGTCGAATTCCAGTGCTAGACGCAGCGAAAGAGTCTTGGGCCACACATAGGTGACTACAGTTAAAATCCCGGCTGAGTAATGTCATAGAAGATTCAGCCGCGTATAACGGTCTTCCACCCAAAATAACCACGATGGGAAAAATGAGATAAATTCTAATTCATACAATACGCGTCGAACAGCCGATTCCCCATTCACAGATGAAATGAGAAAGAAGAAAAATGATAGTGGTCCTCCACAGCGTTTGGATTGACACTCACGGCCACTGCTCCGATATGCAGATTTCGGCGCAACCGTACAACGTTGCTAGGAGTAACACTATTTTAATCTGCGTGTAAGAAAATATTACACTGCAGGTTTCACATTGAGAAACCTCGTTTGAATATCGATTGGTAGTAAGAAGATTCCTTTATGTCTCGTGTAAGAAGGAGAAATATTGTAACGGGACATCCTACTCTAGCATTAGTTTTCCTCAACAGTAGTTGTCGATACCAGTCTCATTTATCAAATTTTGGACAGGTCAGTATTATCTCAGTTGCTTTTCTGAAAACTTACATATAATTTTGTACACAGTATGTTATATTTAAAGCTAAAATTTGTGAAGAGGAATTACTTTATAAAGTATCTTAGTTTCGATGTTATAATCGATAAGTACTAGTTCCGAATGTAGGCTACAGTTAAAATTATTTTTTATAGAAACATTCGAAATTACGAAATATTTGCTCACTTAAAAGTTCTGTTATTAATTACGCAATCCTGTACTGTTTACTATGTTTATTTATGAAATAATGTTTATTTATGAAATAATGATGGAAATTAATAATGTAACAGAAACTAGTAGAAATTCACTTGTTAAGAAAAATTGTAAACCCTTTGGAATACTATTATTTCCGCAGAGTGTGAGAGTAGTAAGCTGGCCTATGACGTGATCGGACATATTTTTTTAATTTTGTGCGAACAATGTAATTTCGGCTTTGTTATTGTGAAAAATCAAAATACTGTATGATATACAAAACTGTGAAAAAATACATTTACGTAAAAAAATTTGTACAACAAAATCGTCCGATTAGTTCAAACCAACCGTGAGAACTTGATGTGACTTTTTCAGCTTCAAAAATCAGACCCCTAGACAAAAAGAACTGGATCGAACTCAACATGGCAAGCTAAGTAAACTAGAAAGTTTTCTGTAATCTTCGCTCCTCTCAAGTCTTCATAAAATACATTTGTAATGTGCACTATAGATGGCAGTAGGAAGGAACGGGTAGCTTACAATACCTACTATCAAATATCGGAGTTCAATAAAGGCATTATTGTGTCCTATCGAGACTGGTTTATCGTTCAGCGATACTGCTACTCGTATCGATCTGAATCTCATTCTGACACGCAAATTTGCAATTTGTAGATTCAGAAGAACTTGCGACTACCACCATGGAGGAGGGACATGCAAGATAGTACAGCCACAGAAAGTGCCTTCAGTAAGGATCTGGGCTTATTTGCAGCCAAACAAGTATCGACAAGAGTAGGTCGACGACATTTTGGAGCAGCACCAACTGTGAGGTCGGCGACCGTTTTTGCGGCTTGCCTTGATTCGACAGCAGGTGCAGACGCAACGACAGCAACGTACCTGTTGCTGCAACAGGAGCAGCCCAGACTTCATAACACGACGAAGGGCGTGCTGGCTTGCCACCTACCAAATACTGCCTCCCACCAAGCGGGCCCAGGTTCGATTCCCTACCTGGTCGGAGATTTTATCCGTTCGGAGTCTGGGTGTTGTGTTGTCCTCATCGTCATTTCATCCTTATCACCGGCGCGCAAGTCGCCCAATGTGTTGTCGACGGAATAAGACTTGCACTTGGCGCCCGGATGTCGCCGAATAGGGGCCTCCGAGCCAACGGTGCCACACGCTCATTTCCATTTTTATCCAGTTTTGACGTTGCATTCGTCATCGTCATAGAGGCCAAGTACCTGGCGTAATGACAAGGTGTGCAGTTTGGTGCATAACATGATCACCTCTGGTTCGCACTGCACAGCAGACGTTACACTTCTGCTGCGTTAAGGCTTAGTCTGCACCCTATCTTCGAGGTCTCTCTGCGGTTGTCCTTCAACAAGAAAATGCAAGACTGCGTGTTGCCTAAACTGTTTCCACGTACCTTGAAACACAAGGAGTTGTACTGTTTTCCTAGCCATCACATTCTCTAGATCTCTCACTATTGGAAACATCAGGTCATTAGTTACCTAGAGACTGGGTCGCTATTAATCACCAGCCACTACAGTTGATGAACTCTGAGAGATGGAGCAGCGTGGAATGACGCCCTCGTATCCGTCAACCAAGCGTACAAGGATCGGTCCAATCCGACATGTCGAACCTGCCCAGAAATATTTTATGTAGTAAGAATACACCGAAAGAAAAACAATATTAAAATTTTAGCTGCTAAGACACACTGCAAGTACTTCAAAAAATATCGAAACTTGCCAAATTCATAGCTCGCCAGGTGACGGGAGAAACGTGCGAGTATACCCCTGCCTTAGCTGTAGCAGACAGCGTCTGAGCAACGTGGTGGTCACATGTCCTTGGTTAACGACACATAGGTAAACAGATAACACGGCACATTGCGATCATAATTTATAAAGCGAATTTCAATTCCTTTGACAGTTTTTCTGACACAAATGTTCGCAGTGACTATACGCTCGAATTTGCAACTCACTCAGTATGAATAATAAATAGCAGTCGCCTTTTGAGTATCGCTAAATGTTAACAATGGAAGTAAAACAGAGTTAATTGTCTTTGTGATTTCTTCGTATAAGCTTGCTAATAACACCTGTCTGTGCTGGTTCCAGAGTTTTATAGTAATATGGAATGCAGCTAATCTTTACAACCTTGTAAAGATAAAATATGAAGAACTTCGTGTGCAATCCAAATCACTTACTTCTCCGAAGACTTACAAAAGTGTTATTTATTAATTAATTTCATGTATGGAAGTGAAACATGGACGATAAATAGTTTAGGCAAGAAGAGAATAGAAGCTTTTGAAATGTGGTGCTACAGAAGAATGCTGGAGATTAGATGGGTAGATCACATCACTAATGAGGAAGTATTGAATAGGATTGGGGGAGAAGAGAAGTTTGTGGCACAACTTGACTAGAAGAAGGGATCGGTTGGTAGGACATGTTCTGAGGCATCAAGGGATCATCAATTTAGTATTGGAGGGCAGCGTGGAGGGTAAAAATCGTAGAGGGAGACCAAGAGACGAATATATTACGCTGATTCAGAAGGAGGTTGCAGTAGTTATTCGGAGATGAAGAAGTTTGCACAGGATAGAGTAGCATGGAGAGCTGCATCAAACCAGTCTCAGGACTGAAGACCTCAACAACAACAACAATTTCTTAGACATTCATTCGAATGGTGTCGACATTTCGTTAGAAATTGTGGAAACATTAGAGCAAACAGGAAATAACTTGAACGAATCCGTGAATTGTGATTCGAAACATGATTTCTGTTCTAATTAATTTCCAGAGCGAAAAATAGAGTACCTTCTAACCCCAAAGAAAACAGGTACATAATAGCTTTCAACGACAAAGAAAAGGCAATTTTTTTTTTTAGGTAAATGAAAGAGGAAGCTAACGCATAAGCATAGACTAAGCAGTGTGCAACGCCGGTTTCGTTTCGTAAGATCTGAACATGAATTGTACAAATGAAAGAAAGATTTACACAAAGTACGAAATATACCCCACTCAAACTCGCAGAAATGTGAAAGGAAATCCATTCGAAAGATTTGGAACTGCTACCGAGAGTCAGTGCACCATTTCCGAATGAGATCTTCCTAGACTGAGCGCTCTGAATTGAAAGTGAGATGAACTTTTTAAGGAGATTCAGGAAATTATACAGAAAACCAAGTCGCAAAATTACGATGTTTACTTCAAGTAAATGTGTAGAGGAGATTTTACTAACAGGTAACGCTATAGAGAAATTCGTAGCTGATATAAGGCGAAGCTTTATGTTATCCCATAAAATGCTGTGTATAAAGCCAATCAGTTAGGTTTTACGCAAACTGCAGTTTAACATTTCGAGCGAAGAAGAAAGTCAGTTATGCAGTCGATGAATGCTACGACACATACGTAAACAACAATGCCAGTGATAAGTATCGGTGGACTACTGTTTCCGCAGTTTTGTATTTTGACTTCAACAACATCAAGGAAATCAGGAGTAAAAATTTAAGAAAAAGGACTGTTATGTTGCAAAAGTATTGTAAATGACGTAGCAAACTTTGTAACAATGGGAGAGAATAATTTTCAATGTTACATCCGAAACGTCTTCTTACCAACTGCGGAAAATAATTCATTCGTTTTGTTGTACTCTTGGCCTGGATGCAACGACATCACCTTAGGAGATCGACGAAACGAATGTTAATATAATTCGCATTTCACACGGAAGTAAGTGTGAGTCACGATGAAAAAATATTTCAACAGTTTGAAAGATTTTTCAGAAAATTAGAGGACGATATAATTTCCAACAGCTCTCGGTGATTTGCAGTTTCTCCGCGGAACAATATTGTTAAACTTCAGTCATTTCTGCATTGTCATTTTGCGTCAACATATTTTACGAATTTGATCGAGTGTACCTGGGACGCAACACAATATGCAGAACAACGGCCACGAGCATTTCGTACTTCATTCCAGGTTTGTCTAAATTAATAATTACTGTGAAATACCTGAATACATTTTTTTTTCTTTTATCAGGTGTGCCTGGTGCAATGAAATGTTTGTTTTTTCGTCGAACAGATACTTCGCATGTTTGTGACGATTACAGGGAATAAACAAGGAACTCTTTCATTGTTAGCAAATTATACATCATTTAAAATTTATCATAAGAATTGTGCTGCAAGAATTGTTATAAAATATTTAATGTCTACAAGTTGCAGTCCTGACATTGAAGTCGTCTGTAATGTAACATCATACACTGCCTTGATTTCCTTTCCTATGCTAATCACTAGTGTAACCATTGCATCTACAGTTGTTTAGCTACCGATAGGAACCGCAAGTTGTTCAAAAAATTAATGATATGAGACATTTTTGGTACCATTTAAGTGCTAAAAATTCACGTTTCTGCCCTTTGGACTTTGCGCTGTGCACGTCCTCTTCTCACAGATGCGTCTGCATATTCCCCGATTTGTGCGCTAGGGCAGTACAAACCGCATAAACAGAATGAGATTTTCACTCTGCAGCGGAGTGTGCGCTAATATGAAACTTCCTGGCAGATTAAAACTGTGTGCCGGACCGAGACTCGAACTCTGGACCTTCCCCTTTCGCGGGCAAGTGCTCTACCATCTGAGCTACCCATGCACGACTCACGACACGTCCTCACAGTTTCAATTCTGCCAGTACTTCCAGGAGTGCTAGTTCTGCAAGGTTCGCAGAAGTGCTTCTGTGAAGTTTAGAAGGTAGGAGACGAGGTACTGGCAGAATTGAAGCTGTGAGGACGGGTCGTGAGTCATGCTTGGGTAGATCAGATCGTGCTGGTGGACTCACCCCTGTGCCTCAAGTGCAATGTCGAAGACACAGATTTACATCGTTTTGAGTGTGGGCTAGCAGCAACTGTCTGGCCCCTCGTACAGAAGATTGTGGCTTTCTACCTCTGAGTACCACCACATCACGTTTCTCCTACCATGATGATATATCCCGACACGACCTGCATTCCATCAGCTAAGTGGCACGCCATCACATGGATCAGTGGCATGGCTGTCAACTACCTCTTCCGGGACGACATTGTCGATGCGGCGGACTTTTGGACACGCCTCCAAGTACAACACCACACCCTTCGCCGACATCGACACTATCGGGACACTTTTACGAACTATTTACAGAATATTTTCACCAACCCGCCTCAAAGCTGGAATCTCAATGAACCGTGCCAGCCAAGACTTGACGATCCCACGTTCCCCTTTAATGGTCAATGATAGAATGCAGTTTGTTCTGATGGCGTGCCAAAGTGAAGCATGGCGCGGAAAGTATTCCTATTTTATTTCATTTCTCTTTTTTCCTCCTCTTATTATTTTTTTTCCTTACAGATGTTTATCCTTTTCACGCATAGCTCTCTATCTGCAGCCTATTTGTTTTCTTTCTCCCGTGCTCCCCCAAAAAACTAACATAAAAAAATTGGGTTGCTGCTGATGGTGAGACTGTATACTCATATATGTTAACAAAAAAATGGCCGTTGCGGAAATATAGCTACCTTTTATGTTTTATGTTTTTCAACGGATATTGTGTTATTTTATGAAGAACGTCGTCTTTTATTTTCATACACAAAAGGTTTTTATTTGTTTTCTCCTTGCCTGCAACTTTTGCTCATGTTATAGGTGTTTTTTCTCTTTGAAAACAAAAAGAAAAAAAGATGGTAGGGCACTTGCCACAAAAAAAGGTAAAACGCAAAAAAAAATGGTAGAGCACTTGCCGAGAAAGCCAAAGGTCCCGAGTTCGAGTCTCAGTCCGGCACACAGTTTTAATCTGCCAGGAAATTTCGCTGTTATAAACAGTTCTTCGTGCGTTGAAAGTGAGTGACTTCAACATTTTCTTAAAATATTGGCACTGCAATTCTGACAGTGCATTTTGAACTATCCCTTATTAGTTCGACTCAATGCCAAGTCAATGATGAATACTGACAAAGAGGTGAAACAGCATGGACTGACATGCAGATATTTGCCATCCAGGTTCAGTTCGACTAGACACCCGGCCTCGTTGAGCCGTTGTTGCTGCCAGACGTAGCAGCTCTGTATATTACATTTCGCCCTCTGTACACATCCACACTACATACATACTCCCCAAGCCACCGTACGGTGGGTGGCGCAGGGTACTCTTTACAATTAATCGTTTCGTTTCCACTCGCAGAGAGAGAGAGGGAAAAACGACTATTTATATGCCTCTGTATGGGCCCTAATTTCTCTTTCTTATCTTCATGGTCCTACGCGAAATGTATGTTGGCAGCAGTAGGATGGTTCTGCATTCAGCTTCAAATGCCGGTTCTCTAAACTGTCTCTGTAGTGTTCTTAGAAATGAATGTCTTCTTGCCTCAAGCGATTCCCCCTTGAGCTCCAGAAGCATATCCGTGGCACTTGCATGCTGATCGAACCTGCCGGTAATAAATCTAGCAGCTCGCCTCTGGATTGCTTCGAAGTCTTCTTTCAAACCGACCTGGTGCGGGTCCCAAACACTCGAGGAGTATTCATGAGTAGGTCGCACTAGCGCCCTATATACGGTCTCCTTTACAGATGAACCACAATTTCCTAAAATTCTCCCAATAAACCGAAGTCGACCTTTCGACCACACACAATCCTCACATGCTCGTTCTATTTCATCTCACTTCGCAACGTTAAGCCCAGATATTTATACGATGTGACTGTGCCAAGCAGGACACTACTAATGCTGTATCCGAACATTACGGTTTTGTTTTTGTCACTCATCCGCATTAAGTTATATTTTTCTACGTTCATAGCCAGCTGTCATTCATCACACCAACTAGAAATTTTGTCTAGATCATCTTGTATCAACCTACAGTCACTTATCTTCGACACCTTCCTGTAAACCACAGCATCATCAGCAAAAAAGCACAGATTACTGCCTACCCTGTTTGCCAGAATTATTTACGTATATAGAAAATAACAACGGTCGTACCATACTTTCCTGGGACACACCTGATGTTACAACTGTTCCCGATGAGCACTCTTTGTCGAGGACAAAACACTGGGTTCTATTACTTAAGTAGTCTTCGAGCCACATACATACTTGGGAGCCTATTCCGTACGCACCTTCGTTATGAGTCTACAGTGGGGTACCCTGTCGAATGCTTTTCGGAAATCAAGAAATATTGAATCTCCCTGTTGCCCTTCATCCATAGTTCGGAGTATATCATGTGAGAAAAGAGTAAGCTGGGTTTCGCGCTAGCGAACCTTTCTAAAGCTGTGCTGATTCGTAAACATGAACTGTTCGGTCTCTAGGAAATTTATTACATTCGAACTCATAATATGTTCTAGAGTTCTCCAGCAACCCGATGTTGAAGATATTTGTCTGTAACTTTGAGTGTCCATTATTTTGCCTTTCTTGTAGACAGGAGTCATCTTCGCTTTTTTCCAGTCGCTTGAACTTGGAGAAGAGGTTGGCGATAAATGCAAACTAAGTAAGGGGCCAATGACGTTGAGTACTCTTAGTAAAACCGACAGGGATTCCATTCGCACCTGTCGACTTATTCGTTTACAACTTCTTCAGCTGTTTCTCTATGCCACGAATGCTTATTACTATGCCATCTATACGGAACTCTGTGCGATGCTCAAATTACAGTACGTTCGTGCGATTCTCCTGCTTGAACGATTTCTTAAACGTGGAACTTAAAACTTCGGCCTTCCTTTTGCTATCTTCTACAGCCAAATCAGACTACTCATTGAGTGACTGGATGGAAGCCATGGACCCGCTTAGATATTTTACATAGGAGCAGAATCTTTTCTGGTAGTCGGTCAGATCTTTAGCCAAGGTATGAAGGTGGTAGCTGTTGTATGCTTCGCGCATAGATGTTTTCACGGACGCACGAGTCTCTACTAAACTTTGACTATTGTCATTTTCGCCTCTTCTTTTGAACCGAAAGTGCAACAGCCTTTGCTTCCTCAGAATTTTCCGAATTTCGTTACCAAACCACGGTAGGTCTTTTCCGTCCACTAGGCACATTATTGTCCACAGTACGATATACAGTCAGTTTAAAGTTTGCCCATTATTCTTCTATGGCCATCTTTCTGGAAGTAAATGATCGCAGTTCATTGTCTAAGTGTGGTGCTAACAGCTGGTTATCTGCTCTTTCTAGCAGAAACACTCTCATAGAC
This sequence comes from Schistocerca serialis cubense, assembly GCF_023864345.2. Taxonomy (NCBI): domain Eukaryota; kingdom Metazoa; phylum Arthropoda; class Insecta; order Orthoptera; family Acrididae; genus Schistocerca; species Schistocerca serialis. The sequence continues at coordinate 441,459,574 of NC_064641.1, read as the reverse complement.
CTCTTGACTGCTTTATTTATTTTCGTAGCCATAGTCTCTGTGATGACGTCGTTATCACTAATCCCCGTCTCTATACTGACGCCATCGATAAGATCCGGCCTGTTTGTAGCTACAAGGTTCAAGATACTTCCATTGCGTGTGGGCCGCCGAACTAACTGCTCAAGACAGTTTTCGGAAAACACAAGACTGTCTGTCTGTACCCGCTGCAATGAATCGATCCCAGTGTGTACTCGTTAGGTCAAAGTCACCACCACTAGTATTGAATGATCTGGGTAGTTATGCACAACTAACCGTAGTCTTTCTTTGAATGACTCTAGTCACAGCGGAGTCGGGTGGTCGGTTAAAACATCCAACAACTAACTTGGTTTCATGTAGACCTGTCATGTACAACCATATAACTCCGCTATCCCATTCAATTTCAATCTCAGTAGAGACAATATTTTTGTCGGCTCCAGTGGACACCACCCTTCCTACAGTATCTAATCTGTCTTTCCGATAAACATTTCAAGACTCGCTAAATATCTCAGAGCTTTTCACTTGCGGTTTTAGCCAGTTCTCAGTCCCAAGAATAATTTGAGGTTGAGAACTTTCCTGGAGCGTAGTAAATTCGATAACTTTGGTACGAATACTTCGACAATTTACTGATAATATTTTTGCAGTCGAACTGTTTTTACTCTGAATGCCGTCTGGTTTCCCTGTATGCGTATCGAAAGGTGTGTGTTCATGAGAGTACCTCAAACTACTACGTAGCCAAAAAAAAACCTCTGTCACCCGAATAGCTGCTTCCTTTGTGTAGCGCACCCTGACCTATCAAGGGGAGTCCTACAAATTTCTACATGATAACGTAGGTCCAGAAATCTACAGCCAAGACCGTCACAGAGACGACGAAGCCATTAGTTGAGACCCTCCACTTGGCTCCAAACAAAACGTCCCCGATCAACTCTGGGAACGATGCTGCTAATTGCGAACTTTACTTGCATCCCGCTTGCGAAGCCAGCAGTGTTCACCAGCTCTGCCAGCTCCCTATAAGAACTAGGAAGGTCTCAGAACCCAGGTGACCGGCGTCGTTGGTACCGACCTGGGCCACAACTTGCGAACAACTGCACCCAATACGCTCGATAGCTGCAGGCAAGACCGCCTTCACATCTCGAATGAGGCTCCCCGGCTTATATACCGAGTGCAAAGGCTTTCTTTCCAGCCCTGAACGTAATCTTCTCAGGGGATCCATAACGCGCCTAACATTGGAGCTCCCAATAACTAGCAAACCCCTGCCCACGTATGCCTGCTCGGGCCGTGCTGAGAAACGGCCACCTGTTCACTCACTGTGTGAATAGGCGAGGCCATATGGCCAGCCTCAACATTGGCCCTCCGTCTCGAGCGTTACCATCCGCCACCCACCCTGTGGGTCCACAGCGTTGGATGCGCCCTTGGGCGAAATAAGAGACACTTGAGGTGCACCTTCGACGCTGCAGAATCTCCGCCACCGCTACAACCCGAGGCGGTTGCCTGAATGCGACTGATCGCAGCCAAAACCACATTCAGCTGTTCGCAAACTGCGGCCAGCTCTTGCTGCGTCCGCACATAGCAGGCACACATCCTACCCTTCCTAGCAAGACTAACACAAGAGTAAACAGTAAACCTGGCAGAAATCTAGATAAGCAACTTGTTACAGTCCTGACTTGCAACCAAGGGATAGTTGATATCACAATGGATTATGTAGCTAGTTGTTCAGAAGAAATGATAACTAAGCTACAGACTGCCTGAACTTGCAGCTTCCTAAATACCAATACAGGCAAGCAATTAAACAGATATATACTGTTAAGAAAACACAGGAAAAGCTAGATGCCTAACATGATGCCCTGGAGTTGTATCACAGGCGCCTGCTGGCACCGAACTATGTGGCTAACTACGCTGATTACACCGGTCACTAGTCTCAATACAAACAGCTGAATAACTACTACACTACCGGTTAATTGAATATACACTTACAAAGCTCTAGATTAAACTCTGAGAATCTGAGGCTGGAGTTCTACTGAATATTTATTATACGATAGGTCATGGAATCAAGTAAATAATCGGCTACTGCTCACTTCTGCTCATAAGTTAGAACAGCACTAAACGAAACCATGTAAAAAAACCGATAAGCTGCTGCTGCTGATTTCCGCTTTGCTCTGAGGCTGGAGGTCTACCCATAAATCACGTACAAATTTGTCCATGCAATCATCGCACTATTCGCCTACTAGACGGCAACCAGTCGCACACCTACATACCGCGGGTGGCCAGGTATCAGTCATCCTCTGAGGCCATCCGTCAAGCCGGCAAGCCCATCACCTATTAGTGCTTGCTTGCCTCCCCTGTTAACAAATATACTGGAAAGCAATCACACAGGCCTTTTTGTTGTCAACAGAATCTTTGACAAGTACAAAAGATGCATGGCTCTCCAACAGCAGCACGCGCGTTCACGGCTGTGGTGCCATCGTTTACCTGTTACACCTCAATGTGTTACTTGCACACGAGTAGGTCACACCGTATCAATGTGCTGCGACTATATCTACGTTGGCACACAACCGTTGAACGGTAATTCACATCGAGCTCTCCACAGACGAAGTGCGTCGTAACAGTTGGTGAAGTGGATAAACATTTTTACCGGCTCCAGCACCACTACTGGCTCCAGCGGCAGCACTCAAAGTTTCCGCCACACCTTTGACGATGGATTCTACTTTTCGTCCCACCATTGATAGTGGATCTCAAGTTTCATCCCTCCACTGGAGATGGCTTCGAAGGTTTTAACTGTCGTCCCATCGCTGCGGATAGCTTTCAGTTTCATCGCTGTTCTTCGCGACAGCTTCAATATTTTAAGTTCCATATAGTCGTCAATGGTTTTCGAGTTTAGTACCAACATCAGCGACAGCTTCACGAATGTCACAGTTTCGTCCCTGTCCCCCAAGTGTCTAATCCCACTTTAATCAGCGATGAAGTTTTTTTTGTGAGCTTGCTCTGAACTCCGCAGTTAGACAGGGCCTGTCAGGAACTTCTTCCACAACTTGATATGCTGCTTTCCAGTTTTGTTTGCAGTATTTTCATCAGTGTCCAGCATGGCATTATCCAGCATCACTGCGGCTTCAAAGAAATGCATCCGCCTTCCCCAAAGCACCTCCACTGTCTGTAAGCTCTGTATGGCTCAAATGTAGCTACCTCTTCTGGCTCAGCGGTTCAGCACTAACTGCGAGGCACCTACCTGCTCTGGGCTTGAAACTGCACTTCATCACACATGGATCTTTCAGCGATACCCACCAAGGGGCTATCGTCGTCAGTGCTGTCATACCTGACATTCCTTTCCAACATCATCAAGTGATCTCAGCAGTCAAACCTCTTTCTGGTCACTTGGTTCAACCCGGTGCCTCTTTCTCCAGCACATTCTCTTATTTTGCTGCACACTCAGCCATTGTAGACGTCGCCACTGACATGACAGGACTCTCTACTTGTCCTCCCTCCTTGTGATTTCCCCGTCCCAAGTGTTTACACAAGCATTACGCCGTCCAGGCGCGATATTTCCATTCCTCAGCTGCTGGAGCACTAATATACGCTTTCCGGGTGCAACATTTCTACTTTTCAAGTACTCTCGATCTCATATACGCCCTCCAGGCGTAAAATTTCTATTTCTCAAGTGCTCCTGCATTCTTATTGTTCTAGTGCTCTCACATTCATACACTCTGGGCACAACGTATTTACCATATTCTTTCCAGATCGCTCTGGCACCACATTTTACTCCCCCCCTCCCGAGAGGGATTCTATACTCTTTTTCTTCAGTTGCTCTCACAGCGCAGTATATCTACGACTTCATTTGATATCTTTGCAGATTTACTCCAGATGGTCCACCCATCAACTGTCCCCAACCATTCTGGGTCTGCCACACCAGCCTCAGGACTCGTCCAGGACCCCAGCCTATGGACGCAACCGTTGTAGGACCTCTAACATCCCGGTCTGATTCCTCCGATGACGATGCCATCGTTTTCCAGAGGAGGAACGAGGCTAGGCAGTCACTCTCAAGATGGCTTCGCCATCTCATCCCTAGGGAGAAGGGATGCTGTGCCCATCACCGACCAGCACGTGTCTCGCTTGTTAGTAAATATTCCAGACAAAAACCAAACAGGCTGTTTTGTTCTCAACAGAATCTTCACAAGAGGTGCCGGGCTCGTTGACAGCGGCTCACACATTCACAACCCCATTCTGCTATTGTGGGCACTACATATTTCACATCCAAGTGTTGTGTACGCGCAAGTAGGTCACACCGTTTCCACGTGCAACGAATATGTTTATGCCAGCACACGGCCACGGAACGGTGGCTCACATCGAAATCTCTATGCACGAGTTCTCTGGGCTTTACGCCAACCGCTGCCGTGATCCGTCTTGCGTTTAGTCGTTGAGCTCCCACATCTGCAGCATGCTAAACAAACAGGTTACGCAGTTTCTTCATTAACTGTGAATTACAGTCCTTTAATCAATACTAAGGTCGGCGGCGTAAGTCACACCTTTAGGATCGCACAGATGAGCGCAATGTGGATTTACATACCTCACCCATTTCCTATTCTTTCCTTTCTCTATGATGTAGTTAAATTTATATATTGTTATCAAACTGAGTAACTAACTAACGTTTTTATTTGAAAATAGCATTCAAATTTAAATTTGTGGTAAGGTCTTATGGGACCAGACTGCTGAGGTCATCGGTCCCTAAGCTTACACACTACTTAATCTAACTTGAACTAACTGACGCTAAGGACGACACGCACACCCCTGCCCGAAGGAGGACTCGAACCTCCTACGGGGGGAGCCGAATAGCATTCACATATACATTGTAGAAAAATTTCATATAATTTATATTTTATTATATTACGAAGTATTAGGGTGTTTAATTCATTAGCAGAGCTGTTCCTATTCAAATTGTTATTGGTCATTCCAACTGCAGTATAAAGTCATCAGATGACCAAAACGAATTGCAAAATGATTTAGATAAGATATCTGTATGGTACGAAAAGTGGCAGCTGGCTCTGAATAAAGAAAAGTGTGAAGTTATTCACATGAGTACTAAAAGAAATCCGCTAAACTTCGATTACGCGATAAGTCACACAAATCTGAAGACTGTAAATTCAACTAAATACTTAGGGATTACTGTAACCCTACAAGTAACCTAAATTGGAATAGACAATGTTGTGGATAGAGCAAATCAGAAACTGCGATTCATTGGCAGAACACTTAGAAGGTGCAACAAATCTATTAAAGAGACTGCTTGCACCACACTTGTCCGCCCTATTCTGGAGTATTGTTGTGCGGTGTGGGATACGCATCAGATGGGACTGACGGATGACGTCGAAAAAGTTCAAAGAAGAGTGGCTCGTTCTGTATTATCGCTAAATGGGGGAGATAGTGCCACAGACATGATACGTGAATTGGAGTGTCAATCAATAAAACAAAGGCGCTTTTCGTTGCAACGGGGTCTTCTCATGAAATTGCAATCACCAGTTTTCTCCTCCGATTGCGAAAACATTCTGTTGGCACCTACCTACATAGGGATAAACGATCATCACGATGAAATTAGAGAAATCAGGGCTCGCATAGAAAAATTTAAGTGCTCGTTTCTCCCACGCGCCTTTCGAGAGTGGAACGGTAGAGAGAACTTGAAAGTGGTTCATTGAACCCTCTGCCAGGCACTTAATTGTGAAAAGCAGAGTAATCATGTAAATGTAGATGTTATTGTGTATCATTATTGTATCTGATTTCATTATTGAAACTGACATTGCAAAAGGAAGGGAAATTAGAGTAAAGTTTATCCTGTCGCTAACCAACTCATTGGAGAATAGAGAACAAGTACAGACTGGGAGACGGTGAAAAAGGGACTTTCTTGGTATTTGCCTTAGGAGATTTAGTGAAAGCTCAGAAAATGTAAAACTCGATGGCCAGATATCGATTTGAATCACAGTCCTCTTCAGCACGAGTGCTGTCTTGATGCATATTTATAACGTTTCATATGAATAGTTTTTATATTATATACCACATTGGCCTGAAGATATTAATACGTTCAGGTTAAATAAACCAATAAATAAGAACAAATGAACAGCTCTGCAGGGACAGAACTGAAATACGACTTTTTTCAGTTTCATAACACTCCTCTTTCTCATGACAGATACTTCAGTCTAAACTAAGAGCAGATGAGAGGAAAACAAATAATACACAGATTTAGAGATTTTGCAAAAAGCAATTATTATTATTATTATTATTATTATTATTACACATTATCTACTTATTGTTGACACACAATGTAAATATACAAAGAATAGGCCTATATTTTATTTATGTTAACATTTAGCATTTTAAACTGCTACCATCCAACAGTCTGAGTCACATAGTTTGGGAATAATGTAATAGTTCTCAAAATTACTTCCATGTGCAATATCTGATGTTGTAGTGCTATTTTAGTGATTTCTCAGAAACTATTGTGAATCATCACATAGGCACATTATTCATTGTTGGATTATCTTACGCATATTTAACTCCTTTCAACCTTAACAGAAATAAAATACATTATCTCTCATATTCGGTAACAAGTGACACATTTTACTTGAATTTACATAAATGTGAGCTTCATACTTAATCACTAAGTTTTTAATGAACACACTATATCCATAGGATTGAATTCAGATAGTAGAACGTGAATATACACTGAAACTTGCACTTGGATTTATTCCTGAGATAAAAGACCAGACTGGATTCATGTAATGTCCAAGCCAGTTACCTTACATAATAGTATAGTACTTCGGGGTTAATGACCAAAGTGTTTAACTTCTGGTCACAGTCAATGGATTCGATCCTTACTTATGTAGTAAAGCGAAATAATTTGACGGAATCGAAGAAAAAGTTCACACCATGTTTCATTTTATAAAAGCTTGAATAAACTGTTTTGCAACTTGTATTCAAGATGGCATTACCCTTAAGCACAAGAAAAAAAAAACGTGAAACAAAAAATAATTCCTTTTCTTCATAAGTAAGTCATAATATCTATAATTACATCATCTTATTCTCTCCTCTCCAGAGGATATTATTTATTTATTAATCTCGTTCTTGTATCATAATTTTTCTTTGAATATCAAATCGTAAGACATCAAATAGTATAAATAGTGAACATGTTACAACATTGCCAAGTTAAAGTCCACATATGAAAGAAATCTGTAACTATTAGACATGTTCAACTACAAATAATGCAGACTGATATTACTTTAGTGATCTTGTGAGAAATATAAAAAGCAACCAAAGTTGGTGCATGAACTTTCTCATAGTAGTGAAGCTCTCTCATTTTGATACACAATAATGCGAAGTACCTGTTTAAAATAAGGTTCACAGAATAACAAGGGACTCAAGGAAACATAACCAAAATTACATTCAAACAAGAGCTGTTAATCAGAAATTAGGTAATATAATAAGTGAGTCACACATTGGATGTTTTTACAATCACACACCTTTTTAGTTACAGAAATTCCTGAAACAGAAAGAAAAATTATTCCATTTTTATTTTCATGTTTGGACAACCAGAAAACAAATTTGTGTTTCTATCAGCCCAAATTTCATTGAAAATGTCAGCATCTGGACTATTGTATGTTAAGCTTTTTCATAAAAAGCAATATTTTATTGTTTCAATGCTGACTAAAACCAATAATGCGCAGATAAACGCCTCAGATTTTTATTATCTACTTCTTTCTAGTTCAGCACACATCCTACAACTCAGGAACGTTGCTAATTAAAAGGAACATTTATTAGATATTAGCCACTGTAGAATTCATTTCTTCCCAAAAAATTTAAAAAATGTGAGCAACACAATTACATTCACATCTAAGCAAATGACAATCATATTTACCACAAGCAACACAAGAATTAGGCCTAAAGTATTTGGTATTATATCTATAACATGGGTTATTCGTTGTTTTCCTCATAAGCTTAATGGGATACAGCGGTTCTCTTCCATTCACTGACCAGTGTCCTCCCCACAGATAACGTTTCAGGTCACTATTGTAGAATTACTCTCAAACACTTAAGGTTTTCGTAAGTTTTTCTTGTGTCGGCTATTAATATCAGATTCCTGGTTATTTTAGCAAATTTTGAACTACTTGCAGTATCTGTGTACACTGGTTTTGGAGATGATGTAAGAACTTGCTCTGACATGTACCTCTTTTTAAAAGAATCCTATGGATAGGAGTGATGCGCATGTTATCCATTGCAGTTTTCAGCATGAAACCCCGTTCCATAGGAGTCACAGTCATATGCCGCTGGTGTTACGAAATTCTTTCGACTTTCTTCAAAACCATCATTGTCATTAATTTTAGTCAATGTAGCTCATGGAAGAGCCACTAGAATATGGGGGCAGAAATAGGGGCAGGCATACCAGAAATGTGTATATGTATTTGTTAACGGGGCGTCCGTTTTCCAATGCCTAGTAAGTAAAGATAAAGCAATAGTAGTAGTAGAAGAAGAAATGTTAGAGAGAAAAATGACACGAAAAATTTTGGGTCTCATAAGAAGCGGAGAAGCTCGGAAGTAACAATTATAAAATACATGAAACTATAAAAATAAATAATAGAAACAATAGGGTAAAGGAGGCTGATTCGCATTAAAAAGATTTAGAAATACACAGCATAAAAGCAAAAGAAATGAGGCACGGTGAAAATATGAAAGCGTACAGGAGGAAAAAAAGAGCGAAGGAGACGGAATTGAAACTGTCACGCGGTTTCTAGATGGCCAAAATCGAAAGAAAAGAGCATCATGAACACAGTGGAGGTTATGGATTGATCAGTTCTATAATATTTAGTATTTACAGTCGCAGCGCGCTAACAAATTGCAAGCACAGCTTTATTGCCAGATACAGTCACTTCCATCTGAACACATCTGATTGGTTTCAGTGACCGCTGTTCACCTTCAGATCCAATAAGCAATATCATGTGACACCTCATGAATGCATAAGCCATGTGTTTTCACAATCAATCGATTACTATGAGAGTACAACATGCGCTGTCTCAGCAACCTGCTTACTTGATCTGAATATGATCATTGATGATCGGTATTTCAACTGCAAGCCAATGAAAGTGGCTATCTTTGTTACTAAAAAATACAAGGAAAACGTATGTTGTGATTCTTCAATTTGTTCAGGCGTATTTTATGACGAAATAATTCTCGGGTGAACAGCCTGGTATGAGTGTGCATAGGACACAGTGTTTCGGCAATCGTGGTCGATTGCTGTTCAGGCTGTTCACCCGAGATTTATTTCGTCAAAACGTATGTTATGTGTACGAGTAAATACTATGAGATCTCAGACTCAAATGTCTATGAATCCTTTGTTTATATTATTGACATGACTATAGTCCTGTAAGTTCACGAATCACAGTCAACAACCGAATTAACTCATCAATTTTCTTAGGGATCAGTCCCTCTTTGTTGCTGATCTGAATAGGGACTCCGCCTAGCAAGAATGGTAGAGTCAGAAGAGAGTGCACAAAGGTGCAACCCGCTAGACCAAAGCGGAAACTGACTTCTCTACAGTATGATGTGAGACTGATCAAAATGTCAGAAAATATCAACCCAGTTACTCATGGAACCTCTCCTCAGTATGAATTGTTATTTTTGACAATGTAATAATTTTTATTACTAGACGATCTAAATAACCTGTCAAGATCATCCAGTGATAGAATTCAATTCGTAAGTAAGCCCAGTTTTACGCATTCAGCAACTAAGCCTCATGCCTGTCATCTCAACAGTTCTACCGACGTGCCATTCCTGAACTTCCAGATATTAGTTTTTCAGCCAGCTTGGAACTATTATCACAAATGTCTTTTAACAAGTCTGCGCAAAAAATTATTTTGACTTCTTACTCTCAGAAACACACCTTTAAAACAATCCGGTTTATCAAAGTCAGCAATGATGGTTTTCACCTTTACTATCAGATATGATATGGATGTACTGAGGTCATATTTTGCGGATGTTGATACATATAAGCTACACAAGAACTGTACGTCAACAGATAAAATTACAAGGATAGCAGTTTGTCACAAGCACTTTCCGGTGTAAAATAAGTGTCACGAATCTTAAAAGGAGCGGGAATAGAAAGTGAAGGCATGTTCTGTCATATTATCACAGGAAAAGTTAAAGGTAAGAGAGAAACAAATTCTACTTTATGCTTAGTAATAAGAGAATTAATTATTAGAAACAGTCTTCTTAGGATGCAGAAAATTTTGTTCATTAAACTGATAAGCAGTTTTCCATTTGACACAAAGTTTGAAGTCATTTATTCAGGAGAGTCGTATAAGACAGACTTACTGTTTATCACATCTGCTAACTAAATTCCTTATCGACAAAATTATTGTGTCACTTGATGAACGTCGATAATATTAATAAAGTGCTAAAAGAATAATTACCTTGATGATGACTCGTTGATTATAATGTCTGTAAGACTGAATGTGAGAGATTCATTATGATATGGAATGACAGTCATATGTAGGATGGAATCTAGGTAATAAATGGACAGAATGAAGGAAAAAAGAACAAGGGTAAACTGATAGATTCGAGGTATACACACTAGGAACGCAGTTTATCATTAGGGCAAGTCGAATAGTCTCACCCTCGTATAAACTTAACAAGATGACTAATGTAAAAAACATGTGAAAAGCAGACTGCCAATATTTCTTCAATGATGCAAATATACTGAAATGTCCATTTGTATACCATTAAGAAAGAAACTGTACGTTTCAAATACAATAACAGAAGCAAAATATTGACTGCAGGACACAGGAAGAGGTGGAATTTGAGACATCTGCAGTATTTCGCTGTGAAAGGGTGTTGAAAATTAACAGGCCAGAAAAAGTAAGAAGTAAGCTAGCAGACAAAATAATTAAAGGATGAGGTCTACTGAAAATCATTACTCAAACAAGTTACATGTTGACAAGTCATACGAGACAGTGTCTTGGTCTGTTTCATCGGACGGCAAGGCGAGCAACAGGAAGATGTAGTTTAATAGTTATTAACTGAAAAAGTGTTTTGATGTTATCACAATTGGTAAACGACTCTGTAACAGTCCCACTTTCGGATCTCCGGGAGGGGACTGCCAAGAGAGAGGAGACCATGAGAAACATATTGAATAACAAACGAAAGGATAATGCTCTACGAGTAGGGGCGTGGAATATTGAAAGTTTGAACGTGGTAGGGAAACTATAGTATCTAAAAAGGGAAATGCTAAGGCTGAGTCAACATATAGTGGTGGGTCAGTGAAGTGAAATGGAAAGAAGACAAGTATTTTCGGTCAGACGAGTATAGGATAATATCAACAGCAGCAGAAAATGATATAACGGGAGTAGGATTCGTTATGAATAGGAAGTCCGGGTACATAGTGTGTTACTGTGGTCAATTTAGTGATAGGATTGTTCTCATCAGAATCGGCAGCAAACGATCACCGAAAACAATAGTTCAGGTGTACACTCTGACGTCGTAAGCCGCAGATGAAGAGATACGCAAAGTATATGAAAATACTGAACTTCAGTACGTATAGAGAGATGAAAATCGGTTAGCATGGGGGACTGGAATCCAGATGTAGAAGAAGGAGTAGAAGAAAGGGTTAGGGGAGGATATGTCTTTGTATTAGGAATGGAAGAGGAGAAAGACTAATTGAGTTCTACATTAAAGTTCAGCTAGTAATAGCGAGTACCCTATTCAAGAATCACAAGATGGAGAGGTATACTTGGAAAAGGCCGGGAAATGCAGGAAGATTTCATTTATCTTACATCATGGTTAACAGAAATTCCGAAATCAGATATTGGATTGTAAGGTGTACCCAGGAGCAGATATAGACTTGGATCACAATTTAGTATTGATGAAGATTAGGCTGAAATTAAACAGATAAGTCTGGAAAAATCAATATGCGAAGAAGTGAAATACAGAAGTACTAAGGAAGGAAGAGATACGCTTGAAGTCCTCTAAGGCTGTAGATAGTGCAATAATGAATAGCTCAGCAGGCAGCTCAGTTGAAGAGCAAAGAACATCTCTAAAAAGTGTAATTACAGAAGACGGAGAGAAAAACATAGGTCGAAAGAAGGTAACTGCGAAGAAACCAAGGGTACCACAAGAAATACTTGAGTCGATCGATGAAAGAAGGGATTACAAAAATATTCAGGGATCCAGGATTACAGAAATACAAGTCACTTAGATATGAAATAAACTAGAAGTGCAGGGACGTTAAGGCGAAATGGGTGCAGGAAGAATGTGATGAAATCCAAACAATCATCGTAAGGATAGACTCAGCAGATAGAAAACTCGAAAGAATGCTCGGTGAAATTAAAAGCAAGGGTGGTAACATTAAGAGTGCAATGGGAATTCCGTTGTTAAATGCAGAGAAAAGAGCAGACAGGTGGAAGGAGTACGTTGAAGGCCTCTATGACGCGATAGGAGAAGAAACAGGATTCATATAGAAGACATAGGGGATACAGTATTAGAATCAGAATTTAAAAGAGCTTCGGATGACTTACGATCGAATAACGCAGAAAGAATACACAACATTGCATCACAATTTCATTGCATCACTATTTACGTTGGTGTGTAGATGTATGAGTCTGACGCTATACCATATCACCTTTGGAAAAATATCATCCATACAATTCCGAAGACTCCAAGAACCGACAAGTGCGAGGATTATAGCACAATCAGCTTAACAGCTTATGCATCCAAGATTCTGACCTGAATATTATACAGAAGAATGGAAAAGAAAATTTAGGACGTGTTAGATGACGATCAGTTTGGCTTTAGTAAAGGTAAAGGCACCACAGCGGCAATTCTGACCTTGCGGTTGATAATGGAAGCAAGACTGAAAAAAATCAAGACATGTTCATAGGATTTGGCGACCTGGAAAGAGCGTTCGACATTTTAAAATGCTGCAAGCTGTTCGAAATTCTCAGAAAAGTAGGGGTAAGCTATAGGGAAAGACGAGTAATGTGCAATATGTACAAGAACCGAGAGTGAATATAAGAGTGAGAGTCGAAGAATGAAGTGCTCGGATTAAAATGAGTTTAAGACGGGGACATACTCTTTCGTTCCTACTGTTTAATCTATACGTCGAAGAAGCAATCACGGAATTAAGAGAAAGGTTCAGGAATGGGTTTAAAATACAAAGTGGAAGGATACCTATGATAAGATTCACTGATGAAATTACTATCCTCAGTGGAAGTGAAGGAGAATTACAATATCTTCTGAATGGAATGAACAGTCCAACGAGTAAATAATATGGACTGTGAGTAATCCGAAGGAAGACGAAAGTAATTAGAAGTAGCAGAAATGAGAAAATCGAAAAACAACATCACGTCTGGGAATCACGAAATAGATGAAATCAAGAAATTCTGCTACCTAGGCAGCAAGATAACCGATGACGAACCGAGCAAGGAGGACAGAAAAAGCAGACTACCGCTAGCAAAAAGGGAATTCCTGGCGAAGAAAAGTCAACTAGTATTAAACACGTTCTGAGTTTGAGGAAAAAAAACTGTGAGACGTACGTTTGGAGCACAGCATTGTATGGCAGTGAAACGTGGACTGTGGGAAAAGTAGAAAAGAACAGAAGTATTTAAGATGTGGTGTTACAGAAGAATATTGAAAACTAGGTGGACTGATAAAGTAATGAATGAAGAGGTTCTCCGGAGGTACGACGAGGAAAGGAATGTATGGAAAACGCTAAGAAGAAGAAGGTACAGGATACCAGGATATCGGTTAAAACAGGGAATAACTTCCATGTTTCTGCAGGGAGCTGTAGAAGGTAAAAACTGTAGAGGAAAACAGAGACTGGAATACACTCAGCAAATAACTGAGGACGTTGGTAGCAATTGCTGCTCTGAGATGAAAAGCTTGGCACAGGCGAATAATTCGTGGCTGGCCACATCTAACCAGTGAGAATAGGGATGACTCAAAAAGTCGCACTTAAAGCGCTATTTAACAACTATGCATTGTAATTTGTAGTAAACACGTAATGTAGATGAGGCATGTCAGCTACACGGAGCATTATGTAAAGACCCATTATCTCCCACTGTGTAACCGCTGCTGCAGGAATGAGCTCCTGAACTGCACAGCATCGAGTTTTCCCACTCAGCCTAAAGCAGAAGCAACACTTTTGTACATCTGTGTTTTAAAAAAGCAGTGTATAGATGAATACGCGGCACAAACAGAGTACTATGATTCTCACTTGAGAATGGTAAGTGTCGTTCCAAGTCGCACAGGTCACACCGCAACAGCACTGTCAAACTTATGGTAACGTGGAACGAGACATACCCGAAAAAATAATTCGGAATTAGTAGTCTGCAGATATTGTAACCGTGTAAGCACTTTTAGTATGTAACATGTTGTACTGGAGAAATGCAGCGATGGCTTTCCCGTCTTGATTGAAGGAGTCGAAGAATAGTTATTGGTTTCAGTGACGGAGCACAATCAACAGATGTACGAACTATGCCATAATTAGCGCTTGTCCTGTATCGCGGAATATGTGATAGTGTATTTTTAAAATTTTATACGCGTTTATATGTGGAACTGGAACTAGACACCCGAAATGTTGTAAGGTGTCAATATCGTCGGAGATCTCAGATGTCACCTAACATTTTTTATTAATGCACAGACAATTAAAATTCTTTATATGTAAATGAGAATCTAAATTCCCCCGTCAACTCAATGTCCCTTTGATGTATCAGTTTGATTATAAAAGTAAAGAAAAGGAAATATCCAGAAGAGTACTGTACTTCTCCGACGACCACATGAAAGGCTCATTGTTTGTCGCTGTCAACCCCCGCGTGCTATTCACATGATCACATTGTGCGACTAAGTAGATGCACCCGGCGGCGGATGACGTGCGAGTGAGAGCAGAGTATTTTTAAAATTAAGGTTTGAGATAGAATATCGAGCGTGTAATGAAGACACGAGTATTAAAAGTAAAATAACGAAACACGTGCAGAAGTGATATCGGGGCTCACAAAATGTCTTTTACGATTAATGAAGGTTGTGTAGTCGGCACCAGTTTAGTATATTAACAGCTGGTGTCGAAAAAACAAAGTGAACAATAATAATTTACAACTCAAAACGACGAATTGCTATTTCTTCTTTAATTCTTCCCATAAAAGGTCACCATGAAAGGAGCTACACGCTCATCAAGGATCCGCCGCCATGTTGCTGGCAATACAGGACCCATCGTTGGCATCCTTCGGGAACCATCTCTTCCAGCATAGAAGACACATCACGACATATGTTTTAGCACAAAGCTTATGGGACTGAGTGCTCAAAAGTGAATATTGCATGTCGCAGATTCTGTCAGTAACATTTCCTTTTACAATTAGATTAGATCATACAAAAATATAACAGTTTCACAAATAATAAGTAAAAAAATTGACATTTAGAACGCAGCATTAATAGGCCGTTCTTATACTACAAAGTCAACATTCAAAAGTGATTCAATTAATTAACTATTCACGAGTTGTAGTAAGAGTTTCACATCACGGAACTGCAGTCGTAGTATAATATGTTGGACGATTTTTGAGTAATAAACTGAGTGAGAGGAAGATGTACTGTTTGAAAAATGTGTTAGATGATACAGATGTAGCAGAAACACTCAATCAACCCTTCACAATACCTTTGTTTCCATTGTGTCACGTCCAAAGAGCGTAAGCTAGAACCAAAGATTACTATTGTTTCCATTGTGTAGGGTCGACAGCGTTAAGTTGAGCAGGGTACACGTTTGACTAGGAACCCTAACCACACGCAATCTGCAGTTTGCAAAAGAGAAAAACCTTGTAATATTCTTCTGGTCTGACGACAAATGAGTGCAACTGCTCTCCACGTGAGAAAATTTAACCGATCATTACGCATTCATTTCAATACCTCCTCTGGCACTATGTCACTGATTGCGCGGCCCTTCCCGCCGGAGGTTCGAGTCCTTCCTCGGGCATGGGTGCGTCTGTTGTTCTCACTGTACGTTAGTTTAAATAGTGTGTAAGTCTAGGGACCGATGACCTCAGCAGTTTGGTCCCTTAGGAATTCACACACTTTTTTTTTACCCCTCTGGAGAAGCCACCACATATTCCATCTTTTCTACTCCACTGACTTCTGGAATTTTTGCTCCTTCCACTTCCTCCCTTCCAATCTAGTGCTTACCTCTCCTTCCCTATTTCCCTTCCTGACTTGTCAGTAATTTCGTTATAATCGTGCACGACACGCATTCACGTCAGCTCTGTTTTTGAAGCACATATTAATGTACTTTTGTTTTCCTCGTTTGTGCGTATTCACCTCCGGTCCATTCGGTATTCTGGTCTTGGAATGAATACATGTTAGGAGAACTGTTCTAGTTAGAAACTATGTATATAAAAGCATTGTACCGCTCTCGAGAAACAGCTCGTGATTACACCTAATGAAAACGATCGTTTGCGGTATAGGGTTAGTGAAAATAAATAACTTAGTTGCTGAACTTGATCCAGATGGATCTGTAAATGGTAATGTAGTTTATATGCAGTTTGTTGACACGTGTTTCTCAAACTTTACATGTAAGGGGGTGCTCGAATGTGTTCCAAACATTACACGCTATAAGAATTCATTAAGAATGAGAAAGTCGCTATACAAATACATGTCGGATGGTTCACAGCCTCATGTAATTCATCGGAATTAGGTCTCAGTGCCGCTGCTTATTTATGCAACTCACTCCTCGCTTCTTTTTATAAGGCAGATTATTCTACGAAAGAAAAATCAGAACTAGACACCGAGAACCAAACCAGTGACGTCCATTTCAATGGACAGCAATGGTAACCACGAAACATCAAACTGGAGACGCAAAATATTTGTGTTTATGCAACCTTCTAGGATAAGTTCGGGAGCTCTAGATTTGATGATAACAGCTAGGTGCCGGAGTGACAACAGTGCGCTAAGGCAATGGAGTGTGTCACAAGCGACCTATTCGTCCCTGCGTAAACGAGACGGGCAAGAACACACAATGAAATGCAAGCAGATGTGATTCTCTTGCACGGGATGGTCTTTGCCTGAAATACACCTGCCTACTCCCTGTTTATCTCTTCTCGTTTTACTTCCCTCTCTCTCCCCTGCCCCTCTCTCTCTCTCTTTCTCCGTGTGTGTGTGTGTGTGTGTGTGTGTGTGTGTGTGTTGAGTTCTAGCGTATTAGTAAGACAGAGAGGAAGAGAAGTACGAGAAATAGTCGCAAAGTGTTTTCACCTTAGAAAATTAAGGTTTCGTAATTAATATGCTTTTCTTTGGAGATACATCATGTCTGCTGTCTTGATACACACTGAAACCCCGCGCCAGAATAGTGTAGCACACCACTAGAATAGCCTTTTTTTTAGCAGTGTGCTACGGTAGCGTGCTGTGCAATGCCGATATCGTTGTGTACCTTGACTGTAGACATACGTTGACAAAAATAAATAAAAAATTAATTATTTAACTTTATGACTTCCCTCGTAAAGACGAGTAAACTTGCGCTGGCGTCATTTCATTTTATTCAGTGTATGATCATATGACACATACGATTAGACTTGTCGGTTTATAACGTACTGGTGAACGCCGGTAGTTGGGTAATGTTACGAATCGGTAACGCTATGTAAGGGAAAAGGGCACTAGAGCACATGAGCAGTCGATTGTCGGTTAAGGCACGGCGTCTGACGCTCAGACGGTGGCGTCCAGTTCCTCGTCGGAGGGCGGCTCTGCCAGCAGCGGGCTGCCGTCGGGCGGCGGCGCCGACGGTGTAGTGGGGGCGGAGCGCGACAGCCAGCGGCGGCCCGGCACGGCGCGCGGGGGCAGGAGGCGGCGCGGCCGCGACAGCTGGGGCGGCGGGGGCGGCGCCGGCGGCGTCGGGGGCGGCGCGGGAGGCTGCAGGCCGCGCGCCTTGGCCAGCGGCTCCAGCGTGGGGCTGGTGGCGCGCGGCGGCGATCCCGGAGAGCCGGACCCCGCCAGGCTGCTCACGTCGGAGGCGGTGGCGGAGGAGGAGGCGGAGGGGGCGCGCCGGTCCGCCTCAGGGCTGACCGTCACAGGAACGCCCGCCATATCCGCCGCCCCCGCGGGACCCGACGCCGACGTCAAGCCGTCCAGGCTGCCCGCAGAAGAGTAGGGCGGTGGCACTGCCGTATTCGCCTGTAACATCGCATACATTCCCTCAAACTAAACACCGTCACGCTCCATAATGAGCAGCGCTAGCAAAGAGTAACATCACTGTTATGCATGTTATGCACGAGGATCATTCGACAGTTAAAGATACACTCCTGGAAATTGAAATAAGAACACCGTGAATTCATTGTCCCAGGAAGGGGAAACTTTATTGACACATTCCTGGGGTCAGATACATCACATGATCACACTGACAGACCCACAGGCACATAGACACAGGCAACAGAGCATGCACAATGTCGGCACTAGTACAGTGTATGTCCACCTTTCGCAGCAATGCAGGCTGCTATTCTCCCATGGAGACGATCGTAGAGATGCTGGATGTAGTCCTGTGGAACGGCTTGCCATGCCATTTCCACCTGGCGCCTCAGTTGGACCAGCGTTCGTGCTGGACGTGCAGACCGCGTGAGACGACGCTTCATCCAGTCCCAAACGTGCTCAATGGGGGACAGATCCGGAGATCTTGCTGGCCAGGGTAGTTGACTTACACCTTCTAGAGCACTTTGGGTGGCACGGGATACATGCGGACGTGCATTGTCCTGTTGGAACAGCAAGTTCCCTTGCCGGTCTAGGAATGGTAGAACGATGGGTTCGATGACGGTTTCGATGTACCGTGCACTATTCAGTGTCCCCTCGACGATCACCAGTGGTGTACGGCCAGTGTAGGAGATCGCTCCCCACACCATGATGCCGGGTGTTGGCCCTGTGTGCCTCGGTCGTATGCAGTCCTGATTGTGGCGCTCACCTGCACGGCGCCAAACACGCATACGACCATCATTGGCACCAAGGCAGAAGCGACTCTCATCGCTGAAGACGACACGTCTCCATTCGTCCCTCCATTCACGCCTGTCGCGACACCACTGGAGGCGGGCTGCACGATGTTGGGGCGTGAGCGGAAGACGGCCTAACGGTGTGAGGGACCGTAACCCAGCTTCATGGAGACGGTTGCGAATGGTTCTCGCCGATACCCCAGGAGCAACAGTGTCCCTAATTTGCTGGGAAGTGGCGGTGCGGTCCCCTACGGCACTGCGTAGGATCCTACGGTCTTGGCGTGCATCCGTGCGTCGCTGCGGTCCGGGCCCAGGTCGACGGGCACGTGCACCTTCCGCCGACCACTGGCGACAACATCGATGTACTGTGGAGACCTCACGCCCCACGTGTTGAGCAATTCGACGGTACGTCCACCCGGCCTCCCGCATGCCCACCATACGCCCTCGCTCAAAGTCCGTCAACTGCACATACGGTTCACGTCCACGCTGTCGCGGCATGCTACCAGTGTTAAAGACTGCGATGGAGCTCCGTATGCCACGGCAAACTGGCTGACACTGACGGCGGCGGTGCACAAATGCTGCGCAGCTAGCGCCATTCGACGGCCAACACCGCGGTTCCTGGTGTGCCCGCTGTGCCGTGCGTTTGATCATTGCTTGTACAGCCCTCTCGCAGTGTCCGGAGCAAGTATGGTGGGTCTGACACACCGGTGTCAATGTGTTCTTTTTTCCATTTCCAGGAGTGTATTTTTCCTGCTCTATATGTTGACAGCCCTTACTCAACAATGATGTGCCTTAACCTCACTGTTGTGCATTAGCTGTGTTGGGTCATTGAATAAGTATAATAAATCAAATTAACTGCCGATACTCTGCCACGGGACACAGGGGACCACAGGACCCTTACACCAACATACTCAGGAAACATCACTGGATAATATCCGATATTTTCTCGTTGGAGGTGATGAGTGCTTATCGTGTAAGTGTATTGCACCAGTGGTAGTGGTGCCAGCAATTGACCTGTTGGTAATGCTTAATGTGCAGCACTTTGGCTTACGAAAGAGTTAAGTGACAAAACCCAGGTCAAATCAGTATACTGCATTGACGACCATACGTCTGGTAGACCAGACAGCATAATTTGATTTTGAGGCTGCTCCCCCACACTATTACGTAAATGTTGAGTTCGTTTGCAAATCCAGTATCAAAAAACATGATATACAAACTGTTAAAATACAGTAACAAAGTTAACACGATTTTCAAACACACGGTGCTCTCCACTTTCCTCCCCTGTCTTAACTGACACTGCGACGGTGTGGAGGATATCTGGTCATAGAATTAAAATATATAATGCCATATGGCGAGACACACTCAACCCTGTGGCCAAGGTGTAATACTTGGAGGAACAATCAGAAGTGAGGATGACAGTTACAATATTAGAAGTGATGAATGTGAAAATGCACTAGAGCTGTGTGTTCAACAGGGGAGACAACGCTCTGTTGTGAGATATTGACATCGTTACCCAATATTATTACAGGTGAAGCCTAATCTAACGTCTGGAGTAACGTACACAACAATGATCGCCACAAACATCTTTTTAAATACTATTCCAAGAAGAACATTAACAATCAGGACCGCAAGTACTTTCTTTCTTTTTTTGTGAGTTTACTGGTTTCGGTCTGTTTTAGACTATCTTCAGACCTCATACCATGACGGTAGGTGGTGGTAGTGAATGGAGCAGGAGTTACGACTCGTGGAGTCGTAAAGCCTGCTCCGTTCACTGCCACATGGTATGAGGTATGAAGTGGTCTAAAACAGGTCGAAACGAGTAACATAAGAAAAGAAGTTTCTTGCGATCGAGACTGTGTATGCTCATTTTAAAGTAATAAAAAAGCCGCTGTTCCTCAAGACAAATGTTCTCGAAAATTATTTTTTAAAATAATCGTTTATCTACTTGCTGACAAGCAGTGTCGGAAATGGCGTGGCTGAATCGGCTAGAGTACAGTGAGGCCGCCGGGATATACAGGGGAGCCAACGAAGTGCTCTTCCCGTTGGGGACATAGGATATGCGATATGGCAGCGACACGGGGCAGCTCGGCGCAGTACGGCACGCCGTCGCAGCATCGAGTATGGCGCGATTCAGGTCGTGGCGGCCAAACGGCAAATGTACCGCGTATTTACTCGAGACCAGAAAGAGGTACGGCTTTCCATCCAGCGTTAAAAACAATTTCGATGTTTTAGTAATGAAACCATAAAATGCACCAAGCGTAAAGTGGCCAGTGAGTACTGCAAACTTTTCAAAATATGCAGGATGCAGTACTTTACTTTGAACTGTCGCAATAGCTGCGGGCAATAACGGAAAGAAAACCAGTTCACTATCAAGCTGAGATATGTGGCTATAAGATGCGGTAAAAATTTTTTTTTACTGGATAGTTACCTCAAAATCGAATGAGGAAGACTGCGTAGTAAAGAAGGCGCTCGAATTCCAAAACAGTGGTTTTTATTTCTTTTACGCGAGAAACTAATTACAGAAACGGGTGTAGGTTTGCTTCATCTACAAAAAATAATTTTTTAGTTAAATTTCACTCCCTGCGTATAGTGCGATGCGAGTTGTGTGGAACGACCAGCACAACGTGTTGCGCCGATCTATACGATAGGGATACGCGTCGGCGTCGTACCGCTGAAGTCCCAGCTAAGTCGCTTCCATTGCAGTTCTATGCACTCCACCGATTCGCGTTGCTTCTGCATCGTATCGCGTATCATATCGCATACCGCATCGCTTCAGTGTGAACCGCGCCTTACCCACACAGAAATAAATATATACACTCATGCTCAGTAAAATGACAGAACACCTTGAACGACTAGAGATAGGACGTTCATATTCACAGGACGTGTACGTTAGTATGATCCTTCAGAAATGATTAGCATTTGAACCATGTCTGCCTGGAGATTGAAGGTCAACACTGATACCGCGGCGCAACACCACCTACCGATAAAATGCGCCGGCGGCTCTCGTTGTCGCTAGGAACCGCAAATAATGGATCAGTGCGACTTGAGCAGACGTGCAGGATGCCTCGCAGACGTATGCGAGAATCGCACTGTCAAGTCAATGAGTTTGAGAGAGGGCGCACTATTGGCATGAGAGAATGTGATGTGTTCATCCGGGAAATTACTGTTCGTGTGGGGCAAAGTGTTTCGCCAGTGCAACGGGTGTGTGCAGAATGGTTCACGAAAGAACATCGACATCTCATCCGAATGGCATTGCAGCACAAAGCTGCGTCCACCTCTGCTCTGGTGCAACAGTGGAACAGTGTAACCCATGTTACACTATCAGGGGTGACAGTCCGTCGCCGTTTATTGTGACATGACCAGCGCGTCGTCCACTTCTCCGACTACCTTTGACAAGTATGTAGAAACATCCTAGACGGCAACGGTGTATGAAACGACGTCACTGGGGATAGGAATGGCATCAGATAGTGTTTTCGGACGAATCCGGGTCGTGTTTCTTTGAAAATGATGGCCGACTTTTGGTTTGCTGCAGACAGGGGTGTCTGCAGAGCGGCATCACAGTGACTCCATTCGCATAAGATATAGAGCGCGATCTCAAGGTCTTATGGTGTGGGATGCTGTTGGATACAATCACAATTACAGTTGGTGCGGGTCCATGGTACGATGACTAGTGTGACGCACGCGAATGACATCCTTTCTGCACCACACCCCAGACGCCATTCTTCAGCAAGACAGTGCTCGACCACATGTTGCTCCACGAACACGTGCCTTCTTGGTGCCACAGGATGTCAGCCTTTTGCCCTGGCCCACCAGATCGCCAGACTTGTCGTCAATCGAAAATGTGTGGGGTATGGTGAAACGATAGGTGGAGCGCTCTGGGCCAATGCCAACCACCACAGAGGAACTTCGGAACCAGGTGAATGCAGCATGGTTAGCTACACCACAGGACGCCATTCGCGCGTTATACGCGTTGATACGAGTACTGTCACGCATGCGACAAGTTATCAGGGCCCGTGGCGGCCCCTGAGCATGCTACGCAACAGCACACATGCTCAACCGAGGTAACTGAACTGCTAATCATTTCGGCAGAACATACTAATGTGCATATCCTGTGAAAATGAGCGTCCTACTTCTAGTCGTTCAAGGTGTTCTGTTTTCTTCTGCACATGAGTATACAAAAAAGAACAGGTGTCCAACGACGCTTGTAGCTCCTAGATCAGAGTTTTAACCTTTCGCTATGGTTTATACGTGTCCTTCAATGGCTAACTGGGAACACATTACACTACAATACCAATTGTTCTGAGAATCATCCTGACTCTGTCATAGCAATTCGCTCTTAGCTTATACGACGTACGCCTAACTGTTTTCGTATACGGAAAAGGCCGAGTTTTACCACGGTACTGATTCATCTACAACTACATCCATACTCCGCAAGCCACCTGACGGTGTGTGGTGGAGGGTACCTTGAGTACCTTTATCGATTCTCCCTTCTATTCCAGTCTCGTAATGTTCGTGGAAAGAAAGATTGTCGGTATGCCGCTGTGTGGGCTCTAATCTCTCTGATTTTATCGTCATGGTCTCTACACGAGATATACATAGGACTCCTCGGTGAAGGTATGTTCTCGAAACTTCAACAAAAGCCCGTACCGAGATACTGAGCGTCTCTCTTGCAGAGTCTTCCACTGGAGTTTATCTATCATCTCCGTAAAGCTTTCGCGATTACTAAATGATCCAGTAACGAAGCGCGCTGCTCTCCATTAGACCTTCTCTATCTCTTCTATCAAACCTATCTGGTACGCATCCCACACCGGTGAGCAGTATTCAAGCAGTGGGCGAACAAGTGTACTGTAACCTACTTCCTTTGTTTTCGGAATGCATTTCCTTAGGATTCTTCCAATGAATCTCAGTCTGGCATCTGCATTTTATATGGTCATTCCATTTTAAATCACTCCTAATGCCTACTTCCAGATAATTTATGGAATTAACTGCTTCCAGTTGGTGACCTGCATTAAACTGGGGTCTTCTTACCCTCCTCCATAACCGAGGCCACTAACGCACACCAGTCAAGTGGCGCTCGTCGCCGTGGTGAAAAAAGATGATCGAATGGCGAGAAAAAATTTAACTCCAGTGTTGGGCTAGAAAGGGGGAGCGGTGGCAGCGTAAGGTTACTGATGAACTTTGCACCAATGTCGGGATTAAATTCCAAAACTCTCTGGAGTGTCTCATGGAGTCAGGACATGTGTTGCGATTGATCACCCATCGGTCGGAAGTGTTAAGCTCGGCAGTTCCCGTAGTGCGGTGGGGCTCGATTCAGAAGTAAGCCGGCTCAAATCCTGATGGTGAATGAAATTTTCACTGCCTGTATTTGGCCGGCAAGGGGAGGAGAGCTAATGGCGTAAAGTTTCTGGTGGCCAGTCTTTGCGCCAATGTCCTGGATTACATTCCAAACCTCTCCACAGTGTCTCATGAATTGAAGGCACGTGACACTGTCTATGGTGATCTGTCCACCGTATAGGGACGTTTAGTTCGGCCGCGCCCTTGGTGCCTTTCGAGAGGAGTACGCTATGTGCCGGTACCGGTTTTCACTCTCCCTTCTCTCATCATCTCCAACAATAACATGACGCTGCATTTCACATGCACACATTGTAGTCCCCCATACTTAAAAAATACACTTATGCACACAGCTCTAATACTTTGCGAGGTAAAGGTACCATTGTACGTGAAGGATAAAGATAATCTTTACAATTAGGTGGTTGAACCTGCCTTCCGGGGTCTCCCAGCCGGTCATGCCATACTATTTAACTTTTTTTCTTTTCATTAACAGATGCGTACACTTAAGACAGAACTCTCACACAGCACCAGGAAAAGGGTCATAGTGTGCAAAGGAAGAAACCCTTTTCGGTTAGATGAATGAAACTTGGGGATGGGCAATTGAGTAAATGTCTTGCCTTTTCTATTATTTAAGAAAATCAATTAATCAATCATTAGTTGGCTTCTAATAACCAATTATTTGATTAATTGTTTTGATAGTCTTTTAGATCTACAAAGCATTCCCCAAAAATTATATTTTTTACAAAAAAAGTTTAGTTGTACAAAAAAAGATGGTATCACAGTTACATTTCTCTTTCCGCACCCAACTGTGAAATACACTCCTGGAAATGGGAAAAAGAACACATTGACACCGGTGTGTCAGACCCACCATACTTGCTCCGGACACTGCGAGAGGGCTGTACAAGCAATGATCACACGCACGGCACAGCGGACACACCAGGAACCGCGGTGTTGGCCGTCGAATGGCGCTAGCTGCGCAGCATTTGTGCACCGCCGCCGTCAGTGTCAGCCAGTTTGCCGTGGCATACGGAGCTCCATCGCAGTCTTTAACACTGGTAGCATGCCGCGACAGCGTGGACGTGAACCGTATGTGCAGTTGACGGACTCTGAGCGAGGGCGTATAGTGGGCATGCGGGAGGCCGGGTGGACGTACCGCCGAATTGCTCAACACGTGGGGCGTGAGGTCTCCACAGTACATCGATGTTGTCGCCAGTGGTCGGCGGAAGGTGCACGTGCCCGTCGACCTGGGACCGGACCGCAGCGACGCACGGATGCACGCCAAGACCGTAGGATCCTACGCAGTGCCGTAGGGGACCGCACCGCCACTTCCCAGCAAATTAAGGACACTGTTGCTCCTGGGGTATCGGCGAGGACCATTCGCAACCGTCTCCATGAAGCTGGGCTACGGTCCCACACACCGTTACGCCGTCTTCCGCTCACGCCCCAACATCGTGCAGCCCGCCTCCAGTGGTGTCGCGACAGGCGTGAATGGAGGGACGAATGGAGACGTCGTCTTCAGCAATGAGAGTCGCTTCTGCCTTGGTGCCAATGATGGTCGTATGCGTGTTTGGCGCCGTGCAGGTGAGCGCCACAATCAGGACTGCATACGACCGAGGCACACAGGGCCAACACCCGGCATCATGGTGTGGGGAGCGATCTCCTACACTGGCCGTACACCACTGGTGATCGTCGAGGGGACACTGAATAGTGCACGGTACATCGAAACCGTCATCGAACCCATCGTTCTACCATTCCTAGACCGGCAAGGGAACTTGCTGTTCCAACAGGACAATGCACTTCCGCATGTATCCCGTGCCACCCAACGTGCTCTAGAAGGTGTAAGTCAACTACCCTGGCCAGCAAGATCTCCGGATCTGTCCCCCATTGAGCATGTTTGGGACTGGATGAAGCGTCGTCTCACGCGGTCTGCACGTCCAGCACGAACGCTGGTCCAACTGAGGCGCCAGGTGGAAATGGCATGGCAAGCCGTTCCACAGGACTACATCCAGCATCTCTACGATCGTCTCCATGGGAGAATAGCAGCCTGCATTGCTGCGAAAGGTGGATATACACTGTACTAGTGCCGACATTGTGCATGCTCTGTTGCCTGTGTCTATGTGCCTGTGGTTCTGTCAGTGTGATCATGTGATGTATCTGACCGCAGGAATGTGTCAATAAAGTTTCCCCTTCCTGGGACAATGAATTCACGGTGTTCTTATTTCAATTTCCAGGAGTGTACATAATTACTACCTTCTTTATTTTCAACAGAAATACGTACCTATTTAACATTTATTACCGAGTAAAGTTTACTAGTATCGTTATTTTTAACACATGTACTGTACTGAACATGCTTACAAGCATCCAAATTTTTCAGTAAATGGACTAAGGAACGTTAATTTACGTAACCTATTTCTACTGAGTCTCGAACAGCGAACTGTTGCGGTTTCCCTGTCTTAGAAAACAGACTTTGAGAAGGAGCAGAGGATGGCACTATTCCCGGATGTTTATGACCAACGCCGTGCAAAATTGGATATACTGCCTTATTGACTTTCCAGAACTGCAGAGGAGATTATTTTCCGTTGATTACAGGTTGATGCAAACAGAATAGAAGTTCACATACTGAATTCTGCCCTAACTGCTATTGCTGTGGTGCAGCTCTGTCCCTGCTGTACTGATACTTTGGAATGATCCAACGATCGTCTTCTGTAGTAACCGGTAGTGGTACTTGTGATTCTTCGGCTTGGCTACTTTCTGTGTCTGCTTCTTCTGCACAATGCCATTTAACCTGTTAAAGGCAGTAGTACCTGCCAAGGGATTTTGGAAAACAGAAATGCTTGTAGGGAGGATCACGAATCGTGCACAGTGCCAACATTTTGGTCTTCTCAACGATCTGAAAGCGTCTGTGGTATTTTTGTTGCAGATACTCTTTGAGACATTTGCATTCTGGTACGGAGATACCTGTATCCATTAACTTTCTAGACAACAAATATTCACTTGGTATTACATTGCTTCCTGTTATGTATCCGTCACGTTATTATCACCGCTGAGTTCTTCGGTTACTTGGTATAAGAACAAAGTCCACACAAAATATTTCGCATTGTGCCGACATTACACGATGAGTAAGCCTACTAGAGGACGGTCGGATTTCTTTCCGTAATAAAACTGCAGACAGCAAGTCAGCACCCAACACACTTAAAAACAAAAAAAGAAAAACTGAAATGGCGTGGTCAAGAAAGTACAAAAGCGATCTTAATTTTCAATACAACTTTTATTTTTCTAGATCGCGAGTTTTAAAATTATATGACTGGTTTCAGTTTTTCTAGCAATCACCTTCGGATGTAAAACAGACAGAAAAAATATTGTTCACACAAAGTGCTACCTACTTAAAATATGCACACTATAAAAATAAGCAGAAAATGACAAAGAAAACATCACAAAATATCGCTACAGACTGTAAGACATGTTGTAAAATCAGATACTTAGTCATTCAGACTACAGTGTGTTTCGTGATGCTGTTGTTTAAAATTAAAAAAATTTTGAAAAATGTGCATCTGCTACAGGATCCCACTGTATGCACAACTACAACATAGAATTTATCATATTAAAATAAAAGAGAACAATAAACAAATTAATTTTGGCAGGTCAACTTTCGGTAGAAGAGTTCAACAAACGAAAGTAATAAAATGTGAGGAGAGTATACGACGAGATAAAACTTGAATTCCAGCGACAATGCTGCCAACTGATAATGGGTGGCGCTCCTCAGCACATTACGTAGTAATTTAACAAATGAAATGCAAGACACAAAAACGAATGTTATGACATCAAAAAACCATTGCACATCAGTAAGTTACACAATTAATTAATAAATCAAAGGCAGAAAAGGAGACGTTGCGCCACCGATGAGTTTATTGCAGCGGGCAGAGGTCGTTTTCTGTGTCTTGATGTTGTCCCCAGTAGGTGATGTACCATGGACAAGTGAAGAAGGGCCCATGCGAAAGCTTTTTTGTACCTTACATTTTACTTGTTAAGCTACTTACAGATTCCAGGGAAATACTGGTTCCGAGCCCTCGGAGTCCATCGTGGTAATGTGCCTGAATAAACTCTTCTCCGTTTACAAGCGGCTTCATTTTGAATGACACGGCTTGTAAATCGGTTCAAAATGGCTCTGAGCACTATGGGACTGTGGTCATCAGTCCCCTAGAACTTAGAACTACTTAAACCTAACTAACCTAAGGACATCACACACATCCATGCCCGAGGCAGGATTCGAACCTGCGACCGTAGCAGTCGCGCGGTTCCGGACTGAGCGCCTTAACCGCGAGACCACCGCGGCCGGCTTGTAAATCGGAAAGAGCTTGTTCAAATAAGGGTTATATTCAATTAACTAATCGTAAACATAAGCGATTATGTAAAATTAATTAACGTGGAAGAATTATCAGTAGATCGATAATAAATTATTGATTTAATTACGATTATTCGATTAACTGCATTTAATCTCCTATCCCAATAAATCTACACATCGGGGTCCCCCTGCTAAGATTGTCATATTAGGAGGTCCCCTTAATCTGCCTGGATGAGCTGGTTCGCATGTAGGAGGGAGGCAGCTATAAACCACTTCCATTTGGATCTGCCAAATGTCGCTCTGCGATGTTCATACCAATCTTTCGGCGAACGCTCACTTAACTGCGAGAGATTCATATAAAGCACTCTCATGGTATCTGTACTGGTACCCTTGACAGGCAGGTTTCTCAACAAAGGGTCCTTCCTGGAGTTTGCGCTGATTGGTGACAGAACTGTTATCATTTACCTGGTTCCAGATACAGAAGATTGAGGAAATGTTTAATTTAAAGTTTTCCTGTTCGAGTGTTGTATTGTGTGTTGAGACAAACATACGATCTCTCCATTTTCGCCTAAGTGGATTGTGAGCAAAACGTTTGTCAGCCACTACCAGTTTGTCGGGTTTAGAGGAATAATCGTTAGTCCCGCACGTTGATACTATTCGAATCTGGCTTAACTCCCAGTCTCGTGAACTATAGCTCTGTGCGCTGGGCTGTAGACCTTCAGAGAGCTGTTGTAAGTGATGGTTCAGACAGAATTTAATTCTCCCTGTGATTCCCGTGGTATTTTTCCGTTTGATATAACAGATAATTACGCGTGGAAGGAGACAGGGAAAAAGTAGCTGTGTTTACATAAGAGACCTGTTTCCTTGGAGCTCTGCTACGCTGTACGACACAAAATACGTTGGCTTCTACGTGTATCGGATTCGTACATAAGATCACTTCCTTGGAAGGCCATGTGCATCAAATTGATACACATATTCCGGGCCGTGTTTATAATTCGTACACAGAGAGCCATTGAATTCAAATGTATATACAGTTACCATGGCCTCCTGGATAGGTTCCGAAATTCGTTGACGGAGAGTGTGACAGTTGACTCTGGTAGTCTGCCATGCAGTCAACTGTTTCCTTGCGTTTACAACCTCTGGTTACACCCGCGGTCACTCGCGCGGCAACAATGCTACAAGTAATGTGTGTTTGAAGTCATGTTTCGGTGAAGGCTAAGCTTGTTTTTTGTAAGTTTGTGACAATATCCGACACGAAGACAATTCCGGGTTGGTTGGATGAGAAAAGCGAATTCAGTGACAGTGAGTTAGTTTGTTTGGCGAAGTGTTTGATAGCGATCCTGAATGCTGTCCTGAGAGTTCCGATCGTGGTTCCGACGATTCTGATGCAGGTGACTGAGGAAAAGAAAAACACCAACTGTTGAGGATTCATAAAATATGCCTCCCTGATATCTTTCCTAAGTTACTTGGCATGATGTAACTGGAAATATGAATGACTTTATCACAACTTGTAATGAGGGATTTGCTGCTAATATGAAGACAAAAACGACTGGACGATGTGATGAACTGAATTTTAATCGATTGTTTATTTGATGAACCAGTTTTGAAATAATTTTCACCGACAGGAATCGTTTTGCCGAGCAACAAATTATTGACTGTACTGTCAGGACGTTCGAGTCCTTCATCGAGCATGGGTGTGTGTGTTGTTCTTAGCATAAGTTAGAATAAGTTAGTTTAAGTAGTGTGTAAGTCTAAGGACCAATGACCTCAGCAGTTTGATCCCTTAGCAATTCACACACATTTTGTATCGTCAGTGATAAATGTACAGTCGGTGACAGAATTCGCGAGACCCCTCGCCTTGTCGTTATACTGAACCACACAGCTTAACTGTCTCTTAACGCAGCACAACATGCAAGGAGACAAAGGTGCTACCAACATAATTATTGCCTGGAGACATGAAGTCGAAAAATACCATCCAACCATTGTGAGACTGTTTGAGAGCCGGTCGCTGTGGCCGAGCAGTTCTAGGCGCTTCAGTCCGGAACCGCGCTTCTGCTTCGGTCGCAGGTTCGACTCCTGCCTCGGACATGGATGTGTGTGATGTCCTTGGGTTAGTTACGTTTAAGTAGTTCTAAATCTGTGGGACTGATGACCTCATATGTTAAGTCCCATAGTGCTTAGAGGCATTTGAACTGTTTTAGATAATGTGCGAGGCTATATTGCGCTGATTTATTCATCTCTTCTGCTCATCTGCTGTGTTCAATAAACTAAGTGCAAAACCCTAATTACTATGCATTGTACTAATACAAATTATGTAATTACAACGCTACCAAAAAGGCTCCTTTAATAAAACACAGTATCCCAAAGTGTCAAGAATTAGCAGGATAATACTCGCTTTCGGCTTCGAAACGTTAAATGTCTACGTTCAGCGATACTGAAGCAAAGTTACGGGACTACCAAGGAAGAACGCAAATGTAGCAGTATGGTTTTATGTTACTGGCATTGTGTGAAATCCTGGTACTCTATAGAAACCCTAGGTAATGTATAGAATTCCCGGTGGTTTTAGACAAACTATCAAATGTAAGTTTTTTGTGAAAATGTTACATACTTTTCCTAGGCATTCTATACGATTCCTAGGCATTACACAGAACGATCCGTACCATTTACGAAAAGTGTTAAAAGGGCACAAGAGGAGAAGCATTTATGAATTAATACGCATTTTAAACTGAAAGATTCATTCGCTATATATTCCTGTCATTTAGATTAAATATTCTGAATTATTCTCACTTAAGGGTTCACAAAGGGGTAACTAATTTATGGTTTTGAGTCCAGTATGCTTTTTCCAAGTACTGAAGAATCCTTCGCTATTCACGCTGCAGTATCTTTTTCTTAGTCATCATTAGGACAAGCAGGGAGTGCTATTTGAGGCTGTTGTATGCTGTTGTTGTGGTAAGGTGTTCGCCCCTCAAACGAAAGACTGGATTTTTACCTCTTCGGTGAAAGAGACGCTGGCAGGCTGACCGACAATCAGTAAAGAGACCCTAAGAGTATATCTCCCATGTAAGTTTTGTCGTTGCCTTGATTCTGTATCCTGTAGACATAAAGGTGAAAAACTTGCTGAATTGTATACTTGTTAATGCCAGATTTTTCTGCTTCTGCCAATTGTATTGACTTAATTGTGGCACGAAATGATTTGTTAACAAGATTTTATTATGTATCTATGTCTACTGCTACATTTGCATACTTTTGTGGCAGTCCCGTAACGCTACTTCAGTAAGGCTGCAAACTGAACGTAGACACGAAACGTTTCGAAGCCGAAAGGGGGTATCATCCTCCTAATTCGTGACAATTTACGATATTTTCCTTTATTAAAAGAGAGTTTTTTGCTAACATTTCTGTGATTAGCTGTAGTTCATTTGTATTAGTACAGTGCATAGTGAATAGCGTTTTTTCTTTAGTTTTTTGAACACAGCAGATAAACGTAAGAGATAAATCAGCAGCGATATAGCCTTCCACTTCATCTAAAACAATCTCACAATGTTAGGATTGTTTTTTCGACTTCAGATCTATAGACAATATGTTGCTAGCACCCCGTCTGCTTGCATGTCATGCTGCGTTAACAGACAGTAATCTAGTGCAGTTCAAAATAATGACGAGGCAACTGGCCCCGCGAATTCTGTTACCAACTATACAGAACACGGCAGTCTGCAACAATGGATGGACACAATTAATGAAGAAATGCTTCGTGGTTCTGGATTCGTTTTGTGGGTTGGTCCGAAAACCTAAGCTCCAAAACTGTTGATCAAAGAATTTTCCGTACAAAAATGAACTAAATAAGTACTCATCATTTTGATTTGCAGCTCCCACTGGTGATGGCACAGTGGTGCCGAAACATGTTTGGGCACTGAGAAAAAACGGTGTTTTGCATAACTGGCAGACCTCACATCGAACTAAATAAGGCTTTGTCCTGCAACAGGTTTGAGGTTCGTTTGAGTATGCTACGTTTTTCAGTCAATATTGACACAATAAAAGGCAAACTGTACATATTTTTACTATCAGCTGATCTAATAAACTGCATATTTCACGAATTGTATCGCCCTGATGAGAAAGTGTACACTAATGAAACTATAGTGCCTTTTATAGGAAGGCTGGAGTTCCGCCAGTATATTTCAGGGAAACTAAATAAACATGGTCTCAAGCTATTCAAGCTGTGTGTTCAGCTGGCAATCAAAAATGTATGCTGCTAAGGATATTGATCCCAAAGATCATGAAGTGTCTTCTCGTGTGGTGATGGAGTTGATGGGTCCATTGTCGAGTGTCGGACGCACTCTGTACGTCGTCAATTACTACACAAGCGTTGCCTTAGCCCGTAAGCTGAACATACATTCAGCCCAACTCGTTGATACATTAAGACATAACAAAATGTAGAACCCAACGATAATAGTAAAAGGAAAGGTCAGGAAAGATGAAATGTTACCTATGCACAGTAACACAAATGCTGTTGTAGGAAAATTGGAAGACAAGAAAGACGTCTTGTTTCTGACCACGAAGGAAGTTCAAGAAATGGTAGCAAGCACCTGAAAAAAGGAGCAACCAAAACGCCATCCACGGGCTACAAAATCCGTCATAGATGTTTCAGATCAAATGGCATCTCATGCCTTAGCTTTACGAAATGAGTGAATTGTTATCGCAGAACTGCATTGGAGCTCCGCACAAATATGCCAGTGGTCAATGCTCAAGGTATCTACAAGCAAGGAACTGATAAAAACATGCACGTAAGTGAATTTCGAGAGAGAGTTGCATTTGTGTTGATAAAACTGGAAATCCGGAAGATGTAAGTCACCAGGAACACGAGGAATATCAAGTTCACGGAACAATGTCAAGCGAGAAACCGGCAGCAACAGGAACAGGTGCACATCATGTTACTGAAGATACTTAAAAAATTTGGTCGAGCTGAAGTTATGAAAAGAAATCAAAGCAAATCATCACAAACTGGAAGGGTTGTCCGAATAATAACTTCATATATTTGGCATGTTTTTTTTCTTTATTCACACTTGTAAAGCATATAACCTATTACTTGATTCAAATTCGCTGTCACATCTGCTGTGAATGTGTAAACCAGCCTGTTGAGGTATTAAATATTCAAAATTTATTTTATTTTTGTACTATTCTTCCAAAAAAATGCATTCGTCTGAAATGCTGAAAGGAATCTTGATTTATTATTAAAGTTTGTGCATAATTCGTACAGACATAGCTTAGCGGGAATGATGCTGAAGAAATTAACTTCGCAGGCCATGTGTCTAACAGTTATACGCACCTGAAAAAGGCCCTGGTCCGGTACATAACCCTGGGTAATTCAGATCCGGCAGTAAATGTGTTAAACTGATGCTTTACATTACTGCTGTTCTGGTTTGTCTCTGTACTATGGAGACACAAATGGCTTCTATGTTGAGAACGTAATCGACTGTCTCCTACAAAACACAACTGTATTTCCCTTTTTCGTCACCTCTTTTATCATACCGACACTTATATAACATAGGCTGTACAGACGAACATGTCCAGACATCGCTCAGTTCAGTGAAAATAGAGAAAGGAATCAGCTATCAGAAAATATAAGTGCATCATTGATCACTATTGTTAAACGAAAGGTTAAGAAAGACAGGACGCTATGTCTCCTTAACAGATTGACAAAAAACTCGTTAAGTGCTTATGCAGCCAATACCAGACATCCAGTATTGTAAAGTAGAAAGCGGGCGCTCTACGACCGAAGTTTAGAAATACTGTAGGTCACGTGCTAGATTAGTTTGTTCCACAGAAGATAGTGATGAATGTAAAGGACCCACCACAGTTCAATTAAAATTACAGAAAGTAATCAGTCTTTGGATATCGCTTGAGCTGGTAGGAACCTTGTATTTTGTGATTAAATAAATAAAATGTATAACAGTTAAAAGTAAAACGCAGAAGAAAGTAAGTGTAAACAAGTAAAACAACAGGAAGCAAGACGACAGCATGATAAACTATGACAAGCCGTAGAATGTGTGATCGATATAGAACTACAAGCACAAAAATAACTGATAGCGTCATGTGAGACTGAGCGATAAACAAAAACTCACTATAGAAAGCACAGAAAGTGCTGAACCATCACAGGGTAAAGCAAAGTTAAACCCAAGTTGCGTCAGGCAGAATTACTCTACAGTTAACATTAGGAAATTACTGTGAAAGTTGTTAGAATTACGTTGCAATTTCAAGCCAAAAACGAATTCTTACTGAGAAATGAAAGCTGAACAAAGTCAAAAATCCGGCTGTGTCGGCGGCGGAGTGGCCGAGCGGTTCTAGGCGCTACAGTCTGGAACCGCGCGACCGCTACGGTCGCAGGTTTGAATCCTGCCTCGGGCATGGATGTGTGTGATGTCCTTAGGTTAGTTAGGTTTAAGTAGTTCTAAGTTCTAGGGGACTGATGACCTCAGAAGTTCAGTCCCATAGTGCTCAGAGCCAGTTGAACCAGCCGGCTGTGTCATTAGTGTTCAGTAAATTCGAAAGCCAGACATTATCAGTTTACAGATTACCAGTACTAAAAAGAAACGACGAATGTTGGTCGTAAGAGAAATCAGTTAATGGATCAAAGTAGTCTGACACGATGCTTGTTGATCAAAATGGCAGCAAAACGAAGTGCTACACAGTTGCAAAATGACATACATAGAAATAAGTTTTCTTTGTATAGCTTTCTAATGTTCGTACATTTGTTTAAATGTATAAAGTTGAATATCATTCCATTATAAATTTGTACGGTTTATTATCAACGGATATTCATACAAAACAGTTGAAGCATTACAAAAAAACCAATAAGAACATAGACTTCTGTGGCACCAGCGTCCACTTCAATAAAAATTCTTTTTTGTGTCCACGTCAAAAATGTAATAAAACCGCCAACGCTTCGGCTGTCATACAGCTAAAGCAGGCCCCAGGCTCTCGCCGTCTTGGTTGTCAGGATGCTTGAGGAGCTGCTCCAGCTCGCTCCGGAAACACCACGTTGGAGGCAACAGGAAGCTCTTGACGGGTCTCAGACGCCCCTGGCTAACGCTCAGGCAGCACCCCATTACGATGGAAAATTCCACTAATTTTGCCGATGACAGCTGATAAAAATTAGCATATTACAGTACTTGAAATATGCATTTAATATCTCTCTCCACTGATCACGTCATTCCGCTAACATACAGGACGCCCGGACGCCTATCTGTCCTTAACTAGAGGGACAGGAGCCGTAAAATACATGTAAACCACAAACGGTCTCCCAAATGAAGGTGGCAAGCTCAAACTACGTTCACAATACCACGAACTCACATGTAGCTCCAGCACCCAGAACAGGTATTAGAAAGTTTATTTTACCTATATAGCTAAACTAAATCTGTGATCCGGCATAAGAATTCAGTATCCAACACTTCGTTGACCTATACAGCTAAAACAAAGTCCACAGTGCCACAAAACTAAACCTCGCCCATGAAAATAATATCACAAACCTAACGTCGCCATTAAAAGTAAAACAAACTTCATGTTACCTAACAATCACAGTCCAACATAATTACCAATCACTAACAAAAGCCAAAAATTCATAAAAAAAATTCGTTAACACCAATTTCGGCAAACAAGAAATACACAGTTATGCACATGAACACATGTACCGCACTCCTACAACAAAAATACCAAACCATAAAAACATATTAGGCTGCTGCATAAGTTCACAACGTTTTTTTTTTTTTTTTTATTTTGCATGTTGGTATTGTGGTTGCTATGAGTCAACTTATCGATCGTCATTTCTTATTTTTTAGTTCACTGTTGATATCTGAGTCCACACATCGTCATTTCATCGATTGGAGATAGTGAGTGGAGCTGTGAAAATGGAGCTAGAAAATGGAGTACCAAACATTCCGCAGATATTCTTCTGTTCGAGTTCAATAGATGGGTGAAGCAGCAGAGGCAGCCAGAAGCATTTGCGCCGTGTATGGGGATAACGTCAATGGAGAAGCTCGGCATGAAAATGATTTTCTCGTTTTAAGGAGGATTGTTTTGACCTTAGTGACTGTCCAAATTTAAGAAGTTTAAATTTTTATACAGTATATCGGTATTGGACCTTCAGGCACTGTAGCACAACAAACCGAGAAAGGGCCGTCTCTAGGAAAGATCTATAACGTGCTGTAGCATTGAAACTACGTATTTGTGCAGTAAGAAAGTATACGTATGGAATTCACCAAATACGGCCCGATAGCTCTGGAAGCACCCGTGGTCTAGGGGGAGCGTCTTTGATCAGTAATCAAAACGTCCTGCGTCCTGTGTTCGAACTCCGTCGCCGCTTAAACTCTGTATGAAAATCAACATCGGCGGCCGAATATTTCCAGCATAAGTAGTCACCCTCATTCTGCAAATGGCCTTCACAAACAGGGCGGAGGACTGGACAGAGATTCAGGGTGCTCTTTTGTCCTTAGGGTCAGAAAATGTCCCATACCAGCAATGGTATGAGGATGCAGAAGGCAATGGAAACCACTGCATTAAAGACACATAATGTGTATCCCCTGGACATGTGGCCTGTAATTTAAATCCTGTCGTGATGATCTATCAATTAGCAAAAGATTCCAGAATAGTCCCCCATTCAGATCTCCAGGAGGGGAGGTGACCATGAGAAAAAAGATTGAATACCCAACGAAAGGATAAAGTTCTAACAACGTTCTACGTGTCGGGGCATGGAATGTCAGAAGATTGAACGTGATGTGGAACCTAGAAAACCTAAAAAGGAAAATGCAATGACTCACTCTAGATACAGTAGGGGTCAGTGAAGTGAAATAGAAAGAAGAAAAGGGTTACCATTAAGATGACTGTACGGTAACATCAACAGCAGCAGAAAATGGTATAACGGGAGTAGGATTCTTTATGAATAGGAAAGTAGGACAGAGAGTGTTACTGTCAACCGTTCAGTGACAGGATTGTTCTTATCAGAAACGACAGCAAACCATCACCGACAACGATAGTTCAGGTATACATGCCGACGTCGTAGACTGAAGATGAAGAAATAGAGAAGGTATACGAGGATACTGAAAGAGTAATTAGTAAGTAAAGGGAGATGAAAATCTAATAGTCATTGGGGACTGGAATGTAGTTATTGGCAAAGGAGTAGAAGAAAATGTTAAGGGAGATATGGGCTCTGGACAAAGAAAGAGAGAGGAGAAAGATTAATTGTTCTGTAATAAACTTCAGCTAGTAATAGCAAATACTTTTTTCTAGAGTCACAAGAGGAGAAAGTATATTTGGAAATGGCCGGGTGATATGGGAAGATTTCAGTTAGAGTACTTCATAATCAGATTCTGGATTATATGGAGCAGATAAAGAAACATCACAATGCAGTTGTGATGGCGCGTAGGCTGAAGTTTAGGAGTTTTTTTTTTTTTTTGTTTTTTTTTTTTTGTTTTTTTTTTTTTTTTTTCATCAGTCTTCTGACTGGTTTGATGAGGCCCGCCACGAATTGAATTTTGCTCCTATGCTAACCTCTTCATCTTAGAGTAGCACTTGCAACCTACGTCCTCAATTATTTGGTGGATATATTCTGATATTTGTCTTCCTTCCTGTTTCTACCCTCTACAGCTCCTCCTAATACCATAGAAGTCATCCCTGATGTCTTAACAGATGGCCCATTATCCTGTCCCTTCTCCTTGTCAGTGTTTTCCACATATTCCTTTCCTCTTCGATTTTACACCGAAACTTCCTCATTTTGTACCTTATCAGTCCACCTAATTTTCAACATTCGTCTGTAGCACCACATCTCAAATGCGTCAAATCTCTTCTGTTCCGGTTTTCCCACAGTCCATGTTTCACTACCATACAATGCTGTACTCGACTCGTATATTCTCAGAAATTTCTTCCTCAAATTAAGACAGATATTTGATATTAGTAGACTCCTGTTGGCCAGGAATGCCTTTTTTGCCATAACTAGTCTGCTTTTGATGTCCTCCTTGCTCTGTCCGTCATCAGTTATTTTATTGCCTA
The DNA here is from genome assembly GCF_023864345.2 of Schistocerca serialis cubense. Lineage (NCBI taxonomy): Eukaryota > Metazoa > Arthropoda > Insecta > Orthoptera > Acrididae > Schistocerca > Schistocerca serialis. The sequence continues at coordinate 441,420,886 of NC_064641.1, read as the reverse complement.
CGTAGCAGAATTTCATAACTTCATCTACTTCGTGGCCATCAATCCTGACGTTAACTTTCTCGTTGTTCTCATTTCTACTACTTCTCATTACTTTCGATTTTCTTCGATTTACTCTCAATCCATGCTGTGTACTCATTAGACTGTTCATTCCGTTCAGCAGATCATGTAGTTCTTTTTCACTTTCACTCAGGATAGTAATGTCATCAGCGAATCATATCATTGATATCCTTTCACCTTGAATTTTAATTCCACTCCTGAACTTTTCTTTTATTTCCATCATTGCTTCCTCGATGTACAGATTCAACAGTAGGGGAGAAAAGCTACATGCGTGTCTTACACTCTTTTTAATACGAGCACTTCGTTCTTGGTCATCCACTCTTATTATTCCCTCATGGCTGTTGTACATATTGTGTATAACCCATCTGTCCCTATAGCTTACCCCTACTTTTTCCAGAATATCTAACATCTTGCACCATTTTACACTGTCGAACACTTTTTCCAGGTTGACAAATCCTATGAATGTGTTTTGATTTTTCTTTCGTCCTGCTTCCATTATTAACCGCAACGTCAGAATTACCTCTCTCGTGCCTTTACTTTTCCTAAAGCCACACTGATTGTCATCTAGTGCATCGTCAATTTTCTTTTCAATTCTTCTGTATATTACTCTTGTAAGCAACTTGGATGCATGAGCTGTTAAGCTGATGGTGCAATTCATGCACTTGTCAGCTCTTGCCGTCTTCGGAGTTGTGTGGATGATACTTTTCCGAAAGTCAGATGGTATGTCGCCAGACTCATACATTCTACACACCAACCTGAATAGCCGTTTTGTTGCCACTTTCCCCAATCATTTCAGAAATTCTGATGGAATGTTATCTATCCCTTTTGCCTTATTTGACCGTAAGTCCTCATAAGCTCTTTTAAATTCTGATTATAATACTGGATCCCCTACCTCTTCTAAATCCACTCCTGTTTCTTCTTCTATCACTTCAGACAAATCTCACCCCTAATAGAGGCTTTCAATGTATTCTTTCCCCCTGTCTGCTCTCTCCTCTGCATTTAATAGTGGAATTCCCGTTGCACTCTTAATGTTACCATCCTTGCTTTTAATGTCTCCGAAGATTGTTTTGACTTTCCTGTAGGCTGAGTCTGTCCTTCCGACAATAATTTCTTCTTCGATGTCTTCACATTTTTCATGCAGCCATTTCGTCTTAGCTTCGGTGCACTTCTTATTTATTTCATTCCTCAGCGACTTGTATTTCTGTATTCCTGAGTTTCCTGGAACATTCTTGTACTTCCTCCTTTCATCAATCAACTGAATTATTTCTTCTGTTACCCATGGTTTCTTCGCAGTTACCTTCTACTGATATCTTGATCCCTTCAGAGTCAATTTTACAAATCTCTCCAGGTGTTTTTGTCCATTGTATGAAATAATTACTCACTCTCCAACTGACCAACTGTCATGTTGACTGTGCTTACAAGAGTAAATTACAGCATAATCTAAAGCGCTCTTTTTACAGATTATTCCTTCTGCATTTATTTCACTCGATTGACAGTGTGATATTCCTGGAATTTCAGGAAAATTTTTCCATTGTTTCTCTTGTTCAATGTTCTGTTTAGCTGTCTTCTGATCCACACAGAGTACAGTAGTATTTTTGCAAATTTCAGATGCCTCTTTTTAGAAGTCCTTGTCAGACTGGGCAATTGTTGCTTCCTCTCTTTGTGCCATGCTCTTCTGGCATACAAGACACTTTGTATTGCTGTTAACTGCATCCACAGCACTTTTTCCATGTGAAGTGGCAAAGTATTTCCAAGCTAAATTCTTGGAATGCTTTGCAAACAAAAAATAAAGAAGTGTAACCATGAATCAAGTTTTAAATCCTGAGAATGGGCCATCAATCCAAATTACCGCTATTCAGAATCAGATCCAAGTTCATTCTGGCAAACTGTATAACACAGTGTATTCGTAAAGACAAATATTGTGTTTTGTCCTTCTATGTACTACCTGAGCATATCAGATAAGTTTTACATTTTCCCTTGTAGAATGTAGCTGCAGGAAATAAAATAACACTTCTTATAGACTACAGTGCACTCTGAATCTCATTTTTATACTTGCAGGAGTATGACATAGCAAAACCTACCTGAAAGACTACCTTTCAACTTTGTATTCTTTTATCCCTTTCAGAGTGTTCGTGCTGTATGTGTTTAATGCTCATGTGATGCAGCATTTTAGAGAATTGTTCTATAAGCAATTCAAACCTTTCTCCTGAACAACCTTCCTTACAGAGGAGCTGAAACCTCCCAATACAATCTTTTCTCCACTCTTTCCAACCTGTTGCTTTTTCAGGTTCACTAGAAGCCACAGGTTTACTCCTGGAACTACATGTGGAACATTTGTTTTGTCAATAATTAGAATTTGAAGTAAAATCACACAAATGGGATTTACAAAAGTCATCGATATAGTGGTATTGCAGAGTCTTCAACTTCAGAATGAAATTCTCATGAACTTTACACTTGAATTGGTCAGGATGAGTAGTCTTCAAAACTAGAACATTCTGTGGATCCAAGGAGCAAACCTCTGAAAAGCCTACACGTAAATCTGGACTACATTCTTCCTCAAAGATCTGGAAGGCCTCTTATAAAAACGTTGTCAGATAATATTTCTGCAAGATTTGTTTCTTTGCATTCACCCAAACAAACATACTATCCTTCATCCCTGGATGTGTGTATGCAATATCAGAGTAAAAGAAGAACTCAGAACTTGGGAATAATCTTTATTGTGGTTAGCACATTTTCTTGTGCATTTCATTTGCAAGGGCCAGGCCAGATTTCTTTGCCGGTCCTTCAACTACAGCTAACTTTTTCCAAGGGCATGTGGGAAGAGCCCAGAGCCAAATGTCTGAGGACATCTGTATGGTGATACAGTTGGCATTGGGATGTCCAGAAGAATAGCATTCTTCTTTTTCACCCTTTGAAGGCACTTTTGGTCACACTCCTCCTTTTGAAGCTCCTGGAGTTCCAGTTCTGTAATACATTCCTTTTTGTATTTTTTAAATTTCATTTATCCTTCTATTTTCTTCTTTCTGAAACTGTGGGTTTTCTTCTTTGCAGGGACTTGTTATTTTTCTCATCCTGGGTGCAATTGTGGAAGTCTGTTATGTTTGATCTGCCATTTATGTCAAAACATAAACCAAATCAGACCTATTAACATCTTAAAATTAAATTATTTGCCTATGACTGAAGCTAAATATGGATAGAAAGTAGTAAATTCATACTCTTACAGCTTTTAAGTAAAATTAGCATCCGTTACATATGTTCATGTGCATATGATGTTATGTGTGGAACAAAAGTAAAATTAAGATATATATATATATATATATATATATATATATATATATATATATATATATATATATATATATATATATATATATATATATATATATATATATATATGACTACAGTGAACATATAATTGAACTACTGCTGACATAAGTGAGTACTTCCACTCATATCTAAGGAGAGGACAATTGTCATTTCAAAATTTTTACATGGATGCAATTTGAATCATAACCTTATTTTTGTCAGATGCAGGACAACTGATCCTGCATAACTGAACTCAAACTGATATGTTCATAAGCTATAAATACGTTAATAAAATATTTATGATGAGTACATTAATATTTACTATTTTCAGAAACTACAACCACTTCAGTGTATCACATCCAAGGTAAGCAGTTATACCACTTTGAAGATATACTGATTCAGCAGACACAAATCAGCTGATGGTTAGCCATTTTAACCTAATGTTGCTACCTGATAAAAATTCAAATTTCCTTACATACCATGTATGGCACTACTGTCGATATATTTCATTATCTTTAAGAGCATTTTGCAGCACTCAAAAGTATAATACTCATTCGGTTACAGCTTTTCATGGTATCACCCTAAAGTGTTCTTATTCTGTATTCTGGTTGGCTGAGGAAATCATGTGTCCTCTGCCCAGATTCTGTAACAAAATCATATTGTTCAGTGCAATCTTGATTTCAGTTTCCAAAGCTATCATCCCATAATTGGTGGATTTCATCTTTATACTTGCTTATTGCACAAATTCTGCTGTATTCCACACATGTTGATTTTGCAGCTGTTTTGTTGGTTCTGTTGGTCATCCTTGGCTGCAGGCTCATTTTCCAGGTTTTTTTTTTTTATTAGATTTACTATCACATTGCACTGCAATGTTAATGTTTTTGTTCAAAAACTGGATTTGTTTTTAAGCAAAGAATGCCAATGGAAACATGATGTAATTCTATGTGTTGGCTTTCACATTGACTTTCTCTCCTAAAATAGAAATAGAGCGACATTGTTAAAGCTTGTAAAATATTATAATTTGCCTGGACTAGTAAATGAGCCCAGCAGAACAACATCTACACCCAAGACATCCTTAGGCTTAGCTCAACCACTGCAGCTTCCAAGGCTACAGCATATTGTAGACCTATCCTATGGATGTCCTGTTTTTCTTGGTTTGTTGTTTTACAGTGCCTGAAAGTCCAACACTGATACATAAAAATTTTACCTTCAGGGTGTGATGAAGATCGTTTAAGTGCATTAAGCCACAATGACCCACATCAATGACCCACAAGCCTCCTTTGTAAACTTATTACAAATCTGAAAATGTTTTCACAATGTCCAACATTTACACAACAAAACTGAAGTCTTGAACATTCTCTTCTGTGCTGATGTAATGATGTTAATTTAATGTCAAATTTCAAATTATGCAAACACTACTCCAGAAAAAATGCTAAACATAATGGGTAGGTCTCTTCAAAAAACATAGTTTTTAACCTAATGCACTACCTGCAATAAAAGAGACAGGAGCAGATAAAAATTCTGAAAGTGTTGCCATGAAACTTATAAATCTAATCTTATTGCAGTTACAGTTTATCCAAATCATTGTCCCACTGAAAAGTAATGTTAACAACTTTCTACACAAACTGCACTTATTTTTAAGCAAAGTAAGCCAGTAGAAACATGATGAAGTTCTATATGTTGATTTTAACATAGACTTTCTCATCTAAAACAGAAATAGAGAGACTGTTTAATCTTGTGAAAACTTAAAATATTGCCTGTACTAGTAAATGAGCCCACCAGAACAACATCTACGCCCAAGATAGCCTTAGACTTAGCTTAACACTACAAGTACAATGCAAGACTCAGAGCCCACCAAACTCTCATATTAAATGCTCAGGTAAACAAGGATACCACAAGTCCAGTCCCCCTTCAAACTTTATTGAGCTGCTCACTCAACAAACACAGTGGCCTCCCAAATAAAGAAAAGTGTACAGAGATGTATGCAATCCATGATATCAATAAAAAATTTAACACATTAATTGACACAATGGTCCACTACTTTGAAGAGGCATTTTCGTGAAAACCACTAATGTTAAACAACAGTAAGAGATATCGGAATTGGATACACCAGTGGTAAAAAATCTCATACCAAAATAAGAAAATATTCCCTAAAATTGTGTGAACAAATACTAAGATAATATAAAAGGTGCACTTGTATCATAAGAAGGTTGATAAGGCAGTCTACAAGGCTTCACAACGGTGAGTATATTGAAAAATCTCACAACAAAGTAAAAGCAACATGGAATTATAGAAAGGAAAGAGAAGGAAACAAACACAGAAATTATACACAATGTTCAGTGAAATAATAACTAGCCCTCAAGAAGCAGTGACCACTTTCACGAAATTATTTACAAGCATAGATGGAGAATTGGAAAAAGAACAACCCAATCACAAAATATCAACCAAGAAAATCAGAAAACTGATTTGTGCCTGGAGTTAAAAGTCATAGTACAGTCACTACTGATGATGTAAAACCCCTCAGAGGATTAAAAAATTCTTAATGAGTTTGTGCTGGTGGTGTTCCAGTACCTGTCAACAAGAAATGTGCACATACTATTGGTAAAGCAAAAATTCATCTCTGTGACTGCCATTTCTATACAGATACTTTCCCAGAGTCACTGAAAACTGCAAATGCAGTTCCCATTTAAACATGAAAAAAATGAAAAAGACATGAAAATTTGTTTGCCCATTACAATTTCACCCTGTTTCTCTGAAGTATTTCAAAAAATAATGCCCAAAACTGGTGGGGTTCACTGACAAAAAATTGTACAGAGTTTATCTCAACAGGAGTTCAGACACAACAAATCTACACAAATGGCTGTATACAAGTGCGTTAATACAATAGGTCAACTGGATCTTTTGGACAACACAACCAACTACAGGCATATTTCTAGATCTATCAAAGTCTTTCCACAAAGTGGATCATAAATTATTGCTGCCAAAAATTTAAAAGTATGTTGTCCGAGAACTGTCAAACAAAAGGATTGCATTATTCCTACGCAATATGACATACATATACAAAACAACTCAATTAAGTAACAAAATTCTGTCTGGAGGTAAAGCAATCAAACAAAGTGTACCTTATGGCTCAGTGCTGGGACTTCTGCTGTTCCTTCTGTATATCAATGACTTTGGCCTGAATACAGATGCACATAGATCCATTACATTTTCAGGTGGCACAACTGTGCTCATTAAAGAGAATAACACAGCAGCAGTGCATAAGTACAGATACCTGTGAAACTGGCTACTGAACAACCCAGCAACTGTATGTAGCAGTTAATAATACAACAGAATTAGGCACCTTCCCAGACTGACTAAAAACAGCCTACAAAATTGAGAGCTACAGACCAAGCTCAATACTTCTTGTCCTTCCCAAAGTAGTTGAAACGAAATACATAACAGAATTAGAAACTTTCTCAACAACCACAAGCCAATGCTTCAAAATCAAAGTGGATTCTTAAAATGTAAATAAACTAGCACAGCAGCTGCACAGTTAATTGAAGAGGTAATAAGTGGCATCAAGAACAAGTGGCATCTCAACCTTGAGAAAGTTTTTGACTGTGTAAATGCTACTATCCTATTAGACAAGCTATGAAACATTGGCATCAGAGGCACTGCTCATGACCTAATAAAGTCTTACATGAGTAACCAATAACTGTTTGTAGTGCTGGAAACCGATAGTGGTGTTCGCAAACCCAAAATTACTAATATAAAACATGGACTGTCCGAGGGCTTCGTATTGTATCCTCTTCTCTTTTTGATTTATGTAAATGACATACAATATTGCACTCATAGTTCCAAACTAATTATGTATGCAGATTATACATCCATCGTATGTGAAAAAGAAACATTTAATGAACTGTGACTGTAATAATGTCACAAATGAAATTGTTCAATATTTTAATAAAAGCCATTCAAATGTAAGCATCAGTAAAACATGTCTCATGGAGTTCAACAATAATAGTTTTAATCATGAAATTAAACTATACATAGGCAATGAATTGGTAAAATAAGACTTTAGTGTAAAATTCCTTGGTTTAACAATTCAAAGCTATCTAAAATGGGATGCACATGTTGACACTTTAGTATGTAAGTTGTCTAAGAATATATTTGCAGTTAATATGATTAGTAAGTTCTGCAAAAACACTGTTTCCTAAGGACTGCATAACATACTTTATTTTCCTCTCACCTGAATTATGGAATGTAAATTTGGGGAGCAACAACCAAATCAAACCTAAACAAGCTACTGTTACTTCAAAAAGTGCTATAAGAATAGTCTCTGGAGCAAAAACTGATGTGCCAACTGTAGTAAACATGTGCATCCTAAAAGCCACATTACTTGCTAAAAGATTGCAGCACAACATTTGTTCTGATTTCATCAGTATCAGTATATCAGCTGCCACAGAAAAACATTCTTTGAAAAGGGGCCACAATATGCAGGTTTAAATTATCCAATGCACTGCCCAGTACAGTTATGATCATTCCCACAATGAAGCTTAAGATCATTCTGACAATGAAGCTTAAGTTTCAGCTAAAAAAATTCCCGTTACAAAATTCCTTTTAGAAGAATATCATAATTACGTGCAGAATAAGAAGTGTTTTGAAAAAAATATGTAAATAGTGTTAAGCAAACAGTTTTATTTGTAATCTAATCATTTTGTTAATAAATGAGTTATTCAGAAGAATGTATTATTGGGTTATGTATCAAAAAGTGTAACCTCTTTCAGTACATATGCAGTAAATCATTTGATGCTGATTAAAGTATTATTATTATTATTTCTCTTTCCTGTCTCAGACGTTATGTCTGGCTAAAAATGGAAAGTGATGTGGATCTTGATCAAGCGTGACTTCCTTTTAACCGTACGGTATATGTTACATTGCATTCAGGAACTTTCGGGTAATTGAACATGTATCAATAATTACAGATTTCTGTAATTGTATATATACATTTGGATGTATCTGTATTGCGTTAATGTACTGGTGGATATTGTGTGGTATGACTCCTGTAGTTGGTAGTATGATTGGCATGATGTCAACTTTATCCTGATGCCACATGTCCTTGACTTCCTCAGCCAGTTGGATGTATTTTTCAATTTTTTATCCTGTTTTCTTCTGTATATTTGTTGTATTGGGTATGGATATTTCGATTAGTTGTGTTAATTTCTTCTTTTTGTTGGTGAGTATGATGTCAGGTTTGTTATGTGGTGTTGTTTTATCTGTTATAATGGTTCTGTTCCAGTATAATTTGTATTCCTCATTCTCCAGTACATTTTGTGGTGCATACTTGTATGTGGGAACGTGTTGTTTTATTAGTTTATGTTGTATGGCAAGTTGTTGAGGTATTATTTTTGCTACATTGTACATTTTGTGGTGCATACTTGTATGTGGGAACGTGTTGTTTTATTAGTTTATGTTGTATGGCAAGTTGTTGAGGTATTATTTTTGCTACATTGTCATGTCTTCTGGGGTATTCTGTATTTGCTAGTGTTGTACATCTGCTTGTGATGTGATCTACTGTTTCTATTTGTTGTTTGCAAAGTCTGCATTTATCTGTTGTGGTATTGGGATCTTTAATAATATGCTTGCTGTAATATCTGGTGTTTATTGTTTGTTCCTGTATTGCAACCATGAATCCTTCCATCTCACTGTATATATTTCCTTTTCTTAGCCATGTGTTGGATGCGTCTTGATCGATGTGTGGCTGTGTTAGATGATACAGGTGCTTACCATGTAGTGTTTTCTTTTTCCAATTTTCTTTCTTCGTATCTGTTGATGTTATGTGATCTAAAGGGTTGTAGAAGTGGTTATGAAATTGCAGTGGTGTAGCCGATGTATTTATATGAGTGACTGCTTTTTGTATTTTGCTAGTTTCTACTCATTCTAGAAAGAATTTTCTTAAATTGTCTATCTGTCCATAATGTAGGTTTTTTATGTCGATAAATCCCCTTCCTCCTTCCTTTCTGCGTAATGTGAATCTTTCTGTTGCTGAATGTATGTGATGTATTCTATATTTGTGGCATTGTGATCATGTAAGTGTATTGAGTGCTCCTGGGTCTGTGTTACTCTATTTCACTACTCCAAATGAGTAGGTCAATATTGGTATAGCATAGGTATTTATAGCTTTTGTCTTGTTTCTTGCTGTCAACTCTGTTTTCAGTATTTTTGTTAGTCTTTGTCTATATTTTTATTTTAGTTCTTCTTTAATATTTGTATTATCTATTCCTATTTTTTGTCTGTATCCTAGATATTTATAGGCATCTGTTTTTTCCATCACTTCTATGCAGTCGCTGTGGTTACCCAATATGTAATCTTCTTGTTTAGTGTGTTTTCCCTTGACTATGCTATTTTTCTTACATTTGTCTGTTCCAAAAGACATATTTATATCATTGCTGAATACTTCTGTTATCTTTAGTAATTGGTTGAGTTGTTGATTTGTTGCTGCCAGTAGTTTTAGATCGTCCATGTATAGCAAATGTGTAATTTTGTGTTGGTATGTTCCAGTAATATTGTACCCATAATTTGTATTATTTAGCATGTTGGATAGGGGGTTCAGAGCAAGGCAGAACCACAAAGGACTTAATGAATCTCCTTGGCATATTCCACGCTTAATCTGTATTGGCTATGATGTGATATTATTTGAGTTTGTTTGGATATTCAGTGTGGTTTTCCAATTTCTCATTACTATGTTTAGGAACTGTATCAATTTAGGATCTACTTTTTATATTTCCAATATTTGTAGTAACCATGAATGGGGTATACTATCAAAAGCTTTTCAGTAATCAATGTATGCGTAGCGTAGCGACCTTTGTTTAGTTTTAGCTTGATATGTCACCTCTGCATTATTATTATTATTATTATTATTGTCATTGTTGCTGTTGTTAGACTGGCCAACAACACTAAAATGATTGTTGCCATAAACTTTTACACCACACAAAACACAAATCCTCACAGTCATCTGTAACAGTTAATAAGCAACAAATACAAACTATCATTGAATCAAAAATTCCTGGGTTTGTAGTTACAACATAAACTGAAATAGAATAAAGATGTTGATCAAGTAAATTCTGAAATATATACGGACTGCTATGCCTTGAATGTGCACAAGCATAAACTGGTGAGAAAACAGAAAAAAGTGTGTACTGTGCATATTGGATTCAAAAATAAAATTATTCTCAGTGACAATCCATGTGATGTAAAGAAAGCATAGAAAATGTAGACAAACTATTAAATCAGTCAAGAAGGCAGCTTACTTTAATTTTCCTTAAGAATAAACATGAAATGAGTTTTGGATGTGAAAGAGTAGTAACAAAAAATGAACACTACTTAATATACAAGTGAATGAAATCCACTGCAAGACAGAAAGATGTTTTGTCTGGAGATACCATAATTCCTTAAATTGCACAAGTATGTATGTTTTTCTTTTCTTCCGGGGTTCCCATTTTTCTATAACAATATGTGTCATGTACAGTGTCTGCTTGCTGCTGAGCACTTTCAACAATTGTTTGCACAGCCACATCCTTAGCCTCAACCTATTTAACAATTCACTTACAGTTTCCTACTTAGAAATTGCATACATAGAGATGTTGTGCATACTACTTTAAAGTTTCTCACTTAACTGATTTCAGTAATTTCAATTTAATCATTAGGTGTTAATGAGTCAGCTGCACAATATTTTTGTGGATCAACCATCCAGTACTATTACATAATGTGACAAAATTCTCTAGCTATTTTGAGCTTATTGCTGCTCATCATATGCTTTAAGCACTATCTCCTGAAGTACCACAATAAAATTCATTAATGTGTTTGACCTGCAAAAGTGATGTACATGACAACAATAATAGCATATTATGTAAAGGTCACTTTGAAGAGCTTGGCATTTTATGATGATTATGCAACAAATTCACCTTAATGGGTCATGGGATTCATAACAAAAGAAATCATAAACAATCTCCTTAAAAGTATGATTGACATGTTTTCTGTGAATGGTTTCACCTTCGATTTTAAAAAGATGCAACATATTGAGTTCTGCACATCTATGAGTACTATACTAATGATAAGTGTAACACATAGTGAGGGAATAATAAATAGGGTGAAAACTTCAAAATTCTTAAGCGTCCATATTGATGAAAATTTAAACTGGAAAAATCACATTTTGGCATTCCTAAAACAAATTAGTTCAGCCTCATTTGCTCTTAGAATCACTGCAAATCTTGGAGAAAGACAAATCAGTAAGTTGACATATTTTGCGTAATTTCATTCAATAATATCATATGAAATAATATTCCGAGTGACTTGTCTCTAAGGAAGAAAGTCTTCATTTTTCAAATATGTGCTGTAAGAACAATATGTGGTGCTCATCCATGATCATCTTATAGGGAAGTTTGTTATAAATAATTCACCACAGTCCAAACAGAATAATGATGTTCATAATTACAACACCAGAAGGAAAAATGACATTCAGAACTCCACATTAAGGTTGTCTTTAGCACAAAAAGGGGTGCACAATGCTGCTATAAAAATTTTTGATCACTTACCTAGTTACATAAAAGTCTGACAGCAGCAAATTAAATTTGTAAATAAACTGAAAAAGTTTCTCCTTGAAGCTCCTCCTGTTCTTTAGAAGAACTTTCTATTATTGTAATGTGTTAAAGGTGAGGGGAAGGTAATGATTCACATCTGCATATTTTAAAAAAATAAAAAAGTCCTTGTAAATGTTCAGGATTAATTTGTGATGTTAACATAAAATGACTCATTCCACGTCATTATGATTTATCATGCAAAATGATCCATGGAATATGAAATTAACTAATAAGAGAAAATTTCATATGAACTGTGATATTTGTAACTATGTTGGACATAATCATCTTTTCAACATAGACTAACATTCCAGTCTTGGGATCTGAATAGAGGTCATATGCAGTTGCCTTACACAAGTAATCTGCATAAATAACTTGATATTTAAAGCTGCCTAAATAACTATGAAATGTATTCAATGCAACCATTATGAACACTTCCTTAAACAAGTTACCTGAAATTTGTATATATTTGTATTGCTGTATTCATGCAAATGTAAATCTTTACCAAATAAATATCCAGAAATGTACCTGAACTCAGCTTGCAGTGAAACAGTACCAGTCGATGGAAACTATACACTTATCTTTGAAAGGAACCATCCCAGCATTTGCCTGAAGTGATTCAGGGAAATCACAGAAAACCTAAATCAGGATGGCCAGACGCGGGTTTGAACCATCGTCTTCCCAAATGCAAGTCCAGTGTGCTAACTACTGCGCCACCTCACTCCATACAGTTCTGTAAAATGTTGCATAACTTCAACAGTAAATGCAGTTCTTAAGACTACCACTTCTTTTGAAAGGCTAAGCCTTTTCTCTGCAGCCACAGTTTCCTCTCTTTAACAGTCCTCTTCATCTTTATGTATGAAGAACATTCTATCTCACCACTCACATACTCTTAAATAGAATGTCTCGGTCATCCAATCATGACCTTCCCTTCTATCTTGCTTTCAGAAATGTTTTGTAAAAAAGTACATATTGTAAAAAAATGTGTCAAATGAGTCATGCTTTGTTGCCTGTAATTTCAGTACTTCTTTCTTCTCTCCTATTTATTATGAAACTGTCTCATTTGACTCATTTTTCTGTCAGTCTAGCTAGTTCTTTTAACTCTCCTTCAGAACCATATTTCCACTACTTCAAGGTGAGCTTTCTCTTGCTTCGCTAACATCCAGTTTCACAACAGTATGCCAATACACTTCGCACGAAGGTCTTCACAAATCTTTTTATGTGTGCTTGTTCAGTAGAAGGTTCTTCTCATTTTGGAAGGTACTCTTGGCCAGTGGTGCTCTTTTCTTCATTTCTGTAAGACATCCATGGTTTTCATTCACAGTGCTGCTGAGATTGTGAAATTCATATTACTAGTGATTCAGTATCTGTACATGCAGTGTACTTCAATAGAACATTTACCTATTAATATTACAAAATACATACTTACATTGTTGTAATTGGCATTTCTAAAAATTCTAAAACCTCAAATTCCTCACTGCCTATTTTTATGTCAGTCTTACTACCACTTCCTTTCTTATCTGTAACCATGACTGTTGCCTTCTTGGTACCTATTCTTAGCTTGTTTTGTTAGCTCTTGATTTAAGAGCTTAAGCATTTTATTTAGTTCTTTCTCTGTATTTGTCCCTATGGTATTGTCATTAATAACTCTGATGCAGTGAATATGAATACAGTTAATTTGTGTTCTGGTCTTTTCTCTCTTATAAAAAGAGCAGCAGCATGTAAAATGAAATATTCAACATTTCTGGAAGTTCATATTAATAAGTAATTTAATTGGATATTTGTGTATGGCAGAGATGGTTAAACTGCTTTGTTCAACATTTTTCCTTAACATATAACTGTTGATTCTGATCATGAAAGTGTCAAAAAATTAATTTCCTTTATATACTTCCACTATCGTAGTCTGTGGATTAATGTTTGTATTATTATTGGATACAAAGTTCACATTGGCAAAAACTGTAAAATAAGATTTATATGTACTGCATATGCAAATATCAAATTATTTAAGCAACTAGTCATATCACTCCAACAGTTCACAGCATATTTATACTCTTATGAAGTTTGCTGCAATAAACTGTTCACAATTTGAAAGCAACTACAGCATCATAAATTATAATTTGAAGTATTAGTATAAATGCTCTTAAAAATTCACTATATACATTTAACCCATACACTGAATGATTGATTGGATCAATAAAGATACAACAAACATTCATCACTGCAAATCTGACACTATTTCCAGCACACACAGAAGAGGTTTATATTTACTAAAATTTGTTCTATAAGGAAGGATGGAAGATTAGAGGTTAATGCCCTTCATTCTAGAAAGACCTCAGAAAGGATTATGTGGGAAGAGTAGATATCTGCATTTGATCTATTATTTTATGACATAATATTTGTAGCTAACTTATTACACTGCCCAAAGGACAAACTTCAGCTCATCTAGCACTGGAATTTCAGGCACATGACTAGGCTTCACTTATTAATGGGAACTTCAACATTCCATGGATAAATATAACAGTAAACGTTTCAGAGAGAAACAGAATAACAAAAGAAGGAACAAATGATAACACTGAGCTGTGTGATAATTGTAAAATCCACTAGAAAATCTGCCCTTTGACTGACTGATGACATATGACTTGCATTGAATATGAAAGATAATAAATGTGAAAGTTATGGGAAAGTTAAAAATGGATGAAGGTGCTGGGGCCACGGTATACAGGGTACAGCCTAGACTATAGAGAGCAATCTCTCTAGGGAAACTGGCCACAGGATTCCAGGTGGAAATATCTGCTATCAGAGTGTGTGCAGAGAAGAATCTGGAAGGTCCTATGAGGATCATGGCATCTACATTCAATAAGGCAGCCAAGCAGCTGGAAAGTCTCCATCAGCCCCTGCAGCAAGTTCAAAGATCATTGAAGAATGTCACAATGCCCTCATGAGACTAGAGGAAACAACAGGGTAAACAGGCTGTGAGCCCCTGGTCACTCAGGAATCAGTGGCAATGAACAAGCTGAAGACTGGCATGGACAGGTGTGGTGACTTCATTTATTGGACCAGAACCTATCCTAACCATCTCTAAGGCAATGCACAAATCAAAACCATGAAACTGAATCAGAATGCAGCATGTAGAATATGATCCAAAAACATAAAAATGACAGGCTAATGATGCCAAAGCTAAATTTTATGAGATGTTCTGTAATAAGCCTAGACTTGAACAGGAGACAGGCTAAAATCATGGTAGGGCTAATGACAGGCCACATGAACTTTAAGAAACAATTACACTCAATGTGTTGGCTGTGTGGTGTGGGTGATGAAACTGGACCACACGATATCTTCCAGTGTGATGCACTGAAGGTCAAAAAATGTAGAGTATCGGGGTCATCAAGTCCTGAAGGAGTTGTGTCTAATGAAGAACTAGTAAATGATTTCCTACTTCTCTTTAAAGGTATTGGTTAGCTTTACTAGAACCACAGGGAGTGAAACCACACAATAAACCCTCCTAGCGATAGTGGGCTAGGATTGTTGTTTTTATCTCCTGGTGAAATCAAATCAAATTAAACCAATCCCACGAAAACCAAATTAGAAAGTTTCTGGAAGCATTACAAACTTCTACATATTGTTTCCACAGAAATCATGTAGACAAAATCATACTATTTCAAGCATGCACAGACACATTTAAGCAATCACTTTTCACTTACTTCTTACATGAATGGAATAGAGGAAAAGCCCTAATAACTAGTAAAATTTGATGTAACCTTTTCCGTACACATCACAGTGGTTTGCAGATTATGGATGCAGACAGAGATGCAGATGTGTTATTGTTGAAGTCCTGACAGAGTAAAAATGAGTTTACTGCAAGGAAGCCCTTCAACATAGCTGTCGCACTTTCCTAGCTCTCAGTGATTTCCTAACTCAGTGATTCAAATTAAATACTGTGTATTATACTTTAGGGCTCAGTTTAGTAACAATTTAAAATTGAGTCAATAAATGAATGATGATGATGAGCGTTTGGCGTCATTGGCCGGGAGGCCCCTCGCGGGGCAGGTCCGGATGCCATATCGCAGGTCTTATGACATTCGGCGCCACATTGGGCGACCTGCACGCCGGATGGGGATGAAATGATGATGAACACAACACAACACCCAGTCCCTGAGTGGAGAAAATCTCCGACCCAGCTGGGAATCGAACCCGGGCCCAGAGGACGGCAACCCGTCACGCTGACCACTCAGCTACTGGGGCGGACAATAAATGAATAAAGTGGGAGGAGAGGTAAGGGGTCTAAATCTCTAAACTCAGTTCAGCAAGTTTTGCTCTTGGAAGCATCTCTCATTGTGTTAATCTGAAAGCAAGACTGTTGCCATATTTTTTACATTTTCACTTCCTGCTGCTTTAGGGAACTACCTTCCAAAGCAGTAAAGTAGATAGCCAAATGTCTCACAGAAACCATGTAAAGATCTTAGTCTTACATTCATTTTCCAATATATTTACTCCTTAATGGTTTTTGTTGCTGACAATAAAAATCTGTTCCAGCTTAAGTGTGATTTTCACAATCACAGTGCAAGACATAATAATTTTTATGTACACTTTGCCTATTTATGTAGGGTTTGAAATTGAGTTACAAAAGTATTTAACACATTTCCATCTAAAATAAACCAACAAGTTGGAAATTGCTACCAACACAAAAGACATTCCTCATTAACCACTTGTTGTATAAAATATCTGAATATCCAGATTCAAGAATTGAAAAGTTCTGTTAGCAACATAGAAGCAGCAGTGTTCATTGCAAAGTGATGTATTGTAGACAGGATTCTGCATTTACAGATGTAGGTAACCATTTTCTTTGACAAATACCAGTGAAATCAAGTAAATCTTAACCTAACAAAATTAGATAAGCAGTAGCTACACAGTATAATAGCTACACTGTATAACTGAGCAGGCAGCAGCTTTTACCTGATGTGGCCTGCCATGGATTTCTCTCCTGCACTACTATCATCATCTCTGAGTGGCACTTGCATCCTATGTCCTCAATTATTTACTGGATGTATTCCAAATCTCTACCTTCCCCTACAGTTTTTGCCTCCACAGTGTCTTTTAACACCATGGAGGCTATTCCCTTATATCTTAACACATATTCTATCATCCTGTCACTTCTTCTAGTCACTGTTTTTATTATGTTCTTTTCTTCAGCTGATTCTGCAGAGAACATCCTCATTCCTTGTCTTGTCAGACCACTTAATTTTCAACATTCTTTTGTGGCACCACATCTCAAACACTTCAATTCTCTCCTGTTCTGGGTTTCCCACTGTCCATGATTCACTACCATACAATGCTGTGCTCTAAAAACATTCTCAGAAATTTCTTAAGGCCTATGTTTGAGACCAGCAGATGTATCTTGTCCAGGAATGCCTTGTTTGTTTCTGCTGTCCAGCATCTGTGATTGCCCTTTTTAGAGATGTCCACTCTTCTTCAACAGAACTGCCTTCAACCAAGTATCCACCTCCCAAATGAACTTAAAATGCATCTCATTTCTCCTCAGTATTTCAACATCCCACTTCCTTCCACACAGATTCTTCTGGATTATTCTCTTACAATTCAGTCTGCTCTTAATCATGACTAAAATGTGATCTGAATTACGAGTATACTTGCACCTGGGTATGCCTTACAATCCAATATCTGATTTTGAAATCTTGTGTCTGACCATGTGTGGGTCTTTTACAAATATACCTTCTCCTCTTGTGGATGTTGAATAAAGTATTTGCTATTACCAGCGGAAATTTGTTACAGAACTCAATCTGTCTTTCTCCTTTCTCATTCCTGCTACCAAGTCCATATTCTCTCATGACCCTTTCCTCTTTCCTCCTCCTATAACCACATTCCAAAACCCCATGATTGTTAGACTTTCATCTCCATTTACACACTAAATTATCCATTCAGTACCCTCATATATTTTTTCCATCTCTTCACCTTCTCCTTGTGACATCAGCAAGTGTACCTGAACTATTGTTTTTAGCATTGGTTTGCTGTTGAGTCTCATGAGAGCAAACTGGTAACAACCATATCACTTAAATGTTCACAGTATCTCACTCTCTGCCCTATTTTCCTATTTGTAACAAATCCTAATCCCATTACACTATTTTCTGCTCCTGTTGACTACCCTATAATTGTCCGACCAGAAATCCTTATCTTTTTTCCTTTTCACTTTACCAACCCTCACTCTATCTTGATTGATCCTTTGCATTTCCCCATTCAGATTTTCTAACTTTCCTTCTATGTCCAAGCTTTTGACATTCCATGCTCCATGTCATAGAATCTTATCTCTTTGTTGTTTATTCCACATTTTTCTCATTGTCTCCTCTCCCTTGGCAGGCCCCTCCCTGAGATCCGAATTTGGGACTAATCCAAAATCTTTTGCCAATCAAGAGATAATATTAAAATAACTTCTTCTACAAAATAATTAAATTTGAGACTAGAGAGTATGCAAGGGAAACTCTGATAATGACAAAATTCAGCAAATAATCAGAAATTGAAGAGGCTGTCAAAAGAAAGTGGGGACCCTCGGTTTAATAAGGTTTAGGCTGATCACATTATATATTGCAATTCAAATGCATCACTTGCTGGTAAAAAGTAATTCCATGTGCACCTATAGAAAGTAACACCTTGTAAACAAATTGTTTTGTTTATGCAATTTTCTTTGAATCAGGCAACCATACAACATGCAATAACTCAAAATATGCCTTTGGGTCAGCCATTAAATAAAGCTGCTAAGAATATTTATTGCTCAGATCCCTATAGACACAGCCAATACTATTGGTATAAATGTATCACATGCCAGAAAGAACCTTCAAGGGTGTGAAAGAAGTCCAATTATACATTGTCAGAAATCTATTAAGAAGTACTACCAGAAAGCAGCTGCAGGAATATCTAGCCAGGTCTTGACAAGATCTCAAAGTTTATTTGCCAGTTGTTTTAAATGTCCAGAAATGTAAAATTATACACTTCACAAAATGAAAAAACATACCATATCATTATAACATCAATGAGTCACAGTAGGAATTCATTCAACTTATTCAAATAACTGGGTGCAAAAATTTGTAGGGGCATGAAATGAAACAATCATATAGGTTCAGTCACAGTTAAGACACATGACAGAATTTGGTTCATTAGCAGGATTTTGGAAAAATGTGGTCAATCTGCAAAGGAGATTGTGGTACTTACAATTTGCTTGTGTGTCCCACCTTAGAATATCAATTCAAGACTGTGGAACCCATATGAAATAAGATAAACAAGGGACACAAAATGTGAAAAAATAATGGTGGCCCAATGTTCACAGGTTTTTGTGACTCATGAGAGAGCATCACAGAAATTTTTAAAAAAATTGAATTGATTGAGCCTTAAAGACACAAGACAACTATTTTTCAAGAGCTTACTCAAAATGTTTCAAGAATTAAGTTAATAACCTAGAGATATCATTCATCCCCCTTTGTATCACTCTTTTACAGATCATGAAGACAAGCTTACACTAATAAACACATGCACAGAGGTGTTTAAACGGCAAATTCTATTCACTTTCAACACATGATTGGAATAGGAAGATATTTCTAAGTGTGTCATCATGCTAGGTATTCTCTGTCATGTACCTCAAAGTGATTTGCATATTATGTTAGTAGAAGCAGCCACTGAAGGTTACTTCTGTAAGATAGACAGCAACAAATTGTGACTAGTGCTAATCTCCTCACACTAATAATATTAATGACCTTATTTCTAGATCATTGTATACAAGTTTATTAGGAGAAAAACAACTACTCCGTAAGAAGTCATTGTTGTTTTTTTATATCACTCTGCTGCCATTTTTGTCTAATACTTCATACTAAGCATTACAAATACTTAGTATGAAGTATTAACTTAAATTCTTTCAGATATCATTACAGTTGTCTACATACTGAAAAAAAGTCAAGAAACTTTTTACTGTAACAGAGTATAAAACAGAATTTACAAAGACCAAATACTCTGATAAATTATAGGAGAGGAGTGTTAATAATCCACTCTTTCTGTTTGTTTTTGATTACTTGCAGATTTTCAACTTTCTCGGGTTTGATTCCTTGTGGAATAACGTTTATTTCAAATGCAGATTTGATTTCTTGTGGAATAATGTTTATTGCAAATGCAGATTTTAGTCACTATGGGACCTTCTTCAGTGCTAAAAGACATACAAAGAACCAGTTACAATAAGGAAATTTTTTCCTGCATTGATGTTTCATCCTCCATGGCCAGTATAGGTGGGGGTTGAGCTGTCAGCAATACAATACTCTGCTCTTCAGATAAGAGCATTTTTTAAAATGTAACAAAGGAGAAGGAACGTTACTGAAGGACAAACATTACACTTAGTTCCAAAACAATTAATAGGATGAATTTTGTTGGTGTCTACATAAAAAACATAAGGAGTGCTTTATTTTCAAATGAAAAATCAAAGGACATACTGCTAAAAAGTGAAAATACATACATTTTAAAAACACATTGCAGGAAGACAAAATTCTTCTAAGAAAAAGCACTGCACTTTTTGCTAAAATCTGAAGGACATGCACATGGAGGGAAGGATTTCAGAAGGAGAAAATATTTTCCGTATAGTCTGAGGGATTTGGGTGGAAAAGATAGGGGTCTGTTAGAAAGGAAACTATGGAGATTAAGGTAAATGCTAGAGGTGAACAGAGTAGGAAAGACAGAGGGTGAGAAGCACTTTGACATGTGAAAATGGTAGTGGTATTAAGAGGAAAGGGCGATGGATGGTGAGGAGAAAGGAGGGAGAAGCTCTGACATGTAATGGGATAAGTGAAGAAGAGTTGAAGTTGATAGTAGGGATAAATATTGGGGCAGATCACACTGATTGAGGATCAGAGGGAGGGTGTGTAGGTGTAGGGTTGGTGGGATGTGTTGGTAGAGGCACAGCAGTGTATGAGGATTGGAAAGTACAGTGGAAGCTATAGGATTATTCGAGCTGAGTTTGTGAATGGCGCAGGTTCTTTGGAAGTGTCTAATGCAAGTGAGGAGAGATGAGAATTGGATGAATTGGTAAGGGCTGCTGGTGACGGAAGGTAAACAGATGCGTAATGCAAGGCAAAGTGCTTGATGTTCCAACATCTGGAGGGACTTACAGAACTTTGGTTGGATGTGTATCCATGTACCATTTGCATAGCAAAGGATGGGACAGTTCAAGGTTTTGTAAATTTGGAGGACAGCAGAGGGGTGTAATCTCCATGTATGGCCAGTTAATAATTTTAGTCTATTTTGGCTTTCTGCTGAGGTTTCCATGTCAGTTCCCAGCCAGTGATTAGTCTGAGATATTGTAGTGTGTTAGCTGAACAGTCATAAATGGTAAGCTAGAAGTCATGGAGATGGAAGGTGTGGGTGGTGCATTATAATTACTGCCTCGGTTTTGAAAGGGTTGAACTTGAGGAGCCATTGGTTATACCAAGAGGTAAACTGGTTGAAGTGGATTTGGCAGGATTGTTAAAATTTCTGGAGTGTAGGACAGAGGGCAAGGAAAACATTCTGAAGGAAGTGGACGGGGGGATGTTGTATGAGCACATCAGCAGTGTAGAGAAGATAAAGGAGAGGAGAGAGGACACATCCTTAGGGCACACCTGCAGCGTGATGAAAGGTAGAGGAATTAGTGTTATTAGTGGTGAAAAGGGATGAGCAAGAAATAATGCAATAAGTCAGGCATAATTAAGTGGATGTGATAAGTCTGAAGTTAAGTTTGGAAAGGAGACTGGAGTGCCATAGCCTGTCATAGACTTTCTCTTGGTTGAGGGAGACAAAAATAATAGATTTACTGGAGTTGACCTGGTGGGATAGGAGGTGGTAACTAGTAAGGAGACAGGGCATTCTAGATGTGTCCATAGGTAATGCAGTTGTGACGAGGGTATGTGTTGCACTTTCTGTGAAGTACTTGTTCTATGTTATGTGCTGTGACTGGGATGTTTAATTATGTTTGTGTTATGTTATCTGAGCACTGAAAGATGGAAGTTAGGGGTGAGACAGTGGTATTTGTGCATTCATGGATGGTAGGAAGCAAGAAGTAATCAAGTGAGTGTCAACAGGGATTGAGAAGATATAAGAGAGATACAATGCAAAGTGATCAGCTTTGCTCTGGTTGTAAGGAAATGGATGGCTGTTGTGGAGGTGCAGGTAGTGAGGAGGAGAATTACCACCAGCTAGTCAGTGTAATGCTTTCCAGTACTTATAAGAGTTAATAGGGAGTGTAGCATTGAGTCTGGTGCATGTCTGGTTTGCCAGTTCCAGTATGTTTTTAGCATTGAGAATATTCCTGATGTGTCTCTGTAATTGCCAGTGACATGTGAGCATATCCCAGTCATAAGTCCTTAGGAAGGAGTGGTATAAGTGAAAGGACTCTCAGAGAAGGAGTAGGACTTATGTGAGGAGAGTGCACAATGTGCATATATGGCTGTGGCAGGAAGGTCATGGCATGGGGAATACCATCAGGCTGTTGGGAGGTTAGTGAGTGGCTTCCATCTGGGTATCTATGAATTCCTGGTAGACATTCCAGTTGGTACAGGAGTAATTGTGGATAACTTTAGGATGGAGATTGGGATTTGATGTATGCGGATGAGGTAGTGTTTAGGAGATGGTGAGGAGAACAGATAGGTGCTCACTTCCAATTGAATTAAGGACTTCTGCAATGGGGCATCCAAGGAGGTTGGAAGATACTAGGATGATATCTGAGCTTGCGTTACTTTCAAGATGAGAGAGCTGTAGGATGGGGTCAATGTCATCGAGGAGGGAATCTGTAAACTGACACCACCACAGGAGTTTTCCAGGAGTTTTACTATGCATGTTAAGGTCTTTGGCAATAATGTAGGTGGAAAAGCTGTAGTTGATGTGAGTGAGGAAGTAATTGGGAATTGGATTATTAGACCAGCTGTACATAGTAGGGTAAAATGCATGCCTTATTTATGTACAGTTGTACAAGCTTTAAATACAAGGAGTCAATGATAACATACCACTAAATGAAAGTTACAACATTAAAACCACTTATATACACACACAGTCCCAACATGGCTATTCATGTCAAGGATTGAGTTCACACTGAATCTGCTGTTTAGATTTACAACACAACCAGAATCAGTGTATGTCATGCCAATCTACTGTCCCCTCTTTACATGTGTAATGTTATAATGACACACAGCCTTCCCCAAGACTCTAATGAAGAGACTGATACCACCTTTTTTGTATGCATCTGGGTGGCTGTCAGACGAGTCAGTGCTTCCTAGGGACCTGTACATGTGTCTTTATATACATCATTCTGTCTAATTTGCTAAAACACTTGATATTCATTGTGAAAGTATATAGAATGTTCTGGAAGGACATATATTATCATGATTTTCAGGGGACTGTTGCTATTAACAAAATTATGTACGGATGCTGTTTAATCAAGAAATTGAAGTGTTAAATATATGGCAGCAAATATTAAGAGGCTGTGGAAATGTTGGCATAAGTCGCTGGTGCCTCTAATTGCCTTAATTGCAGTTGATCAGATTTCCAAGATGGCGGTGTATATACCAACTGTGGTAAACTGCCCCCATGAACCACGGACCTTGGCTTTGGTGGGAGGCTTGCGTGCCTCAACGATACAGATAGCCATACCGTAGGTGCAACCACAACGGAGGGGTATCTGTTGAGAGGCCAGACAAATGTGTGGTTCCTGAAGAGGGGCAGCAGCCTTTTCAGTAGTTGCATGGGCAACAATCTGGATGATTGACTGATCTGGCCTTGTAACACTAACCAAAATAGCCTTGCTGTTCTGGTACTGCGAACGGCTGAAAGCAAGGGGAAACTACAGCCATAATTTTTCCTGAGGGCATGCAGCTTTACTGTATGATTAAATGATGATGGCGTCCTCTTGGGTAAAATATTCCGGAGGTAAAATAGTCCCCCATTCAGATCTCCGGGCAGGCATTACTCAGAAGGATGCTGTTATCAGGAGAAAGAAAACTGGCATTCTACGGATCGGAGTGTGGAATGTCAGATCACTTAATTGGGCAGGTAGGTTAGAAAATTTAAAAAGGGAAATGGATAGGTTAAAGTTAGATATAGTGGGAATTAGTGAAGTTCAGTGGTAGGAGGAACATGACTTTTGGTCAAGTGAATACAGGGTTATAAATACAAAATCAAATAGGGGTAATGCAGGAGTAGGCTTAATAATGAATAAAAAAAATAGGAGTATGGGTAAGCTACTACAAACAGCATAGTGATCGCATTATTGTGGCCAAGATAGACACGAAGCCCACACCTACTACAGTAGTACAAGTTTATAAGCCAACTAGCTCTGCGGATGACGAAGAAATTGATGAAATGTATGATGAGATAAAAGTATTATTCAGGTAGTGAAGGGAGACGAAAATTTAATAGTCATGGTTGACTGGAATTCAAGCGTAGGAAAAGGGAGAGAAGGAAACATAGTAGGTGAATATGGATTGGGGCAAAGAAATGAAAGAGGAAGCCGCCTAGTAGAATTTTGCGCAGAGCATAACTTAATCACAGCTAACACTTGGTTTAAGAATCATGAAAGAAGGTTGTATACATGGAAGAACCCTGGAGATACTAAAAGGTATCAAGTAGATTATATAATGGTAAGACGGAGGTTTAGGAACCGGGTTTTAAATTGTAAGACATTTCCAGGGGCAGATGTGAACTCCGATCACAATCTACTGGTTATCAACTGTAGATTAAAACTGAAGATACTGCAAAAATGTGGGAATTTAAGGAGATGGGACCTGGATAAACTGAAAGAACCAGAGGTTGTACAGAGTTTCAGGGAGAGCACAAGGGAACAACTGACAGGAATGGGGGAAAGAAATACAGTAGAAGGAGAATGGGTAAGTTTGAGGGATGAAATAGTGAAGGCAGCAGAGGATCAAATAGGTAAAAAGACGAGGGCTAGTAGAACCCCTTGGATAACAGAAGAAATATTGAATTTAACTGATGAAAGGAGAAAATATAAAAATGTAGTAAATGAAGCAGGCAAAAAGGAATACAAACGTCTCAAAAATGATATTGACAGGAAGTGCAAAATGGCTAAGCAGAGATGGCTAGAGGACAAATGTAAGGATGTAGAGGCTTATCTCACTAGGGGTAAGATAGATACTGTGTACAGGAAAATTAAAGAGACCTTTGGAGAAAGGAGAACCACTTGCATGAATATCAAGAGATTTGATGGAAACCCAGTTCTAAGCAGAGAAGGGAAAGCAGAAAGGTGGAAGGAGTATATAGAGGGTCTACACAAGGGTGATGTACTTGAGGACAATATTATGGAAATGGAAGTGGATGTAGATGAAAATGAATAGGGAGATATGATACTGCGTGGAGAGTTTGACAGAGCACTGAAAGACCTGAGCCGAAACTAGGATAATGGAATGTAGTCAAATTAAGTTGGGTGATGCTGAGGGAATTAGATTAGGAAATGAGACACTTAAAGTAGTAAAGGAGTTTTGCTATTTGGGGAGCAAAATAACTGATGATGGTTGAGGTAGAGAGGATATAAAATGTAGACTGGCAATGGCAAGGAAAGCGTTTCTGAAGAAGAAAAATTTGTTAACATCGAATGTAGATTTAAGTGTCAGGAAGTCTTTTCTGAAAGTATTTGTATGGAGTGTAGCCATGTATGGAAGTGAAACGTGGATGATAAATAGTTTAGACAAGAAGAAAATAGAAGCTTTCGAAATGTGGTGCTACAGAAGAATGCTGAAGATTAGATGGGTAGATCACATAACTAATGAGGAGATATTGAATAGCACTGGGGAGAAGAGGAGCTTGTGGCACAACTTGACTAGAAGAAGGGATCGGTTGGTAGGACATGTTCTGAGATATCGAGGGATCACCAATTTAGTATTGGAGGGCAGCGTGGATGGTAAAAATCGTAGAGGGAGACCAAGAGATGAATACACTAAGCAGATTCAGAAGGATGTAGGCTGCAGTAGGTACTGGGAGATGAAGAAGCTTGCACAGGATAGAGTAGCATGGAGAGCTGCATCAAACCAGTCTCAGGACTGAAGACCACAACAACAACAACAACAACATCAGTAAAGTGTTGTTCATGTGACATTATAGTGGAAAAAGGTATTAGAGCAGGGTCACTAATGCATAAATGGTACCACTCAAGTCGTTTTGTGAAATTAAACTCTGATAAAATCTCATACGATTGTGGTCAACTGTGTAACAGTCTCCAAGTAGCAACAGAAATGTACAGTGCTGGAATTGAACTAAATGTGTTACATGAGCTTTATTGTGATATAAATGCAGCTAGAAAATACAGAGAATTTCTGGAAAATCTAAAGTAAGTACTGAGGAATTCTCTTGGAAAAAAAAACTGTGAATCAGAAAGTGCTTACAGCAGGCCTAGGTCTAAGAAACTACAGAACTATTTTGCCATTCTAGATGGTATAAAAGCAAACAAGGAAGACTTGCTGCCATCTAACAGATGCTGCTGATATAAAAAAACATAGAAATAGCATTGCCCCAAAAGGCAGTAATGGTAGAAATACATATCTTAGGAAATCCAAGTTAGTTGTTTACTCAGACAGTCATGGTTGTGATCTCACAAAGATCTTGCAAAACGAACACAATCTTAGAGCTAACAGCTACGTAAAACATAGGGCCCCTATGAACAAAGTTAGAAGGAACATACAGCATGATAACACTACACTACGGGTTTTAGTTATAATTGGTGGTGCAAATAATGTTTATTGCAATGAACTAAAAAGTGCTGTCCATGACCTCCAGAAAACCCTAGATACAGTGAAAAATGAAAGTGTAATAGTGACTGGAATACCACACAGATATGACCTAATAGAAACATCATGTGTCAACCAAGAAATTATTAAGGCCAACAGGCAATTTTACAAAATATGCAAAGCACACAGAAACACAAAACTTCCTAGATGTGAAATTCTTGGAAAGCAAACACTTCATCAGGCATGGTATGCATTTAACTATTCATGGGAAAAAGTTAATATGATGTACACAAAAAACAACATCATGCCTATTATTGTATCAACTCAAAACGGAGAAGCCATCTCATCACAGATGATACCAGCAACAAAAAAAGCAGCAGAACAAACACAACCAATAGCAGTTACACAAAATCCAGCAGTACAAACAATAATCGAAGTAGAAATTCTAACAACAGCATCACCATCAACAGCAGCATCACAGACAGCAGTTACACCAGAAATCCCAGCAATAGCAGGAGCAGCAGCAGACATGGAAACAACTATCCATGGGGCAGCAAGTAGACAGAAAATGACACCTCCTTCCCATCTGAATGATTTTTTAACTGCAGATATGACAAAAAAGAAGACACCAAGATAAGCAACATTAAATGTCTAACAGTACTCTGCCAAAATATTCAGTGTGTAAAAAACGAAGTGCAACAGCTGGAAGTCGAGTTACAAATCTTAGACAGCACTGTTATCTGTATTACAGAGCACTGGTGTAAAGAAAGTGAAATCTTATATATTAATTTACCCCCCATATGTCCAAGCATGTTCTTATTGCAATTATAAACATACAGAAAACAACCTACATCAACTTCAGACTCTCATCCCAAAAACAAGAAATGCCTGATGTGATTCTAAATAACCAAGAGCTTATGTGTGTGGACTCTGTCAAGTTTCTTGGCATATGGCTTGCAGAAAATCTTAAGCGGGAGACACACACAAATTATATCTCAAAAAAGCTCTCAACTGTGTGTTACATTTTAAGGATACTCAAAAAATCAGTCACAAAATCTGTTCTCATACATATATATTATGCTTACTTCCATTCTACATTACAGTATGGAATCATATTTTGGGGGAGCTCACCTGGAGGTAGATATATTTTCAAAATGCAAAAAATGGCAACACGCATAATATGTAATCTAAGACATAACGAATCATGCAGACAACATTTCAAAACAAATGGCATTATGACACTGCCCTCTGCTTACATTTATAATATCGTCTCATTTGTCAAGTCATACCTGTTAAACAATGACTGCACACTAAAATTCAATGGAGATATTCATAACTATGCAACAAGGCAGCAATCTGACCTACATATGATTCAGTCCAGAACTACCTGCTACCAAAAAAGTGTTTTAAATGTTGGGATAAAAATGTATAATAATTTACCCAATGAAATCAAAGCAACAAAGAACCCAAGAGCCTTCACACATAAGTTAAAAAAATATCTCTTGGACCATTGCTTTTATGCAGTTGATCATTTTTTTGAAAGGGGTTAAAATGTAAAAAATATGATAAATGTTCAATTAGGTCTGAAAATTATATACTGTGCATGTCTATGAAATACACTGGACTACTTTACTATTACATTTGTACTGGCTGTTTGTATTTTACCATACAACATTTGCATTTACTGTCTTGTTAAAGATAGCTAACTTCCTCATTGCAAAATAATGTAAAATCAATTTATTAAATATTACCTGCAAATATGTTCCCTTGACCTATCCAATATCATATGTAAAACCTTACATCTCTTTGATTTGTATTAACTGTTTTGTTGAAGATAGATAATTTCCTTGCTACAAAATAATGTAAATATCAGTTCGTAAAAATTACTGTAAATAGCTCTCTTGACCTATCCAATATCATATGTACAGCTGTACAATACTATGATTGCCTGATCAATAAAAATACAATACAATACAATACAAAACACAATGACAGTTGGAGGATCATGTATTTATGTTAAGAATGGCATTGAATTTAAAGTCAGAAATGATATTATCGTGTTAAGTGAAGACAAGGACTTTGAAGTGTCAGCAATGGAGATAGTTGCTATAAATATGCCCAAGAAACTAACTATATTATGTGTATATCGTTCTCCCAGTGGTAATTTAGAGATATTCTTTTCAAAATTTATACAAAGCCTAGAACTAGCATTGACTCTGAAACATAATATCCTTTTGTGTCAGGACTTTAACATAAATACAACTGAAACAGATGACACCAGTAACACATTTATGAATATCCTACATAGTTTTGGTATATCATCACTAGTCAACTGTGCAACAAGAATAACCACCCATTCATCATCTACCATTGACCAAGTAACTACAGATGTAGGCAGAGAAAACTATGACGTACTTGTCAAAAATCTGGGATTGTCTGACCATCTATGTGAGATTATAAAAGTAAAAGCTTGTAAAAAAGAATCAAAACTGCATGTATATAAAAGAGTCTACTCTCCATCAGCTTTGCAAGAGTTTTCCTTAAAGTTAGCACATGAAAGTTGGGAACAAGTATACATAGAAACTAAAGTGAATAGTGAGTTTTCCAATTTTATGTCTGAGTTTAAATTAAAATTTGAAGAAACAGTCCCCAAAGCATTAATTCCCATTGGAACACCCACCAACAATAAATGGATTACTAAAGGAAATTGAAAAAGTGCTCAAACTTGTAAATACCTAAACTCCATTAAAAAGGACAACAGTGATCCAGTTTTTTTGCACTACTACAAAAACTATGAAAGGATTCTACAGGAAGCTACTCAACACTGAAAAAAAAAAAAAAAAAATAATCCGCCAACTATAGGTTCGTAGATTTAGCCACTAATAAAAGTAAAGCTACATGGGCTGTAGTGAAACAAGAAACAGGAACTGTGAAGCAGAGAGGTACAAACACAAATCAGGAACAAGTAAAACTTAGAAATTAACCTGAAAGAATTAGCAAATTATGTGAATACCTGCTTTAGCAACATTGCAACGAACTTATAGAAAATTTTTCCAAAAGGTGCTAATCAACCAATACAGAAGCATATAGCAAACTCAATGGTATTGCTTCCAACTACTGAAGAGGAAGTATGCAATGTTGTAAGGCAATTAAAGAACAAAAACTCGGCAGGTTTAGATGAAATCCCAATGTGTGTGCTGAAAAAATTCATAAACTGTATCAAAGTTCCAATAACAGAAATCATAAATGAATCCTTCAAACCTGGTTGCTTCCCTGACTATCTCAAGCATGCCAAAATTTTACCAATTCACAAGAAATGTGACGTAGAAAACGTTAAGAAATACAGACCAATAGCCCTATTGTCATGCTTTTCCAAAGTGATTAAAACAATAATTAAAAACAGGCTTTTGAGCTAGCTAAGTAAATTCAACCTCCTATGCAATGACCAGGGTGGTTTCAGACCTGGTAGAGGTACAGAATCTGCAATAGTACAATTTACAAAAACAGTTTTAGAAGCACTAGATGAGAACAGCTATGTAACTGGCCTTTTCCTAGACCTGTCTAAGGCATTTGATACAGTTGACCACCAGAAGCTGTCACATGAATTAGAGGCACTAGGAGTAAGGGGAGTGGTTCTCAAATGGTTTCGTTCATATCTAGGAAACAGAGTACAGTCAGTAGAGATCACACAAGTCTGCAGTGGATCAAAGTACATTGAGAAACATATATATCATCCACAATAACCAATATTGGGGTCCCTCAAGGAAGTGTACTAGGCCCTGTATTATTTCTGGTGTATATAAATGATTTCCGGTAACATATCAGCCATGGATAGAAGATATTGGTTTTGGATGACAGCAACATAGTAATCACCAGTAAGACACCAGCACAAATGTTGGAAAATTCTACTGAAGTGCTGAGGGATGTTCACAAATGGTCTCAGGAGAATAAAGTATCTCTCAACATAAAGAACACAAATACAATATGCTTTAGAATGAACAGAAAACAGAGTCCCTTGATAACATTTCCACAGATGATGTACCTACAACAAAATTCTTAGGGTTGACAACCAAATGAAGTGGAATGAACATGCTGTGAAACTCTCAAAAAAGATATCCACAACATGTTATGCACTTAGAGTCCTTGTATCCGCATGCAGTAGTGAATGTTTGAGAACTGTATACTTTAATTATGTTCATTCAGTAATCAGTTATGGTATTATTTTCTGGGGAAACAGTGCTCAGAATTTACAAACAGTATTTAAAATGCAAAAGAGAGCAGTAAGAATTGTAACATAAAGCAGTAAGTGGGCCAACTGCAGAGAACTTTTCAAAATGTTAGAAATGCTAACTGTTCCTTGTGAATTTATATTCCAAAACATAGTGTACATCAAGGAAAATATAGAAAATTATAGCACAAATAGCAGTTTTCATAACTATAGTACAAGAACAAGTCAGTGTCTTCACCTATACAGGAAGGATAAACATAAGACTCAAAATAGCTTCTTATATGAAGGTGTAAATCTGTATAATAAACTGCCACAGAAAATAAATGAAGCAGATAACATGTACCGCTTTAGGAAAAATCTTAAATTTTTTTTGCAGGAACACTGCTTTTACACTATAAGTGAATTCCTTAGTACAAAATGCCTGTAAATAGCTTTTGTTTCACAATATTTTGATAAGGAGCAAAAATGATTGTAAATAACTTATATGTCACAATGTTTAACTACATGTAACAACAAACTGTATAAATATATGAATGTACACAACTGACAACATTCATACATTTTAAAATGTCCACAGATGGCTAAATAAATAAATAAATGATTGGTGGGTTGTCACAGAGAACATCATTATCTTGAGAAATGGTTTAAAAGTTATTACCAAGTGATGTACTTTCATTTGTTATTTATTTTATGTCTGTAATTAATATTCTTTGTAATTACTTTCCTAATTAACTTTCCAATTGTTTACATCACACAACTTTCCAGTTTTCAGAATCTGAGATCTTATTTGTAAATTTAACGTACATAGTCAGATAAAGCATGAGATTTGTATTGCCATTGAATGTTAGTATCCAGATCCAAACTGTAATTAATTACATACCTAAAATAACACAAGAGACATTACTGTAATTAAAGTTCAGATTGATTTTTTATATTTAAAATACAGACAATACTTAAAAATGTATGTCATACAATATTGTATTTTATACCTTATTCATCTGTAAAAGTTTCTTTATGTTTTGTAAATTTTAAATGTAACATCAAAATTTTACAAAATTAATAATGAGTTATTTTGAAATTTATTGTTAAAATTCTATATAAAGTGATGCAGCGAGGCTGCAAGGGGGGTGAGTTGTTGAGTTGTTTTGTCAGTCAGTCAAAGGGATCTGTGAAGTACGTCAGTCAGTGTTTTTGTTAACGTGATGAGTATGCAGTTCAGTTGCCAATAAATTTTGTGAATTTGGAAACTGTTGTATTCTTTCATCAAATGGACTCCAGGCAATAGAAAGTTAAGATAAATGTAACGATCCGAGCGGAACATTATAATGTGTTCACAATATGTATTAACTTTTCTTTTACAATTCATGTGTTTTATAATTTTGTTTATTATATTATATTTTAAAAACTTATGTACATAAAACAAGTAAGCTGGTTGTAACCAAAAACAGTGAGTAACATTTTACACTCATACATAGGTGGCAGTAATTGTCTGAATTAACCAGGGGCATTGGTTATTCCAGCACACTTTATTAGTGAACATCCTGTTCAAAAGACTTAAGTTAGTAAAATGTTTTATTAAAACAGTATTACATTCTAAATCCAGTTTGAAGGAATTGGAACAGATAAGTTATTGTATCAACAGTAATATATCAAAAGGACCCAAAAGCATTCTGCTTTATATTTCCTCTCTCATCAGTTTCACAAAAAGAAACATAATCATATAGACAGTTTAATGTCAAAAGTAATAAACAATCAACTACAGCATGTAATAATGTTGGAATTTGATTATACTTGTATCCAGAAAGTATGTACTCATATGTGATCTACATGTGTAATCATAAATAGGTAATTATTGTCAGGTCACTGCATCATTTGAGGGTTATAACCTCTCTTCCTGTCGGAAATAAGAACTTCCTGGGCTGCTTTCACGGTTTCATTTCTGCCCTTGCTGTCAGTCATCTCTCTCACTGGCAGTGCTCGCTACCTGTCGTCACATTCACAGCCAATCATCATCTTTGAATACTGACCTCACCCTTGCCACTGGTCACTGCCAGCCCACATCTTCTCTGCAAGTTTTGTCTCCATCAGCCAGTCATCACCATTTCACCACCAGTTTGTCACCACAGCCGCCTACATCTGTTTATCGCCACTGCCACATAACATTGGAGAAATTCTCATCACTTGTAACACTACCACAGCTCATCCCCATCATCCCATTGCTGCTTCAGTGGCTGCCCAACCCAATCAACACTGCTCATCACAGTCCACTGTCATGGATCATCCCACAACAACTATCATCTACACCTCTCTTTCTGCTGCTCCCACCATCACCACGTGGGGCTTATCATTTCACCTAACCTCCCCTCCCTCCTTCCCTCCCTCCCTCCCTCCCTCCCTCCCTCCCTCCCTCCCTCCCTCCCTCCCTCCCTCTTCTCCCCCCTTACACCTATCTGCTTTTATCTACAGTATTCTCTCCCACCATAGAAGAAACCCACACATCTATCCTCATCCCCTGCACCCCCTACATTTTCGCTTTCAGCCACAACCCATCAGCCACCACATCTATCACTGCCAAAAGCATAACTGCCCGCCTAGCACCAGTTGCCTCAGATGACATCACCAAAATCACCTCATCAAGCCTCACTGCACCAACCAATGCATACCATACTGAAGGACCTGCACCATTCAGAGGTAACCCCAAAAATGTCATATCCTGCCACCCCCATCCCACAACTATCCTTCCCCCCAACAGCCATTAAAAATCAACAAAATGACAAAATGACAAAACATCAACATCAGTCCAACTCCCACATAAAAAAACAATAACTGATCCTGGTTACATCTAGCATATGGACATGACTGCCCTGCCAAAATATTTCCCTATCATCCACACCTTTGGCCTCTCCAGCCCAGATCTGAAATTCCTCAGACCCTAATACCTCACACTAGAAATCAAAAAATACCTGCCAACAAACCATCCCTAGAAGAGACTCTTTCCATCCCATCCCATCTGGTAAGTCCTCTCTGCCACAGGGTTCTGGGTGACTCGGTACCTTTTCCTAAACCTCTATCAACCCTTCTGCCAGAAGAAGGTGTCACGCATAACTAAAACCTTTTTCACATGTGAGTTCTCCTGCTGCCACTTGGTGACTAGGTTTTTTATCTATTCAGTTACATTATACAGCTAGAAAAGGCTCTGTATTACTTCAGTCCCTCAACCCCAACTTCCACAGAGACCTTCTCTCCAAAATTCCTCACATTATCATTGGTCCCAAAGCCTCCTTAATACCCTTTATCACAGTAGCAT
The DNA here is from genome assembly GCF_023864345.2 of Schistocerca serialis cubense. Taxonomy (NCBI): domain Eukaryota; kingdom Metazoa; phylum Arthropoda; class Insecta; order Orthoptera; family Acrididae; genus Schistocerca; species Schistocerca serialis. Next base: position 441,386,620 of record NC_064641.1, on the reverse strand, counting down.
ATGCCACTCAACTCCAGCCTTACCATCATCCTCCCACCCTTACTTCCGTGATCGGCAAAGGTGACCTTGAGATCATGGATGAGGAGTTGGAATTCTAACTAAACAACAACCCAAATTTAGAAGTTTGTAAAGCCCTATGGATCAACAATGATCACAGTCCCACTCACCTTGACCATTTATTTACTGAATGTGCCACCTTTCTTCTTAAAAAGTGAGCCTTGATATACCATCGCCACCACAAGATTAAAACTTCCAAATCCCATCCCCAGTGCTGCCACTGCCAAAAGTGTCTTTGTTACAATGATTGCATAACTGCAGACTGTAAAAATCCACTTACCTGGCCACACTGCAAAGCCTTAAGCAGTGACCTGACATAGCTCCCCCCCCCCCCCCCCCCTCCCCCTCCCTATCTGCAACACCTGCAAGATTCCAACCTCACCTATTCAGTAAATGTAAAGCCAAGCCCCAACCAACCAAACCAAAACTCACAGACCCAATCTGTCCCATTGATACCCTCATTAATTCCAGAAATTCCTTCCACCCAACATCCACTGCTGAAGACATCATCAAATCCATGACACTCATCCTCCAAAACATTCATCCATTCCAAAGTTCACACACAGCTTGCTGCTCACTTTATCTTTCTTCTCAACACCCAAGCCACCTACTCCCACAACCAGGTCCTCTCCTCTTCGCCCACCTAAACACCTTAGTCTATGATCCATCAGGTCCTCACACCAACACTCCACTGTTAATTTCCTTGTAATGGCGTAACAGCATTACAAGATCTTGTATTATGACATCTGCTCCCTACCCACCAACAAACATTTTTTATTGCATACCCTGTTCTAACACCATGTCCATACCTTTATCCTTAATGAAATGTTCCTCCAACCATATCACATCATCTGAACCTCTCCCTACGCCCTACACCACACAGATAACACCCTTTCCTTGGCCAGAGTCAAAGTTGCAATGGGACACCACAACAATATCCCTGTTTGGCACAGCCCTTATACAATTCTCCCACACAACACCTTATCCTTACCCTCTTTTTCGGCACATTAACCATTACCAGTGCAACCATCTATATCAAACCACCTCATCCTCTATGATTTCCTGACCCACATAGATTGAATCCTTTCCACCTACATTATTGCTGCTGACCTCAGTGTCCCTGCAGAACTCCAGCAGGGGTACCAGTCTACCGGCTATCTGCTAAGGGACATTGTTCCCATCCCACACCACACCTGTCCTGAAAGCAATACCATTCTGATGTCACCCTAGTATCTCCCAACCTCCTTGGATGCCCACTGCAGAAGTCCTCAATCCAACTGGAAGTGACACCTACCTGTACTCCTTACTATCTCCTACACACAGCCCCATCCCTTTACATCCCATCCTAATCTCCATCAAAGAATTATTCAACACTACTCCTCCTATACCAACTGGAATGCCTTCTGAGGCTCCATAGAAATCCAGACTGGAAGCCACATCATGAACTTCCAAGAACCTGATGCTACCCCTCATGCCACATCCTTCCTGCATCAGACCTTGTCAGATGCTACATTAACCCATATTCTTACCAGGACCATACATCCTCACCACCCCACCTTCCCCTCACAAGCCCTGCTCCTCCTCTGAGAATCCCCATTAATTATTCCAAACAGTGGAACGCATTTCATGACTCACTGGGAATAACACCATACTTCACTACCTGCTCCCCCACAGTGACCATCCCTTACCAGGAAACCTGAGCAAAACTGACCACTTTGCATCCTATCTCTCAAACATCATCTACACCCCTGATGACCCTCATTTTGATTACTCCCTGTCCCCTACCACCTATGAACGTACTAACACTACTGTCCTGCTCATAGCTACCTGCTTCCAGTATTTAGGCAACATACCATATACATAATGAAATACACCAGTCATAGCACATACTTCACAAAAAATGCAACACACCCCATGGTCATGACTGCTTCACGTATGGACACATTACAGAATGCTCCCTCTCCTTTCTTGTCACCCTTGCTGACCTTTATAGCACCATCCTCTCCACAGGTTACTAACCTGAGCTCTAAAACGCCTCCAAAATACTACTTTCCCTCAAAGTGCACAAACGCCCTATTGATGCATCCTCCTATCACCCCAACTGCCTCATCTGAGTATTCAGCAAGGTCTCTGAATCCATGCTCTCTCAATGTATCCATCAACACCTGAACCAATATTGCCTTCTTCCAGTTAAGGCTTCTGTCCCAATTTCTCCTCTGATGACCTGCTCCTGCACCTCACTAATCTCCTAACCCACCAACTCATAAATCTGTTATTTTTGTGTTCCTCAAGCTCGAGAAAGCTTATGACCATGCAGGGCATTACAGTCCCCTTTTCAAACTTCAGACATATGCACTTCCAATTAACTATGTCCACCTTATTACTTCCTTCTTTCTAATTACTCATTCTTTGTCACTATTAACAGTACCAATCCTCATAGCTTCCATTCCACTGCAGGTGTGCCCTAAGGCTTCATCCTCTCTTCTCTCCTTTATCTCCTCTACACTACTGATATGCCCAAACCACCCCCACCTGTCCACCTTCTTCAGTATGCTGATGACAACACTTTCCTTGCTCTCTGCCCTACACTTCAGAAAGCCCAATGATTCCTCCAAAGCCACCTCAGTCATTTTTCACCTCCTGGTGTAACCAATGGCTCCTTGAAATGAATCCCTCCAAAACCCAGGCAATAGTTGTACGATGAAACCCCCCCCCCCCCCCCCCCTCCCACCTCCATGACTTCTACCTTACCATTCGTGATCATCCTAGCCAATTAACTAGCACACTAAAATATTTTGGACTAACTCTTGATTGGCAACTAATGTGGAAACCTCACCTACTAACCACCAAACAGAAAGCTCAGAATAGACTAAAACTACTAACAGGTTGAACTTGCAATGCAAATGTTGCATGTATCACTGCCCCTCCAAAGTTCTATAACTCCCTCCGGATCCTCAAACACCATGCCCTCCATCTCACTTTCTGCATCCCTTTACCTTCCCCCACATGGATCATCTACCATCTTGTCACACTCACACCCCTAATCACCCACATCAATCACCACCATATCTCCTGTACCATCCACAGACTAGGTTCCAATAATCCCATTGTTTCGCCTTTGATCACCAACACATATACTGCCATGCTTTCACAAACACATCCCTCCATCCCTCCACCTCCATGTACTCTGTATCCTATCTCAATGCTACTTCAGCCAGCTTCCTCTCCCAGACCATGAAATATGCTCCAACATTTATACCACCCACCAAATTTAACCCTTCTCCATCTATCCCACTCCACACCAGGGCTCCTCTATCTTTTCCCTTCTCCACCCACCACTATACCTTTCTTCTTGTACTAATCTCCCTACACACCATTACTCCTCCTCAACTTCTGTCTTTCCCACCATCTGTATTCCCAATTGGGTGGAGAACTGTAGGGCCCCCCTAGACAGGTCAGGCGTGCACTACACACCGGAAGCAGCTACTAGGGTAGCAGAGTACGTGTGGCGTGCACACGGGGGTTTTTTAGGTTAGAGGGACCCCCCCTTGGGCAAAACGATAAAATACCTGACGGCTTACCAGAGAGGACATTATCATCGTTGATAAAGAACGTCCGTCCTCAGAGACCAAAAACAGGAAAAGTCAACGTAATATTGGTAAACTGCAGGAGTATCCAGGGCAAGGTTCCTGAATTAGTATCTCTTATTGAAGGAAATAGTGCGCATATAGTATTAGGAACGGAAAGTTGGTTAAAACCAGAAGTGAACAGTAATGAAATCCTAGACACAGAATGGAATATATACCGCAAGGATAGGATAAACGCCAATGGTGGAGGAGTATTTATAGCAGTAAAGAATTCAATAATATCCAGTGAAGTTATTAGCGAATGCGAATGTGAAATAATCTGGGTTAAGTTAAGTATCAAAGGTGGGTCAGATATGATAGTCGGATGCTTCTATAGACCACCTGCATCAGCAACCGTAGTAGTTGAGCGCCTCAGAGAGAACCTGCAGAACGTCGTGAAGAAGTTTCGTGATCATACTATTGTAATAGGGGGAGACTTCAATCTACCAGGTATAGAATGGGATAGTCACACAATCAGAACTGGAGCCAGGGACAGAGACTCTTGTGACATTATCCTGACTGCCTTGTCCGAGAATTACTTCGAGCAGATAGTTAGAGAACCAACTCGTGAAGCTAACGTTTTAGACCTCATAGCAACAAATAGACCGGAACTTTTCGACTCCGTGAATGTAGAAGAGGGTATCAGTGATCATAAGTCAGTGGTTGCATCAATGACTACAAGTGTAATAAGAAATGCCAAGAAAGGAAGGAAAATATATTTGCTTAACAAGAGTGATAGGGCACAAATCGCAGAATATCTGAGTGACCACCATCAAACGTTCATTTCTGAGGAAGAGGATGTGGAACAAAAATGGAAAAAATTCAGAAACATCGTCCAGTACGCCTTAGATAAGTTCGTACCGACTAAGGTCCAAAGCGAGGGGAAAGATCCACCGTGGTATAACAATCATGTACGAAAGGTACTACTGAAACAAAGAAAGCTTCATCATAGGTTTAAGAGTAGTCGAATCATAGCTGATAAGGAAAAGCTGAACGAAGCGAAAAAGAGCGTAAAGAGAGCAATGAGAGAAGCATTCAACGAATTCGAACATAAAACATTGGCAAACAATCTAAACAAGAACCCTAAAAAGTTTTGGTCATATGTAAAATCGGTAAGCGGATCTAAATCCCCTATTCAGTCACTCGTTGACCACGATGGCACCGAAACAGAGGACGACCGAAGAAAGGCAGAAATACTGAATTCAGTGTTCCGAAACTGTTTCACTGCGGAAAATCGTAACACGGTCCCTGACTTCAGCCGTCGCACGGACGCCAAAATGGAAAATATTGAAATAAACGATATCGGAATTGAAAAACAACTGCTATCACTTAGTAGCGGAAAAGCATCCGGACCAGACGAGATACCCTTAAGATTCTACAGTGATTATGCTAAAGAACTTGCCCCCTTTCTATCAGCAATTTATCGTAGATCGCTGGAAGAACGTAAAGTACCTAGCGACTGGAAGAAAGCGCAGGTCGTTCCCATTTTCAAGAAGGGTCATAAATCAGATGCGAATAATTATAGGCCTATTTCGCTTACGTCAATCTGTTGTAGAATAATGGAACATGTTTTGTGTTCTCGTATTATGATGTTCTTAGATAATACAAATCTCCTTCATCATAACCAACATGGATTCCGCAAACAGAGATCATGTGAAACTCAGCTCGCCCTATTTGGCCAAGAAATTCACAGTGCCGTAGACACTGGCGAGCAGATTGATGCCATATTCCTGGACTTCAGGAAGGCATTTGATACGGTTCCGCACTTACGTTTAGTGAAAAAAATACGAGCTTACGGAATATCGGACCAGGTTTGTGATTGGATTCAGGATTTCCTAGAAGAAAGAACACAACATGTCATTCTTAACGGTTCAAAATCTGCAGATGTAGAGGTAATTTCGGGAGTACCGCAGGGAAGCGTGATAGGACCTTTATTGTTTACAATATACATAAATGACTTAGTTGACAACATCGGTAGCTCCGTGAGGCTATTTGCAGATGACACGGTTGTCTACAAGAAAGTAGCAACATCAGAAGACTCGTACGTACTCCAGGAGGACCTGCAGAGGATTAATGCATGGTGCGACAGCTGGCAGCTTTCCCTAAACGTAGATAAATGTAATATAATGCGCATACATAGGGGCAGAAATCCATTCCAGTACGATTATGCCATAGGTGGTAAATCATTGGAAGCGGTAACGACCGTAAAATACTTAGGAGTTACTATCCGGAGCGATCTGAAGTGGAATGATCACATAAAACAAATAGTGGGAAAAGCAGGCGCCAGGTTGTGATTCATAGGAAGAATTCTAAGAAAATGTGACTCATCGACGAAAGAAGTAGCTTACAAAACGCTTGTTCGTCCGATTCTTGAGTATTGCTCATCAGTATGGGACCCTTACCAGGTTGGATTAATAGAAGAGATAGACATGATCCAGCGAAAAGCAGCGCGATTCGTCATGGGGACATTTAGTCAGCGCGAGAGCGTTACGGAGATGCTGAACAAGCTCCAGTGGCGGACACTTCAAGAAAGGCGTTACGCAATACGGAGAGGTTTATTATCGAAATTACGAGAGAGCACATTCCGGGAAGAGATGGGCAACATATTACTACCGCCCACATATATCTCGCGTAATGATCACAACGAAAAGATCCGAGAAATTAGAGCAAATACGGAGACTTACAAGCAGTTGTTCTTCCCACGCACAATTCGTGAATGGAACAGGGAAGGGGGGATCAGATAGTGGTACAATAAGTACCCTCCGCCACACACCGTAAGGTGGCTCGCGGAGTATAGATGTAGATGTAGATGTAGAATATCAGTTTCATGTCCTACATGTCACCTCTATAGTTTCCCCACATTACAGACCCCTACCTTACCCATGCCCCTCAACCTCTATGGGACATATTCTCTCCTCCCACAATACATCTCGCCCAGCAGAGGTCCTTCAGATTTTAAGTGCCAAGTGCAGTGCTTCAGGGATTTTTATCAGAAGAACTTAACCTTTTGTGATGTGTTTTTAAAATGTATATATTATCATTTTTAGATCTCTGCCTTTGATTTTTAATTTCAAATCTAACAACGGCCACAATATATATATACACTATGTGATCAAAAGTATCCAAACATCCCAAAAACATACTTTCTTCATATTAGGTGCATTGTGCTGCCACCTACTGCCAGGCACTCCATATCAGCAACCTCAGTAGTCATTAGACATCATGAGAGAGCAGAATGGGGCACTCCGCTGAACTTGTGGACTTGGAATGTGGTCAGGTGATTGGATGTCACTTATGTCATATGTCTGTATGTGAGATTTGCACACTCCTAAACATCCCTAGGTCCACTGTTTCCAATGTGATAGTGAAGTGGAAATGTGAAGGGACACATACAGTGCAAAAGCATACAGGCCTACCTCATCTGTTGACTGACAGAGACTGCCGACAGTTGAAGAGGGTTGTAATGTGTGATAGGCAGACATCTACCCAGACCTTCACACAGGAATTCCAAATGGCATCAGGATGCAGTGCAAGTACTACAACAGTAAGGCAGGAGGTGAGTAAACTTGGATTTAATGGTCGAGTGGCTCCCCTCCTTTATATGTAAATCCCGAATGCATACCTCTCATTTAAAACAGTAATGATCCAATATAGAAGTCACACATCATGCCGGTAAATGCCAAATGATGATTGAACAGTGGAAAATGTTGTGTGGAGTGACAAATCATGGTACACAATGAGGAAATCTGATGGCAGGGTGTGGGTATGGAGAATGCCTGGTGAACGTCATCTGGCAGCATAAACAGTAAAATTTGGCGGCAGTGGTGTTATGGTGTGGTCATGTTTTTCATGGAGGGGCTTGCACCCTTTGTTGTTTTGTGTGGCACTATCACAGCACAGGTCCACATTGATGTTTTAAGCACCTTCTTGCTTCCCACTGTTGAAGAGCAATTCGGGGATAGTGATTGCATCTTTTAACATGATCGAGCACCTCTTCATAGCGCACGGCACGTGGCGGAGTGGTTGCACAACAATAACATCCCTGTAATGGACTGGCCTGCCTAGAGTCCTGACCTGAATCCTACAGAACAACTTTGGAATGTTTTGGAAGGCTGACTTCATGTCAGACCTTACCAACTGTCATCGATACCTCTCCTCAGTGCAGCACTCAGTGAAGAATGGACTGCCATTCCCCAAGAAACCTTCCAGCACCTGATTGAACATATGCTTGGAAGAGTGGAAGCAGTCATCAAGGCTAAGGGTTGGCCAACACCATATTGAATTCCAGCATTACCAATGGAGGGTATCATGCTCTTGTAAGTCATTTTCAGGTAGGTGTCTGGATACTTTTAATCACATAGTGTATATTCACTTGGCTGAAGAGCAGAGTATTGTGCCACTGACAGCCCATATGGGGTGAGGGGGATGAAATGAAAGTGAAGGGAAAGAAAAGGTCACTGCATCTGTTTGTATCAGTCCACAATAGTCAGATCCCAATGATTTTTAAACAGTTCCCAAAATGGGAGCTCTTTGTGGTCACTTGGTCATTAGCAGTGTCCTATGAGACCATAACCGATGATAAAAAATTTCAGACTTCTCTATACAGCTGCCTATCTTGGATGAATGGAACATGATTGTATGTGATAACAAGTCTAGTGCACTATGGGCACTTTCAGGAAGGTGGGCATTGAAACTTAATTTTTTTGTCATATTTTTATGATCTAAAGTGGCATGTTCACTAAACCTGGCTTCAAGCCATCTACCAGACTGTCCTACATAGCATGCATCACAGCTGGGACATTCAATTCTATAGACACCTGTTCTATGGAAAAGATTTCTTTTTTAAATACTATTTTTTTTTTAATTCTGCTCAAGTTACCCATGTTAGAAAAAACTACATTTACCTTTTGTATTTTACAAACTGATGCCACTCTCTCTGATGATCCATAAATGTACTTATTACTGCTATCATCAACTATGTTGAAACTATTTTCTTTCTGTCTTTTGTTTATACATGTTATTAATGTTATTATGTAAGTAGTTATTTAGCAATATAATTTATTGTGTTCAGTTCAACTTCATGCCCTGTACTTGGAAATTCAATTTTTAATAACCAATTAATGGTGAAATTAATGTATGCTTTTTTGTGTGGACTAGAGTAGTTTAAGATGTAATTTATGATACTGTCAGATCCCCTCCTTTATATGTAAATCCCAAATGCATACTTCTCATTTAAAACAGTAATGATCCAATATAGAAGATTAATTGATCTGTTTGACTCCACCATACATGTGAATTCAATTTTAGTATTTGGGTGGTTGAACTTGTTGGCAACTGTTTTAACACTGTCATCATTACCACTAATTAATGGTAAAGTATCTCAAGTGTTTCTAAAGTAGCATATTAGCCTATTTGTCACATCACAATTTGCAGAAATAGCTTGTGTCTCAACAGTATCATAAATAACACATCAAATCACCCCAGGCAGGACAATAAACATTCCTTAATTTTGCCATCAGTCAGTTATTAAAAATTCCACTTTCAAGTACAGGGCATGATGCTGAGCTGAATACAATGTAATGTATTGTTAAGGCTAACAACTCCCTGCATATTTACATCAACAACTCATATAATAATATAGTAAATAGAAGGTGGTACTTGTGCCCTAGGGGTAGAGTCTTGCTATCAAATATAATGTAGTTCTCACACTATTACGTGCTGTAGTTGAACATTTATTACTTTTAACACCAAACTGTGTAAATTACTATGTACTTTTATGTAAAACTGATGAGAGAAGACATTATAAAGCAGAAAGATTTTGGGTCCTTTGTGCCCGCTACTGATGCAATAACTTATAACACAATTGTTGGCTGCTCTAATTCCTTCAACTGTGCTTAGAATATAACATTGTTTTTATAAAAAAATTTAATAATTTAGATCTTTCAAACAAGATGTTTTGTATCTTTAAACTACGTTCAGTTGTATAAGTGTGCAACAATAACCAACGCCACTGGTTAGTTTAGACAGTTACCGTACAAAATGCATACATGTAAAATATTAGTCATTATTTTTAGTAACAACCACCTGATTTGTTTTATGTACATAAGTTTTTGAAATTATAAAATCATATATAAAAAGATAAAACTTATGCATTGTAAAATAAGGTAATAAATATTGTCAATGAATCATACATGTAAAGAGGGCACTGAATATTGGTATGATGTACACTGAAGCTATCTGTATTGTAACTATAAACAGTGGCCTCAGTGTGTGAACTCCACCTTTGACATGAATAGTCCAGTTGAGACTGTACACATATAAGTATTTTTAAAGTGTTAACTTTCATTTACTTGTATGTATTTTATCATTGATTCACATTTAACACTTATGCAGCTACACATATAAGGAATGTATTTTACTTTATTTTAACTAGTTACTTATACATAGTGCAGTCACAATAATCAGGCCACCACCTATGTTTGACATGAACATGCCAATCACAGATGGCAGTTGGCAGCACTAGCAACTATAAAGCTTGTCAGGGGGGATGGGAAAAATGGGGCAATCATTGTTGTAATGCTAAAATGGAGCAATTTATTAGACATCCAAATGGCATGATAAATGGTTTTCAGGGCAAGGATGGAAGCATTTCTGAAATGGTTAAGTTTGTAAACTTTTCATGTGCTACCAAGGTTAAAGCATACCATGCATGGTGAAACAGTGCTATTCAGAACTGACACCAAGGTAACTGTGGCGCACCATGGACCATAGATGACAGGGGTGAATGACAGCTGTGGATATGTGTATAGGTGAACAGATGTGCAACTGTTGGAAATTGGCCACCCAGATGAAGCAAGAGGCTACCAACAGTCTCACCTCAACAACCATTTTGAAAATGTTGCTGCATATGTGCCTCTGCAGAAGATGCTTGGTTCATGCACACATGCTGATTGCTGTTCATTGGTGACAAAGGCTGAAATTCACAGCCAATACCACAACTAGATGTCCACTGAGTGGTGACAGGTGACCTTTCCAGACAAATTCTGTTTTATCAGCACACACTCCGCCGCAGAGTCACAGTCTCATTCTGGAATTATGTTTTATACCCCATCAGACAAATGGCTGTTGGCCTGTATGACCTTGCAACAATCATCAGAAGGGGCCAGGCCAGTGGAGGGAGGTATATGGTCTGGGGAATGTTTTCATGGCAGTCCCTGGGTGATCTCGTCATTCTGTAAGGCACAATGGACCAACACAAGTACATATCTACTCTTGGGGACCAAGTCCACCCCCAAATGCAGTTCTTTTTTTCATTGGCATGATGGCATCTACCAGCAAGAAAATGCAATATGTCACACAGCTCGCTGTGTATGTGAGTAGTTTGAAGAGCACCAGGATGAGTTGATCATACTCCCCTGGCCACCAAACATCCTGGATTTAAACCCAATCAAGAATTTGTGGGACCACTGCAATTGGCTGTTTGTTGCAAGGATCCTCAACCAAGAAACTTAGTGCAGCTGGCCATGACACTGGAGTCAGAATGGCTCCACATGCATGTCAGTACCTTCCAGAACCTCACTGACTCTCTTCCTGGACATCTGCATTGTAAGAGGTGGCTATTAAGGCTTTTGACATGTGGTCACATTAATGTGATTGGACTGTGTATGTCTTTTAGCACTTAAAATGGCTACACAGTGACTGAAATTTGAATTTGCAACTAACATTAATTGTGACTGATTGTTCTACCTTTTGCCACTTTAAAGTTTCTGTCTAATGTCTACCAGAAACCTGTTATAGACTTTTGAAGCAGAATATAAATTGCTGTTCTGAATCCTACAAGACACATATTCTATATGGAAATAATTTTTATATTTAGTGTTGTGATTGTGATTTGGGCAGTTTGTCCTAAATTCTCCCTTTTTATTAACTAAGAATACCAAACAACTGTCTTTCTTGTCATATAAGTATAAGAATTCTTAAATTATCATAGAGGCTTCAATAAGATTTTCGGTTACTAAGTTTACACTTTTATTTTTATGACCTTAACTACATGATTGCAGATTTAGTTAGTTAGTTCATGTTCCATGGATCATTTTCACAATAAATCATAATGATATGGTGATGTGGGATGAATCATTTATATTCAAATCACAAATTATTTTCTAAATGTGGTTACATGCTGAACATTTATGAGCACCTATTCATTTTCGCTACTGTGAGACTCATCTCTTCTTCTGAACAAATACCCATAGCTCTTAATGTATACATTTTAGAGGCCATATTTACTAGATATTTTTTCTTGTTTTGGTCTATACTGCTTCCTGTAAAAGTATGGAAACCAAAGAGCTTGCAGCAGAAGAGATGTCTTTCGCAGTATTGGAGATGAACAAGTGCTCATAGCTCTCAAGATGTGAAGAATGCAAGGAGAGTTCTATAAACATGGCCTCTCAACTTATATAGCAGATAAGTCATGTGTGTGTGCCTGGAGCATAATTTATCTGTGTGTGTATCCCAGTTAAGACTTAGATTTGTATTAAAGGCAAGAAGTTTCACTGATTTATTTTTCCTGTTTGGGGGGATTTAAATTAAATATATCTTTTGTCTTGCTACTATTTATGTGTAATGTATTAGCCACAAACCGGGAAGCTCACCTATCTATTGCTACCACTACATTCAGTTGTAACTCGTCCATGTGGTATTCTGAGCAGTTGATGTGGTGTAATCTGCATAAAGTTCAGCATTACAGGGCAATATAAAAGGCAGATCATTTATATATATAATATACAGAAATGGCCCAAGAACATAACCCTTGGCTCCCTTTTTGTAACTGGTAAGCAATCAGAGTTTTGGTTATTTGCACACACTAACTTTTCCCTATTGCTTAGGTTTGACCACAGTAGGGGAAAAGCACTCTCCTATTCCATAGTAATGCAACTTTCTTATTAGGAGAGTGTGAGACCTTGCATGAAAGGTTTTCCTAATAGTGTCACACAGCTTATTGGTTATTCTTAGAACAGTCACACATTTTTAAATGCTGTCAACTGCTTTCACAGTAGAGAATGTCGATCTAAGGCCATATTGTGCAGAATGATAAACAAGATATTAATAGAGGGATACCATCCAGAATGCCTAAAAACATCCATAAACGAAGTTGCCCTTAAGAAATTTACACCTAACAATTACTGACCCATTTCACTTGTCCCAATAATTTCTAAAATAACAGAGTACCATATGTCCCAGCAAATCGATAAATATTTTAAATGTAATAACCTCATCTATCTTTGTTAAGAGGCACAATTACTTCTTTTTTATGTCATCACTTAAAACTTCTGAGCTAATAGGCCATGGTCAATGTATAAAACTTTTTCCTAATGTTTCATCTCTGACTGTGGGAGACATCTTCAGAAGTAAAGCTGTGAACTGCAACCAGAACTCAAGGGAGCTCTGAGTACATGACCAGTGTAGAGGGCAGCACAGCCCTTAACATACTATCACTATGATATTATCTTTAGTGATGCCAACAATCTCGATTGAAAGTAATCAATTGTGATTCTTACATTGCAACTCTGACATCCAGATTTTATATAATTTGATATCTTTCTCTTTCCTGTAAAAAATATTATGCTGTTTCTAAATCTCAATAGTCTCCCTATACATGTGCCCATGATAATGTGGTGTTTTTGATATGATGCTTGTTGCACTGAATTTTATTTCATGATCACCCTCATGGTAAACATGTTCGATTATGGCTGATTTATCTTTATGTCCTAGATGGCAATTCCTCTTCTGTTCAACATGATGGATGTTAACATTTATTTTTGTGGCACCAATATTAACCAGACTGCAACTACAAGGAATTTTAGATACACCTAGTGTAGCCAATTGATGTCATATATCTTTTTCCAATCTTAAACATGCTTTTAGCTTCCAGGTAGGTCTGCTGGTTGCTTCTACACAATACCTGCTGAAGACTTTCCCAACATGATCTGTAATCAGACATATGAATGGAGGGTAAACTTTCCCCTTGGATGGCCATTGTTCCTCATTGGTCCTGATTCTCTCCCTAAGGCAAAGTTGTTAGAATAACCATTCTTCTTGAATGTAGACCATAGATGTTCAACCTCATCTTTTAAGTTAATTCAGTTCACAAATTTTGTACACCCTACATACCAAGGTTTTAATCACACCTCCTTTTTGTCTGGGGTGGTGGTACTGGTCAGTATGACTGGCTGTTTTGTATACCCTATGGCCCAATGTTCTGTCCTCTCACTTGATAACACACATATCCAAAAACTTCAGCTGGCCATTATTCTCCATCTCCATAGTAAATTGTATTTTCAGATTGATGCCGTTGAGATGTATCAGGAAGGGATGTGTCTGTTGTCAAACAAGGGGCAGGACATTGGGCCATAGTGTATATAGACTGCTAACTCGACTGTTTTGCTCATGATTATGATGACTTTTTGCTAGTCTCTGGAGTTTCTTTCTGAATAGCAATGCTTCATGAACTCCACTATTATTGATCAAAGAATCCACTTTTCGTTCCACCACTCTCCTCGTCACCTGGTCATAAACTCTTCTCTGCCTATCCAGAATAGGACAGAAAAGTAAAAATATTGTTTAAGGTACTATATTCTCAGAGAGCTTTTCAGATTATTTATGTCTGAACAACATATATTCCTCAATGGTATTTGCTGCTAATAATTAAATTTTACTCCAGTTGAATTGTTAGTTACTCAACTACAATATAAGGATGAAATAATTTATTAAACAAGCATAGTCTCTCTATGTAGGGTTCAGATTGTGGTTCTTCCTTATGTTGCAAAAGTTTTCAGCAATCTAATATGAAGGAAGAAATTGTGAGTCAGCAGTCCATGATCATCACTAGCAACAGCAGCAGCCATTTGACAACCACTACTACTGGATATGTGCTTCCATCTTATTTCTTCCTATATCGATTCCATGCATCTACATTGCTCTAAGATGGTCTCTAATGTGTTGTACACATCTAACATTACATTATTGCTTCAGCTTTTTCCTCAATTAGTGGAATCAAGTAAACTGCTTTCTTAGTCAATCTAGCATCTATTCGTATGGCTACAGGTCCTGAACACTTACATTTCTTTTTCGTTAGAGATGTAATTACATGTTGTACTTCAGTGCCTTCCCTGCTACATTTATTTGTTTTCGTGTCCCTGCAAGTGATTCCCTACATGCATCTCCTCATTGCTTGCTGAGCAAACCTCAGTTTTTTAATGGTTTTTGCATTGAAAACCATATGTCACTGAAGTAAGTCATAACTCATGGTAATACAAGATATTTGTGAACTTTGTATTTCCAAAACATCAGAAGCTTAGTCTTGCAAACTCCGTTTAGTTCATCAGAAGCACTCCAGTTTTTTTATGTACTGCTTATTTCTCTTAAAATCTATTCAAAATTTCTTTATTAAGTTATTCTGGAAGCTGTAAAAAATGTGTCTGCACTTGAGACAAAGATTGCAATGCCATTGACAGAATGAAAGTGGTTCATACGTTCTCCAAAACACATATTCCTTATTTATTTTCCCAGTTTAAAGATCTGAAAATTTTCCTAGTGTCACTGTGAACAGTTTTAATGATGTAAAAGTGTTTTTGCTCCTGTAAGATTTAATTTCCTACTATGTTAACAAAGTTTAATAGAAGTTAAAGTGTTAATTTATATACACTTTAGCATGCTGTAACGCAATGGCTAGAGGACAAATGTAAGGATGTAGAGGCATATATAATTAGGGGTAAGATAGATACTGCCTACAGGAAAATTAAAGAGACCTTTAGAGAAAAGAGAACCACTTGCATGAATATCAAGAGCTCAGATGGAAACCCAGTTCTAAACAAAGAAGGGAAAGCAGAAAAGTGGAAGGAGTATATGGAGAGTCTATACAAGGGAGACGTACTTCAGGACAATATTATGGACATGAAAGAGGATGTAGATGAAGATGAAATGGCAGATATGATACTGCGTGGAGAGTTTGACAGAGCACTCAAAGACCCAAGTCGAAACAAGGCCCCAGGAGTAGACAGTATTCCATTAGACTACTGATAGCCTTGGGAGAGCGAGCCCCGACAAAATTCTACCATCTGATGAGCAAGATGTATGAGACAGGTGTAATACCCTCAAAGTTCAAGAAGAGTATAATAATTCCACTCCCAAAGAAAGTAGGGGTTGACAGATGTGAAAATTTCTAAACTATCAGTTTCATAAGCCATGGCTGCAAAATACTAACATGAATTCTTACTGGTAGAAGCTGACCTCTGGGAAGGTCACTTTGGATTCCATAGAAATTTTGGAACACGTGAGGCAATACAGACCCTATGACTTATCTTAGAAAATAGATTAAGGAAAGGCAAACCTACGTTTCTAGCATTTGTAGACTTAGAGAAAGCTTTTGACAATGTTGACTGGAATACTCTCTTTCAAATCGTGAAGGTGGCAGGGGTAAAATACAGGGAGCGAAAGGCTATTTACAATTTGTACAGAAACCAGATGGCAGTTACAGGAGTCGAGGGGCATAAAAGAGAAGCAGTGGTTGGGAAGGGAGTGAGACAGGGTTGTAGCCTATCCCTGATGTTATTCAATCTGTATATTGAGCAAGCAGTAAAGGAAACAAAAGAAAAATTCGGAGTAGGAATTAAAATCCATGGAGAAGAAATAAAAAAATTGAGGTTTGCCGATGGCATTGTACTGCAGTCAAAGACAGCAAAGGACCAGGAAGAGCAGCTCAATGGAATGGACAGTGTGTTGAAAGGAGGATATAAGGTGAACATCAACAAAAGCAAAATGGGGATAATGGAATGTAGTCGAACTAAATAGGGTGATGCTGAGGGAATTAGATTAGGAAATGATACGCTTAAAGTAGTAAATGAGTTTTGCTATTTGGGGAGCAAAATAACTGTTGATGGTTGAAGTAGAGAGGATATAAAATGTAGACTGGCAATGGCAAGGAAAGCATTTTTGAAGAAGAGAAATTTGTTAACATCAGATATAGATTTAAGTGTCAGTGTTTGTATGTAGTGTAGCCATGTATGGAAATGAAACGCGGACAGTAAATAGTTTAGACAAGAAGAGAATAGAACCTTTTGAAATGTGATGCTACAGAATAATGCTTAGATGAGTATATCACATAACTAATGAGGAAGTATTGAATAGAATTGGGGAGAAGAGAAATTTGTGGCACAACTTGACTAGAAGAAGGGATCACTTGGTAGGACATATTCTGAGGCATCAAGGGATCATCAATTTAGTATTGGAGGGCAGTGTGGAGGGTAAAAACTGTAGAGGGAGACCACGAGATGAATTCACTAAACAGATTCAGAAAGATGTAGGTTGCAGTAGGTACTGGGAGATGAAGAAGCTTGCACATGATAGAGTAGCATAGAGAGCTGCATCAAACCAGTCTCTGCACTGAAGACCACAACAACAACAACAAAAATGCTGTAACACATTTAATGAATACCTAGTTTCTCAAGAGCTGTGTTACAATTGTGGAAAATAACAATATTTTCATGCAGCCCCATTTAATTCTTGAATAATATTCTAAATAAATTCTTTGGCCTCATTTAGTACATTCAGAATCCACAAGAGGGTCATTAAATAAATATTAAAGTAAAATATGTAATTCATGTAAATCTGCCTTCATAGTATTTAAAATATTTATATTACAGAACCCCTTATAGTCTTTAAACACATGTAAATGATAAAGACAAACTGCAGCGAAACTGTAATATGTACATATTGACAGGTTTAACACTGATCTTCAGATCACTCAATAACAGTGAACTCTACCAGAAGTGAATTTCTAACTTCTTAAAAAACTCCCTAATATTACAAAATCAATCAACAAGAGATGGGTTTCACATTCATTTTCATATTGCAAGTGATTTATTTGACTGCAAGTAATAAGTAACGTTCTGGCACAAATCCAGCTGCACAGTGTAGTTGTTCAGGTATGTGTGTGTGTGCAAATATGTATGTGTTATGTTCACTGTAGCTCAAAAAAGGATTTTTCCAAAATTAGCAAAGTTTTCAGCCTAGTTAATGTTCCACTCTGTGATTAATAGCAGATAAACTGCAGCTATACTGTAAACCTGAAGAGACCACAGCTCTCTCCAGAACAGCAGCTTTCATACTACTGTATTTGAAGGACTCATAGACATGTTTTTTTCTTTGAACAATTGTCTCCAAAATTCAGGTGAATCTTATACACAAAATTAATATAAAAATGTCCATTGTTAGAGTTAAAATTCCTGTCAATCTTAAAAATGGCCATATATTTGGTGCTGCAGGAAATCTATTTCTATCTGGCAACACCAGATTGACTGTCTTGTTTTTCCACTACTGTTGCAACCTAGCAGTAGTTGTATCACAATTGTGCAGTGGGATAAATGTTGTAAGCTGTGTTGCCAACACCAATTGTGGATTACATCTGCATTTCCTCACTCACATTTCTTCTCTCCACAGTGGCCTAATACATTCCCTTAATTCTGCCACCAGTCATGGTGTGAACCAACTGTCTTTTGAGCCACTTATAACTTGATCAGTGACATCAAATTTCAAAAGAAAGAAAATAGGATGAAGTCAAGTGACACTTTGAGTAAGAACTTAGAATCAAGATAAACCATACTAGGAAGAAATGTAAAATCAGGAAATTTTTGGTATTGATCTTATATGTTTTTCACAGGGGCTACAAATTTATGTTATAAAATTGTGGATGTAAAATTGGAGAATGTAAAATTGACATTCCATTGCATTATGTACTGCCAGATTGCTCCTAATATCGTTAAGCTGCTTACATTATTTTGTTCACAGGCTTCAAAGCACTGTTGCCATTTCGTTATTCTTTTCAGTAATTTGTAAGGGCTATGGTTCAGCAGTTCTAGTTCTAACATTTACTGCATAGGCACTCTTTCCACAGCTTCCTTATCATTTTGTCCTTAAATATTAGAACATCTAAAGTAACAATATTATGTAAAGGATAATTGCTACTCACTATATAGTGGAGATGCTGAGTCACAGATAAGCACAACAAAAAGACTGTCAGAAAGTAAGTTTTTGGACAACAAGGTCTTTGTCAAGTGTGTGTGTGTGTGTGTGTGTGTGTGTGTGTGTGTGTGTGTGTGTGTGTGCGTGTGTGTATGTGTGTGTGTGGTGCTGTCCATGTATGACAAAGGCCTTCCTGGCTGAAAGCTTACTTTTCGACAGCCTTTTTGGTGAGCCTATCTGCGACTCAACATCTCTGCTATATGGTGAGTAGCAGTATCCTTTCCACAATATTGTTGCATTCCATCCTGAATTTTTCATTGTTTTGACATCTAAAGTAAGCTTTAGACTAAATTTCATGACAAATTTTCTTCTGCCTGTTCAGAATTACCTCTTGTTGTGATTGCAAATGAAATTGTACAGTTGAGAGACTGAGAGAGCTTGAAGACACATGGGTTAAAATTGCAGAGTTCCATTGTAATAACCAACAAACAATGAATACTGGACTGGCATAATTCAATTACAAATTCCTTTTTATCTTATTGATATCTCAGCAGTGATAACACCCATCAAGGACTGTATCAATGTATATATAACAAAGTCTATAATGAATATATATCAGAATGGGACTATGAAACTATTGGACAACTCAGTAAATCAGGAATTATAAGACCACAAAGAAAATCATTTTTTTCATGCAGACAGGAAGAAAAATATCAAATGTCTTGGCTACTCATTCTTAGGTTGGATATAAATCTATCTGGGATAGTACTACTCTTTGCTACCTAGTCTCAAATGTTTGTGGATGCAATGCAATGTTACTGTTCAGATCAAGAAATATGAAAAACTTATGGTCAACCTAAGCAGGTTCATGTACAACTATACTCATGAAATAAAAGGCTACTCTGAGGCCCATAAAGAACCAAAAGCTATGTAATTCCATGGCCGCGGTCTGTGGCTTGAGTCTCACTCCACTTTCTGTGTATGTAGCCACTCTATCTCTACATATTTTTTACCAACAATAATTGGCTACTAATTTGTATCCATCTAGGTGCCACTCCTGTAATTTGTTGGAATATTTAGACTCAAGGATGTAAATTCCAACTAACCCTAATGATCATATTAAATATAAGGGGCACTCAAATGAAAACAAAAGACACATGGAAAAAAGTAAGAATACTGTTTACTATTTCAAAAGCAATCATCATTACTTTTAATACATTTATCTCACTGTGAGATAAAATAGTCATTGACTTCATGGAAAATTGTTTGCAGTTGCTTACTGTATCAGGATTCATCAGAAGCAAATCGACAGCCACAAATGTCTTCCTTCAGGGCCCCAACATGGCAACATGTTGCTGAGGCTGTTTCGACTACACTGCAGAGGTTTCACAGGAAAGTCCTTACATATCCTCCATACAGTCCAAATCTCTCCCACATGACTTCCATATTTTTGGAGACCTGCAGGAAGATATTCATGGCTTTCAATTTGCATTGGAGGAAGAGATGCATGCCATGGTACAGTCATCACTCTGTAGACAACCACATACATTTTTCCATTAAGGCACTGCCCACCTTGTCTCACGGTGGAATACATGTATTAACAGTTATGACAAATACTTTTGAAATAACTAACAGTTTACTTCCTATGTTTCATCTGTGTCATTTTCATTTGACTGTCCCTTATAGGTTCTGACTTTGCATGTGATAGTATTCTGTATAAGTTCAAATAAATGCTTAGGAAGACATAGTAGCTAAAAAATGCTACTAAGCAATGCATATGGAGAAGCAGGGATTCTTTTCAAAGTATTTGCTTTTCCATAATATATACGTATATATACGATGTATTCTAGAAGTGAATCCTGTAATCATTAGAGTAAGTAAGTTACCATTAATCATAATTTGTTGTTCATATACGAGGGCTGTACAGAAAGTAAGTCCCGATCAATCGCAAAATGGAAACTGCAGTGAAAATCAGAAATGTTTTATTTGTAACAGTTAGCTACACCTTCCAGCTGCTTCTCTACGTAGTCGCCGTTCTGACTTAGACATCTGTCGTAGTGTTGTACCAACTTTCCAATACCCTCATCATAGAAGACAGCCACTAGTGTTTTCCACTAATTCTCTATGCTGGCCTACAGCTCATTGTCTGTGCCAAAATGTTGTCTTCATAACCAGCGGTTCATGTGAGCAGAGATGAAATTCAGAGGGAGACAATTACGGGCTTATTGTGGGTAATCACACATTTACAATTGAAAACTATGCAGGAGCATCTTCATTTTCCCTGCAGAATGCGGCTGAGAACTGTCTTGAAGAAGAAACTGCACGACAATTATGTAATGTTGGCTGCCTAGCTTCAGGCGAAATTTCTCACCAGGCCCTCGTACATGGCGGGAGACACTATTTTCTAAGACATCTTTACGCGCTCACTGTGAGTTCATAAATGAGAAGAGAGATGTGTTGCTATCTAGGGTCATACTAGAGACACTGCCCAACACATCTGTGCAAAGCTTTATCGGATTTTCATAGCCGTTTCCATTTCACGACAGGTCAGAACTTACTTTCTGGACACCCCTTGTACTTTACAGACGTTGCCTGCAGTTGTAGATTCTGCCTGCCAATGTATAAGTGAATAGAGCCCTACATCTACACTGTGAAGCACTTGGCAGATGGTACTTCCCATTGTACTACACATTATGTCAATAATGCCTGTTTAAATGAGAGTGAACATACTATAATCAGACTACTCATGCACTTTTTACTCTCATGGGATGACCTATAGAAAACTGTAGTACAGTCCCAGATTCTTCAGACTTTGTAAGCACTGGTAAATGATTCTTCTAAATTTTATTCAGTGAACTGAGGCTGAAATATATAGTAAAAAAAATTATTTACAATTTGACCACTGTATTCCTGTAAGACAGTGTGTTTAGTTTACATTTTCGAGTTTGTTCTCATTGCATAGTTGATGTCTATTTTCAAGCATCTGTCACTTCAGGTTTTCAGCATTTTTACATAATGCTTTCCTAAGGGTCAAACAAATCTGTAACCATTCATGTCATTGTTTGTATGAATTGTATCCTCAAGATACAAGAACTGTACATCAAGATAGAATGTACAACTGTTTTATAACAAGTTAACCAATTTCCTTTGTAAACTAATTGCATTTTTCTAGTATCATGCCAATTAATCAAAGTCTGTCACCTGGTTGACCTATGAGGTGGAATCCAAAATTTTCAGGACTGGTGCTGCCATCTGGAAAGTAGGAGCAGTAGATATTTGCATCACTAGGTGGCAAGAGCTACACATCTGATGAGTCAATGTGTGGAGTGGCATTCAGCTGGAAGGACGTATGGCATGTCCACAGTGATTTCCGTAATACTCTGTGTTTGGTGTGTGGCGATTTTACGATGGATTCGTGAACTGAACAGCATATGTGTATCAAATTCTGTGCAAATCTTGGAAAAAGTGCTACAGAGACCCTTGCAATAATTCAACAAGTGTTTGGGGGACAGAGCATGAGCCATACGCGTGTGTACCAGTGGAAGAGCCTGGACTCTCCAAGACCCAAAAAAGTGAGAGAGGTGAAGAGCAAAGTGAAGAGCATGATCATTATTTTCTTTGATACCAAGGGAATTGTGCACAAAGAATTAATCCCACCAATCAAAACAGTGAATTCTGTGTACTACTGTGATGTTTTGCGACAGCTCCATGAAAACGTGCAGCGACAACGGCCCAAAGTTTGGCGTCAAGGGAACTGGCTGCTGCATCACGACAAGTCCTTGCTCACGATGACCTTTTTGGCAAAAAACAACATGGTGGTTGTACCCTACCCACCGTACTCTCCAGATTTGGCACCTTGTGACTTTGCACTATCCCCAAAACTGAAACTCAAGTTGAAAGGCTGTCGGTTTGATACTCTAGAGAGGATTCAAGAAACATTGCTGGTGATGATAAATACCCTCAAAGAACAGGGCTTCCAGAAAATGTTTTACCAGTGGCAGAAACTCTGGGACTGGTATGTATGTGTGGATGGGGATTACTTCAAGGGTGATGGTGACCATTAGTCCAAAGGTAAGGTTTTCAACAGATGGCAGCACCAGTCCTGAAAATTTTCGTATGAAAGAGCATGTGATCATTCTATTGCATACACTCACAGACTTCTACACCCAGATAGATGTATGAGTTCACTGACTCCTATAGTGAATTGAAAGGTTCACTTTTAGAACATAATAAATGACAGATAAGTTGCAGGTCAATGAAGACCTATGTAAATAGAAAATGCACATTAATGAAGATCTAAGTAAACAGAAAATTTCTGCATGCCATTTCTTAATTATTCCCATAACATACCCCACAGCACAGTTTAGCCAAATCCCAAATGTGTGTCACTGGACAGTGTTGTAACGTACACAGAGAAATAAGATACCCAAGTAAATATTTAAATCCTGTCATATTTCACTAAAGGCATATGAAGGATGAAGAAAAAATGCTGCACTTGGAAGTCAGTGCACTATTTATTATCCATATTCAAGGTAAAAGTTTATTTAGTAAAATCAGATCAAGTGTACTTTGAAAACAAATGTGTGAAAATGAGAATCTGGCAACACTGTCATATCGTGCAGTAAACAGAGTGTTCAGAGGAATGTGTGTCAACCCACTCTATTGTATCAGTTCAGACATAAACCTCCATCTACCATGGAGCTATGGTTCAAATCCTCGTCAGGTTCCCTTTTTATTTTTTATGCACCTGTTCCCCAGTTCTCATTGTTTGTAAACAAGACATCAGTTTGTCATATGACAATGGCCTACCGTATGACAGAGTGATCCATTAAACTGCATGCATGTGACTACTAACTGCACAGTGCACAACCATAACTGGTCCTGTCAAGTTCATGTACAGTGGCTTCCTAATGGAGAACACAGATGATGAATATGTCAATATACTTTCGGTGTTAATTGCATCTGATAACCAAGCTTGTGCATATGCTGCATGGTACCCTTAAAGTCACGATCCCAATAAGAATGTTTTTGTTGCCTGGAGCAACATCTTCATAAAACCAGTAATTTATTATGCATTAACTCAACATCACTAGCAAGAAGATTGCATTCAATAAGTACAGTTTAGTGGATAGATTTCACATCAAGTGGAAGATAACAATCTTTTTATAAGTAATGTGATACAGGCTGACAATGCAGCTTCACTCATGAAGACATTTTCAACATCCACAACAACCATTATTGGTCAGAGCACAACCCACATGTCACCCATGAACATGACTTTCAGGCATGCTTTGACATAAACCTGTGGGCTGTAATTGTGGGAGGAGTGCTTTTGGCCCTCACCTTTTGCTGAACAAGTTGAATGTACCCCTGTTTGTATGTTTCTCTGCTATATTTTGTCAGACACATTAGATAATATTCTATGTGCTGATAACCTTGCCGCTGGCCAGAGTGGTCGAGCGGTTCTAGGTGCTACAGTCTGGAACTGTGCGACCGCTGCGGTTGCAGGTTCAAATCCTGCCTCGGGCATGGATGTGTGTGATGTCCTTAGGTTGGTTAGGTTTAAGTAGTTCTAAGTTCTAGGGGACTGATGACCTCAGAAGTTAAGTCCCATAGTGCTCAGAGGCACTTGATAACCTTGCCATTGAGCATCCATAAGCTCCAAAAACACACTGAAAATGTTTCACTTTCCCTGTTTGGTGTCAGCTATGGCTTCAGAATGATGGTGCACTGCCACTCTTTGGAATTAATGTGCATAATGAAGTGTTTCCAAGGCAATAGATTGCTCATGTTGGTCCAGGCTCCAGTTCCCTGGACCTTAATCCACTAGATTTTTACTTGCAAGGCACTTAAAGGAACAAGTTTGTCACACTCCACCCATGCATGTACGTGATGTAATAGCTCATGTGCATGCTGCTACAACAATATTGGATGCAGATGTGTTATGTGTGGTCCTGTGAAGTATGATCCAGTGAGTGGTGAAGTGTTTGTAAACACAAGATGGTCACGTTGAACATCTTCTCTGAAGTGAGGATTGCTAGTAGGTATACATACCACCTCTGTGAAAATAAATCTAGACAACAAACATGCAGAATGGTATTATTGTGTGTAGCATGATGTGCAGTCTAGCATGCCTAATATGACTTAGTGTCAATTAGACCACCAGTGAGAGAACACTGTGTGTTCCTGCCGCTAATAAGGCAAGTACACCATTCGTTTATTACATATTTTTACGAGCTTCAAACAGGAGCAACTTATTTTCAGTTACCTGTGTAGTTACTAGTACATTTTTGTTATTTCTTGCATGTTTGACTGCTTACTAGGAACAACTTTTTATTTTAAAAACAGTATAGCGTACACTACCACCATTGCTATCGACCCTCATATCATACAGGCTTTTGTTTGTTTTGCTTGGAACAGCTCAGTGTCACTTAGACCATCAGTGACAGCCGCTTGAGTTCTGCTGCTAATAAGATGAGTACACCATTCATTTATTACATATTTTTATGAGTTTCAAACAGGAGAGACTTCAGTAATGGATAGGCACCATGATTGCTATGTACAGATGTGAGCTGAGTTGGTGACCCTTTGCTCACAGCTCCAGGCAGTGTTGGCTTTCATCACACAGCTTAAGGCTGCTGACACGGACATCACTGTGGGGGTTCAGATGCGGGAATGCGAGGGACATTGAGCATGACCCACGTGTACCCCTATCAGTCCACTGCTGTGACCACCCTGGGTACTGCCTGCACTGAAGTTGACCCCTCACCCATGGTTGAGTGGGAGATCATTCCAAGGTCTGGCAGGCAGCAAAAGACCTTCTGAGGGGCTGGTAGTAGGGCCTCCTTGGTTCATTTGACGAACTGTTTTCAGGGGTTACCTGTGGCTGACGAAGTCTCTGAGCTGGATGCAGCCATACCCCTGTTCCAGAGGAAGCTTCTCGGACCGCAAGATCTGAGCATTCACAGAGGGTGGGTTTTCTGGTAGTTGGGAGCTCCAACATTAGGTGCTTAAAGTGTCCCCTTAGGAACATGGCTGCCAAGGATGGGAAGGAAGTCAGTGTGCATTCCGTGTGCATACCAGTGTGGGAGTCATTCTGGATGTGGAAAGGAAGCTTCTGGATGCCATGAAGAGTACAGGGTGCAGCCAACTGCAAGTGGTGGCACATGTTGGTACCAATTACATGTGGCACTTTGGATTTGAGGAGATTCTCTCTGGTTTTCAGCAGCTAGCGGAAATGGTAAAGACTACCAGTCTTGCTTGCAATGTTAAGGTAGAGCTCACTATACGCAGCTTGGTCCACAGAACCGACTGCGGTCCTTTGGTGCAGAGTCAAGTGGAGGGTCTGAATCAGAGGCTCAGGCTGTTCTGTGACTGTGTAGGCTGCAGATTCCTTGACTTGCACCCTCAGGTGTTGTGTTTCCGGGTTCCAGTTAATAGGTCAGGAGTCCATTACTCACAGGAAGCAGCTACAATGGTAGCGGGGGCTGTGTGGAAGGGACTGGGCAGTTTTTTAGGTTAGAGGGTCTCAGGAAACCACAGAAGGGGCATCCGTCTAAAATGGGCAGGTAAAACACGGTAAGGTAGTTGTAGAAACAATCGGTATTGTAGCCACAAATTGTTGTAGCTGTGTTGGAAAAGAACCAGAGCTTCAAGCCCGAATAGAAAGCACTGAAGCTCAAATAGTTATAGGTACAGAAAGCTGGCTAAAGCCAGAAATAAGTTCATCCGAATTTTTTTCAAATACATCCTGCTCAAGTCTCTTCATGTCTGAAGATATTCTGATATCTGCTCTGTAGTAAAAGCTCTTGAGAAACAAGTCATTCATTCAATATATTGTAGCATACCCAAAAACAAAAAAAAATAGAGTTTTGTTAGACTTACCTGGGATAGTAAGAAAGTTACAAATGAAAGAAAATTCAGTCAATAATTGTACATATTATGAAAACAGCAGTGTTAGAGGAAGTTTGCAGAGACATAAAGTGTATAAAAAGACATAGAATGTGTGTTAATGGAGCACATTTGGAACATCTTTGTTTCATTGATGACACTGTACTGTTTTCCTCTAATGCAGGCAGATATCAGATCAGCAGCAAGCAAAAAAAGATCATAGAGTAAGTCTGAAAATAGGCCTGAAAAGCAATTATAAAAAGACAAAAAAATGTGATCAAACATTTGAAATGAAATAATGGAAATCTTTAATGGACACAACAGCCATTTGTATGTGTGAGTTATGAATGTGTGTGAGTTTTGTTGTCCATGTCTGATGAAGGACTTAGTCCTGATAGCTACATAATACCTAGCAGTATTTTTTCATAGTGCCTATCTGCCATTCAACATCTCCTCTGTGTGGTGAATAGCAGTATTCTTTCAAGTAAAAATCAGTAATTTTTACCATCTAAATATGGAAAACTAACTAATTTGAAAAGGGAAGCTCACAATCAGTAAGAACTACCAGCTTTTATCTCTCAGTAACGATAAATGGACTTTTAATCCAAAAACTGTTAAAAAAACTCAAATTACTCAACAAGCAATGGAGAGATTCTTGTTCAGAAATACTAGAATGGATCAGAAAACAAATAAATAAGTCAGGGAACAGACTGATGTAAAAGTCACATTTATGAGAATTGTGAAAATGGAATGGATGGTTTGTGGAACTAGGAAGTTCTTTGCTGTATCCCAAGAGGTAAGAAAAGGTCTAAATGATGGCCTTATCGAAGATGCGTAGCTAATATTCAAAAACATACAGGGGCAATAAGGATGTGTGTAGCTGAAGACTAATGTATGGAAAAGTCTAAAGGAGGCTTTTACTTATCTTTGAATTTCAGTCAGCTGACAACTATGGTAACAGTGATGATGATAAAGAATCATAAATGTAGTAAAAACTCTATCCTGTCTGTTTCTTGATTTACCTCATTTGCAGCACTGCACAGGAAACTGGAACTTAAGGAATCTGCAGTGCTTGCTGCTGACAGAGAACCTGCAACAGGTAAATGATATGCAACTCAGTGAAATCAGTATTATTGATAATACAATAGTATAACTGGATATAGTTCTTTATTATTACTGTTTCTTTTTTATTAATTAATGAATTTTTCAAAACTAAAGGTAGTGACAAGCTCAACAGGAAAAGGACAGTGAAAAATATTGTTAGATCTGCAACACTTGGGATGAGTGCAACTTATGTCAGACAGAGAGAAGTCCATCCAACACAGAGAATATGATGTAGATTCATTCATTCATTTATTCAGCGATCATGTGCCATAGGTCCTATTTTGAAGGAAAATCTTCTGGGTTGATGCTAGAATCAAGGTATTCATTAACAAAACAGAGACAGATGATAAAAGCCATATCTGTACACTGTATAAAAAATGAACTACCAATAATACGATACATGACTTGCAGGCTGTATTTTAAACTGCAAAATTAACAGAAAATGAGCCAATGTGAAAATAGCTGGCTTCTTGAACTATATTAAATAGTTGCTGTTTATCTCTACTGCTAGTTTAATATTTTGCTATTATTTATTTAAAAAAGGTAGACATGTTAGGTAGGGTTTATTGTCTCAATAACAATGAGACCGCTAGAATGGAAATGCAGTTCATTGCATTCATAATGATACTGTCATTTTCATTGTGAACATAGCAATTTGTTTGGCAGATGACAGAAATCTTCAATCCTTGGAACAAAATAATCAGATAATTTATAGAAATAGTGGCAAAAAATGTTAATTTTCTTGTTACTTTGTAGGAATTATGAATTTCTTGCTTATGTCTGAGAAAGCAAAATGATGGCCTTTGCACTAGAGTAGAGAACACCACTTTGATCCTTGGGCAACAAAGCAATGCATATATGAAAATGGTTTTTGTGTTGTATTGTGGATTACAGTTGAACTGAAATTATAAAATTTCAAACAAACAAAATAATCTGTTCACAGCAGAAATAGACATTAATGGTAATACATCAAAAGGAACACAACCTGTTAAATTTCTTTGGGATGCATATATTCCATTGTGTTAATTTTAAAGTCTGTCCAACAATTGATAGCGTATTTGCAATGATGATAACTGCCTTGTTGAGAATCCTGAATGTCTCATGAGGACCTTCACAGGCACTACACCCCAAATCTGGTCTTCAAACAGATCTACCATGCTATATCCTCACACATCCAAAATCCTTCCACCACCCTCAAGGATTGGTTACAGAGGAAAGCCCCCTTTGTCACCCAGTATCACTCCAGAATGGAACAACTAAACCATATCCTTCACCATTACTTCACTTATCTATCATCAAGCCCAGAAATGAGGGAAATCCTAGCAAAGATCCTTTCCACTCCTCCTAAAGTGGTATACAGTCACTCACTCATACACAACTTGCTGTTTCATCACCAAGCCACTCTACTTTCAAACCCCTGTCATAGGGACCATATCCCTGGGGCGACCCAGGTGCAAGACCTGGCCAATTCAGCACTTTTTGCTCCAGTCTGGTTGCTGGTTTATTCTATCCCACTAGAGACAGGGCCACCAGTGAAAGCAGGTGTGTAATGTACTAAATCTGCTTCATTCAACATGTGTGTGTGTGTGTGTGTGTGTGTGTGTGTGTGTTTTGCTTGTAGTTTGACAAAGGATTTATTCTGAATATGGAATTAACTTCTATTGCAATGCAGGTTAAGTAAATAAGGTATTTATTAGCCAATGAGAGCAGTAAAAATATTGGGTACTTTGGACAAAATCACCTTGCAAAGGTCTCTTGAAATACCTTGAAATCCTTCCAATCATTCCCAAGTAAATTTACACTGAGCTGACAAAAGGCCTGAGATACCTCTTGAGATTGTGTGGGGCCTCCTTTTGCCCAACGTAGTGTAGCAACTCAGTGTGGAATGGACTCAACAAGTTGTTAGAAGCTCCTGCACAAATATTGGGCCATGCTGCTCTATAGCTGCCCATGACTGTGAAAGTGTTCAAAATGCAGGATTTTATGCACGAACTGACCTCTCAACTGTGTCCCATAAATTGTCATTCGGATTCATTTCGGGCAATCTGAGTGGCCAAATCATTCCCCCAACTGTCCAGAATGTTCTTCAAACAGATTGTGAGCAGGTGTGGACCCATGACATGAGACACTCTCGTACATAAAAATTCCATCTTTTTTGGGGACATGAAGTCCATGAATGGCTGCAAATGGTCACCAAGTTGCTCAACATAACCATTTCCAGACAAATTTCCATGTAAACACAGCCCACACCATTATGGAGCCATTACCATCTTTGGTTGGCTGATTTGGGGGAGAAGATCACACAGTGATATCATCAGTCCCATCGGCTTGGGGAAGGATGGGGAAGGAAGTTGGCCATGTCCTTTCAAAAGAGCCATTGTGTCATTTGCTGGAAGTAATTCAGTGAAATAACAGAAAATCTAAATGAGGATGGCTAGACGAGTGTTTGAACCATTGTCCTTCCAAATGCAAGTCCAGTGTGCTAACCACTGTGCCACCTCACTTGGTACTACCAGTTTGCACAGGGATTAGTTGTCAACTTGTGTTAGTGTCTTCACGGGGTCTGCACCATGCTCTTACTAAGTGAAATCAGGACTTGTCTGACCAGGCCACAGTTTTCCAGTTATATAGGGTCTAACTGATACGGTCTTGAGCCCAGGAGAGGTATTGTAGATGATGTCATGCTGTTAGCAAATCAATCAACTCGGTCATCTCCTGCCATAGCCTATTAACACTATATTTTACCACACTGTTCTAACAGAGCCACTCATTGTACATCCCACATTGATTTCTGTAGTTATTTCATGCAGTGTTGCTTGTATGTTAGCACTGACAACTCTACACAAATGCTGCTGCTCTCAGTTGTTAAGTGAATGTCATCAGTGACTGCATTGTCTGCGGTGAGGGGTGATGCCTGAAAGTTTGTATTATTGGCAAACTCTTGATGCTGTGGATCTTGGAATATTGAATTCACTAATGATTTCCAAAATGAAATGTCCCATGTGCCTAGTTTCAACTACCATTCAACATTCAAACCCATTAATTCCCATGGTGCATCCATAAGCAGGTCAGAAACCTTTGCACATGAATCACTGGAGTACAAATGATAGCTCCACCAATGCACTGCCCTTTTATAACTTGTGTATGTGATGCTACCATTTGTTCATGTGCATATCACTGTCACATTGCTTTTGTCACCCTAGTGTACTTATTAATTGTTAGTTTTCTTATTAATAACTAATTCAGTTTTTGTTTCACACAACCACTGTTTGAAACAAAATATAATTTTCAAGCACAATATCATCTCTGTCCAACATTCAAATGAAGATTTTTTTTTTTTTATTGTGTTGAGTAGGTCTTCAGAACATACCTTTCATAAAGAGGGAATTGGAAACTCCTACATATTGAAAATTAAATTAAGGATTTTCATATTAGCCTTCCTTTATACAAATTATCTCGTTATCTAAACTTAAGAATTGAAGACTCATGTCACCTGCCTGACAATAATGCTCATTATAAATGTTTCTTTACCATTAGAAATGTAATTAAGTCTCATTCTTTGTCAAATATCATTGTGGTCAGGTTAACTTTAATTTGTTACTTTAATACAATCAGCACCTAATATAAATGAGAAACCACACCTTTCTCTTTCCTTACTGTTCACTAAGACCTGTAAAATGAAACAGGCTCTTACATTATACATTCGTCATTGTTATTGTCAATTTTGGTGTATTTTCAATTTTGAAACTTTGTAATTCATAAAAGCAAGAAGTATGAAGTTTCAATTTAGTTTTAATTTTGAAACTTTATAATTCTTGCATTATGAAGATTCAAATTAAAAATACACTAAAACTGACAGTAATAATAACAAACATCTAATCTAAGAGCTTGTATCATTTTACAGATCAGTATGGAAAGAGGAAGGGTGTGTGTGTGTGTGTGTGTGTGTGTGTGTGTGTGTGTGTGTGTGTGTGTGTGTGTGTGTGTCTGTCTGTGTCTGTGTGTGTGTGGGTAAATCATTTATGACATTCTATTACAGTCTGTCATTGACATCAGTATCCAGTTAAATAAAAATTAAATAAATAAAGATGAATAAAATGTCTTATTTTCCTGCAAACATACTTTCTGCTAATTATTCAGTTTTAAATTTAGTACTGGAAAGCAGAGATAGTCGTTAGTAGTGTAATGATATAATGATTTTTATCACGAGATTATATTAATTCAGTTTTTATCACATACTTCTCTCCTTTTAACAATAACTTGATTTATTTGACGCATCTGATGGTTTTTCTTCATGACTGAATCTACAGAATATGATCCACAAATGCATAAATTAGTTTCTGACCACTCCTTCTCTCAGTTACTTTAACTTGTTCATATCCTTAAAGGTTACCATTTGCAGTGGGCATCTACTAAACATTAAATATTCATTCAATAAATACTAAAATATCAGTGATGTTATTTGAAATGCAGTGAAGTTGATTATGTTTTCTACACTGACCTTCAATGTGTCAGGGGATAGACAAAATTCCATTAATGAAGCAGTTGATTCTAGGACTCTAGTATACTTTACAATACAAATTTTATATAGGAAAAGACAGATTCCTACTTAATGTAAAGACGGCATGTTAAGTTGCAGATAGGAAGATCTAAATGATACTTATGTTTAAGCTTGTGAGTAAGTGTCTTTCAGTTGAGCCTGTCTGCAACTTAACATGTCATCTTTAGAGTAAGTAGCAATCTATCTTTTTCTAAAGTGTTGATATTTGTACATGGAGTTTTCATTGTTTGACAAATTTATATATGTATGATGTGATACAGATGGTCACATAAAAGCAATCATTTCATTCTGTACTGAGCAGGTTGTCATCAAATTAAGCATTTCTTGTGGGATATTGTCAGGCAAAACATGTAGGTAATAAATGGCAATTAAAAACTTTAACTTGGATTAATTATTTGTTTAACAGTATACCATTATGTTATGCAGTCTACTACATTCATTATGACCAACAAAGAAATGGGCAAAATTTTAAAAATTTTATGTAAGACAATTAGAATTAAGATTTAAACTGTTGTCCCAGATTTAGATAGCTATTACGTGTTTGGGAAAATGTAATTAACTTCAGTGAAAATATGTTCCTCCAATGAAATTAACAAAAAATATAATGTCAACAGCTGTGAAATTTTACAATATTTCTACATAAACAAACGTTAATGGATGTAATTTTCACATTTCTCAATCAAAACATTTTGTTTTCTACAGGTGAAAGAATAGTAAGTTTTGTTTAAATATACTTTAGTTCAAACACTAGTGAAAGACAGAAAGTGGCAAATTTTAGAACTTTGTAAGAGAAATTTAAAATAAATTAAATAATAAATAATGCCCTTTTGAAGCATTAAAACAATGGATTCCAAAAAATGTGTTCTTTTGATACAACTGATGCTTCAACTATAATATTATTGCCATTTTGTAAATTGTGAATTTCTAGAACTTTCTGGCAGACACAGTGAGGATGACATGTTCTAGACAGAATCAACGACTCCCTCATTGGCTACATACAATGTGATTTTATATACAATATCTTCTGAAGTAGACAAAAACTGTCAAAACTGTGGTCAAGGTATAATAAACTTGCATCTTGCAACTAACTTGCTGCTATTTCTAATCCATTGTAGCTCTTGCACCCCTCATTTGCTAAAGCGCGACTACATTCAAAATCTTACTACTTGTTTACATGTAAAAATGTAGGCATCAACCAAAATAAAATATTATGATTCATGTAGCTAATGTGGGAAGGATGGTTACAATTTTTTCCTTTGAGAAATGTTTGCAATGAAGTACATTAAAAATCTCAAGTTACATTTTCTGTTTGATGACTGTAAAATACACGGTGTTTTCAATTAACATCTACAGATACAACACATTTTGGGGAACAACCTTTTTTAGAAACAAAATGTTTCTCAACATTTCCCAGCATTTCTAGGAATCCTTCTGTATTGGGTATGTCCCTGAGAGTTGGCAGGGCATAGACACTATGCATATGTCTCATGTGTCACCTATAATCCAGTCATTTGCTTCGAATGAAAGGGGCAGGCCCAGCAAAATTAAAGTTCCTGACTACTTCTAAATATCTTTCTCCATCTAGAGACACTAATTATTACAGTTTTCTTATTTACAATCACTGTATCAATTTATGGAGTAGGTAGTATGCAGCACACCTTGAAGTAGAACCTGCTAGTTTGCTGAAATATCACTATCCCAGGGCTGGCAAATATTAAAGGATGCCGAATGACAGCAGGAAGCATCAGTGAACATTTTCTCCATAACAAAAATTGTTCCCCATGATATTATCTATCATCACTAGATGTTTGAGGCAAAGACTCTGAAACGCCCTATTAGATACCTATAGATTGTGGATGTACTAACGCCACCAAGGTTTGTAATAAGGATAACAATGCACTCCTTTTACTGCTAACTCATTCCATGTCACTGAAAGTTCTCCATCTTTGGGATCTATGGGACACGATGAGCAATGAATGAATTAATTAATGATTGAGATGTGTTGATTGGTTAGCTGCAAAGACAGAAAATGTCAGTACTTTTGTTTATTTATTAATCCACAAAATTGTATGTGGTACTGTTTTCCAGAGAATATTAGACACAGTATATTGTTGTAACACATACACTATTTTAATGCTAATCCTGTATTTAAATAAACTCCAATGAACATATAACATTTCACTATTGCCAAAAGATTTGTAATGAGAAATTCTGCAATTGTGTTGATATTTAAGCATATCTTTTATTTCACTGTCTCAGCTGTACATCTATTTTTATTGTATATGTGCAACTGAGATGGTAACGTAAATGGTAGATTTAAATATTAATATTTATCATAGAGTTTGTTCTACAAAGACTTAAAATTTTTCTTCTGGAAGAATTGTAGAGCCTATTTAGTATTATACAATTGATAACCATTAAATTTAAAAAAAATGTAAAACAATTAATAGTTCCAATACATGGATAATAAATAAGATTATATTGCAAATAGCTGCAGTAGGTACATTGGATACAGATAAAAACAAATCAGGAGTTCTTTAAAAGTAGGGAATCTTTTGTCTGATATACAATGAGAAAGATTAAGCTTTTTTAAAGCAAAACACTGAGCTTAAGGGACCTTAGGTTTTACAACTTATATTTGAAACATGTTGGTGAATGGCTTGGATAGTGTGCTGTTCTAGGGTAGTAACAAGGCATAAGGGGAAATGTTTTTTATACTTTATTTTCGGGGATCTTCCTTGAAGTTGGCAATTGCATAGAATATGGGATTGCAAAATTACAACTCACCTTGTTGACATTTACTTGTACTTCACTGATGCTTAGAAAAACTGTGATATTTATCAAAAAATAATTTTTTCCCCATTTTAAAATGGGAACATTCACTCTAGAAACCTGTTACTTATGTCATTTCACAAGAAATTTTATTGTATGCAATTTTATTGTCATCACTTTTTGGCCGAATCTTTTAGGTTTTTTTTTTTTTTTTTTTTTTTTTTTTTTTTGGGGGGCACATATTTTGCATTCTCAGGTCAAATGCACCTCCTCAAAATTGTAACAATACTATTTTTTATCTTTTGACAGTTCTTCCTTTTATATTTTTTGCATTAAAAACTAAGTCATTAAGATGTACATCATACCCTGAAGAGCCTAAGAAACTGGTACCCCAGCCTAATATCCTGTAGGGCCCCCACGAGCTGACAGAAGTGCCAAAATGTAACATGGCACGGACTCGACTAATGTCTGAAGTAATGCTGGAGGGAAATGACACCACAAATCCTGCAGGGCTGTCCATAAGTCTGTAAGAGTAAGAGGGGGTGGAGATCTCTTCTGAACAGCACATTGCAAGACCTTCCAGATATGCTCAATAATGTTCATGTCTGGGTAGTTTGGTGGCCAGCAGAAGTGTTTAACTCAGAAATGTGTTCCTGGAGCCAGTCTGTGGCAATTCTGGATGAGTGGAGTGTTGCATTGTCCTGCTGGAATTGTCCATGTCCGTTGGAATGCATAATGGACATTAATGGATGCTAGTGATCAGACAGGATGCTTAAGTATGTGTCACCTGTCAGAGTCATATCTAGGCATGTCAAGGGTCCCATAGCACTACAACTGCACATGCCCAACATCATTACAGCACCTCCACCAGCTTGAACATTCCCCTGCTGACACGCAGGGCCCATGAATTCATGAGGTTGTCTCCATACCCATACACCTCACATACAATTTGAAATGAGACTTGTCTGACCAGGCAACATGTTTCCACTTGTTAACAGTTCAATGTCAGTGTTGACAGGACTAGGTGAGGCATAAAGCGTTGTCATGCAGTCATCAAAGGTACATGAGTGGGCCTTCAGCTACAAAAGTCCATATCGATGATGTTTCATTGAACTGTTCACAGGCTGACACATGTTGATGGCCCAGTGCTGAAATCTGCAACAATTTGCAGAAGGGTTGTACTTCTGCCATGGTTAATTATTTTCTTCAGATGTCATTGGTTCCATTCTTGCAGGATCTTTTTCTGGCCACAGTGAAGTCAGACATTTGATGTTTTCCAGATTCCTGATATTCATGTAACACTCATGAAATGGTCACTTCATCGCCACCTCGGAGATGCTGTGTCCCATCACTCATGTGCTGACTATAACACCACGTTCAAATTCACTCATATCTTGATAATCTGGGATTGTAGTAGCAGCAACCAATCTAACAACTGCGCCAGCCCCTTGTTGTCTTATATAGGCATTGCTGACCATAGGGCCATGGCAGTAAATTAACTTTTCCTTGCCAAGTCCTATAATATATGCCAAGTGAAATGGTACACCGGAGAACATGTTCACACTCATCAACAGTCCAATGTACGTGTTAACAGGACAGAAAGCTCTACTTTTTGGAGGTATATTGAAGGTACCAGCCACATATATAGAAGATTGCATTACAAGATTGGAAAAACTGCACTGGTGTGATGAGTTGAGAAAAGTGCAAAAGAATGCTAATGGACCAGCAAGTATCACTCAGAATCACAATCCAGAAACTTACAAACCAACTCTAAGGCAAGAATTTGAATTGTAGTCCTCCCAAACATTAGTGCAATACAGTGCCTTAAAATAAATAAGCCAAATAAATAAGGGTTGAAACCCAATGCTCATTTACATTTACTGGGCCTTACCTCGATCACTTAAAACAAATGCCAGAATTGTACTTTTAAAAAATTCACACTAATATTCTTCCCTATTATTGCCCAGTCTGAGTATGTGCTTTCTCACTAACAATCTGGTCATCAGAAGGAATTTACAAAGGCAGTCAAGCTTGATTTATGAGACTGTTCTTACCTACAGGTCGCACTATATAGTTCCGAAAATACTGGACCATGAGGTAGCTGTTGCCCACACTGCCTTTGGGAGCATCACCATAGCTGATCACCAGAGGGTACAAGTCAGGCTTCGATGTCACCTACAACAACAGGGCGCAGGGAAAACCATAATTAAAGTGGAAAATACACATAAATATCTAAAAAATATGGAGCTTACAATAATTGTAATTATTCTGTGTTAGATTAGCCCATAAATTTCAAAGATGTGCTCACATCTTGCAAAGACCATTCCAAGTGACAGCTGTGTATTAGATGTATAATACACAAGATCACAGTACAGATACAGTTTTAAATATTTGTGCAAAGTGTAAGACAAAATGACAACAATCACTAAGTATCAATGTGTCATCAGCTTTGTTCAGATGACTGCAAAACAAATTGCATAATTTTGTCCCAATCCTATCAACCACAAAGAATAATTAGCTTCCACAAATTAATGAAAAATTACAAAAAAAATGATACAGAAGACACTTATATGTTGAGTGTCCTGTAAGTTATGTAGAGTGTAGAGCAAATTACATGGTATAAATGATGACTAGTCCAGTATAGTACAAGTGATCTTAATTGAAAGTTAGATTACAGTAAGTGTCAAATGTTCAAAATATGGAATTATTATTGCCTGTTGAAGATACTCCTATATGAGACAATCCCTGAGTGATCAAGTGTAACTGCTTTTGCAAATTTAAATCATTTCTACTTGGCCCAGTATAAGGATGTATGCAAGTATAGTGACATGGCTGTGTGGGAAAGGCTCACAAAATACAGAAGAATGCATCTCACCAGGCAAAGACACTGCAATCACACCTTCACAACATTATTGTACCCAAGGGAGAGAACTGTACAGATATTCTCACTAGCAGAGACAAGTGACAAACTGACATGACCGGCAGGTAAACGTAAGTTTTATGACGCAGGTCTGTAAAATGGATTTTTAGTGTAAGATGCTTTTAGAAAAAAACTCACTTCCAAACAGATGAGGACTGAGAGGATGAATAACACCTTATATAACAGCTAATTTTAACAAACAATTAGATATTAAAACTGAAAATACAATGCAGTCACTTCTACACAAAATGTCCCTGCTAAAGCATGAGACAAAGTGCTCAAGAGCACTGACAGGCTATGATATTGTAATGCCTGTGTTATTCCAAATTATGATGCAATATACCTTCATACATGTGTGCATATGCAAAGGAACAGGCAATGCAGCAACTACCAACATTACAAAATACATGAAATGTATATGCAGTTGTGGATATGGACAACCATTAGCTGTATAATAGAATGATGACAATAAAAATTTGTGCCAGACCAGAAGTCGAACCCAGATTTCCCACTTATTGCAAATGGTCACCTTACCATTAGGTTATCCAAACATGACTCACAGCCAGATCCAAACTTCCATATGTCATCAGACATGTGTCTAGCCACGAACTGTGCCCAGATAGCCTAACGGAAAGGCAGCTGACCGCACTAAGCGGGAAACCCGGGTTTGAGTCCTGGTTCAACAAAAATATTCATTGTCATAATTCCGTTATATAGTGGCTGGTAGTCCATATTTGCTACTGCAAATAAATTTCATGCACTGATAACATGACTGTGTGAACACTAATAAACTCAATGTGAGATACTGCTGAGTCCAGTATTGGTCAACTGCAAGTAGCACCACCTGCGAGCTATTACAGAACAGCCGTGACTGCCTTGCATTACACTCCAATTTACCAAAATGCTGTAGTCACTGTTTACCTATCTGATGATTAAACACACTAATACATATGGGTCAAAGTCTGTTGGGCATGTTCATGTTTTGATGGTGCACGAAATGACAGAAACCCAATTTCTCCTCAGATATTTCGGCTGTATAAATTTCGCCCATCTTCTGAGTGAGCTGCCAGGTATTAGAGATAAAGTTAGTGAACTGCTTATAGATGTTGACTCTGAAATTATTGGTATATCTGAACACTTCTTAAATAAGGAGATAATTCAGAGGCTTCCTTTACCAGGATACAGGTTGGCTGGCAGCTTTTGTAGGAGCTCTTTGCAGTGTGGGGGAGTAGCCATGTATGTGAAAAATGGCATCCCATTTGAGTCAATTGATATTTCAAAGTACTGCACTGAAAAGGTGTTTGAATGTTGTGCAGGTGTGGTTAAATTTAATGGAGCTAAACTTCTAACTGTTGTTATTTATAGATCCCCAGACTCAGACTTCACAACATTTTTGCTAAAGCTAGAGGAGGTTCTTGGTTCACTTTATAGGAAATACAAAAAGTTAGTTATATATGGTGACTTCAACATTAATTGTATAAGTGATTGTGCAAGGAAAAGGTAGACCTCCTTAATTCATATAATCTTATGCAAACCATATTCTTTCCAACAAGAGTGCAAGGGAACAGTAGAACAACCATATACAACATTTTTGTTCATTCCTCATTACTAGAAGGGCATTCTGTTAGCAAAAAGGTGAATGGCCTTTCAGATCATGATGCACAAATTTTAACTCTAAAAGATTTTTTTGCTGCAACACATGTTAAATATAGTTATCAACTGTTTAGGAAAGCTGATCCAGTTGCTGTAGAGATCTTTGTAAACCTTATCAAGGAACAAGAGTGGCAAGATGTTTATAGCGCTGATACAGTAGATGATAAATATAATGCTTTTCTCAAGACTTTTCTTGTGCTTTTTGAAAGTTGCTTTCTGTTAGAACGTTCAAAACAGGGTACTAGCACAAACAGGCAGCCTGGGTGGCTGACTAGAGGGATAAGAATATCTTGTAGAACAAAGTGGCAGTTATATCAAAACGTTAGAAACAGGCAAAATCTAAATGCAGCAGCCCATTACAAACAGTATTGTAAGGTGCTTAAAAATGTTATTAGGAAGGCAAAAAGTACGTGGTTTGCAGATAGAATAGTTAAGTCTCAGGATAAAATTAAAACCATATGGCCAGTCGTAAAGGAAGTGGCTGGTCTGCAGAGACAGGTCGAGGATATAGAATCAGTGCGTAGTGGGAATGTCCGTGTTACTGATAAGTCGCGTATATGTACAATATTTAATAATCACTTCCTGAATATAGCAGGTGAACTAAATAGAAACCTAGTCCCAACAGGGAATCACATAGCGCTCTTAGAAAAAAGTGTTCCGATACTGTTACCTGAAATGCTCCTCCATGATACTGACAAGAGGGAGATTGAGTTAATAATTAAATCACTAAAGACCAAGAACTCTCATGGATATGACGGGGTATCTAGCAGAATACTGAAGTATTGTTCTGTGTATGTTAGCCCAGTACTTGGCCATATCTGTAACTTTTCCTTTAGGAGTGGTCGGTTTCCTGACCGATTAAAGTACTCGGTAATGAAGCCACTTTATAAAAATGGAGACAGGGATAATGTTGACAATTTTAGACCTATTTCTATGCCATTGGTGTTTGCTAAAGTTATCGAGAAGGTTGTATATACAAGGTTACTGGAGCATTTAAATTCAGGTAATTTGCTGTCAAATGTACAGTTTGGTTTTAGAAATGGTTTAACAACTGAAAATGCTATATTCTCTTTTCTCTGTGAGGTTTTGGACAGATTAAATAAAAGGTTGCGAACGCTAGGTGTTTTCTTTGATTTAATGAAGGCTTTTGAATGTGTTGACCACAAAATATTACTGCAGAAGTTGGACCATTATGGAGTAAGGGGAGTAGCTTATAATTGGTTCGCCTCTTACTTTAAGAACAGAAAGCAGAAGGTAATTCTCCACAATGTTGAGAGTGGTAGTGATGTTCAGTCCCAACGGGGCACTGTTAAGTGGGGCGTTCCCCAAGGGTTGGTGCTGGGGCCACTGCTGTTTCTTATTTATATAAATGATATGCCTTCTAGTATTACAGGTGATTCAAAAATATTTCTGTTTACTGATGACACCGGCTTGGTAGTGAAGGATCTTGTGTGTAATACTGAAACAGTATCAAATAATGTAGTTCATGAAATAAGTTCATGGCTTGTGGAAAATAATTTGATGCTAAATCACAGTACGACTCAGTTTTTACAGTTTCTAACTCACAATTCGGACAGAATGGGCATATTATAAGCGAGACGGAACAGTTCAAGTTCCTAGGCATTCGGATAGATAGTAAGCTGTTGTGGAAAGCCCACGTCCAGGATCTTGTTCAGAAACTAAATGCTACTTTATTTCCATTAGACCAGTATCTGAAATAAGTGACAGTTCAACGCGAAAAGTAGTCTACTTCGCATATTTTCATACATTTATGTCGTATGGTATTATTTTTTTGGGGAAATTCTTCAGATTCAGAAAGGGTATTTTTGGCTCAAAAACGGGCTGTTCGAGCTATATGTGGTGTAAGTTTGAGAACCTCTTGTCAACCCCTATTCAATAGTCTGGGAATTCTGACATTGCCCTCACAGTATATATTTTCTGTAATGTCGTTTGCTGTTAGCAATATTAGTCTATTCCCAAGAGTTAGCAGCTTTCATTCAGTTAATACTAGGTAGAAATCAAATCTGCATGTGGAATGCGCTTCCTTGACTCTTGTGCAGAAAGGAGTCCAGTATTCTGCTGCATCCATTTTCGATAAGCTACCACAAGAACTCAAAAATCTTATCAGTAGCCTAAACACTTTTAAGTCTAAACTGAAGAGTTTCCTCATGGCTCACTCCTTCTATTCTGTCGAGGAGCTCCTGGAAGAGCTAAAAAATTAAGCGGGTTCCAGTGTTTCATTGTTGATTTTCTTTATTTAAACTTAAGACTTATCGCCTGAATATGTTTTTTATATTTCATTTTATCTGTTTCTACTATCGTGCTATAATTACACATATTGACTCGTTCCATGACCATGGAGTCTTCTCTTTAATTTGGTCCCACGGAACAATAAATAAATAAATAAAAGGCTGATCCATTCTGGGATATCCCAAGCACCAATATGAGCTGCATTGCAGTGACGTCTTTGAGTATAAAGGAAAGTGTCAAAATCCAAGCTTTGGCCAGGATGAAACCGCTATCTCTATTAATTAAATTCTCGGCAAAAGAGTTTCGACTGCTTCCTTCACCATCTAGCCCAAGAAAGATGAAGTCGACGCAAGAATTTCGAGACTGCCGTACAGTACAGAAAAACTGATGTCAAAGCAGTGCTCTGCCACAGTCAATTAATTGGGCTGTGAGAGATGGATTCAGTGTCGATGTTTTGGGCACCTTCTGTGGACTTTATGCAACATATGTCCAATATGCACTCTAAGATGGGAAAAAAACGCACTATGGAGAAACTACCTGTATGGGACACAAATCGGTAGATTTGAAGTACATGTACAGACAAACGATTAGAGTTTCAGTAAAACTAGATAATTTATTCAAGAGAAAGAGCTTCACTAACTCAGCAAGTCAATGACACGAAAGCCCACTTATGGCCCCTTTGCAAGCAGTTATTTGGCTTGGCACTGATAGACGGAGTTGTTAGATGTCCTCCTGATGGACATCGTGCCATATTATGTCCAATTGGAGCGTTAGATCGATCAAAATCCCAGGCTGGTTGGAGAGCCCTGCCCATAATGCTCGAAAGATTCTCAATTGGGGAGAGATCTGGCGACCTTGCTGGTCAAGGTAGGGTTTGGCAAGCACTAAGGCAACCAATAGAAACTCTCACCGTGTGTGGGCGGGTATTATCTTGCTGAAATGTAAGCCTGGGATGGCTCCCATGAAGGGCAACAAAACAGCATGTGTAGCCTATTATCTTCGATTTACTGCTGTGCTTTAAGGGTGCTGGGGATATCATTCAAAGTGGTCCTGCCATGAAATGAAACGCCACCTCAAACCATTGCTCATAATTGTCAGCCTGTATGGTGGGCTACAGTCAGGTTGGTACCCCACTGCTGGTCATCAGGGCTGGAATCTCATTCAGTGGAGTAGAGTTATGTGGAGACACCCTAAAATGCGGTGGGATACTAACCTGACTGTCACCCACCATACAGCCCAACAACCAGAAGTGATCGTCTGGGATGACATTTCATTTCATAGCAGAACCCATTTGGTTGTCATCCACAGCATTCTCGCAGCACAGCATTATGCTGACGATATTATACAACCCATTTTGTTGACCTTCATGGTATGCTATCCTGAGCTTATATTTCAACAAGATAATGCTCTTCTGCTCACAGCAATAGTTTCAACTGCTTATCTTCGTTCTTGTCAAATCATGTCCTGACTAGCAAGGTCGCCAGATCTCTCCGTGGCTGAAAACAATCGGAAGAAGGTGGAGATTAGCGTTTAACGTCCCATCGACAATGAGGTCATTAGAAACGGAACGATTGGAGCATTATAGACTGGGCCCTACAGCCAACTTGCGATTTTGACGATCTAACGCCCAAACTGGACCGCAGGACATCCAACTCTACTAGTCAATGCCAAGCTGAATAACTGGTTGCATAGGGGCCATGGACCAATTCATCACCACCTGGCTCAATTAGTGAAGCTCTTTATCTTGATTAAATCATCCTTGTTTTCTGAAATTGTAATCATTTGTTTGTCTGTACATGTACGTCACAACTACCGATTTCTGTCCTATTCGGATAATTCTTTAATGGTGTGTCATGTCTTTTTCTTTTTTTAAGTTGTATGAAAGACCACATTTACAGATAATCCTGTAGGAGCATTAAATAGCTCTCGATGGAACCCAAAAGTACTACTGTCTTCGTAGAAAGTTCAAAAATCAATTAAGCTTTGTGCTTGGCGAGGACCTGGCCTATTTTAGGCGAAGGACTTCCTACACAAGTAAGGAAAGACATGGATTTAAATTTTTAATGCTACCTTACTTA
This sequence comes from Schistocerca serialis cubense, assembly GCF_023864345.2. Lineage (NCBI taxonomy): Eukaryota > Metazoa > Arthropoda > Insecta > Orthoptera > Acrididae > Schistocerca > Schistocerca serialis. Next base: position 441,342,691 of record NC_064641.1, on the reverse strand, counting down.
TTCCCGAAGATCGCCATATGCTTTAACCGAGGCACGTTTAGTTAGGTGCTGACATCAGAATATTTATTTACACTCCTGGAAATGGAAAAAAGAACACATTGATACCGGTGTGTCAGACCCACCATATTTGCTCCGGACACTGCGAGAGGGCTGTACAAGCAATGATCACACGCACGGCACAGCGGACACACCAGGAACCGCGCTGTTGGCCGTCGAATGGCGCTAGCTGCGCAGCATTTGTGCACCGCCGCCGTCAGTGTCAGCCAGTTTGCCGTGGCATACGGAGCTCCATCGCAGTCTTTAACACTGGTAGCATGCCGCGACAGCGTGGACGTGAACCGTATGTGCAGTTGACGGACTTTGAGCGAGGGCATATAGTGGGCATGCGGGAGGCCGGGTGGACGTACCGCCGAATTGCTCAACACGTGGGGCATGAGGTCTCCACAGTACATCGATGTTGTCGCCAGTGGTCGGCGGAAGGTGCACGTGCCCGTCGACCTTGGACCGGACCGCAGCGACGCACGGATGCACGCCAAGACCGTAGGATCCTACGCAGTGCCGTAGGGGACCGCACCGCCACTTCCCAGCAAATTAGGGACACTGTTGCTCCTGGGGTATCGGCGAGGACCATTCGCAACCGTCTCCATGAAGCTGGGCTACAGTCCCGAGACCCGTTAGGCCGTCTTCCGCTCACGCCCCAACATCGTGCAGCCCGCCTCCAGTGGTGTCGCGACAGGCATGAATGGAGGGACGAATGGAGACGTGTCGTCTTCAGCGATGAGAGTCGCTTCTGCCTTGGTGCCAATGATGGTCGTATGCGTGTTTGGCGCCGTGCAGGTGAGCGCCACAATCAGGACTGCATACGACCGAGGCACACAGGGCCAACACCCGGCATCATGGTGTGGGGAGCGATCTCCTACACTGGCCGTACACCACTGGTGATCGTCGAGGGGACACTGAATAGTGCACGGTACATCCAAACCGTCATCGAACCCATCGTTCTACCATTCCTAGACCGGCAAGGGAACTTGCTGTTCCAACAGGACAATGCACGTCCGCATGTATCCCGTGCCACCCAACGTGCTCTAGAAGGTGTAAGTCAACTACCCTGGCCAGCAAGATCTCCGGATCTGTCCCCCATTGAGCATGTTTGGGACTGGATGAAGCGTCGTCTCACGCGGTCTGCACGTCCAGCACGAACGCTGGTCCAACTGAGGCGCCAGGTGGAAATGGCATGGCAAGCCGTTCCACAGGACTACATCCAGCATCTCTACGATCGTCTCCATGGGAGAATAGCAGCCTGCATTGCTGCGAAAGGTGGATATACACTGTACTAGTGCCGACATTGTGCATGCTCTGTTGCCTGTGTCTATGTGCCTGTGGTTCTGTCAGTGTGATCATGTGATGTATCTGACCCCAGGAATGTGTCAATAAAGTTTCCCCTTCCTGGGACAATGAATTCACGGTGTTCTTATTTCAATTTCCAGGAGTGTATTTTGGAGGAGGGGAGGCGGCAAGAATCATTATATAAAGTATGACATCTGTCAGATAACTTTGCATCTCTTTACTTGTGGCCATTGTTTTACTAGCGTTTTGAATGCTCACAACCAGCCAAGCTGTGCGTAAACGCGATAGCAGTGCCACCAAATTATGCCTGAAGGTATTTGTGTCCCATGAAGTAAGTCAGTAGTTGTACAAGACAAGTAAATAAATCTGAGGAATACCTTATTTCTAGAGTCAAGTTCTCCTCCTCAGTTGACTGCTACATAAGAACTCTTTGCACATGACACCAACATCAAGTTTCATCGATTCATCTCTATGAGCACTGGAAAAAAAATGACGTTTAGACAGTCCTGCCCTATTACAGGCCGAACATAAGTTTCCTCCCTTCACTCTGTAGTAAAGGACAGTACAGGCGTCATCAGCGCTATTTGTATGAATGTACCTAGTTCTGGCAGTAGATCAAGTAGGTGTTTTTCCTTTTTTTCTTTGATATTTCATTATTTTATCCATTGAACCAATGTTTGTAGAATTACTTCTTGGGGTAATTTTATGAAACATACTTCGTTGGAGTAGGAAGTGTTCCTTGACTGTATTGATTCATAGAAAGATAAAATATAGTCTCAGTGTTTGTCATCACGAAGAAGAAATTTGTTGCAACCCTTGTCCACTTAAGTACGAGCAGCCCTTAGAGGCTCGTCATCTTATTTACAACTATTCATAACGTCGCCTTTCCGGCTTAGATTTTTTAAAATGTGACTTGTAAGTAGTGCATCTCTTTCCAGTCAGTACAAACTTTAATTTTATTAATGTATTATATACCTAATATGTTTTAGAACAGTTAGTTTAATTCTGAAGACGACGCTCATAGTAGCGTCGAAACCTGGTCAATTTTGACTTAATATTTGTGACCGAAGGCTTATTTGTTCTAATATAGAAATTTTTCAGTTTGGTTTACAAACATGAATAATTGAATGCTATGTGATTTCGAAAAGCTGATAGGTAAGACCATTGTTCCCTGATAAAATCTTCTATGTTTATCATCCATTTCACTGAATGTATTTACGGATGAATTGTTGGAATCATTGTGCTGCTTAAGGACTTTTCTTTTACAGGATAATTTTGAGTAATCAATATCCATATCTTTATATTTTGAAGTTGTTTCAGCCCAGAATGACTCAAAATTGTTTCTCATAAATGTAATCAATATTACAAAGGTGGAAATCTCTTACTGGTCTCCTTTAAGTGTAGGGAATTCTTCTGTAGTGCTATGTTTTCCATAGCCTATCTAGGTGACCAAACTGTTTTACAAAAACTGATAACATGAAAGAGAAGGCAAGAGACTGCATATTAATGAAAAAAGGTCATTTGTTTTGGGCCCAGAGTCTCAGTTCTCATTTTTTTGAAACATTTAGAAAAATTTCTCGAAGTTCTGCACAGCTGTACAAAACTGAATGCATTACCAAGTACCTCATGACCACACTTGTAGGAGAGAGTGGTTTAAAATTTGTAGAGGTATCAGTGTTTAAGTGAACAGAGATGTAATATTTTCGGTGAATCCCTGACATTGTGTGTGATATCCTTCATAAAATTCAACGCATTTCGAGATTACAGGATTCTTTTTGCAGTGTCTTGTAGTGTTAGGTTCAAAGAATTTGCAGGGCAGTGCATTCAATGCACTTCGAGATCCCAGGATCCCTTTCGCAGATTCTTGTAGTGTTAGGTTTAAAGAGTTTGCTGGGCAGTGCACAAATACAGCTGGACACAGTTACATAATCCGATCATGTTAGATGAACCATCAAAGCACTGGCCTCTACAACTGGATGCAAGCTGATCAAACGGTCTTAAAACAATGATAATCATATGAAACAGAGCCTTAGCAGTGGTACTTTACCTGGAGTACAGCCCTAAAAACATTCTTCTACCTCCAACAAAGCATCAACAAATGTTATACAGACACTAAGTCGCACTTTGGTGGCTATGTTGTTTCATCTGCTATGATTGCAACATAGTTTACACTTTTTATGTCGCCGAATAACTTTCTAAGAAGCGTATTACCGGTACTTACAGTAGCCAAAAATTCACTTTGTACATTATGGGACGTCCATTTATAAGTTTAGTGCTGTAACCACATGAAAAGTTGCTGGCTGATTATCGTCACATCGAAGGCACAATAAATTGTCAGAGTTACTTGTTTCATCAGTATGTCATCATACTGCAAGCCCCATCACTGCTAATTAATGAAGGAAACATCTGATTTTTAGTAAGCAAGTTCGGTTTTCTTTCATTCGTGTTAGTTTTTCTTTTTTAATCTCGCTAAATACATTGACATTCGATTTTAAGGATTTGAAATACTTATTTGAAAAAGAAAAAATCCAAGGCCCGTCCACACGCAACGATCTGTCTGCGCAAATGTCTGCGCACATCACATCTGCGCAGACAGATCGTTGCGTGTGAACAGAAGATTTGCACCAACCTGAGGTGTGTGCAAACCTGGAAGTTGGAGTTGGAGGTTTGAGCGAAACCTCTCAAATCTGTCGGTTCAAACCACATCTGCGCAGACAAGTTGGAGCGTGTGGACAGGAGATCGTCGCAAATCTGGCGCGAAACAGCTGTTTGCTCAGTCTAGTGTTTGTATTTGTGTGCACAGGGCATTAAAATGGCTGATACTCGTCAGTGTTCTCGAGAGCTTGTAAGTGAATTCATTGAAATATACAGAAACCACCCATGTTTGTGGAAGATTAAAAGTAAAGAATATAGTGACCGAGACAAAAAGACAGCAGCATACAATGCTCTAATTGAAAAATTGCGGGCAGTTGGCGCCTCGGCAAAGAGAGAAACGGTAATAAAAAAATAATTTCGTTGCGAACTGGCGAAATTATTTGCGGATGGATGTCGAAACTTATAATTATCTCTTCAAGCATGTAACCCCTCATATTATGAGAAAAATACTTGTATGAGAAGGGAAATTTCTCCTCATGAACGCCTGGCAGTAACATTAAGATTTCTAGCAACAGGAAGGAGCTACAATGATTTGGAATTTTCATCTGCAATATCGAAACAAGCATTGAGTGAAATAATACCCAACACATGTGCAGCTATTTACGCTTTCCTGAAGGATGAGTTCATGAAGGCAAGTCAAGTAAATTAGTCTGTCAGCGAACTGTTTACCGAAAAGAGTTATCCAAAGTTCAGAAATCTAGAAGATCTGTTGTAGGAGTAGATCAAGTATACCAGCCAACGTTATGGTATTTTGATCTACTTGGCTTTCTTCATGATCAAGAAACGCCAAGACCAAGCAGGAGTACAATTGAAGATGAAATTGGAGTGCCAATGTGCGAGGAAATGGAACACGAGGTTATGTAAAACAAAACAGGTTCGCCCTGCAACTCTCGCAGTAAATTTACATGACAAAACTGCTTTCGCTTTAGCAGCCACTGTCTGCACCATTTTGACCGCTTTCTCTGTTTCCTGCGGTTGGTCTGAATGTTTTTTGCAACACAAGTTGCGAACACAGACTACAACAGAACTTCCTCCATTTCTATTTTTCAAAATAACTGAATTAAATTTTGACGTTTTCGGGGAGCGTAGTCGCTTGCTACTGATATTTCTTTTCTACACCGACAGATGGCGGGCGAGTAGTAGAGTGGGGTTTGTGTCGTGTGAACACACCACATTTGCAGCGATCTTTTGCATGTACAGACATCTGCGCCGATGTCTGCGCAGACAGATCGTTGCGTGTGGACCGGGCTTAATAGTCCCAAGGGTTGATACTGTATCCGCAAAGTTGACGCTTGGCGCGGTGGCTGCTGGGAGCGACCGTAAAGGCATTTCCCATATACAGCTAGCTGCTCCCATCACACACCGCACCGAGTGTCAACTTTCTTTGCGCTCATAATAACTGTACTTTTTAAACGATGTTTTTATTACTGCCACACTTTCATCAAATCATCTTCCGTTTTTCCACGCATCTGTATCTTAACCCTAGGACGCCCAAGCCTTTTCTCTAACTTGGATGCCTAAGGGGGAGGGGGGGGGGGTTCGGCGAGCCCACAGGTATTAAATAAGTTTACTGACGAAAAATCACAACTTTCAAAATGGTTTATGTATTTTAACTAGGGCATCGGTTTATAAATGTTGTTAATTGTTATAAATATTGGATTGAGCGAATAAAAAATTGACATATTACAATATAAAATACAGATGTGTTCATATACAATAGACTACTCTGAGTCATCAACTTCAAGGCAAGAGACACACTTCACAATTTTTTCTGAATGTGTGTTACACACATATTTATGACACTGTCCACAATACTGTTTTGGTTTACTTACATTGTTGTACTTCTGCTTCTTTGTTTTAGCTTTTCTTACACAAATATGGCACCGACCTTTCCCTGCAGGAGGCTGGCGTGCTTCTGCTGTCACTTCTTTGATTTTCTTTTGTAGAATAGTCTCCATTGATCGAACAATTTGGTTAGATAACCCTCTTACATTGGCACTTCTTTCTTCTACCTGCAATTTCACTAGTTCCATCCCAGTTTACGTTTGTTGTGTTTCTTTTCATTCCATCCTGGATGTTGCAGGATGAATATGGTGGTTGCATTGATAGCACAAAAGTCGATGAGAGAGTAAAATACAGATAGAGGCCATCTCTTTGTTCCCCTCTTGCACGTGTACATACGTGCCATTTGATCAATGGTATCAATTCAACCTTTAGTGGAATTATAATATGCATTTATCTCGGTTTTATTCTTCTCTCCTCCAACAGTGCCTTTATCTTGGTGCATTGTTGACAACATCAGTAAGTTTTTACTTGGTTTCGTTTTTGCTGTGTAGGACACCAAAGTTACTGGAGGCCTAAGTGTTGGGAACTGCACTAACTCACTGCAAGTTTACAAGATAAATAACAGCTGACTGACATCAACAATCACTTCCTCTGAAAGTAAACCGATTGTTGTGAATATCAAGAATACCAACCAGCAATAAACTAACTTGCATTGTTGTAGAGATGAGAAATACGAAATCCTACTAAGGGAAATTTTCTATAGCATGGAAGCCTAAGTGGGGGGGGGGGGGGGGCGTTACTGGACCCATAATAAGTTTATTTATTTTTTCTTTCAAAGCAGGAATTTTCTTTAAAGTATATTGACACTAACGTTTCATAAAATAGCCAACAAACAATAACTCAAAGGGAATATGTAGTATGAAAGTTACTTGGGCAAAAGCAGGGGACATAAAAAAAAATGTGGGTTCAGCGAACCTCCCCCCCTCCTTAGGGGTCCTAGGGTTAATAGCTACCAATACAATCTTGTCAGCCAGAAAACTTTCACCTCGCTGTCTCATACAAATGTACTCTGCTGTATAACCTTCTGTGAGAGCTACGCACCTCAGTGTACGGAGGTGGCGCGCGGTGCAGAGAGGAGCAGCGGCTGTAGTGTGGTGGGGGGCAGCAGGAGCCGGCCGAGCTACGCAGGGAGCCGCTAGGGGCGCCCGCGTCGCTGCCCGCCGCGTCGTCGTCCTGCGGCCCGCAGCCGCAACAGCAGCTGCGCCCTCGCCGCCACAGCCCGCAGCCGCCTGCGCACGACGCCACCAGGAGCAGCAGCAGTATCCTGCAACGGCAGGCGCAGAACTTCATTCCGGCTGTCGGAGGATCTAGGGCTGCTCACGTGGCAGGTGCTGAGTAGTGCGCGTTCTTAATTTATTTGTGATACCGTGTGGTTACAATTGAAATGCAGCTACTCACGGAGTTCAAGTGTCGGCTGTATTTATCGTATGATAGTGGTAGACATTCTAATGTGTTAATGTGGAACCGTTTTGCACTGGAAAAAACATTAGTTCCAATTTTGGCCACCAGGTGCAAGTCTGGGGCTGTAGAGCACTTCACTAGCATTTCTGGTGCTCATATTGAACACGAAGTGTAAGCAGCAGTTAATAGTCTCACTTGTTGACCTTTCCTGACCACATTCTGTCCCTAATTCATTATATACGGAAGCCTCTATACGTCATTCTTGCATTCACAGCGCCAGATTTGCACCTGGTAGACAAAATTGGAATTAATGCATTAGGATATCTACCAATAGCTACGAATACAATCTCGTCAGTCTGAGAACTTTCACCTAGCTCTTGTATAAAACGTCCTTTCTCAAGTACGCTGCTGTAAAACCTTCGGTCAGATCTTCGCACCACTGTGCGTGGAGAGGGTGCGCGGTGGAGCGAGGAGCAGTGGTTGTAGATAATTACAGCCCACACTGAACCTCTATAAGTATCTGCACTCAATTATAGCAACCCAGTATAAACACAGAAACTGACAACAGCGAATGAAAAGCTACACATTTCTAAAGCTTTGGTTGTAGTGGTATTAAGTTAATAGACGACTTGAACACCAGGAAAGAAAGAGCTGATGGAACAGGAAGCAGAATGTTTTCCAAGATTTTAAAATTCAATGGCTCTTGCTAATAACCTCGATAAATCGAACTAGAAGTCTGATCCCTTAAAAAGTCTTCGATAAATCGAAGAATTCCCATGTGTCTTGCTGTATTCGATTTATCGAGAAATAAATCACCTCCAAATACTCTATAATTGGAAGCCGAAGGCTATTCAACACTCAACAAATTTTACTGGTAAGATTTAGGCCCTGACGGAAATTACATACCAAAAATTATATACCAACTAAAAATTGTTCGTTTCAGCTGATCAATACAATGAAGAAAGTTTACAATAAATGGAAACATGTGGATATGGAAGGGGAATTACTGAAACATCGAAATGGTGAAATTGGATGTAATGAAGCATGTAGAAGATATAATGTACCAAAGTCTACATGACGTCATTGTTTGAAGAGTTTAGATAGAACATCAGAATTTCGAAAAACATGATTTGACAGAAGACATGGGAGATGAAACAGCACAGCATATAATTAATTTAGAATTCAGTTTCTTCAGAATAACTATTACCGAATTAAGTTAACTTGCCTACTAACCTGCATCCCTTCAATAAAGAACAGGTTTATAAAGGATAATCCCACTTTGTCCTTGCCATTTCCCGAGGTAATATTGATGGCATGAAGGAAGGGGTCTAACAAAGAGCATGTTAATGAGCTGTTTGATAAATTTGAGAAAATATTAACATGTTTACTGACAATCAAATAAATATAACTTAGGTGAAACCGCATTATCCACAATTCACAAACCATCTAAAGTAATCGCTCGAAAAGGTAAACACCACGTGGGTGCAATCACAAGTGGAGGAAAGGGTCTTACGACATGTGTATGTGCAATTAATGCAGCATGTGCATTCATACCTCCGATTTTAATATTTAAGCACAGCAGAATGAATGATGTCTTAAAAAGGGCAGCTCCATGACACACAGGGGATTTTCTCCATTCGGACACCGGGTGTTTGTATTGTCCTCATCAAAAATGTTCAGATGTGTGCGAATTCCTATGGGACCAAATTGCAGAGGTCATCGGTCTCTAGACTTACACACTACTTAAACTAACTTAATCTAACTTATGCTAAGAACGACACACATCCCCATGCCCGAGGGAGGACTCGAACCTCCTGCGGGAGGGACCGAGCAAACCGTGACATGGTGCCTCAAACCGCACGGCCACTCCGCGCGGCTTCCTCATCATTTCATCATCATTCAGGGAACTGGCGAAACTGTAAAGTGAAAAGATTGGGAATTTGTACAGGCACTGATAACCACGCCGTTGAGGGCCCCAGAAATCAAATCATCATGATCATCATCATCCATCAAACACAGCATCTGGATGCTTGAATAATGGATGGAGAACATCAGAACTGTAGGTGGGATGGCTAGAACATTTCATAAAGTGTGCAAAATTCGAAAAAAAGGACCAGAAAAAAATTTGTTTTTAGTGGGTGGATACAGCACACATATCCATCATTTAGAGGGAATTCAGCTGGTTCGTATGATATTATCATGCAGTCATTTCCTGCTCACGCAACTCATCGTCTACAGTCATTGGACAGATTGTTCTTTAAAACACTAAAAAACAAACAGCAACAATGAAGCTACATTCTCGTCCTAGCGAGCAGTGATCTCAAAGATTGTTTGGCATAGAAAATTGAACTGGGAAGCCCCTGGTAACACGTCTATTACTCATGAAAAGAGTCTTTTTTCAAGTGTCTCCATACCTTTCGGATTTGAGCACGAAATATTTAAAGGGGGAAACGTAAGGAAAAATGAACAACGCTAATGCTTCCAATAAACAGGCACTGGAGTCAGAAACTGAAACCTCTTATGACAGCAAGAGCTGCTAATGTTAGTTGTTTCAAGGATATCAGATCATTTCCTGTGGCTCCAACAAAAAGGCGTTGATGACAGCAGAATTCATCAATGACTAGGTGTTGAGCCTGGGCAGAGAAATTAGGAGACAAAACAGACGCAAAAAAATCCTGCTATTACTAGAAAATTCCGCAGTTCACAATAACCCACTATCTTTGGATGATGTCAAACTTCGTTTTTTCCCCTGTAAACCCAACTCGGAAATTACAGCCATCTGATCAGGGAGCAATCTCGATTTCTAGTTGTACCTCAAAGGCCGATGTGACGATGGTGTTGTATAGCATTAAAGGTGCTCCGAGGTTCAAACAACAATTTCGCAGCAGTAGTCACGGGTGATAAAGCATTATCGTGGCGATTTCCTTCATCAGTTTCAAGAATGCCGATTCATCAAGTAGCCACAGCATCATCATCAACAACACATGAGTGGAGAAATGGACTTCTTCTTCTTCTTCTTCAGTAGCTCTACAGCCCTTGGTGAGCCTTGGCTTCTTCAACAATCTTCCTCCACACTTCTCGGTTATTTGCTGCTCTTTTCCACCCCCGGACTCCCATATTGCTGATATCCATTATTACCTCATCGATCCATCTTCTTCTAGGTCTCCCTTTTCGCCTAACTGAATGGATCATACCTTTCATCATTTTCTTTGGCATTCTATCCTCTGCCATTCTCTCCAAGTGTCCTAGCCATCGTATTCGCTGTGATTTAACAAATTTTACTATGTCCCTGCCTTGTATTAACTCCTGTAATTCAGCATTGTAGCGTATTCTCCAGCCTTCTTCCTCCCTTATTGGCCCATAGATTTTGCGTAGTATTTTCCGCTCAACGCTTCTTAGAGCATTTTTATCGTGTTCTGTCAATGTCCATACCTCTGAGCCGTATGTGATAACTGGGCGGACTAGGGAATTATATATTAGCAATTTAGTTTTTCTTGTAACAAGGCTACTTTTGAAAAGCTGCATATTTGCAAAGTAAGCTCTGTTTCCTGCTTGTATTCTTTCCCTTATAGCCTTTCCAATACTGTTATCATTTGTTATTAGGGCTCCCAAATAGTTAAAAGAGGACACTCCATTGAAGCATTTCCCATTGATGTTTAGGTTTTTAGGGGTTCTTCTGGCCTCAGATTGTGACATTACCATATATTTTGTTTTGTTTACATTTACTATGAGGCCAATTTTTAAGGCTTCTGTTTCCATTGCCCGGTATGTTTCTAGGAGTGTATTGGTATTTCTTCCTACTATAGCAATGTCATCAGCGTATGCACATATCTGGCTAGTTTTCATAAATATGGTGCCTCTTTTGTTGATTTTATTTACTGCACTATGCAGGGCAATGTTGAATAGGACAGTGGAGAGGCTATCCCCTTGCTTCACACCTTTATTAAAGTCAAAGCTCTCACTTGTTCTGCTAAGGACCTTTACTTTTGCTCTTGTCTCTGTCATTGTCATTCTGATTAGTCTTATTAATTTAGCACATATACCAACTTCTTTCAGTACTCTGTATAGTTCTTGCCGAATTATGCTGTCAAAGGCTTGTTTGAAATCGATGAATAAGAAATGCAGATCTATATCATATTCATAGAACTTTTCCATCATTTGCCTTATCACAAATATTTGATCAGTTGTTCCTCTGCCCGGTCGAAAGCCACACTGATATTCCCCTAGTATGCCTTCTGCACACTTCCGTATCTTTTCGTTTAATATACTTGTGAAGATCTTATAAGCTGTACTTAGGAGTGTTACACCTCTATAGTTTTCACATGCTGTTCTGTCCCCTTTCTTATAAATGGGGACTATTATTCCAATTTTCCAATTATCTGGCATAGTTTCTGTTTCCCATATATCTGATATTAATGTGTGCAGTTCCTTTATTACAGCCTCACCACCAGTTTTTATTAATTCAGCAATTATGCTGTCTTCCCCAGGGGCTCGATTGTTTTTTGACTTGTGCACAGCTTGGGAGACCTCTTGTAGTGTTGGTTTTCTTGCCTCATTGGTTTCATTGTCTACTTCCAGCTCCACTCTTCCCTCCTGTGCAGCTGTCTCTTCATCTTCTAGGCTGGTGCTTAGTGTATCTTTGAAATATTCTGCCCATCTTCCCACTATCTGTTCTTCCTCCCTTATCATTTTCCCATCTTTACTGGAACAGGCCATTGTTTTTGGTTGGAATCTATTCTTCATTTTGCCTATGGCATGATAGAACTTTCTTATTTCACTCTGTTCCTTTAGTTCTTCTAGGGAGAAATGGACTCGGGTGTATGAAATACCTGGAAACTCCTTCTTGATTTGGTAGAAAGAATGGAAATTGAGGATTTCGTACATTTTGACGATCATGTGTAAGTCTGTGGTAGCCTGACTGACCATGAAATTTTGTCTGTTTCATGCGAAATGAACGAGGACAATGGTAAAGTAGAAGAAGTGTAAGAAGGAAAAGAAGAAGCGACTGAAGCAAAACCTGTTCCATTTGCAACTCTAAAGAGACAATGTGGTCATTGAAAACTTTGCACACGTGCGCATTCTGAACAGAAACAGATGCTGACGTATATACGGCTTTGCTCACAACAGAAAATGCACTTAACCAAGCACGCTGTAGCAGACTGAGGCAGCGAAATATCTTTACAAAGCAAAACTGGAGTTGTCGTATGTATTTGCTAAAATTTGTATTTGCCTATCATTTGAAATGCTGTAATAAATAATGCCCCACGATCCACTGACCCCACAGAGGTGTTCAGTGATATAGGTAGGTAGTCATACTGTAGGTGCAACCACAATTGGATGGTGCACTATGTGTTCAAAAGTATCATGACACCCCCAAAAATATACGTTTTTCATATTAGGTACATTGTGCTACCACCTACTGCCAGGTACTCCATACCATCAACCTCATCTTGAGAGAGCAGAATGGGATGCTCCACGGAACTCAGGACTTGGAACGTGGTCAGGTGATTCGGTGTCACTTGTGTCATACGCCTGTATGCGAGATTTCCACACTCCTAAAAATCCCTGTTGTTGTTCTGGTCTTCAGTCCTGAGACTGGTTTGATGCAGGTCTCCATGGTACCCCATCCCGTGCAAGCTTCTTCATTCCCCAGTACTTACTACTACCTACATCCTTCTGAATCTGCTTAGTGTATTCATCTCTCGGTCTCCCTCTACGATTTTTACCCTCCACGCTGCCCTCTAATGCTAAATTTGTGATCCCTTGATGCCTCAGAACATGTCATACCAACCTGTCCCTTCTTCTTGTCAAGTTGTGCCACAAACTCCTTTTCTCCCCAATTCTATTCAATACCTCCTCATTAATTATGTGATCTACCCATCTAATGTTCAGCATTCTTCTGTAGCACCACATTTCGAAAGCTTCTATTCTCTTCTTGTCCAAACTATTTATCGTCCATGTTTCACTTCCATACATGGCTACACTCCATACAAACACTTTCAGAAACGACTTCCTGACACTTAAATCTATACCCGATGTTAACAAATTTCTCTTCTTCAGAAACTATTTCCTTGTCATTGCCAGTCTACATTTTATATCTTCTCTACTTCGACCATCATCAGTTATTTTGCTCCACAAACAGCAAAACTCCTTTACTACTTTAAGTGTCTCATTTCCTAATATAATTCCCTCAGCATCACCCGACTTAATTCGACTACATTTCATGATCCTCGTTTTGCTTTTGTTGATGTTCATCTTATATCCTCCTTTCAAGACCCTGTCCATTCCGTTCAACTGCTCTTCCAAGTCCTTTGCTGTCTCTGACAGAATTACAATGCCTCAAAGTTTTTATTTCTTCTCCATGGATTTTAATACCTACTCCGAATTTTTCTTTTGTTTCCTTTACTGCTTGTTCAATATACAGATTGAATAATATCGGGGAGAGGCTACAACCCTGTCTAACTCCCTTCCCAACCACTGCTTCTCTTTTATGCCCCTCGACCCTTATAACTGCCATCTGGTTTCTGTACAAATTGTAAATAGCCTTTCGTTCCCTGCATTTTACCCCTGCCACCTTCAGGATTTGAAAGAGAGTATTCCAGTCAACATAGTCAAAAGCTTTCTCTAAGTCTACAAATGCTAGAAATGTAGTTTTGCCTTTCCTTAATCTATTTTCTAAGATAAGGCGTAAGGTCAGTATTACCTCACGTGTTCCAATATTTCTACTGAATCCAAACTGATCTTCCCTGAGGTCGGCTTCTACCAGTTTTTCCATTCGTCTGTAAAGAATTCGCTTTAGTATTTTGCAGCTGTGACTTATGAAACTGATAGTTCGGTAATTTTCACATCTATGAACACCTCCTTTTGTTGGGATTGGAATTATTATATTCTTCTTGAAGTCTGAGGGTATTTCATCTGTTTCATACATCTTGCTCACCAGATGGTAGAGTTTTGTCAGGACTGGCTCTCCCAAGGCTGTCAGTAGTTCTAATGGAATGTTGTCTATTCCCGGGGCCTTGTTTCGACTCAGGTCTTTGAGTGCTCTGTCTAACTCTTCACGCAGTATAGTATCTCCCATTTCATCTTCATCTACATTCTCTTCCATTTCCATAATATTGTCCTCAAGTACATCGCCGCTGTATCTACCCTCTATATACTCCTTCCACCTTTTTGCTCTCCCTTCTTTGCTTAGAACTGGGTCTGCGTTCTTGATATTCGTACAAGTGGCTGTCTTTTCTCCAAAGGTCTCTTTAATTTTCCTGTAGGCAGTATCTATCTTACCCCTAGTGAGATAAGCCACATCCTTACATCTGTCCTCTAGCCATCCCTGCTTAGCCATTTTACACTTCCTGTCGATCTCAGTTTTGAGATGTTTGTGTTCCTTTTTGTCTGCTTCTTTTACTGCGTTTTTATATTTTCTCCTTTCATCAATTAAATTCAATATTTCTTCCGTTACCCAAGAATTTCTACTAGCCACGTACAGTACAAAAGTGTATAGGCCGACTTTGTCTGTTGACTGACAGAGACCGCCGACAGCTGAAGAGGGTCGTAATGTCTAATAGGCAGACATCTATCCAGACCATCACACAGGAATTCCAAACTACATCAGGATACACTGCAAGTACTATGACTGTTAGGCGGGAGGTGAGAAAACTTGGATATCATGGTCGAGCGGCTGCTCAAAGCCACACATCACACCAGTAAAGGCCAAACGACGCCTCGCTTGATGTAAGGAGCGTAAACATTGGACGTCCGAACAGTGGAAAAACGTTGGGTGGAGTGACGAATCACGGTACACAATGTGGCAATCCGATGGCAGGGTGTGGGTACGGAGAAAGCCCGGGAGCGTCATTTGCCAGCGTGTGTAATTCCAACAATAAAATTCGGAGGAGTTGGTGTTATGGTAGTCTTGCTTTTCATGGTGGGGGGCTTGCATCCCTTGTTGTTTTACTTGATACTATCACAGCACAGACCTAAATCGATGTTTTAAGCACCTAGGAATTCGGGGATGGTGGTTATCTTTCAACACGATCGAGCGCCTGTTCATAACACAAGCGTGTGGCGGAGTGGTTACATGACAATGACTTCCCCCTAATGGACTGGCCTGCACAGAGTCCTGACCGGAATCCTATAGAACACCTTTGTGATGTTTTGGAACGCCGACTTCCTGACAGGCCTCACCGACCGATACTGCTACCTCTCCTCCGTGCAGAAGTCCATGAAGAATGGGCTGCCATTCCCCAAGAAATCTTCTAGCAACTGATTGATCGTATTCCTGGGAGAGTGGAAGCTGTCGTCAAGGCTAAGGATGGGCCAAAACCAGACTGAATTCCAGCCGATGAAGGGCGCCACGAACTTGTAAGCCATTTTCAGCCAGGTGTCCGGATACTTTTGATCACATAGTGTATCTGTGGCCTGAAGTGAGGCAGCGGCCTATTCAGTAGTAGCAGGGGCAAAAGCCTGGATGATTGATTTGGCTTGTAATTTTAGTGAATATGGCGTTGCTGTGCTGGTAGTGCAAACAGCTGATAAAGGTGGAGCTACAGCCGTTATTTTTCCCAAGAACAGGTAGCACTTCTCTGTGGTTCGATGATGACTGCATCGTTTTGGGTAAATTATTTCAGAGACAAAAGAGGTCCGCGCTACAGTCTGGAACCGCGCGACCGCTACGGTCGCAGGTTCGAATCCTGCCTCGGGCATGGATGTGTGTGATGTACTTAGGTTTAAGTAGTTCTAAGTTCTAGGGGACTGATGACCTCAGAAGTTAAGTCCCATAGTGCTCAGAGCCATTTGAACCAAAATAGGTCCCCAATCGGATCTCCGGACAGGGAATATTCAGGATATCGTCATCAGGAAAAAGTAAACTAGCATTCTACGGGTCAGAGCATGGAGTGGTTGATCTCTTAATCATGCGGGGAGATTAGAGATTTTAGAAGGTGAAATGTACAGGTTAACGTTAGATATAGTGGAAATTAGTGGTGGGAGGTGGCAGGAAGAACAAGACTTCGCATTATCATAGCGAAGATAGACATGAAGCCAAAAACTCACTACAGCAGAACAAATATATATGTCAACTAGCCGGTGAAGAGAATAAAATGAAATTATTCTGATGAAGGGAATAATAAAAAATTATTCAGATGCTTAAGCGAGAGGAACATTTAAACTGTGATAGGGGTTTGGAACTCGATAATAGGAAAAGGAAGAGAAGGAAAAAAAGTAAGGAAATTTGGACTGGGGGAAAGAAAGGAAAGAGGTTTCCCCTGATACAATTTTGCACAGAGTACTGTTTAATCCCTGATAATACTTCGTGGAAGAATCGTGTAAGAGGGGTGAATACATGCAAGAGACCTGGAGACACTGGAAGATTTCAGATAATATGACGAAAAGGCAGAAATTTCAAAACCGGATTAACTATAAGACTTTCCAGGAAAGTTGAGATGTCCCTGTGTTGTGTTGTGTGGTCACAATGTCCTGGCTGTGCAGGATGTTGTATGTTCGGGGCTTTTATCGTAATGTTCCTTTGAACTGGCTCCTAGGTTTTTATTACAAAATCTGTATGTTGTCCTTTGTGGCGGCTGTATTGCGGTGGAGAGCTTCATTTCTGTAGAACAGTAAATGTTGCACCGCCGCGGTTGGTAAATTTTATGTAAGAGTGCTTGACCGCAACTGCTGAGCTGGGTACGGTTGTACCGGCTTATTTAACATTGCTTTGGGCAGCACCTTAGCGTCTGCACGGTTACAGCCTGGCCAGTGTTCGGCCTCGCCTGCGTTGCTGCGCTGCGTTAAGCTTAAGCTATCGCGTTGCGGTTGCGGCCCTGTGAGCGTATAGAGCGTCTGGGCAGCAGTAATTTATTGTTTGAATGTAGTGGTCATGGAGCTTGGCCAGAATTAAGTTTAGTGTAGTAAGTTTTAAAAGCCTTATTTGCTAAACCTGAGCCCTGTTAGATTAATTTAGTAATCATGAGCTTGGTCACTATTAAGTTCAAAGTGCAAGAATATTGTTTCTAAGGCTAGAGCCTGTTTTGCCTGCCTTTTATGTGTTTGATGGTTACAACCTTACCCTAGTATTGAAGTGGTCTAGCGCCCTTTCTTGTGCTGTGATATTTGTACTTATCGGAGGGCTTTGTAGTTGAGCTACCGGTGTGGGCCACGCCCATTAGAGCTAAAAAGGCTTGATAAAAAATAAGTTTTCACTTACTTCCAGGACGAAGGTAGTGATTGTGGCCTTAGTTTCAGGGGTGCTGCTGCAGCGTGTTGCACCTTTGGCCTGGGTTCAGGTCTCACCACCCGCTCTTGCGGGAGGTCTTCCTAGGGGGCAGCCAAGATCCAGAGCTCTGTCAGGACCGAGACGGCGTGTGTTTCCTGTCATCATACAGCAGGCGACGGGTCCTGAACGTCCGGGAGAGCTTGATTTTTTACTGTTGAAACCCATTTAAAGAAATTTTACATTGATTCCATTCCAGCCTCCAATCCAGCCCTCCAGTCCTACGATATCGGGAATAGGTGCCCAACGAATTCGTGTTTTAGTTGCTTGTATAACGAATATCACCCGCAAGAGATGCAAATGGTAGCAAGTAATGAGACTCTGTAATCCATTCTGTAACAAAGGGGAAACACGTTTGAAAAAGTATGCTGCAGTGGTTGATTCATTAATGCAACTACTGCCGCTAAAATGACAACTTTTGAATAATTCTGCAAGACATATACTATTTCAAAATATCCGCGGATGTACTGCTGGTCTACAGTGTCCAACGGGCACAATATTTCGGCGATCATACATGTCGCCATCATCAGTTGAACTGACGGACTGAGCTCCTGTGAACGTGCCGGTACGGAGATCCGTACGCTATGGCTGTTCAGAGGGAACTGGGTTCGGTCGCGGCGGCGGCCGATTTAAATACCTCCGCCCGCGGCGCGCTCACTCCGCTGTCCGTGCCACGGTCGCTCGGTGGAACAGATTGCGACGGTGTCTGAGATGACGTCGGTGTGATAGCTCTGTCCGCCGTGGTCGTCACAACTATACGTTTGCTCGATTTACTCTTGATTAACCCAATCGCTGGTTCCCAAGCCTTGCTAAGATTATAGCCACAGTCACGGTTCATGAGGTCGTCATTGGTGCGAATTTCGATGGCCTCTCTAACAACGCTGTCGCAGTATGTCGACGTCTGTACCAGAATCCTCGTGCGTTCATACTCCATAGCGTGATTTTCCGACAAACAATGTTCAGCGACCGCCGACTTGCTCGGATACATCAGTCGAGTGTGCCTCTGGCGTTCACGGCATCGTTCCTTGACGGTACGCATCGTCTGACCAATATACGACTTGCCACATTGACACGGAATCTGGTACACGCCGGCCTTCCTCAGACCAAGGTCATCTTTGGCGCTCCCCACCAGTGCACGAGTTTTATTCGGAGGACAAAACACAGTTCCGACACAATGTTTCTTCAAAATGTGGGCGATTTTCCCCGAGAGTGGGCCTGTATATGGAATAAACGCAGTGCCTACCTCCTCCCTCGTGATTTCATCCATCTCCACAGGTTGTGCTGTAGTGGTTGGGCGGAGAGCATGTTGAATTTTTTCGAAATACAGTTCTCAGGTTCCAATTCCTGGGGTAGACTCTCTGCGTCATAGACAGTGCACGGCCTATGTACTAGAGTTTTAAGTACCCCATTCCTCTGTGAAGGGTGGTGGCAGCTGTCTGCGTGCAAATACAGATCAGTGTGCGTTGTCTTCCGATACACCCCATGACCTAGGGTGCCGTCAGCCCTTCTCTTGACCAAGACGTCAAGGAAAGGTAATTTACCATCCGTTTCAGTCTCCATAGCGAATTTGGTGTTGGGGTGTATGGAGTTTAGATGTGTAAGGAAGTCAAGGAGTTTATCCATATCATGTGGCCAGATGACGAACGTGTCGTCCACGTAACGGAAAAAGCAAGTAGGTTTCCATTCGGATGACGACAGGGCTTCCTCCTCGAAGTTCTCCATGTACAAATTCGCTACCACCGGTGGGAGTGGGCTACCCAAGGCGACTCCCTCCGTTTGTTCGTAGTATTCTCCGTTAAAAAGAAAATACGTGGAGGTCAAGACATGCCTATAAAGTTCAGTGGTCTTCTCCTCAAACTTCTGACTAATCAATTCTAGTGACTCTCACAGGGGAACCCTCGTAAACAAGGAAACGACGTCAAAACTCACCATGATATCTGACTCAAACCTGAAGCTATCAAGGCGTTTAACAGAATCCATGGAATTACGGATGTGATGAGGGCATTTACCCACATAAGGACTTAATGTTTCCGTCAGGTATTTGGCCAACAAATATGTGGGTGCCCTGATGTTGCTGACAATGGGGCGTAATGGTACCCCCTCTTTGTGAACCTTCGGGAGCCCATATAGTCTTGGCGGTACCGGACCTTGCGGTAACAACTTCTTAGCGTCACCCTCCGGTAAATCTGCGTCCTTGAGAAGCGACCTCGTCTTGTTCTCCACCTTCTTTGCAGGGTCAACGCTCATCTACCGGTAGGAATCGTCATTTAGCAGGCTCTGCATCTTATCAATGTAGTCCTTATGGGAGACAACAACTGAAGCATTGCCTTTGTCAGCCGGTAAGACAACAGTTTCAGAGCGTTCCCTCAGATCACGAATGGCCGCCCTCTCTTTACTGGTGATATTTGACTTCATCGGCTTGGATCCCGTCAACGCACGACAAGTTTCACGACGTATTTCCTCAGCTGATTCAGGCGGAAGTCGAGCTGCAACCTGTTCAACAGCACTAACAATTTCTGCGACCAGAGTGAACTTGGGGGTGGGAGCGAAGTTGAGACCTTTCTGCAAAACCGAGACCGCATCATCACTCAACATCATGCCACTCAAATTGATGACAGTCTTGCACGGAACCTGCAGAGATGGTTTGTCAAGGAGACGTGAGAACTTAGCTGTTTGACGTCCCGTTGCCTTCTTATGGGCGGAATCAGCTGCAACGCAGGTGACACCATCAATCCAATGAAAAAGAAGTGAAATTACTAGACAGTTGCAAATGTAGTTTGAATAATTCCTGTGAGATAAACTCAAGGCTCCGGCGGGTGAATTGCACTCTCTCGCGTACCAATGCGAGGCTGGCTCGTTTCTTGATTCTCTTAGCTGCTGCAGAAACGATGTGATGCATAACCTTAGCAAAATTTGGAACAACATTCTCGGAACGACATCTCTTTAGAAAGGCAAGAGTACTTAGCAGACGACATCTACGGTGGCGCAACTTTTCAAATTTCTTCATGCTGCGGTACATCTCCTCCCCGTAAAGGTGAATGATGTGATTCTTAAGTTTCTCCCGGCGTATTTGATAATCAAAATATCCACGGGTGTACTGCCGGTCTACAGTGACCAACGGGTACAATATTTCGACGATCATACATGTCGCCATCATCAGTTGAACTAACGGACTGAGCTCCTGTGAACGTGCCGGTACGGAGATTCGTACGCTATGGCTTATCAGGGGGAACTGGCTTCGGTCGCGGCGGCGGCCGATTTAAACACCCTCCGCCCGCGGCGCACTCCCTCCGCCGTCCGCGCCCCGCGCCACGGTCGCACGGTGGAACAGATTGCGACGGCGTCTGAGATGACGTCGGTGTGATAGCTCTTTCCGCCGTGGTCGTCACAACTATACGTTTGCTAGATTTACTCTTGATTAACCCAATCGATGGTTCCCAAGCCTTGCTAAGATTATAGCTACAGTCACGGTTTATGAGGTCGTCATTGGTGCGAATTTCGATGGCCTCTCTAACAACGCTGTCCCAGTATCTCGATGTCTGTACCAGAATCCTCGTGCGTTCATACTCCATAGCGTGATTTTCCGACAAACAATGTTCAGCGACCGCCGACTTGCTCGGATGCATCAGTCGAGTGTGTCTCTGGTGTTCACGGCTTCGATCCTAGACGGTACGCATCGTCTTTTTAATGGAGAATACTACGAACAAACGGAGGGAGTCGCCATGGATAGCCCACTCCCACCGGTGGTAGCGAATTTGTACATGGAGAACTTCGAGGAGGAAGCCCTGTCATCATCCGAATGGAAACCTACTTGCTTTTTCCGTTACGTGGACGACACGTTCGTCATCTGGCCACATGGTATGGATAAACTCCTTGACTTCCTTACACATCTAAACTCCATACACCCCAACACCAAATTCACTATGGAGACTGAAACGGATGGTAAATTACCTTTCCTTGACGTCTTGGTCAAGAGAAGGGCTGACGGCACCCTAGGTCATGGGGTGTATCGGAAGACAACGCACACTGATCTGTATTTGCACGCAGACAGCTGCCACCACCCTCCACAGAGGAATGGGGAACTTAAAACTCTAGTACATAGGGCGCGCAATATCTCTGACGCAGAGAGTCTACCCCAGGAATTGGAACATCTGAGAACTGTATTTCGAAAAAATATGGGTACTCAGAGTGGCAGATTCAACGTGCTCTCCGCCCAACCACTACAGCACAACCTGTGGAGATAGATGAAATCACGAGGGAGGAGGTAGGCACTGCGTTTATTCCATATACAGGCCCACTCTCGGGGAAAATCGCCCGCATTTTGAAGAAACATCGTGTCGGAGCTGTGTTTTGTCCTCCGAATAAAACTCGTGCACTGGTGGGGAGCGCCAAACATGACCTCGGTCTGAGGAAGGCCGGCGTGTACCAGATTCCGTGTCAATGTGGCAAGACGATGCATACCGTCGAGGATCGAAGCTGTGAACGCCAGAGGCACACTCGACTGATGTATCCGAGCAAGTCGGCGGTCGCTGAACATTGTTTGTCGGAAAATCACGCTATGGAGTATGAACGCACGAGGATTCTGGTACAGACGTCGAGATACTGGGACAGCGTTGTTAGAGAGGCCATCGAAATTCGCACCAATGACGACCTCATAAACCGCGACTGTAACTATAATCTTAGCAAGGCTTGGGAACCAGCGATTGGGTTAATCAAGAGTAAATCGAGCAAACGTATAGTTGTGACGACCACGGCAGAAAGAGCTATCACACTGACGTCATCTCAGACGCCGTCGCAATCTGTTCCACCGCGCGACCGTGCCAGTTGGACACTGCAGACCGGCAGTACACCCGTGGATATTTTGATTATCAAATACGCCGGGAGAAACTTAAGAATCACATCATACACCTTTACGAGGAGGAGATGTACCGCAGCATGAAGAAATTTGAAAAGTTGCCCCAACGTAGATGTCGTTTGCTAAGTACTCTTGCCTTTCTGAAGAGATGTCGTTCCGAGAATGTTGTTCCAAATTTTGCTAAGATTATGCACCACAACGATTCTGCAGCAGCTAAAAGAATCAAGAAATTTTATCATATACTACGTATTTAATAATATTCTGTACATGAAATAGAAAAAATAAACATTTAAGATTTGAACCCGTGTCACCAACATGGTAGCTGTGAACGCTAACCGCTACTCCACACTTGCTTGATTGAAACATTAAGCACGAAACTAACATCGATTTTATCGAAAACAGAGAGCTGTCACATGAAAAGCTGCTAGCCTGGTACTCAGGACAGGTCCCTCTATAACATAAGACTCATCAAAATCCGTGGTTAATAAGTCTAATGGTCCCTTTGTACGTTTAGGCAGCAGGGATGAAATACAAATGGCGAAAAGTTATCTACAACTCGTATACAAACCGGACTGCAGCTGTAAGTACTGGAGATCGTGAACGGGGGCGCTGGTAGAGAAGAGAGTGAGACAGGGTTTTAGCTTATTCAAAGTTACTCGATATGTACATTGAGCAAGCAACAAAGAAAGCTAAGGAGAAATTTAGAAAGGGAATTAAAGTTCAGGGAGAAGAAATAAAAACTTGATGGTTTTTCGATGACACTAATTCTATCAGAGGCGGCAACTGACTTGAAAGAGCAGTATAACTGAATGCATAGTGTCTTAAAAATAGGTTATAACATGGACAAAAGTAAAACGGTTTAATGGAACGTACGCGAAGTGAATCGGGAGATGCTGAGGAAATTAGGTTTACAAATGAGACGGTAAAAGAAGTCGGTGCGTTTTGCTATTTGGGCAGCCAAATAATGTTGGCCGAAGTAAAGACCATATAAAATGCAGGCTGGCAATAGCAAGATAGGAGTTTCTGAAAGAACTTTGTTAATATCGAATATAAACTTATGTTAGGAAGTCTTACCTGAAATTGTTTGTGTGACGTGTAGCCTTGTACAGAGACGACACGCGGTCAATAAAAGGTTCAGATAAAAAGAGAACAGAAGCATTTCAAATGTGGTACAGCAGAATAATGCCGAAGATTATATGGATAGATCAAATAATTAATGAGGAAGCACTGAGCCGAATTGTTAAGAAAGGAAATTTATGGCACAGCCTGCTAAATGAGCTGTGGCGCAGTTGCCTTTGCCTCATTGTCTGTAGTTATCTTTATTCGATATCTTCCGCTAGCGCTATTTTCGGGGCTCCTACTATTAGTGCGAATTCGTCGGGGCTAGTTAAAAGGCCGAGCACGATGGCGATACGGGAGACAGTGAGACCAGTGAGTGCCTCGGGAAGAAAGAACTGAGTGCAGGGGCTTTGGGTGTGCGTGACTAGAGCTACTGAGAAAATATCAATATATCGTTATCAAAATGGTAACATCGAGTGTCCTCATTTTTATTTTATATTACATTTTTTCACAATTTTCGGTAATTATTTCAAGTTATTCTGTTGAAACTGCAGTGGAACATATTTTTACTTTCACTGTGTGAATGAATCTTACCACTTTTTGAGTTTTCGTCACGTCCAATCCTTCTCTTTGAAGCAAGTGTATTTGGCACAAAAGAAAAAGACTGTTTCTTCACATCGGCGTTCTTCAAAAACAGTTGCTGAAAACGATGAACAAAAATCTAAATGGCAAGACTGGTCTTTATGGCCGGTGGAGACGTGTGAGAGGAAATGTTGACGTAATCGGCGCTACCAACAGAAACTGCAACGTTTAGCTTCAACGCGCAATGTTGACACTACAACTGCTAGGTCGCTGGCGCTGGCAGAAATTTAAAAAACCGCGAACTCGATATGAAGTGTTTGGAGCAAATACTATGTGTGACCGATCTGACACTTTTTATTGTTGCACTTACATGCAGTTACCATTATTAGCAAAGTGGTTATCGCCAAGCGTGAACGTGCATCGTTTTCTTTCAATTCTTACTGTGAGGGGGATAGGCAGGCTGCTGCTTGTTGATGTACAGAATATCTAAGAATAAATGAATCACTGCTTAAATATACAGCTTTAAAACTGGCAATATGTTTGCAATGTGCAGACGATATTTCTATTGATATACCGATTCTTTTCTTCGATGTATCGAGAGGCGGTAGTGATTTTCTAAATATCGATATATCGGATTACCGATATTTTTAAAAACATTAACAGTGCTATGCTCTCCCCAGCTGGGAGTAGGGGGAAGCCACACGCCGCGGGGCTGTGTGTTGTGTCCTGTGATGAGACACAGGTAGCATATATATTTAATAATCATTTATTAAGTATAGTAGAAAGCACAGGGACAAACTGTTCAAGAGAAAAATCACAGTAGTATGTTGAAAAAGTCTCATAAAGTTCGAAAATATGTATCACCAACTTCTCCTTCTGAAATTAAGAAAATTATACCTTCTCTCAAAAATGAAAACTCATCTAATTTTGTTCCCATATAATAAGCCCCATCTCATACTAAATATGTAATGCATCACTGAATAATGGCATTTTTCCAGAGAGAATGAAATATGCAGTTGTTAAACGGCTCTTTAAGATAGGCGGTACGAGAAATGTCAGTAACTGTTGACCTGTTTCACTGCTGACATAATTTTCAAAAATTTTTGAAAAGGTGACGCATTCTAGAACAGTATTTCGCCTTAGTAACAATAACTTCCTCAGAAAATTACTGTTTTGGTTTCAAAAGTGTTCTGTACTGAGAATGCCATTTGCATGTTCACTCAACAGATTTTATAAGTATTAAATAATAAAGTGGCACTGATTGGTATTTTCTGGGATCTATCTGAAGCATTTGACTGTGTGAATCACAGTATTCTCCTAGTTGCATTGAAATTGTATGGGACTGATGCTATAGCCAACCAAAGGAGAGTGTAATATCCAACCATAAGAATGCAGATAACTGTACTTAATAATTGGACCAATATAGTCCAGGGACATAATTTTGTCTGGGAAGAAATCAGGTGTGGCGTTCATCAAAGCTCAGTCTTTGGTCCACTATTGTTCCTCATATATATGAACGACCTTCTGTCTAATATACAACAAGTAGAATTACTTCTTTTTGCAGATGACACTAGTTTTGTAATCAATCCAAGTATAAGTACAGAAACAGAAGAAATGGTAAACAAAATTCTTAAAAGTATCATTAACTGGTTTTCTGTGAACATTCTCACCCTCAATTTTAAAAAGACACGACATATTTTGTTCTACACATCTAGGGGTACTGCACCAGTGATAAGAGTAACAAATAATGAGGAGATAATAAATAGGGTGGAAATTTCGAAACTCTTAGGTGTCAATGTTGATCAGAATTTCATTTCGGAAAAGCACAGTTTAGAATTCCTAAAACAACTTAGTTCAGCCACATTTGCACTTAGAAATAATGGAAATCTTGAGGAGAGACAAATCAGTAAGTTAGCATATCTTGCATACTTTCATTCGACACTGGCATATACAATAATGTTCTTGGATAACTCATCTTTAAGGAAGAACACATACTTTGCACAAAAATGTGTCGTAAGAATATGTGGGGTTCACCCATGATCATCTCGTGGACAGGTTTAAGGATACAGGGTACTTATAAATGGTGGAAAAATCGAAGATTTTTTATGACTATATTGAATTCTTTAGTCTTTCCTGATTACATTGATATATACATTATATGGTTTCAAATGAAAAATGGCTTATATATACTAAATTTTAAAGTTAGAGTCATGTATGCCGCCATGCCCCCTTTATTTCTGTTACGTAAACCAGTATAATTTCGAAAAGAACTGTGAACTTTCTGTTTCCAGCGATTGTACGTATGATACACTGAATATGTTCGCAGGTTTCTAGTGTCTGTAAATGATTATCTTTGCTAATATTTACTTTTGTTTCGCTGAAGCAGTTTGTTCATGAGTTACTGAATGTTTGTTGGCCAAGTGCTACATAAATACGAACTATGCCACGCATAAAGAAATTCAATAAAAGGAAATTCCGTGGTAACCAGTTCAAAAAAAAAAAAAAGAAAAAAGAAAAAAAGCAAGCCACACCGTTGAAAGTAACCTATGTATCAGTTCTTCAGGGAAGAAACTCCCACAAGGCATGCCTCCTGGCGATTCAAATTTTTGTGTTAACAGTGACGCTGTTTGTAGTTAATTTTTTGTTGTTGGTGTGGGCATCTTATCTCCTTTGATAAAGGATGTGGCGAAACGTAAATAATGTGATGGTGTAGGCTGTCTGGAAATAACTGAACAACAAGGTAGCAGGAAGGGTTTAGCGTCAAAATTAGTTGTTCTGTGTAGATCCTGCAATAAATCTACCTCGAAAATTACTTCGAACATTGTGCATAATTCATTTTATGTGAATTTGAAGTTGGTGTGTGCAATGCGTGCAATAGGAAAAGGAAAAAAGGCAGCTCAAACGTTTTGTGGTTTGATGGACCTTCCTCCTCCTCCCAGTAGGTTCAGCAAGTACATAAAAATACTTTTATGTGCCTTGTCGGTAGTGTCTAAAGCATCTATGAAATGTACAGTAGAACGATCTGTAAATATTAGTGGAATCAGGGACATTGCTGTTACACTTGATGGGACATTGCAACATCGAGGACATCGTTCCTCGAATGGTGTTGTAAGTGGAGAATGGAAAAGTTGTTGGTGTTGAATGCTTATCTAAGTACTGCCACACCTGCAATTGTAACACTGAAGGACATATTGAACATCCGTGTTCTAAGAAATATAATGGTTACAGTGGAGGTATGTAGTGTGATGGAGCTCAAAAAATATTTCAGAGGTCGGTGCCCGTTTATAACACTAGATATACGAAGTACCTAGGCGATGGGGACTCTAAAGTTTTCAATAAAATTAATGACTTAAATGTTTTTGGTGATACCTTGATAACAATATTGGAGTGTAGTGGACATGTACAAAAGAGGATGGGTGATAAATTGAGAAAGCTACGGAGGGAAATGAAATAAAAGTTGGTGTCTGATGGAAAATCTCTGTCCGGCAGAGGCAGATTGACAGAAACTGAAGTAGACCTTCATCAGAGTTATTATGGGC
This sequence comes from Schistocerca serialis cubense, assembly GCF_023864345.2. NCBI lineage: Eukaryota > Metazoa > Arthropoda > Insecta > Orthoptera > Acrididae > Schistocerca > Schistocerca serialis. The sequence goes on along the minus strand of NC_064641.1, from coordinate 441,315,144 downwards.
TGGCCGTGAGACGAACTGCACCTCTGAATGATGTTACAGCAATGAGAAAAGCTGTATGGGCCACCTACTTTCATACGTTGTCCACAGATGACCACCCTGTTCACGGACTTTGTCCTAAAGGAGCAGATTCATGGTGTGGTTACCAAAAAGCAAAATAAAGTGGTCAAATATACCATCATAAGCATTCTCTTACTGAGACTGTTATGAACGAAATAAAACCAGTTTTTAGAGACCTGAGTGACTCTGTTTTGCTTAGTAAATGTCTTCATGTGGGCATTCAGAACACAAATGAAAGTTTCAGCCATTGCATATGGGAAAGATTGCCTAATAATGTTTTTGTAGGACTAAATACATTAAACGTTGGTGTACTAGATGAAGTGACATGTTTCAATGATAGAGTGATTGGATGGTTGGAAGTCCTGAGAAATTTAGGCATAAAATGTGGCTCTGATATGGAAGATAAATTGTTTGTGTGTGACAAAAAATTTGGAAATTTGTGGTAAGGTCGTGTGGGACCAAACTGCTGAGGACATATGTCCATTAGCCTACACACTACTTAATCTAACAAACTAACTTACGCTAAGGACAACACACACACCCATGCCCGAGTTAGGACTCAAACGTCCGACGGGGCGAGCCGCCCAGACCGTGACAAGTACGTGTGAAGACAATGGGTGCATGAAGCTGAAAGATTCTCTCTTCAAGTTACCAAAGGAGTAAGAAGCGCTAAAAGGAATGCCAAGAGGGAGCTTGAAGATGAAGAAATGCTGCAGGATGTCGACTGTGATTCAGGAATGTTCTGAGGCACAGTTTAATTGGACTCATATCTTCGTTCGCAATTTCCCGCAAGTTATATTTTTCAGAATTCAGGTACAAATATTTCCTAAAGATTATAAAGCATTGTTCTAATTTTTTCTGTAACTTGCAATAGTCCATACATATGTAGTAGACCTAAGATTATTGAAGAATCAACCAAATTATAGAAAAAATAACATTTGTATTAGGAAAAAAACTATAAAAATTAAAATGTAGAATGTGATATTTTTTTATCCTTGTAACATACATAATACATGGAATTATATAGGTGTAGTACCTCAGCCATCATCTCATGCATATCTGGTAAAAATTTGGTCGCCTTCAAATGCATAACATTGGATTAAATAATACCACAATTTGAGGAAGCATTTTGGAAAACAAAATTGCATCAATTTCTTTGTAATTTTTTCTAATAACCCTAAGCAGGTTCAAAAATATTCAAAATACTTCTAATTTGTTTAGAAAGATACCTGATATCAACAAAAAATCTGTAAAACGTACACATTATAATCAGTGCCTGAAAGAAATAGGTGTTGATTTTTACATAATATTGAGCCAGAAAAGTACCCTGTATCCTTAACGAGTGGGGCATTCTCGCTACTGTTTCGCGGTATATTTATTCCGCCTTAAAGTTTGTTGTAAATAATTCACTACATTTCAAAAGGAACAATGATGTACATAGTTACAATACCAGAAGCAAAAGTGACACTCATTATTCCACATTAAGGCTGTCTTTTGCACAAAAATGTGTGCACAACGCTGCAACAAAAAAATTTGATTACGTACATAGTGATACAAAATGTCTGACAGCCAACAAAATTAAAATTGGAGACAAAGTGACAAAGTTTCTCCTTAAAAACTTCTTCTATTCCATAGAAGAATTTCTATTAGTGTAGTGTGTAAAAGGGGATTCGCAGAAATTATTAATTCATATCTATACATCTTTTTTATTTTTGTTACAAAAAACTTAAAAACTTTTATTAGACTGTAACCATGTGCACAAATTAATTTGCAATGTGAATATAACATGACTCGTTCCATATCATTACGATCTACCATGCAAAATGGTCTCTGAAATGCAAAACTAATTACAATCAGAAAGAAATAGTATTCTTATATCGTTTTTATGTTATCAAATATTTTATTTTAAAGTACCCAGTGCGGCATATGTCAGTTAACCCCTTCTCGTTTCTGGTCATGGTCAAATTTTACTGAATTAATTATTAACCCCTCACACTGAAAAATCGTGAAACCTGTGCACAGCGAAATTTGCTTAAAGAGTGATGGCAGAACTGTTTGTTGTTGACAAGTGACAGTCTGAGTCTTGGCCTCATAAGTGCGTACATTGTAAGGGTGAACAGTGTCCGTTACGAAGAGATAATTGCCTACAGAAGAGTGGGTGTTTGTTTTACAGGTGTGGTGAAGATTTGGTCGAAATTAAGAAGGTTCGAGGTGACACTACACAGTGACCGCCCAATATTAATGGTCCCTAACTACTGAAGAAAATTTGCAGCTCATTGCACAGGCGTTCGTTTCCTCAGCCAAGCAATTTGCAAGAAGAGTTTCAAAAAACAACAGTTTTCCGAAAGGAGAATGTTTAAAACATTACTGCATTATCAGCGTAAATTACTACACGCCGTTAGTGATGATCGAAGGCGATAAATCTATGAGTGGTGTGTGATATGCAGCGAAAGTGATCCTAACTGTCACAAAACAATCCTTTGTTGAGACGAAACAAATTTTAGGTTAATGGAAGAGTTAAACACAGCTATTTACATTGATCTCCTGAAAATGCGCCATTTATTATTGAGGAGAAGTTAAATGTCCTTGGGGTTACGATATGGGCAGAAAAAACGTACTAGGGCCTTATTTTTTCTATGGGATTGTGACTGCGGATAGGTATCATGCAATGTTAAGAGAAGTTATTATTGAATCAGACAATACCTCTGTGCTTGAAACTGGCAGCAAGGTGGTGCTTCGCTGCACTACAGATACATGTACGTGCATTTTTGGATGGCCATTTTCAAGGGTGATAGGAAGCTGGGGTAAGAACGATTGGCCACCAAGATCATTGGACTTCACACGGTATGATTGTACTATGTGAGGGATACTGAAAGACAATGTTTTCGCTACAAAACCATTAAACATACAGCATTTAAGAGATCTGACTGAGTAAGAACCTGAAAACCTTTTGGTAATAATGAAGAGTTCCGTGACAAGATGTGTAAATCGGTGTTCAGGCGATTTGTTAAATGAAGTTCACGTATTTCAACCGTTAAAAAATCATATGCTTTTAGAAAATAAAAACATTGTGTTTGTTTTTCAGAAATATCCGTCCAATTTTCAGTATTCATATAATTGAAGCAGTGTGAACCAAATGGGTCCAAAGCACACCGTTATCGATTTTGAGACTGTAATATTTATGCATGCTCCTGACACCTGTTGATCTTACGGTGAACCAGCTTCATCAGTGCTCTACCTTTACACTGCATATATGAACATTTTCTAACTCTCCCATTTCTCTGATATTCACTTCCATATGGACTCAAAGCAAAATTTTCATCCAGCTCTCACTGGCTACAGTTACACCCATTTCTCCATAAAAAACTGGAAGCTCTCGAAGGCACTCCCCATCATAAACCCTCATTCCATGGTTTCAGCAGTCCAGTCTGTACAATGGACGCTGAGGATTCCAGAATCCTTAAGGACCTCACAACCAAACCAAAAGGTGTTCGTGGTCACAATGCACATTTCAGAAATTTTACAATGATGAAGTTTTCAACAGGTTGTCATGAACTGTCATTTAAAGTAGCATATCCTTAATTGGAGTCGCGGGAAGCCACCATTTTCCTCAATTCACATCGAGGGAGATGAAGATTTGTTATTCCCCTACAGTGTGCAAATACCTTGCGAAATGTAATGCCCAAATACGAAAATCGAAGTCAAATATCAACCTTGAGACACAAAGACTTAAGAAAACTACTAGATTTCATGCGTGAAGTGAACAGATAGTTTTTCTGAACCTCAAGCCAGATAACGTGCGTAATGAAAACGATGATAACGAGGACTATGAAGTGTTGTGATAGGCCATAATTGTGTGTGTGGTACATTTACCATTGTTATTTAAGTTCTGATTCTAGTATCACATTAATTGCAAACTACACAAGAGTCAAAAAGACGCTGTTGTCACTAAACTATACGTGAAAATTTTGTGAATTGACATAAATAATTATAATAATCCTAAACATTAATTAAATTTCATAGTATGAAGTGGGTACATAATTTTTATAGGAAATATAGGATGATGAGACTTGGATAGAAAACAAATCGAACCTTTGAGAACGGTGCTTTGCCTATAAAACTGATTTTGACAAACATCAATTTTTCTCAAAACCTTGTATATGTTCTTCGGTTCCTAATGGTTCTCAGTGTCTCGGTTTCATTTCAGTTACACATTCATCACATTTCAGTGCCCATAATCTCGTTTTATTGTTTCCACTAACACGATAGTTAGACAGTTGCCAACGAATGTTCAGGGCGACAATTATTGGACTATCTGAAAAAATAGTAAATTACTTACAAACCATGGCGTGCACACACTTTATTCAACATGTAAACGTCACTACAGATATTCGGGTTTTGGTTTTGACATGTTCGATATGCCTGCCATCATTGGCGATGATGTGGCGCAGACGAATAGCGAAATTCTGCATGACCCGCTGAAGTGTCGGAACATCGATGCTGTCGATGACCTCCTGAATGGCTGTTTTCAGCTCAGCAGTGGTTCTGGGCTTATTGCTGTACATCTTGTCTTTAACATAGTCCCACAAAAAGGGTCGCATGTGTTCAGATCCGGAGAATCGAGACCAATGCCAGTGGCCTCTGGGTACACGAGAACCAGAATGCGGTTCCCAAAGTGTTCCTCCAGGACATCACTCTCCTGCTTCGAAGCGGGTTGATCTCCGTCTTGATGAAACACATCTTGTCGAATTCAGGGTCAGTTTGGATAATGGGGATGAAATCGCCTTCCAGAAGCTTCACGTACCGTTCGGTAGTCACGTACTATCAAGGAATACCGCACCGACTATTCCGTGACTGGACATACCACACGACACAGTCACCCATTGAGGGTGAAGAGACTTCCCTATTGCGAAATGCGGATTCTCAGTCCCTCAAATGCACCAGTTTTGCTTATTGGCGAACCCAGTCAGATGAAAGTGGACTTCGTCGCTAAATCAAACCACGCTAGTTTCCATCATGCCAGGCGGCCAACGGCGCAGTTTGAATGTCCAAACGCAAACCGTTCGGAAGTTATGACGATTTTACTTCATATAGTTCAATAATTGCCACCCTGTATCTGTTCAGTACTAAGTAAATGGTTTAATCTGTAGCGATCAAATGTGAACGTGTTGGTATTATGAGGCATGCACTCAGAAGCTGGCTACGAGTAGGTGTCGGATGCTCACCCGAAGTACCAGTGGTTCCAGAAGACGAAGCTCGTGGCAGGCGGCAGAGGCAGGGGTGGTCTGTAGGCGCAGCAGCCCTGCGCGCAGCACTCCTTAGGCGGGGGGCAGCTGCACACAGGAAGCAAACACCTCACGTCAGCGGTGAGCAGGTTAGCACACACGATCGTTTTACAAAGAAAAACCCCAATTTAATGACATTGCCAATGAAGCTACTTTTCTTCTCTATTGGGGGAGGGACTAAACAACAGTTTGACGTTACCACTATAATACACCTAGCTCCTTGCCGAGGAGAAATTAGCTAGCTAGCCAGTTCGACTGACTTGTTTTTTTTTTTTTCTTTATCTACCGGTCTTCTGATTGCTCTGATGCACCACGCTAAGGGTCAGCGTCAGTTGCTTGGTCTTCGGAAACTAGTTTACGCGTTTCATAAAACGCTATTTTTAAATATTTTTAATGAAAATTCATAAGACTTTATCATGGGCATTTTTTCGCTGTTTTCTGTACACATGTCCCATCAAACTGTCCGTTTTAGTAGTCAGTACTTTCAAACTGTTGTTCTCCGCGACATTTATGCAGAGGACCTTCTAATTTCTTCTCAACACACTTACTTTTCAACATACTTTGTAACATCACTTTTCAAACGCTTCGCCACTCTTTTTTTTTCCGGCTTTCCCACAGGTCGTGACCCACTCGCATACAATGTTGTGCTCCAGACGTACGTTTGTCGCAGTAGTTATTACCTACGTTGGATGCTAGTAGACTTCTTTCTGCAGGACCTCGACAGAGTGCCCCCAAGGAAATCATCATTATCATTATTATGATCAGCAGGACTTCTAAAATGCAGTTTCTGTCCCAGGACCATGAAATCTCTATAAGCCCCTGAAAAGAGGTAAAAGATCGTTGCAGAATGCCATAAAATCCTTGCGAGGCTAGGGGAAAGCAGCAGGATAAATCTGCTCTGGGTCCCTAGTCACTCAGGTGTTAGTGGTAACGAATAAGCCGATAGTCTAGCAGGGCAGGAGCAATCGCTATTTATAAGACAGGGACCTATCGTAAAAAATACTAATAGAACGGTAAAATCTAAACTGCACAGTTCGTTCGGAGTACAGCACGTAGAAAATTGGAGTAAAACCAACTTATAAAAACATGACAAGCTAACGATGTTGAAACCATCTTTAAAGTGAAATTGTGTGAACCTAGACTTGAACGGGAGACATCTGGTCAACGGGGCTCAGTTCGAAGCGGGACTCGTCACTGAAGACTACTCCAGTCAATGATATTCCACGCTCAATGATATTTCAGGCCGAAGACGTTTCTAGACACGCCCTGGACTTTGGTAGAACATCAACCTGACCGTCGCCTGCCATGCGACCTGACAGCAGGGATTGATGTTCTGGAGTGACATTTCTTTATACAGCAGGACCCCTTTGGTTGTCATCGGCGGCGCCCTGGCATTACAGCGGTACGTATATGGTACTCTGTGCCCCATTTTGTTGCCTTTCGTCGCATGCCATCCTGGTCTTACATTTCAGCGAGAGTTTCTACTGCTAGTCTTCGTGTTTGCCAAACTCTACCTTGGTCAGCAAGGTCGTCGGATCTCTCCCCAATTTAGAATGTTTGGAGAACTATGGTCAGCGCCCTTCAACTGTCTCAGGATTTTGACGATTTAACGCTCCATTTAGACAGAATTTGGCACCATATCTCTCATGAGGACGTCCAACAACGCTATCAACCAGTGCCAAGCCGGATAACTCTTTGCATTGAGAACAGAGGTAGGCCAACGCGTTATTGACTTGCTGAATTTTCCATTTGTCTGTCTGTACATGTACATCACATCTACCGATTTCCGATTTCCGTCCAATTCGGATTAGCCGTTAGCTGTGCGTTTTTTTTTTTTTTTGTTTTTTTTTTTTGTGTAGCAGTGTATATGGCTTACAATTTGTAATTGAAGTAACTATGGCTAACACAAAAGAGAGCTAATAAGGGACTCTAATACTTTTTAAGATTACTAGCTGGCTTTACTAGAATGACAAAGAGAGATATCGCACAATAAATTTAGTTTCGGTGCGGGCAGCAGAGGGCTAAGACCTATGTTGTTTCGTCTTCATCGTTAAATTAGACCAATCAAAAATCCGGCCCCAGGCAGAGCTCACACAACTTGGCCACTGAACAGAAACACAGTCTGAGGTCCTGGGCGATTCCATCCTGATGATCCAAAGGGGCGGCGGCGGGAACCTCAGCTGACTGTCGCCCGCCCACCTGCACACTTCGAGTGCTCTCGTTGCAGTCTCTTTTCCACACAGCGTGATAGCCTCGTACGTGCAGAAAAAGTTCTTCGTAATCAGGCAGGCTTGATTAAATGCAGTGACTAGCGGCATCTATGGCTGGACGACATAAAATACGAGGGCAGTTCAATAAGTAATGCAACACATTTTTTTTCTGAAACAGGGGTTGTTTTATTCAGCATTGAAATACACCAGGTTATTCCCCAATCTTTTAGCTACACAACATTATTTTTCAACGTAGTCTCCATTCAATGCTACGGCCTTACGCCACCTTGAAATGAGGGCCTGTATGTCTGCACGGTACCATTCCACTGGTCGATGTCGGAGCTAACGTCGTACTGCATCAATAACTTCTTCATCATCCGCGTAGTGCCTCCCTCGGATTGCGTCCTTCATTGGGCCAAACATATGGAAATCCGACGGTGCGAGATCGGGGCTGTAGGGTGCATGAGGAAGAACAGTCCACTGAAGTTTTGTGAGCTCCTCTCGGGTGCGAAGACTTGTGTGAGGTCTTGCGTTGTCATGAAGAAGGAGAAGTTCGTTCAGATTTTTGTGCCTACGAACACGCTGAAGTCGTTTCTTCAATTTCTGAAGAGTAGCACAATACACTTCAGAGTTGATCGTTTGACCATGGGGAAGGACGTCGAACAGAATAACCCCTTCAGCGTCCCAGAAGACTGTAACCATGACTTTACCGGCTGAGGGTATGGCTTTAAACTTTTTCTTGGTAGGGGAGTGGGTGTGGCGCCACTCCATTGATTGCCGTTTTGTTTCAGGTTCGAAGTGATGAACCCATGTTTCATCGCCTGTAACAATCTTTGACAAGAAATTGTCACCCTCAGCCACATGACGAGCAAGCAATTCCGCACAGATGGTTCTCCTTTGCTCTTTATGGTGTTCGGTTAGACAACGAGGGACCCAGCGGGAACAAACTTTTGAATATCCCAACTGGTGAACAATTGTGACAGCACTACCAACAGAGATGTCAAGTTGAGCACTGAGTTGTTTGACGGTGATCCGTCGATCATCTCGAACGAGTGTGTTCGCATGCTCCGCCATTGCAGGAGTCACAGCTGTGCACGGCCGGCCCGCACGCGGGAGATCAGACAGTCTTGCTTGACCTTGCGGCGATGATGACACACGCTTTGCCCAACGACTCGACGTGCTTTTGTCCACTGCCAGATCACCGTAGACATTCTGCAAGCGCCTATGAATATCTGAGATGCCCTGGTTTTCTGCCAAAAGAAACTCGATCACTGCCCGTTGTTTGCAACGCACATCCGTTACAGACGCCATTTTAACAGCTTCGTACAGCGCTGCCACCTGTCGGAAGTCAATGAAACTATACGAGACGAAGCGGGAATGTTTGAAAATATTCCACAAGAAATTTCCGGTTTTTTCAAAAAAAATTGGCCGAGAAAAAAAAGTGTTGCATTACTTATTGAACTGCCCTCGTATGCAGTGAGGAGTGAGATAATACATGACGTTCTCGATCAGAGTTGCTTCGCGCGTCGCTTTCGAAAAGAGCTGCCAAAGAGCAAATCAAATTCTGATGTTCCCAAGACATAGAAAATCTCGCCTCACGATCTTTTTTAGATACATGAGGCCGCGTAGCTCTCAGTCTTTTAGTCATTCTAGTGTGCTGAGAAAGAGTCGTCTATTTTCGAGGCATTTTTATTCGCAAACAAAACGGAATGAAAATGTAATAAATAGGCACCCAAACAACAATGCAAACTCAATAAATTCGTTTTTCTTAGCCAAGAAATCAAATATGAATAAAACCTATCGGAAAAAGCAAAGCAATTTCGTTACGTTTTCAATACACGTATCGAAATCAGTAAATTCATAATCACAGACGCGTAAATTCAATGTTATTTTGTATTCGTAAAGATACGATTGCGGTTCTTAATTCTGTCACTGACGTAAACTACCGAAAATACTTTTGTCAGCGAGGTTAAAGTACGAACACCACCATCTACTTGTTCTTTAGTGCACTACCTACCTAACAGCACCACCTATTTGTTCTTTTGTGTATTATGCCACGATGATCGGGCTACTACTATGTTGGTCAGGCTCCTACAGCTTTAAATTAAAACATCGTTTTTTCGTCATCCGATTTTCGTGAAACAGACTATATGTTTCCCCAAGCTATGCTCAAGATGCCTGTGAAAATTCCATGAAAATTCGTCTAGTACTTTTGAAGATTAGCGTGCCCGACAAATAGAGAGACAGGGCTCTTAAAAGCATTCTTATTGTATTCTGTTACACACCCTACATCAGACACAATCAATTTTTTCAAATATTTTCAATTTACAGCCACAATGGTTTTACAGTCTTATTATTAATGCAGACATAGACATTAAATGCATGGCAGAAGACGCAAGCTAGAAATCGAAAATATCATCCATAACAGTGCTTGACAGCGCTGTGGGAACCAGTAGATATTCTAATCACAGATTAAAGAGAAAAAATATTGAGAGTGATAACATAGCTGCATGTACTTCAGTACTCTGGGAAGACATGGAAGATCGCAAAGAAAATTTTATATTTAGGTAATACTAGCTGTTATCCGTGGCTGTGCTCAGACACTGTATCATTAGTTTTGTTATGATAACTAATGGTGGATAAGTAAGCTACTGCACATGCAATGACATCAGCTGCCCTCAGATGTTTGCCTGTTCGGGTAAGCATAGCTTGCGATGTGTGTTCTTCACACCCCCTCCAACGCTGTCCCAGTGCATGGTGCGTCAGCATGCATAGCGTCGCTGCCAAGCAGCGTGCACGGAGTGGCATGTGCAGCAGCGCGCATCTATGCATCACGCTATTGAAGTAGCGATACATTATGCAACGTGCATTTTATGCTACAAATAGTGTGGAAGCACGAATTAAAAGTATTGAAGATTAAGTATCGTATTCATTACTTTGAATTGTATGAGGTAGCCCATATCAACCAGTAAAAGCATTTTCACATATGACAAACAAAAGTCAAAAAGTAAATAGCTTTCTCAAAAAGTAAATATTTTTACCGATTTTGCGTAAAATTCTTCAAATCAGTACGTATCTTGTACTACACACTTTCTGCGGTAGCCTGTGTTCTTCCTCAGGGTTCAAATTTCATCCCTATCGTTCTGTATGTTAGTCGCCAAAACGTAACAGACAGAGTTAGTTTCGCATTTGTAATATTAGTATGGATAAAACTTTCAGTTACGATATCTTTTTTCTGTGATGCAATTTTGATGAAATAAAACCATACGGTGCCTCAAACTATGCTCTAGTTACCTCTAAAAAAATAAAACTCATATGGTGCCTCAAGCTATGCTCTAGTTACGTGCAAAAACCTCATGAAAATTTGTCAAGTAGTTTTGAAAAAGTGTGTTCCGACAGACGACCAGCTTTACAGAATTATTATTAGTACAGATGTAGATTAATGAACAGGTTGTCAGGTCAGCTGAGACACAATTTCCACGTGACAGGTATTCTTTATTTTACATTTTCACTGTTATAGTAAGCAATATTGACCGCTAAGCTACATTTGTTTACATCTTCTTGTTTATTTTTATGAAATTTCCATGTGTTAGCACATGGTTGGACTTTTTTTATTTTGCTTAGGCTGGTCTATTGTTTAGGCAGATGTTTATTTTTCGGTGATCTAGTGAGAAACTACTGAATGTGAACGTCTATAATTGTCGAATTATTACTGTACATATTGACATAAGCTATTAATAAGATCGTATTCAGTACCACTATTGTAGCTTACGAGAGTTATGCGTTTGTGTGTAGGCTTCAGCTGTAGACCCGCTCCTTCCCCTACCGCACAGTGGCCGTTCTCAACAGAGCAGCCGGCCGCTGTGGCGGAGCGGTTCTAGGCGCTTCAGTCCCGAACAGCGCTGCTGCTAGAGTCGCAGGTTCGAATCCCGCCTCGGGCATGGATGTGTGTGCTGCCCTTAGGTTAGTTAGGTTTAAGTAGTTCTAAGTCTAGGGGACTGATGATCTCAGATGTTAAGTCCCATAGTGCTTAGAGCCATTTGAATCATTTGAACCTCAACAGAAGGTCCTCACACCCACTGCCGTCCGCATCTCGTGGTCGTGCGGTAGCGTTCACGCTTCCCACGCCCGGGTTCCCGGGTTCGACTCCCGGCGGGGTCAGGGATTTTCTCTGCCTCGTGGTGACTGGGTGTTGTGTGATGTCCTTAGGTTAGTTAGGTTTAAGTAGTTCTAAGTTCTAGGGGACTGATGACCATAGATGTTAAGTCCCATAGTGCTCAGAGCCAAGCCACCCACTGCCGCCCCATCCCCGACAGCACAATCTGAATAGCTACGGCCCAAGTTACTATGCGCACACTCTACCACCTCATACTACCTTTCATTCTGCAAGGTGTCCCAAACCTTCAGGATCAAGATTGTGGAGACATTAGATGATCCTAAACTGCGTACTCGGAGATACGGAACTAAATAGCCAGAAACGAATTTTTTCTTGCTACTGCCAGTATGCACTTAATGTCCCCCCTATTTCGGCCACCATCATTCATTTTACGGCTTAAATAACGATGTCTTGAATGAGCAATCTGTCCTAGGGAAGAGCTCACGAACTGTTAATGTTTCGTAACAACGACAACTTGTAATGCTGACGGTAGAGGCGCTGTCTAATGTCTATTCAGTGAATTTGCAAAAGAGACACACTGTGGACTCGCACACTTTTTTTACTTAATTCTCATCTACTGGCGGTTATTTCCATACTCGCACGAATTAAAAAAAAAAATGGTTCAAATGGCTCTGAGCACCATGGGACTTAACATCGGAGGTCATCAGTCCCCTAGAACTTAGAACTACTTAAACCGAACTAACCTAAGGACATCACACACATCCATGTCCGATGCAGGATTCGAACCTGCGACCGTAGCGGTCGCGCGGTTCCAGACTGAAGCGACTAGAACCGCTCGGCTACAACGGCCGGCCCGCACGAATTCCTTATGGTCATTCTACGGAGTTAGATATCACGAAACCGAAGTACACACTTCGATAAACAGATGCCACGCAGTCTGGCAGGTATTTCCATGAGCTGTAGAACACCTTAGAGATGACCAATGCCTCTGCTCCGCTCGTTTATCCGTGGTCGGGTCTCAAATCATGCGAAAGCTTAGTACGCACTTCGGTAAACAGAGGGCGCCACGCACTATAGGCGGTTATTTAGAAAACTGCTAGTATCAGACACTTAACCCGTGATGTAGGGGTAGCGTCTTTCATTACTAAGCAAAACGTCCTCGTCCCATGTTCGAACCCTGCCACCGCTTACGTCTTGAATAAAAATCGTCAGTAATGGTGGCCGAAAGCTTCCGGCGTAAGAAGTTACCCTCATTCTGCCATCGGCTTTGTCAAAGAGGGCGGAGAGGCCCACAGAGATTCAGGGCACTCTCTCGCTCCCGAATGAGGATGCGGAAAGCAATGGAAACCACTGCATTAAAGACACATAACGTGTATCCACAGAACATGTGGCTTGTAATTGAAAGTGTGTCACACCGCTCTCTCCATTGGCAAAAGATTTCGGAATATTCCCCCAATCTGATCTTCGGTAGGGGACTGCCAAGGGGGAGGTGACCACAAAAAACTGAATAAGCAAAGATAGGATAACGTTCTGTAAGTCTAGGCATGGAATGACAGAATTTGGTAGGGAAGCAAGAAAATCTGAAAAGAGAAATGCTAAGGCTCTGTCTAGATATAGTAGGGTCAATGAAGTAAAATGGAAAGAAGACAATGATCTCTGGTTAGATGAGCGTAGGGTAACATCAACAGCAGCGGAAAATGGTATAGCGGGAGTATTCATCGTTATGAATTGGAAGGCAGGGCAGAGATTGAGTTACAGTGAACTGTTAGTGATAGCATTGTCCTCATCAGAATCGACAAAAAAACCAACACCGAATATGGAATGCGGCTGTGGCGGGGCTTGGTAGTAGGAATATAGGCTTGGTAGTAGGAGTGAGAGAGGAGAAAGACTAACTGAGTTCTGCAATAGACTTCAGCTAGTAATAGCGAATACTCTGTTCAAGAATATAAAGATTAGCTATACTGGCAAAAGGCCGATAGATAATGGAAGATTTCAGTTAGACTACATCAGGGTCAGGCAGAGATTCCGAAATCAGATATTGGATTGCAAGGCGTATTCAGGGGCAGATATAGACTCAGACCACAGTTTAGTAGTGATGAGGAAAAGGCTGAAGTTTACGAGACTAGTCAGGAAAAAACAATCCGAAAAGTAATGGGATACAGAAGTACTAAGGAATGGTGGTGGCGGTGGTGGTGGTAAGTTCCTATGGAACCAAACTGCTGAGGTCATTGGTCTCTAGGCTTACACACTACCTAATCCAACTTACACTACGTTATGCTAAGGACAATACACGTACCCATTCCCGAGGGAGGACTCGAACCTCCCACGGGGGAAGCCGTGCGAACCATGGCAAGGTTCCTGACCGCGCGGCTACCCCGCGTGACTATGAGGAATGAAGAGACACGCTTGAAGTTCTCTAGGGCTATAGATACAGTAGGCAGTTCAGTTAAAGAGGAATGGACATCTCTAAAAAGAGCAATCACAGAAAAACATAGTGAGCCGTGTATCGACTCGTGCTACACCTTGTGTTTAGATTGCATTGGTTTTCCTTTTCTTCCCCTGACATGTTTGTTTGATATGTTGTCTGTCATTAAGTGGCTGCTTGGTTGTCTTTTCCCTCTGCTATCGATATCTGCGTTTTAGCTTCCGGGAAACTGCTATCGAGGAAGTGAGATCTTTGACCAGTTGTAACCTCGTGTGGTGGCGCGGAAGTAAGGGGCGCTGCGCGCATAGAGTGTGGTGGACACGGGAGGGCAGTGTGGCTCTCCAGCGCGAAGCAGGCGTGGTCGGTTGTACCGAGTCGCCACGTGATGTATGTCCGTTGTGTGTAACGAGAGGGTCGAGTTGACGAAAGAGCTCCCCGCGTGTTGGTTGTATACAGAATCGCCCCACGAGTAGTGGCTGTTCATTTCGCCTTGGTGGGACATTAACAAGCTTCTTTAAGTCCTCCGTTTCAACACTGGAGTTTAAAAGGAGACACCTAACATGAAGGAGCGCTCACTACCAGTCAACGTTGCAGAGAAGACGTGACAGAGCGTGTTGGGTACGCTGGCGACGCGTGCGCGGTCGGATGTGTGGATCCTGGCCATCGGAGGTCGTGTACTGCCTGTTCGAGCATAATTGCAAGTTAAGTTCGTGGAAGGTTTAATCATTAAGTAATAATTTTGTGTAACCATCGTCTCTTCTGCCTTGTGGCCTCCGGCGACCGGGTTTCCTGTCCCTGGCACCGGTGTAATTACTGATCTTTCCTCCTCCTCTGGCTACTGTTCTATGGGAGGTGTAGTTTTGGCAGTTTAATTGTTTCGCTATTTTGTTGTGGGGTATGAGTAAATTCATGTTTCTTGTTGGTTGATCATGTGGTTGCTCATTCAGGACTGTGTGGTGTAATGTTTCCTTGCACGACGTTAGCTCTAATTCTGTCAGCAAGTTAAGCCATCTTATAATAAGTTTTCGCTGGCTAAAAGTCGGTGCAGTGACCAGCCTGAGAGTGGCAATTGTGTTTACGGGCGTATTTAAATTGGTCAGTATTCTGTCTAGCCGGAGCATCCCTGAGTGGGTGATTTGTGGCCGCCTTAAATGGTTCCGTCATATCTGTTATGTTCTAATGATATTCCAGGACACTTTTGTTTCCTCCAAGTTTGTAAATTCCTTTTATTGCCATTAATCGTGTGTTGGTAGCTTCACTACCTCATCGTACTTTATTAACAAAGTTTTGTATTTACTTTAGTAGCCTGTTTACTAATGTCCTTTAAATTTTTTTAAATTGTTGTATTGCTATAAATTACTTTGATTGGCGTTAGCGGCGTGTTTTAAAAGGTAGTTTATTGCCGTACTGCTAGCTTCTGTGTTTTTTAAAAAAAAATTTATTAAACTGTTGGTATTGCTATAAATTACTTGATTGCCGTTAGCGGCATGTTCTAAAAGGTTGTTTATTGCCGTACTGCTAGCTTTTGTGTTTTTTTTTAATTTTAAATTGTTGTATTGCTATAAATTACTTGATTGCCGTTAGTGGCGTGCTTAAAAGGCTGTTTATTGCCGTACTGCTAGTTTCTGTAAGATACGAATAAGACATTTGTGAAAATCTCATTTGACAGTAAGCTACTAGAAATTTGGCCCCGTTTCCCAACTTGTGGTTGGCTTGTAGTAACCGTAACCACTGTGTGTGTCACATACGTACGACAAAGGTAATAGCGAAGAAACAATGGGTAGCAGAAGAAATACTTCAGCTGATCGATGAAAGAAGGAAGTACAAAAACGTGCAGGGAAATTCAGGAATACAGAAATACAAGTCGCTTAGGAATGCGATAAACAGGAGGTGCAGGAAAGCTAAGGCGAAATGACTATATGAAAAACGTGAAAAAATCGAAAAAGAAATGATTGTCAGAAGGACTAACTCAGCATATAGGAATGTCAAATTAATCTCCCATGAAATTAAAAGGAAGGGGGTAACATTAAGAGTGCAACGGAATTTGACTGTTAAATGCAGAGGAGAGAGCGAGTAGGTGGAAAGAGTACAGTGAAGGCCTCTTTCTGGGGGAGACTTGTCTCATGTGGTAGGAGAGACGGGAGACCATATACAAACAGCAAAAGAAGTTTTGCATCAGCTCGGTTCCGAGAGTTGCGGAACCTGTACAGATAATTGGAATAGAGACCAACATAAACATCATTTCCATCCTTTTTATTGCTAATGGAGCCACACATTGCATGTTGTACCACCATACAGCGAGACCTTCGGAGGTGGTGATCCAGATTGCTGTACACACCGGTATCTCTAATATTGAATGGCACATCCTCTTGCATTGGTGCTTGTCTGTATTCGTCGTGGCGTACTATCCACAAGTTCACTGTCACTATCCAACAAGGCACTGTTGGTCCAGATTGTCCAACTCCTCAACGGCGAGTCGGCGTAGATTCCTCAGAGTAGTTGGTGGGTCACTTCGTCCATAACCAGCCGTTTTCAATCTATCCCAGGCATTTTCGACAGGGTTCATGTCTGGAGAACATGCTGGCCACGCTAGTCGAGCGATGTCGTTATCCTAAAGGAAATCATTAACAGCAGGGAACCTCCACCTTCCTGCCCTCGCTGACCGGGCGGCCTCCAGACACGTCTCCGACGATTGTCTGGTTGAAGGCATATGCGTCACTCTCTTTGG
Organism: Schistocerca serialis cubense; assembly: GCF_023864345.2. Classification (NCBI taxonomy): domain Eukaryota; kingdom Metazoa; phylum Arthropoda; class Insecta; order Orthoptera; family Acrididae; genus Schistocerca; species Schistocerca serialis. The sequence goes on along the minus strand of NC_064641.1, from coordinate 441,298,322 downwards.
TGAAGAGAACGTGATGCCAATGCTGAGCCGTCCATTCGGCATGTTGTTGGGCCCCTCTGTACCGCACTGCGTGGTGTCGTGGTTGCTAAGGTGGACCTCCCCATGGACGTCGGGAGTGAAGATGCGCATCATGCAGCCTATTGCTTACAGTTTGAGTCGTAATACGACGTCCTGTGGCTGCACGAAGAGCGTTATTCAACATGGTGGCGTTGCTGTCAGCGTTCCTCCGAGCTATAATCCGTAGGTAGTGGTCATCCACTGCAGTAGTATCCCTTGGGCAGCCTGAGCGAGGCATGTCATCGACAGTTCCTATCTCTCAGTATCTCCTCCGTGTCCGAACAACATCGCCGCTTTGGTTCACTCCGAGACGCCTGGCCACTTTCCTTGTTTAGAGCCCTTCCTGGCACAAAGTAACGGTGCGGACGCGGTCGAACCGAGGTATTGACCGTCTAGGCATGGTTGAACTATGAACAACACGAGCCGTGTACCTCCTTCCAGGTGGAATGACTGGAACTGATCGGCTGTCGGACCCCCTCAATCTAATAGACGCTGCTTATACATGGTGGTTTACATCTTTGGGCGAGTTTAGTGACATCTCTGAACAGTCAGAGGGACTGTGTCTGTGATACAATACCCACAGTCAACGTCTATCTTCAGGAGTTCTGGGAACCGAGGTGATGCAAAACATTTTTTGATGTGTGTAGGAAAAATATGGAATCCAGTGCTAGAGTCGGAATTTAAAAGCGTTTTGTAAGATTTAAGATGAAATACGATGTTAGGGATTGATAACATTCCATCAGAATTTTGCGGAAAGTGGCAACAAAACGACTATTCTCGTTGGTGTGTAGAATATATGAGTCTGAGAATGTATCATCTGGCTTACGGAAAAACATCATCCACACAATTCAGAAGGCTGCAAGAGCTGAAAACTGCGAGAGTCATCGCATCATCCGCTTAATAATTACGCATCTAAGTTGCTGACAAGAATAATACACAGAAGAATGGAAACCAGAATTGAAGATGTGTTAGATGACTATCAGCTTGGCTTTTGGAAAGGTATACCAGAGGCACAGTTCTGATGTTGCGGTTGATAATGGAAGCAAGACTGAAGAAAAATCAAGACACTGTCATAGCATCTGTCGACCTGTAACAAGCGTTCCACAAGGTCAAATAGTGCAAAATGTTCGAAATTCTGAGGAAAATAGGGGTAAGCTATAGAGAGGGACGGCTAATATACAACATGTACAAGAGCCTAGAGGAAATACACTCCTGGAAATTGAAATAAGAACACCGTGAATTCATTGTCCCAGGAAGGGGAAACTTTATTGACACATTCCTGGGGTCAGATACATCACATGATCACACTGACAGAACCACAGGCACATAGACACAGGCAACAGAGCATGCACAATGTCGGCACTAGTACAGTGTATATCCACCTTTCGCAGCAATGCAGGCTGCTATTCTCCCATGGAGACGATCGTAGAGATGCTGGATGTAGTCCTGTGGAACGGCTTGCCATGCCATTTCCACCTGGCGCCTCAGTTGGACCAGCGTTCGTGCTGGACGTGCAGACCGCGTGAGACGACGCTTCATCCAGTCCCAAACATGCTCAATGGGGGACAGATCCGGAGATCTTGCTGGCCAGGGTAGTTGACTTACACCTTCTAGAGCACGTTGGGTGGCACGGGATACATGCGGACGTGCATTGTCCTGTTGGAACAGCAAGTTCCCTTGCCGGTCTAGGAATGGTAGAACGATGGGTTCGATGACGGTTTGGATGTACCGTGCACTATTCAGTGTCCCCTCGACGATCACCAGTGGTGTACGGCCAGTGTAGGAGATCGCTCCCCACACCATGATGCCGGGTGTTGGCCCTGTGTGCCTCGGTCGTATGCAGTCCTGATTGTGGCGCTCACCTGCACGGCGCCAAACACGCATACGACCATCATTGGCACCAAGGCAGAAGCGACTCTCATCGCTGAAGACGACACGTCTCCATTCGTCCCTCCATTCACGCCTGTCGCGACACCACTGGAAGCGGGCTGCACGATGTTGGGGCGTGAGCGGAAGACGGCCTAACGGTGTGCGGGACCGTAGCCCAGCTTCATGGAGACGGTTGCGAATGGTCCTCGCCGATACCCCAGGAGCAACAGTGTCCCTAATTTGCTGGGAAGTGGCGGTGCGGTCCCCTACGGCACTGCGTAGGATCCTACGGTCTTGGCGTGCATCCGTGCGTCGCTGCGGTCCGGTCCCAGGTCGACGGGCACGTGCACCTTCCGCTGACCACTGGCGACAACATCGATGTACTGTGGAGACCTCACGCCCCACGTGTTGAGCAATTCGGCGGTACGTCCACCCGGCCTCCCGCATGCCCACTATACGCCCTCGCTCAAAGTCCGTCAACTGCACATACGGTTCACGTCCACGCTGTCGCGGCATGCTACCAGTGTTAAAGACTGCGATGGAGCTCCGTATGCCACGGCAAACTGGCTGACACTGACGGCGGCGGTGCACAAATGCTGCGCAGATAGCGCCATTCGACGGCCAACAACGCGGTTCCTGGTGTGTCCGCTGTGCCGTGCGTGTGATCATTGCTTGTACAGCCCTCTCGCAGTGTCCGGAGCAAGTATGGTGGGTCATACACACCGGTGTCAATGTGTTCTTTTTTCCATTTCCAGGAGTGTAATACGAGCAGAAGACCAAGAACGAAGTGTCTGGATTAAAAAGAGTATAAGACAGGAATATAGTCTTTTGCCCCCGCTGTTCAGTCGAAGAAGCAATGACGAAAATGAGAGAAAGGTTCGAGATTGGAATCAAATTTCAAGGACAAAGGATATCAATGATAAGATGCGCTGATGCCATTGCTAACCTCTTTGAAGGTGAAAAAGAATTACAGCATCTGCTGAGTGGAAGGACAATCTATTGAGTACTGAATATGGATTGAGTGTTAACTGAAGAAAGACGAAAGTAATGAAAAATAGCAAAAATGAGAAGAGCGAGGAACTTAACTTTAGGATCGACAGTCCTAAAGTTGGTGAAGCTAAGGAATTCTACTACCTATGCAGCAAAATAACCCATGACGTACGGAGCAAGGAGGACATCAAAAGCAGACTAGCGCTGGCAAAAGGGTATTTTTGGTCAAAAGAATACCCTTAGGCTCTAATTTCAGGAAGAAATTTCTAAGAATGTACGGCTCGAGCTCAGCTCCGTATGGTACTGAAACCTGGACTGTGGGAAAACTGGAACAGAAGAGAATCGAAGCATTTGATATGTGGTGCTACAGCCGAATGTTGAAAGTTGGATGGACTGATAAGATAAGGAATGAGAAGGTTCTGTGCATTATCGGAGAGGAAAGGAATATGTGGAAGATACTGACAAGAAGGGGGAACACGATGATAGGAATCCAGTTAAGGCATCGGGGAATAACTTCCACGGTTCTAGAGGGAGTTAAAGAGGGTAAAAACTGTAGAGGAAGACAGACATTGGAATACATCAGCAAATAATTGAGGAGTTAGGCTGCAAGTGCTGCTCTGAGATGAAGTTGGCACTGGAGAGGAATTCGTGGCGGTTCGCACAAACCAGTAAGAAGATTGACGGAAAAAAAGAAATAAGATGGGTAGTTATTACAGTAACTACTACTTCTAAGTAACTGGGTATTTCCAACAGTTATTTTTGCCATCTCTACACTAGATGGCTGGTTGAATGTCGATGAAGCAGTACAGTTGCGCGATTGGATCTAAAACGTTCCTGATGACGCAATCCTGTTTCTCGAACAAAAAACGTAATTGTTGACTTATGAGGAGAAAACGATAAAAAATATGCTACATGCTAAACTGAATTTTTTCATGCTGTATCACTGGAAAACATGCTAAGTTTAGCAATAAAAACGCTAAATAGGTAGCGCTGTTCATCCCCGGATCCCAGTTGCCATCGCTGCACCCGGCGCTATAGGCTGCAGCTCTCATTAGTGCCGCGAGATGTCACTGTAAAGGCCATTTGCACGTGGAACAGATGACAGTGGTGCGATATGAAAGTGATGCCCTGGGTACCTGCATTCCGTAAAATACTGCTCTCATAACAGTCAACATTCCTGTGTCCGTCCTGAATTTCGTTTGGAAGCTCGATGTTCTTGAAAGACACCCTGGGATATAGCAAGAATAGCTTTCGGGATCTCCCATCTTAGAGTCTTTAGTGAATTTGAAATATTTCTGTAATTTGGTGGCAATTAGTTGCATTACTTCTTACCTTTGCCGTAAATGTAACAGAGACTGTTAACAAAAGTAATACACTACTGGAAATTGAAATAAGAACACCGTGAATTCATTGTCCCAGGAAGGGGAAACTTTATTGACACATTCCTGGGGTCAGATACATCACATGATCACACTGACAGAACCACAGGCACATAGACACAGGCAACAGAGCATGCACAATGTCGGCACTAGAACAGTGTATATCCACCTTTCGCAGCAATGCAGGCTGCTATTCTCCCATGGAGACGATCGTAGAGATGCTGGATGTAGTCCTGTGGAACGGCTTGCCATGCCATTTCCACCTGGCGCCTCAGTTGGACCAGCGTTCGTGCTGGACGTGCAGACCGCGTGAGACGACGCTTCATCCAGTCCCAAACATGCTCAATGGGGGACAGATCCGGAGATCTTGCTGGCCAGGGTAGTTGACTTACACCTTCTAGAGCACGTTGGGTGGCACGGGATACATGCGGACGTGCATTGTCCTGTTGGAACAGCAAGTTCCCTTGCCGGTCTAGGAATGGTAGAACGATGGGTTCGATGACGGTTTGGATGTACCGTGCACTATTCAGTGTCCCCTCGACGATCACCAGTGGTGTACGGCCAGTGTAGGAGATCGCTCCCCACACCATGATGCCGGGTGTTGGCCCTGTGTGCCTCGGTCGTATGCAGTCCTGATTGTGGCGCTCACCTGCACGGCGCCAAACACGCATACGACCATCATTGGCACCAAGGCAGAAGCGACTCTCATCGCTGAAGACGACACGTCTCCATTCGTCCCTCCATTCACGCCTGTCGCGACACCACTGGAAGCGGGCTGCACGATGTTGGGGCGTGAGCGGAAGACGGCCTAACGGTGTGCGGGACCGTAGCCCAGCTTCATGGAGACGGTTGCGAATGGTCCTCGCCGATACCCCAGGAGCAACAGTGTCCCTAATTTGCTGGGAAGTGGCGGTGCGGTCCCCTACGGCACTGCGTAGGATCCTACGGTCTTGGCGTGCATCCGTGCGTCGCTGCGGTCCGGTCCCAGGTCGACGGGCACGTGCACCTTCCGCTGACCACTGGCGACAACATCGATGTACTGTGGAGACCTCACGCCCCACGTGTTGAGCAATTCGGCGGTACGTCCACCCGGCCTCCCGCATGCCCACTATACGCCCTCGCTCAAAGTCCGTCAACTGCACATACGGTTCACGTCCACGCTGTCGCGGCATGCTACCAGTGTTAAAGACTGCGATGGAGCTCCGTATGCCACGGCAAACTGGCTGACACTGACGGCGGCGGTGCACAAATGCTGCGCAGCTAGCGCCATTCGACGGCCAACACAGCGGTTCCTGGTGTGTCCACTGTGCCGTGCGTGTGATCATTGCTTGTACAGCCCTCTCGCAGTGTCCGGAGCAAGTATGGTGGGTCTGACACACCGGTGTCAATGTGTTCTTTTTTCCATTTCCAGGAGTGTATGTAGCTTATGAAATCCTGGCCTTGGCGATCAGTAAAGACATGAGTCGAAACTTCGTAAATCTTCTACGTCACTTGTGCTATGGCATAGATGAAATCGGATCGTCTTTCTTCGTTACATGGTACAGATAACATTCCCGCCCTCTTAGGAATTGCCAATTCCACTGCATATCCGGCGCGAACGTCAAGATAACATTCCCGCCCTCTTAGGAATTGCCAATTCCACTGCATATCCGGCGCGAACGTCAAGATTCCTGCAGTAGTTCGTGAGATTAGTCTTCATATACAGGCAGAAAAAGGCGGCGAAGGACCTTATAACCTGTGTGGAAGGACAATACATGACTGGAGGGCCGTCGCGAGGATGTATCGGCTGTAGCGATCGCTATAGAACTCGCGCTAGAAGCGGCCTAGCACTTGCAGCGATCTCGTGCCGTACTTGTGAACAGCGGTGCTACACACAGCAAGTACAATTTCATGAATGCAGAGAAATAGTACAAACGAAGATTTACTTGCTCTGTGGTGATAAGCAAGTTGTCTCTGGTCTGATCATTGATGCAGTACTACATCCACGGGCAGGCGGAGGGACATGAGCACACGCAGTACGCCAGCCTATTGTTGGACGAAATCTGGCAACGCTGGAACCAGCAAAGCGCCGCGCTACCGTCAGCTAAAAATGAGCAGGTCGCTTCGGGTGTTTCTGTAAGATCGCTGCTCTCTTCGGCTTTGTTCCTCCTCATCCAACCCGAAGCGATTGTTGGCGAAGGCGAGGGCACGCCAATCGCAGGCGAAACATTCGTACACATCGTTGTGCGCAGAGTTTTTGGTTCTGTGAACATCAACATCAAAGACGTGAGTTTTCTTTATTCATTGTTTTCTGATGTATGAACCGACAACTTTAAAACGTCCAGGGAGTCATTCTGGAAATTTTAATGTCATTTTTTCTTTTTGATTAAGGTAACAGATTATGCATCATGGCAAGCCGTGATAGAGACAGAGGGGCGAATATTCGAAGGTGGAGCCCAAAAAAAACTGTAAAAGAAAATTACGGGAAGCCTCCCAACAATCACAGAAACTTGCCTTAGAAAGGTGGCCCAACATCGAAAGCAGAGTCGATCAGCGCAAGTACGGTGAAAGGAGAGAGGAAGAAACTACAGAACGAGAAGTTTCCAGTAAGGGCGACGGTCAACCTACTTCTTCTAATGATAAATCTGAGCCAGTAGTTGTGTTTTCATCATCTGAAACTGAAAGATAATAGTCGAATATATAAGAAGTTCCTTCATCACTCAAATTCCCAAGAAACGAATACACTCGGCACTTTTCCAAACATTTTTGACACTATAAATTATCAAATGGCGAAATTAGTTCAAGAACCTGGCCTCTTTACTCTGAATCTAAAGATGTTGCCTACTGCTTCTGTTGCTGAATCTTCAAGTTAAATCCACACCCCATGTGACAAGTAAACTCTGCAGACCTGAAGGATTTAACTCATGGATTCGTTGTACTGATACTCTTCGAAAACATGAATGCTCGGAAGAACATATTTCGTCTTTCACAAAATGGGTGGAATTAAAACGAAGGCCAAAAAAGAACTGTACCATTGACAACATGAGCGCAGCACGAATAAGGAAAGAAACACTGGTGAGATGCCAGAATGAGATTTTCAGTCTGCAGTGGAGTGTGCGCTGATATGAAACTTCCTGGCAGATTAAAACTGTGTGCCGGGCCGAGACTCGAACTCGGGACCTTTGCCTTTTGCGGGCAAGTGCTCTACCAACTGAACTACCCAAGCACGACTCACCGCTCTGTCCTCACAGCTTTACTTCTGCCAGTGCCTCGTCTCCTACCTTCCACACTTTACAGAAGCTCTCCTGCGGTTTCACTGGTGTGATGTTTTATCAAGAATAGTGGAATTTTTAGCACAAACGCATTCAGCGTTTCGAGATTCTTCGTCAATAGTTTACCAACGCGACAATGGAAACTTCCTGAAGCTGATAGAAATGATCGTATCTTTCTATGCAGCGATCAAGGAATACTTAGGTCATACTTATGAAGAGGAGACTTGTTATCACTATCATGGACTGCAAATTCAAAACTGACTGAAATTTTAGGTAGGTCGTAACTATATTCTTATTCATGGGTCCCATAACGAAATAATACGTGTGAAGTAAGGCGGGGGTGGGAGTGGGGATCAATATAAAGACTGCATTTAAAAAATTACATGATTGAATAAAAAAATCGCTTTACCCGTTGTACACACACTAATTTTTATGCATTTTCAGTATATATTGGGAGTGTCTACTCGCCCGTTAAGCTCAGTTTAAGACACGTAGGCACGATTGTGCTCAAGTTCCCTGGCGTTCAAGTACTCCACATGAACGCGTGTTAGTCGACGGGTGGCTAGTACTGGTGAATAGCCTCACTCTCAGATATTTATTTTGCAGTTCTTTCTTTTTTTGACCTTTGGTGTCTGATTCACCACACTGATATTTCATGTGAGCGAGGATTTGTAGCCCGCATCTCGTGGTCGTGCGGTAGCGTTCTCGCTTCCCACGCCCGGGTTTCCGTGTTCGATTCCCGGCGGGGTCAGGGATTTTCTCTACCTCGTGATGGCTGGGTGTTGTGTGCTGTCCTTAGGTTAGTTAGGTTTAAGTAGTTCTAAGTTCTAGGGGACTTATGACCACAGCAGTTGAGTCCCATAGTGCTCAGAGCCATTTGAACCATTTTTGAGGATTTGTATTATCGGTGGTTAATATTTAGCGCTGGCACCCATGATTGCTCGCTGCACTCACGATTTCCTGTTTTACCGTCATCTTTGTTTTCATGTGCCACTTGAGGCAATGCCCTCCTCAACTTTTGTGTATCGTTTTTAAAGTGAATTTAAAGATTTTTTGTTTTTAGTGGTAACGTTAAGATGTGCCGTAGTATAAATGCAGCTAAATACACACTGGGAAATAATATTAAAATGATGGTAAAAGATTATTCATTGCTGATAGACACAGACCATCCGTACCGAGCAAAGCGGCGCAGTGGTTGGCACACTTGGCGCGCATTCGGGAGCATGACGCTTCCCAAATCCGTGTCCAGCCATTCAGATTTAGGTTTTCTGTGATTTCCGCAAATCGTTGTGGGCAAATGTCGGGATGGTTTCTTTGAAAGGGCAAGGCTGTTTCCTTCCCCATCCTTGACACAGTTCGAGCTTGTGCTCCGTCTGTAACGACCTCGTTGTCGAGGGGACGTGAAACCAAATCTTCCTTCCTTCCTGCAACCGCATCCGTTTGCAGCGGCGCTCACTCGTCAGCTGCTCTGTTGACATCCGCTCATTCAAACGATGCACTGTGTTCATAATGACATGCGCTTGGATCGCTCAAGAATGTTCACAGGCTTGGATTGGACAGCCTGTACTGTTCAAAAGACCGCATTATTTTCCCCTAGTACTGCCTTCATCAGCATTCTTAAAAGTTAACGTAAAATTCTTAACAGTCTTAAAAACGCTCTTTTTTACAGGTATGGCAACTAAGGGAAGGATTCTAGACGACATTCGAGCTGCAAAATATTACGCCGCCATCCTCGATTGCGCCCTGGACATTAGTCATCAGGAGCAAACGAGTTTATCTGTTACGTCCAGATGTCAGATGTTCCAATTCCAACCGTATTCGAAGAATGCATTCCGTTTTTAGTACACAACTGGAGAAGGACTGACGAATTTAAACATGATGGATAGTCGAGACCAAGGATATGCCAACAGAGCCAGTATGAAAGGAAAATACGAAGGAGTACAGGCTCAAGTTTTGCAGATCAACAATCGGATAGTGTTTACGCCTTGTGTTACTCACAGCTTGAAATTGGTCCTTGGAGGCAATGACATTTTTCGGCATAATACACTCTCTATATGCTGCATCTATAGATAGATGGAATATTCTCATTGAAATCTGTTCTGAACTAACCGTAAAGACACATACACATGTTAGATGGGAGTCTCGTGTTGAGGGCGTCAAACCTGTCAGATAACAGATGGGGAAAGTTTGTGAAACACTCTAAGAGGTTGCCGAAACAAGAAAGGATTCTTCTGTCCGGTCTGAAGCACTGACTTCAGCAAATCATTCCCTCAACTCCTTCCAACTCGTTTTGACTCTTACCATATGGCAAAACACCTTAAATGCCATCAATGAGGCCAAAAACTTCTTCAAGCTGAAAAAGTCCAAGTAGATTGACTGACTTCCTCATAAACTACAGGGCTGTAAGGTCCACATCTGCTATGTAAACAGCAAAAGAACTGATGGCAAATTTAGAATGGGACGCAAAGTTTTCAACTCGTCGCCAAAAGAAGCGAGTTATCTGCAACACGGGGAATTAGCTGATGCACACACATCTAACCTCGTCTCAGAAGTAAAACTGTCACGGTTTACAATTCCTCTGACAGTGGAAATGGAAATGAGCGTTTGGCGTCATTAGCCGGGAGGCCCCTTAGGCGCAGGTCCGGCCGCCTTGGTGCAGGTCTTACTACATTCGACGCCACATTGGGCGACCTGCGCGCCTAATGGGGATGAAATGATGATGAAGACAACACAACACCCACGCCCTGACCCGAGAAAATCCCCGATCCGGCCGGGAATCGAACCCGGGCCCGTAGGACGGCAATCCGTCACGCTGACCACTCAGCTATCGGGGCGGACTTCCTCCCAACGTGAAGATACTGGACACATTTAGGTACTTAGGCCCAGAGAATAGAGTGCTAATATGATCGTAGTCTATCGCATTTTACTGACGACACCTGTCACCGCGGCAACAGAAAGAAATTTTTCAAACTTAAAACTTCTTATGGACTATCTAAGATCTACCATGGCGCAGGACCACCGTAACTGATTCGCCATTCTTCCAATCGAGAGAGATGAAGCGCCTCAGCTGAAGAAAGAAGCTATGATTCGAGAGTTTGCTTTGCGGAAGGCACGGAAAATTCCGTATTTATAAGCTTACGCAAGGGAATTGCGTAGTGTCCGGCTGTTAAGGTTTAAATACCTGATTGCCAAATATTTTACATACTGTACCTTTTCTTACGTTCGCCGCGATCTTCGTGCGATTTAAGATGCGTTTATTGACATTGATGCGATTTCTATATGGGTAGAAGTAAAGTGTTTTACGACGTTTGTGAGCGGACGCAAGGAGAATTGGCCACTCTTCGGGGGCAGGTGGAGGCTTTGTCTGTTAGGCTCATCGAGCTCGAGGCGCAGGCATCGGCTCGTAGTGGCGTTGGGGCAACTGTGGTGAGACCTATGCCTGCTTCGGTGGCCTTGGAATCACATGGAACCCCTGATGTCGCTGCGTCTTCCGGCAGTGAGCATCTTACCGGTCAGCCATCACTCCAGGGTGAATGGCGGACAGTGGTGGGCTCGCGCCTGCCTGGCCGAAAGGCGAAGGTGGGATCTGGCCGCGTGGCAGCTGCCTTACCCCTTTCCAACAGGTACGGGGTGCTTCCTAGTGGTGATGACATCGTTTCCGAGCCACCACAGGATGCCTCGCCTGTTGGGCCAGTGGCCGATTCTCCGGCAAGGTCCCGACAGTCACAGAGGGCGGGCCTATTAGTTATAGGGAGCTCCAACGTTAGGCGGGTTATGGAGCCCCTCAGGAAAATAGCGGGTAGGTCGGGGAAGAATGCCAGTGTGCACTCGGTGTGCTTGCCGGGGGGTCTCGTCCGTAATGTGGAGGAGGCCCTTTCGGCAGCTATTGAACGCACTGGGTGTGACCGGCTGCAGATAGTAGCACATGTCGGAACGAATGACGCCTGCCGCTTGGGTTCTGAGGCCATCCTTGGTTCCTTCCGGCGGCTGGCTGATTTGGTGAAGACAACCAGCATCGCACGCGGAGTGCAAGCTGAGCTTAATATCTGCAGCATAGTGCCCAGAGTCGATCGCGGTCCTCTGGTTTGGAGCCGTGTGGAGGGTCTAAACCAGAGGCTCAGACGACTCTGCGACTATAATGGTTGCAAATTCATCGACCTCCGTTATTGGGTGGAGAACTGTAGGGCCCCCCTAGACAGGTCAGGCGTGCACTACACACCGGAAGCAGCTACTAGGGTAGCAGAGTACGTGTGGCGTGCACACGGGGGTTTTTTAGGTTAGAGGGACCCCCCCTTGGGCGAAACGATAAAATACCTGACGGCTTACCAGAGAGGACATTATCATCGTTGATAAAGAACGTCCGTCCTCAGAGACCAAAAACAGGAAAAGTTAACGTAATATTGGTAAACTGCAGGAGTATCCAGGGCAAGGTTCCTGAATTAGTATCTCTTATTGAAGGAAATAGTGCGCATATAGTATTAGGAACGGAAAGTTGGTTAAAACCGGAAGTGAACAGTAACGAAATCCTAGACACAGAATGGAATATATACCGCAAGGATAGGATAAACGCCAATGGTGGAGGAGTATTTATAGCAGTAAAGAATTCAATAATATCCAGTGAAGTTATTAGCGAATGCGAATGTGAAATAATCTGGGTTAAGTTAAGTATCAAAGGTGGGTCAGATATGATAGTCGGATGCTTCTATAGACCACCTGCATCAGCAACCGTAGTAGTTGAGCGCCTCAGAGAGAACCTGCAGAACGTCGTGAAGAAGTTTCGTGATCATACTATTGTAATAGGGGGAGACTTCAATCTACCAGGTATAGAATGGGATAGTCACACAATCAGAACTGGAGCCAGGGACAGAGACTCTTGTGACATTATCCTGACTGCCTTGTCCGAGAATTACTTCGAGCAGATAGTTAGAGAACCAACTCGTGAAGCTAACGTTTTAGACCTCATAGCAACAAATAGACCGGAACTTTTCGACTCCGTGAATGTAGAAGAGGGTATCAGTGATCATAAGTCAGTGGTGGCATCAATGACTACAAGTGTAATAAGAAATGCCAAGAAAGGAAGGAAAATATATTTGCTTAACAAGAGTGATAGGGCACAAATCGCAGAATATCTGAGTGACCACCATCAAACGTTCATTTCTGAGGAAGAGGATGTGGAACAAAAATGGAAAAAATTCAGAAACATCGTCCAGTACGCCTTAGATAAGTTCGTACCGACTAAGGTCCAAAGCGAGGGGAAAGATCCACCGTGGTATAACAATCATGTACGAAAGGTACTACTGAAACAAAGAAAGCTTCATCATAGGTTTAAGAGTAGTCGAATCATAGCTGATAAGGAAAAGCTGAACGAAGCGAAAAAGAGCGTAAAGAGAGCAATGAGAGAAGCATTCAACGAATTCGAACATAAAACATTGGCAAACAATCTAAACAAGAACCCTAAAAAGTTTTGGTCATATGTAAAATCGGTAAGCGGATCTAAATCCCCTATTCAGTCACTCGTTGACCACGATGGCACCGAAACAGAGGACGACCGAAGAAAGGCAGAAATACTGAATTCAGTGTTCCGAAACTGTTTCACTGCGGAAAATCGTAACACGGTCCCTGACTTCAGCCGTCGCACAGACGCCAAAATGGAAAATATTGAAATAAACGATATCGGAATTGAAAAACAACTGCTATCACTTAGTAGCGGAAAAGCATCCGGACCAGACGAGATACCCTTAAGGTTCTACAGTGATTATGCTAAAGAACTTGCCCCCTTTCTATCAGCAATTTATCGTAGATCGCTGGAAGAACGTAAAGTACCTAGCGACTGGAAGAAAGCGCAGGTCGTTCCCATTTTCAAGAAGGGTCATAAATCAGATGCGAATAATTATAGGCCTATTTCGCTTACGTCAATCTGTTGTAGAATAATGGAACATGTTTTGTGTTCTCGTATTATGACGTTCTTAGATAATACAAATCTCCTTCATCATAACCAACATGGATTCCGCAAACAGAGATCATGTGAAACTCAGCTCGCCCTATTTGCCCAAGAAATTCACAGTGCCGTAGACACTGGCGAGCAGATTGATGCCGTATTCCTGGACTTCAGGAAGGCATTTGATACGGTTCCGCACTTACGTTTAGTGAAAAAAATACGAGCTTACGGAATATCGGACCAGGTTTGTGATTGGATTCAGGATTACCTAGAAGAAAGAACACAACATGTCATTCTTAACGGTTCAAAATCTGCAGATGTAGAGGTAATTTCGGGAGTACCGCAGGGAAGCGTGATAGGACCTTTATTGTTTACAATATACATAAATGACTTAGTTGACAACATCGGTAGCTCCGTGAGGCTATTTGCAGATGACACGGTTGTCTACAAGAAAGTAGCAACATCAGAAGACTCGTACGTACTCCAGGAGGACCTGCAGAGGATTAATGCATGGTGCGACAGCTGGCAGCTTTCCCTAAACGTAGATAAATGTAATATAATGCGCATACATAGGGGCAGAAATCCATTCCAGTACGATTATGCCATAGGTGGTAAATCATTGGAAGCGGTAACGACCGTAAAATACTTAGGAGTTACTATCCGGAGCGATCTGAAGTGGAATGATCACATAAAACAAATAGTGGGAAAAGCAGGCGCCAGGTTGAGATTCATAGGAAGAATTCTAAGAAAATGTGATTCATCGACGAAAGAAGTAGCTTACAAAACGCTTGTTCGTCCGATTCTTGAGTATTGCTCATCAGTATGGGACCCTTACCAGGTTGGATTAATAGAAGAGATAGACATGATCCAGCGAAAAGCAGCGCGATTCGTCATGGGGACATTTAGTCAGCGCGAGAGCGTTACGGAGATGCTGAACAAGCTCCAGTGGCGGACACTTCAAGAAAGGCGTTACGCAATACGGAGAGGTTTATTATCGAAATTACTAGAGAGCACATTCCGGGAAGAGATGGGCAACATATTACTACCGCCCACATATATCTCGCGTAATGATCACAACGAAAAGATCCGAGAAATTAGAGCAAATACGGAGACTTACAAGCAGTCGTTCTTCCCACGCACAATTCGTGAATGGAACAGGGAAGGGGGGATCAGATAGTGGTACAATAAGTACCCTCCGCCACACACCGTAAGGTGGCTCGCGGAGTATAGATGTAGATGTAGATGTTAAGGTAGCCGGAAATAACAGCATGGTTTCCGACTGTTTTCTTTAACTTGCTGTTAGCCAAATAAATACTTTACACACATGTTGCTATGTTACCTGATTTTACGTTTTTGAAATGTGGTAGTCGATGATTTTATTGAAAATTGATTTTAATTTTCCCAATAAAGAAAACGAGTTGTTTTAAAGCGAGTTTTCCGTTTTTTCCTTTTCAGCCCCCCTCCCCACCCCGCCTCGTCTACGCATGGCTTCACTACAGACCTTGCATGCCCTAGCGACGGGCCTGCATGACTGCGTAGAATGTGGTAATATGCGGTCTAGTCACATATTAATGCGACCACCTATTAACACGTTGAGTAGCCGTTTTATGCAGCGCTGGCGTCCAGGATGAGATTCAGTACGGTTGTGGAAGATACATACAGGGATGTGGAGCCACGCCGACCCCAGTGCCGTGGCCAGCTGCTCAAGGATTCTCTGTTGAGGACCTATCGTACGAATGGCCCGCAGGTGGTGGTCCCACAGATCCTCGGTTGGGTTTCAGTCCGGGCAGTTTGGTGGCCGGGGGTGTACGGTAAACTCATCGTGGCGCTCTTCGGACCACGCACGTACCCTGTCAGCTGTGAGATACGTTGCATTGTCCTGCTGAAAGATGCCATCGTACCGAGGAAAAAAACAGTATGTAGGTGTGGACATTGTCCCATAAAGATAGATGCATACTTGTGCTGATCCTCTGTACCTTCCAAAACGACAAGATCATCACTTGTCACCACTCAGCGGATGTCGAGTTGTGGTACTGGTGTGAAAATTCCAGCTTTCGTCGTCGATGAACAGCATTCAGCATGTGTGGTTGAACCAGTTGCCTCGACGCTGGTTTTGGATAGCCCCATTTTGCCGTAGACGGTATACTTTAACCATAGTAGCACTCGAACGGTTCACAAACTTAGCCATTTCGGAAATGCTTCCAACCTTGGCCGGAAATTCAATGGTCATGCCCTATTGGATGTCAGATAAATCACTGTTTCCGCGTTACAATGACTGCACTATTCTCCACCTCCTTCCAGCACGCTTTGCACACTATCTGCTGCTAGTACTGCCATCTACTGTCTGTGAGCGTTTATTGCACTTTGACGTTGAACATATTATTGTTATTGAAGCTAGTAATAATTTCATGTGGCTCAATGACCTGGGCAGGCGTTTTAATCGGACGTCATTTCGTCGACCTGTGTGTCCCTAACCAATATTCCGAGTGTAGGTGAATACTAGATTAAAAAGCAGCCTGAAAAATATGTGGTTCGCCAGGGTTCAATCCGACAACCTATTTTTCAAACATATGTTTTAAAACTTTACTGCTGTTTACTGTTGTACTGTTGTTTCTTCGTCATTTTTGTCATCGTTTCTGTGTGGATGTCACATGACAACACTGAAGTTTCACCATTGAAAACTTCACTCAGTTTATTACGGAGGATGGCCATACCTCTAACTGACAATTATGAACTATGGAGCCAACCTTTGCTAGACCGTTAGGTGTGACACGGAATCTTGTGAAACGTCGCCACTCTCTGGAGTTGCGGCAGCTGTACCGCTAGGTGGCAATAGCATCGCTTTCACATCGGTAGGGGACTTGAACTCATCATAGCGATGGCGGTTACTGCTGAAACAGCCGGGTTTTGGGTATACCGCTTTTTTTTTTAACCCGTTTAACCTGGCTGTTAAACCCTCTCAAGAAAACCAGATCATGAAATTATCGACTTTCGGTTTTTTATTGCTATTATTTGGAGTAATAAAGAAAGACATCAAATAACCATGGAACAATTCTAAGACTTCCTGAGAGTTTTGTGTTACACATTTCAAGATGCATACAATCGGAATATCGAATAAAATCGATATCGACACTAATATTATAAACGCGAAATAAATTCTTGTCTGTTACGTTTTCACAACGAAATCGCTAAACCAATATCGATGAAATTTGGTATAGAGATAGCTTGGACCCTGAAGAAGAACATAGGCTACTTTAGTGTAATAGTACACGATATTTATCGATTTGTAGAATGTTATTGACTTGAGGAAAATTATTTACCTTTTCAGAAGGCTGTTCACTCTTTGACTTTTGAACTACATCATATTTGTGACAATTCTTTATTGGTCGACATGTTCTACGTAATGTGATTCAACGTAATGAATAAAGTGCTTATGGGATCCTCAACGTGTTTCATCCACGCTACCATACTAAAATTATTAAATGTGAAAGTAACTCTGTTACGTTTTCACGATTAAATCACAGAGCCGATTTCTTGAAATCTGGAACGGAGATAGTTTAAACCATGAGGAACTAGGCAAGTTTAAAAATTGTATTATTTCTCCGAGTACAACATTATTAACCTTTTTAATGTATTACACTAGAGCGGTTCGCAGACGATGCTTGCACGGAGGTCGGCGACTATATTCACAGATTATTTCGTGACAGTGCGAATCCAACATTTACTTGTGCGCACGGTTTCTGAGATTTTAATAACAACTGCTACACCATTCGGCGAAACTGGGCGGTTTTTACAGCGAAATATTGAGAAAATACAAAAACAAAATACAACGGTAAGCCCTAAAACCGTATTTAAAACTATACTGGTGTCCAAAATTAAAGGAACAAACCGACATTTTGCAAGATTGCGAGGCCGGCCGAAGTGGTCGAGCGGTTCTAGGTGCTACAGTCTGGAACCGCACGACCACTACGTCGCAGGTTCGAATCCTGCCTCGGGCATGGATGTGTGTGATGTCCTTGTGTTAGTTAGGTTTAAGTAGTTCTAAGTTCTAGGGACTGATGACCTCAGTAGTTAAGTCCCATTGTGCTCAGAGCCATTTGAACCATTTTTTGCAAGGTTGCGTTTATTTTGTCACAAAACAGTATACTCAGGCGATAGTAAAGTAGAAACAGTATAAAGAATACAGAAAGTAAACATATGCAACACGCATAACGGTAGATAAAAATGTTCCTCGTTTTTTCCAACTTAACGTGCACAAACATTCTGACAACTGGTTAATGCGCACAGCATGGGGTTTAACCACCTCTGGCATCAATACGGGCCTGACAACGAAGGGGCATGCTGTGAATGATGTCATCAATCTAATTTTGCCCATTCTTCCTGCAGTGCTGCTCGCGACTCTTGGAGAGTGGTTGGTGGATGCTCACGTGATACAACCCGTGCGTGCAATGTTTTCCGTTTCCAAGAAAACATCAACCACACGTGCTCCATGAGGTAGAGCACTATCGTCCAGCAATACGAAGTCTGTGCCCATAGCACCTCGCAACAACCGCACGTGAGGTCCCAAGATTTCGTCACGATACCTGGCAGCAGTTAAAACTTGCCATGTTAACCGTACAATTTCACAAAGAGGTGTTTCGAGTGGTTAGCATAGTCCCTGTCCACGCCATTAGGAATCATCTAGATATCAGTCTCTTTCCACAATTACTGGGTCCCGAAATCGTGTTCCACGTTCCCTCTAGTTGCGAATTCGTCGAGAATCACTGTCCAGACGAAATCGGGATTCATCTGTGAAAAGTACATTGTCCCGTTGTTCTACCGTCCAGGTGGTATGTTGACGGCTCCGCCCTAGTTGTTCCCTTCTGTGAAGACGCGTCAGAGGTACACATACAACAGGTCTGCGACAATAAAGGCCCCTCTGTCGAAGCTTTCTGTACCGTTTGCCTCGCTACTACACGTTCAGTGGATGCTGCGAGGTCAGATGCCTGTTGCTTACAGTACTAAGGCGATACCGTCGTGCCCTTACAGCCAAATAACGGCTCTCTCTTTCATCGAAACTGTATCCCGAATACCAGGGCGGGGCCAACTACGTGCAACATCAGAAAGAAAATGAAATGATCTTATGGCATTTATTGGCCGGGATATCCCCTCCGGGGTTCGACCGCCGCAAGGGGACCCGGGTTCGATTCCCGGCAAGGGACTGGGTGTTGCGTGTCCTTCATCATCATTGACACGTAAGTTGCCGAAGTGGCGTCAGATAAAAAGACTTGCAATATGGCGGCCGAACCCCGAAGGGGATATCCCGGCCAATAAATGCCATACGATCATTTCATTTTTTTCTTTCTGATGCTGCACGTAGTTGGCCCCGCCCTGGTATTCGGGATACAGTTTCGATCTCTGTAAGCTGTCGCCACAGCAGAACGCTTCACATTAAGCCATCGGGCCACATCAGTTTGCGTCTGCCCTGCTTCCATTCTTCCCATGGCCCTCCACTGCAATAAGCCTGGTAGGCGTCTTCTCCGTGCCATACTGCACCGTCTGTGACTGTGTACACAGCGGTTGTGGATGTGGGACTACTTGGCAAACACCACTCCGTTGGACAGGTGCCCTGACGTCATCGTTGGCGCGGTTGTCTGTTGACTAGAATGCCACTTCCGTGCAGGACACGATAGTACGGACATCTGTTGACAGTTAGTATCATTATATCGTGAGTGAGACACACGACGAGGAAATAGTGGTAATTTTGGACACAAGTATATTACGTTCAGAAATCCTTGAGAAAAATTTTATGAAGATTATTTACTTTACGATATGCCCAGGGAAAGTAAGTAAGTCCGATTTAGCGCGTCCTTGAATGCTATAGAGATACTGGAATAGTTACAAACCCGTCGCATTTTAGATGCTGACGTGTACGCGTAGCTTACAGTGTCTGAGACAGTTGAAGACTCATAATGATGGCGTCATAAAATGCTGTACGACAAACAGGGACGTCGTCCATTTACATCTAGAACGTGGAAAACTTTTAGTGGAGCTGCATTGGAATATGATCCATATCTACACCACTACAGAGGGTGGTCAGAAACAGCGTGAAAAGCGTGTAAGGGTGTTGCAGGGTAGGGTGTGCTGAGAAATAATTGTTAACAAAAAATTTCCGTACGTTGCGCCGTTTCCGAGTTTATTAACAATGAATTTAGCCATTACGGCCGTTGCACTTGCAAACTCAAGCGGCCCGCCGGATACGATGTCGCCAAAAGTGTGTTTCTTTTCGTTTCTTAAAACCAAACAAGAGAGCGCTACTAAAATTGGACATGGGCGGTAGTAAGGATCGAACCCGAGCCACAGGCTGAGCAGCCTCATGCGCTATCATCTGTGCTATGAGTACAACTAACACAGATTGTATCGGGTGGGCCTCTTGAATTTGTGCACGCTGCGGCCTGATTGGCTAATTTCAGTGCTAATTAACTCGGATACGGTGCAAAGTATCGAATTTTTTCTTAACAATTATTTCTCAATACAATCTACCCTGAACCATCCTTACAAGCTTTTCAGACTGTTTCTGACCACACTGAGCGCCGCGGAATGGCCGCGCGGTTAGAGGAGCCATGTCACGGATTGCGCGGCCCCTCCCGCCGGAGGTTCGAATCCTCCCTCGGGCTTGGGTGTGTGTGTTGTTCTTAGCATTAGTTAGTTTGAGTAGTGCGTAAGTCTAGGGATCGATGACCTCAACAGTTTGGTTTCTTAGGAATTCACACACATCTGACTATTTTTTTTTTTTTTTATCACACTGTATCCCCAGATATTTATAAACTGCTAGCTTGCTTACTCACCATCACTCATCGTAAAGCAGCTGCGAGTACAGGCAGTACATAAATGAAAGTAAATTTGATTAGTTCACCGTTCGCTGCCTTTCTCGAAAAGTAGTGAGGGGTTGAATACTACAAAAAATTACCAGTATTCTTCTATTGGTAAATTTTTTGAAATGCTGCTCAAAAATCGTGTTCTAATCGACGATCATTTGATCATTACTAACAGTCATGGCTAAAGGGTGAAAACTGAGGTTGGAGAACTCTATTTTTCATGTTAAATTACCCTTTTGAAAGGGTTACAAGCAGAAAAAGACGTATTATGGAGTACAGAAACGCAGCAGACCAGCTACCTTACGAATCTGCTTGCATGAATCTCTCAACGTGATCAGATGTGAAGTGTGGCGATCAGATTTGAGTAAGTCGTATTTTATTCCCTGTCTCTCTAAATCGACGCGAATAAAAATGGCGACTTTTGTTGATATTCAATCTAACTTTCCCAACTGTTCTTTTTTACGATTACTTTTTTGGTTTCTAATTTTCAGTGAGTTACTTTTTGTCTGGTAAACAATTTCTAGTTTTATTTCGTAACCTGTTGGATACCTGTATTTAATCACACAAGCATATAATTTCAGATTGTTGAATGAGAATGATAGCAACCGTAATCACAATGGTAATATGAGTTGTTAAGTCTTTAATTATTAGCGTTGCCATAATTTCCTTTCTCATTAATTGTTTCACAGAAATGGCAGACCAATCCTTAATCTTTTGAAGCAAGTGGAACATAGTGTTTCATTGCTATCGCACTTCGCACTTCCAGACCAGGATTGGTGCCACTCTGCAATATAGTATTTATGTCCGGCGACAACGGCGAGAAACTCCTGTATAAACGAGATGGGGTCATGTATCACTCACTGGCCATAACACACACTCTAGTACACCACACCACACGGCAAGAGGCATATTTTCGTCTCAGCAATGATAGACCAAGTGTCTTCTACACTACACATGCAGGGGCATTATCTAATGGTCACGCGAGATTCCAACAGAAACATTTTTTCCTCAGCAATGCCCCACTAATTCTTATGCCATGTGTTTGTTGTTCGTTTCTAATTGTCATCGTTCTTATTAAAACAGTACTCATAGCTTTTTACATTTTCTTTATTAATCCAATATTCCAAAGAAAAAAGTCCTAGCACCGATACTGTGGCAAACGTAGATACCGTTTTTACAAAGCTATTAGTAAAAAATAAAAAAAATACCTATTATAACCGAGACCAAACGAACGCGGAAAAAATGTCAATTATTCACAACTAAAACACCGGCATCAGATTTAATCGGTCCCTTTTTTCGATCCAATGTCAACGAAATATTTATAAATTATATGGACACACCTTCCTCGTGAAGCAGTGTATCTATTAGTCAAAACTGGACGCTAATCCCTACAGTAGTTTCTGAGATAAGCCCGAGAACACAGAAACGGATTTCAACTGATATATGTGTAGAAGAAGACAGAAATAGATAGACGGATATATTAATAGAATGATAAAAGAAGATATATTTCATAAAAGCTTTTCTTACAATTGCTAGTCCGCATTATAGTATATCCTCTTTGCTTCCGCCATCGACAGCTATTTTGCTATAACTGGTAGGATTGGTAAATCTTAGGAATAATTTCAGCGTTAGGAATCGGGAGCCTGTCGAATTCTGCCTGTGATTCGATAAGGACTGTATGATGATGAAGGGTAGAGGTAAATGCTGGTATGCGCGCGGTATCAGATCGGGATTGGATAGGAATTCGGAGACAATTGGATTTTGGCCTTCGAGTTTACGGAGAGTATAGCATTTACGAAGAAGTTTGGGGAATTTGAGAAGAGGGGGGAATTCATTCAACTTGTAGAGGATGCGTGTGGAAGAGGGGAAACAGATATGGGAGGTAACCAGAGTTCATGGTGTTCAAGGAGCTCTCACTAAAGATAATATTCTGGGGTTGCAGATATCCAACATATTATGGGTCACATAATCTGTTGTAACTCTGCTCTGATGATTTTATATAACGAATATTTGCCAGTGATTGGTGTACGTACGTCAACGTACATCGTGCCACTAGAGACCTTGTCGGTGTCTGCAACGTAGTGTAGTGATGTCAGTGACACGGCGCCACTGCTCCTGTTGGAAAGTAAACATTTCGGTCGGTTATTCTTTAGTCTTCCAAAGTAGTGGGTCTGCACCCATGCACTGTTTTGGTTGTTTCCTACACTGCTGAAAGTCCGTTCTACCGGCCAGTCTGGAGTGGTTTTGGGAGATTCCCGCATCCATTTGGTCATCTACTGATTCTGGCGCACACTTCAGGTAACCATCTCAAAAACCGTAGCTTTCAAAGCATATTTTACTCGGCTATAAGGCCAGATAATAAGTAAAATAGAAAATGTGAAAGTAATGCAATGAATCTATCAATGTGATCAGATGTGAAGTTTTGCGATAGAAGTAGAATAAATCATTTTATATGTTTATTCCCTGTTTCTTTACTTCGGTGGGAATGAAAACGACAATTTTTGTTGATGTTCAACCAAAACTATCTCAGTTGTTCTTTTCTTTGCCTTTAGTTTTTGGGCTTTTAATTTTCAGCTTCAGCTTAGTACGTTGGGGAAATGATAACCGGTTTTTTTGTGAACAATTTCTAGTTTCATCTCGTAACTGGTTGGATACCTGTATTTATTCATATGAGCATATAATTTCAGATTGTTGAATGAGAATGATAGCAGCCGTGATCACGATAGCATCGAAACAGAGGATAGACAGAAAATGCCGAAACACACTGTAAGGGAAAAGGAAACGACGCACGACGAAGCAGTTACCCGAATGGGTAGGACATCGGTAGGTGTGATGTACATGTACAAACAAACAAGTGACTACGATTTCAGAGAAATTGGATGATTTACTAAAGATAAAGAGCTTCAAACTTTGAGAAAGTTAATAACGCATTGGTTCGCCTCTGACCCTTATGCAAGCAGTTATTTGGCTGGGCATTGATTAATAGAATTTTTGGATGTCCCCCTGACAGATATAGTGCCGAATTCTTCCCAACTGTCGCGTTATGTCGTCAAAATCCCGAGCTGGTTGGAGGGCCTGCCCTTAATGCTCCAAACTTTCTCAGCTAGGGAGAGGTCCGGCGACCTTGCTGGGCAACGTATCGTTTGGCAATCACGAGGACGGTCTGGAAACGCTAGCTGTGTGCGAGCAGGCGTTATCTTGCTGAAATATAAGCTGAGGATGGCTTGCTATGAAGGGCAACAAAACGAGACATGTAATATCGTCGATGTACCGCTGTGCTGTAAGGATGCCGCGGATGACAGCCAAAGGAGTCTTGCTATGAAAGGAAATGGCACTCAGACCATCATTCCTGGTTATCGGGCCGTATGGCGGCCGACGTTCAGGTTGGTATCCCACCGCTGACCGGGCCGTCTCCACACTCGTCTCCAATGGGCTTCAGGGATCAGTTCGAGGCGGGACTCATCACTGAAAACGATTCGACTACAGTCAGCGACATTCCAGGCCGAAGACGTGGGTCGTACAACAGGGTGACACCAATCTATGCGGCCCGGCAACCAGTAGTGATGATCTGGGGTGTCATTTCCTACAACGATCGTGTGAAACCTAGCTCGCTCTGTTCCTCCGCGAGAGCTAGCAAGCATTAAATGCCACAGACCAGGCTGATACCACGTTCCTTCGCTCCCAGAAGGTGTTCAGCACAGTTCTACACTGCTGCCTTATGAAGAAAGTACGAACGTACAGAATCTCAGATCCGTTTTGTGACTGGCCTTAGGAGTTTCTAGCAATTAGAACGGAACACGTCGTTCTCAACGGAGAGAAAAATGGCTCTGAGCACTATGGGACTCAACGGCTGAGGTCATTAGTCCCCTAGAACTTAGAACTAGTTAAACCTAACTAACCTAAGGGCATCACAAACCTCCATGCCCGAGGCAGGATTCGAACCTGCGACCGTAGCGGTCTTGCGGTTCCAGACTGCAGCGCCTTTAACCGCACGGCCACTTCGGCCGGCTCAACGGAGAGAAACGTAAAAGTAACTTTAATAGTACGCAAAGGGGGTGTTACAGGTCCATTATTTTTCACAATACACATAAATACAATGTCGGAATTCCATGAAGCTTTTTGCGGACGATGTAAACAGAGAAGTAGCAACGCTAGAAACTTGTAACGAAATGCAGGAAGACCTGCAGAGGATCGACGCGTCGAGCTGCGATTGTCAGTTGATCCTCAGAATAAACAACTGAAACGTACTGCGCATAAATGGGCAGAAAGACCCATTATTATATGAGTGCAGAACGGTCACTGTAAGCAATCACATCCGTAAAATATCTAGGAATATGATGTGGACATGGAGCGATTTAAAGTGGAACTACTACATAAAACCAGTTGCAAGTAAGGCAGATGCCAGTCTGAGATTCAGTGGAGGAATCCCGGAAATGTAGTCTAACAACAAAGGAGGTACTACAGGAAAGATTTCGTTCGACCAATACTTGATTATTGCTCGTCGGTTTTGGGTCGTACCAGATAGGCAGTGATGAATTCTGGGGGTGGCCCCCGGAAATTGGAAATTCCCCTCCCCCTCCCCCCGAGAAATTCATATCTATAGTTGTGGTGAAACATAAAAATTATCACCTGGTCTGTTAACTTGTACCGTTGTGACAAAATTTAAACAACGCCAGCTGCTGTTGCTAACGAAGTTTGGAGTCATCTGTGGAGAAGTCGTGATGACATGCAGTTTTTACAAGCAAAATAAATGTGTAACACAATAGGTGGCGGCTTGGTCCCTATAGTTTGGTTTCGTTACTTATCGGTTCGGTTTGGAACACTTAGCGTCGATTGTTCTGTTATTATTATTATTATTATTGCCAACACCAACAAATGATCAGTTGCTGTATAAAAAGTGTGCGGTAAAGCTAAGCGTTGCAAGATGTGCTGGCAACGCCGATTGTGGAATAAGTCAGCCTTTCCTCTCTCATGTCTTCCCTCACCGCACCTCCAATCGGCCTAACGTGTAAGCTAATCCCTTAGCTACGCAGCCCACCCTCGCTGCGAACTTTATTCTTATCCGCCACTCGTATCTATACTTTATTTGCCCTTAGAATAAACCTGATGTCGCAAAACACGTCCCCGGGTATTGCTACGGAATTGGAAGCAGCATCTGACATTATAAAAAATTGTTTTAATGTTTTTATTGCATTACTGGGAATATTTACAAGATTTAATAGCCATATAGATTTTTCCTAATCGATGAGTCCAAAGCTCAAACCAAATATTTGTGTATACTTGACAATGATTTTCGCAGTGTCAATGGGGATACACAATTTTTGCCTAAAGAAGCGGTAAATTCCACCATGAGTGGGACGTAGGCATGGCTGCTCTACGAGTATAATCTAAGCTTTCATTGTTGTATAAAAACTCAATGCATTGCTGAAACTGTTGTAAGGTTGTAATAGTCAGTCGACAGGTTACTATGGAAGTGTGATGTGATTATGTAGTGTACTACGTGCAGTCTTCGTCAGTTTATAACATAAAAAGAAGTGTTAGTGCCGAAATACAATGTCGAAACAACAAATATTAATTTCTTTCTTTTCTAATAAAAGACAGTGTATTGCAAAAGACAAAGACGAGTGTGAGTCTACTG
The DNA here is from genome assembly GCF_023864345.2 of Schistocerca serialis cubense. NCBI lineage: Eukaryota > Metazoa > Arthropoda > Insecta > Orthoptera > Acrididae > Schistocerca > Schistocerca serialis. The sequence continues at coordinate 441,272,343 of NC_064641.1, read as the reverse complement.
AAAGAAGTGCTAGTGATTGTGACGATGAATTGCGTAGGTCTACCAAGTCTTCAGTTTCCCTTCCACAGTTTTCAAACGATAAATGTGCTATTTCTGGCCCACCCGTAAATTGCAATTCTAAACAAATGATTGAACCCGAAATTAAGTATCAGCAAAAATGGGAGTGTAAGTAAATTGGTTGTACTTTGATCACAAGCGGGGTGGGGCTTTCTGCAAATTGTGTGAAATGCATTTAAAAAACGATATCGAAGCTCTACAGGAAACAGGAGGAGTGTTCATTTCTGTACCTTTCACTAAATTTAGAAATTCTACCGGAAGCACGGGAAAACTAGAAAAGCACGCCAACTCAGAAATACATGCAAGAGTCGTTGCACTTGAAAATTGTAGATTACAGGGATTAAACGCTCCAGTTCATACACAGATATTTAAACAAAATGAAAATGAAAAAGCTTTAAGCCGCCAAGCGTTGTCATCGTTAATTCGAAGTCTGTATTTCCTTAGTAAGGAAGAAATACCCCACACAACAAAATATGAAACTCTAATTCGTAAGGTAGTACTGAAAAGCGACATTAATATTGAAAAGTGGTTAAAATTTCAGAGCGAAAGGTCCACATATCGTAGTAAGTGCACTGCGTCAGAATTGTTGACTTGTTTGGGAGAGTAGACTTTCAGGATGAAACACTTCTCCATGACAAATATTTTTCATTAATGGCAGATTAATCTACAAATGTTTCCAACCAAAGTGAACTGTCTTCAGTTGTTCGATATGTTGCACCGTCTCCATCGTTTGAAGTGAAGGAAAGGTTTTTATGTCTCGTTGAGTTGAAAAGCACTTCAGCTGAATTCATATTTACAGCAACTGATACTGAAATAAAGAAAAGAAAGCTTTCTTACGATTGATTATTATCTTGTTCTGTCGACGGTGCTGCTAATTTTAGTGGTTCTATCTCAGGAGTCCGCGCTCGGTTGTCAGAGAGGAAGGGCCATAAGCAGCCATACATTCACTGTAGGGCACATGTTTTGTCAATTGCTGCCACCAACTCTAGGAAGAAACACCCCATTATAAAACGCACATTACATGTTGTTAAAGACATTTACAAATTTTTTCATGGTTCTTCCAAACGAGAAAACGTTTTGCATGAAATTGAATGTGCTTTAGAGCAACCTGTTTTAAAAATACCCGAAGCTGTTGACATCCGATGGTTAAGTACCTATCGCACAGTTCATGCTATTTTCCTGACCTACAAGTCCATTATAATGGCATGTGAACATATACACAAGGACGGCGCGGATTTAACAAGTTTAGCTGGAGGAATCTTGTTAGAAATGATGAATTCCAATTTCATTGTAGGTTTAGTGATTTTAGACGATACGTTAAATGCAGTCTCAAACTTATGTAAAGTCTTGCAGAGACAATCACTTAAAATTTCGCAGATCTCTCTACTTGTTTCTGGAACTCTGGAACATTTAAGACACATCGACTGTCTTTGTGACTGCGATGGACATAGTGCAGAAAATGAAACTCTTAATAAAATTAAAAAGCTGCAGGAGGACGCAACGGAAGTTAAAGGTGTGCTATTCACGAACGTAGAGGAGCAGATTCAAGCTACGAAAAGCGCAAGGAAATTTGTTAAAAGTATGATTGATGAAATTGAGCAACGGTTTGATGAGAAGGCAATAAAAGTGATAGACCTAAGTGCATATATTGAAAGTTTTAAAAAATTTCTAGAGTTTAGTGACAATGATTATAAAGAACTGTGCTTGATTTTGGGACTTAAAAACGTCGACGCTGTTATTGCAGACTTGCGTTCTTTTAGGTACGTTGTTAATAATAAATCAGACGATACGTCTTCTGATGTTGCTTCTTTCATTCTGAGAGCCGACATCGGCTACGAAGCACTACGGACACTCGCTAAATGTGTCCTGTGCATTCCCTTTTCGACATGCGGTGTGGAAAGGTCATTTAGTACAATGAACAGGGTGATGACAAAATAATGGAATAGGATGGGTCAGGAAACGCTCCAAGCTTGTGTGAAGATTTCAACTGAAGGGGACGACGAACCAACAGAAAGTTTTATTGGTGACGTCATCAAGAGATATGCTGTAAAAAAAGCCTCGACGTATTAGTCTGATGCAAATGTGATTTTTTTTGCATGCAATAAAATTATTTTATTATTTAATAAAATTAACTTAGGCTTAGCCTAACAGCTTAGTACTTAACCTACATGTTATTTAATTATATATTAGCTATTCATGAAAAATTTTAAATATTAATAGCGCTGCTACGTTTTTAGAACGCTATCACTTAAATTTTAAGCCTATGGCGTGCTGTGAAGGGCAACAAAACAAGACATATCATATCGTCGATGTACCGCTGTGCTGTAAGGGTGCCGCGGAAGACAGCCAAAGGCGTCTTGCTATGAAAGGAAATGGCACCCCAGATCATCATTCCTGGTTACCGCCCCCCCCCCTTCCCCCCGTCAAGCTTGAAACGCGTATGTATTCAGTACCAGCGATGGCGAGGCATGACAGAATCTCTGACCAGAGAGTTATTTATCGTTGCTAGTCTGCGCTTGACTGCGTGAGAGTTCAGTTGCGAGTTGCACTCAGTCAGTGCTAGTAGTCGTGTGTGAGGAGTCGGCGGGCGTCGACATGGGTCTCTGGTCACGATTCAGGACGAGGTATATTGTTATCAAAGGTAATGAAGCAGCATTGCGCTCAGCCAATAACATCTGTTAATTGTAATTAATTTGTTCAAGAAATGCCCCAATAATAATTTTGTTTTCAAAGCAATCGTTTTTAAGAAAAGAATCATTCCAATTGAAACAATATTTCCTATGCTTTTCCTCCCAGAATCAATTTATCAGATTAATTATTGCACAGGGCCGTAGGTCAGCGCAGCTGCCCTAATAAAATTTATCAGGTTCATTTTAGCGTTGATTTTGTGGGGACTTAACATTTTTGCACATTTTTATTATCGTTGACTTTTATTACTGTGGGGAGTTTACATTTGGGCCATTATTTTCCTATAATTTTTGTGGGGACCAAATATTTGGCTCGTTTTCATTATCATAGACTTTTATTTCTGCTGGGAGGTTACGTTTAGCACGATGTCCATTACCATTTAAATATTTTCCTCTTAATAATTTCTCCGGAGAGGTTACAAGCTATACAGTATATCCCCCCCGGGGGACAGTGGCTGTATTCATCACTGCAGATAGGATTCATAGAGGAACTAGAGAAAATTCAGTGAAGAGCAGCGCGCCTCGCTACGGGTTCTTTTATTAAGAGCTACAGCGTCACAGAGATGCTCGGCGGACTACAGTGGTACGCCTTGCACGAGTAGCGTTCTGCATCACGATGTAGTTATCTGTTAAAGTTTCAAGAGCGTACGTTCTTAGAAGAGTCGAACAATAATTTGCTACCTCCTACCTATACCTCCTATTTTACACCAGCGGTCACCTTAACCATTTCTGCTTTACGAACATGCTTTCCTTCTGATCCAAATTCTCAGCTTGTCGCTCACTAGGAAGTAGCGTCCGTACCTCTTGCGGGAATACAGGAAACACCACGAGCAAATGAGGTAAATAGACAGGGTCGCTACTTCATAGTGTGTAATAAGCTGAGAACTCTGGTCGGACAGAAAGCGTGCTTAGATAGGCGAAACCGTTAAGGCGTCCGTTCGCATAAAATGGGAATCCGTGTTCGAAACACGGTCCGGCATAAATTTTCAACTTCTGTCATTGAATTATTTGAAAGCACAAGACACCACAAATATACAGGGTGAGTCACTAACTATTGCCACCAAGAATAACTCAGAAAGTATGTTAGGAGCTGAAAAGTTGGTAGGACAAATGTTGCATGAGACAACGCGGTCCATAATATGACGTTGGTTTTTTGTTCCTAGGTGAGGTCGCTTCAGACATATGGAGGTCAACTTTGTTTTTTCAAATGGGATGCTATAGTTTGGTACTTATTTTCTGATAGCAGCTATCGAGACGAATCCAATGATGTGTAACAGTAAGGTCTTTGAAGGTCAACGAAGGTCAAAAAGGTGGCATGAATGTCTATTTACAGAATGTGTTCGAAGTGATGACCATTGGTATAAATGCAGCGCTGCAATCTTCTTATCGTGGATTGAGTGGCATTCCTTATCACATCGTATTTATCGAAGCACATGCTCTGACAATTCTCGTATATCGTGCAAATAGTAAATATTCGCCGAATACGGCGTATCCATCTAACGTGGACGAGCAGTTCTAGGCGCTACACTCTGGCACCGCGCGACCGCTACGGTCGCAGGTTCGAATCCCGCCTCGGGCATGGATGTGTGTGATGTCAAAAACGGTTCAAATGGCTCTGAGCACTATGGGACTTAACATCTGAGGTCATCAGTCCCCTAGAACTTAGAACTACACACATCCATGCCCGAGGCAGGATTCGAACCTGCGACCGTAGCGGTCGCGCGGTTCAAGACTGAAGCGCCTAGAACCGCTCGGCCACTCCGGCCGGCTGTGTGATGTCCTTAGGTTAGTTAGGTTTAAGTAGTTCTTAGTTCTAGGGGACTGATGACCTCAGAAGTTAAGTCCCATTGTGCTCAAAGCCATTGAACCATCTAACGTGCCATTGACATGTAAACACCATTCGACGGCTTCGCAATACGACACTAATAGGAATGGCAAGTCTAGTATCGTCGAATCAAGCGGATGGGAATGATGTATTCCTTCGAAGAACAAGTCGATTTGCTTCTCATTCACGGAGAATGCCAACGAAATCCAGTGAGAGCTAGAGACTTATACGCTGAAAGATATCCTCAATGTACTCATCATAAACGTCGTACATTTAAATTTGTGTATGATAAATTGAGAACAACTGGATCTTTAACTCATCGGAAACATATTCGGCAAAGGAAAGTTACTAACAAGGAAACGGAAATTAGTACTCTTGCCACTGTGGTTCGAGATCCTTGTGATAGTTCGCGTCAAATCGCAAGATAATCTGGTCTGAGCCAGAGTTGTGTTGTTCGTGTTCAAAATTGCCATAAATATCATCCTTACCGTATCAGTCTCCGCCAAGATTAACTGGGACGGATTGTATGCGTCGCATTGAATTCTGACGATGGTCTTATCTTCAGATTAAGAGGGATGACACATTAATTTGGTTTTATTTACTGATGAGGCTACATTCACGAACCATGGAAATGTTAATTTGCATAATATGCATTATTGGGCAACTGAAAATCCGTGTTGGTTGCGGCTAGTTGCTCACCAAAACCCGTGGTCAGTGAATGTATGGTGTGGGGTTCTGGAGGACAGAATTATAGGCCGCTATTTCATCTAAGGAAATATTAATAGTAGGAAGTACAATATATTCCTGCAAGAAACATTAGATCTGTTATTTGAAGAAATACCTTTAGGAACAAGGAACAGAATGGGGTATCAACACGATAGGTGTCCTGCATATTTTTCGCTGATGGCTAGAAATAAATTGCAGAGGCAATTTCCAAATCGTTGGATTGGGCGCGAAGGAGATGTGTCGTGGCCGGCTCTTTCGCCAGACTTGACGCCTTTGGAGTTTTTCTTGAGGGGTTTCGTAAAGGGCATTGTTTATAAAGACGTTCCAACTACACCTGAAGATATGCGAGAGAGAGTTGTCAGAGCATGTGCTTCGAAAAGTACGATGTGATAAGAAATACCACTCAATCTATGATAAGAAGACTGCAGCACTACACTGATACCAATGGTCATCACTTCGAACACCTTCTGTAATTGGACGTTCATGCCACCTTTTTGGCCTTAGCTGACTTTCCAAAATCTTACTGTTACAAATCATTGGATTCGTCTCGATAGCAGCTATCAGAAAATAAGTACCAAACTATAGCATCCCATTTAAAAAACAAAGTTGACCTTGATATGTCTGAAGCGACCCCGCGTAGCAACAAAAAACCAACGTCATATTATGGTCCGCGTTGTCCCATGCAACTTTTGCCTCACAAACTTTTCAGCTTTTATCGTACTTTCGGAGTTATTCTTGGTGGCAATAGTTTATGTAACAATCAGTTTCGTTGTTACTGTAAGTTAGATCACACTGGCGAAAGTAAGAGTAGTTGTAATATAACATAATTTTGTTTCTACAGCTGGCAGGAATGCAATTAATTTTATTCAATGGGAATTCTGTACTCGGGTTTAGTATTATAGTTAGTAAATGAAATTAAGACATAATTAGTTTCTGGGGTTAGATAATATATTAAAGTCACACGCTGCTTGAGGTACTTGAGTGAAGTTACATAAACTAAATTTCTTAACTAGAGCTAATGAATTGCTCTTTAGACATGACAACCTGGTCCATGAAAAAGTGCCACTTTGCGTGCGTGCTGCCTGTGACTCTAAGGTAACAGCGTTTCTATACTGAGCAGAAGGTGTCAACTAGTTTGGCGGGGAATTTGCAGTCTGTTTTGGATCTTAAAGCTGCGAATTGTAAACGTTTTTTCAGTTTATACCTGGGAAACCATATCGTACCTACAAACTTCGTGGCTTCTTTCCTCGTTAGTTTTAATCACTTGAGCACCAGTGCTTGGACATTTTAGGCATCATTTTCTTATCTATATTTCAATACATATTTTAGTTTACTTTAAATTTTTTTTTATTTTCAGCTTCTTAGAATAAGAAGTGTTAAATGTTTGTTATTGCGCCATCGAAAACCTTAAAAGTAGAAAGCTATGTAGAAATTTCCTCAAGAGGCGTACGCGCACCATAGTCATTCATGGGGGATACAGCATCACCAAACATCACATGTCCTGTCCAGCATGTTATACATCAACGTAATATTATGACGGTAACCCGCGTCCTCAGCCGCTAATTCCATGTGAGATCCAACGTCACCGATGTCATCGGCCTTATTAAACAAGCTTTACACCGTCATAGTTCAGGGATAGCAATTGAAATCACCTTTAGATTGGCTTGCCTCATCAGTCGGCTAGTGTCACCGATGGTAACCACACCGAGACAATCTGTAATATCATTGTCAACGTCAGTGTTCCTATAGAAGCAATAAAGGCGTTGGCTCTAGATCATAAAAGTAATTCTCCTCGCAAAAAAGTTGAATTATTATAGTAAATACCATTTACTTATATTTAACTGAAGTAACTGGATAAATTCCCGATTAAAAATTTTTGCGTTCTTGCACCATACAGGTGACTACGCACTTGCCAGTTAAATCACTATCCAGTTGCACCTATGACTCCGTCTTTCATAGTTTTAATTGCTTTCGTTTTTTCTTACTGAGTCGTTTCTTCCTTCAAAACATTTTTTCTATCTTTCGCACTTGTAGCGTTTTACTGACATCAGCACACTGAATCAACACGACTTCATTGCACACTAATTCAATACGTATTTCCACTGACTTTGTGTGTGTACTTTACACTGTGTTTGCAGCTAATCCGAAAAGATTGCACCTTCCTCTGACCAGTCTCCGTTGTAGTTTTGACTATGTATGTTAGCGTCCGTTCATTACCACACAACATTTCGTCCTGCTTTACAGATAACTGGGAAGTAATTCGTAAATACCTTTCCAGAATTTCGAGTAAATTGCTGTACTTACTATTGCCCACCATCACAGTATTTGGATGTGACCTGCAACAAAGAGAAAATGAATCAGTGGCTAATTCATGAGAAGCGAGGGGATCGCTTTGCTGGCACCATGCTACAGGAAGCTAGAGCAGACTTTTTATCGATACAGTAAGTTTGCCACAGTAAATCGTTTTATTCTTTCTTTACTTAACTGTTTCGTTCCTCCTCCCTCATTTCTTTGGTTCTCTTTTTCAGAATTGCCGCCTTGTTACTCTCGACTGCTGACGCGTCACGACAGTAAAGTGCTCTGCATGATAATGCTGGTAAGATACACCCTCCTATAATCAGTGTACGATGCCTTTCGGAGTATTTATGCAGACGTAGATTTAAGTGTATACTTATATGGATATGGTGTATGTTCTTTCGGGCATGTCCCGATCTCTTACGGGACTTGGCAAGAATGTCTTCCACGAGTAATGAGTGTGTTGGGGTGGGACACTAGGAACGTAGTACAAGGTGAGAATGAGTGTCTCGCGGGAAGCGTGCGCGAGATAGTCTCTGCAGAAGCACTATCCTCTTGGCCCTCGGTGTCTCAGATGGATAGTGTGTCTACCATGTAAGCAAGAGATTCCGGGTTCGAGTTCCGGTCGGGCCACACATTTTCAGCTGTCCCCGTTGATGTATATCAATGCCCGTGAGCAGCTGACGGTATTAATATACTTCTAATTTCGTTAGATTTAAGTGTGTCCACAGATTGTACGAAACCGGCACAGTAAGATGTGGAGACGTGGAAGAATGACAAAAACGAGCTATCGTGTTTGCACGTGTCCATGACCACAGCGTAAACAAAATTGCCCAATTTGACAGCGCATTAACGTGGACTGTCCAAGTTGTCTATTAGGACTGGTGTACCACCCACAGCCATGTAAGAGGGCCTAAGAATAGTAGATGGAAAAAATTTCCTAATCGACACAGACCAGAGAAGGGTGTCATACCTGCCAATGACAACGGTTTCGAAATACACAGGAATTGTAATGTAGAACTGTGTAGAAGCTGTATTGGTGCCATAGGCGAATCCATGCCGTCTGTTTTAGTTTCCGAACGAACACAGCAAAGGAACTGCATGTATTGAGCTTTTGGTGACAGGTACCTCGCAAAACTCCAGTGCTCACACATGAACGTGACCACCCGTAAAAAGCCTGAATAGCCACATTTTGCAGCACGGACAGCTGCGAGAGGTGCAGGAAGAGAGTCAGTGAAGTTCCCGAAAGTACCAAAAATGATGTAGAGCCATGCCGACTCCAGCGCCGTGGCCAACTGCGCTCGGTTTGTCGAATTAGGATCCATGTCAGTCGAGGCGATCGCACAGATTCGCGATTCGGTTTAAATCCAGAGGATCAGGGGCGTACGGTAAACTCATCTTCGTGCTCTTCGAACCACGCACGTGCATTGCAAGCTGTGTGATAAGTTGCATTGTCCTGCTGGCAGATGCCATGGTGCCAAGGAAAACCAGATGGCGTGTGGGGGTGGACATGATCCCCGAGGATAGATGCATGCTTGTGTTGATCTGCTGTGCCTTCCAGAATGACAAGATCACCAACGGAATGCCAGGAAAATTCCCCAGACCATGACGCTTCTTCCTACAGCCTGGGGCCTTCGCTTTCAGACGTTTCAGGCAGCAACTCCGATGGAGCATAAAACGTGATTCATGTGAAAAATAAAAAGCACTTGGCGCCACTCAGTGGACGACCACTAGCGGTACGCAAATTCCAGTCTTCGTCGCCTATGAACGGCATGAAGCAGACGACTGCTGCGGACAACCATACACTGCAATGTTCGCAGAACGGTCGTTGAAAAGACACTCTTAGTAGCTCCTGGTTCATCTGGAGGGTCAGCTGCTTAACTGTTGCACGTCTGCAGCCGTCGTTCGTCCCTGTTATCTATGTCCAGTGGTGCACCACGGTTGCCTCGGCGCTGGTTTTTTGTAGCACCATTTTGCCATGCACGGTGTACTTTAACTACGGCGGCATGCGAACAGTTTCTGAACTTAGCCGTTTCCGAAATGCTTTCACCCTTGGCCCGAAAGCCAATGATCAAGCCCTTTTGGACGTCAGATAAATCGTCCCCTTTCCGCATTATGACAGAGATTTACTGTCTCAAAAAAAATGGTTCCAATGGCTCTGAGCACTATGGGACTTAACTTCTGAGGTCATCAGTCCCCTAGAACTTAGAACTACTTAAACCTAACTAACCTAAGGACATCACACACATCCATGCCCCAGGCAGGATTCGAACCTGCGACCCTTAGCGGTCGCGCGGTTCCAGACTGAAGCGCCTAGAACCGCTTGGCCACACCGGCCGGCAGTACTGTTTCCCGCGTCCTCCCGACACGCTTTACATAGCCTCCATTGCTAGTGTTGCCACTTGCCGTATGTGAGTGGCTATTGCACGTTGACGTCGAACATAGGTGGAAATCACATTAATGAGACTGAACCATGCACATCTTCAATTGGTGGATGGTTGGGGAAATGAAGAGTGGTGCGACGAATTGAGATTTTGCCTGTATTCTACTGATACAAAGCGTCGAGTGCTCTGACAGCCCAATTAGATGGTTAAACCACAGCTCATGGACGGTGTAGTTGGAAGACCAGTTGGTTGAGGGGTTTTGGGAACGTATTTGTACCATAACTTGGGCCCACTCATTCAGGTTACCGTGAAAATGAGCCCGAATGCTTTTTTTTCCGCAACATACTCGCTGACTAAGTGTTGTCCTTTCTTCAGTATACACAGTGTGTCCCCGTTCCGTTAGGACGGCGGGTGTGAAATTCCAAACTGCAGTGCTATGTCATGGCGAGTTGAGGCGTTACTATCATTGAAGTTTCAACAGCATCGCTGCAGCAGGCATCTTAGTCGCTAAAAGTACTCGTAAGAAAATGGCGATGGAGCAGTGAGACAGCAGCGAGTTTTGGGTTAAGTTTTGCGTTTGTGGGCGAGAATTCGTCGAATTTAACCCAAATACCGAGTGGCAGGTTCCTGGTCGCCCTCTACGACAACATCCCAGCACATAGAGAGAATATCGTGCGCGAGTTTTTCGCCAGCAAACGGATTTGGCCCCAACCGACTTCTGCTTGTTCCCCAAACTGAAGATGCCAATGAAAGGACACCGCTACGATGCAGTTAAGAACAAGCAAGAAAAGTGTACTGCAGTACTAAATGCAATTCCAAAATAATACTACAGTGACTATTTCAAAAGACTTTTAGAACGATTTGAGCTGTGTATTGGTTAAGAGGGAATGTATTTTGAATAAATATAGTGGTTTTGTGAATATAATTCACGACTTAAATTTTTCATAGCCACAGTCCTAACGGAACACTGCGTATTACCCGCCCTCTAGGATGACAGTAGATCTGTCTACCGGGCTGCATGCATACGTTCCCGGTTCGATGATCACTCAGCCAGCCTACCGCAGCTCGGCTGGCTCGCTAAGTCATCCGATCCTTAATTCCACAGAAAAAGTCTGGGACTGTTAGGTACTGCACGTATAACGTAGCAATCAACATCCCCGAAATTTAGTAGATCAACGTAACCAACCGCCAATGACGGGATTCAGGTGTACGTCGGAAGCTGCCTTTACAAAAGAAGCTGGCGCAGCTGAAGGAGGGCAGTTGCTGGCAGAAAATCAGAAGAGTCACATTCGTTGATTTGATTACTACAGCCTTGAGGTATCTCACATGGCACTATTTTCGTTTTTAAATAGGTATGGTGGTAACACTCGTGAAAGGCATATTGGGCTGCATCACCTAAAAGTCTTTGTTAGGACTGGATCTGATAATAATCAAACAATATCTAACCTTTCTGTTTGTTATTCTGATGTCAGTATAGCTTCATTAAGCAAATAAGGCTCTAGTCCTAAATCTCCGACTACTGTAGAGCAATAATTATTAATAAATTGCGTAGATGAATTACAGCATTGCGTATAGTGTGCATACCAAATTTATTGCAAGGACGTGAATTTTATAACTGGTAGCCGTTGTAGAAAACAGAAAATGCGATGCCTCAGACTTTCCCGCTGTTATTGATTAACAGTGTGCTCCCGGGTGTTCTGCCGGATTGTTGTCTACATTTTACGCACAATGTTTCGACGACCGACTCAACTATATTCTTCAGGGGCTGCGAGTTTTGTTGTTATGTGCACTCGCTGCCTCGGCTCCCAACCAGCAGCAACTCCAGAAGACAGCTTCGTCGGTCGGGGAACCATTGAGCATAAAATGTTAACAGCAATTTGGCAGAACACCCGAAAGCACACTATCAAATAAAAAAGTCATTTCAACTTCTCTTGTGGCGTCAGTGTCCAGGGCTCAGTTCCATTCAGATACTCCAAAAATGAAGTCCCAGCTTGCTGTGAAATGACTGAAATACTTTTCTTAGAACACCACATTTTATCATCAAACCATGCTGCCACATGTATAAAGTCTGCAACTCTTTTCATAAAAACTTGCCAAAATCTTGAAATATTTAATAGGAAACTTTGCTCGTAACAAGTCCACTACAGTGTGACTACTGTAGAGCAATAACTTAAATACAGCTCATAGTAACTCTCTCCGCCTTTCTTGGCGCCAACATATTACCAAAGACAATATTGTATTAAAGGTAACTTTCAAAGATGTGATACTGATATTAAAATTTAAAGTGTGATAACAGCTTTTTGACACATTAAGAAGTAGAAATTCATGAGTTATTGCAGAATATGATTTCTATTAATATTTATAATTATTGTTTTAATTAAATCTGTTGCAATTGAAGAATCTCGCGATGTCTAACCTTTCCGAAGTTACCATTATCATGTCTTCTGAGTGCATACGAAATGTTCAAATAAACTTCAAACACGACCATGATATGATAATAACTGAAAATAACATGGATACAAAGAGCTTCCCTGCAAAAACCAATATACGCGCGAATTTACATACCGATAATTCAAATTACGAAAATGGGTATTAATAGATGCAGTAAATCTTAGTAGGAATCAATCTTGTGTAGTTACAACTTGCACCTCTGAACGAAACGACATCAATGAAGACTCTTGAGAGGCTATGGATAGTAACTCAGCGGTTTCGGTGTGTAAAAGAGATCTTGTCACCTCAGGTAGTCACAGCCATCATAGCGAAATCGGGTACTAGAAGCTACTAAAGACCTGGCCAGGGTAGAAGAACCGCTACGTATATATCCCAGAAGCAGATGACATAGTCTATTGGCAACATCCTGAACGAGGGCTCCCTTGAATCTGAATCGGCCGTTCGACGACAGTCGACTTCGGGCCACGAGTGCTTCGTGTCTGGCCGCTGCCAACATTGGCGATCTAACAATACAATGCCTGTGTGTAACATAGCCGTTATGAAGGGATTGTCGTGCCGTGCCCAAGTGGGGTAAGAGTGTGTGTAGTGGCAGAGTCGTATCACCACTCTACTCGTGGCTATCCTTGTGCTGTGCTTCGGGAAACGGACTTTGCTACCTCCGCTCCTCGTAACCACCTGCAAGCTCGATGAGGACGTCGTGAACAAACTATAGCAACGGCCTACAGTTCTAGACGCGAATGTCTTGTATACCACAATAATCGAACACAGACTAGCACGTTTGTCTGACAATACTTACCGCACACTATCGCTGTGATTGCAGTTATTCGAAGTGTGAAATACATGAAAAACACTTTTCTTTTTAATAAACCCTGGCCAGTTCCACTCTGATGCTTCCTGTTTTCGTTAAAATGTAATGTATAACTTCTTTGAAACTCGGTCGTTTATTCTGGTACCTTTTAAAACAAAATCCTATAAGCAGAACGGTTTTTTTTATCGAAGTTTCCTTGTTTTCCTTGAACCCCTAGTCCGTGCGGTAAATGCTGTGAGGTTTCCGCAGATTTGTACCTCTTAGTACACTTCATAATATCGCATAATAACATCATCAATAAATATGCGTGGAATTTTCTTCTTCTTTTTCTTCTTCTTCTTCTTTGTGGTAGAAATCTGAATCCGCTTAGCATTCCACTCCTGCTGTGTCGTAACTTGCACACTATTCAGCTACTCAGCTTTACCATTTTGTCTGCAGATTTCATCAATTTTTCCTCCTGCACTGTCACTAAATTTAATGATTTTAACAGCAAGCCGTAGGGGCAGCCTCCGGTGGCATTTAACCGTGATCACTTTCGCTGCCTGTGGACTGCGGGTAACAACCCCGCACTGCTTTGAACCGGAAGGTGACAAAACCTGTCAGTCATGTGACCGGGTTAGATACCGATGCGGTCGGCTTTACGGCTGGCTTTACCGACTAATAAGTTTCACCAATTCGGTGCAAATGGTTCAAATGGATCTGAGCACTATGGGACTTAACATCTGAGGTCATCAGTCCCCTAGAACTTAGAACTACTTAAACATAACTAACCTAAGGACATCACACACATCCATGTCCGAGGCAGTTTTCGAACCTGCGACCGTAGCAGTCGCGCGGTTCCGGACTGAAGCCCCTAGAACCGCTCGGCCACCGCAGCCGGCTCTAATTCTGTCGTTCAAAAGACTCTGTGTTGTAATTATATGCTACGATGGGAAGAAAGGTTACTGTGTAGCTTCCTGTCGACATCAGAAATACTGGAAACGGAGCATTTAGCTCACTTAGCAAAGGATGAAGGAATAAAACACCAAAGGTCATTTCTCTAGAACCACGGCGGCGCCGCTTAAGTGATTTAGGTAAACCAGGGAAAATATAAAGCATGATATGTGGTTGGTAGTATAAACCCGCCATATCCAATACATGAATCGAGGGTCCTGACCGCTGAACCATCTTTATAACTTTTGGTGCACAAACGCTTGGGAAGTAAAAATAATGTGTTGACAAAGTATGTAACTTCAAGAACAATTTCTCGACCACGAAAAAAAAAAGGAACAGTCGCTGTCGTTTAATTATAGAAACCCGAATACGTGAAACTTGGTACTGAATTCTAACATAATGAAGCTATATGACTGACTGAACAATAGACTAATATGGGAAGGTTATCTAGTTAGTATGAATGAAAACAGGACATTGAGGAGAATTTTAGAGCGTTTCAACAGGAACGAATCTCTCTCTGGTGCAAGTGACTCCAAAAAATTACAAGTGATCCGAAAGACATGGAAGTCGAAGAACATGAAATTCTGAAAAGAGATACATTTCTTAACAAGGTTGTAGATAACTCATTTCGAGAGAAAGGAAAAAAATAAAATTGCAAAAAAGACCGGAAACAACAGCACTCAGATCGAAGGAAACGTTATTGGAAAAAACGGAAGTAGTTATTTAAGTAGTCCGTAAGAGACCGAACTCGAGTAAATTAGCAGCTGACGATCACAAAGAAATTAGTTAAAAAGTTTGATATCAGATTGTCTCCGCCAGGAAAAAAATTAATATGTCCAGACACAATAAATGTATAAATTATAGCTGTGCTAGAATTTCTTCGTGTATTAAATACTTAAGAACTTGTTTCAGTATTCAGTGTCAAGGCGGTGTACATAGGTAAGGTACGCTACCAGTCTTTTTTGAATTTGATACGGTATATTGTATCATGAACCAGTTTTCGAGCGACATTAGTACCTTCAGCATGTGCAACGGTCGCGTTGCTGGTGGAAATTGGGTATAACGTCCCTCCGACATCGAGGTCGTTAAAGACGGAGCACAAGCTCGTATTGTGTCAAGGATAGGGAAGGAAATCGGCCGTGCCCTTTAAAATGAACCATCCCGGCATTAGCCTGGAGCGATTTAGGAAAATCAGAGAAAGCCTAAATGTAGATGGCCGGATATGTGTTCGAACCGTCCTTCCGAATGCGAGTCCAGTGTACTAACCACGTCACCACCTCGCTCGGTCGCTGGTAGAAATAACGTACATTTAGACATAGATTAAAGAAGCGTTTACGAAACGAATACATCGTTATGTTTTACGAAACTTACGTTGTACTGCTGCGTGGCATTACAGATGTTTTCGTATTGTAAACATCTGGTAAACTTTTGCTCATATTTCCATTATTTTCCCCGCTAGCACGAGCCTAGCGTCAAATTTCACATGCTCGAGAGAATAATGTTGCTCCATCTGGTGAAGATCCTGCAGCGGCTCTAAAACTAGTTAATGGTACAAACTTAAACGGTACTAAATTCAAAAAGCTTCTGCTTCCCTATCAATTCTACATAGTCTGTCAATTTAAATCAAGTTGCAGTTTGCCCTCCACAGTCGATATCATTACCTTAATATCTCGTATTTTATCATTGAAGGGCATGAATGCACACACCAAGGAAGCTCCTAATTCGTTCAGGTAAAGCTAATTCCCATCCAGAAATCAGACGACGTGCATTAGCTTCTTTACTCACGCCGCAACAAGCAGAAAAATCATGGCCATGATCTATAGGCAGTCTGAAAAATTTGTGAGGTCGAGTTACCTCTGTAGTGTATTTAAATATATTGTCGGATTTTAACTTTTCCATTTTCTTGCTCGATGCGAAAGTATCAACTTACGCCCTCTACCCGAAGGCCACACCAGCTACCCCCCGCCGCCTCGTTAATTAAGCGCGGCTTATCGGAGTTCCAGCATCGGGCGGAGCATACTCACACCCCACGCGCCAATGAAGCTCCTTACTCATCAGCGCTGCCGCGTCATTACCTTGCACTTTGAAGGGGAGATCAAGATCTCACTGATGCAGCAGCTTCCACCAACAAACGTGCCAAAAGGTGATGGAGCCAGCAAACCGAAGTACTTCACGACAGTGCCTAGAAATAGCATCATTTATTAAAAAAGAATTGCAGCTTGTTTACTGGAGCACAGCAGCTATCCTCATACTAATGAGTCTAAGCAAGGGAGACTCCATCGGCTGCTTTGTGATATTCCCTGGAGGTGTCCCTCAACTTACATGAACTGAACGAGCTCGCAGTTTTCAATGCCTAATTCAGTGTGACCTTGGTGGCATTAGGCCATAAGGATTATAATAACAGAACTATATTTCTTGTCCGTTTCCACACCCTAAGTGTCCTACACCTCAGTTGTATCTAAGTAAATTGGTCTCATATTACGTATTTTTCAACAAAACACAACACAAAACAAATTCTCAGTATTATTTAATGATTTAAGGCGTGCCGAAGACAAAGCAAAATTTATAAATGGTACAAACTGTCAGCATACAGGGCCGGCCGTGGTGGCCGAGCGGTTCTAGGCGCGAAGTCCGGGACCGCGCGACCGCTACGGTCGCAGGTTCGAATCCTGCCTCGGACATGGACGTGTGTGATGTCCTTAGGTTTAAGTACTTCTAAGTTCTAGGGGACTGATGACCTCAGATGTTAAGTCCCATAGTGCTCAGAGCCATTTGAACCATTTTTTTCGGCATACAGACAGATGCAGACAGTCTCGCAGATTTTCGTCACACGTATTGCCACATAATCATGACTTAGTTACAAAGATTATCTTACAATGTCTGTTCTTTCAAAGATGCATGCATGTCTCAAGAAAGAGACATTGTAAAATAAATTTTATAATTCGTGGTTCGACGGGAAAAAAGACGACAATAATAACATAGAACGCTTTGTTGTCTCACGCTCCCTATCGCTGGAATTCAAGTAATGTTTCGAACAATAGGAAGTGGAGAATGGAGGTTTGGGTCGCTCCGAGCTGGATAAGGCGACCGATCGCGACAAGCGGGAAATACGGGTTTGATTCCCGGCCCGGCAGAAAATTTTCATATCTCATTAATAGATGATATATCTATGCCTAACACAGCTAATCTCAAAAAATTTCTTAAGAAACGACTTACTTAGTTTCTATATCGAAATAGGCCTTTTACGCACGTATGTTGTCACACAACACTGATATCATGTTTGCAACCTCATTATGGACACGCGGAAACTGTCCACGAGAAAAACAACGTACACCTTCAGGGCAGTTTTAACATAAAAGAATTTACCGTTTAAACGGGAACTGCATTGCAGATCAGTTACATCTGCAGAAACACAGGGGCGCTTTCAATTGAAACGGCAAAGGTCTCGAGAACAGCTCAAAAACACGTACAAGGCTGGCAATGTCCTCAAAAAGTTTAGAAAACTATTCTTGTAACTCTTTCAATACCACAACAAATTCTCGAAAGTAGGCGTTCCTTTTAACGCCAGTGAGCGTAGGGAAATGGTCGGTGTTTTATATCATAAGTTCTGTGTTTCTTCTATTCAGTGCATTCACTTTCGACGAGAAATTAGAAATAAGTTGCTACTCACTTTGCTATGTCTTGCTGGAGACAGTCTGCAATCAATTCTATTTAAAATGCGAGGTCTTCAATCCATTCTGAATCATCTAATTTTTGTTCTTGGTTTCCTCTCTCCGACAGAAATTCAACAGCGACGGGTCTTAAATCGAAAAGTCGTTCCAGGCAAGCCCTTAGACTTAAAAAACGTAGTTCGTAGTATTAAATAACGTTTTCATACTCTTCGTTCAGTTCTACCAAAAATTATTGCAACTGGCAATGTAACAGTCCGCACGACTTCAGAAAATTTCCTTTTCGTGTCAGCAAATGCCAGCAAATAATAGAACTATATTTCTTGTCCGTTCCCACTCCCCAAGTGTCCTACACCTCCGTTGTACCTAAGTCAAGTAAAAGTAAGAATAGTAGCAGGAAGTACAGAAGAACTAAACTGTACAAATCGTCTATCGATAGTTGGAATTTTTTAGCTCTTTCATCGTCAGCTAAATTCTTTCTGCATGATGTAATGTCATTTCAGCCCCGTAGATTTCCAACAGCGTAATAGATTCTGAGAATTCTCATCTTTCTCCTCAGTGATGGTAATTCATTTTTAAAAGACTTGTGACGATATATCGCTAGATTCCCCCTTTTTATGCATGTAGCCAGTGAACCTGTGAACTTTCTTTGTACCAAGAAAAAATGGCGATTCATAAATAGCGCTAGTACTACGACTCTGACGAACAAAAGAAAGTGGTCCAACCGAAAAAAGCCAAGCAAAATACCGGGGGAAAGTGACGCATCGCACTGCTAAATGAAATGTCGCTCTATACCGAGCAGTACAGAAAAAGACGGAGCGAAGCTGAGAAGCACAGAGTAGTACCGAGACAGGCCGTTGTACATTGTGCGTGCTTGCAGTTCTGCACGCCGTGGACGACCCTGCTCTGTACACTCAGAACTGAAGTGTACGAAAGAACCGTGCAGAAGTCTGCAAGTGAAAACATGCGTGAACAGTTGTCTTCAGTGGTGAGTCCCGCTTCGAACTGAGCCCCGATTACCTGCGAAGACGTGTCTGGAGAACCCCAGACGGCGGTGGGATACCAACCTGACTGTCGCGCGCCGTACGGCCCGAAAACCAGGCGTGTGTTCTGCAGCGCCATTTCATTTCATAGCAGGACCCCTCTGGGTGTCATTACAGCCACAGCGATATGTCGACGATATTCTACGCTTCCCTTCGTGGCGAGCCATCCTGGGCTTACATTTTTGCAAGATAATGCCAGCCCTCACATGGCGACAGTTTCTACCGCTTGTCGCTGGGTCCCCAGTTGAGAACGTTTGGATCCTTATGGGGAGGGCCTGCAACCAGCTAGGGATTTTGTTGCTCCAACGCGCCAATTGGACAGAATTTGGCACGATATCCCTCAGGAGGACATCCAACAACTCTATTAAATATGGCCAAGTTGAATAACTGCTTGCGTAAGTGCCATAGATGGACCAACGCGTTACTGACTTGCTCTTTCTCTTGAATAAATCATCCAATTTTTCTGAAATTGTAATCATTTGTAAGAACATGTGCATCACATACCGATTCGGATAATCTTTACTGGTGTGTCGTTTTTTGAGTGCAAGTGCAAAATGGAGCAACCTGCATGCTTGGCTAACACCTGCATTTGCACGGTCCAGTCACATTAAAGTGACCACCACTTATATTCGACGTCAAAGTCAGTGAAAGGTATAAAGGGTGGCGGGGGACGTGGAAAACAATGCAGTCGTTGTCGCAGTGCGGAAACAGGCGATTTGTCTGTCTTCCAAAAAGTTATAGTCATTAGCTCTCGGGCTAAGAGTGTAAGCATTTCCGAAACGGCTAATTATAAGTGTGTAAACTATCGCTTACAGCCGTAGTTAAAGTATACCGTGCATGAGAATATGGGGTTAGCCAAACCCGGCGCCGAAGCAACGGCGGTGCACCACAGAGTATAGATGACAGGGGTGAACGACGGCTGCGGAAATGTGTGCGGGTGAATAGATGTGCAACTGTTGAGCAACTAACCAATCAGATAAACCAAGAGGGCTACCACCAGTGTCTCCTCAACGGTCATTTAGCGAAAGTTACTGCAAATGGCCCTCCGTAGCAGGAGCATGGTTTTTGCACCCGTCCTAACTACTGTTCATCGGCGTCAAAGGCTGCAATTTGCACGCCAGTACCTGAACTGGACATCTACTGAGTGGTACAGGCGACCTTTTCAGATGAATCACGCTCTACGCTCCATGGGCCAGACGGCCGTTGGTATGTACGGCTGTGCAACAACTATCGAAAAACGGAGGAAGGAACGTTACGGGCTGGGGAATGTTTTCGCGCCGTGCCCTGGGTTATCTCGTCATTCTGGAAGGGACAATGGACCAACACAAGTATGCATGTATCCTTGGGAACCGTGGCCTCAACGCAGTTTGTTTTTCCGCAGCACGATGGCATCTACCAGCAGGACAATGCAACGTTTCACACATCCAGCAGTCTACGTGCTTGGTTCAATGAGCACCATGATGAGTTCACTCTGCTCCCCTGGCCACCAGACTCCCCCGATTTAAACTCAACCGACAATCTTCGGAAAAACTTCGGTCATTTCGCGCCATGGATCCTGAACCGAGCGACTTAGCGCAGCTGGCCAAAGTAACAGAGTCACCATGCCTCCACATCCCTGTCAATACCGTCCAAAACCGCACTGACACTCTTCCTGCACATACGAGCTGCAAACTGTGGTTATTCAGGCTTCTGATAGCTGGTCACATTAAGGTGAGTGGCCAGTATATGTTGAAATATGCATTTCTGGCGATGTTTGGATATTTTTTTCCAACATTACAAAGTACGAGTGCACGTACGCATACAAATTTTAATTTCCATTTCTGCAACAAGTAATTGCAATAATACTCCACACACTATAATAATTAGTGAAATGTTTGCATGCGTCCATTACCTTAGGACTTCGAAATTCGTCAATTTCATCCTACTATTAGAACTTACAGCACAGTTCCCTTTCCACAGCAAGTAATCTTCGATCGTTAAACATGTCTCAGATTACTCCATATAATTTCAAACAACCAGCTGGATGTCTGCAACTTGCTGCCTCTGGCCATCTTAAGGTGAATGCTGACGAAAATGCTCCGACCTCACATATTTAACACCCCTCCAATACATCCGTGGTGTATTCAGTTGATGTTGCGTGTATGCGTCCGCTGCAAATCTGTGCGCTACAACGCGCGTCCTCTGCGGTGATCGAGGTCATCGAGAACGACGATGGCTACACAGTACACGAAGTCTTTGTAAGACATGATTCCACGCAGAATTTAACTGGAAGCCGCCGTCTGGATTAACGAAGGACTCAGTCGTATTTCCTCTGATTCACTGATGATGGAGCTCCAGAAGTTTGACCTATGGGCCACAATTTTTGGTTCATTGTATTTCATCACATGACCAGTGGAAGTACAGTGTTCGGCGATAGCGGATTCTTTGGCTTGGAGGAGGCGAGTATGGCGCATGCTCTGCAATAAGGTCCTGCACAGTGCGCATCGTCTGTCCTATATAACATATGCAGCATTTACACGGAACTGTTGGAGGGAGGACAAAAGGATACCTTTATGCCTCCTTAATATTCTGCCTACCATTGCTGAAAGGTTTCCAATGTGTGATAGACAAGCAGTCGTTTTGAGGACCCATCATCCTCCTCGCTGTAGCCCACTGCACTTGTATGTCTTCCAGTTTCGTTTGCAGATTATTGATATCTGAGATGGCATGGACTCGGTGGATTAAGATCTTTAGAACGCCCATCGTATGTGTTGGATGTTGGCAACTAGTAGTTTGTAAGCATAAGTCTGTGTGCGTGGGCTTTCGAAACACCAAATACCCAAGCCATTGCTGTCACGTTGCACCAAGCCGTCTAAAAAAGGCAAGTAAGCGTTGCTTTCCCCATCTCCATAGCAAATTTTATATTTTCAAGTATGGAGATTAGATGTTGAAGGAACTATTGGAGATCGTACAAACCACGAGGCCAAAGTAGAAAAGTGTCATCAACGTGTTGCCAGAATAGTGTTGGTTTAAAGAGGCACAAGACGCCCCAAGGTGACACCGTCAGATTGTTAAAAAAAACTCGTCAAATAAAAAGTACTTCGAGGAGAGACTGTGCTCTAATCACGCTGTAATGTCAGCTCCACACCTGCTGCCGATGAGATATAGTGAGTTCACAGAACAATGGATATTCAATAAATTGAAGGTGGAGTGGTAGAAAGGAAAGGAAAGGGGAAAGGGAAAGGAATTGACGATATTAGCTGCGACGAGTGAAAATGTGTGCCGGACAGGGACTCGAGTCCAGGATCTCCTGCTTACTAGGAAATTGAGTTAACTATTGCGCCACCCAGACACTGCGTTAACCGCAAATGCGCGGACTATCTGAGCGCCGGCCGGGCTGGCCGAGCGGTTCTAGGCGCTACAGTCTGGAGCCGCGCGACCGCTACGGTGGCAGGTTTGAATCCTGCCTCGGGCATGGATGTGTGTGATGTCCGTAGGTTAGTTAGGTTTAAGTAGTTCTAAGTTCTAGGGGACTGATGACCTCAGAAGTTGAGTCCCATAGTGCTCAGAGCCATTTGAACCATTTTTGACTATCTGAGCAACTTCTCGGCTGACTCATTCCCACGTAGCGCCACCACTTACCCGCTGACCACGTCCATATACTCCACGCTAGCTAATTTTAGATTCTCGTTTGGAGGTCGGACGTAACTGTGCACCTGCACTGGCGGTTTCGGATTCATAGCCCATTAAGGCTATCAGTTAAGTGAATGCGTTGTGTCTTTTCTTTCGAACATTCATGTATTGGATATTCATCTGAGAAATTACAGAGAGCGCTACAAACATAGCAGCGTACAGACTTGCAGCAGAACCGCGTGTGCAACGCCGGATTCACCATTAATGTGCCGGTGGGGTCTTACGTACATGAGCTCAATGTATTTTCGTCAGTATTCACCTGAACTTGACCAGAAGACTCTGTATCGAAATATAGTGGCAGCAAGTTGCAGGCATCTGCCGGTCCACCTGAAATTTTGTGGAAAAGTCCGTACCCCCGGAAAATTTGAAATTTCGCATCTCTCAAGTTATTGGCATCCGTAAATATTACCATATTGGACTGCGTTTGGTAGCACTTCTTTCGCTTGGCTGAATACGTAGTGGTAATATCCCAAGAATTTTCATTCCGCTGTGTGGATTAGGAATCTATGACAGCACAATTTTCTTGTTTCATATAAGCTGTTTTCATTCCTTGAAGGATTCCATCTTTCTGCAGTTCTGTTGCTCAAATCTTTAGACGTTGTCAATTCGTTTAACAGTTGTAACCCGTCACTGTCCTTGAAGAAAAAAAAAAAAAGCTTCCTCTCGCAACTATGAAAGAAATATTTAAATTATGGCAAGAGTTTTTAATATCTTCATCCGTCAATTCCCGGACTTCACACAGAGGTTTTAATGTATTTTTTTAATGGGGCACGGGGAAACTTTAGCGGTAATAATTTCATTACGCTATCCAGCTTGTGGAAGAAATGTACATTAAGTAAGTTTATTACTTATAAATTGGGTACCCAAGTATGACAAATGATTAACAGATAGATTAATTATTGCCACATTTAACGGAGAATTAGATTAACCAGTATTAGGAATGTGATTAAAGTACATTATTATTTCTTCCCAAGAGTTAACCATTTTGATTGTAGTTATTCTTTACATAATTATCGATACTCTCGCTTGAAATGTTTAGCCAAACGAATTAACATCTCCAATCACAACTAAGATTAAAAACATGTTTCCCCCTTCTATTGATTTTCGTTCCCATCTATTAACGTTTTAGTATTGGAAGGCAGTCTTTTGTAGGGATGGTTCATTGCTTGTTGGTGACGATGGTCACTGCATGACTTCCGCACATGGAGATGGAATCTGCGATGGGCAGACGGGTGCGCAGCTGTGTAGGGGCAGTCCAGGCCTGGAGTCTATCCGCAACTAATCTGTATGATCGTCATTGCTTAATCTCATGACCGAAATCTTGGACAACCTTCCAACAGAAACTGTAGAATTTCACTTCAGGATAAGAAATGAAGTGTTGCACGGCACGAGGATGTCAAGTAGGTGTCTCCACTGACGCTCTGTGAAGTGCTCTACGTTTATTAGACTGCTCTGGTTCTTCATCCTAGCAATACAATTTTTTGTTATAAATATTTATTGTTGTTCTGTACAGTTCTAGTTTCCCATAGTAAGAAACACACACTTTCCAGATAATCATTCCAGAATAATGCTTGGATTGCTGATATTTTTCTAGAATCTGCAAGACTCCCTGCCTGTGTGGCTTGTCATACACATGACTACTCTACAAGTCACATTTTAGTTGGATGAACCCCATGTCGTGCACTATTTCTCTATCGTCGATTCACTAAAAGCGCGCGGAAGAAACGAATATTTAAATCTTTCCCTACGAGCTCTCCAATTTCTCTTATTTTATGACAACGCTCATTTCTCGCTATGTAGGTGGGTGTCAACAAATTATTTTCGCATTCGAAGGAGAACGCTAGAGATTGAAATTTCGTGATAACGTCTCGCCGCAACGAAAAACTCCTTTGGTGTAATGATTGCCACCGCAAGTCACGTTTCATATCCCCTATTTCGTTGTAAACACGAAAAGGGCGTTCCTTCTGTGAACATTTTCCATGTCCTCCGGTAGTCCTAACTGGTAAGAATCCCACACCGCATGCCAGTAGTCCAGCAGAATACGGACAGGCGTAGTGTAGGCAGTCTGTTTAGTAGAACTGTTGCATCTTCTAAGTGTTGTGTCAATAAAACGTAGTCTTTGGTTTATCTTCCCCACAACATTATCTATGCAACCGTTCCAATTTAAGTTGCTCGTAATTATAATTCCTAGGTATTTAATTGAATTGACAACCTTTAGATTTGTGTCATTCGTGATATGACCGAAATTTAACGGATCTCTTTTGGTATTCATGTGGCAGCCCCACACTTTTCATTACTTACGTTTAGTTGCCACTTTTCTCACCACACAGACGTCTTGTTTAAATTCTGGAACATACCCCATGCTATGGCTAAGCCATTTCTCCGCAAAATCCTTTCTTCCAGGAATGCTTGTGCTGCAAGCTTCGCGGGAGGGCTACTGTGAAGTTTGAGAGGTATGAGAGTAGGTACTGGCGGAAGTACAGCTGTGAGGGCGGGTCGTGAGTCGTGCTTGGGTAGCTCAGCTGGTAGAGCACTTGTCCGCGAAAGGCAAAAGTCACGACTTCGAGTCTCGGTCCGGCACACAGTTTTAATCTGCCAGGAAGTTTCAGCTTGTCTAAATCACTTTGAAACTGGTTCTGATCTCCTGATGACTTTACTAGACGGAAATCTAATATCTAATATGGCTGATCAGATTGTCTCTTGAGTCGTTTATACACTGAAGAGCCAAAGAAACTGGTATAGGCATGCGTATTCAAATACAGAGATACGTAAACAGGATGAGATGTGTAAACAGGCAGAATACGGCGCTGCGGTCGGCAACGCCTGGCGCAGTTGTTAGATCGCTTACTGCTGCTACAATGGCAGGTTATCAAGATTTGAGTGAGTTTAAAATGTGCTGCTATAGTCGGCGCAGGAGCGATGGGACACAGCATCTCCGAGACAGCGATGAAGTGGGGATTTTCCCTTACGACCACTTACGGGTGTACCGTGAATATTAGGAATCCCGTAAAACATCAAATCTCCAACATCGCTGGGGCCGGGAAAAGATCCTGTAAGAACGGGACCAACGAAGAGTGAAGAGAGTCGTCCAACGTGACAGAAGTACAACCCCTTCCGCAAATTGCTCCAGATTTCAAAGATGGGCCATTAACAAGTGTCAGCATGCAAACCATTCAACGAAACATCGATTTGGCTCTCGGAGTCGAAGGTCCACTCATGTACTCTTGATGGTTGCACGACAAAGTTTCACGCCTCGCCTGGGCTTGTCGACACAGACATGGGACTGTTTAAGACTGGAAACATGTTGCCTGGTCGGACATGTCTCGTTTCAAATTGTATTGAACGGATGGACGTGTATGGATATGGAGACATCCTCATGAATCCATGGACCCTGAATGTCAGTAGGGGACTGTTCAAGCTGGAGGCGGTTCTGTAATGGTGTGGGGCGCGTGCACTTTGAGTGATACGGAACACCTGATACGTCTATATACTAGTCTGACGGGTGACACGTCTATAAGCATCTCTCTGATCACCTGCATCAATTCATATCCATCACGCATTCCGACGGACTTGGGCAGTTCCACCAGGGCAATATGACTCCCCAGACGTCCAGAATTGTTGCAGAGTGGCTCCAGGAACACACTTCTGAGTTTAAACAATTTTGCTGGCCACCAAACTCCCGAGACATGAACAAACTCTCACCTCTTTTTATGAAGGTGAGCTAAGAATGTGACTCCAACAAGATCTAAGTTTACTGATCTACCTTGTTTCGGAAAACGAGATATAATTCCATCCTCATTTGTGGGGAAAATGCCAGTCGTCTTAAAACCTGCTGGCAGATTACTTGGCGATTTAGTCTCCATCTCGTCCAATACAGTTTTTAATAACGTAGAGGACTGGTCTTCATGAAAACATGCTGATTTCTTTCCAGCATCAGCCGCTTTTCGTTTGGTTAAAATGTCTCTCCGATTTGCTGCCGAGGGCTTAAAGTAGGCTATATGGAGGTGCCGCGTGTCAAATGTAAGGAGTAGGGTGGCAGGCAAACAAATTGGCTATGGAATGACAAATTATCTCGAATTACAGTCTTAGTATCTTCTTGTTTCCTGAGCATAGGCGGAAGGTGGGCGATAAACCAGTCGTCAGATATTGCATACTTACTTCGGTTGTACCTAGCACCCGCTGGTCCGTTTTCTGACCAAGTTGTCCAAAGATGTTCCGCTTGATATATTGTGTATGGCGAGAAAGATGATTATGCAGCATTGCTATAAAACATGAAAATGACAGTAGCCTTTGTATAATTTATTATCCTCTTTGGAAATTTGCATCCTCGGCGACGATCCGTTATTTAATTACACTACAATATAACGTTAAGCTGTGAGAAGGCGTGAAAAAGCAGGCACACTACGAAGCGCATTGGGCGCTAGCTAGTGCTGCTATCTGTCGAGGAAATGGTTAATCAGATGTATACGAGCGTTGCAGCAGATCTTGAACTAATTTGATAATTTTTTTGGATTTGGGTCCAAGTTACGCCCCACGACTCAGCCAGTTTACGGTACTACGAACGTATCCGTTAGGGCAATGAGGCGAAATTTGGCATTAGTGGGCTATGGCATAGGTGATCGAGGCGAGTGTCTTTGCTAACAGCACGACAGCACGTGCGGTACCTCTCCTGCGCTTGTTATCATATTGGTTGCACCCTGTAAGACAGATCAGTCCCGATTTGAGATGGTAAAAACTGATGGTAGGGGTTAGTGTGTGGCGTAGACCTAGGAAGGCATGGCCGCAAGTTGTCAACAAGGCACTGTGCAAGCTGGTGGTGGCTCCATAATAGTGTGGGTTGCGTTTACCTGGAACGGACTGGGTCCTCTGGTCCAGCTGAACGGATCATTGACTATAAAGGATTGTATTCGGCTACTTCGAGACCATTTACACCCATTCATGGACTTCATGTTGCCAAACATGCTACTGGGCCACAACTGTTCGGGACTGTTTTGAAGGACATTCTGGCAATTCGAGCGAATGATTTGTTTGTCCAGATCGCCCAACATGAATCCCGTCGAAGGTGAGTTCTTGCACAAAATTCTGCATCTGCAACGGTTTCGCAATTATGGATGGCTATAGAGGCAGTATGAATCAATATTTCTGCAGGGCATTTCGAATGGCTTGTTGCGTCCATGCCACGTCGAATTGCTGCACTACGCCGGGCAAGAAATTGTCCGGCACGATATTACGAGGTATTCGACGACGTGTCATGTCTGCGTAAAAGCTACCCTATGGGAAACCAAGGATAATGATTTTGTGAGTGTGTATTATAAACCATTTCTGTTTCACTTGTAGTCACAACGAAGCTTCTGGAACTCTAAATCACAGTATAACACATACAATCACAACGCTCCAGCTCATTTTTGTTATACTCTGCGAAAGCGGCGCTCCAAGTGGCCAGCAAGCTACCCTTCTCAAGGCAATACCAGACGAGGGCAACTAGCATAGTTTATATTAATTTGTAACGTAGTTGTTTACAATGGGGACTGTGTGGTGCCATAAAAATCGACAATAATTGCAGAACGACAGGACATTTGTTTTTCTTTAGCTTCGTTAGGGCGAATGAAGCGATGGATTACAGACCAGTTTGTTATCCTCCAGTCAGAAGACTGATGATGAAAAAAAGTAGTCAGGGTGGGAAGTAACAGAAGCTGAGGATGTGGATGTTGAGGTCAATATTTTAAGAAGGTTATAAATTTTCACAGTATTTTATTGACCAAAAAATATCACAATATTAGAAAAAAGACTCACAATTCAATATTTCAATGTTTACTACGAAGTATGTAAGAGGGGAAGGTTTTCTATAGGAAGCCCTTATCGATGACGTTGACAATGAGGTCGAGGACCCTCTGCTGGCAGTTGGGCGTCTTCCTGGTGAAGGGCGCCTGCAGGCCGCGCACGAACTCTGCCAGGGCGTCACCCTCGTCGGCCGGCTGCCTGTCAGCGCCGCCGCCCCCGCCACCCTCGTCCAGGGTGAGCACGACGTTGAGCAGGCCGGCGCCCAGCACGTAGGGCGCGGCGGCGGCAAGCAGCGCGTCGAGCGCGGGCCGCGCGGGCGCCAAGGCTGACAGCCCCAGCGGGGCCAGGCCGGCCTGCAGGCCGCGCTCCCACTCGCCCACCAGCTCAGACCACTCGCCGGCCGACAGCTGCCGCGACGGTGTCGTCAGCAGCGCGTACGCCACGTCCAGGCCCATCGGCGCCCACCTAAGGCACGCAAGCAGGCGGTTCATCGTCTACACCAGTGGTTCAGAAACTGGGGGTGTAATCACCCCCTGAGGGTAAAATTAAATTATGTCAGGGGTAAAAACTACACCATTCCATCACGTTTCAGTCACGAAACTAAACTGCCAAAAAACATGATTAAAACAATTTCATAAAACTATATGTTATCACTAATTATTTTCTCTCAATTAGTAGCAGTAATGCAGGTTCCTCACACAGTGACCCACTACACATACAGGGTGAAAAGTATTTAAACTGACAAACTCGGTGAGGTTGTCCTATTTTTCGCTAATCTATTGTGCTATTTTTCCCTAGTGTTTTTTCCTATGAGGATTATTTAAACTGGTGGAGGCCATGCTACGATCTTCAGTCGCTAGAGGCCATGCTACGATCTTCAGTCGTAATCAACTGCTGTCCACCAGTGTAGTAGTGCATTGGCTCTGTTTACTAATGGAGCGATACAGCTGGAGGGAGTACACTGGTATGGTTGGTGCGTACGACGTAGCACACCACAACGGACGAGCTGCACAGCGGGTTTATCAACAATATCCTAATCGCCGTATCCCGCATCGTACGACCTTTGCTGCCGTGTACCAACGTCTGCGTGAGTCCGGGTCATTTAGCAGATTACCTGGACAGGGAAGCCGTCGCACAGCAAGAACGCTGCAATTTGAGGAAGCTGTCTTGCAGCGTGTGGATCGGGATTCTTCAATCAGCACTCGTGCAATTTTACGTAACATGGTGACAAATCAGACGAATGTAAGAACAGTCCTTCGAGAGCAATTGTTACGTCCATTTCACTTAGATCGTGTCCACAACCTGGAACCAGTTTATTATCCACCCAGAGCACAGTTTTTGCACTGGTACCTGGAACAGTGTGAAATGCATCCTACAGTTCCAGCTTCTGTGTTGTTAACCGATGAAGCAACGTTCGGGCGTGATGTAAAATTCGCATGTTTGGAGTGAGGGTAACTCATACGCCACAGTTACTAGCGCTCGTCAAGTGCGCTTCTCCGTTAATGGGACTGATGACCACACCAGTTAAGTCCCATAGTGCTCAGAGCCATCTGCGTTAATGTGTGGGTCGGTGTTGCTGGGGACTGTTTAATTGGGCCGTATCTGCTACCTAGCCCATTAAATGGCAGGCACTATTAAGATTTTCTCACCAGAGCATTGCCAGAATTGCTGGAAGACGTCCCGCTCCCTACAAGACAACGCATGTGGTTCCAAGATGTCGGGGGCGCCGGCACATTTCAGACGTCGTGTGCGACGATTCCTGGCCAGACGGTTCCCAGAAACATGGATTGGCAGATGTGGTCCTGTACCATGGCCTGCTCGATCCCCAGATATGTCCCCTCTGGACTTTGTGTGGGAAGAGAT
This sequence comes from Schistocerca serialis cubense, assembly GCF_023864345.2. Taxonomy (NCBI): domain Eukaryota; kingdom Metazoa; phylum Arthropoda; class Insecta; order Orthoptera; family Acrididae; genus Schistocerca; species Schistocerca serialis. Next base: position 441,242,150 of record NC_064641.1, on the reverse strand, counting down.
GCGTAACCTTGTTTACGCAACTCCTGTTGGATCAAAAGAGGATCTGGTTGCCCCGGATAGTAGTAGTAGTAGCAGCAGCAGCAGCAGCAGCAGCAGCAGGAACAATTCAGGATACTCCTGGGGTTTTTGCCCGTGTCAGACAGAACATCATCCGACGGTGTAACCTTTGTTTACGTGCCAGTGGAGACATTTTTGGAAAATCTACTGTAACTGAAATTGGATTGTGTTAATGTATTGTCTCTTGGTCATAAAAATGGAAAAGTGTTTGTTGGTTTAATTTGTCGCCAGATAAATCTTCCTCTACCAGTTTAAATACCCCTCATACGAAAAAATGACATTAGGGACAAATATTTATTTTAATGTCCCCTACAACCTCCCAGAGTTTGTCGGTTTAAATACTTTTCACCCTGTATAGGCTGCTTTTCGTCCCATACATCGCTGATGTAAACAGTGAGTCTTATATGTAACAAATGCTACATATCTCAAGAAAATGTCTTCAAGTTGTAGATAGTACCGGCAGTAGTCCAGAAATAGCTTCATTACTCGCTTCGAGGAGGAGGAGATTACTGTTAAACGTCCCTTCGACAACGAGGTCATTAGAGACAAAGCTCGGATTAGGGAAGGAAACCAGCGGTGCCCTTTCAAAGGAATGATCCTGGCATTTGCCTGAAGCGATACTCGCTTCGAAACAGATAAATGAATTAATTGACAGCACGACACAACAGTAACTACGTAAGGGCTACTACACTGCTGTACACAGTTTTATTATTATTACACACAACGCATTAACTGCCTAAAGTCCTCCAATTTCTGCCAGTTCAGAATTAAGGACTGCAGCAGTGAACAGATTTACGAACAGTAAGTACCGTGCACACATCTTAACTTGTTTGATTTTAAATCAGGTTGCACTGTGCACGTCAAGCAAGTACCGTAATGGAGGGGATTAATGCAGGAGAAGCAAGTTTGGTAACAAGCATAGCTTCACTGCCGATAGTTAGCGTTCTTTTCTGAAGAGGAATCGTGGGTACCACTTGCGATGCACCACAAATTCTTCCGTCATTCATTCCATAAAACAAACACACACACACACTATCATCATCTTTAATCATTCTAAAAATAAAAATAATCCAAAAAGTGTACAGTTTAGTAAGGTGAAAAAAAGAAAGAAAAAGGCGTGGGTAATGGTCTAAATATGGTTGGGAACCACTGGTGTAGATACCACCAGTAACCCCAGATTCCTTAAAAAATCCAACTCCCATGTTAAAAAAAATAATAGAAAAAGCTTCAAACGTCTGAGTACTTCACAAATGAGCTAATGTGTTAAATACGACTGTCGGAACTTTAATAGTGGCAACTATTTATTTACAGCTCTTAGAAAATAGATACGTGTTTCAAAGTTTTACTGACCTTCAAAGTAGTCACCAGCATTGTGTAAAGCCGTTGCCAGCGATGTGCAAGTTGTAGGATACTCTTAGCAGTCCCAGTTGTGTTGACAGTTCGAGCGGTGCGGTCTATTGTCCGACGAATTTGTACCAGTTCTGAAGCGAATGCCGTGAGGTGTTTCCTTCAGTTTAGAAATCTAGTTGAACTCACGAGGGTTTAAGTCAGGGGAGTGCAGTAGGTGGCAGAGCACTTGGCAGTCCCATCAGTCAAACAAATCAGTAACAGCTTGCACTGTATGTGCTTGAGCGTTGTCCTACAAAATGATGGTCAGGTCCTGAAGAAAGTGTCACATAATTCTGTGTCTATGCTGTTCATTTTTGGAACACGACCTACGACCAGCTTAGAGACAGAAGTGATGATACTTTCTGCAGGACCTGACCATCATTTTACAGGACAATGCCCAACCACGTACAGCACAAGCTGTTACTGATTTGTTTGACTGATGGGGCTGCTAAGTGCTATACCACCTACTGCGCTCCCCTGACTTAAGCCCGCGTGAATTCAACTCTATGCCTAAACTGAAGCGAACAACTCACGCCATTCGCTTCAGAACTGCTACAAATTCTTCTGGCAATACACCGCGCCGCTCGAACTGTCAACACAACTGGCACTGCAAAGATTATCCACTTCCATATCGCTGGCAGCGGGTCATACACAATGCTGATGACTACTTTGAAACACGTATCTGTTTTGTACGAGCTGTAAATTAATAGTTGTCACTATTGAAGTTCCAACCCTCTTACTTGACATTAAGCACGGAAGTGAGAAAATGTTTGAAATTAGGTCAGGTTGTCACTGAAGTGATACCACATGCAATACGAAACGCAAAGCGACTTGTGATATGCCATAGAAACAGCCCGCATTGAAGCGTTCGTAGAAATATTGTTGGAGCGACTTCATCGGTTCACACTGGGATGACAGCCATGTGACAGTGACACGATTCTCTGCTTAGGCGTCTGGCGCAACACGGACTGCTTGTTGCTCCATACATCGGTAACATATAACGGACAGTCAAATGAAAACTGGAAAACTGCCACGACAAGAATGGATCCAATCGAAAGTGCCTAAGACATTTGTCCAATGGGAGACAAGACGATCAGTTTCCGTTTCATAGAACGCAGTCGGCCGCTGATGGGTCCACAGCTGCACTTCCCCACACGACTGAATCAGTGTCCACGCTTCTCTTCCTTCAGTTTGCCAGAACTTTGAAGACCACACGGTGAAATCTCCCGGCTGTACAGAGGATGTGAATGTATGCTTTCCCGGCGTATACAGCTGGCGAAGAGTTCTCGGGCTTCCAGCCGGGTGGCGGTGTCTTCAAACTGCGACGTTTCGACGAGTGACATACTCATCATCTTCTGGCGAAGTCAAGTCAAGTCAAGTGACTTCGCCAGAAGATGATGAGTATGTCACTCGTCGAAACGTCGCAGTTTGAAGACACCGCCACCCGGCTGGAAGCCCGAGAACTCTTCGCCAGCTGTACAGACGATGTTGCAGAGTTTCCTCACAAAATTGCTGAAGCGCAGCAATGCGGCATAATGTCAAAACGCCGAACAGTACTGTCTGACCGAATCATTCTGTTGTACGATAGCGCCCGCCCCCACACTGCCAATAAAATGAAGATAAGGAAACACTGCAAGATCCTCCATACAGCCCAGGTCTTCCACCGTATGATTTTCATATCTTCGGCAAGCTGAAGAAAGAGATGCATGAGCGTCGGTTTCAGTTCGATGAGGTAGACCAACAATGGGTGCAGTTGTCGATCTGTCAGCAGCCGACTGCGTTCTATGAAACTGCAGTTGATCAATTGATCGTCTCGTCTCTCAGTCGGATAATTGTCTTAGTACGTATGGTGATTACGTTTGAATGGACTCATTCCATAGTCCCATTGTTGCGGTTGTTAGGATTTCATCTGACGGACCCTTTTACACGGGGAGAGAAATTTCAATTTATTTGACGTGCCTCAAAAATAATTGTTTTATATAGTTGAAGCAATGGCGTATCTGTCTCTATAGTTTGTTTGTAGTATAACTTACCTTTCACGCAAAAATTTGAAAACCACTGTTTTGGAATTCACACGTGTTTTCCACTATTCAATCTGTCTCATTCGAGTTTGAGAAAACTATTCGGTAAAAAAAAAATTATTTTGCATATTATACTCAGATATTACAGCTTGATAATGAACACTTTGTTTCCTCTGTTACCCACAGTTATTGTGACATTTCGAAATTAAATAAAACACGGCGCATAATTCGGAAAGCTTGCAGTAAAAGCTTGCTGGTAGGGTATAAAATGCTGTATACCAAATTTAGGCTAACGCAGCGGAATTTTTTTTGACGCAGGAAGAAGAGTCATACCTCTTTCCAGTCTGAAACAAAGATGTGGCATATTAGGAATTTTGTGTGCTTTCTCCCTTGTGACTCACAGTCTGCCGTTCACTTACGTAATAAAATGAAATACCATGCCCGAGGCAGGATTCGAACCTGCGACCGTAGTGGTCACGCGGTTCCAGACTGTAGCGCGTAGAACCGCGCGGCCACCCCGGCCGGCATATTTTACAGTGCTGCACCCAGTTTGGATGACTCAGTGCATCCTCTCCAGGTCTTATCTGACAGTGAGAGGGTGACCTCCAAACGTATACACGATCCCATCAGTGGCCAAAATCTGTGGATCAGCTTCTGCAGAATATTGTAAAAGCGATGTTGTGTCTGCACCCATCAACTTCCAACGAGGTGATGTTATTTCATCTTATAACGTATTTGAAAATTGTCCGCAATGAGCCTGGCCGCGACAGACCACCTGCTGCCGTCCGCTGTGTCTTGTTTGTTCTGTCGATCTTGTGGGAAGGTGATAGTCCAACGGATAATCGTCACATCGCACGATCATGATCACAACGTGACTTATAGCATATTGTTTCGCTTCTGTGATAACTGTCTCTTAAGCAAAAGCAATTTTTTACTCATCACATAGTTTGACACGATAAACGCTGAACTATATGTCGTACAATGATATAAGTTTGCAGGTACATTCAGTGCTACATGTGAACACTGTCTGAAAACTGTTGTGAATGGAGTCGGCAGTAAGGAAGTAATAAATTAGAACATAATGCCTGTTGCTCAAGTTTTACGTGTCAGTGAGAAAGAGTTTCATAGTAGTTTGAAATTATATTTAAAGTTTGTTGAAAGTCGTTAAGACCACTCATTCTCAAATATTGGGCAAGTATAGTCTGATTGATAAGTTTCACTTATGGACCGTCTGACAGCAACTGAATAAAACACAATTTTAGTGCCATACGCGTTTCGCCTTTATTTTCTGCAAGGCATCATCAGTGGCAGGTTGCGTAGACAGTTTCTTACATATTACGCTCCTGTTGCATTTTTGGTGTTGGTCTTCTTCCTACGATCGCCAATTTGCTGTTTTTTCCACATTCCACAGCACTATGCACTCAGTGCCATACCTCTTTCCAGTCTGCACTATGCACTCAGTGCATAGTGCTGTGGAATGTGCAAAAAACAGCAAATTGGCGCTCGTAGGAAGAACAAAAACACCAAAAATGCAACAGGAGCGTAATATATAACAAACTGTCTACGCAACCTGCCACTGATGATGCCTTGCAGAAAATAAAGGCGAAACGCGTATGGCACTAAAATTGTGTTTTATTCAGTTGCTGTCAGACGGTCCATAAGTGAAACTTATCAATATACCGTAGTATTACGCGCAACTGAGGACAGGACCACAAAAGTTGAAGATAGTCTGGGTAATTTGCGCGCCAGGAACTACACTGCCTGAAGACATGCAGTTTCTAATTTTAGTACTTGATTTTTTTGTTAAGTCTTTAACGTAAGGTTATACCTCTTAATGGGCAGATGACAGCATTTTAAATTTTTAAATTCGGTTAATAATTATATGAAATACTGATAATCTGATTTTTGTTGCCACTGGAAACCCATAGACAGTAACCTGCAGCTGGAACCGTGAACTGGATAAGTCAATCAGTACTAAAGATAATGGATAAAGCGTTGGCTTAAGTTTTATTTGTATTATCGGTTTCGATAAGTCATCCTCAGATTCACACATCTAATTAATGCGGAACGCACCTCGTCCTGCTGATGAGCTGCAGTTCACTGTTACTACATCTGTGGATCCGAGGATGACGTATCGAAACCGGTAATTCCTATTAAGCGCACAATGTCACTCCAATGACCTCATGGGAATTGCAAGTGATCAGCGTGTAAGGTGACGCCTTGGAGCCACCTTAGTTCTACTTATAGCAGCTACGTTTAGTAAGCTACACGTAGATACGTTTCATAAGCTACTGTATGCAGGGTGTAACAAAATTTAACTCAAAACTTCGAGTATTATGAAGTCTTAAGAAACAAATTGAGGATAGCAACCCAGGTCGGGAAGCATCATCCAACGACTCTACAGATATTACACCGTCTAACGTCTGCCGCCAGGCATCCCCTTCAGTAGCTAATGTGAGCTTGTACGCTGATGGGCAGTAAATGGAATTACTCGTAATTAGCCTGACGCCATTATGCATGCACGATGGCAGACAACGCGTCCACGAGTGACAGCAGCAGTGTGGAGCGTACAGACTGAAGTTTAAGGCAGAGAATAATTACTTAGCTGCAGCCGTTGGCCCCTGGAACGCTTTCTAGCGTCGTCGTGTGACGTTTCCGGATAAAAATGCGTATCTTCAATTTCTTCAAGACACTACAACCGACGAGGTTTCTAGGCATTGCCTTGTTAACATTGCACGTGGCTCGGTGGAAAAAACCCATGCTTGTCACGTATGGAAGATTTACTCACATTCGTAAGCGTTAAGGACCTTTTGAGGATTTGTGAATGGTCAGTGTCTATCATTATTTTACAAAATATGCCTGTAACTGAGTCAGGTACACTCCCAGGCATAACGCATAAAATGTAAAACAATTTAGATAGAAAACGGTTAGATTTTGATTTTCGGAAGACCTTATACAAGTATTTTAGAAAAAATTTTTTGATTCCAAAAATAATTTACATTTGAAAGAGGAATATTATTTTCAGAGGGTGCTTCTCGTTTCTCAATAGAATTTTAATTTGCAATAATACTTTAGTTTTGTGTCTTCGTGACTTTGAAACAAAAGCAGCACATACATCTGTGCAAGAAAACTTGTGTCATTTGGAATTGGTTCAGAAAAAGCTCTGAATCATCACGTGAACCGTAATTAATAAAAAAGGCGTCGACTACGCTCTGCGGCTTCATTGGGGTTTTTGCTGCATTCTAAACACAGTGCCTTTGGCTTTCTTTTTGGTAATCTATTATTTTTCTTGCTAAACTGAAGGACACTAACAGTAAATCTTCCATACGTGACAAGTGACTTTTATATTGTAAGTTCATGTACTGACACGTTTCATGACCTTTGAGATTTGCTCCTCAATTTGGTCCTACGGAACTTGACATGTAAGTAAATAAAAAAATAAAGGAATTTATTGACTTTTTGTCACTTAAACATTAGAGTTTCAAATCTCAGCTAGGAGGCAAACATAGACCGTCGGCGCATAATATCTGCATATGACTCTTGAATGAGGTAATACCTGAAATTGTGATGAACAGTTCACATTCAAACCAAAACTTCTATCTGATAGAATCAGGCAGTTGGGAAAAGCCTCTTCATAAATGACTATGGAAATAGACAGAAAATGTTTACGTATGAGAATGAAATGAAGACTAAATTATTATCTTGTGCAATACTGAACGCTTTTGTTTCACAACGTATATTCTGTGGCAATTTCAGCGAATCTGCCGTTTGATTTCTCTGATCTATATTCAAAACTAGTTCAAATAAGTTTTCAACGCAGCTCAGGAAATATCTTATGAAAGAAGAAGTTGAACTCAATTTATTTTGTTTACAAAGAAATGTCTTTCTATGAACACAAAAATATGTGCTGATATTGTCAGTTTTTTAATCTATACAGTTTATGTAAGTGAGAAAACGTTTGAATTAGCAGTGAAAGAGAAATGGGACCAAAGCCTGGAAGTTTGATAGTGGTTGTGAAGCTAGACAATCTGAAAAGAGAAATCGAAAGACTCAATCCAGTTACAGGGGGGTTAGGGAAGTGAAATGGAAGGAGGATAAAGACTTCAGTCAATTATAGGGTAATAACAGCAGCATTAAATGGTATTACGGAAGTGGATTCGTTAAAAATAGGAAGGTAGGGCAATAGTTACTGCGAATAATTCAGTGGTAGGGTTGTTCTTACCATAATCTAAAGCAAACCAAGGCCTACAACAATACTTCAGGTACAAATGACATCCGAAGTAGAATATGAGGAGAGGAAGAAAATATTTGACGATACTGAACAAGATATTCAGTGTGTAAAGGGAAATGAAATCTATTAGTCATGGACGTTTGGAACGCTATAGTAAGGGAATGAATTACGGGAGGATATGGGCCTGAAAGAAGGAATGACAAGAGAAAGGCTAAGTTCTGCAATAATTTCTAGCTAGTGATAACGAATACACGGTTCAAAAATGACCTGAAAAGGAGGTACACTTGGGAAGGGTCCAGAGAGACAGGTACGTGTCAACTGGATTGCATCATGGTCAGACATTCAGAACTAAGACACTGGATTGTAAGGCACACCCAGCAGCAGATGAAGACTCAGCCAATTTAGTTATGATGAACAGACTTAAGTTTAAAAGAATCGCCCAGAAGAATCTGTGGAGAAAAGTGGGATAATGAAGTACTGAGGAATGTGAGAAGTTCTCTATGACAGTAGACACTGTGATAATAGATACCACATTAGACAGTTCAGCTGAAGTGAAATGCACATGTCTAAAAAGAGCAATTATAGAAGTTGGACAGACTAATGTACGTACAAGTATGGTAATTCCGAAGAAGATTTGGGTAACAGAAATACTTCAAATGACTAATGAAAGAAGACAGTCAAATATTGCCCAGGAAAAGACAGGAATGCCGTAATTTGTGAAATAAATAGGAACTGCGGGAAAGCCAAAGCGAAATGGTTGCGGAAAAAAAGGAAGAAATCAAAAAAATAAGTCGTAGATAGGACTGCGTCAGCGTATAAACAAAAAAGTCGAGATAATATTTCGTGAAATTAAAAGAAACACGTGAGCATTCAGAGTACGAGCAGAATTTCACTGTAAACGCAGTGGAAAGGCAGATGGGTAGGGAGAGTGCATTGAAAACCTCTACGAAGGGAGTAGTTTGATGGCATGAAAGGAGGAGAAATGGGAGTCGTTATGGAGGACGTAAGTGATCCAGTATTAGAGCCAGAGGTTAACAGAGCTTTGGAGACTAGCGATCAAGTAAGGCAAAAGAGGTAGATAAGGTTCCAACGAAATTTCTAAAAAGCATTGAGGGGATGTTGCTACCAATTGACTACTCAATTTCGTGTGTAGATTATTAGTCTAGACACATACAATTAGACTTCAGGAAACATATCATCGGCGAAAGGGCAGACAAGTACAATCAGCTTAACGTCTCATCCACACAAGCTTCCGACAAGATTAACACGCAGAAGAATGGAAATGAATATCGAGGAGTTGTTAGAAGAGGAACGCTTCGGCTTTCGGAAAGTTAATGGCACCAGAGTGACCCGAGCGCCATTGAGTTAGTAGACTGTTCTGTCTGGCGCCACTGTGTCAGGTGTAGTATCGACTATCCCTCTTGCCGTCCCATTGCCAACATCTTCGAGGAAGAGTTGTGTAATGGATCTGGGAGATGTTATTTTTTTTACCGTATTTGTCGATACTGAATTGAAAATGTTTTCTTATTTTTTTGTCAGAATTTATTATAATTTGTCTTATTATATGTTAATTTACTTCTGTTTTTGAGAGTAAAAGCATATTGATTACTATTAGAAAATGTATCGAAGAATAGCAAAGAAACTGATTGTGTAAAATATCTTTGACGGAGTAGTCTTTGACTATAGTCAGTCCGAGTCGGAAGCTAACTCTTGGTGTGTGTTGACGGAAGAACAATGTGAAGGTCGCAGTCATACATAATTTTGAATTATGTCACTATTATTTTTGTATTAACTAAAAAGAAGAAACTAAATTGGAAGAAACTGTATTTGAAACACCAAAATGAGAGAAACACGCTGAACCACGTCATTTCCTGCAGCCGACAACGATGCATTGTGGAATCAGACAACTGAAGCCAAGACTTATATTTGCTTGCAAACGTCTAATGGAAAAGGTACTGTCACGAAATATGGCAAATTTAAGTTTATAAAAAATAGTGACCATATTTTCAACTTGTGTAATAACCGGGATGCCATATTTCAGTTGGTATCTGTGAGTTGTGTCCTTATAAAGTCTTTGCCTGCAGATTGTATATATAAAGTTTGAGGATTGGCGGTAGCGACGTGACAAGAGATGGTGACGAGGTCCGAGCGGCCGAAGCCACGAGCTGCGCGCTACGCGACGAGGGCCCGCACAGGGCGTGATGTCAGAGTACTTCATCGGCGTCGACTGCAAGCAGCAGGCCGACATTGTCAGTGGGTTGGCAACATTTGTGTCGGACGACCGCTCGTGTCTTGGCTTCCCTCGCCTACCTGGCTTTCATCGGCACCACTCAGTAACCGATGCTATGCACCATGGATCCATGGAACCATTAGTTGATAAATGGGAGTAACGTTCTGTAATACTCGTGGTGATTTGTATCATTGTCTACCTGTCCACATTATTTTCTGGTTTGTACCCGACCCTCTAAGTTTTACTGGGTCGGCTTTTTGGTCGTAAATATAGGCCACAGTATTGTACTAAGACACTACCGGTTGTTTGAAAATTTGTCCCGCTGTTATATTGCCTTTTCTTGCTGGTTGAACCCGATCATTAATGTTCTGATGAATCAGCTCCTGGTCGTAAATACAGCCAGAACATTTGTACTAAGGCACAGGTTGCGGTTAAACAAAAGAGGGCACCTTGTGGTTAGATTTAGGTGTTAATTGGTTCAATTCTTTGATCGTAGTTGCATTTTTCAGTTACTAGTCATAATCTGAACAACCTGTTGTACTAAGCTGTTAGTTTCTGTGTTTGAAAGACCGGGTCATTATTGGTGTATTTTAGCTGGATCTTGTGGTTCCGCCGAATGAGTTCTCTTGTAGTAAGTGTTCACAAGGAATGTCTTAAGACGTTCCCTCAGAGCGGTCTTAATAACTAACTTTGAAAATATTAACAGCCAACTGTCACTAGGGCTTTAGTCAAAATAAGATTGTCAAAGGGGACGGGTTGGGATCCAGTCCCACCTTGGTTGCCAATTGAAATTAAGAGGTTGGTTGCTTTGAAGTAAGCTTTATTATCAAATAGTTCAAATGGCTCTGAGCGCTATGGGACGTAACATCTGAGGTCATCAGTCCCCTAGAACTAAGAACTACTTAAACCTAACTAACCTAAGGACATCACACACATCCATGCCCGAGGCAGGATTCGAACATGCGGCAGTAGCGGTCGCGTGGTTCCAGATTGAAGCGCCTAGAACCGCTCGTCCACAGGGCCGGCGCTTAATCATTGTCTTACTGTTTCCTAATCTGTTTAACCTTTAAGCCAGGCGCGCATCTTAACGCCAAACTTTTTGACATACAGATTTCAAATTAAAAGTTACGTCGTCTGATTTGAATAACTGAATTACTCTTGTCACCAATGGTGCTTATATAGTTTTCGTGTGTTGCATAAGGGCATTTAATAAAAGAGACAGTGTCCAGCGCGGTAGTAAACACCGCTGTTTCACCTGATGACGGGCAGACTGCAGATCCGGCTGCCTTGTAATCATTGTCATATTGTTTGCTGTTTTGAATTCTTTTGCAAAGGCTTATTCATCGTGAGGTTTAAGGTCAAAAGAATTTTGCAAATTTGTTCATTTTGTAAATAATTTTTTTGTTATATATATTGTTAAATAAACAGGTTGTGCGAGAAAGTTATATTGGTGGATCCTCCCAAGTTTTCCTTAATTCCAGTAAGTACCACGTATCACAGGAAGTTCTGGTGTTGCGATTTACAATGGAAACTAGACGTAAGGAAATGCATGTTCATTGGATTTATTGACCTACAAAACGTTTTCAACAATGTAACCTGGATCAAAATTCGGAGAAAATTTGGAATAAGCCATGGCGAAAAAGAAATATACAGTATATACAAGAACCAAGAGGGAACAACAAGACTGGAAGACCGAGGACGAAGTGTTCCCATTATAAAGGGTGTAATAAAGGGGCGCATCATGCAATCATTACGTCAAAGAAACAATGACTGAAATAAACCAAACTTTCAGGAGTGGGATTAAATTGTAAGGTGAAAGGATACCAAAGATAAAGTTCGTTGATGATATTGCTAGCCCCAGTGAAAGGAAGGAGGACTTGTTGAACGTAACGAATCGTCTAATGAATGCAGAATGTGGAGTAAGAATAAACTGATGAATGAAGTAATGAGTAGCAGAAATGAAATTAGTGAAACTTAACACCAAAACTGGGGAACATGAAGTAGATGAAATGAAGTACTTTAACAAGGACGACATGAAAGGCATACTAGCCGGCCGGGTTGGCCGAGCTGTTCTAGGCGCTTCAGTCTGGAACCGCGCGACCGCTACGGTCGCAGATTCGGAATGCTACCTCGGGCATGGATGTGTGTGATGTCCTTAGGTTAGTTACATTTAAGTAGTTCTAAGTTCTAGGGGACTGATGACCTTAGAAGTTAAGTCCCATAGCGCTCAGAGCCATTTGAACCATTTGAAAGGCATACTAGCGCTGGCCACGAGGCTGGGTTGGTTGGTTGGTTGGTTGGTTGGTTTAAAAGAGGGGGGGGGGGGTGGGGGAAGGGACCAAACTGTTAGGTCATCAGTCCCATGTTTCGAATAAAACAATGCCATAAGGGTGAGAATAACACAAGCGAGACTGACAACACAAAACGGAGAGAAACGAAAAACCACATGAACGACGGAAGGGCAACAAACGCTAAAATGGACAAAAGGGGTGAAGAAAGCCACAGAAACGCAAGAAACAGGTAGAAGAGATTAAAACGACAAAACAGATTACCATGGATGGCTGATCATGAGAATAAAAAGAAGACAGCCATTATGCAACGTATTAAAATCTCCGTCCTAAAAGCACTAGGATGGAGGGGACAGAAGGACAAAGGACACGCTCTATAAATTAGATAAAATGATAAAGCCCACCCTCACGAATAAAACTTAATACTAAATCAGCCGATGAGGTGTTTTAAGTTAAAATTAACGGCAACGTGTCCCGTAACCTAAGATTTCGTCGCACGGCAGTCAAACTGGGACAGTGCACCAGAATATAGGCCACTGTCAACCAGGTGCCGCATTGACACTGAAGCGGGTCTTCACGGCGCAGGAGGCAGCCGTGGGTTGCCCAAGGGAGGCCAATGCGGAGCCGGCCGAGAACCACAGAGCCCCTGCGAGGGGCCCGCATGGAGGACTACCACACATTCGTAATCTCCTTAATGGCACGCCGATTGTTGTGTGTACTGAGACTATGCCATTCCGTCTCCCAAAGCCGAGAAACCTTGGGGCGTAAAAACGAACACAGGTCAGTCATTGGAATGCCGATCTCCATAAGCGGTTTCCGTGTAGCCTGTCAGCAAGTTCGTTGCCTGGGATTCCGACATGTCCTGGGGTCCACACAAACACCACTGAACGACCGGACCGTTCCAGGGCATAGATGGACTCCTGGATTGTCGCTACCAAAGGATGACGAGCGTAGTACTGGTCGATAGCTTGTAGGCTGATCAAGGAGTCAGTACACACAAGAAACGACTCCCCAGGGCATGAATGGATGTGCTCAAGAGTACGAGATATAGCCATCAGCTCTGCAGTGGTTCAAATGGTTTAAATGGCTCTGAGCACTATGGGACTTAACATCTATGGTCATCAGTCCCCTAGAACTTAGAACTACTTAAACCTAACTAACCTAAGGACATCACACAACACCCAGTCATCACGTGGCAGATAAAATCCCTGACCCCGCCGGGAATCGAACCCGGGAACCCGGGCGTGGGAAGCGAGAACGCTACCGCACGACCACGAGCAGCTCTGTAGTGAAAACACTGCAGCCATCTGGCAAGGAATGCTGTTCAGTAGGTCCTCCATGGACATACGCGAAACCGACATGACCATCAGCCATCGAGGTGTCGATGTAAACCACTTCATGGTCTCGGTACATGTCAGGAATCGAGAGGAAGTGACAGTGGAGAGGCGCAGGATGAACTCAGTCCTTTGGGCCATGTGAAAGGCCCAGGCGAAGCCGCGGCCCAAGTGTACACCATGGAGGTGTACGCGAATAGACCTCGAGTATAGGTGGTAAAGGCAAGGACTCCAGTTCAGATAGAAGGGATCGAACACTAACTGCAATTGTAAGCCCTGACCTGGGCCACCGATGCGGGAGATGAACCGCCGTGGGTGGGGAAAGGAGACGGTAATTCGGATGCGGAGGAGAACTACGAACGTGTGCAACGTAACTAGCGAGCAGTTGTGCACGCCTGACCTGCAATGGAGGGACTCCAGCCTCCGCCAGGAGGCTAGTCACCAGACGCGGCCTAAAAGCTCCCGTCGCTAGTCTAACGCCACAGTGGTGCACTGAGTCGAGTAAACGCAACGCTGAGAGCGCCGCCGAACAATAAACCAGACTCCCATATTCGAGACAAGATCGAACAATGGGCTCTTTAGAGCTGCAGCAGCGTAGAGCGATCTGCACCCTAGTTGGTGTTGCTCAGGCGGATGAGGGCATTGAGGTGCTGCCAGCACTTCCGCTTATGCTGACGAAGGTGAGGAAGCCAAGTCAATCGGGCGTCGAAAACCAGTCCTAAAAATCGATACGTCTCCACTACAGTGAGGGGATCGTCAGTAAGGTAAAGTTCTGTTTCCGGATGAACGACGACAGAAGTGCATAACGCACGACTTCGCAGCTGAAAACTGGAAACCGTGGGCTGGAGCCCATGACTGCGCAATGTGGATGGCGCAGCTCAGGCGTCGCTCAGCAACACCTGTACTGGTGGAGCAATACGAAATGCAGAAGTCTTCTGCATACAGATAAGGTGAGACAGACGGCCCTACAGCTGCTGCTAGACCGTTAATGGCCACTAAAAATAGAGATACACTCAATACAGAGCACTGCAGGACCCCACTCTCCTGGGGGGGAACTATGGGAGCCACCAACTTGGAAACGGGAAGTACGAAGTGGCAGGAAATTCTGGATAAAAATCGGAAGCGGGCCTCTGAGACCCCACTCGTATAATGTGGCAAGGATATGATGTCGCCAGGTGGTGTCATACGCTTTGCATAAATGAAAAAAGGACGGCAACAAGGTGTGGGAAAGGCTGTTCGGATAGCAGACTCGAGGGACACAAAATCATCAGTGGTAGAGAGACCCAGGTGGAAGCCGCCCTGGTCCAGAGCCAGCAGGCCATGTGACTCCAGGACCCAACCCAAGTGTCGACACACCATACATTCCAACACCTTACAAAGAACGTTGGTATGGCTGATGGGCCAATAGCTATCCACATCAGGCGGGTTTTTGCCGGGTTTGAGGACTAGTATGATGGTGCTCTCCCGCCAGTACGATGGAAAGATGCCATCGCACCAGATACGGTTAAAGATCACGAGGAGATGTCGCTTGTAGTCAGACGAGAGATGTTTAACCATCTGACTGTGGATCCAATCTGGTCCAGGAGCTGTGTCAGGGCAATGTGCAAGGACACTGAATAGCTCCCACACTGTAAAAGGGGCGTTATAGGATTCACTTTGGCAGTTAGTGAACGAGAGGACTTCCCCTTTCATCCGCCGTGCTGAGAGTGCGAAAGAGGGTGGGGGGGAGGGAGGGGGGGGGGGGTGATTCACCGACGCAGAGGCGCAAGCGTAATGCTCAGCGAAGTGCATGGTAATCGCATTTGCGTCGCTAGATAACAGGTTATTTGCGTTAACGCTGGGAACACCTGTTGGGGTCTGGTACTCAAAAACTCGTTTTATCTTTGCCCAGACTTGGGAAAGTGACGTATATAGTCGAGACGTATCTCTCCCAACACTTCTGTTTCCGTCGTCTGATAAGCTGGTGAACGCGGACACGGAACCGTTTAAAGGCTGTGAGGTGCTCCAGGAAAGGATGCCGCTTATGCCGCTGTACAGCTCACCGACGCTCCTTAATTGCCTCAGCGACTTCTGGCGACCAACAAAGGACTGTCTTTCGCCGGGGGCACCCTAAAGAACGAGGGACCGCGTTTTCCGCAGCAGAAATGATCTCTCTAGTTACTTGGTGAACCACCACATCGATGTTACCATGTGGGGCAGAGTCAACGATGACAGCAGAGATGAAGGCTTCCCAGTCTGCTTTGTCTGAAGCCCATCTGGGCAGGCGTCCATGGGCCTGACGTGGAGCAGTTACAGGAAGATGGGGAAGTGGTCACCACCACACCGCTCGTCATGTGCTCTCCAGTGGACAGATGGGAAAAGGCCAGGACAGCAAACCAAGAGATCAGTGGTCAAATATGTGCGGGCACCTGTAAAGAGGCAGCAGTCGAGTTGTGACAGTAAATTTTCGACACCTCTACCTCGGCCAGTAAGCACAGTGCCATCCCACAAGGGGTTGAGAGGAAATCGCCCAAAAGTAGGAAAGGTTTAGGGTTGATCAATCAGTGCAGCCAATGGGTTCAGGGCTGCACCATCTGGAGGAAGATATACATTGCAGACCGCTATTTCCTGCGTTGTCCTTATCCTGACAGCCACAGCTTTAAGAGGAGTTTGAAGGGGCACAGGTTCACTGCATACTGAGTTCAGGACAAACTCTACCTGACGCACTATTATAGTCACTACAGGTCATCTAATAACCCCTATAGCCTTGGGGAGCAGGGATCCGCATTTCCAGGAACCAGGTTTCATGAAGAGCAATGCAGAAAGCAGGTGTAATGCTTAGGAGTTGCTGCAGCTCAGCCAGGTGCTGGAAAAAACCGCCGCAATTCGACTGAAGGATGACGTTATCGTGAGGTTGGGAAGGCATGAAGTGCACAAGGAGGCAGGTTATGCCTCAGGGTCACCTGCTGCCTCCGACAGTATTTGTAGCCATTTCTATGGTGCATGAGGAATCTGAGAGATCCAGGTCCGCAGGGAACAATAAGATCTCCACCACATCCTTTGATGCAGAACTGATAGGGGGTGGTGGTGTTGGGGCCACCAGACGGTCCTTGTTAGTTTGCTTGCTCTCTCGATTCTCTTTAGGGGCTTGCTAGGAAGATTTCTCCGAAGCAGCTTCTGGCACAGAGGAAGACTGAGCTCTTCGTCCAGCAGCTTTTGGCTCCTTGAGCCACTGGCGAGTGTCTGCCGTGGCATTAGTGGAGACCTTGAAAGAGAGGGCCCGAAGGGACCCCTTCCACACAAGAGGAGTCAGAGGAGGTTGTTACTTCTCTGGTAGGGGCGAGGGGACCGATGCACCTGCATATTTGGGGGGGGGGGGGGGGGGCTGCTCCCGAAGTAGGTGCTTTGGGAGCAACAGAGGAAGATTTGGCCCCTACCTCCAGGGGGCGGATGTATTCTGGTGGCCCAGAGCGCCCACTGTTCGTCGCACAGAATAAGGAACCACTGGCACTTGGATGGTATGTCGACATCAACCGAATTTCAAATTTATATTTAGTCTCTGTAAGTCAACCGGTCCAGGGTATTGTACTCCACGATTTTCCGCTCCTTTTGGAGAACTGGGCAGTCTGGCGAACAGGGGCAGTGGTGCTCTCCACAGCTGATGCTAGTGGGAGGTGGCGCACTTTGATTATCTGGTTGCAGTGGACGTCCGCAGTCTCTACATGTGGCACTGGAAGTGTAGTGGGAAGACATGTGCCCAAACTTCCAGCACATAAAGCTCGGCATAGGGGTATGGTTTAACGTCACAATGGTAAACCATCACCTTGACCTTTCCAGGCAATGAATCACCCTCAAAGGCAAAAATGAAGGGACCAGTAGCAAACCAGTTGTCTTTGGGTCCCCTGTAAACGCGCCAGATGGAATGAACAACCCGCCATTCTAAATTGGCACGAAGCTCGTCGTCGGACTGCAAGAGGAGATCGCGATAGAAAATGATCCCCCGAACCATGTTGAGGATTTTATGGGGAGTGACGGAAACAGGAATATCACCCAGCTTGTCAGACGCAAGTAATGCTCAGGATTGGGCTGGGGATGCTGTCTGAATTAAGACTGCGGCGTTTCGCATCTTTGACAGCGCTGTCACTTCTCCAATCTTGTCCTCAAGGTGCTCAACGAAAAACTGAGGCTTCATAGGTGGAAATGAGTCATCAGTTCTGCTACAGACTAAAAACCGAGGCGAATATAGCTCTCTCCATTCTGTAGCCCTACGTTCCTCCCATAATGTAGCGAGGGAGGGAAACGATTTAGGGTCATACCTGACGGCATTGTATTCGATCTCGCCCTTCTTAGAGACTGCTGGTGCCGTATTGTCAGATGACTTAGTCTGCTTCATTGCGGGCCATCCACCCTGATGCCACCAATCAGAGGCTCTCCCCACGGGCGCCACCCAGCCACAGCAAACGCCAACTGGCATGATGACCGTTGCCGCGAGTCCTGATTCCTCAGAAGGACAGGCATCTATCTACTCCTTGGCATACGTGTACAGTTTACAGCTCAGGCATCAGCAGTGCAATCCCTGCGTCGTCAGGGGGCTACCACCAAATTGTACATGATTTTATATGTGATGTGCGATTGTGGTTTGGTATCGACAGTAATTACCGTCTGTCTGATGGTTCTTAAAAGTTAAAATTTTTTTACTTAATTTTATCAGACTTCTATTTATGTCTATTAAGAATTCCGAAAATTATTTTTTAAATGACCTAAGCGTAATCTGAGGTTGTTTCCATATTTTTAATGTTTTGTATGTTTTATTTATTTCTATCAAACAATGGAAGGTCCAGGACAGAATATCAACAATTATGAAAAGATGATACATTGAGTTGCAGAGGAAGACTTCAATCACACATGAGCGCAGTGTTCGGTTGCTCTGACCAGACTTGCAGTGGTGATGTGGGCTTGGAGGGGGAGGGGGAGGGGGAGGGGGAGGGGGAGCGGGAGATTGTTTTCCCTTTATTTTCCGAAGAGAGCTTTCGCCGAAGCTCAGTGTGTAACAGGCTTTCTGTTGTTTGTCTGCAACTCAACTTGTCATCTTTACGGGGAGTAGGGAAAATAGATTGCTAATCACTGTAAATATGACACATCGAATAGTAACCTATCTTTTTCATGTGTGCTATGTATTTCCATGATTTACGAGAGTCCTTCAAGTGTTTTAGTCCCCATGTACGCACAGTTTAATGCCCAAGAGTTATAGCAAGGTTACATTATCTTTCTAGGCGGTGTGCACGTCAAAATCTGGTGGCGAAGGCCAGGCACTTATTGTAAATTGGGCGTATTAAGGTACGGTTTCGTAAATTCTTTAGTGCCAGTGAAGCGTGTGTTTTTTCTTAGGTAATTGTATTAAGTGTAACGGCAATAAACGTGTGCAGATTTTATTGATTTTTTACAAGATTGTCTTCAAAATAATTTTTTTTCCTTGCTTTTGCCGGAAAACTTCCACTCCCTGCTCCCTGCTATGTACCTCATTAAGTACTATATGTCATGACTCACCTGCACGTCTGGTAATCAACGATGCAGACTTCTTCCGGGACCTGCACGCCGTTACTACTGCACGAATATCGGAACAGCAGGTTGCTCGCCCAAATGTCTCCATGGGTGAGCACCACGAAGTCGCCGGTGCTTTGGGTGATAAAAGATTTCATGCGTTCCACCACTGACGGCGCGAATTCTAACAGTTTCTGGAGGTATACGCCGTTGTTCTGATATGCTTTTCTCACCATCTGAAAGAAAACAGTGAACTAAATTTTCGTAAGCAGAACATCAGCTCGCCTATGATAAACTTAAAAAAGGTAACCTTTTAGATAAGCATACAAGAATAAATTTCTTGCCTAGCTACATAACGAAATGGATTAATTTTTCATTCCTCATTCTTAAAGTATTTAATTCCTTCATTCTGAAAGTAGAATTTACTGAGGGTGTTTGAAAAGTAAATGCCAAAGAGCTGTACACAAGTAAGTCGCCGGGTCCGGGTGGAATGCCAAGTTCATTTTACAAAAGTATTCCACGGCATTGGTCTCTTAGCTTACATTTATCGCGAATCTCTCGCGTAGCGCAAAGACTCAAGCGAATGGGAAATAGCGCAGGTGACTCCATTATATAGGATGGGTAAAAGATTGAACTCCCAAAATTACAGACCACTATCCTTAACATCAGTTTTCTGCAGAATTCTATAACATTTTCTGAGTTCGAATAAAATAAATTTCCTAAATACCGAAAAGCTAACGTCCACGAATCAGAACGGTTTTAGAAAGCACCGCTCGTGCAAAACTCAGCCTGCCCTTCCTCGCATGACAGTCTGCGAGATATGGATGAAGGGCAGACAGCCAGATTCCATGTTTCTAGATTTCCAGAAAGCATTAGACACAGTGTGCCAGTGTGAACTCAATAAAGGTACAAGCATACGGAATAAGATCGCAGATATGTGAGAGGTTCGAAGATTTCTTAAGTAATAGAACCCAGTATTATGTCCTCGACTGCGATTGTTCATCAGAGACAAGGGTAGCGCGCTCCAGGAAACTGTGACAGGTAGGTGTACGGTAAGGTGTCGTTGTTGAGTGACTGTAGGAGGACACAAGATGACAGACAAGATATGTAGTGTCATGAATGGCAGCTAGCTCTAAAAGTAGATAAATGTAAGTTAGTGCGGATGAGTTAGGAAAAACAAACCTGTACAACAGCGATAGGAGTTGTCCTGCTTGAAACAGTCACTTCCTTTAAATATCTGAAATGGAACGAGCATGTCAGGATTGCGCCATGGAAGGCAGGAGGTTAATTTCTGTTAAGTGGGAGAATTTTTAGGAAAATGTGCGTCTATAAAGGACACGGCATATAGGGCAACCTACTTTCGAGCACTGCTCGAATGTTTGATATCCGTACCAGACGGATTACAAGAAGACATCGAAGCAATACAGAGGCGAGCTGCTAGATCTATTACCGGCAGGTTCGAACAATACGCACATGTTACAGAGATGCTTCGGGAACTTAAATGGAAATCTCCGGAGCGAAGGCAATGTGTTTTCTCGACCAACACTATTGACAAAATTTAACAGAATCGGCATTTGAAGCTGACTGCCACCAACACACATTTCACGTAATGATCACGAAACTAACATACGAGAAATTGGGGCTAATGCGCGAACATAGAGACAGTCGCTTTTCCTCGCTCTATATGTGATTGGGACAGGAAAGAAAGTGGTTAGTAGATACAGGGTACCCTCTGCCATGCTCGTATGGTGGTTTGCGGATTATTTATGCGTATGTAGATATAAATGTAATACGAGACAATGCATCTCGTTAACGAATCACTACGTCATCGGTAGGGTGAGCTGAAAAACATCAAATATTGTGGGTTCTATTGAGACTGATAGTAGTCAATGAAGATGGATTTATGTTTAAACCTTGACTTCGCAAATTCCCAGGGTATGACGGAGGGTAAATGTTGTAATAATGTAATTGCTACCTTGCCCTTCCAATTGCTTACTGTAGAGGACGATCGATACCTCTATTTTCGCCCGAATCTATCTAGTTTTAGCATGGCGATTACAAAATACGCAAGTAAGAGGAAGAAAGGTGTTTCTTGACTGTTTGATATTTCGGCTCTCGGAATTTTCTCCAAAAGTTTCTTTGTGACGCATGACACTTCCCTCATAGCATCTCTTCCTATAATTCGTTGTACATTGGTTTGTTACTCTCACGCTGACCAAACGAAACCATGAAGAAATGTTCAGTTCTTCGATCATTTTCTTTCAATTATCAAAACTAGTAAGGATCATAATCGAACAAAACTTAAGAAATAGTCGAATGGCGGTTTTACGAGCATCTCTTGTGCATAAATTACGCTTCCTTAGCCGTATTCCACTAAGCCCCAGTCCAGTATCTTCCATCAACGCAACTAGATTTGTGTGGTCGTTCCACATTTTGCCATTTCGGATAGCTACTTCACGATTGTGTTGGTCTCCAGTCTCCAATGACTGGTGGCCGATCGCGTAGTGAAATAATAAAAATGACATTTGAATCTAGCGACGATTATGCATAGCATTAGTTTATACACGATCGGTTGCCAATTTTTGAATCAGATTACCAAATGCTGTCACCTCCAGCGACAGCCTAAGGGATAGTTTCCGGAAACATTTTTCCCTCTGCAAGGTAGTATGCGCTGACAGACAGATTAGAACAGTGCCGGATAGGGACTTTAACCTGGAATTTTCACTTTCGCTTGAAAATGTTCCGACTTTGCTATCCAGGGTCGACTCACGGACCACCCTCACAACTTTAGGGCAAGTCATTAGGGGTATTTGGATAGCTCAGTGCTTCGGCACACGTTTTAATCTGCCAGATAGTTTCAAATCAGCGCACACTACCCTGCAGAACCACTGGAATGGACAGAGGATTGTGGAGTGTAGAGTGTACAGCTGGATTTTGACGTAGAGTGGGGGGGAGAGAGAGAGAGAGAGGGGGGGAGAGAGTGGGGGAAGAGTGGGGGAAGAGTGGGGGAAGAGTGGGGGAAGAGTGGGGGAAGAGTGGGGGAAGAGTGGGGGAAGAGTGGGGGAAGAGTGGGGGAAGAGTGGGGGAAGAGTGGGGGAAGAGTGGGGGAAGAGTGGGGGAAGAGTGGGGGAAGAGTGGGGGAAGAGTGGGGGAAGAGTGGGGGAAGAGTGGGGGAAGAGTGGGGGAAGAGTGGGGGAAGAGTGGGGGAAGAGTGGGGGAAGAGTGGGGGAAGAGTGGGGGAAGAGTGGGGGAAGAGTGGGGGAAGAGTGGGGGAAGAGTGGGGGAAGAGTGGGGAAGAGTGGGGGAAGAGTGGGGGAAGAGTGGGGGAAGAGTGGGGGAAGAGTGGGGGAAGAGTGGGGGAAGAGTGGGGGAAGAGTGGGGGAAGAGTGGGGGAAGAGTGGGGGAAGAGTGGGGGAAGAGTGGGGGAAGAGTGGGGGAAGAGTGGGGGAAGAGTGGGGGAAGAGTGGGGAAGAGTGGGGGAAGAGTGGGGAAGAGTGGGGGAAGAGTGGGGGAAGAGTGGGGGAAGAGTGGGGGAAGAGTGGGGGAAGAGTGGGGGAAGAGTGGGGGAAGAGTGGGGGAAGAGTGGGGAAGAGTGGGGGAAGAGTGGGGGAAGAGTGGGGGAAGAGTGGGGGAAGAGTGGGGGAAGAGTGGGGGAAGAGTGGGGGAAGAGTGGGGGAAGAGTGGGGGAAGAGTGGGGGAAGAGTGGGGAAGAGTGGGGGAAGAGTGGGGGAAGAGTGGGGGAAGAGTGGGGGAAGAGTGGGGGAAGAGTGGGGGAAGAGTGGGGGAAGAGTGGGGGAAGAGTGGGGGAAGAGTGGGGGAAGAGTGGGGGAAGAGTGGGGGAAGAGTGGGGGAAGAGTGGGGGAAGAGTGGGGGAAGAGTGGGGGAAGAGTGGGGGAAGAGTGGGGGAAGAGTGGGGGAAGAGTGGGGGAAGAGTGGGGGAAGAGTGGGGGAAGAGTGGGGGAAGAGTGGGGGAAGAGTGGGGGAAGAGTGGGGGAAGAGTGGGGGAAGAGTGGGGGAAGAGTGGGGGAAGAGTGGGGGAAGAGTGGGGGAAGAGTGGGGGAAGAGTGGGGGAAGAGTGGGGGAAGAGTGGGGGAAGAGTGGGGGAAGAGTGGGGGAAGAGTGGGGGAAGAGTGGGGGAAGAGTGGGGGAAGAGTGGGGGAAGAGTGGGGGAAGAGTGGGGGAAGAGTGGGGGAAGAGTGGGGGAAGAGTGGGGGAAGAGTGGGGGAAGAGTGGGGGAAGAGTGGGGGAAGAGTGGGGGGAGAGTGGGGGATCCGAAGCAGTGGTGAAACTCCGTATTCTAATTCGGGAGGAGTTTTAGTCCCCGCGGTATAGGCCGAAGTTTGGTTTCCTGTATAGTATCAAAGACAAATGTGGAGACGCTTCCTCTGAAAAGAACTCGGCAGATTTTTTTCTCTATTTTGTCCCATTCCAGTTTGTACGCATGTTTCCCGCTCTTTTACACAACTGGAATTATACCCAACTATCTCAGTTGCCACCGAGTGAGATGGTGCAGTGGTTAGCACACTGGACTCGCATTCGTGAAGACGACGGTTCAAACCAGCGTCCGGCCATCCTGAGTTAGGTTTTCCGTGATTTCCCTAAACCGCTGCAGGCAAATGGCGGCATGGTTCCTTTGAAAGGGGACAGCTGACTTACTTCCTTAGTCCCTCTCTAATTCGAGCTTGTGCTCAGTCTCTAATGAGATCGTTGTTGACGGGACGTTAAACACTAATCTCCTCCTCTAGCTGTCCTTTATGTGTAACTGATGAATGTGTTGTAAGATTCCAATTTGTCTTTTGTGTAACTCTGTGTGCTGGGCATAATATTAAAACTCATAAGGGTCGGCGTTAGCTACAGGAAAACCACAATATCTTTGAGGATTACAGCACGGGACAGCAGAAATAGAATACAACTTAAATTACTGCAGGATTAACACACTCACCTGCACAGCGTCTCTAGCAGCAAATTCTAACACAGGAGCATACAGCTGAAGAAATTTGTCAGTGTAAATCACTTCCCGTATGTTCTGCTGCATAAGTGAATATGTTGCTGGATCCAGGGTGCGAACAGCGAGTGAAGCTGCCTGTAGAAATACAAATCCATAAATAATAACTTTCTCTATTGTGCATTCATATGAGCAATAATATTAAATCTATTGAAAGACCATAGTAGTTAACATTTTGTAGCCTAATTAAAATTACTCTTCCTGATTTCCCTGTATCACGTGCCAATCATCGTCATTGTTGCCATAGTGTCAAAAGAAAAGATCAATATTTTTCCAGTGTTCAGTATTGAGACGTATAATACCCGAATGTATTGTATGTTAGAAATATTTAGTTTATTTCTATTGTTTCTTTTTATTGCTATCTTACCACTTGAACGAAATACAAGGGACAAATCCAGGGCTCAGAGTTCAAACAACTGAAATGACAAAGGAAACTGGACTATGTCGATTAGTGTGCAATACGTGCGAATACTTTGAGAGAGGAGTGAACTATGGGCATCTTTCTTACCAGTTTACAGTGGAGTGACGCCAACAACAATTTTAATTGCTTTAAGTGGAATGATAGTGTGTTGTATCAGGGAGAAAAAATATGAGAAGGAAGACAGGGAAGCAAAACCTTTCTGGCTCAGTACACAAGGTAAGGAGCACGTTACACTTGCGAATCATTTCGCTCGAGACACTATTCTGCATATGTCCACTATATTGACAGTTACGTAACTGTGCACAGCGGGTAATCATATGCATTAAATATTTGAAGAGTGTGATATACGTGACGACTTCGGACTACTACTGCCATCTTCAGATAAATGTAACAAACAGGAACAAGAGGGCAGGCGCCATTTGAGCCAAGGAGTCCTTGAGTGACAAGCCAATATAACTGGCCGCTTTGTTGTTATTTTCAGTAGACAGAAAACAAGAAGGTAAGCTCACAGTGGTTTCTAAAGCTCGTGTAGTTATAATTAAACTGATGGTGTTCCGAGAGTAGCAATGAGGGCTGTATACATGGCTGATCGCTCGCGGAGTATGGTGAAAAAAAAACTCCGATTTCTGCCACCAGGTGAATTTGTGGTGCTCTAAACAGTCAGAATGTGATGTAAGTACAGGGAAAGAGGAGGCGCGATCACACACAACGCAAAGCCACACACCGTCAGGTGGCTTGCGGAGTATGGATGTAGATGTAGATAGAAAGCTGGTTTTGGCACATTTATTAACATGTGGTCACAAATTACAACATGTGTTCAATATGATCTCCCGACTCAGCATCTCTCTGCATTCGTAACATGGCATGGTCGACATTACTCGTAGCATATGCGATGTAATCAGAGTATATGTCGTCATATGTTGTCTTTAGGATCAGGAAGAGTCCAGATACATTCCCGATAGATACGATCTTTCAGCGATCTCCAAAACCTGAATTCACATGGATTTAGGTCACGGAATCTGGAAGGTAACGCAACTAGAAATTGTCTAGAGATGATGCGGTCGTCATCGAAGGTTTCTCGAAGCAAATCTTTCACCTGACAAGCTACATTTCGTGCCCCCCTCCCCCCCCCCCCTCCCCATCTGGCATGAAACAGTGGTGTGGACACAGTCGCACTCTTGCAAAGCTGGAATCACGTTTTTCGCAGGGAGGGTCTTATGACGTGCAGATGTCATTGTACACTTAACAGGCCCAAGGGGTGTCATCTCTTCGAAGAAAAACGGACGCAGGGTGGAGAGGCTTATGAAATCAAGCCATACAGTCCAGTGTGCGATTTGCAGGGGGGGGGGGATGGGGGAGGGGATTTCCCCCCCTCTGCATCAGACCATCCCCTCCTTTGGTTTTAGGTTATGCATCCCAACCTGGGATGTTTATTTCACATGCACTAGAGTAAAACTTTACATATAATTTAAATTTGTGGAGTCGAACACCGAAAGTTTTTAATAAGTCTTACTATTAATACTATTAATAAGTTTCATTTTTCTATCATCAGAATATGTACAGTTTTTACAAATGTGCCTCTACTTTTTGAATTCCCCTCGTATACCTGTATGTAGATGATTTTGTAAATAAGCTTTACCTATAATGTCATTTTGAAGATATAACAAGGGATGGCTTTTGTGATAGAGCATACGCGTGAATAGTGAGTTTCGACATTAACATCTATTTATAAATAGCTGTTTAACCATGCGTAACGCCACGGTCCAAGTTAGTAACATATATAATTCTACTAGCCCTCTAAGACATCCCCCCCACTGGTAAAAGCACAAATCGCACCCTGATACAGTCAAACTGATGCAGTTGATATTCCCGCGCAACATGTGGCGGAGAAAGTCCCATATGCAACAGTTCTGTGCATTCACGGCTCCAAGCAGAGTAAAATGTCCCTCCTCCATCCAAAGAACATCCCCTGGCCACATGTAATCCATTTTCATGGGTGGTAAGAAACGAAAGGCAAAGTCACGGCGTTGCAGGCTGCCTTGTGGCTTCATTTGGTGTACATTACGAACCTTGTAGGGATATCAGTGTAAAGTCCCCCACAAAATCTTTTTAATTGTTGACCAGGGAAGAGAGAATTTCCGTGACATACTTCAAGCACTGGCTGTAGGATTTGAGGCATATGTTGCACGGTCGGTAGCTACAGCAACATCAGCAACTGCCTGGGATTGGGCCGGCTTCCTCTCCCTGCTGCACAATTTACTTCACCTGTTTCTTCAGTTTTCTTGATCGTATTCTGTAGTCCATTTGTTGACACAGGGCCTCTTCGCAACTGTTTCTGTCGGCGATATATTAAACAACTTTACCAACAGTGCACGTTATTTTCTTCTCAATATGTCTTGTGCAGAAAAGTTTCAAACTTCTTAACACTTTACACCAACACCCACTTCACAAAAGTAATCAACACCCACCACCAGGCCACAAACAGCATACTGTAGTCAAAAAAGGGAACATTCTGATTGCTTACTGTTTGGTGGCAGGAAGTGGAGCTATTACTTTCTTCAGCATACTCCACGAGCGCACCAAATGATTAACATATCTACGATGTTTCAGAGTTCTACCATGTGTCCAGCATTCTGAACGCCGTCAGTTTAATTATAACCACCCATATATATCACTGCATGTATTTGCTTTCTCGCTACATCAGTTTAACACATGAAAATAGAATCGCTGTAGGACGTGATGGCAAACCACAGCAGTGGTGTGCTGAAAGGGAACAGGTGCACACTCCTAAGAAGGTGGAAAACGTTAAAATGAAGAAAGTGTTCTGATATGTGGTTCTGAGTAGATAAGACGGGTTGCTGACGCAACTACTTAGGTCTGAAGATGATCCACAGTGATCGAAACACGTAATCTAATCAAAAATGTGCAACTGAGACTGGACAATAGAGGAAAATTATCTTAAATTTAGGAAATACATCAGTACTCTTTCTCGTCGATGCAATATTCGGAATATACTGGAAGTATAGTGCAGGATCCTTGTGCTCACCTGAAAGCGGCCCAACTGGTGGACGAGGAGTCGCAGCTGGTCCAATCCCAGGCCGCGGTAGCGGCAGGGCACAGCGAAGCCGCGCGCAGACAAATCCTCCAGCACGATGGCAGCGCCGTCAGCCGC
Organism: Schistocerca serialis cubense; assembly: GCF_023864345.2. Lineage (NCBI taxonomy): Eukaryota > Metazoa > Arthropoda > Insecta > Orthoptera > Acrididae > Schistocerca > Schistocerca serialis. Next base: position 441,214,482 of record NC_064641.1, on the reverse strand, counting down.
CAGGCACCTGCGTAACCCCACAGTCAACACCCGGCGCCGCTCTCACACTCACTGCCACGCCCTGATTCCCACCACCACGAACATCGAGCTGCCTGCCAAAACCCAGCCACTAATTTGCAGACACCACACCACTACCGTGAGCAACGGAGCGGTCACAAACTACACAAGACTAAACGGGCCTTTTGGTTACGTCTACCTCATACTCCAAAGCCACCTAATGGTGTGTGGCAGAAGATACACCCGGCAGCATTAACTAATCCCCTCTACCCTGTTTCACTCGCAAATGGCACGTGGAAAGCACGATTGTCGGTAAGCCTCCGTGTTAGTTCTAATTTCTCGAATTTTCTCGTCATGGTCATTACGCGAGGTGTATGGGGGAGGAAGTAATACGTTGTCAGACTTGCCTCGGAAAGTGCTCCCTCAAAAATTTAGTAGTAAACGTCTCCGTGACAGACAACGACTCCACGTCTGCCACTGGACTTTATTCAACATTTCTATAACGCTCTCGTACCGACTAAACGGTCCCGTGACGAAACGTGCCGATCTTCACTGTATCTTCTCTTTTATCAGTCCTACTAGGTAATGATTGCAGATTGTTGAACAATAGATTCAGTAGAACAAGTGCCTTATAAGCCACTTTCTTCGTGGATGAGTTACATTTCTTTAAGATTTTTCCTATGAATCTCAACCTGGCATGTGCTTTTCCTACTATTTGCTTTATGTAGTGATTCTACTTAAGATCGCACTGTATAGTTACTCCTACGCAGTTTACGGTAGGTACTTTTTCCAGCAATTAGTCAAAAATAGTGTAGTTTTACAGTAGTGGATTTCTTTCCCTATGTGTGCTTACTATCAGAGGTTCCATGCCCTCTTTTAAATGTCGCCTCTCATTTTCATTAATTTTATTAATATTTTATGTCATTGCACGGTGGTAACAGGCCTAATAAGGTTATTCTAATGAGAGTATTTCTACTGAAAGCTCAAAATACCTTTTACTTGATTGCTGTGCATGTTGGGAACTGTATGTGGTCGTGCTTTTAGTTTCCTGTGTTACTTGCCTGGATGACCTGTGCAAAGAGAGCACTGGAGGACACAGCTCACTGCGTTTCTGGTGGGGGGCTGCACTTCTGCGAATACTGAGAGGGTCATACATCAATGGGCTTGAGCAACTGTGACCTCATTCGAGTTTCGCCTATTGTAGGCAGGGCGAAACGACATGCGAGCCGTCTGACTGTCTCTGCAGTTTGTGTGTTTAGTGTTCCAGCGCGTCTGGAACGAAGACTGCTGGCGCCGACTGACTACATTGTCCTCATGATTCTGAGAATACTCGTGGACCGTGCCCTGCTGGGCGGGACTGTCTGCTGCTGGATGGCCGGTGGTCTAGGCATGTTTTCGTAGCTGGTTCAAATGGCTCTGAGCACTATGGGACTTAACATCTGTTGTCATCAGTCCCCTAGAACTTCGAACTATTTAAACCTAACTAAGTTAAGGACATCACATACATCCATGCCCGAGGCAGGATTCGAAACTGCGACCGTAGCGGTAGCGCGGTTCCAGACTGAAGCGCCTAGAACCGCTCGGCCACTACGGCTGGCTCGTAGCTGGTCAAATGGCAAGTTCAGTGCCCCGAGCTAAATAGCAGAGGCATGATTGGTCAACTGAAGCTGACACCAGTTGATGTCATAAAGCCCTGCTCGAAACTGAAGGGAACGATCGCTATTGGCACGAATGATGTTCTGAGATAGTGTGGGGGAATTTTGGGATCAGCACTGAATGCTGATGCGCGGTTTTCGAGGGCAGTGGGAGTTGAGTAACGTCGGCTTCGCTCTTGCGTTCCGCGGGCGCAGGACAGTCAAGATATGATCTTCGTCGGAGTCTGAAGGTCTTGCGACTTAGTCGCACTTTTCCGGCAGAACTTAGAATTCTCGGACAGCCTTCGAGGTCAGGGGTTGAAACAGAGTTGCTGCACATCAGAAGTTGGCGCCTGCAAGTTGTTCTACAAATTGACACTTTTCTGCCGTTTCTACTTTCTTGTAGCAACCACGTCATCTTTGAACAATCTTAAACAGCTTCCGACGCTTCTTTATCATTTACTGTAAATAGTAACGGTCCTGCTGCAAAATTGCTTTTATATCTGTCGATTTTGTTCCATTAAGAGCGACATGTTGAGATGTATCTGCGAGGAAGCCTTGAATCCAATCGTAAGCCAATTCTGATAGACCGAGTGGAGCACAAAAACGGCGAACAGCGCTGTTCCGGTGGTTCGTTCACTTCAAATCGTAGGATTTAATCCAGCAACCCTACACCACTAAAACTGCGAATTGCGGAAATTAATGTGCTGACCCCGTGAAGCTACGGGATAAAAGTCAGGGAGAAGGAGGAGGGTGTTTTAGGTAACAATCAGACTGGAAAATAAGATGATTTGTGTTTAACGTCCCGTCGACAACGAGGTCCTCAAAGACGGAGAAGAATCTCTGAATATGAAAGGATTGGGAAGGAAATCGGCCGTGCCCTTTGAAAGGAAGCATCCCGGTTTTGACTTAAGCGATTTAGGGAAATCGCTGAAAAAATAAATCAGGATGACCGACGCGTATTTGAACCCTCGTTCTCCCGAATGTGAGTACAGTGTATTAACTATCGCGATGATACCTCGCTCGGTCGACCAGTTTAGCTTTAGGAAAAGTAAGGGCAGCAGATGGACAGTTCTGACGTTGCACTTGATAATGGAGGCAACACTTTTGAAAACTACTGACACATTCAGAGGATCTGTCGACCTACAGAAAGCGTTTGACAATGTAAAGTGGTCTATCACGTTCCAAGTGCTTCGAAAAGTACATAAAACTGAAGGGGTACGAGTAGGAAGCTCTCTGAGGGTACCGTACAAACTTAATTATGTATGAACACAATTCATCAAATCCGAGGTTCTAGAATCTGTACAATTTTCGCCTGTTGTCGGCACTGATACTGGCAGGATATCAGTCCCTGGAATTCCAGGACTTTCGGAAACGTTTTAATTTTAAGACGGGTAACGTTTATCGTGAAAGCTTGCTGCTTACCGAATTTCATAATTCTAGGTCGATGGAAAGTACGTTATAGGTTTTGATGAGTGAGTTTGTATCAAAATACGTGACAAATAATCGTATTTCTTATTTTGACTTAGAAACTGCAACTTGTTACACCGGCAAGGGACCGTAGACATTAATATGTGGTATGAATTTCAACTTTATACATCTACCCGTTCCTGAGAGAAAGAGGTCTGAACAGGCAGAGGGACAGGGAGGCAGAAGGACGAAGAGACGGAAGCAAAGCGGTACGATAATTGTTCCTTTTTTATCGACTGAGCTACTAAATCCTAATAAGATACAGAGAAAAGCTCGTAATATACAATTATTTCCAGTGAAAGTGAGGACGTACTTCCGGAACTGTTGAATGGAATAAACAGCCTAATGAACAATGAATGTCGATTGAGAGTAAAGCAAAGAAATCTGAATGTAATGAGGAGTATCAGAAAAGAGAAAAGCGGTAAACTTAACGTCGCAATTTGGGACCACGTAGCATTCGAAGTGAACAAATTCTACTTCCTTGGAAACAAAATAACTCTTGAGGGACGATACAAGGACGAGACAAGCAGTGCACTAGCGCAGGTAAAGAGGATAGCACAGTATCAGACATTTCTGAGAATGTACTTCTGGAGCACAGCATTGTATGAAACTGCATCACTGATTCTGGAAAAACTACAAGTGAATATAAACAGACAACTGAGATAAGGAATGTGGAGATTCATCTCTGAAACGGCGAGGAGAGGAATATGTGGAAAACATTGACAAGGAGAAGAGATGGAATGATTAGGAATATGTTAAAACATCAAGAAGTAACTTCTGTGATAGCAGAGGGAACATTAAATAGCAAAATCCATAGGGGAAGAGAGATTGGAATGTCTAACAAACTGCGATTAATGTAAGTGCTATTACGAGATGAAAAGTTTGCGTCAGATGATGATGTCGTGGGACGCCGCATCATTTAGTTAGCCCGTTGCAAGTAGTATTGTGTAAGGTACACCAAAATGTACAGTCGGGCGTGCGAATAGCAACGAGACAGCTGCACCGAGAGAAAGGCGAGCTGCAGAGGTGCTAAGAGCGCTAAGTAGCAGGCGAGGCTGGGTACGCGACAGCTGGCTGGTGCAGAACACTGGACGGTGCGTGGTGGAGGGTACATGATGTGCCGAAATCACCTCCCTCCTTTGCTGTCCTATTCGCAGACAATGTTAGAAGAGAAACGCTGTCGGTATCTCTCTGTATATACATTAATTCCTCAGATTATTGATGGTGGTTCGGCTGCGATATACTACCCAAGCAAAAGTATCCGGACACATTAGTAGACATTAGTATAGGGTGTGTCAACTCTTCGCCTTTATGACTGCTTCATCTGCATCTGCATTTATATCACTACTCTGCATATCACACTTAGGTGGCAGGCAGAGTGTTCATCGAACCACATTCACACTAATTCACTGTTATTCCACTTTCGAACAGCGCGCAGAGAAAACGAACACCTGTATCTTTTATGTGACCAGCCTTTCTCCCTATGTAGTTCGGCTCCAACAAAATATTTTCGCATTCTAAGGAGAAAGCTGGTCACTGAAATTCCGTAAGAATATCCTGCCGCAGCGAGAAAAGCCTTTGTTCTAATGATGTGGACACCAGATTTTTATCATGTCCGTGACACTCCCGGCCCTATTTCGCAATAATTCAAAAAGTATTGTCCTCCTCTGAACTTTCTCGATGTACTCCGTTAATGCTATCTGGTAAGGATCCCACACCGCGTAGCTGTACTTCAAAAAGAGGACGGACTAGCGTAGTGCAGGCAGTCTTTTTAGAAAAGTAGATCTGTTGCATCTTGTACTACTTCTGCCAATAAAACATCTTTGGTTCGCCTTCCCACAACATTTTCTGTATGTTCTTTCCAATTTAAGTTGTTCGTAATTGTAATTCCTTGATATTTATTTGAATTTACGGTCTTTAGATGGTCAATTTCCAATTTTCACACCATACAGATAAACTAATCTAAACCGTTTTGCGATTGGCTTTAGTCTTCTATTGACTTTACTGCTCAGATGGTCTCCTAAATTCCTAAATCATTCAGATAGATAAGTAACAGCAAAGGACCTATAATACTACCCTGGGTAACTTCTGTTTTGCTAGAGGACATTCTGTCAATTATTACCCACTGTGACCTGACAGGATATCACGAATCCTGGCACATAACAGACGACATTCCATAAGCACGCAATTTGGTCACAGGCTGCTTGTGAGTTACTGTGTCTTAAGTCTGCTGAAAAATCTAGAAATGCGGAATGAATTTGAAATACCTGGTCGATAGCACTCAACGCTTCGTGTGAATAATGAGCCAGTTGTGTTCCACAAGCACGATGTTTTCTAAATGCATGTTGACTGTTTATCAACAGACCATTCTCTTCGAGGTAGTTCATACTGTTCGAACATAATTTACGTTCCAAAATCCTGTTGCATATCGACGTTAACGGTATCGCCCCGTAATTTACTAAATTACTCGTATAGCCTTTCTTGAATACAGGTGTGACCTGTGCAACTTTCCAGTCTTTGAGCGCGGATCTTTCTTCGAGTGGGCGGCTGGATATGATTGTGAAGTATGCAGCTACGGCATTAACAGGATCTGACAGGAACCGAATCTGCATTGGAAGCCTTGCTTTTATTGAAAGATATAATTTGCTCACTGCTCTTGAGGGTACCTACTTTTAAGTTATTCATGCTGGCAGCTGTTGTTGATTCTAGTTTTCCAATATTTACTTCGTCTTCTTTGGTGATGAAATTTTGGAAACCTGTGTTTAATAACTCTGTTTTGGCAGCAATGTCGTCTACGGTACTTCCATTGCTATTACACAGAGAAGTCGTTGATTGTGTCTTGCCGCTAGCATACTTCACAGAATCTTTGGATTTTCTGCCATATTTCACTATAGTGTCTTTGTGGAAACTATCACAAGCATGTCGCACTAAACATGGCGCAAAATTTCTAGATTCTCTAAAGACCGCCCAGCTTGGGATTTAACTTTGTTGGGATAGTTTCAAGGTGGCTCAAATGGTTCAAATGTCTCTGAGAACTATGGGACTTAACACCTGAGGTCATCAGTCCCCTAGACTTAGAACTAATTAAACCTAACTAACCTAAGGGCATCACACACATCCATGCCCGAGGCACGATTCGAACCTGCGACCGTAGCGGTCGCGCGGTTCCGGACTGAAGCGCCTAGAACCGCTCTGACACAGCGGCCGGCTAGTTTCAAGGAGCAGCCTGAATACATGTAATGGTATGGAAGCCCAATTTCCTCAAAAGCCGAAACCAAAGAAATTAGATGTTGGACACTGTGGTGTGGACCAAAATTCATGTCGTAGCTCATCCATAAGATGTTGCATTGGGTTAAGGTCGGGACTCGGGACAGACCAGCCCATTTCGGGAACGTTAATGTCCATTAACCATTGCCTCACAAATCCTTCTTTATGAAAGGGTGCATTGTCAAGCTGTTTGATTGTGTGTTTTGTTTTAGGGCGCCCATGTCAGAACTGTAGAACAGGAAGACAGAGGAGTTAAAAACGACTGCACATTAGCCCCAATCGAAAGAGGAGAAGACAGCTAAAAACTAGGACGTGGAGAAATGTCTATGAAATACGCCATAGAGAAACGGAGGCCCTGAACTAAAAATTAAATGGTCTTAGCCATGTTGATACGACGGATGAAAATAAAAATGCGGTCGACAGCATTGTTCGCTAAAGCGGCCGATAACACAGACGGCAAACAAAAACGAGAACGTAAATGGTTATAAAAAGGGCATTCCATCAGGAAATGGCGGACCGTCAAATATCGAGCGCAATGAGTACAAAGAGGTGGGGTAGCGCCACTTAATCGGCAATGGCTAAAAATACAGTGCTCGATACGTAACCTAGCTAAAATGATCTCACCATGGCGATAAGGGCGAGAGAAGGTCGTCCAAGCCGCTGGGAGAGGCTTAAAACCTGGAGCTTGTTCCCATGAAGGGAGGACCAGTGTTGATGCCAAAAGTAACACCACCTGCTGACAGACGGCCACAGAGATATCATCGGACGGAATGTGAGAACTAGCGGGCTGAAGTACGAGGACTGCAACCTTTGCAGCACCGTCAGCGGCGTCGTTCCCTGTCATACCCACTTGACCACCCCCTCACATAAACATCACAGTGGCTCCATCAGGGGTGAGCAAGTGACAGCCTTCCTCGACCCGTAACACTAACGAGTGGACGGTGTACAACACACAGAGGCTTTGAAGGGCACAGAGAGTCGGAGCAGATGACTCAATTGAAAAGCCTGTGTCGCCGGATGTACTGCGTGGCCTGATACGAGGCCAAGAGCTCTGCTGTAAATACTGAGCAGTGCTCTCGAAGCTGATGCCGTAAAACGTTGCTGCCAATGACGAAGGCACACCTGACACTACGGTCAGTAAGAGAGCCTTCAGTGTACACAAAGGTTTATCGCGAAGTTCCTTGCGAAGGTCGTGAAACTGAAAGCAATAGAGCGAGGCTGGAGTAGTGTCCTTGAAAAGCGAATGACGGCCAAGATGAACACAGGCCGCCGAACGAAACCAAGTTGGTGAAGGGTTCACACCCACCGGGAAAATGGCAGACAGCGTGAAGTTAAGCTGCCGAAGAAAGAGCCTAAAGCGAACTCCAGGAGGTAACAGAAGAGGGCCGCTCCCCATACTGATGATCAAAGGAGTCATCGAAGGAGGAGGCATAGGAAGGGTGGCTACGCATGGCAGATAAACGGCATGCGTATCTGCTGAGGAGAAACTCACGGCGGTGAGACAGCGGTAATTCGGCAGCTTCTGCATACAGACTCTCAACCGGGCTAGTGTGAAAGGCACCAGTGGCCAAACGGATACCACGATGGTATTGAGAAGACGTAGGAGGGACGGACGTGCAGATGCATAAACGAAACACCTATACTCTGGTTTCGAATGGACAAGGGACCGGTACGAACGGAGGAGGGTGGTTCGATCTGATCCCAAGGAAGTACCACTGAGGACAAGACATTGAGAGACAGCATACAGCGGGCTGCTAGGTAAGACGCGTGGGGGGGACCAAGAAAGTTTCTATCGAGCATGAGCCCCAGGAATTTCGTAGTTTCAACGAACGGATGAGCAACAGGCTCAAGATTTAAAGACAGTGGAAGAAACCAATTGCGCCACCAGAAATTCGTACAAACGGTTTTGTCAGTGGAAAAGCGAAAGCGAATGTCTATGCTCCATGAGTAAAGACGGTCGAGACATCGCTGAAGACGCCGCTCAATGAGACAAGGCACTGGAGAACTGCAATAGACGGCAAAATTGTCAACGAAAAGGGAGCCGCAGGTGCCCAACGGGAGACAGGCCATTATAGGGTTCGTGGCGATAGCGAAGAGGACGACGCTAATGACGGAACCCTGAGGCATACCGGTTTCCTGGATAAAGGTGTCCGACAAAGCAGTACCCACATGTATCTTAACTCGGTCTTTGAAAAATTTGTGAAGGAAACGGGGCATGTGGCCACGAAAGACCCCAATTAGAAAGTACGGAGGATACAAGATCTCCAGCAGGTGTAGGCTTTCTCCAAATCTAAAAACACAGCCAGTTGGGATTTCCGCAGAAAGCTATTCATGACATGGGTGGACAAAGTGACGAAATAGTTGACTGCAGAACGGTGTTCTCGAAATCCGCATTGTGCAATGGCTAGTAAATTGTGAGACTGGAACCACCATACCAGCCAGGCATTAATCATACGTTCCATCATCTTGCAAACACAGCTGGTAAGAGAAATTAGGCAGCAGCTAGTAGGAAGATGTTTGCCCTTACCATGACTATGAACGTAATTCCATATGAGCAGCATGACTTCCCCAAGAGGTGGAATGCCGTCCTTTGGGGAAAGGTCACAATGCACAAGGAAGGAACACGAGAGCTCAAAGCAGTCGTGAGCATGCAACTGTGTTTCCTGGAGGCAGAGAAGAAGCGGACACTGCGATTCTAAGAGCACCGTAAATCCGCTTTGATCGAAGGCCACGGACGTTCCATTCAAGAAGATTCCTAACGAGGAAGGGGAAAGAGGGGAAAATATGAAGGGGTGTCACCTCAGCGGCTACCGAGTGCTAGCCTTCACTCACTGATATAGGGCGCAGAGGCTGGAGGAGCCATGAGATCCACAGAGGCGTCGGCATTCTCCCTCTGGCGATCTACAGAGTCCAGGGCAGAGAAATGGCTGGCTGTGCGCGCTGGCGACACGGAGGTGAGCCATCCGAGTGTATCACATGGAGACACCGTCGAAGAGGATCTCAAAGTCAGCGAAGGAGAAGACCATTTGCCTTTGTTTGACTTCTTGGGGCCTTTCCGTTTAGCAGAGGACAATTCAGATGTTTGTTGGCTAGAGGGACACAGGAAGTCTTCAAGGGAGTATTCCTTCTGTCCTTTCCGGCTTGTCGGTTGTATAGAAGGTGACTTCACCTCTGGGCAACCCACTCCACGAGATACATTGGATAATCTCTAGAGGAGGCAGCGTGGTCGCCATTGCAGTTGATGCAGTAGGGAGAACGAGGCGGTCAATCGCCCTCACAAAGAATCCTACCACAGGTTATATATTTGGCTGGGGGTTGACAGAACATTTGAGTGTGGTTGAAACGATGACACTGGTAGCAGCGCATTGGGTTTGTAACGTATGTTCGGACTGTGATAACTTCATAGCCTGCAGTGCTCTTAGACGGAATCACCACTATCAAAAGTGAGAAAAAGAGTGCGTGTGGGCACTAAGGATGCGCCTACCTTTTTCATCACCTGATGGACTGCAGTGACACCCTGATCAGATAGTTAAGTTTGGATTTCTGTCTCAGCCAGACCATAGAGCGGTCTAATGTGAATAACACCACAGGAAGAATTCACAGTTCTGTGGGCCTCGACACAAACAGTATAGCCGTGGAGAATCGAGGCAGCTAAAAGTAGTTGTGCTTGAGAACCAGGAGACTCCAAAAGCAAAGTGCCATTGTGTAATCGAGAGCAGGATTTCACAGGGCCAGCATTTGCATCAACACCTTTCTAAATGAGAAACAGATTTACCATTTCAAAGTACTGTCCGTCTTCAGTACACTAAACCACGAGGAACCGTGGTGCAGCTGGGAGGGTTTTTTAATCAGGCGCGTCATTCCATTTACGTTTGGTAGACGTTGAAGATGATGATTGGCTCATTGCAAGAAAGTACCCAATGATTCTTCTTCGTTTGATTTCCTAAAATCGAAGTAGAGAATGATACAAAAATTGGACATGGGACGGTAGTAAGGTCAAACCTGAGACAAAGACTGAGCAGTAACGCGCGCGCTATCATCTGCGCAATGAGAACGACTGACTGATTTTATCTGGTGGGCCTCTTGAATTCGTGCACGGAAAGGCCTGATTGGCTAACTTCAATGCTGATTATCTCGGAAACGGCAAAACGTATCTTCTTTTAAAAAAAATATTTATCAGTACAACCTATCCTGCAGCACCCTTACAAGCTTTACAGACTGTTTCTGACCACCCTGTATATCGCATACATAGAAGAATTATATCTGCTCACACTGACGCGTTTCGAAGGACGCTTTACAACTTTGAAACTACAAGCTACATGATGGAAACTTTTCACATTGTATTCCTTAACAATATACCAACAGTACGCCAGTAAAAAATCAGGGTATTGTTGACTACCTGATTTCTCTTATCTATGCTAAGGTTCTCGACAGTCCTGTTGAATTTCATTGGAATAACACCCAATGTTACTTTCGTTACTTAGAACTCCAACCAGCTAGTAAACTCTCGATATTCTGTCAGCCAAAGATTCCTCAGTCTAGTCAAATATTTGTGAAGATACTCCATATCATCATTTCTTGCATTTTAAGCTACAATGTCACATCGTTCAGTGCCTTTTGGAAATCTAAGAAGACACACCTACCACAACCACTTTGCCCGCTGTTTGCTAGATTTATTCAGCACTGAAAATATAAGTTCACAGGAGAGCGAGGAATACTACACTCAACAATTATCGGAACACGGGGCGAGTTGTCCGGAACTGACAATAGGCCTAGCAAAGAAAATTATCCCGAAGGAAGTTGAAAGTCAGATAGGAGACGAAAGTTTAAGGTTAACTTCCTGTTAACATAATGTTATTCGATATGGCGTACGTACTCTGACTGGAAACGCAAGAAAGGAGGCAACTTCGACTTTGACGTCCCGTCTACGAAGATGTCATTAGCGGTGGAGAACAAATTCGCGTCGGGATACGATACGATACAATAGGAAATTGGCCGGGTCCTTTCAAAGAAACCATCCTGATTAAGGAAAATCACGGAAAACTTAAATCTGAATGGTGGTCTGGGATGTGAACCTCCCTGCTGAAGTCTCTGATCACTGCACCACAGAGCTCGTGAGACAAGGACGAGCAAGGGAATCCACTTTTACTTGTTGCTAAACAAGTCGTCCGCGTGTTAGCCTTACTGTATATGGGATCGACGAAGCACTGAAGCGTGGGTATCAGATGGGGGCTATGAATCCCGAACCTATGTAATGCGGAGGGGTGGTGACCGGAAGGGTAAATCCCCACCCTCTAGCAAGAACAAGCCAAATCGATAAATTAACATGTCGACTCCGTGAAAATACGGAATAAAGGCCAGAAACAGAGAAAAAGGAGAAGATGCTAATAGTCCGGTATGACTGGTTGGATACTGCAGAAGATTGCGTTTTATCTATAAAAATCACTTCGTTCAAATATAGCGGGGTTATCATTAGGGTGACAGCATCATCTTGAAACGATGATTGAAATAGCTTCCAGATCCGAATTTTTAGTCCTGAAGATGGGGAACTGAGAATTGGTAACAGTGTCATCTTTAATATCCATTCTGACTTAACAGATGAAGCCGAATAGATATCGTCAGTGACTTCGCCGAAGTAGTCGGCATTCTCATGCTTATAAATTTCTTCCACAACGTGCACTATAATTTGCTGTGCTGAAGTATATATGATCTACATCAAGTTAGATTAACAGGAGACGTCGATGGTACACAAAGAAGGACAGAGCAAATGGAGATGAGCTTATTTAACAGGCCGGAAAGACTTGAAGAAATTGTGGCCTTCACTTAAAGAATGATGTCTAAAATCTTCAGAATACACAGATAATTTCAGAAATCAGTTTTCACTGAAGAGTCCAAGTATGTATTTCAGCCTCGTTGTTAGAAACTTTCGCAGAAAAACCGGGAAATACTGAACTTGTAAAAAGATGTATAAGGCGCCGCCCTACCCACTTTTAAATCCAGCATAACACTGCAAATGTGGTGCATTTAAGACTAAACCCCGATCCGTCGGCATCCTACAAGGAACCCCTTTAGTGTGTTGTTGTCTTAAGTTCAACCTTTAGTAAGTCTCATTTCAAAGCGTAAAAAATTTGACTGAAAAAATATTAGCTGCTAATTCACCCTGACCATCAGGTTGCTGCTGATGATGATGATGATGATTGGTTTGTGGGGCGCTCAACTGCGCCATTATCAGCTCCCGTACGAAGTCCCAACCTTTTCTCAGTCCAATCTTGCCACTTTCATGAATAATGGCCATCAGGAGGGCGACAGAAAATGAGTGTTTGGAAGGTGCAGAGATCAGCTTTCTGTGGGATGCATGTATTACACTTCTCAAAATGGATATGATCGACATTCAAGAAATGTCCAAAACAAACCATAAACTTGCACCATGAACACTATGCGTGCCATAGTGATCACGATGGTTCGCATCATCGAGATCGAAGGCGAACTCTCTGGGAGTAACAAAACCGTGCAGGACCTTAGCTAGGCGTCCACCTTTAAAGAATGCATGTATAATCACGTTGGTGTAACGGGCTGACGGCATTCAACCGAATGCGAAACAGTCTGTCATGGAGCTTATCGTGAAACTAGCTAGGTGTTCTTTAAGGGGTAATTGCAGATAGTACAAAAATACGTTTTATGTGCATGGAAAAAACAAACATGCAGAGGTTCAATTAGTCGAGTGGTTCCAGATGGTCTGAACTGCAATGTCTCATACTTCTCAGGAGGGATAGTTTGGTCTAAATGAAAATGAAATTTATACGCAAACCAGGAATCAAGCAAATGCAAGTTATTGTGACCAGATATTGGCCAAAAGCAGTACTCGTACCACAGTTTTAGTTTTTCATGCGTATTTTTTCGCTCTTGCTTGCGATGTGACGTAAATATTCTCTACTGTCCTTGCAAGGTGGCGCACACGGGAAAGACTTGTAGGGGTAGAGCATCTCCAACTTCTCGCAGCAAAATAAATAACTACCCAGCCAATTTTCCAGTCAGGTTAACGGTCGGCATAATTGTACACGAATGCGTTACGGCATTGATGTTAGTTGAGCTTCATACAAATCTCTTGGTACCTCTGATATCCAGGTTCCTTTCGTATGTTTTTCCTCTTTAAATACCGGTTGGTCGGAATTGAAAACTAATTCCTTACTGAACGATGGGATAAGTTTATCTCACTTACAAATTTTCAGGCGGATTTCGCAGTTTGCTGTGCATCGTCAAGTTGAGGTTTTGTTCCAAATATCGCTATATTATTTCTTTCAATTCTTAGCGCTGTCTAAAGTTATGCAACCATCCGTTGCCTCCCTTGAAATCACTGTACTCTATGTCGCGCGCAATTTTATGTGCGTCCTTGAAACGAGAAAACAGTTTTTCTAACAAGTGCGCCTTTGTTCTCAATTTTCTCTTGAGCTACAAGGTCATGTTGCTGCGGACTTATTCGAAATATGTTCATTTTTTTCCTACGAGCTGCGGATGATGTTCCATGTACGTAATTATGTTCAGTATCCACTCCTTGGGACGGCCGAGGTGGCCGAGCAGTTCTAGGCGCTACAGTCTGGAACCGCGTGACCGCTACGGTCGCAGGTTCGAATCCTGCCTCGGGCATGAATGAGTGTGATGTCCTTACGTTAGTTAGATTTAAGTAGTTCTAAGTTCTAGGGGACTGATGACCTCAGAAAGAAAATCAAATGGTTCTGAGCACTATGGGACTTAACTTCTGAGGTCATCAGTCGCCTAGAACTTATAACTACTTAAATCTAACTAACGTAAGGACATCACACTCATCCATGCCCGAGGCAGGATTCGAACCTGCGACCGTAGCGGTGGCGCGGTTCCAGACTGTAGCGCCTAGAACCGCTCGGCCACCCCGGCCGGCTGACCTCAGAAGTTAAGTCCCCTAGTGCCCAGAGCCATTTGAACCATTTTGAAACCAGTTCTTGGATAAATACTGTCCTTTGCTACCTTTCGCTGTAAGCGGGCCTTATGACTCGCTGTCAGACAAGCATTATTAACGACATGGCTCGACACCTTTTTCAGTATCACTTTCACGTGCTGAGCACGTTCCTTTGTCATTGTACTCCTCAGGTACATTGGCCGCACAAGAGCGTATACGACACCACACATTCAACTGAATCATCTTGCAAGAACGCTAATATTTCATCTGCCACTTCTTTCTCTCTGCCAAATTCCTTGGGTTCCTTTCTGACGAAATGTCAATTTCAGCAGCTGTTGTTGTAGATATAATGCAGTATTTGTTTTGTTTATCAACACCACTGTAGCACTGCTGCGGGTCACTCGTCTATTAAGCAGTGTAACTGAGCTCCGCAGCCTACAGTCCTGCCCCACTGTTGCCGTTAGCAGTCAATATTGTGGTTGACTGACAGACAACATGCGTGGAGTCGAATCCCGTAAACATTATTGGCCTTCTGCAACCTCGCACTCAAGGGGTTCATTGTTAGTTTTCGGAGGAATTATGTAGACGCAGAAGCACTAAAATGAGAAATGCCAGGAGGGTATTCGAATTCTACTTCCGCCGAATGCGGGTAGCCGTGTTAGAGGAACTTGCAAATGGCACATATCTGCACTAGTCATCAGTACGAGCACACGTCAAGTAATGGGACTCCGTATGCCGTTAGTAGGATAGAACTAATATCCATGTGAGATCAAATAACTCTGAATTTTTGTCTTACGAGCTTGAAATCAGAAAGTAATACGTCTTGTCTCTCTACAGTTAGACTAACGGAAAGAGGGACAAAAATAAAACCAAACCAAAAAATGTTTCCCTGGGTAGGCAAATAGCTAATGAAACAAATTTGAACATGTGTATCTGGTGGTGTATTGCCCAGTGCGTGTCCTACTGCGAATCCGGAGATTCATAATTCGGTCCCCTGCTATTTATTCTAATTTCTAGTGGTTTCCAACTTCATCAATACAGGTCCCTACGACAATGTCAAGATTGTTCTGGTTCCCATGTGAAACTGTGGTTCTCCATAAAAATTGAAGAGGGAGTGTCTTACGGTTGTGGAGTAAAATACACCATCGACCATCTAACGGTAAGGCAGGGAAATTAAATATGGAGAATCGGTATTTATGGAAGACAATGCAACAATAATACTGTCTACATCATGTATCTCGCGTAGGGACGACAAGAAATTATCGGGAGCTTGCTGAAGCATTTTTAGATAGGTATTTTTCCTTCACGCCATACGAGATTAGAAGAAGAGAGTGACCAATACTTGCATGAAGTACTCTCCGCCATGCTTGCCGAGCACGGAGTTGTTTCTCACATCGCGCTCTAAAAGGATCACCGCTTTGCTTGAACGGTACGCTGGCGGATGTTAGTGTGTCAAATTTCATCGCCTAAGAAATCGTGCACTTGCTCCCGGACCCAACAAACCGATTGCAGCGTTATCCGGAACGTACAGCAAGTGTGAAACGGGGCGTCGCACGCACCGCCGTAAACAGCGAGTGCAGGTGTTTACGTCTACGGCGGGCTCCCGTGAGGCCCGCTATCTTATCAGCCCGCGTCCAACAAGCGCCTGTCGCTGCATCGTGCTACTTCTGCGCAGGAAATCTCGCCGCTACTGTGACACCGGTGCTCTTACTATGTGACGCATTACATGAATACAGACTGACGTCACGCGTAAGCACAATGTCCCGAAACCCTACGTTGTGTCTATTTGCAATTACGCAACATATAACCGGTGAAATCTTTGTTCTACAAAATCTACGCGAGCTGCCCCTACTAGACGATTGGGTGCGCCAGGCATGGATCGAATCTGCTGCAGGATTTTAAAAATGGATTAAAAACAGTTTTGACCGCAATAAAATATTTATTTGCAATGGTTACTGGTTTCGGCAAGAATGCGGCCATCTTCAGACTATTTATTAATCCAGTTGACGTTCGTGGAATCACAACACCTGCTCCGTTAACCTCCACCGCCTACCATCTGGTATAAATGGTATCAAGATGACCACAGTCTGACCGGAAAATGAAACAGTTGCAAATAAACTTTTATTGCCATCAAAACTTTTTAATCCGTTTTAAAGTTTTTCCTCCACGAGAAATGTTCTCAAAAAATCAGCACCGTAGAATCCATAACGGACGGCCGATGTGGCCGAGCGGTTCTAGGCGCTTCAGTCTGGAACCGCGCGACCGCTACGGTCGCAGGTTAGAATCCTGCCTCGGGCATGGATGTGTGTTAGGTTAAAGTAGTTCTAGGGGACTGATGACCTCAGATGTTAAGTCCCATAGTGTTCAGAGTCATTTGAACCAATGCGTA
This sequence comes from Schistocerca serialis cubense, assembly GCF_023864345.2. Taxonomy (NCBI): domain Eukaryota; kingdom Metazoa; phylum Arthropoda; class Insecta; order Orthoptera; family Acrididae; genus Schistocerca; species Schistocerca serialis. The sequence continues at coordinate 441,197,792 of NC_064641.1, read as the reverse complement.
ACGGTGGGTCTAGTGTAATCGTAAGTATGGCGTTTTCTATAGGAAAGGTAGAATTGATTCCCCATGTCCGTCTTACAGACACACACAAACAAGCTAAAAAAAGTGTGCGCCTTCATTTACACGACTTTACTTCCATCCACATACTTAATATATTTTTCCGCCTTGATCACTGTTATTTACGTAAAACATACAACTGAACGCGTTTCGGCCTTGGCCATCACCAGAATTGTTGAAATAAGATCTAAGAGAACAGCTGAGAAGCAATGTTTCAAGCTGAATTATTTCTCATCCATTCTATTTAGTATCACCTCACAGATTCTAGTGACGGGAAAGGCTGAAACGTGTGAAATTGTGTGATATATGTAAATACAAGCAATGAAGATGGAACGTTTTATTATTTAGTGTTAATTATGAGTACAGACTCAGGGCTATATTTTACAAGACTATATTTTCAAGACAGGAACTAAGGAAATTTAACTTACAACTAGGATCACATTTTTTATTATCAAAAGAACCACCCGAATTACCAAATCTATCTCTCTTACAAGCATGATCATACAATCTTGGGATACATTTTACGAGAGGCATTCCAAAAGTAATGCAACACTTGTTTTTTCTCTGTCAATTTCGGTTGAAAAACTTCAGAATATCTTGTGCGACATCGCCAAATATTTCCGCTTCAGCCACTGTAGCTCTACGAACTTCCGATACTTACTTTCAAAATGTCGTCTGTAGCGGAGGTGTGCTTCAAGTGGAGAGCTGGCATTGAGTTTCTTTTGGTGGTACACTAGAGTATCGCAGATACTCACAGGCGATTGCGCATTGTCTGCGGAGACCTAGCAGTGAGGAAATGCACGGTGACTCGTTCCACGAGACGTCTATCATTATCGCAACAAGGCCGCGCAAACCTCTCCGATCCCCCTCGTGCCGGCCGGCCACACACACCTGTGTCTCATGCAATGCTGGAACGAGCGGACACACACACACACACACACACACACACACACACACACACACACAGGAGGTGATCGACGGACCAGAATCTAACACCTCGCTGCACACCTGTACGTCTCCGTTGGTAGTGTAGACACAACCGTCCACCACTTAGGGCCGGCCGGTGTGGCCGAGCGGTTCTAGGCGCTTCAATCTGGAACCGTGCGACCACTACGGTCGCAGGTTCGAATCCTGCCTCGGGCATGGATGTGTGTGATGTCCTTAGGTTAGTTAGGTTTAAGTGCTTCTAAAAAAAAAAATGGCTGTGAGCACTGTGGGACTTAACTTCTAAGGTCATCAGTCACCTAGAACTTAGAAATACTTAAACCTAACTAACCTAAGGACATCACAGACATCCATGCCAGTGGCAGGATTCGAACCTACGACCATAGCGGTCGCGCTGTTCCAGACTGAAGCGAGAACAATAGTTCTGTAACTTCAAAGTTTAAGTTTACAACAGGTCCCGCCTACAGTAAGTGTCCGAAAAAAGAGTAGCCTAGCGGAGTAATGTGCAGCACTGCCCCCTAGAGTAAGATCTACAAGCCCAACCGCTACACGTCATCTGGTAACGTCACTTATTCAACGTTTGTCATTCATTCAGTTTTGGATTATTTCCCGACATTTGTGGCCTCACGTGTCTTGTATTAAATTACTTTCCTGTGTTATCTACGTCGTTTGGTGTTTTTAAACGCCAATGAGAATCACCCTGAATAGTCTTGCGAAATTAGATGAATCATGAAACACCATTTATGACGAGCCCGCAGGATACATGCAGTTTGGAGTCACAGACACGTTCGTCTACTACACGCGGCGGAAGGTATTTTCTTTCCTATTCCATTCGCGGTTACAGCAAGGGATAAAAGACTATACACGATATACCTTACTACGCACTAATTTTTCTCACACTGAAAAGCGTCAAAGCAGTTTGCGTAACCACATTTTTATATGAAAATTAATAAAATTTCAGTTAAATCCAGTCGAAAGCAGGGAGTCTGCAGAAACATATGTTTATTTCCATTTTCAATACAAGAGCGGTGATTGTATAGCTGATATCTTCCTTTTTCTCCTCCATCTCGCCACTTTTATTTTCCTTGCATATGTACTAGGTATGGTCTAAGACTCTTACTGTGAACTGTTTCGCAGAGCAAACAGGACATTTCAGCAGAAGCACAGCCTCAACGCCTCACTGGTTTAGGAGGCAGACAAAGCAGTGCACTCAGGTAAGAGGGACGGAAGCTGGGCCGCAGGCCAGCCATTGTGTGACGCCCATATCCTGGGGACACATCGTCGGCTCGGTGCCCTTTGCTACCACTTGAACTGCTGTCAACGCAGGCGAAACGTTTCTCTGGTGGAAGGAGGACATTTTTCCACTAACCTGGCCAATTTTTGAGTCATCCTTAAGAGTTTTGCTGCGGGGAGAGCTATCCTTTGTGCTCTCGCCTCCCAGATACTGTCGGCCAGGCGTCCTCCGCTACGATTTTTACCGGTGTGGACTTTCGCAAGACGTTTCTCTGGTGATAAGACGATTCTTGAGTCATTTTTAAGAGACACTTGCTAAGGAAGATCCCGATCTCGAAAACTTTCTAAAAGACCTGAGCAGTCCCCGGAAATTACGGCCACACATTTCGGCTATCTGTTCGGCGTGTAGCCCAACATTTTTTTCCCTCCTTTTTCTCCTTTTATGTTGCGACACTAGAAACCAGCGTGCCAAAGGTGCCAACAATAAGTCATTTGTATTGGTTGAATTATGGTGACAGAATTTTAAATGGATGTTTCTGGAAGAAGGGACGCTCTTATTTTTTCCATTGGCGGGAAAAATATGTTACTTTTCTGATTGGCAGCTGCTGCTAGAGGTGCAGGAAACGTTCGCAGAACTGACGCGCTCTGCGCTTTTTCGACACTTCAGATTCTACTCTGAGTAGACTGACTTCGGGCTCTGTTTCCAAAGAGGATAGTTCGGCCTCTATTTGCTGTAAGTCACTTTATGTTTTACACTCGGTACACACACTTCGTGTTGGGTACGCAGTGTGACACTCTTCGGTCAGAATGCTTCAGCTGACTTCGCCCAGCAGACTGCACATAGGTGCACTTGGCGGGCCATCGGCACCACACGCAGCCAGCACATTCACACTCCATCGATGGTGAGTGTGTGTTACTAGCAGCGCCGTCAGTGCATTTAACAAACTCAGTAATTCAAAAGTTACGTTCTACCTGGCCACTGGGGTTGGCACAGTTGCACGACAACTTCATTTATATTCTAAGCATGATAATCACTGTTGTCGAGCTGCAGATTTGAGTGAGTTAAAATTTAATATTTTAGGGACCTGAACTTAATGTCACGTGATTTCCCTTCCTGAACTCTGCCAACCATAAGTCATTCCAATTTTATTTTTGTTTTCATTATCATTGTTGTTATATCTGCAAGTAACTTTCGCTGAATTACTTAAGAAAGGGACTCAGGAATTTATCTTTCATTTCATTTCAAAGTTAATCTTCCCTCTGCGTAGCCAACGAAACTGTGATTATCCTGGCCCCAGATCCATTGCTGGGCCGAAAATTAGTTGTATTAACCCCGTTCCACACAGTTTAATTAGTGTGATTCCTTGGACAGAGGTCTACACAGTTATCCCTCATCCCATCTCTCTCTCTCTCTCTCTCTCTCTCTCTCTCTCTCTCTCTCTCTCTCTCATGGCAAGTGGTGGGGTTTCGCAACCGTATTCCAATTATCCTTTCGCGAGAAATTGGTATCAGTAGGTTTGTTACTCTGATTCTTCTTCTCTAATTATTTGCCCTTTTTAATAATTTACTCAATAGGGTTTCGCAAGGAAATAAAAACAAAGTTTCTTCCAAACACCCTCATTTATTTTATTGGAATTAGAATACACATAGCTCGAAGGCGACATGAGAAATTACCAGGAGGTAACGCTGCATAAAAACCAAACGCCCTCGCCCTCCCCTCTTAGAGGCCTGTTAAGATGAACGCGATAAGCATTTCGCTACGGAGCTGACCCTAGCACAACTAATAACTGCCAACATCGTTGCAAATAGCAACCATGTGATGGTGCATTTACATAAGCGTGTGGTCCTGAATTCTTCCGCTAAATTCAGCCGTTATCTTTCCATGTCGAGGACTTATACTACATACTACTTATGTAAGATGATATAATGACACGGAATATTTAATTTTTGGAGTCCAGGAATGCCGTACATCACATAAGTAATAACTATTCTCATCCTTAACGATGCGTTATGGGGCTCAGCAGCTAATGTTGGAATGAGACAGACCTGTGCTCGCAGCTGAGTCTCGCTGGCTCGGTTGTTCCACACCTGTCTTGTTCTCCAAGGGCGGCGTTAGTGGTCAATTCTAATCGCACTGCACAACAATGCGCCCTAGGTTCATTTTTCCGTATTATTTAATGGAGCGGTAGATTTCTAGACGAAATACTTTTTTAAAAAATACGAAGAAAACCTTCCCTTTTTTTTGGTCATCAGTCTACTGACTGGTTTGATGCGGTCCGCCACGAATTCCTTTCCTGTGCTAACCTCATCATCTCAGAGTAGCACTTGCAACCTACGTCCTCAATTATTTGCTTGACGTATTCCAATCTCTGTCTTCCTCTACAGTTTTTGCCCTCTACAGCTCCCTCTAGTACCATGGAAGTCATTCCCTCATGTCTTAGCAGATGTCCTTTTTTTTTTTTTTTTTTTTTTTTTTTTTTTTTTTTTGTTTGTGGTTTTAGGGCGCAAAACTTCTATGGTCATTAGCGCCCAGCCCGTGACGTAGAAAACAGGAAAAAAACGAAATTTAAAATCAGCAGCAATGGAAACAAAGTCAGAAAATTTGAGAAACTAAAGTCAGAAGGAATGCTTAAAAGTCCACTATAGAAAGGGGTTGGTTGTCCCCCAAAAAAAAACTTCAAATGACTGACGTCATTTCACTGTCTCTAATAAACTGTAGAACGCGGTCAGCTGAGCGCGTGTCATCTGCTAAAATCGACGATAGATCAGGCGATAGCTGTAGACGGGAGCGTAACGGATTAAAATAGGGGCATTCAATTAAAAGGTGTCTGACCGTCCACAGCTGAGAGCAGTGGGGACAGAGTGGGGGAGGATCACCGCTTAAAAGATGTCGATGACTAAAAAGACAGTGCCCTAGCCGGAGTCGGGCTAAAATTACCTCCTCCCGACGACGCGTTCGGGAGGAAGAGGTCCAAGCGCAAGGAACGGCTTTCACTTCCCGCAATTTATTGTGGGGAAGTGTTGACCAATGCGCATGCCATAAATGAGTGACTTGGCGACATAAACCGCTCCGTAGATCGGTAAACGGAAGAGACTGAAGAGCTGGCCGAGGAAGAGAGACTGCAGCCTTGGCTGCTATATCGGCCGCCTCATTTCCACAGATACCAGCGTGTCCCGGGAGCCAGAGGAACGCCACTGAGACGCCCCCCAGGTGGAGCAAGCGCAGACAGTCCTGAATCCGGTGGACCAGAGGGTGCACAGGGTAAAGAGCTTTGAGACTGAGGAGAGAGCTGAGAGAATCTGAGCAGATTACGTACTGTATCCGCTGATGGCGGCGGATGTAGTGGACAGCCTGGAGAACAGCGTAAAGCTCCGCAGTATAAACCGAACACTGGTCGGGAAGCCGAAAGTGATTTGGGGTGTCGCCAACAATATAGGCACTCCCTACACCTAACGATGTTTTCGAGCCATCGGTGTAAATAAATGTGGCTTCCGTCATTTGTGCACATAGAGCAGCAAATGCCCGATGGTAAACAAGTGTAGGGGTACCATCCTTGGGAAATTGACATAGGTCTCTGAGCAAGTCGATCCGGGGACGGAGCCAAGGCGGTGCTGTACCCCAAGTTGTCAAGAAGGTTTTAGAAAAGCGGAAGGAAAGAGAATGGAGCAGTTGACGGAAGCGGACTCCCGGGGGTAGGAGGGAGGAGGAGCGGCCTGCATACTCGACATCAAAGGAGGCGTCGAAAAAAAGGTTATAGGCTGGATTAGCAGGCATGGAAGACAGATGGCTAGCATAACGACTCAGAAGGACTGCCCGCCGATTGGACAGTGGAGGTTCAGCAGTCTCAGCATAAAGGCTTTCCACAGGGCTGGTGTAAAAAGCTCCAGACACTAAACGTAATCAACAGTGGTGGATAGAGTCGAGACGCCGAAGAATAGACGGCCGAGCAGAGGAGTAGACTATGCTTCCATAATCCAATTTCGAGCGCACTAAGGCGCGATAGAGGCGGAGAAGGACCACCCGGTCCGCTCCCCAAGAGGTACCATTCAGGACACGGAGGGTGTTAAGGGAACGCAGACAGCGAGCCGAAAGATAGGAAACGTGGGAGGACCAGCACAGTTTTCTGTCAAACGTAAGACCCAAGAATTTTGCGACGTCGGAAAACGGAAGGTTGACAGGACCTAGATGTAAGGAGGGCGGAAGAAACTCCTTACGTCGCCAAAAATTTACACAAACGGTCTTACTGGGTGAGAAACGGAAGCCGGTTTCGATGCTCCACGAGTGGAGGCGATCGAGACATCCTTGAAGACGTCTTTCAAGAAGGCTGGTCCGTTGAGAGCTGTAGTAGATCGCAAAATCGTCCACAAAGAGGGAGCCCGAGACATCAGGAAGGAGACAATCCATAATTGGATTAATGGCGATGGCAAACAGTACAACACTCAGCACGGAGCCCTGGGGTACCCCGTTTTCTTGGGAGAAAGTACGGGAGAGAGTAGTGTTCACCCGCACCCTAAATGTGCGCTCTGCCATAAATTCGCGAAGAAAAAGGGGCAGCCGGCCTCTAAAGCCCCAAGAGAACAGTGTGCGGAGGATACCTGTCCTCCAACAGGTATCGTACGCTCTCTCCAGATCAAAAAATATTGCTACCGTTTGGCGTTTCCGGAGAAAATTGTTCATGATATAAGTGGAGAGAGCAACAAGATGGTCAACAGCAGAACGATGCTTTCGGAATCCGCATTGGGCTGGTGTTAAAAGACTGGGGGCTCCAGCCACCAAGCTAAACGGTAATTCACCATACGCTCCAAAACCTTACAGACACTACTCGTGAGAGAAATGGGGCGATAGCTAGAGGGGAGATGTTTGTCCTTTCCAGGTTTCGGAACGGGAACGACGATAGCTTCCCGCCATCGCCTGGGAAAGGTACTGTCGGTCCAAATTCGATTATAAAGGCGAAGGAGGTAACGCAGGCTATGGGTTGATAAATGCAGCAACATTTGGACATGGATACCATCCGGTCCTGGGGCGCAGGAGCGAGAAGAAGAGAGGGCATGTTGGAGTTCGCGCATGGAGAAAACAGTATTGTAGCTTTCGCGATTTTGAGAGGAGAAAGCAAGATGTCGCACTTCCGCTGCACGTTTCTTCGGGAGAAACGCTGGCGGGTAATTTGAAGAGCTCGAAATCTCAGCAAAGTGCTGACCCAATGAGTTAGAAATTGCGACGGGGTCCACTAAGGTATCATGCGCGACAGTGAGCCCAGAGACCGGGGAGAAACTAGGCGCGCCTGAGAACCGTCGAAGCCGACTCCAAACTTCCGAGGAGGGAGTGAAGTTGTTAAATGAGCTAGTAAAGAATTTCCAGCTTGCCTTCTTGCTATCGCGGATGACGCGACGGCATCGCGCACGGAGCTGCTTATATCGGATACAGTTGGACAAAGTTGGATGGTGACGGAAAATGCGAAGAGCACGTCGCCGCTCACGTATTGCGTCACGGCATGCCTCGTTCCACCAAGGAACTGGAGGGCGCCGGGGCAATTCGGAGGTGCGTGGTATTGAACGTTCCGCAGCTGTGAGAATAACGTCGGTAAAATGTGTGACCTCATCGTCGACGCTGGGAAAGCGACGGTCATCGAATGTCGCTAGAGACGAAAAAAGTGTCCAATCGGCTTGGGCAAACTTCCAGCGTCGCGAGCGCATATATGGCAGTTGAGGCTGCAGTCGAAGAACACATGGAAAGTGGTCACTCGAGTGTGTATCATCAAGGGCGAACCATTCGAAGCGCCGAGCTAGCGGAACAGTACCGACCGCAAGGTCCAAATGGGATAAATTTGCCGTGGAGGCAGACAAAAATGTGGGGACCCCAGTGTTGAGGCAGACTAGATCCGCTTGGTGGATGACGTCTAGCAATAGTGAGCCACGTGGACAAGGATGTGGAGATCCCCAAAGCGGGTGGTGGGCATTGAGGTCCCCAACCAGCAAGTAGGGGGGTGGAAGCTGATCAAGAAGATGAAGGAGATCAGCTCGTTCCATTGGTGTAGACGATGGAATGTATACCGTACAAAGAGAGAACGTGTATCCAGAAAGGGAAAGGCGGACGGCGACAGCTTGGAAGGAAGTGTTTAAGGGGATTGGGTGATAATGGAGAGTATCATGGAGCAGAATCATGAGTCCTCCATGGGCTGGAGTGCCTTCAACAGAGGGGAGGTCATATCGGACGGACTGAAAATGAGGGAGAACAAAGCGGTCATGGGGACGCAGCTTTGTTTCCTGAAGACAGAAGATGACCGGCGAGTAGGATCGTAAGAGGATCGACAATTCCTCCCGATTGGCGCGAATGCCGCGGATATTCCAGTGGATAATGGACATAGGGTGAACAGAAAATGGAGGAACGTCACCAAGGGTGCTGTCAACTCAACGACTGCTCAGAGCTTGCGACCGACAGGATGGAATGGCATTCAGTCGAAGGCAGAAGATCCTGATCCATAGGTTGGTCAGGAGCAGCTCCTGCCACCAACGATCGGCCAGTTGACCGGCCACCAACAGTGCGCCTCGGCGACACAGAAGATGGCCGAGGGCGATTTCCGCCAGGTGGTGCTGTAGATGGGACACGCCGTGGCGGAGAAGGAGAGGAACTGTGTTTCTTCGTAGCCTTCTTGGAGGTATGTTTAGATGAAGGAGGAACCGATGGTTGTGAAGTTGCAGTACGTAAAAACTCTTCACGAGAATGCTCTTTTTTTGAAGACTTGGCGTCTGACTTTTGGGCTCGAGATTTAGCAGAACTCGACGAAGGGTGAGCCATAGAGTGGGCAGGCGAAAGAGGTGAGGTTGAACGGGCGATCTTTGCGCTGGCCGATCTGACGACCGTGGTACTAAATGTGAGGTCGCAAGTCTGCGTGGCCGCCTCCTTTATTGGCCGAGGAGAAGCAAGGACAGCGCTGTATTTTCCTTTCTGAGGCACGGTGGGCTGTCGACTGGCGAGTAACTTTCGAGCAGCAAAGGTCGACACCTTTTCCTTCACTCTTATTTCCTGGATCAGCTTTTCGTCCTTAAAAACAGGGCAATCTCGAGAGGAAGCAGCGTGGTCACCCATACAGTTGATGCAGCGAGGGGATGGAGGTGGACAAGCACCCTCATGGGCATCCCTGCCACACGTAACACATTTGGCCGGATTGGAACAGGACTGGCTGGTGTGATTGAACCGCTGACATCGATAGCAACGCGTAGGGTTCGGGACATAAGGGCGAACGGAAATTATCTCATAGCCTGCTTTGATTTTTGATGGGAGTTGAACTTTGTCAAATGTCAAGAAGACAGTGCGGGTTGGAATGATGTTCGAGTCAACCCTTTTCGTAACCCGATGAACAGCGGTGACGCCCTGGTCAGACAGGTAGTGCTGAATTTCTTCGTCAGACAATCCATCGAGGGAGCGTGTATAAACGACTCCACGCGAGGAATTTAAGGTACGGTGCGGTTCCACCCGGACAGGGAAGGTGTGGAGCAGAGAAGTACGCAGCAATTTTTGAGCCTGGAGGGCACTGTGTGTTTCCAACAACAGGGTGCCATTCCGTAGTCTGGAACAAGACTTTACAGGACCCGCAATTGCGTCGACACCTTTCTGAATAATGAAAGGGTTGACCGTGGAAAAGTCGTGACCTTCGTCAGACCGAGAAACAACAAGGAACTGTGGCAACGATGGAAGAACCGTCTGTGGCTGAGACTCAGTGAACTTACGTTTGTGAGCAGACATAGTGGAAGGTGAGGAAACCATTGCGGAAGAATCCCCCATGATTACCGGCGTCTCCGATGGCGCGCTCCTCCCTTGTGGGGGCCCTCACCGAGGGCACACCCGCCTTAGGTGATTGTTCACACCTCAGGTCACACCTCCCGACAAACGGACGGAGGGACCAATCGGCACTTTCGGAAGGTATCAGCTCGGGTAATCACCCCTCCCTGGGCCTGGCCTTTACCAGGGGGTACGTACGTGTCCTACCTGTCTACCCGGGGCGGGGAATTACGCGTTACCCCGTCACCGGCTACGCATGGAAGTGCGTGGGTCGGCCTTCAGACACGCACAGGGAGGAAGAAAGAGAAAGGGAAAGGAAAGAAGAGGGGGTCTCAAACGCCGCAGCGGAGAAAAGGGTAAAGAGAAGAGGTAAGGAATGGAGAAGGACAAAGGAAGGAAGAAGACATACAAGCAAGGAAGAAGAAGAATGTGGTACATTGACAAGCGTCCGTCTCCGGACGTAGGCGCAAACCATACTCCCAGAGGGGGAGAAAGTGAAGGAAAGAGCCAGAGGTGAGGGGGGGGGGGGTGAAGACAGGGGATGGGGAAGGATGCGGAAAGGGAAGGTATGCAGCCCGGAAAGGAAGGAAGGCCACATTAGCTCGGAGCCCCGTGCTCGCTACGCACGTATCCACAAAAGAGTTGTGGATCCCCTGGGGGGTAGCAGATGTCCTGTCATCTTATCCCTTCTCCTTATCAGTGTTTTCCACATATTCCTTTCCTCTCCGATTCTACGTAGAACCTCCTCATTCCTTACCTTATCAGTCCACCTAATTTTCAACATTCGTCTATAGCACCACATCTCAAATGCTTCGATTCTCTTCTGTTCCGGTTTTCCCACAGTCCATGTTTCACTACCATACAATGCTGTACTCCAGACGTACATCCTCAGAAATTTCTTCCTCAAATTAAGGCCGGTATTTGATATTAGTAGACTTCTCTTGGCCAGAAATACCTTTCTTGCCATAGCGAGTCTTCTTTTGATGTTGTCCTTGCTCCGTCCGTCATTGGTTATTTTACTGCCTAGGTAGCAGAATTCCTTAACTTCATTGACTTCGTGACCAACAATCCTGATGTTAAGTTTCTCGCTGATCTCATTTCTACTACTTCTCATTACCTTCGTCTTTCTCCGATTTAGTCTCAAACCATACTGTGTACTCATTAGACTGTTCATTCCGTTCAGCAGATCATTTAATTCTTCTTCACTTTCACTCAGGATAGCAATATCATCAGCCAATCGTATCATTGATATCCTTTCACCTTATATTTTAATTCCACTCCTGAACCTTTCTTTTATTTCCATCATTGCTTCCTCGATGTACAGATTGAAGAGTAGGGGCGAAAGGCTACAGCCTTGTCTTACACCCTTCTTAATACGAGCACTTCGTTCTTGATCGTCCACTCTTATTATTCCCTCTTGGTTGTTGTACATATTGTATATGACCCATCTCTCCCTATAGCTTACCCCTACTTTTTTCAGAATCTCGAACAGCTTGCACCATTTTATATTGTCGAACGCTTTTTCCAGGTCGACAAATCCTATGAAAGTGTGTTGATTTTTCTTTAGCCTTGCTTCCATTATTAGCCGTAACGTCAGAATTGCGTCTCTCGTCCCTTTACTTTTCCTAAAGCCAAACTGATCGTCACCTAGCGCATTCTCAATTTTCTTTTCCATTATTCTGTGCATTATTCTTGTAAGCAGCTTCGATGCATGAGCTGTTAAGCTGATTGTGCGATAATTCTCGCACCTGTCAGCTCTTGCCGTCTTCGGAATTGTGTGGATGATGCTTTTCCGAAAGTCAGATGGTATGTCGCCAGACTCATATTCTACACACCAACGTGAATAGTCGTTTTGTTGCCACTTCCCCCAATGATTTTAGAAATTCTGATGGAATGTTATCTATCCCTTCTGCCTTATTTGACCGTAAGTCCTCCAAAGCTCTTTTAAATTCCGATTCTAATACTGGATCCCCTATCTCTTCTAAATCGACTCCTGTTTCTTCTTCTATCACATCAAATCTTCACCCTCATAGAGGCTTTCAATGTATTCTTTCCACCTATCTGCTCTCTCCTCTGCATTTAACAGTGGAATTCCCGTTGCACTCTTAATGTTACCACCGTTGCTTTTAGTGTCACCAAAGGTTGTTTTGACTTTCCTGTATGCTGAGTCTGTCCTTCCGACAATCATATCTTTTTCGATGTCTTCACATTTTTCCTGCAGCCATTTCGTCTTAGCTTCCCTGCACTTCCTATTTATTTCATTCCTCAGCGACTTGTATTTCTGTATTCCTGATTTTCCCGGAACATGTTTGTACTTCCTCCTTTCATCAATCAACTGAAGTATTTCTTCTGTTACCCGTGGTTTCTTCTGTTACCCATGGTTTCTTCGCAGCTACCTTCTTTGTACCTATGTTTTCCTTCCCAACTTCTGTGATGGCCCTTTTTAGAGATGTCCATTCCTCTTCAACTGTATTGCCTACTGCGCTATTCCTTATTGCTATATCTATAGCGTTAGAGAACTTCAAATGTATCTCGTCATTCCGTATCCCACTTCTTTGCGTATTGATTCTTCCTGACTAATGGCTTGAACGTCAGCCTATTCTTCATCACTACTATATTGTGATCTGAGTCTATATCTGCTCCTGGGCACCCCTTACATTCCAGTACCTCATTTCGGAATCGCTGTCTGACCATGATGTAATCTAATTGAAATCTTCCCGTATCTCCCGGCCTTTTCCAAGTATACCTCATCCTCTTGTGATTCTTGAACAGGGTATTCGCTATTACTAGCTGAAACGTGTTACAGAACTCAATTAGTCTTTCTCCTCTTTCATTCCTTCTCCCAAGCCCATATTCTCCTGTAACCTTTTCTTCTACTCCTTCCCTTACAACTGCATTCCATTCGCCCATGACTATTAGATTTTCGTCCCCCTTTACATACTGCATTACCCTTTCAATATCCTCATACATTTTCTCTATCTGTTCATCTACAGCTTGCGACGTCGGCATGTGTACCTGAACAATCGTGGTCGGTGTTGGTCTGCTGTCGATTCTGATTGGAACAATCCGGTCACTGAACTGTTCACAGTAACACACCCACTGCCCTACCTTCCCATTCATAACGAATCCTACACCTGTTATACCATTTTCTGCTGCTGTTGATATTACCCGATACTCATCTGACCAGAAATCCTTGTCTTCCTTCCACTTCACTTCACTTCACTGACCCCTACTATATCTAGATTGAGCCTTTGCATTTCCCTTTTCAGATTTTCTAGTTTCCCTACCCCGTTCAAGCTTCTGACATTCCACGCCCCGACTCGTAGAACGTTATCCTCTCGTTGATTATTCAATCTTCCCACAAACTCGAATTAGTAAGCTGTGTTAATGGTCATCGATGGCTGCTTTCCGAATACGAAGCTGCTTCACAAACGTCTCTGAAGAACTTTGAGTCGATCGTCAGCAATACGAGTTCGAGTTTTGTTCGTCACGTAGGTCCCATATGTCAGGCGAATAGTCGTGAATGAACATATTGACTGATATAGCTCCTCTGCGCTCATTATCTGTATTAGTAATTGGGCACCCCTGTAGACGTTTGCTGACACCGGCCTTAGAGCGTTCCTTCTACTACGGCTAACTTAAAAAATAATCAATCTTCTTGATTTAAAATTAACTGAATACCATAACCAAGACTTTCGATCAGCGTTAAGTTGTGCGTAAATGCGCATGTAGACCTTAAAACGTCCATGCGCCTGCGTTGCTACAGAACATGCGTGACAGGGTATTCACACAGTTTATTGCTTTTACTTGCCGTAATACATGAAACGACAATGGTAAAACATATTACACTTCAGTACCTCACTGTGGCTAAACGAAAAAACACGAATTCCTGACGGAAAAATTGCTGAAGAATCACTTGTAAAAGGGGAATAAATGAGATATGAAGAATTACTAATAGCAGTAAACAACTATTGAGGTATTCTGATTGGATTACAATTAAATAATTCATATCTTGCATGTTAGTGTAATACAGTACTTATCGTAAATGACCTGGTGGATGACATCGGAAGTTCACTGAGGCTTTTTGCAGATGATGCTGTGGTGTATCGAGAGGTTGTAACAATGGAAAATTGTACTGAAATGTAGGAGGATCTGCAGCGAATTGACGCATGGTGCAGGGAATGGCAATTGAATCTCAATGTAGACAAGTGTATTGTGCTGCGAATACATAGAAAGAGAGATCCCTTATCATTTAGCTACAAAATAGGTCAGCAACTGGAAGCAGTTAATTCCATAAATTATCTGGGAGTACGCATTAGGAGTGATTTAAAATGGAATGATCATATAAAGTTGATCGTCTGTAAGGCAGATGCCAGACAGATTCATTGGAAGAATCCTAAGGAAATGCAATCCGATAACAAAGGAAGTAGGTTACAGTACGCTTGTTCGCCCACTGCTTGAATACTGCTCAGCAGTGTGGGATCCGTACCAGAAAGGGTTGATAGAAGAGATAGAGAAGATCCAACGGAGAGCAGCGCGCTTCGTTACAGGATCATTTAGTAATCGCGAAAGCGTTACAGAGATGATTGATAAACTCCAGTGAAGGACTCTGCAGGAGAGACGCTCAATAGCTCGGTATGGGCTTTTGTTAAAGTTTCGAGAACGTGCCTTCACCGAGGAGTCAGGCAGTATATTGCTCCCTCCTACGTATATCTCGCGAGGAGACCATGAGGATAAAATCAGAGAGATTAGAGCCCACACAGAAGCATACCGACAATCCTCCTTTCCACGAACAATACGAGACTGGAATAGAAGGGAGAACCGATAGAGGTACTCAGGGTACCCTCCGCCACACACCGTCAGGTGGCTTGCGGAGTATGGATGTAGATGTAGAAACAGGTCGTCCGCTTCCATTGCTCTCGAACGTAAATACAAATCGAAAATATTTTTTGTGGATCACTGCTCAATAACAATACAGCATTTTATGCTAACCAGAGCGATGAGCGTTAGCTGGCTCTTCGTGCAGAGGGCGGCGGAGTGCTTCGCTGCCGCCACAGCCGCTACCGCCACCCAGCTGATGGGTCCCAGAGAGCTCTGGCGTATGTGACATTCGCAGGCAGTCTGACAAGAAATCTGTCGCAAAAATGTTATTTGACGGAACTGTTATTACCGGTGCGTCAGAAAGTGAAATGCGTTGAAGCTGTTGCATTCGGACTACACGCAGTTTACCGCTAGGCGACAGGTGTAAACGTCGCAGAAGAGTTCGAACAGAGGACTTTCTCCTGAAACTTCCGCAGCCTACAGTGTTACCAGATTGTGCTGACAGGGTGGCCATGTTATGTGTCCCACGTCGCAAACGGAGAGGACAGACAAAGCCGGGCGCTGGCCACGTTTTGTGTCTAAGAGTATACTTGTCGTTGTTGATTACCAAGATGACAAAATAAGAGAAATTAGAGCTTTTTGGAGGCATACAGACTTGTTTTGCCCTATCTCCACTTAGAAGTAGAGCAGGAGAGGAATGTTAACTGACGAAAACATCACACGCCAAGATCGCTAAAGAAGCATTTTATTGCGTGACCGGTTTCGACAGACCTATGCTGTAATCATTGCATCTTACGCTTTAAAATATTACAAATATTGATCATCATTAGGCCTGTAAATCGTGCCACACTGCATATAAACTTAGTACTGTCATGAAGATGGATATTACGTTCTAATATTTTAAAAGCGTAAAATCCGTTGATGACAGCGTTGCTCTACCTGAACTGGTTATTTAATAAAATGCTGTTTTTAGCGATCTTGGTTTCTGAAGTTTTCGTCAATTACCATACATAGCACCCATGCTGACAATGTAGTGTTGCAAGGTATCCTCAGCCGTGCACCACGTGTTGGCTTGCGGAGTATGTAATACCAAGAAGCTGTATGAAATGGGACGATTATGATCAATATTAGGAAAGGCGAATGTAAGACTTAGTTTTTTGGAAAATTTCTGAAAAAAAATACGATGTATCCGTGAAGGAAATCGCATTCAAGCATACCATGTCTGGAGTATTGTTCCAGCGTCTGGAGTCCTGACAAGCAGGCATGACGACACACATCTAGCGATTTCAGAGATTAGCTGCTGGGATTGTAACAGGTAATCGTAGCCTAATACCAAGTGTACCAGAAATTTTCGAGGAAGTTGGAAGATACACGACATAGTAAGTAAATTTACGTAACATATACTCTGAGACGACTGTCTTACCATCATGCAGCCACCACCGTTTATCTCGAGTAGGGGCTATGAGAATAAGATACGAGAGATTAGTTTGTGTACAGAGACATTTATACAGTCACTGCTACCTGCCTCACACGCGAATGGAATAGAGCTCTAACTGTACAGTGTCCTGCGGATTATATAGGCCTACGTAGACGTGTAGAGACGGACATCAAGAAGCGCTGTACAGGTTTATTGATGTAAGAGGCTATTAAATGAAACGAGGCAAACGAAAAAAGTAAACTGTTTATAATTTCAAAAGTAATTGCCATAACTGTTAATACATATATCCCACTACGTGACAAGACGGTCAATGCCTTCATGGAAAAATACACTACCGGCCATTAAAATTGCTACACCACGAAGATGACGTGCTACAGACGAGAAATTTGACCGGCAGGTAGATGATGCTGTGATATGCAAATGATTAGCTTCTCAGAGCATTCACACAAGGTTGGCGCTTGTGGGGACACCTACAACGTGCTGACATGAGGAAAGTTTCCAACCGATTTCTCACACACAAACATGGGTTGACCGGCGTTGCCTGGTGAAATGTTGTTGTGATGCCTCGTGTAACGAGGAGAAATGCGTACCATCACGTTTCCAACTTTGATAAAGGTCGGATTGTAGCCTATCGCGATTGTGGTTTATCGTATCGCGACATTGCTGCTCGCGTTGGTCGAGATCCAATGACTGTTAGCAGAATATGGAATCGGTGGGTTCAGGAGGGCAATACGGAACGCCGTACTAGAACCCAACGGCCTCGTATCACTAGCAGTCGAGATGACATGCATCTTCTCCACATGGCTGTAAGGATCGTGCAGCCACGTCTCGATCCCTGAATCAACAGATGGGGACATTTGCAAGACAACAACCATCTGCGCGAACAGGTCGATGACGTTTGCTGCGCATGGACTATCAGCTCGGAGACCATGGCTGCGGTTACCCTTGACGCTGAATCGATGACAGGAGAGCCTGCTATGGTGTACTCAACGACGAACCTGGGTGCACGAATGGCAAAACGGATGAATCCAGGTTCTGTTTACAGCATCATGATGGTCGAATCCGCGTTTGGCGACATCGCGGTGAACGCACATTGGAAGCATGTATTCGTCATCGCCATACTGGCGTATCACGCGGCGTGATGGTATGGGTTGCCATTAGTTATACGTCTCTGTCACCTCCTGTTCGCATAGACGGCACTTTGAACAGTGGACGTTACATTTCAGTTGTGTTACGACCCGTGGCTGTACCCTTCATTCGATCCCTGCGAAACTCTACATTTCAGCAGGATAATGCACGACCGCATGTTGCAGGTCCTATACGGGCCTTTCTGGATACAGAAAATGTTCGACTGCTGCCCTGGCCAACACATTCTCCAGATCTCTCACCAATTGAAAACGTCTGGTCAATGGTGGCAGAGCAACTGGCTCGTCACAATACGCCAATCACTACTCTTGATGAACTGTGGTATCGTATTGAAGCTGCATGCGCAGCTGTACCTGTACACGCCATTCAAGCTCTGTGACTCAATGACCAGGCGTATCAAGGCCGTTATTACGGCCAGAGGTGGTTGTTCTGGGTACTGATTTCTCAGGATGTATGCACCCAAACTGCGTGAAAATGTAATCACATGTCAGTTCTAGTATAATATATTTGTCCAATGAATACCCGTTTATCATCTGCATTTCTTCTTGGTGTAGCAATTTCAATGGCCAGTAGTGTATCTGCTGTTGCCTATGGAAAGGCACCGAGGTGTGCGCCTTTTAGTCAGAAGCAAATCGACGGCCACGAATGTCTTTCTCCAGGGTTCCAAAAATATTGAAATTGCTTGAGGATAGGGCGGGACTGTGGAGGATGCGTAAGGGCTTCCCAGAGAAACATCTGCAGCTAAGTCGAAACTGAGAACCAATTACACTTCCATATTTTTGAAACCCTGAAGAAAGACAATCGTAGCCGCTACACTGCTTCGGACGAAGAGGCTCTTGCCTGGATACAATCTTGGTGCCGTAATGAACCGCAAGTATTTTTCCATGAAGGCATCGACCGTCTTGTCTCACAGTGGGATAGAAGTATCAACAGTAAAGGCGATAACTTTTGAAATAATAAATGGTTTATTTACTTTTTTTACATTGTCTCGTTTTCATTTGACTCCCTTACTTTCAACAATGACGGATCGCTTATTTATCTGTGATTGCCCCAAAACTCTACGCGTGAGATGTTCAGACCATCCACGATAAGCCTGTTTGCTACACCGTCAGAGGGAGGACAGAGGTCATCTTCGCCTGCATAATTCCCTCGCCGGCGGTCGATCCGGCCAACGCCACGGGGCATCGGCCTAGCCGGCACGTGGCTCCCGTTGTTCTGCCTGGAGCCTGGACTGAGAAGAAGGTGCCACTTTCTTGTCATACACTCCCACTACCAGCGGCTGACTCAGTTAGGAGCCCCGTTACCATGTGTGGCACTTGCGCTGCATAGTTTAGTTGATGGTAGCGAACTACCAAGGTCGTCGATACTTATCTGGTTGATATGACCTCAGCAGCAGGGGGAAGAGGAAGACGAGGAGGGGGAGGGGGCAGGGGGAGGGGGAGGAAGTGGAAAAAGAAAAGGGGGAAGAGGAGGAGGAAGAAGAAAAGGTGGAAGGGGGGAGGGGGAGGGGGAGGGGGAGGGGGAGGGGGAGCGGCTTCGGACGTACGTACAATTCCAAAACTATTTAGCAACAGCGAAGCGCTGCCTGGTTCGCTAGTAGTCATATGGCCTTTAGAAGCTGAACAAGTTTCTTTGCATGCTCCCTGTAACCTCAGTAGTTGCGCACAGCAGAGGCGCATCCCGCTACATGCCACGGCCTAAATCGAAAACGTTGGTAAGTAGCAAGTGGTCTCTGGTAGGATTCCCCTCAGCCGTGTCTGTCCATCCGTCCAGTTCCGTTCGCCGGCTGGCTCACCACACGGAACAGCTAGCCAGCCAGCCTTACGCAACTGCGTGGCGTGGCGGCCGAGGCGCCGGCGTATGTCGGCCAGACCGTTATCAGCTTCTGCTGCGATCAATACTCCTGCGTCCACAGCGAGCCCACCTTTGGCCTCTGCACACTACGCAAACAGGACTCATTTCCACCAGACTGGCGTCCACTGAGCTGCACTGAACCTACTGTACATACACCGATTTCAGGTTACTGGGAGACAGAGATAAAGGTTGGCAGACGACATTCTGATCGTTTACAGCGCACCTAATAGTGCAATTGATCTTTTATTTATGATTTTTATGAACTTCAAGAAAAAATAACTTCATCTATGGACTAGAAAATAATAATCGTCACCTTACTTATTTAGATCTTACTCTAATTGTAAGTAACGATAATATTTCTTGGCGTTTTTTTACCCTCCGGATCAACACATCCCCAATCTAATAAAGTCTCTTTCCATTCAGCCGTTCGTCGAGCTCTTTCAACGCCTTCGTTACCCGGAAAACAAAGCTCAACTGAATTTAATAAAAACTAATGCAGACAATAACAGTTTTTGACCACCCTTAGTCGATAATATTTTGCAAGCAAAAGCTAATAGCAAATTCACTACTTTAGTCAATGTCGCTTCCAAATGTAGTGACCAAAGCAAAAAATTTCTCATTACCGTACTTAGGAACCATTTCCTACATAATTCGTCGTCTGCTACAGGAAAGACGTGGTTGCAAAGTTCCCTTTCCAGAAGGGTTATAAGCTTGATATTCACAAACTGCAAATTTTAAACTATATATCTGTTAATGATGGTCTCATTCTCAATGAACAGCTACGATCGCGAAATAATTTTTTAACCGGTTGCAACCGTTTTTCGCAACTATGTCATAAATTTAATGTATGCTATACTGACTGGCACCAGGGAGGTAGTTCTGACATTGCCATTGATAGTAGAAGCGAGACTAAGAAAAAATCAAGACACGTTAAAAGGATTTGTCGACCTGGAAAAAGCATTCGAAAAATATAGATAGTGCAAGATTTTTGAAATTCTGTGAAAAATAGAAGGGAATTTATATGGAAATACGGTTAATAAACAATGTAAACAACGACCAGGAGGAGGCAATAAGACCAGAAGATCAAAAACGAAGTCCTCAGGTTAAAAAAGGTGTAAGACACGGATACCCCTTCTGTTTAAACTGCACATTGAAGAAGCGATGATGGAAGTAAAAGAAAGGCTCAGGAATGGAATTAAAATTCAAGGTGAAAGGGTATCAGTGATACGATTCGCTGATGACATTGCTATCCTGAGTGAAAGTGAAGAATTACATGATCTACTGAATGGAATGGGAAATCTAGTGAGTATAGAATATTGATCGAGAGTAAATCGAACGAACACGAAAGCAATGAGAAGTAGCAGAAATGAGAACAGCGAGAAACTTAACTTCATGATTGATGGTCACGAAGGAGATGAAGTTAAGGAATTCTGCTACCTAGGCAGCAATATAACCAATACGGACGTAACACGGACATCAAAAGCAGACTAGTACCGGCAAAAAAGGGTTACGAGTCTATTAGTATCAAACATGGGTCCTAATTTGAGGAGGAAATTTCTGAGAATATACGTTTGAAGTACAGCATTGTATGGTAGTGAAACTTGACTGTGGGAAAACTGGAACAGAAGAAAATCGAAGGTTTTGAGATGTGGTACTACAGAAGAATGATGAAAATTAGGTGGACTGATAGGGTGAGGAATGAGGAAGTTCTCCGCAGAATCGGAGAGAAATATATGGAAAACGCTGACGAGGAGAAGGGGGGCAGGATGATAGGACATCTCTTAAGACAGCAGGGACTGATTTACATGGTACTAGAGGGAGGTGTACTGGGAAAAAACGGTAGAAGAAGACGGAGATTGGAATACATCCAGCAATAACCGAGGACGTAAGTTGCAAGTACTATGATGAGATGAAAAGTTTGGCACAGGAGAGATATTCGTGGCGGGCTGCATCATACTAGTCAGAAGACTGACTTCAACAACAACAACAACAACAACGTAGTTTAGGATTGTGTTGAGGAAAAGACGTCCAGATGGACGAGCAAAGACCGCTGGAGTCGACAATGGAATGATATTTGGGAGTTGGGGTGCTGCTGCTGCTGCTGGTGCTGTAATTGCGCCACGGGAAGTCCACTGTGAGGGGGCGGCTGGGGGCGAGTACACGGGTAGCAAAGTCCTTGGGACAAACACTGTCTGAGTGTTAGTACAGTAAGTGAGTCAATATTAGTAGTTCAGGCTGTAGCGTGGCGAAATGACAGTGTAAACATTGTCCGAGTAGGCTATAATCTGTATCATCCGTACAGTTAATCAGTTTCAACCGTGGGTCATTTTCAAGCACATGTTTTCAGCTTCACGCTTCATTTCACAGTTTACTACACAGCTTGTACCTGCTGACATTTCTTCTGCGAAGGTATTTTAGTTTGTATACTATAAGACGAGAAGCTTCCCCAATAGGAAAGAGGACTTGTGAAAACTCATTAAACATTTTAAAATTGCTGAACAATTTCTAGCAGAACAACGAACCGAGTTCCTGTGCGAAGTTGTGTCTGTGCTGTGCCCTACCTTTTTTTCCTCCTCCACACTGAATCTAGAAATGAATCAACAGCTATCTGAGAAAGCTTTATGTAATTAACAAGACGCACATGAGACAGTTTCACTGAAAAGACACAGGTATTGTTTTGAACGTAACAAGTTTTCACACACAAAAACTAACAGGGTACAGAATATTTACGCACATCAGTTATTTCGCGAATATTGGGATTTATATGAACTCTTATCTCAACACAAGTGTATTGTTTAGGAACAATGAATTGCGATATTGACGGTGTCTTCATTGAACGCAAACGGCGCATTGCGCACCCTTTAATACTATATGTTTTTAAATAAATATGTTTTAATCATTCTATAGTGTTCGATGTGTCCCAGCGTGTTCACGAAACTCGTTATACCCATGGACACAAATTAATGTGAGACTATCACGTTTCAAATAAAATTTGGTAGAAGCATCTGGATTTTGAGAAGGATAGACTTTAAACTCTCACGTCTTTAGGAATATTTCAACATATTTCGTTCACTGCCGGAAGAGATATTCTACGGACTTTTCTATACATTACCCTCTCCGTATGAGTACGAAAATATAACGATTAACTAACATCATTCGAGTGGTTCTGTCTTAGAGTTTCCCTTTTCGTTTTTTATGCATCCTAAATCAATTTTCAGAACATTCTAGTACTTAGTTTACGAACAATGCCAACCTCTATTTTAGACATTTAATTTATCCAGAAACTCTGCGTTTGGTTTCTGTTATTGTCTAGACCACATTGTATCTCGTGCAGAATGCATTGTTCACACGATAGCAGTGCAACAGATAAGCTCCTTACCCTGAACAGAAGTGGTTATCTTTTACACGAAAATGTGTCCCAGCTGCCGCTAGCATTTTCACGTCAGTGACTGACATTGACCGTACAGAACACGGCACCTAAACAAAGGGAAATTCAAAGGTGAGGCTGATTGGTAACATTCCGTCGTTCGATGATGTCGTTAGAGACTGATTACAAGCTCTCTTTCGAGAATCATAGGGAAATAAATCAACATTTTACTATTCAAAGAAACCACATCAGCATTCGCCTTGAGCAAAGAAAAAACGGATTTTCAGTGGAGATATGAACCGCCATCTTTCAGGGTGAAAATCAGGTGTCTTGACTGTTGCATCTACAATTCAGTACTGAAAAAAATATTTTGCCTCGCTTCAGAGATAGTAAGAGGTCTGGAGATATATAACTGAAGCTGTATAGAAGGCAGATTAAGTCCCATTGTCAACGGGGTATAAACTTATAATTAGTTATTTCTATCGACCATCAGACTCACCCGCAGATGCAACCGAAAAATAAAGAGTAAACATCAGCTTGCTAGAATGTGTTTTTCCAAATCATCTTGTCATTTGAGGACAATCAACAGGGATAATCACTAGTTCAAAAGCGGTGGGCGTGAGAAGACATCCTGCAAAACAGTACTAAATGCTTCCTCTGAAAACTACACAGAATAGATAGTTTGCAAATCCACTCAAGGTAGAGATATACGAGATGTAATGGCAAGAAATAGACCAGAGCTCCTTGAAGACGTCCGTACTGAAAACGGCATCGGTGATCACGAGTAACTAAAACAAGCAGAATAATTTACAAGTTCGGTAAACTATATAAAGAGAGAGTCTTGGCAAACACTAAGAAGCAACATTATGAACATTTATTTCTAAGCAAGAGGATGCAGAGAAGCTGTAGCTGAAGTCTAGAACATCTGGTCAAGAGCTAGATATGTAAGTATATATAACTGTTCATGATGGGAAGGTCGTTGCATGGTATACAATTTCTATAAAAAAACTAAAGAACGATAAGTGTACAGAGCAATAAGTGTGGAACAGAGCATAAGGCTATAAACTGAGCAAATACTAGAGAAAACACATTTGGCTTTCGGAAGGGCATCGCGTGAAGCCTTCGACGACTACCGCAGCAGAATTTTATGGGAAGACCCTCACAAAATGCAAGAAATTGCAGAACACATGTAGAGGTTGTCAGTGGCACGAACGTTACTGTCCATACATCTACGACTGACAAGAGAATCGCAATCTATGGCAGCAAAGCAAACGTAGAATCGCCGAACTACGTTCCCAAATACTCTTTTACTAACAAGGGAACCTCCCCATCGCACCCCCCTCAGATTTAGTTATAAGTTGGCACAGTTGATAGGTCTTGAAAAACTGAACACAAATCAATCGAGAAAACAGGAAGAAGTTGTATGGAACTATGAAAAAATAAGCAAAATATACAAACTGAGTAGTCCATGAGAAGATAGGCAACATCAAGGATAATATGAGCACAGGAGCGCCGTGGTCCCGTGGTTAGCGTGAGCAACTGCAGAACGAAAGGTCCTTGGTTCAAGTCTTTCCTCGAGTGAAAAGTTTTAATTTTTTATTTTCAGACAGTTATTATCTGTCCGTCCGTCCGATGCGATCACTTTCTTGGGAGTGATTATCACATCGACAAGAAAACCTAAATCTGGCAAGGTAGAAGAATCTTTTTACCCATTCGCCAAGTGTACAAGTTAGGTGGGTCGCCAACACATTCCTGTCATGTGACGCACATGCCGTCACCAGTGTCGTATAGAATATATCAGACTTGTTTTCCTGTGCAGGAATCGGTTGACCTATGACCTTGCGATCAAATGTTTTCAGTTCCCATTGGAGAGGCACGTCCTTTCGTCTACTAATCGCACGGTTTTGCGGTGCGGTCGCAAAACACAGACACTAAACTTATTACAGTGAACAGAGACGTCAATGAACGAACGGACAGATCATAACTTTGCGAAAATAAAGAAAGTAAAATTTTCACTCAAGGGAAGACCTGAACCAAGGACCTCTCGTTCCGCAGCTGTTCACGCTAACCACGGGACCACGGCACTCCTGATCTAGCACTGTCCTTGTATTTCTTATGTTGCACATGGACTACTCAGTTTGTATATTTTGCTTTTTTTTTTTTTTTTTTTTTTTTTTTCATAGTTCCACACAACTTCTTCCTGTTTTCTCTATTGATCTGTGTTCAGTTTTTCAAGGCCTATCCACTGTGCCAACTTATAACTAAATCTGAGGGGGGTGCGATGGGGAGGCTCCCTTGTAAGCACTCCGCCTTCAGACGGCAAGTGTCCCACCGGGATCATCCGACCGCCGTGTCATACTCAGCTGAGGATGCGGATACGAGGGGCGTGTGGTCAGCACACCGCTCTCCCAGTTTTCTGTGACCAGAGCAGCTACTGTTTGGTCGAGTAGCTCCTCAATTGGCATCACGAGACTGAATGCATCCCGAAAAATGGCAACAGCGCATGGCGGCCCGGATGGGCACCCATCCAAGTGCCGGTCACGCCCGACAGCGCTTAACTTCCATCTGACGGGAACCCGTGCATCCACTGCGGCAAGGCCGTTACCCCTTTACTAATGAAGATACAAAAATACTGCTTCAAATTAATTGTTGCACCACTGCAAATATAACTGCTTTAGACACTTAATGTCAGTGGTGCTGGGAAACGGCTGAAATCGCTCAAATCAAACAAGGTTGCACAGCCCGACTGAATCATTGACAAATTTTACACACATTCTACAACATTTTAACCACAAAATACTGTAGACGTCCCAAATAGAAAACGTCGTCTAGTACTTGGAGAAAAGCACAGATCACACCCATTTACAAGAATAGTAGTAAAGGTGTTCGACAGAAGCACAGTCCAATATTTACATTGTTTGACGCAAAATCTGAAATATTGATTTCAAACATAATGCCTCCACAGCAGCCAGCCTGGATTTTGGAAGCACTGGTCATGTGAAACTCAACTCGCGCTTTTCTCACATGACGTGCTCAAAGCCAAGAATTAAGCAGACCGAGTAGAGACCGTATTACAGTGTACGATCGTGAAGAGTATCAAATGAAATTTGTGACTGGACTGAGGGTTTCTTTGTAGAGACGGCGCAGCATGTTCTCAGCTGGAGTCATCGACAGATGAAGTGACTTCATGTGTGCTCAGATCCTTTCTGTTTATGTTGTACGAGTATATTTCTGACATGACAGACAATAATACCCACAGAGGTTTTGATGATGCAGTTTTCTACCTGAAAGAAAAAGCTTCAATCAGAACTTGCACAGAATTCAGAGTGATGCAAAGATTGGCAAGTCGTGTAAAACGCACAGAATATAAAACTATGCACTACACAAAAAGAGGAAACTTACGAGACTGATTCACATTTTGTGAATATATTTTTGTTCAGCTACTCTTGACCAATAAAAATTTGTGCCGAACCGATACTCTAAGCCAGATTTCCCGCTTGTCGTGAGCGGTCGCCTTCGCCACATTTTTGTTATCAGTACAAAAAGAATAACAGGAACTCCTTCGATGGTCATGATAACAGAGCTGCACCTTTCAGTTTTGCTCACCGCGGAGGTTCCAACTGCGGGGCATGTTTAAAAAATGCTCCCTAAGTAGTTAGCAAAAAAGGACCGACATTTTGCGTGTCGCCTCTATGTGGTGTCGTGCTAGCAAAAACGTCCAAAGAGGATCACATCCTCGAATCCATTTCTGAATGCTCGTACATAGCACTCAGGCTGTCCGAGTGCGTTTCCAGTGCCGGTTAAAACCTTAACGTCATGAAGTCACAATCCAAATACTCTTATGTTCGTGAAAATAAGCATAGGAAGAGTAACGCTACTTTTTTGTCGCCATATTATCCCCTGTTACATGAACCCGTAGTCTAGGGGTGGTGTCTATGATTTATAATCATAACGCCCTTGGTCCCAGGTTCGAAACCCACCACCGGTTTAATTTTGATTAATAATAAGCATTGGCGGCCATGACTTCCGACATAAGAAGTCACCCTCATTCAGCCAACAGCCTTGTCAAAGAGGGCGGAGGATCATACAGAGGTTTAGAGCACTCTCTTGCCCTTAGGGTGGGAAAATGTCACAAACGTCAGAAGAATCAGCAATGATCAACGGCATGAGGATGCAGAAAGCAATAGAAACCACTCCATTAAAGACACGTAACGTGTATCAACAGGGCATGTGGTCTGTAATTGAAACAAGTCCCGTGGTGATCTCTCCATTGGCAAAAGATTCCGGAATAGTCCCCCATTCGGACTTCGGGAGAGGACTCCCCAGGGGAAGTGACCATGAGGAAAAGATTATATAATAAACGAAAGGATAACCTTATACGAGTCGGGGTATGGAATGTCACAAGCTCGAATGTGGTAGGGAAGCTAGAAAATCTGAAAAGGGAAATGCGCAGGTTCAGTCTAAATATTGTTGGGGTCAGTGAGGTGAAATGTAAAGACAAGGATTTCTGGTCAGATGAGTATCGGGTAATATCAACAGCAGCACAAAATTGTATAACGGGAGTAGGATTCGCTATGAATAGGAAGTTAGAGCAGAGAGTGTGTTTCTGTGAACAGTTCAATGATAGGATTGTTCTTATCAGAATCGACAGTAAATCAACACCGACAGCTGTAGTTCAGGTGTACATGCTGACGTCGCAAGCTGAAGATGAAGAGAGAGGGAAAGCATATGAGGATATTGACAGGATAGTACAATACGCAAGGTGAGATGAAAATGTAATAGTCATGGGGGACTGGAATGCAGTTGTAGGAGGAAGAGAAGAAGAAAATGTTACAGAAGAATATGGGCTTGGGACAAGAAATCAGAGAGAATAATTGAGTTCTGTAATAAATTTCAGCTAGTAATAGCGAATACTCTGTTCAAGAATCACAAGAGGTGGTGGTATACTTTGGAAAGGCAGAGTGATACGGGAAGATTTCAGTTATATTACATCACTGTCAGAAGGAGATTCCGAAATCAGATTCTGAGATGTAAGGCGTACCCAGAAGCAGATATAGACTCAGATCACGATGTAGTAGTAACGAAGAGTAGGGTGAAGCTTAATAGATTACTCAGGAAGAATCAATCTGCAAAGAAGTGCTATACAGAAGTAGTAAGGAATGATAGATACGTCTAAAATTCTCTAAGGCTGTAGATATAGCAATATAGAGTAGTCTAGTGGGCAGTACAGTTGAAGAGGAATGGACATCTCTAAAAAGGGCAGTCACAGAAGCTGGAAACACAGCTACAAAGTAGGTAACTGCGATGAAACGATGGAAAATAGAAGAAATGCATCAGTTGATCGATGAAAGAAGGAAATAAAAAAATGTTCAGGGTAATTCAGGAATACTGAAATACAAGTCGCCGAGGAATGAAATAAATAGGAAGTGCAGGGAAGGTAAGACGCTGCGTGAAAAAAATTGATGAAATCGAAAAAGAAATGACAGTCGGAATGACGGGGTGGTAACATAGGCCGGATAGGTGGCAATAGTACGTTGAAGATCTTATGAGGGAGAAGATTTGTCTGATGTAATAGAGGAAGAAACAGGAGTTGATTTAGAAGAGAGAGAAGATTCAGTATTAGAATCAGAATTTAAGACGGCTTTGGAGGACTTAGGATCAAATAAGGCATAAGGGATCGATAACATTCCACCAGAATTTCTAAAATCATTAGGGGTAGTGGCAACAGAGCGACTACTCACGTTGATGTTTAGAGTGTATGAGTCTGCCAATATACCGTCTGACTTTCGAGAAAATTTTATCCACACTATTCCACAGACTAAAAGAGCCGACATGTGCGACAATTATCGCACCATCAGCTTAACATCTCATGCATCACAACTGCTGAGAAGAATAATATGCAGAAGAATGGAAAAGAAAATTGAGATGTGTTAGATGACGATCAGTTTGGCTTTAGGAAAGGTAAAGGCACCAGAGAGGCAACTATGACGTTGAGGTTGATAGTGGAAGCAAGACTAAAGAAAAAGAAGAATCTTTCATCGGATTTGTCTACTGCTAAAAGCGTTCAACAGTATAAAATGGTGCAAAACATTCGAAATTCTGAGAAAAATAGGAAGAAGCGGGTAATATACAATATGTACCAGAACCGAGAGAGAATAATAAGAGTGAACGGCCAACAACGAAATGTTCGGATTAAAAAGAGTAAGACAGGGACGTAGCCTTTCGCTTCTTCAATCGGTACATCGAAGAAGCAGTGATGGAAATAAAAGGAAGGTTCAGGAGTGGAATCAAACTTCTAGGTGAAAGGGTATCAATGATAGGATTCGCTAATGGTATTACTATCTTGAGTGAAAGTGAAGAATTACATGATCTGTTGAATGGAATGGATCGTCTAGGTAGTACAGAATATGGATTGAGAGTAAATCGAACAAGGACGAAAGGAATGGGAAGTAGTAGAAATGAGAACAGTGAGAAACTTATCAAGGTTGATGGTCACGAAGTAGATGAAGTTCAGGAATTCTGCTACCTAGGCAGCAAAGTAACCAATGACGGACGGAACAAAGAGGATATCAAAAGCATACGAACACTGGCAAAATGGGCAGCCTGGTCAAGGCAGATCTACTAGTATCAAACATAAGCCTTAATTTGAGGAAGAAATTTCTGAGGCTGCTTCTTTGGAGCACAGCATTGTACGGTAGTGAAACTTTGACTGTGAGCAAACTGGAACAGAAGAGAAGCGAAGCAGTTGAGATATGGTGCTACAGACGAATGTTGAAAATTAAATGCACTGGTAAGGAAACCGTGGTCTAGAGGTAGCGTCTTTGATTCATAATCAAAACGTCTTCGGTTCCGGGTTCAATCCCCGTCACTGCCTAAATTTTGATAAATAATCAGCATTGGCGGCGGAAGACTTCCGGCATAAGAAGTCAGCCTCATTCTGCCAACGGCCTTGTCAAAGAGGGCGGAGAAGCGGATAGAGGTTCAGGGCACTCTCTTGTCCTAGGGGTGGGAAATTGCCCCTAAAGGAGGAAGAATCAGCAATGATTAACGACATGAGGATGCAGAAGGCAATGGAAACCACTGCATTAAAGACACGTAACGTGTATCCACAGGACATGTGGCCTGTATTTGAAGAAGTGTCATGATGATCTCTCCATTGGCAAAAAATTCCGGAATAGTCCCCCATTCGGATCTCCGGGAGGGGACTGCCAAGGGGGAGGTTCCCATGAGAAAAAGATTGAATAATCAACGAAATGATAACGTTCTACGAGTCGGGGCGTGGAATGTCAGAAGCTTCAACGGGGTAGGGAAACTAGAAAATCTGAAAAGGGAAATGCAAAGGCTCAATCTAGATATCGTAGGGGTCAGTGAAGTGAAGTGGAAGGAAGACAAGGATTTCTGGTCAGATGAGTATCGGGTAATATCAGTAGCACCAGAAAATGGTATAACGGGAGTAGGGCAGAGGGTGTGTTAGTGTGAACAGTTCAGTGACCGGGTTGTTCTAATCAGAATCGACAGCAGACCAACACCGACAACGATAGTTCAGGTACACATGCCGACGTCGCAAGCTGTAGATGAACAGATAGAGAAAATGTACGAGGATATTGAAAGGGTAATGCAGTATGTAAAGGGGGACGAAAATCATAGTCATGGGCGACTGGAATGCAGTTGTAGGGGAAGGAGTAGAAGAAAAGGTTACAGGAGAATATGGGCTTGGGGCAAGGAATGAAAGAGGAGAAAGACTAATTGAGTTCTGTAACAAGTTTCAGCTAGTAATAGCGAATACCCTGTTCAAGAATCACAAGAGGAGGAGGTATACTTGGAAAAGGCCGGGAGATACGGGAAGATTTCAATTAGATTACATCATGGTCAGACAGCGATTCCGAAATGAGGTACTGGAATGTAAGGCGTGCCCAGGAGCAGATATAGACTCAGATCACAATATAGTAGTGATCAAGAGTAGGCTGACGTTCAAGCCATTAGTCAGGAAGAATCAATACGCAAAGAAGTGGGATACGGAAGTACTAAGGAATGACGAGATACGTTTGAAGTTCTCTAACGCTATAGATACAGCA
The DNA here is from genome assembly GCF_023864345.2 of Schistocerca serialis cubense. NCBI lineage: Eukaryota > Metazoa > Arthropoda > Insecta > Orthoptera > Acrididae > Schistocerca > Schistocerca serialis. Next base: position 441,167,079 of record NC_064641.1, on the reverse strand, counting down.
ATAAGGAATAGCGCAGTAGGCAATACAGTTGAAGAGGAATGGACATCTCTAAAAAGGGCCATCACAGAAGTTGGGAAGGGAAACATAGGTACAAAGAAGGTAGCTGCGAAGAAACCATGGGTAACAGAAGAAATACTTCAGTTGATTGATGAAAGGAGGAAGTACAAACATGTTCCGGGAAAATCAGGAATACAGAAATACAAGTCGCTGAGGAATGAAATAAATAGGAAGTGCAAGGAAGCTAAGACGAAATGGCTGTAGGAAAAATGTGAAGACATCGAAAAAGATATGATTGTCGCAAGGACAGACTCAGCATACAGGAAAGTCAAAACAACCTTTGGCGACACTAAAGCAACGGTGGTAACATTAAGAGTGCAACGGAAATTCCACTGTTAAATGCAGAGGAGAGAGCAGATAGGTGGAAAGAATACATTGAAAGCCTCTATGAGGGTGAAGATTTGATGTGATAGAAGAAGAAACAGGAGTCGATTTAGAAGAGATAGGGGATCCAGTATTAGAATCGGAATTTAAAAGAGCTTTGGAGGACTTACGGTCAAATAAGGCAGAAGGGATAGATAACATTCCATCAGAATTTCTAAAATCATTGGGGCAAGTGGCAAGAAAACGACTATTCACGTTGGTGTGTAGAATATATGAGTCTGGCGACATACCATCTGACTTTCGGAAAAGCATCATCCACACAATTCCGAAGACGGCAAGAGCTGACAGGTGCGAGAATTATCGCACAATCAGCTTAACAGCTCATGCATCGAAGCTGCTTACAAGAATAATATACAGAATAATGGAAAAGAAAATTGAGAATGCGCTAGGTGACGATCAGTTTGGCTTTAGGAAAAGTAAAGGGACGAGAGACGCAATTCTGACGTTACGGCTAATAATGGAAGCAAGGCTAAAGAAAAATCAACACTCTTTCATAGGATTTGTCGACCTGGAAAAAGCGTTCGACAATATAAAATGGTGCAAGCTGTTCGAGATTCTGAAAAAAGTAGGGGTAAGCTATAGGGAGAGATGGGTCATATACAATATGTACAACAACCAAGAGGGAATGATAAGAGTGGACGATCAAGAACGAAGTGCGCGTATTAAGAAGGGTGTAAGAGATGGCTGTAGCCTTTCGCCCCTACTCTTCAATCTGTACATCGAGGAAGCAATGATGGAAATAAAAGAAAGGTTCAGGAGTGGAATTAAAATATAAGGTGAAAGGATATCAATGATACGATTCGCTGATGACATTGCTATCCTGAGTGAAAGTGAAGAAGAATTAAATGATCTGCTGAACGGAATGAACAGTCTAATGAGTACACAGTATGGTTTGAGTGTTAATCAGAGAAAGACGAAGGTAATGAGAAGTAGTAGAAATGAGAGCAGCGAGAAACTTAACATCAGGATTGTTGGTCACGAAGTCAATGAAGTTAAGGAATTCTGCTAACTAGGCAGTAAAATAACCAATGACGGACGGAGCAAGGACAACATCAAAAGCAGACTCGCTATGGCAAAAAAGGTATTTCTGGCCAAGAGAAGTCTACTAATATCAAATACCGGCCTTAATTTGAGGAAGAAATTTCTGAGGATGTACGTCTGGAGTACAGCATTGTATGGTAGTGAAACATGGACTGTGGGAGAACCGGAACAGAAGAGAATCGAAGCATTTGAGATGTGGTGCTATGGAAGAACGTTGAAACTTAGGTGGACTGAAAAGGTAAGGAATAAGGAGGTTCTACGCAGAATCGGAGAGGAAAGGAATATGTGAAAAACACTGATAAGGAGAAGGGACAGGATGACAGGACATCTGCTAAGACATGAGGGAATGACTTCCATGGTACTAGAGGGAGCTGTAGAGGGCCAAAACTGTAGAGGAAGACAGAGACTGGAATACATCAAGCAAATAATTGAGGACGTAGGTTGCAAGTGCTACTCTGAGATGATGAGGTTAGCACAGGAAAGGAATTCGTGGCGGGCCGCATCAAACCAGTCAGTAGACTGATGACCAAAAACAAAAAAAAGAAACGAATGAGGAAGTTCTGCACAGAATCGGAGAGGAAAAGAATATGTGGAAAACACTGATAAGGACAAGCGACAGGATAATAGGACATCTGTTAAGACATCGGGGACTGACTTCCATGGTAGTAGAGGGAGCCGTAAGAGGGGAAAAAACTGTAGAGCAAGACAGATTTGATACATTCATCAGATAATTCAGGACTGAGGTTGCAAGTGCTGCTCTGAGATGATGAGGTTGGCACAAAAGAGAAATTAGTGAAAAAAAAGAATAAAAGCGTTGTTATATCATTAATAGCCACAGTGTGTCATCATACAGTAACCACCTCAAGTGTAATACAAAATCCTTCAGACATGCATCCATTTCTGAAGGACATTGTATTGTAATAAATGCGGTTACTACATAAACACCATTGACGATATAAAACTTATGTTTGACTGTAATATCAGTGGTGATGGAGTCTAGGCGTCTACGCAAAAGCAATTACTTGCATGACAGAGGGTATTTCTCAGTGCGCCACGTATATTCAGTCCTAGGTTACTGGAAAAATGTTATCGGTCTATTAACGAGACTGCTTACACAAATATTCAACCGATCCTAGAACACAGCTCAAACGTATGTGACTTATGAGTTATGACTATCAGGGAATGTTGACCACATACACAGAAGGGCAGTACGGATGTTAAAATACCTGTTCGACAACGGGAGAGTGGCATTCGCTTTAATACGAACGCCAACTGTCACGCGTAAGCCTCCTTACTATGTTTCAAGAACCAGCATTAAGCGAGTTATCGAGGAATATACTACAGCCTCCTTAGATACCGGTGACGCAGGGCGCACAAAGTCAAGTTTGATCTAATTAGAGAATTTAAGAGGCCAGTCATTAGGTGCTCAATGCGCAAGTGAAATCGGAAGTGGTAAATTGAAAGTACCCATTGCCAGGTACTGCAACTGTTTGAAGAGTAGATAAAATTGTAGATGCAGACCGTCTGTAAAAATTCTGAAAGCTACCGATATTTTACCTCCAATTTAGAAATCTAATTGGATTCCGGAAAAAAGTCTATCTTATAAATTCAGCTCACTTGTGTAACCATGAGATTCGGGAGGCAGTTGAGAGTAGAATCGAAAATGATGCTATGTTCATTTCCGGAGGCGCTGTATGTGGTCTAGCGCTTAGGCTGTGGCCAAAGTAACAACTGAAGCAATGTAGGGCCATCTATGTGATCAATGACTTCCTAGCCAACAGAATTGTGCTCGACTTTCAAATTGGGGGAATCTCGTCGGGTGTGTATTCTCAGACTTTTACTGCTCACCATGGAAAACATAGTATGGTGGGTAATGTCAGAACTGCATCAGGAAGTTCATGAATGATGCTGTTGTGTATAGGAGTCTCTGTCCAAAAAATTTTAGTCTAACGCGTAAGGAGCTGTCGAATGAAAACGAGAGATGGAAAAAATTGCCCACTTACAAGAAGGAACCGCGCACTGACGGTTCCGTACCAACTTTATTACGGATATAGACTGTTCATCCGTTCCAGGAATTGATAATCTCTACCATTTTTGGCTACTATCGACATTGATACTGAAAATGTATCTGTCTCAGGGCTTTCCAGATTTTCGAGAAAGTTTTAATTTCAGTAATATAAATGTAACAAAGTAATGTAATAGGCAGGCGACCATTATTATTATTATTATAATAATAATCGCATAGATTCGGACCACTACCTAACAAGAATCAAAATCAAACACACACCAAGAAGACAACACAAAAAGAAATTGACCTCACCGAAATTTGATATAAGAAAGATCAGAGAATCGAACATCACAGAACACTGGGAAAAACAAGGGGCGAAAGATTGGACCAGCTTTAAACAAAGAATTGTGAACACAGCCAAAGAACCGATCCCGCTGACTAGAAAACCCAGGCACCCTTGGTGGAACACTACCTGCGAAATCGCCCTACAAAATCGAAGAACAGCTTTCACAAACTACAACAGCAACAAAACACAAGAAACACAGGACAACTTCTATGAAATTCGAAGACAAACATCGAAAACAATAAGACAAGAGAAACGCAAATACATAAACGATCAGCTAAACTCCATCGAAGAAGACTTCAGAAATTTCAACACACGGGATTTCTACAGGACGTTCGCCAGCCAAGTCAAAGGATACTCACCACAGAACCTCTGCTTCAGAAAAGAAGACGGAAAACTGGCACTTACCAACAAAGAAAACTGTGAAGAGCTCGCGAAGTACTTTTCAAAATTACTAAATTGCCCGGAACCTAACTCAACCTTCGAACCCCGAGAACCGGCCAACGCACCGGAAGACTCCCCATCACCAACAAAAGAAGAAATCCTCCACTGCATAAAGAAACTGAAAAACAACAAGGCAGCCGGTGAAGACGGAATAACGGCAGAACTGCTGAAGAACCTAGGACCAAACTCGCTAAACGAAATCACACAAATCACACAGAACACCTGGACAACCGAAATCATACCTGACGACTGGAAGACCGCACTCATTCACCCGCTACACAAGAAAGGTGACAGGACAGACACAAACAATTATAGAGGAATTTCCCTGCTACCGGTCATCTACAAAATTCTATCAACCTGCCTTCTCACCAGAACGCAAGGACAACTGGAACCCGCCATCTCGGAATACCAAGCGGGTTTCAGACCCAACAGAGCCTGCCCCGAACAAATCTTCAACCTGAAATCAATCATAAAATCCCACATGACAAGCCCCAAAAAAATCATCTGTACTTTCGTCGACTTCAAAAAGGCTTACGACTCGATCGACAGAAAGTCCCTCATCCAAATCCTCAGAGAAAAGGCCTAGACCAAAAGACCCGAAGACTAATCGAACAGACACTAACCAATACAAAATCCAAAGTCAAATTCATGGGCGAAATCTCGGACCCCTTTGAAATCCACACTGGCCTAAGACAAGGAGATGGACTATCCCCGCTATTGTTCAACATCGTCCTGGACAAAGTAATGAGCGAATGGGAAGCTGAAGTCAGGAGACAAAACACCTGGAGACCAGTCACATTAGGAAGGAAATGACTGGAAATCCCTTACCTAGCATTCGCAGACGACCTAGCGATACTGACCTATGACCCAACATCAGCAAAAACACAGATCGAAATCCTGAAAGAATGCGCCGAGAAAGTCGGCCTACAAATCTCTTTTGAAAAAACGCAAGTCCTAACAAGAGAAGGCGACGACATCACAACCAAGTACGGCAAAATTAAAGGGGTCACACACTTCAGATACCTAGGCGAAATCATCGAACCGACCGGAACAGAGAAACTGGCTTACGAAGACAGACAACAGAAGACACGGAAATCACTAGGCATGGTACGAAACGTCTACAACAAACAATTCATTTCCAGAAACACCAAGATCAGACACTATAACACAGTGATCAAACCCGCCGTACTGTATGCCAGCGAAACACTAGCACTCAACAGGAAAATCAAAATTGAAATCAAAAAAGAAGAACGCAAAATCATGAGGAAAATTTTAGGAGGAAGACCCACACCAGATGGCTACAGACTACAGAAGAACTCAACAGTAGAATCATATTCGAACATCGAGAACGATATGAGAAAAAGGCGCCTTAAATTCTACGGACATTTAGATAGACTCCCTGAAACAAGACTCACCAAGAAAATTCTAGAACACATCAAGACACTTAAAGTCTCGACACCCTGGATGGAAGGAGTCCGAAAAGACCTACAAGCAATTGGCACCACAAACACCACAGACAGAAGCACCTTCCGAAAACACATAGACAATTGGGAAGTAAAGTCAGAAGTGCTAAACCAGCGGACCAAACAAGAATAGTCTGAGGAGAGAAAAGAGGCCCTCTCCAAGAGAATGAAGGAGAACTGGAAGGACAAGAAGCCCTCAAAGTCATAAGCTTAACGATTTCCTTTTAGGGAAAATTCGCCAACAATAAATAAATAAATAATCGCTTTGGAATTTAGTAGATATTCAGGAGCGATTACTCCACGAAGATATCGCGTTTCAAGTTATATGTGAAACAAACATTCACCGACTAGTCTCCGAAAATTTGTTTCACATACAATTTGAAGGACTGCAACAGTCTCCTCGATACTTACAACCTGAAACGCTATATACAAGTGCAGTAAGAGCTCCTGGTTAAATTCCAAATGCGTCATATTAAGTAGAGTCGTTTCTTGACAGAACGCAGATTGTTTTAATTTTGACTTTGACGCCGAATAACAAGTGACAATATTTTTTTCGTGTGATATAATTACAAATTTACAGTTTTCGGATTATTTCCTTTGGTTGCACTGTGAACCTTCCTTTTTGCCACATCCATGATTCTAGGCCAACGGCAAGTACCCTATAAGTTTTGATGCGTGACTTTTCGAGTGTCAACATATGTAACAAATGTCTTGATTGCATTGACTTAGAAGCTTAACATTTTTTACGCCACCAAGGGACCTTAGACTTCAGTATGGACTAATTTCATATTGATACGTC